>NC_047038.1:89504259-90773843 GCF_011762595.2 Tursiops truncatus | reverse complement strand
AGAGCCCGTGCTCCACAACAAGAGAAGCCACCGCAATAAGAAGCACGCACACCGCAACGAAGAGTAGCCCCCTCTCGCCACCACTAGAGAAAGTCCCATGCTCAGTAGCGAAGACCCAACGCAGCCAAAAATAAATAAATAAATAAATTTATTAAAAAAAAAAGACTTCCCTAAATTAGCTTCTTTGCACATCCTGTTTCCAAAAGCAACCACACAAGCACGTATTTTGGAGAATCTATTAGATGTATTCGGGGTTCCATTTAGTTTTATGACACTTTAATAGCATGGGCCTTTGAAGTTTACACACCAGAAGGAACTGTCAAATTTTATGCATTAACCGACCTTGCTCAGAAGTTGAAGAGAAAAAAGATCTCTATTTTGTTTTCAGCTTATAATATTTTCTGGATGTATTGTGCAATGTCTTTGTTTTGGTTAAAATGCCTTAGCTGGAGAACAGTAAAAACATCTGAAAAAGCTTTTTTTTTGTTTTTTTAAATAAGTAGAGAAAGGTGTGATTAGAGGAGACCAGAAAGGCTCTTCTGATAGAGCACATTTTGCCCAAGGGGGTCTACTGTTAGATTTCCACATACGTGGAATAAGTCATGCTTTTAAAATGCGACTGCTCTTTGGAGAGGTGCTATCAATTCTTCTCCTGCTGGTGGAAATAGTACAATTAACTTTCTTTCTGACTTCTGGGTAGATCAGATTCTGAGGACACCAAGAGTTTAGAGGGAGTGGTAAAGGAAAGTAGGGTTGATTTTTCAGGAGCAGGGGCTTATCTAAAGAAGGCTTACCAGGGCATGCTGGGGTGTGTATGTACGTGTGTGTGTGTTTGCATGCCCTTTGAGTGAGCAGGTGCCAAAAAGGGTCATGGGCAGAAATCAGGGCTTTTCTTTGACCATTTTGCCTAGGTCCATATCTAGAGGATGGTGTCCTCTCTAGAGGACAGAACATTCTGGTCTATGGAGGATGTGTTTTATTTTATTGCCTCTTGCCCTCCTCCCATAAACAGAAATTCTACTTTGGAAATCCTTGATTTTGATAAAGAGAAGAGCAACTTCTTGGAATGAATGGAGTTAGGTTTCTCACCCTGTTTATACATTCCAGTGAATATTCATGTACATTAATACAGTAATTTCCTCAAGTGGTTGAGTGTTAACGAATCATTAATAATAAATATGCAAAGTTCATTCCTGAATTTACAGGTGCTGGTGGAAAATAGTCAAGGGCTAACCTAGTTGTCTATGAAAAAGCCCCTATTCTCATATATGTGATATGCATAAATAAAGTTATGTGTACTGCCTTCCATCTGGGGAAATCAAGATGCTATGCTATCAGCAAGCCCAGACTAGATGGCTAGTTCAATATCCAGCCTGTTTACTTTGGGGAAGAAACAGCTGTTCATAAAGCAATTTATATTAAACAGGTGCACCATGGCTCTATCTAATGGACGTGAAAGGTATAGTGGAGATCATCTGTAGACTGCCATTCTGCCATTTCCTCCTGGAAAGAAAATGGGTTTCTAAAGAAAATGCCATTTGCAAACTATTTCTTAGATTTTTACATGTTTAGTGGCTGTTTTTCTAAAAATTTATTTTATTATATTTATTTATTGTTTTTGGCTGCATTGGGTCTTCGCTGCTGCATGCGGGCTTTCCCCTGTTGTGGTGAATGGGGGCTACTTTTGTTGCGGTGAGCAGACTTCTCATTGCGGTGGCTTCTCTTGTTGTGGAGCACGGGCTCTAGTCGCACGGGCTCTAGAGCGCAGGCTCAGTAGTTGTGGCGCACGGACTTAGTTGCTCTGCGGCATGTGGGATCCTCCCGGACTAGGGCTTGAACCCGTGCTCCCTGCATTGGCAGGCGGATTCCCAACCACTGCGCCACCAGGGAAGCCCTTAATGGCTGTTTGCTTGATTTTTTGGAACTAGGAGATGATTTACATCTAGCTAGCAATCAAGACTGTATATTTGTTTTTCTTACCACCTGTATAATAACTGGATGGAGAGAGAAGAAGAGGCTTATACATTTTTGATACTTATCCTCCTTGTTGAATTAATGCATTTCATATAATTGTTGATTTTTGATATACTGGAGTTTAGGAGACTCATTTTAGTGATAAAAGTGGGGTGACAAATGGCAGTTTAGTCGAATAACTGACATATACCCTGCAATGTATAACATGAGGTGACAAGCATGAGGACAAAATGCCAACATGACAAGACTGGTGGAATAAAGCATAGATTGAGCCTGCATCCTTGATATTGTTGAACCACTGTGCTGACCTGGCCTGCATTTATCCAGATTTCATATTGTGGTAGTTAAATATCTGTTGCTTGAACTCTGCTATTTGAGGTTGTTTCTTGCAGCCAAACGCATTCCTAACTGATCTGATGTCTCAAACCAAATTCCTCCCTTCCCATCTCCTCTCCTATCCTGCTCCTCTTCTTATATCCCCTGAGTTAATGGCATCCACCAATTGCCCAAGTCAGAATCTCAGGCATCTTTCTCAACTTCCTTCTCTATTTACCTACCTCCTTGAGTACAGGCACTATTTCTTGTTCATCCTTTTTATCTCCGATCCCTAATACAATGCCTGGTACACAGAAGGCACTCAGAATGTGTTTGTTGAACTAATAAAGTGACTAGATATTTGATTTCATGGATTAGTACACAGATACCAAGTAAAGTGAAGAGGATAATCTCAGGAGATATTTTATTTAATAGGCTATGGTGAGTTTTGATAAGCCAACCTTGTCTCTTATTATAGAATATTTTTCTACTGATTAAAAGTTTTTGCTCTTTTGATTATGTTTTTCACATAGACAGTGTTGCACGAATACTGTCCTATTTTTCTTCTTGGACCCTTGTTTTAAAATTTTCCATGTTGAAATTGCCCTCTCATGACATTTCTGCTCCATAAATCAATACTATTGATTGTTACAGTTAGTGTTGCTCTTCCTATGTTTACCCTGACAGGCATTGTGCATCTTTATAATGGCTTCTGCTAATGTCTGCTCTCTTCTCTTATATTGGTTGATTATATTAATCTTGTTCTCAGTATCTTGGGTGAGTTCTCTGCCTTTCTGTATACAGGGTGAGGATATAATGACTAGTGAAGGGGTTCAAGATCTGGTGGGGAAATGGAGAGAATACCAGACTTGAAGTGGAAAAAAACTCCAGGGTTTGTGTAGCTGCAGCTCCTGTATGTATGATTTTAATCAAGTCAAGAGACCCAATCAATTTTTAATTTTATTCATTTATTTATTTATTTTTAATTAAAAAAATTTAAGTATAGTTGATTTACAATGTTGTGTTAGTTTTAGGTGTACAGCAAAGTGATTCAGTTATATATATCTATTCTTTTTCAGATTCTTTTCCCTTATAGGTTATTACAAAATATTGAGTATCGTTCCCTGTGCTATACAGTAGGTCCTTGTTGGTTGTCTATTTTATATATAGTAGTGTGTATATGTTAATCCCCAGCTCCTGGTTTATCCCTCCCCTCTGGGGATTTATCTATTTCTTTTCCTCTTTGGTAACCATAAGTTTGTTTTCTATGTCTGTGAGTCTATTTCTGTTTTGAAAATAAGTTCATTTATATCTTTTTTTTTAGACTCTACATATAAGCAATATCATATCATATTTGTCTTTCTCTGTCTGTCTTACTTCACTTAGACGTTAATCTCTATGTCCATCCAGGTTGCTGCAAATGGCATTATTTCATTTTTTATGGCTAAATTATACTCCATTGTGTATGTATACCACATCTTCTTTATCCATTCATCTATTGTTTTTATTACTGCCCAACTTCTACACCATTCTTCTTTTTTTTTTTTAAACATCTTTATTGGAGTATAATTGCTTTACAATGGTGTGTTAGTTTCTGCTTTATAACAAAGTGAATCAGTTATACATATACATATGTTTCCGTATCTCTTCCCTCTTGCATCTCCCTCCCTCCCATCTTCCCTATCCCACCCCTCTAGGTGGTCACAAAGCACCAAGCTGATCTCCCTGTGCTATGCGGCTGCTTCCCACTAGCTATCTACCTTACGTTTGGTAGTGTATATATGTCCATGCCACTCTCTCACTTTGTCACAGCTTACCCTTCCCCCTCCCCATATCCTCCAGTCCATTCTCTAGTAGGTCTGTGTCTTTATTCCCATCTTACCCCTAGGTTCTTCATGACCGTTTTTTTTTTTTTCTTAGATTCCATATATATGTGTTAGCATATGGTATTTGTTTTTCTCTTTCTGACGTACTTCACCCTGTATGACAGACTCTAGGTCCATCCACCTCACTACAAATAACTCAATTTCATTTCTTTTTATGGCTGAGTAATATCCCATTGTATATATGTGCCACATCTTCTTTATCCGTTCATCTGATGATGGACACTTAGGTTGCTTCCATCTCTGGGCTATTGTAAATAGAGCTACAATGAACATTTTGGTACATGACTCTTTTTGAATTATGGTTTTCTCAGGGTATATGCCCAGTAGTGGGATTGCTGGGTCGTATGGTAGTTCTATTTGTAGTTTTTAAAGGAACCTCCATACTGTTCTCCATAGTGGCTGTATCAATTTACATTCCCACCAGCAGTGTAAGAGTGTTCCCTTTTCTCCACACCCTCTCCAGCATTTATTGTTTCTAGATTTTTTGATGATGGCCATTCTGACTGGTGTATCCATTCATCTATTGATGGACATTTAGGTTGTTTCCATGTCTTGGCTACTGTAAATAGCACTGTAACGAACATTGGCGTGCATATAGCTTTTTGGGTTACAGTTTTCCCCAGATACATGCCCAGGAGTAGGATTGCTGGATCATATGGTAACTCTATTTTTAGTTTTTTAAGGAACCTCCATACTCTTCTCCATAGTGGCTGCACCAATTTAACATTCCCACAAACAGTGTAGGAGAAACCCAGTCAAATTTGTTTTCTTACATTTACAACAGGAAGCAGAGTTACACCTATCCTGTCCACCTCACAAAACTGTTGTGAGAATCAAGAGCACTTCAAGTGTAAGGCTTATGTCATGTGTCTATTCCAGGGTGCAGTGACTTGCACTTGAACCACAAAGACTGAGCAAGATTATTATAGAAGGGGAGAAGATGGATCCCCAATGGGAGGAAGGTTGGGCAAACAATAAATAAATTTCCCAAAGAGCTAGCTTATAGTACCCAGGCATACTATGAGATCTCTTGTGCTTGAGAAAAGTTGCCAATTTACTCTTTTCTATATGATGTAGGAGAAGTTACTAAAAGAAGGGATGGGAGAATAAATTGTTTTCAGAGATATAAAACCCCTTGATAAGCTCCAAGTCCTGTTTAGATTTTCCTGGGATGGCCACACTTAGCTCCTAACGTCAGAATCCAAGGAGGGCTCTAAACTGGACCTCAGGTAGAGTAATTAGAACTGAAGTGGGACCCTTGTCCAACCTTCTCATGTTACAATAAAGAAACTGAGATTCAATGAAGGGAAATGACTTGCTTTAGATCATAGGGCTAATCAGTGTATGAGCAGGACCTAGAACCCAGGTCTTTTAGCTGCTGTACTGAGAGATCCAATGACGTTACAATCATTTGTGATGTATTTCCAAATAATTCATTACTAGTAAGAGTTCAAGCACCAAGAATTTTTGAAAGACTTACTTTTTTATTTTTTCAAGGTTATCCCTACAGTCATGCTTATATCCCTTATTTACAATCCATCATTTGGTGAAGAGGAGAGAAAGTGGTGGGGATTACATTCTACCTTGGATACATCCATGAGAGTGTTTTGCCTATGTGAGCATCAGTTGTGTCCAAACAGAAAAAGTTTAAATACTACAATGCCAGATCGTATGATGCTCAAGAGAGCCTCTGAGCATGCACTTTTTTTGTGATTTGTTTTTCCTTTAAAGGGAAAAATGTGACTCAATTTTCCCTGGACACAATGTTGAATGGAAGAGGATGCTATGCGCCTGAACACCCACTACTCAAGAGGCATCAGCTAATTTTTAATCTCCCTTTTTTATCTGGAGCCTCACATCTCATTGGATACTTTTGCTACAGACTTTTGCATACTTGTTGATTAATTTCATTCATACTTTCATTTCTTAGCAGATATTTAGAGAGCCTAAATGTGTCTGACACCAAAAAATATAGATGACCAAATAAAGAGATAATTTGCTGGTGTTTATACTTCTATAATTTTAGGTTCCAAAACTGATTTTTTTTTTTAAAGTACTGGAACAGCATTAAGACTCTAGTGTGCTATTTTCGTGATTATCCTTCTTTGGCAAACTCTGCTGTAGGACACATTAGAACACATAGTGAAATAGAGTACATTTAAGTGGACATTTAATAACTATCGATAATGATGATGGTGATGATGATGACGGTGATCACAGTGACAAGGATGACATAATGATGGCACCTTGCAATTGGTGGTAAACAACGGCAATTACGTAGCAACTTCTGTTTTTGTTGTCTTCCAGACAAGTGCCTGAAAACGCTAATTAACTGGAGAGATTGCTGCAGAGTCTCTTGGTAACAGGCAGCCTTTAATCCAGGCAAAGAGTAGAATCAGTATTAGCTGGATGTCTGGAATAAACCATACATTGTATGAATTACAGTATTTCATGGTAATTATCAATCTCCAAAGAGGGACCTCTTGGGAGATAAATATCTTTGGGGGATTTCAGGGCAAGGTCAATGTGGTAATGAGAACTGGACAGGGTCAATGTGGACCCTAGTGCTTGATTCAACAACCATTAAGCAGTATATTTGATGAATCATCATGGCATTGGATCGCAGTGGTCCCGTGGCATTTGCTGTTGTTAGCTACTCTGAGGCCGTGGGTAATTGGTAACAGGACTATGAGTCAAGTGCAAAGGAAGTGTAGCTGCTCTAATTGCGTTACCGAAGAACCTGGATCTGTTGCAAAATCTGGGTCTTGTCTGTTCCCACCTCATATCATTATTTGTTGGAGGGATAGATGAATGCTTGCTTTTCAGATCACTAGGGTAATAAGGATCCTTTGCCAGGCTAACACATTTTCTTTATACTCTAAATTATTTCACAGAGGGGGGCTACTTTAAATCATATGTCAAGCAAAACAAGGGCACTTGGTATGAATCTGTCCTCCCAAGTCTTGGGCAAGAACTCATCTTCCTCACATTTGGGCCTTTGGAGTATTTATTTCAAATTAAGACGTGAAATATTATCAATATTATTTTGCTTGCCGTATCTGCCTTCTGCAGGGGCAGCCAGGGCTAATGAAAGTGCGGGGTGGAGATGGGAAAAGCAGGAAACGCTCAACTTTGTTGGGCGTCGGAGGAGACACGGGTTGAAGTCTGTGTTGACACAGCATCGACTCACTGGCCTGGGAAGACAATGTAAAGGGGTCCAGGCATCTAATCAGTAGGGAAGGGAAGAATGACTAGACATAAATTATAACGTGATACGTTTTTTTCCCAGAAAAAAAATTATTTTACAGTTATGCCATGTGTTACCACAGCTCAGGTGCCTGCCCCTCCCCCGATCGGCTCCGACAGCTGCCTGGAGAAGGCAGTGAATCTTCATAACCACCATTTCAGGCAGGGAGTTTTTGCCGCTTTTCAGAGATGAAAATAATAGCTAAGAGACTTTACAAGTGGTTTGCATGAGTGATGATGTCATTTAAGCCTTCAAACACACCTGCGATGCCAGTTGCATTACTAACTTCATTTTACACATGAGGAAACTGAGGCTTAGAGATGTTACATCAATTGCCCAAGGTTTCAGAGGCACCCCAATCAGTCTTCCCTGAAAGCCCGTCATGCTGATCCTTTGTTGATTCAGATGGGGAAACGAGGCTCAGAGAGGTTCAGTGAATCACTCAAGATCACACAGTACGTAGCAGAATTAGGATCAAATTTAGCCAAACCATTTGTTAATGTCCAAGTCCCTGTTTACATCCATACCTCAGGCCAACTCTCCAACCCACTATAGTTCTTGGAAATCTGCCCACTGGAGGATTTGCCCTTACCAGTGTGTTCTGAGGCGGCCCCAAGTGAAGCTGCAATGTGGCAGCTGAACATTTCCAACTAACGCCGTCATATCATGCTGACTCCCCTGTGAACTAAGTCTTTTCTTCCTCTGATGTTTGCTCACAGAGAGCTTCTCAAGAAGCCGTGCATGTGGAGAGGGAGAGGCATCAATTCAACAGTAGTAGGAATCTGGGTCTCCTGTTCACGTGAGTTACACCTTCTGGACCCGCCTAAGCCTGGTCTCCAAGTGGCACAGACACTGTGACTCAATGAATCAGACATTGCCCAGCTTGTCATGTGCAGCTCAGGTTGTTTTGTCCCAGGTGGATGCTCAGCCTCTAGCCAGTAGAATGTCAAGAGGTGTATTTCAAACTGAGAGCAGTTCTCTGCCGTAGGTCCTAGGTTTGCTCCAGGGCTGTAGGGATCTGTGCTGTTTTGCCTGGAAATGTAATCCTGCTTTCTCTCATCCTTCTTTGGATTCTCTTAATTGTGTTTATAACTGGTTTGCTTCTCTGAACATAATGTCATCGTTGTATATGACATTACTATTAATTATTGGAAAAGTCTAAGACCCTTTACTGATGACCATTTATAGAGTATTGGTACTTTATTTTAAAACTATTTTGTCATCCATCAAATAAATTAGCATATGCATTTCTTTTGGAGGGAATGACTGTTTGCATGTCAATACAAACAGTAAAGGGGAGAGAGGCCTGGGAACGTTTTGCAGTTTATCAAGGTATGATAACTCTCCTTATGCTCTTGAACTTGGAAGGGTGGGGTGGTAGAGAACATTACTGGGGGAAAGTTTTATTTTAGCAGATCCAGGTGATATGCCGGCAGATCTCTACTGCAGGCTGAAGTCAGTGGTCATCCATCCAAGTTAAGTCCCTCCTTGGGGTGGGAAAGTGTGAGTGGTTCATTTACTTCATTCAGCCCATTCCACCATCCTGAATGGGTGTGGTGCTCCTTCACTAGATACTGTGTGGTCCCTAATGCTGCCACCTCCTCCAGTCTAGTCCAGGAGCAAGCATCTCCCTTATGGGTTCCTTCTCTTCACCTTGATCCACCTTGTCTCCCCAAAGACCTCCTCCCATGACCACAGCTCTAAACCTCAATCCCTACTCTATTTTTGGCCCTGAGTATCAGTCATTCAGCTGCATTTGACTTTCCCCAGGATGAAACTGGAATAAAAAAGAATGAATGGAAATGTCACTCATTGGTCTAGCCTCAGGATCAAGTATCTATACTATCTTTGGATCTTTCATAATTTTGGGTTTTTTCCTGGGTGTTTTTATGGAGATCGTGTGATGATTAAATTGATGAGCTCTGGAACGAGATTGCCTGGGTCCAAATCCCAGCTCTGCCAATTAGCTGTGTGACCCGGGGCAAGGCTTTAACCTCTGTTCCTTAGTTTTCTTTTCTATAAAATGAGGAAAATAAATACAACCATAATGTAGGATTTTGTGAGGATTAATAAATTAATGTGTGTAAATTACTTAGAAGAGTGTCTGGCATGTCTTAAGTGACTTAAAAGTGTTTGTTATCATGTCGTCTTTTCCTCTTCTTCTTCTTCTGCTAAAAGTCAATATGTTTCTTCTTTTTTCCAGTTGTATTTCAAAAGATCCTCTTCTACTATCCCACATAATATGGAACCAGGCCTTAGAAGGAGGGTGGACATATACCATGCCAAATTTGGGAGTGGAGGAGAGAAAACAAATCCTATTACTAGAAAAAACATTGGCAAGTCAATATGTAAAGTAATAGGGAAGACTATAACACTTTGTTAGGCCCTGGAATGTGTAGACATTAATTTGCTTAAAAGCACTAATGAATCTAGATAGTCAAGGGTGGAATTATAAATGATTTATTCTGGTAAGCTTGATCATGAATGTATTAATCATTTGAATAATGATTTATACATTTGGAGAAAGAGAGACTGGGAGCCAGAACACTGCTAGATTCTTTTCCAATTTTCATTATTATTTATTGTTTCTACTATCAAGTAGAGGGAAAAAAAGTCAAGTTACTCTTTTACTTTTGAAGGTGATGTGACTGGTATATCGCAAAGTTGGGTTTAGTACATTGTGAAGATGTTCACGACAAGTTGAAAAAATCAGGAGATAAAATTTCCTTTTACTTTACGCATTTAAAACGAAACTAGAATTTTATTTTTTAGTTTTATTTAGAGAGGAATTAAAATTCAAGAATAAGTTCAGCATGTTGCCATAGATGGAAAAGACTGAGGATCAATGAGCTGAATTTGATGGTTTGTTATTACATGCGTTCAGACATTCTCCCACAAACACACAATTACTAAGAACAAAAGAATTAATTTCTTTCTAAAAGGCTTCTTTTCAAATAAAGTTTTGAATTTCAGAAGGAAAGAAAAAAGCAAAGCTATTTCGTATAGTGTTGGCATTTAATAAGTACTTAAATATTTGTTTGATACTTAGATTTAAGTTAAGATGTATTAACTTAATGTTGTAGATTGTTTATATACATGACTGCAATTCTTCTTCTTCCCTGGATGCATGCTGTTTTGCAAAGTGACTCCCGATTCTCTCATCAGGAAGTGAAGTCTATGTCTCCACTCTTTGAATATGAACTGGTCTTGTGATTTGTTCCAATAAAATACACCGGACATGATGCTGTTCCAACTCCAAGCCTAGACATTAAGAAGACTTCAGTCTCTTTGGAAACCTCTAACCACCATGTGGAAAGCTAAGCTAGCCTGGTGGGGAATAAGAGGCTTACTAAATGCCACATGACCCATGGCCATGAGTAAGTCACCGGATATATCAATGGGACCATCCTGGATCAGGCAACCTGCAGAAGCAAAATTACCTAAATTTGACTGCAGCTGTTTGCAGCTGCAAGAGCAAGTCTGGCCAATATCAGACGAACCACCCTACTGAGCTCAGGTTAAATTGTCTACCTGTAGAATAGTGTGTTAAGTAAAGGTAGTTGGTATCAGGTTTGGAGCAAGAGCTAAGATTCACTTACTATGTGCCAGGCACCTTTCTAAGTGCTTTACAGTTTATTGGCTCACTTTATCCTCATAACAACCCTGCGATGGGGTTACAGAAGAAGGAAGTAGCCTGAGGCTACTTAGATTGGTGTGATTCATCTATAAGCCAAGGAATACCAAAGGTTGCCAGTAAGCCAACAGAAGCTAGAAGAGAGGCATGGAACAGATTCTTCCTCATAGCTCTCAGAAGGAGTCATCTTGTCGATACCTTGATCTTGGACTTCTAGCTTCCAGCACTGAGAATAAGTTTTTGTTGTTTAAGCCACCCAGACTGTGGTACTTTATTACTATACCCTAGAAAAATAATACAACTGTGTTGATACGCTCCATTTCTTTGGCTGTTTCACTGTGTTACAGAATGCCTCAATCTGCTCTCAGAGCTCATTAATTTGTTCTACAGCAATGTCCATTCAGTTCGTTATGTGGCCATTTACATTTTCAAGACTGATTACAGTTCATTTTCATAACAGCCTGTTCTTATTTCATGGATACAACAAACAATTTTTTTCGAAGTTCTTTTCCTTTGAGATGTATTAGATAGGATGGTATTCAGTTTTAAGTAACAGAAACCACAATAAACTGTAACTTGAACAAGTAATAGGTGTATTTTTCTCATGAATTAAAAAGTCCGTAAATGAGCATCCAGGGCTGTTGTCTGGGGATTAGGCTCCTTCCATCTTTTTAGCCTACAATTCTGAGTATGTGGACTTCGTTCTCATGGATGTAAGGTGGCTCTTGCACTTCACAGCATTGGGTATGCATTTCAGGCCAGAATAGAAAAGACAGAATACAAAGGAAGGTTTGGTGTCTATATTAGAATAAAAAAATCATGACAAAATTCCCAAATTGTAGTGACTTAAAGAAAAAACTTAACTATCTTGTGTATTAATGAAATCCGGAGGTAGGTGGTCCAGAGGTGACATTCCACCACATGGTGCCGGAACCTAGGTTCTTTTAATCTTTTTGTTCTTCCATCCAAAATGTGTGGTTTTAAAAATTTGATCCAACATGGCTGCTCAAGATCCAGCCATCACTTCTTTATTTCAGCTACCAGGAATGTGGGAAAGTGAGGAGGATATGAACTTACATCCATAAGTAGAGATAGAGTTACATCCAGAGATAGAGTTCTGTTAAATCGTTCAATCAATCAATAAAGATTCTGGTAGTAAGGAAAAGGGGAGAATGGATATTGGTCAGGCAACTAGCAAATCAGTCACATTTGTGTATAAGTTTCTCAATTTATGCAGTGATGCTTCTTTCACGGTATTTGCGTTTCTTATATTATTAGTGATTCCTGGTTACATGACCCCTCCTCTTAAAATTGGTGTGCTAATTTATGAATGTGGGAGTTCCTGTTATCATGCCTCTGAATGTTGCATCTGTTTATCATGGATTGACTGCCTCCAGTGATTTCAGGGGAGGATTCCCTGCACTCAGAATATTCTGGTCTTTTGGGGGTGGAGACATCACCATCCAACCTGGGTCCTTGCCAAGAGCCCACATTCGCTGCTGCTACCTGGGGACTAACGACCTCACTAGTTCACCACCTGCCCACGGAGAGAATGACTGACCTCCCAAATGGACCTTTGGTGGAACCTCAACAAATCACCTCAAGAATTCATCTTCAGGCTCCTGTAGGTTCTCCTTATCCACCACTGCAGAACTGAGTGTCCCCAGAGTAGCTGCTGTCTTTTGCAGAAGTTCTCTGATGTACAGGTTTGGGTCATTTTTTTTGAAATTAATTAATTTTCCCCCCAGCTTTATTGAGATATAACTGACATAAAATATTGTGTAAATTTAAAGTATACGACGTGTTGATTTGATCCATTTATCCGTTGGAAAATGATTACCACCATAGCATTACCTAACACCTCCATCCTGTCATATAATTGCAATTTCTTTTTTATGATGAGAACGCTTAAGATCTACTCTGTTAGCAAATTTCAAATATAATACAGTATTGTTAGCTGTAATTATAATGCTATACATTAGGTCCCCAGAACTTGTTAATACTGTAGCTGGAAGTTTGCACCCTTTGACCAACATCTCCCCATTTCCCCCACCCCCAGCCCCTGGTAACTACCACTCTACTCTCTGTTTCTATGAGTCTGGCTTTTTTAGATTCCACATGTAAGTGACAGCATAACAATATGTCTCTCTCTGACTTATCTCATTTAGCATAATGCTCCCAAGTTTCATCCATGTGGTTGCAAACGGCAGGATTTCCTTCTTTCTCATGGCCAAATAATATTCCATTATATATATGTATCACATCTTCTTTATCTGTTCATCCATTCATTGACACTTAGGTTGTTTCCATGTCTTGGCTATTCTGTACAATGCTGCCATGAACACAGGGACCAGGGCAGGCAGCGGTGATGGCCGGAGCAGGTGGGACGCTCATCCTTGGCTGCGGGTGTCTGTGCAGTGGCAGGGGCCGGATGCAGATGCACATGTTGTGATGGGGGCCAAGGCAGGCAGCAAGGGCCGTGGCCAACTACAGGCTCACGGGCAGCTGTGGAATCTTGGCTGTCGGTGTGCTTTCCTGTGGCTGCGGTCTCCTGGAGGTGCGGGGAGGCGGCTTCAGGTACAGATGGAGTACCTAGCCCTGAGTGTGTGCGTGGCGATGGGGCTCAACTGCAGGGGTCTGGGCTGGTGTCTTGTACTCAAGGAGACACAGAGGCCTGGGAAATGCGAATCCAGGCTCCAGTGGGGTTGCAGGGCTGGGGGCATCAGCGAACACGAATACTTGTGGGGCAAAGGCTGATGAAGTCTGCAGGGGGTCCGTGGTGGCTGTGCTGGCCATTAGTCTCTTCATTGTTGAAATCTGCTGGGTTTGTCTGCAGGTCACTGAGAACCACAGTCACTCCAGCTCTGGGACTGCTCTTGGCAGCCCTCACTTTTCTTCCGTGTTCTTAGCCATCTCTGTACCTTTCGGCGTTGCCCATCTGGGTGGAGTGAAACTAAAGCAGGACCTTTGTGCCTGTCCCAGAGGCTGGGGAATCTAGTCGCTTGCCCTGCTCTTCGTTTCCTCTTTCTAGCTGGGAAGTTCCCTCCTGGCACTAAGCGATGGGATGGATGTTGAAGGCAAAATGAAGCAGTCTTCGTTCTTTTCCTTATGTGGTTATTCTCAGGTTTTTTGTTCCACTGTTCTGCTGAAGTTTTTTAAGTGGACTCCCGGGTTCTCCCAGAGCTGTTTTCGTTTGTGGATAGCTGTCTAATTGTTGGTTTTCGTTAGGGGACAGAAGCTAAGGTCTTGTATGTTGGTGTTGTCATTTGGGTGACATCACTCCTCTTGGTTTTATTTGAAATCCAATCTCATTTTACTTTTATATATAGGCAATATATAAAAGTAATTTATGGCTCCCTGAGAGTACCTCTATGGTAGATAAAATAAACACAAAAGTTTTTCTGTCATTTCTAGGGATTTGGGGCAGACCTGTGTAGGTACTCAGCCCACCCACCCTATTAAAACAATCCTCCATTGTCATTCTCTACTATGTATTGATCAATAATAGGTTGAATATAATGTTGACGTCATAATGGGTGTTAGTTTCCTTTGGCTAATGTAACAAATTGCTATAAACTTGGTGGCTTGAAACAGCGGAAACCACGTTATCACAGTTCCGGACGTCAGAGCTCTGAAATCAAGGTCGTGCTCCCTCCAAAGGCTCTAGAATCCTTCCTTGCCTATTCCAGCTTCTGATGGCTGTAGGTACTCCTTGGCTTGTGGCTGCATCACTACAATCTCTGCCTCCGTCTTCACATGGGCTTCTGCTCTTTGTCTTTGTGTGTCTGTATCATCTCTTCTCTTATAAAGATACTTGTCATTAGATTCAGTGCCTCCCTGGATAATCCAGGGGGATCTCATCTAAATATCCTTAACTTAGTTACATCTGCAAACACCCCTTTTCCAAATAATGTCACATTCACAGAGTCTGGGTATTAGGATGTGGACATATCTTTTGGGGGGCCACCATTCAACCAAGTTGAACATTTGGAAAGCAAAGTTAGAGATACTCTAGCGTTGCACATTGCAGCATGGAGCCGCAAACATTAACATTATACGTCACACGATGAATATCAGCTCCCATAGACTCAGTTAAACTTTTCTCCAACTTCTCTTACGTTGTTACCTTATCTGCAGAGATATCTTATAAAAAAGCAAAAGAAGAGTGTGCTCACTCACTTACCAGAGACCTTTAACTGCCAGTTTGCTGTACCCTTATGTCCTGAGAGGCATAGATAATAGTAATCAAACAACTCATCCTTTTCCTTACATCGTACTAAATCTTATATCAGCATTCACTCAGTAACTAAATCCTATATCAGCATTTGCTCAGTAATCACACAGGATTTTCTCTTGTGAGGTTAGGGGGAGAGCTGTGAAGGGAATTAAATAATAGTGAACCAGAGTGGAGCCTTTGCCTTGCAGGTGACTCAGTTACAAGTAAGGCTTTTCAAATTCTTGAAGCAAGGTCACTTTGGATAATGCCAAGCTGCCTTCCCCAGCAGCTGATCATCTCAGCAGCAGGTTCTCTGGGGCTTTGGTTTAACCCAGCTTGGGGGTCATTTCTTCCTTTTGTAAGAGGCAGTCAGCATCCTGCTGAGAATTGCTTTTGAATGGTCTGCATTCTCTGTGGCCCTACACAGCGTCCCATGAGGTGCTCTTTTTCCTGGGGGCAATTTGCAGGTAGAAGGGTTGAGGTGATGGGATAAGGTGTGAAAGGACTTTACTGGTAAGAAAACTTCTGGGAAATGTGAGGCCCCTTAGGGAACTGGAGAGTTGGGTTTGGTGTGGTCAGACTACCTGCCAGGGTCTGGTTTTCTTCCCAGTGACTAAATAGTCATTAATTTATCCTTGACTTCAAACCCCAGGAGGTTTAGATACCTTATTGGATGGAACCTGGCATTTCTGGCTCAACAGTGTGGCTGGTTACCTTATAGCCACTGCTCCAAAGGTGGTAACCATGTGATAGGACCGGAAGATGGGACCATTTATGATTAAAGGGCCTGTTTCAGCAAGAGTTCGTGGTGCTTCCCTCTCTCCTCTCTCAGGGACACCACCAGGCAGAGGCAAGGGGTACAGGGACTGTGAAGGTTGACAGGAGACAAGCCAGGTCCATTTCATTGCTCAGGGTCCACTGAGCCTTGAACTAGGGGATAGAATCAAAGAGTGAACTCACTGTTTAGGGAGATGATGTAGGACTCATGGAGAAATCATTATGTGTTTGTAATAGGAGGCTGAATGGGACTTTTCACCTTGGTTTAGAATTTTGGCCAAAGCACAAATCAGCGAACATTATAACAAGGGCCATCTCTGAGCAGGATGTTCTAGGATACGGCAGAACTGGTATATTTGTGATGTATTTGTGATGAGAGGTTTACCATCTTCCGGAAGCTCAGGGTGGGGACAGTGAGAAGAGACTCTTTTTTTTTTTTTTTTGCAGTACGCGGGCCTCTCACTGCTGTGACCTCACCTGTTGCAGAGCACAGGCTCCGGACGCGCAGGCTCAGCGGCCATGGCTCACGGGCCCAGCCGCTCCGCGGCACGTGGGATCTTCCCGGACCGGGGCACGAACCCGCCTCCCCTGCATCGGCAGGCGGACTCTCAACCACTTGCGCCACCAGGGAAGCCCAAGATTCATTTTTAAAGATTAGGAGGTGCCCATGAATGGAGGAGGCTAGCTCCTCCTTCCCTGTTTGGACATCTGCTTGGGCAGTGGAACTGACACTCTACACGTGTCCCTACCTGAGCGGAGGATAAGCGAATTGGAAAGCAATGGCAGGGCCAGGTGCTGGGTGGGGTGATCGGAGAGGGCTGCGCTCACAGCGGTTGGCACGGATGACTAATGAGGTACCCATGGGTCATCTGGACCTTGCTGAGGGTGCTTGAGCCATTCGCTGGGCTTCGCTCTCCCAAGCGTTTGCCAGCTGGACCTTCTGAAACTCTGGCAACAGAAGCTGTAGGTGGATTGCTGGTGATGGAACCAAGGAGAAGGGTGAGTGAAAGGTTGCGAGGGAACTTGCTCTCCCACAGCAGGGAACCAGGCTGGGCAGAGAGGCCTTAATCAACATTTGGATGTTTGCTTTCCGAGGGCACAGTGGGTCAGAAGGATTGTGACAATGAACAAGAAAGAAAAGTGGCCTTTCCCAGTCAGGGAACCAGACAGTCTGAGACAGGTGCTCTTTCTTTCCTCTGCACTGGAAAAGCTAGAAGCTTTAAAAAGTTAAACAGGAGGAGTGTAAAGAAGAGACCGTGTCCCTTCTCTGTTTCAAGTCCCTGGAGCCACAAGCACGGTGTGCTTTGGGGAAAGGGAAAACCTGAATTATATATGAAATTGACGCTTGCATTTGGACTGGACTAAGTTTTCACAGATGAAAATACTTGGAAACAAATGGAATCTGACCACGATGTCCTTCAGCACTCCACAGGGATACAAGCGGTGACTTGTATGGGCAGGTTAAATTGAACAGCTTAGTACTTCTGTCCACTTCCAAGTCAATAGTGGGTTTGAGACCGGATGGAGGTTCACACTCAAAGCTCTTTTTATTTTTTTAAATATTTTTGAATTTTATTTATGTTTTTATACAGCAGGTCCTCATTAGTCATCAGTTTTATACACATCAGTGTGTACATGTCAATCCCAATTGCCCAATGTAGCAGTTAATAATAGACTTCATCTACCTTATGACTGGGTGGGGTGAATAATAGTGTTGACTTAGCAGGGGCTAGGATTATTTTTTCAATTGAAACCTGATGTTTAGAAATAGCATAGTATTTTCAGAACTCTTCCATGAATTTTTTGTCATTTTTTAAGGAATTTAAAACGTGGAGCCCTGGAAACATCTTCACATGTAGCACCTGAAAATATTGTTTTGTTTTCTACGTTATTTGTATTTCCAAAGAAATTGCTCTTGATCAATTCCACTATTTTACTAATTTGTTAATTTCTACTTTTACGAATTTCTTTCTTTCTTAGGTTGATTTTTTTTACATTGATTTTGTTTTTTCTTTGCTTCTTTAGTTCAGTACTTTATTGTGAGCCACTTTCCTCTGTACACACATTTAATGATAATAAATTTCCTTCAGATAACAGCTAGGGTTGTGTTCATACATTTTAGGATGTAGTGTTATTATTATTACTTAGTATTAAACATTATGTAAGAGTTGATTTTCTTCTTTGACCCAAGAGTTACTTAGGAGAATGGCCTTTAATTAATTTCTAAGTGGTTAAATTTTGTTTCTGTCAGTTTCAAAACCTTACCAATTTTTTTTTTTGCATTGTGAACAAAGAAGTTGACAATTTCTGCTCTTTGAAATTTATAAAAACTTTCTTTGTAGTATAGTATGCGACAAATTTTTGTGTTTTTTTTCATGGGTGTTGAAAAGTAAGTTGTTTTGTCTATAGAATTGAGGGTTAGTTACCAGCACTTAAATCAGTCTTACTAATGACAGAATTTAAATCATATTTATCATTATTTTGCCCAGTTGGTCTGTTGAAAATCAGAATGGTAAGTGAAATCCTTCTACTGTTATTAAATTTATGTGACTTTATTCTTGCCTTACTAAATGTTTTTGCTTTATGTAAAGAAAGTTCATGGAAATAATATACCTAATTTGAGTTGTACTCTTCGTCAATATAAAATCATTTGATTTCCCTTGAGTTATTTAAAAACACTTATGCAGGGCTTCCCTGGTGGAGCAGTGGTTGAGAGTCCGCCTGCCGATGCAGGGGGTGCGGGTTCGTGCCCCGGTCCGGGAAGATCCCACATGCCGCGGAGCGGCTGGGCCCGTGAGCCATGGCCGCTGGGCATGCGCATCCGGAGCCTGTGTCCGCGACGGGAAAGGCCACAACACTGAGAGGCCCGCATCCGCAAAAAAAAAAAAAAAAAAAAGAAATAGCACTCCCTTCCTCCCCTCCTCCACCTACTTGTGATTCTTTTTCTTTGCTTAATTTTCCACATGACATTTATCAACACATGACACTTGTTTGTATATTGTTGTTAATTTTTGTCCGTTACCCACTCTAAACTAAAACATAAGCTCCATGAGGTGAGGGACTTTGATCTGTTTGGTTCATTACCTTAGTCTCAGCACCTGACACAATGTCTGGCATGCAGCAATTCCTCAATAAAAAATTGTTGAAGGAATACATGAATCCCTTTGGTTTTAAACTTTATCTCTTTATTTTTGTAATTATTGTATTAAAAATTATTAAGGTTCTAAAGTTTAGCTTTGGTCTCATGATTTGGCTCAAAATATGCCATTTAAGCTGTGGCTTTGGTGTTGGGCTTTAGAAGATAAATCACCAAATGCCCACTCCAGTGTCATTTCTGGAATTTCTGAACTGACCACTTCTAGCTTACTAGCTTGTTGAGAGATGCCTGGATCTCAAATAGTCGACAACATAGCAAATCTGATAGAAGAAATATTCTTAGAAAGGAAATTCAATGCAACATCATGTATTGTCATTGACATTGCAAAAAACACCATGAAGGGTATGAATGATTTTAGACTTAGAAGATAAGATGCTATGTTCACATCCTTAACTTGTGTGTTCAGAAAGGAATTACAGTACGAGGTACCATCATAAGATTACTGGCGGTAAGGTAGTGGGCCACTTACTATCCTTCCTCAGCAGACAGACACCATGACATCCAAGAGGATTTGGAATTACCTTGCCAAATACTCATACAAAATATTCAAATAGAATGGAAGAAATACTACATGTTTAAAAGTCTACCTGAACACATAACAATACCAACAAGCAGGACTTAGAATCAGTGGGTTTCTTGAAGATAAAACAGTTCATTTGCCGATGAACTGCGTGCTGCTGAAGAAGTAACCTAACGGATGAGCTTGAGAGTGCAGGTATTTCTGCATGATACCTGCTATAAGGATTCGTTTCGTAGGCTTCTCCAGGGAAGATGATGAAATTGCTGTGCATCCAGTGAAAGCTAAGGTTGTGAATAGAATTTCAGAGACTATTTTGTTATCTTGAAAGTCAGTTATGGTGCTCTCTTGCCACATTTTTAGATCCAAGGTTTAAGGGCAAATTAAAGTAGTACGTTCATGCATAATATTAAAAATAAAAAACTATAAGTGAGAGCAAAAAAATTCCTTTGCTTCTGAAAATGTTCAGAAAGCATCTTCTTCAAGCAATGCACAGAGATTTTGTTTGTGAGGTGGTTTCAAGGAGATTGCATAATTACTATTGCCCAAAGCTTTAAGTCCAGAAGGTGCAGAGGAGACAAGATGTCTTGAATCCAGTGGCTCCTAGAGTGGGAGGGCAACATTACTACCGGCAGTGGCCTATTCTGACTCGAGTCGGTAAAAAATATCTTCCCCTTTTGCTAACCTATTTGATATTGTCAGCGTGTGGTACGTTGACCACACATAGGAGCAATCTGGAAGTCAGCAGAGCTAGGAAATGATTGTTTCTGCACTATAATGTCAACGTCAAACATTTGAGAAGTAATGTTTTAAGCAATAAGATTGAAGTGATGATTGAATTTATTTTGTGGAAAAATTTTCAGATGTATTCTTGTCTCAAGAAGTTCATTCTGTGATGGTGATCCCAGTTTTGGTTTTGGTCTCATCTGAATATTGAGTTCAAACTTGGCCCTTTGGTATTGGGCCAATGTGTATATTTGTTATATTTCTATTAACTTGTGAATGCATACGAAAGAGTAATCAGAATACAAGGACTATCTAGCACCTACCACCTGATTTAAGAAAAAGAACAACATGCTATTATTGTCAGTGCCTTTCCGCACCCCATCCTTCTTCTCCAGAGGTATCCACTCTTCTGAATTTTGCATTTATCAGTTCCTTACTTTTCTATAGTTTTATGATATATGTTTACATCTTTGAACAGTATATTTTTAGTTTTGCACATTTTTTATCTTGTATAAGCAGAATCATATTTTTGTTTTTCCGTAACCAAATTTTTTAACATTATGTTTAAGATTAATCCATGTTGTAACATTCATTTTCATGGCACTATAGTATTTCACTGGCTAAACATTCCACATTTTATTTCTTCATTCTACTCTTTATGGACTTGTGTTGTTTTGATTTTTTAAAATTGTACTCTTACACACAGTATTTCTATGAACATTCTTATGTCATGCGTCCAAATGTACAAATGCAAGACATTTTCTAATGTGTGTGTGTAGCGTGTAGGTAATGACGGAGTATGAGGTTGGAAGTCAAGCTTCATTTTCCTCATATGGATATGAAATTGTGTCAGCCATCATTTTCCCACTCCCATGAGTGCCACATCTATAGTATACCAAATGTCATTTATGAATGAGCCCATGTCTAGTCTCTATTCTGTTACATAGGTTTATTTGTGTCTTGGGGCATTGATACAATATTGTGTCTTTCAATCCGTGAACATGATATACGGCTCCATTTATTTAGGTCTCCCCTACTGTCTCTCAATGAAGCTTTATAAGTTTCCCTATCAGAAGTACTTACTGCACATTTTGTCCCTGTGAAGACGCCAAAACTACTGCCTCTCTTAGATTGGACAACATGCTTTCAGCAAAATGCCAGACTCATACCTTTGGATTTCTGTTTTCTTGTAGATTTTGGCTTGGTAATTCCACACTCTCTTTTTAGCTTTTTGATACTTTAAAGATCATGATTTTTATATTTTGCCAAGATATTTTAGTTTCCTCCAGCAAGAGAGTTGGTCCAAATCACCCAGTCTGCCACCACTGGGAGGAAGTCCCTAACTCTTCTTGTACTTTCATCTTCTAGATCTTTCCATTTTATCTCCTCTTCTTTTCCCTTCATTCATGGCTTATCTCTTCTACACCAAGCTTCCCTTTATCCTTCACTTCTTTCTTCCTGTTTGCTTAAATTTCTTTCAGCTTCTCTGATGGTCTTTCCTTTCCCCCTTTCTTTGTATTTTAATAAAAAATATAGCATATTTCATGATCAGGAGAAACAGAAATGAGCATGGTGGAAGCTAATTACATTAGCACCTCCCTCAAAACAAAACAAGAAACCCCAATGTTCATTGCAGCACTATTTACAATAGCCAGGACATGGAAACAACCTAAATTCCATCGACTGCTGAATGGATAAAGACGATGTGGTACATATATTCAATGCAATATTACTCAGCCATAAAAAGGAATGAAATTGGGTCATTTGTGGAGATGTGGATGGACCTAGAGTGTGTCACAGACAGTGAAGTAAGCCAGAAAGAGAAAAACAAATATATGTTAATGCATATATGTGGAATCTAGAAAAATGGTACAGATGAACCTATTTGCAGGGCAGGAATAGAGATGTAGACGTAGAGGATGGACATGTGGACATGGGGTGGGGGGGAAGGGGAGGGTGGGACGAATTGGGAGATTAGGATTGACATATGTACACTACTATGTGTAAAATAGATAGCTAGCGGGAACATGCTATAAAGCACAGGAAACTCAGCTTGGTGCTCTGTGATGACCTAGATGGGTTGGATGGGGGGTGGGAGGGAGGTCCAAGAGGGAGGGGATATAGGTATACATACAGCTGATTCACCTCATTGTATAGCAGGAACTAACACAACATTGTAAAGCAATTATACTCCGATAAAACAAAACAAAAACAAAACACAACAAAAAGACAACACAACAACAATCCCACCAGGATTTAGCCGTAAAGCACATTTACTTATGTTCATTATTCAGATGAAAACTGCTAGAAGAAAATGGGGAGGAAGTGTGGCTGTGTTGCGAGAGCTCGGCTTCAGACTAGGATAGACTTGGACTTCTGTCTCTCTCCACAGTTTGTAGCTGTGGAAACATGGGCAGATCTAAGGTCTGTGATTAATTAATATAAGTTGACCTCTTTCCCTCCTATTGGTTGGCTAGTAGATCTATATTTATTCCATCTAGGCTGCATAACTGCCCTGATGCTCTTTATATTCCACAGTGAACAGAAAAGTTCAATTTTTTTAAAAAAGAAGGATCACTGCCTATACTTTTATCTGAAGTTCCAACAGGTAAATATTATTGGCTGTAAGATGTTTCAGGTCCTTTATTTTGAAGTTCGAAATGTCCAGTTCACTGGATTGGCTGATGGCATCACATTACCTAATTAAGTAAATGTCTGTCCTTTGGTATTTCTTTGGTTGGCACTAGGAAAAAGAGTTGTGGGTTTTTTTGGGTTTTTTTTGAGGTACGCGGGCCTCTCACTGTTGTGGCCTCTCCTATTGCGGAGCAGAGGCTCCGGACGCGCAGGCTCAGCGGCCATGGCTCACGGGCGCAGCCACTCCGCGGCATGTGGGATCTTCCCGGACCGGGGCACGAACCCGTGTCCCCTGCATCGGCAGGCGGACTCTCAACCACTGCGCCACCAGGGAAGCCCTGCATTAACTTTCGATAAGTGTAATCATATTAGAATTCCCAAAGGGTCGTAGTACATAATGAAACCTGGTTGTGAATCTTTTTGTAAAGTGAAAAATGTTCTTTTCTTATTTTTAAAATATCAAATTCTATTAAAACAAATGTTATATGGACTTGAAATGTTATCTATTAAAAATATACTTGAAATATAAACATTTTGTTCATTTACCGAGGAGCAGATTTTTCTAAAATAGACCAGGATAAAAAGTAGCATATTGTTACCTGCTTGAATTCTGGCATATCCATTTTTTCTAAGGAATATATCTTCAGTTTAAATTTTAGCAGATCAGGTATTTAGGTTTTCTTCTCCGTCTCTCCCTCTTTCTCTTTTCCCTTAATTTAGCGGTTAGCTTTCAAAGCTGAGAACTCCTACATTTTGCATCTTCCACTTGTACAGCTTGTACATGTAGTACCATGTACAGATACAAGAAACAGAGCACATCACAGTCTTATATAATACCTTATGTTTTTTCTAATAATTTAATTACTTCTTGCTTCCATTTCCCTAAGATCCCTGGGGAAATTGTATAATCTTGTGTAAGTAAACTACAAGGACTCAAAGTATAGTTTTGTTATTTTAGGAAGCTTCCTTCCCAATTCTGACTTGGCATCCAGTGTCCTCTTTGGATGGTGTGTGCCAGTCTAGCACACTAGCACCTTTTGTTCAGAGCTAAATTGACAGAGATATGCTTAAATAAATTACCATTCCCACTTCAATGGATACCTCAGCAGGAATATGAGATTATAAACTAGTGGAAATATGAAAGGGGGAATCGGTGTGGGTGAAAGGATGGGGTAGAAGGAATATTTTAAATCTTATTAAGACAGGAGTATTGACACCTCAGACTGAATGGAACCTTGTCTTTGAAGCTGCCCTGGGAAAGTTGAAGCTCTCTGGCAAAGAAAATATAAGCTCTAGAATCCAACTGTGGTGAAATTAACAGATAAATGTTTGATCTACCCTGGTGTTTACAAAGAACAGATATTCATGGCTAATGGCAACTCTCTTTCAGGAGGTCACTTCTGAACTCTTCTACCTCCTGGAAAGTGATATTTATCTTAGAGAAGTTTCATCTCTACAGTACCCCACCTGTGTTGTCAATCTGTCAAATTAGGAGTTTCTATTACAGAGATTCATCAAGAGAAAAAGACAGGATGATAATACAGCCAGAATAATGTTCATTTACTTATTTTCTCCAGATCCCCAAAGTGCTACATAAATAGGACAAATTAGAGAAAGAATGCTGATGATTCCTATATTAACTGTGCTTGGTTGTAGATGACAGTTTTCTTTGGAGCTCCTTCAAAGACAGAGTATGCAGATTTATCACATCTGGTTGCATTATTTACATCAAATAGTATCATATAATTTTATAGGCATTGTAAGCTCACTTTTGGTATGGCCTAATGCAGCCCGTTTCTTTTCTTTTCTTTTTTTTTTTTTTTTTTTTTTTGCGGTACGCGGGCCTCTCACTGTTGTGGCCTCTCCCGTTGCAGAGCACAGGCTCCGGACGCGCAGGCTCAGCGGCCATGGCTCACGGGCCCAGCCGCTCCGCGGCATGTGGGATCTTCCCGGACCGGGGCACGAACCCGCGTCCCCTGCATCGGCAGGCGGACTCTCAATCACTGCGCCACCAGGGAAGCCCCAGCCCGTTTCTTTGAAGGCAGCGTGAAATGCCAGGGAAGACATTTCAACTCAATGAGGATCAGGACACACAGGAAGAATACAGTTCCTGCCTTGTGTTTAGTGAGGCTAACCTCTGAAGTCCTCACTCTCCCAGAAGTAAGTGCTCCTCTTGGATCTGACTCATAGCAGGGGGTGTTTGGGTCTGGGGGATGATGTCTTTAATTCTCTCAGTGACTGGAGAGCACAACTGAGATTTAGCAGGTAAGGACCAGTGATGCGGAATGTCCTGCAAAACAGGAGGCAGCCCCACAAATGAGGCATTGTTCTGCCTGAAGTGCAAATTACATTCCTCTTGAGGAAAAGACAGCAAGAACCACAAAAACACTCTGTCTACATGTTGTCTCAGTTACCAATTCTGTGTTATAAGCTACCGCAAAACTTAGTAAATTAAAACAACAATGCTGTATTTTTCTCATGAGTCTGTGGGTTGATTGGGCTCAGCTGGGCTGTACTTCTGCTCCAGGTGGTGCAGCTTGAGGCTATTTGTGCAGCTGCATTCATCTGGGAGCTCACCTGGGCTTGGAACATTCAACATGGCCTCCCACTCTCCAGAGTCTTTCTCTTAAGTGACTTCTCCTTATTCTGTAGTCTAGCCCGAGCTTCTTTATGGCCTGGTGGCTGGCTTCCAAGAGATTTTCCAGAAGTGCAAATACGGATGCTACAAGGTCTCTCGTAGGTTAAGCTTGGAAGCCACACATCACTCTGTCTCATTCTACTGGACAGAGCAATTCCCAGGACCAGCCCAGGTTCGAAGGGATAGTAAATAGAAGAAAGGAGCAGCAGTCTCATTGCAACAGCCATGCGGATGGGAGGGTTTGCTGTAGCGTCTTAAGAAATGATCCTTACACATATGATCACATTTAATTCTCTGTGAGGTAGGAATTATTATCAATCCCATTTTACAGAAGGTAGAGCTGAGGCTTTCAGAGGTTAAGTGACATGCTCAAGACCATACCACTGGGAAGAAGTGGGGCTCAAAGCCAGGTTGCCTCACCCAAGCTCCTTTTGTCTTCTTATTTTATTTTCTATTTTCTTAATTCAGAAGTTATTTCAGGGTTAGGCAAAATGAATGAAGCCTGTGAATTTGGTGAGTGCTTCCCTATCAGTGGCTGTTGAGTATCTTCTGGACTTTCATCCTAAAATGTCATGCAAATTGCCCACGGCCCCTATGCTGTGGTGTCCCCTCTAAGTCCCAGTTCCTTGGACTGTAGTTGAAACTTTGAACACTCTCCTCTGTTCAAATGATGACATTATTTCCCCTGTCCTGCTTTCAGCTAATACTGAATCAGAAAACAGCTAATAATCTGACTTGAGTGTCACCCAAGTATAGTGATTGCCTCATATTTCCTCCCTACCCAGGATCTGTTTTCCCTCCCGGTAACAGAATCCCAATTTTCCTTGGGGAATCCATTTCTTCCTTCCTTTTATTTCATGTGGTTCACATGGCACTGAATGCAATCCCTACTCTAGGAGTTGGCAGGTGCTGAGGGCTGGCTAATCAGAGGTTTGAATTTCTTTTGTTATAATCATTGGTTCACAGGTGAGCACACGACTTGAGCTAGGTCAATGATAAGCCACTAAAATTAAATTCAGTTCAGGACTTTTGGAAGGAGATATAGAGAAGAAGCATTTTCTTTTCTACTGGGGTTTCTGGGAGGATGAGAGGTAAGCCTAGAGCTGCTGGGAGCCATCTTGTCCCTGCAAGGCATACAGGAGAATAAAGTCAACCAGGAGAGAGAGGGGAGGTGGTGATGAGGGTGAGACAGTCCAACAGCATCATTTGAGGATTCTGGAAAGGGCCAAAGCCAGATTTACCCCTGGATTTTTCAGGATGTTAGCCAATAAATCCCCCTTTTTTTGCTTCAACTAGTTGCAAAAGAGTTTCCTATCAACTGCTATGGAAAGAGTCCTGATTGATAGATCATTTCTGGTGACCAAAAGGACTCTTAGAAAAACACTCCACAATGAATATGCCTATGAAAAAGAAATAACAATTCAGGAATTCCATTGTGATTCAAGTGATGGAGATTCTAAGGTAGTATAATGATAAAACTCCAGGTAAATACAGGCAAGTGTGAAGTGAGATCAGAAATTCTATTCATAAGAAGCAAAATAGGAATAAATGCTATATATTGTATTCCATAGCCAGCTAAGATTATGAATTGTACATTTTGTTTCTAAACGCAAGATTTCTAGTCCATAGCCTTGTACATAGTCATTTCTAAAGCAGTAACAACAACAATACTAAACCCCAACTCATGGAACAGAGAGCCTTTCCCGAAGAGATGGCAGATAGGTTTTTCTGTCATTTGCCAACTCTGATCTTTGCTAGTGCCTCCCTGAGGCACAGGCTGGAGAAGACTTCTGAAGCCTGGTACAGGTGTGGCAAAGGGTGAAGGAGTATAGTGTCTGCTATGGGGGAGGAAGTATACAAGGAAGCAGCATCTAGTTTCTAGTATATGGTGGCGACAAAAGGAAAGAGAGGAGAGCTGCATTTTAATTAAAAACATTTAGGTGATTTTCTTTGTCTAGTTATCTAAGCCTTAGGTCCCAAGGTAGGTTTGGGGGTTACTGTTCACTTGGGTCGTTTAGTAGTGCATATCAAGAGGTTAAATCTACCCAACAGGAAAATATTTTCTGCCATTTTATTTGGTTGGTTTGGGTTAGAGACCGAGTCTCAAGTAACCCTTGGAGGCCTGATATCCTCTTGCCAATTCCTTATCCTCTCCCCTGTGATCGTTAGAGAAGGCAAAGTCACACACCAGCTTGAACTTGTGGGATGTACTGGTGGTATTTGTCAGAACGTCACTGGGATGGTCAGAATAATGCCCTCTTCCTCCCCCGACTCCAGGTCATTCATGTCCTAATCCCTGGGATCTCTGAATATGTTATGTTACATAGAAAAGGGGAATTAAGGTTACAAATGGAATTCTAATTGCTAATCAAGACCTTTACATAGAGACACTATCCTGGATCATCTGGCTGGGACCAATGTGATCACAAAGGTCCTTAAGAATGGAGGAGAGGCAGACTAGGAGGTTGGAGTGATGTGATATGAGACACTTGGCCTGCCTTTGCAGCTCTGAAGTTGGAGGAAGGAGGCCATGAGCCCAGAAGCTGACAAAGGCAAGGAAATGGGTTCTCCCTAGAGTCTACAGAAAGGAAGGCAGTCCTGCTGAAACCTTGATTTTCACCCCATAAGACCCGGGTCAGACTTCTAATCTACAGAATGGTAAGATAATAAATTTGTATTGTTTTAAGCCACTAAGTTTATGGTAATTTGTTACGGCAAATAGGAAACCAATACAGATTTCCTTGCAATGAGAGAAAACTCTATTACATGCAGTTAGAGTCATAGAATCAGAGTTGAATGAGATCTTGGAAGTCTTTAGCCTGCCCTTAATGCCTCATCCACAAATCTCCTCTACCATATACTTGATAAATGGTCTTCCAGGCTGTGTGAACCTATCAACAATGGGAATTGCCAATGTCCAGAGGTGGTTTCTACCATTTTTGGATGGTTTGAACTGTCAAAGTTCTTCCACACTGCAAAAGCAGAAATGAGATTTCCTGTAGCATTGCTTCTTTGGTTTTGGCTTTGTTTTCTAGAGTTGCACAGTAACTTTTCAAGTATCTTGTTCGTAAAAGATAGTCCTTTAAGTATTCGGTGATTTAACCATGATTCCTTAAAGGGTTCCCTTTTCCTGACTGAATATCCTCATGCTTCTCTTATGGATTCCACAGCACACATTCCCCAGTGACTAGAACTACAGCCAACACTACAGATGTGGTTTGATCAACAGAGAGTCCGCAGAGGCTTAATTATCTTCTTTGTTCCGGATATCACACCTCCATGTGGCATTTGCTCTAGCAGGGGCATCTCTACCACACGCCCGCCCCATGCTGGGTGATTAGCTCTTTCTCCTGCCGTAACGTATGCTATCCTTTCCCTTCTCCAAAGCTCTGAGTGGTCTGCTTTACACCTAATAGATCCCTGATACATTTATTCTTGAAACATGCCATGGTTTCCATATCCTTCATCTTCCTGGGCTCATTCCTTGTATGACCTGTGCTTGGGTGTGAAGTGGAAGAGGAACTGAAACTGATTCCATAACGTAGAGGAAAGAGCAGGGACTGTGTCATCAGAAACTTGGGTTCAAATCCTGACTTTTTGTTTTCCTGACTCTGAGCTGTGGACAAGTTTCTTAGCCTCTCAGGAGCCTCAGTCTTCTCATCTGGAAAAAGGTGAAGGATAATTCTTACCTGAGGGCTGTGACAAGGTTAAACGAGAGTGCCGTGAAATGTGCTAAATACAGTCCTTGGCATAATTTACTGGCTCTTCTCTCCAGCTTCTCCCACTACCTCCCACTTTGTTCCTCCTTTACCTTATACAATGAGAGAATAGTAAATTCTGAGCCACATGGGCTCAGCCAGGAGAGTTCAGGATGATCATTACTGTGGGCTGGACCAATAGCAGACTTATGGATGTCAAGGCTTGGACTCAACCTTGTAGGTTGGGTGGGAGTGGGCTGAATACAGGGATGAGTAGGAAGGTTTGTTCTCTGACTTTGAAAGTGCTGTTCATTTTTAAGCCTTCTGGAGATGAAGACAAAGCTGCTAGCATTCTATGTAGGAAGGAACATTTTGTTTCTAACTCATTCGTTTTGAAATCTAGCTTAAAGGAGTTGGGACATGATTTGACTGCTGTGATGAGACAAACATGAAACAACGAAAAGACAAATAAACAGGCTAAGGTTGGAATTGCCTAGGTTCTGAGCAGGGACTCCACTGAGTATTTGCAAGCTAGAAGAGTTCATTTTGTTTCCTTAGGGCAACTTTTTTTTTTTTTTTAAACTTAGCAGTCCTGGTTTGGGTAATGAAGACCAGACCACTGATGCTACCGTGTCACCACGATGATGGAAAATCAGATTCAGGATGGCCAGGAAAAATGGAAAAGTTTTACGCTATTGAGAGGAGCTAGACTCTCTAGGCCTATCAATGTTTAGTTTCTAAGTTTTCCCAGAATTCGTCCTTTTTATATGGCTTGGCAAGCAATTATTTTATTTTTTCTTATGAAATCGTAATCTGGGACATCATTTTGGAAGGCTTGCCAGTAGCTATTCTTTGGTCTGCTCTGCCTCCGCTAGTTTTATTTTTAACCCTCTCGATTATTTCTAAACCCCTTAATCATAAAAGCTCATTTTCTTTTATTAGGAGGGATTTATTCACAAGGCTAACTCAGACGTACATGGCATCTTTTAATATACATTGCTGAGTGCTGACATGGTCCTGCAAGCATTCAGAAACGCTTCTGATACAAGATACACAAACTATATGGAAAAATAAAGAAGCTCATACCTAAGCTCATAACTTGAATCAGTTCAGTTTTATATGTGCTGAAGAAATTATTTTGACAATAATAATAAACTCAGCAGCAATGGGACTGACAACAATGACCTCTTACTAGGTGCCAGGTGACAGGTTAGGTGTTAAAGATGAAACAAGAAACATCTCTGATCTAGGAGGGATCCCTGACCTCAGAAAATTACGTTACCATATGGAAGTTCCCTCCAACACCACTAGTAAATAGAAAATAAATGAAGTAATTGCAAACTGTATAAATATTATGATGAGAGCAAAAATGAAGAAGAGATTGAAATTAATGAATTTCAATTGAGATTGAAATTAATGAATTTGAAATTAATTTAATGAATTCATTAAATTAATGAATTTAATAATAAACTCATGTGTTGAGTTTATAAACTTTAATAATAAACTCATGTGTTGAAACCTAATCGCCAATGTAATGGTAATGGTATTTGGAATGGGGCCTTTGGCAGGTGGTTAGGCCATGAGGGCAGAGCTCTCACAAATGGCGTTAGTGCCCTTATAAAAGAGACCCTGGTGAGCTCACTCACCCCTCCCAACATGTGAGGGCACAGCCAGAAGACAGCCATCTAAGAACCGGGAAGTGGGTTTTCATTAGATGCCAAAGCTGGCACCTTGATCTTGGACTTCCCAGCCTCCAGAACTGCGAGAAAAAAATTTCTGTTGTTTGTAAGGCACCCAGTCTATGGCACTTTGTTATAGCAGGCCAAACAGACTAAAATAGGCTGTGATGGGGACACCCACTTGTAACAAGGTGGACAAGGAAAGCTTCGCTGAAGATTAACATTTAAGCTAAAACCTACAGAGAAGAAGGAGTTTATCTTTCAAAGTGTGAGTAGAAGAATACTCAGGACAGAGAAAATAGCATGTCCAAAGGTCCTGAGGCAGGAAACAACTTGGCATATTCCACAAACTGAGAGAAGGCCTAGGGGCCTGGAGCACATTGAGTGAGGAAGGAAAAAAATTAGGTTGGAGAGATTTCATCAGATCAATGATATTTGAACTGATCCCACCCCAATAACAAACGCTGCTTCACTTTCCTCCCATCCATCTGACACTTCCAAGTTTTCCCCAACCCTTGCCAAGCCAGGGGAGTAAAAGAATCAGCCCATTGCGAATACTGTCAGTTTGCCTGGCTTCTGTCTCTGCTACCCAGCCTTGAGGCTGTGGAACATTCATAAACTCAATTTCATCTCAAAACCTTAGACAAACCTTGACTTCCGGTAGCAGCATTTTAAGGAGTAATTGCCCAGGACTCTGGCACTCAGTCTCATATGTCTATCGATGGTCTAGCTCTGGTTTTGTGCCTTTTCTGATAAATAGCTTCTGCCTCTTCTTGAAGATCTCGTCCCAAACAATTCTTGTCAGTGAATTCATTCATTCAAGTCATTTATTCGGTGTTTATTGAGGGGCCTACTTTAGGCAAGGCACTGCCTTCGGCCCTGGGGATATAAAGATAAATCAGATGCCTCGCTCCTCTGGGTCCTGGCAGGGTAGCAGAGAGGCAGGCGATGTGGTGAGTGCAGGGGCAGGGAGCACAGTCTGTGGGGTTCAGAGAGGGCTTCCTGGAAGAGGGGCAAAGATAAGCAAATTTAGCCAAGCACAGGGACAGGGTGAGAGGAGCAGAGTAGACAGTGGGGTAGAGCCTTCCCGGCAGAAGAGATGGCAGGAACCGAGAAGACCAGAAACAGCGAGGTGTGATGAACTCTCAGTGGCAAGCAGACCCCTGCCACGTGTCTGTGATGCCAGGGTTGGGACTTATGTTGCCCGCCACCAAGGTCCCAGTTGTGCACCTGAACTCAGATCTACGGACCTGTGCAGACTTGGTGCCCTTCAGAACCTGCTCTGGGATCCCCCTTTGTCATCTTCTGCCCATTTCTTGGGGCACAGTGGCCTGTCATCTGCTGTGTTCTGATACTGCAGTGATCTCCCTCCCTGCACTCATGCGGAAACCTCCTGACTCCTGGGGTGTCCTAGCCTCTTCTTGCTATTATTAGGTCACCTGGGAGTTGAGTCAGAGGGGCTGTGACTCTGATTGCACCCCAGAAGACATTTTTCTTGGCTTCTTTGGGTGGGAAGAGGGTTCTTGGCTTTCTGTTTACAGAGGGTTTCCACTGACCTCCTCTGGTCTCTGCTCTGGGGCAGGGTTGTCATCCTTTTAGAGTGACAAGGACTAGAGGAAAGAAAGGTAAGGAGAACATAGGCAGTTTGGCAGTGACAGAGACCATCTCTGCCTTTAGAACAAGAAAGGGTTATTGTGAGTAGCTCAGGAAGGAAACCAAAAGACCAGGATTAAACTAACAGTGCCGCTTACCCCTGGGTGTGCTCCACTCAAAACAAACAAACAAAATAACCACTGGGGCATGCCCAGCAGAGGATGGAAAACTTGGGGACAACTCTGTAGAAATTGACTGGCACATTTTTCTTCCCAGAAAGGCCCAGGCAAGAGGTCCTGGAGAGAAAGTTCTGGAATAATCACTCTGAAGGCAACACAGCAGCGAGAAGGGAGTAGGACCTCTTGAGCAAAGTAGACTTTCAGGCAGATTTGAGTGACAACAGATGCTTTTGCCTTCCTCATCCATTCATTTGTTCCTTCATTAGTCTATTTAACAAGATGCATTCATTAACTTTTGTGCTGGGCACTGTACTAGGTTTGGGGAATATATCTGTTAGAGTAAGAATAAGTTTCTTTTTTAAAAAAAATTTTGCTTATTTTTTATTGAAGTATAGTTGCTGTACAATATCATATGTTACAGGTGTACAAATAGTGATCCACAATTTTTTTTTTTTTTTTTTTTTTTTTTGCTGTACGCGGGCCTCTCACTGTTGCGGCCTCTCCCGTTGCGGAGCACAGGCTCCGGACGTGCAGGCTCAGCGGCCATGGCTCACGGGCCCAGCCGCTCCGCGGCATGTGGGATCTTCCCGGACCGGGGCACGAACCCGCGTCCCCTGCATCGGCAGGCGGACTCTCAACCACTGCGCCACCAGGGAAGCCCGTGATCCACAATTTTTAAAGGTTATATTCCATTTATAGTTGTAAAATATTGGCTATATTCCCCATGTTGTACAACATATCCCTGTAGCTTATTTTATACCTAATAGTTTGTACCTCTTATTCCCCTTTCCCTATATTGCCCCTCCCGCTTCCCTCTCCCCAGGGGTAACTACTAGTTTGTTCTCTATATCTGTGAGTCTGTAAGAGCAAGTTTCTTGACCTCATAGCGCTGATAGATTGAATGGTGTGTGTGTGCGCGTGCGCATGTGTGCACGTGATTAGAGAAACGCATATTTAAAAACATATATATATGTGTATAAAATGTGATAAATAGCACAAACGAGCCATACAGTGTTCCTTGGGTGCACATAGCTTGGGCAACCGATCTCCCTTAGGGGTCCAGGAAAGCTTCCTGGAACACATCATTTTTAAGCTGAGTCCAGATAACAAGGTAGGGTGGGGAAGAACGGGCAGGGAGAGTGTTCTAAACATCAGCAGCAGTGTGTGCAAAGGCCTGCACGTGAAGCGATGTGATTCTTCAAGGTCATCCAGGCATTATGATTTCTAATAAGGGAAGTGATGCTCAGGTGTTGTTTACCACCTCTGAGGATTGGATGCTCAGGTGTTGTTTACCACCTCTGAGGATTGGATGAACAAGCTGTTAGAGAGCCTCAGGTTGGGATAGGAAGCACTCTGGTGCCCCCATTGAAGCCCCTCAGACCCCACTGATCTTAGCCTCAGCTGTGGAAGCTGGTTCCACGGAGCGCACATCACTGGACAGTGTGTGTGTGTGTGTGTGCGCGCGCACCTAGAATCCTGCCTGGAGCTCTCACCCTGGGTTTCTCCTCATCCCACCCAGATCCTCTCCAACTGCAGCAGGATCTTGCTAGAGTAAGTGCCCCTGGGCTAAACTTCAGCCAATGGGGACTGGAGTGATGGATAAATTGCTCTGCCATCTTTCAGGTGAGCCCTTCTGGGAGGCGTTCTGTACTCTTTTCAGGGATCCTGGTGCAATTGAGCCCCAGTCGCTCACAGCAGAGACCTTGGTAATGAACCTTTGCATTGGCTTCCCCTCCTTTTCTGACTCTCCCAATCCCTCTCTCTCGCTCCCTGAGATCACATGCCAAATAAGCCACCTGTGCACCAGTCCCCAGCTCAGGGGTGCCCAAATTTAGTGAGTTTGCCACCTAAAGTCAAGAGAAACTTGCCTTAACTTTTAATTGGGTCCTTCTTTATCAAGTGCTGCATCTTAATTGTGTTCCTCAAGCACCTGTGTTGCCACCTTCTCTAAGGAATGCTCTGCCCATCCCCCCCATTTTTGCAAGTGGGTGAAGCTAAGGCTCAGCGCACTTCAAGTAAAGCCCAGGATTAAAGCTCAGGATTTCTGATTTCAAATGAAATACCTTCTGGACTGCTCTATTTGGGGACATCATACTTCTTCTCAGGGGAGTGACCATTCTGTATACCTGCTCCCTGAGTTTTATTCTACCTCTTTCGTCAGAATTCATCCCCTCAAAGGAATAGTCCAGTCAAATGTGAAGCGTTTGAAAATGCTACCTGGCCCTCGCTCATGATGTTTTGGAATTACTGATGCACGAAAAACCACACCACTATGTTTTAGGGAACTCAAAACAAGAGAATCCAGAAATCATTTTGTTTCAGAGATACCAGCTTCCATCCCCAATTCCATGTCCTGAGACACAAGGTCATTGACTGCCATCCCATACTAAGACTCAGCAGTGCGGTGACACATTTAATACACCAGTTCCAGTTTAGAAGGATGCTCTAGGTTTCAGATGGGGTCTTGCCGTTCATATTTTGCAGGGGAAATGCCGTAGTTTCCACAATGTCGAAAACATGCTAACCTTTCTGGGCTGATTGAAGTTTGACTGGTCTGAGTGGTCCAGCTTTTTGTAAATTCTCATCAGCAATATTACAATGAGATACTCCGGGTCTGCTCTCTCCTTTCTCAAGTCTGCTTTAAACGCTTGGTTTAGGCTTCCCTGGTGGCGCAGTGGTTGAGAGTCCGCCTGCCGATGCAGGGGACACGGGTTCGTGCCCCGGTCCGGGAAGATCCCACATGCCGCGGAGCGGCTGGGCCCGTGAGCCATGGCCGCTGAGCCTGCGCATCCGGAGCCTGCGCTCCGCAATGGGAGAGGCCACAGCAGTGAGAGGCCCGCGTACCGCAAAAAAAAAAAAAAAAAAAAAAAAAAAATGCTTGGTTTATACTGAAGGAAAAGAAAATCCCCTGACCTAACTAGGATATCAGAAAGAAGAAAATAGAATTTTTGGCTCTTGGGCCATTCCAGTTTGTCATTTTGTGAAATTAGTGACAGATGGGTGCTGTCTGTGTGTTGTGGGAAATTCTGTCCTACATTCCAGCCGATGCTGGAAGTTTTGGAAGAGGACAGAGAGGGGAAGGAGAAAGCTATTTGGATGAGGCACAATATATGCTAATTCTGTGACAAAAATAGCAACAAATCTGCAAACATTAATTTTCGGCAAGTCTCATTCTCAGCCTGTGTTCTTTCCTTTTTCCAGATTTCACAGTAGAAAATGAATTTAAACTGGTTGTTAATGGACGAGGATTCAGAGGTCATCTGGCTTGTCTCTTACTGCAGAATATCAGCTTATTATAAGTTCTAGGAGGTAGAAAGGACCACTGACGGTCGAATAACCAACCGATATTTAAGGCAGATCTTAACTAATCTGATCCGATTGTTGTTCCAAAGACTCAAGTAGGTGGCAGTATGTGGGAAAGGGGCTGTTGTGTGGAAAGAGTTGGGGTTTAGAGAAGAATAGGGGCTCTACTGCAGGGTTTCCATAACCTAGTGGATCTCTCTACAAATAATCCCATCCCTTCTTACAGGCATCCTGAGACTTCTGGGATCATGTTCTGGGGCTGGGGTGAAAGGGATCAGGTGGCTCGATATGTTGGAGTGAGGAAAGATACAGATAGTGAGGTGTTGTAGGGGAACTGGCAAGGTAGTGACGAGGCTCAAGGAGCATGGGTTTAGGTAGAGGCAAATAAAAAGGACCCGAGTACGAAATGCTGAGGATTCAGGAGCCTTGAAGTCACCGAGGCAGGGTCTGGGATGGCCCTGGCATGGTCCCTGCCAGGTACAAGGCAGTTAGATGTCTGATTTACAGAGCAAGGAAAGGGGATAAAAACAAATCAAGGTCTGAGGAGTCTCTGCTAGTATTGCCTGAAAGAAAGTGAAGGGAAATCTTCGCAGGAAAAGACAGAGAGTCAGTATAAGGTCAAATTACAGAGAGAATGAGTCAGTCTTCATGGAAGGGAAGTGGAAAGTGGCTATGTTTCCTTGGTCCAACATTTTTTGAGCCTCAGTTCCTCATTTGTGAAATAGACACACAAATTCTTCCTACATCCCATATTGGGAATGAAAATCAAATGCGATCACTTTTGTAAACAATAAAAAAAGATGGTTATACGAAGTTAGACGATGTTCTATCATAGGGCTAATAGGCAGGGGGAAAGGAGGCATTCCTATGGTGAACCACACACTTTATTGGCTAGGGGATGGACTCCCCACCCCACAATAGATCCTAAAGGGGGCTTCTCATCTATTCTGTAGTTCTGAACATAGAATTCTTTTTACTATTGAAATTTTTGCTAGTTCGCATTCATTTTCATAAATATCCTATTATAAAGTTAAAAAAAGAACTTTCCAAGGATGGAACTTTCAGAATGGGGTTAAAAGCTATTGGCCCTTTGCCCAGGAAAATATCTGGACAGGATAGTCTCTTCTTCCATCACTGATGCTTAGATTGGGCAAAACCAGGCAAGCAGACTCCTTTGCAGAATTCTGTCTGACTGCCCCGAGCACGGTGTGTGCCGAGCAGGCCAAGAAGTGAACAGTCTGGGGTAGGCAGGGTTTGCTCGGATCCACCCTTCCAGGAAGAGAATAAAATGGAAGACAAGTGAATTCTTAGTAATTGTTGTGAAACTCCTGCTTCCCTCCTAGGCTACTTGGGAAGGGCCTGACCACTAGCGGGGAACCACCATGATAAATCACACAGCCTTGAATGATTTGGGAGTTCTTTGAAAAGGACCACTTATATGTGAAAAGAAGTCTTCCTTAGTGGGCTGATTGGAAATAATAGCAGCATGTCATTCTTTCATGATGTCTCCCTTGAAATATTTCCCCACTCTTTAATTGAGGGATTCGCAGTAGAAAGCAGTTAAAATAAAGGTTTGGTTTTGATCTATAATTCAAGCTCAAAAGGGATCCTCATGGTACCTAAGAAGCCATGTAAGTAGCTGGGTCATGTCTGCCCTTCCCAATTTCATCTAGTCTCTATAAAATAATAGGTTTTCTGGAAATTGGTCATTAGGAATCAAAAAGGTTCAAATACAACATCGCTCCTGTCATAGATCTGTTTTTTAGTCACAGCTCTTCTGACACCAAATGTATGGGTTTTTCCACACCATGCAATTCTCCAGTTCTCTGCAGATACCAACTAGGTACCCTAAAATGTACTAATTCCGACACTAATTACCTGGAGTTAGCACAGACCCCATAGGTTAAGGGCTCAGTCGCACGAGACTGCTTCCCACTTCAGATTCCGATCATAGGTCCCCAGTTTACCCAGACTTCTGTCTAACTTGGCTAAAAATTGGGGGTTTCCATGACCCCCACCTCAGATTTGGTAATTTGCTATAATGGCTCATAAAACTCAGGGAAACACTTTCCTTACTATTACTGGTCTATTATAAAGGGTATTATAAAGATACAGATAAACAGCCAGATGAAGAGGTACACAGAGAGAGGTCCAGAGGTGTCCCGAGTTCAGGAGCTTCTATCCCTTTGGAGTTTGGGATGCACCCCCCTCCCAGCACATGGATGTGTTCACCAGCTCGAAAACTCTCTGAACCCTGTTTAGGGTTTTTACGGAGGTTTCATTATGTAGGCACGAATCATCAAATCATCGTCCATTGGTGGTTAAGTCAATCTCCAGCCCCTCTCCCCTCCCCAGAGGTTGGGGAGTTGGGCTAAAAGTTCCAACCCTCTAACCACATGGTTGGTTCATCTGGCAACCAGCCCCCATCCTGAAGCCATATAGGGATCCATGAAGAATCACCTCATTAGCATAAACTCAGGTATGGTTGGGAGGAGCTTATTGTAAATAACAACAGACACTCCTCAGGAAATGACAGAGGTTTTAAGAGCTCTGTGTCAGGAATCGGGAATGAAGATCAAATACATATTTCTTATTATATAACATCGTGTTTCCTTACTTAAAAAGTAATTTGTTAGTATATAATTGTTAGTAAAGATATTGAAAATCTATGCTAAAATTTATTATATATTTTAAAAGGTAATTTACCACTAGTCATTAAGATCTTATTAAGAATTATTTAGTTATATTGTCTTGGAAGGAAAAGAAACCTGAGAATATGATGAGGCAGACTTGTGAGGAAAGGTTCTGAACTTAGCTGGAGACTTCACACTGGATCTCCTGCTAAGTGAATTGGTGGAGAGACTTCATTGATCACTGGTTGATCAATATGCTAGTCACGGAGTGGGTGAGAGTTTGAGGGTAAGAGGGTAAGATGCATGGGTATTAAGACAAATATGATATGGTTTCTGACTTTAACATGCTCCCCGTCCAGTAGGAGAGCTAGACATATAAAACTATACTTAATAATTTAATTTTATTTTAAGCAGATAGTTTCAATATAATGTGACACAACGGGGAAACAGATAGACACCGGGTGCTATAGGAACTAAAGGGAAGTCGCTCAACCCAGTCTGTGAGTTGGATAGAGTCATGGAAGGCTTCCTGTATAGATGAGCCTGACCTGAGTTTTTACTTGTTTCTTTTTTAAAGCAGAGTTTATCGAGATAGCATTTACACACAGTAAAAGTTATCCCTTTTAGGTGTACAATTTTATGAATTTTAACAATTGCACGTCGCCGCATAGCCACCACCCCAATGAAGAGATAGGATATTTCCATCCCCTTAAAATGTTCCCTTAAGCCCTTTTGTAGTCAACCTCTTTCCTCCATACTGAGCCCCTGGCAATCCCTGATCCGATTTCTAAACCTGTAGTTTTGCCTTTTCCAGAATGTCCTGTAAAGGGAATCATAGAATATGTAGCCTTTTGTGTCTAGCCTCTTTTATTCACCATAAGTGCTTTTGAGATTTATCCATGTTGTTGCACGTGTCACGTTTATTGCTGAGTAATATTCCATTGTATGCACGTACCCCAGTTTGTTTATCCATTCATCAGTTGAGGGACATTTGGATTGTTTCTGGTTTTTGGCAATTATAAATAAAGCTCCTAGAAACATTTGTGTCCAGGTCTTTGGGTGGACACATGCTTTCATTTCTCTTGGATAAATGCTTAGGAGTGAGATTGCTGGGTCATATATTAAGATTTCTGGGTCATATATATACTCATATATTAAGTATATGTTTATAAGAAATAAACATATACTTGTTTCCACCGGCAATGCATGAGAGCTCCAGTGTATAACAAGAGGGTCTTTATTGTGGTACAAAGAGGAGAGGTAGGGAAGACATCTTTGGCCTCGTGCCATTCAGGCTGAGACGTGAAAGAGACTAGGAATTTTTCAGGCAAACAGCCTGGGGGACAGCATTCCTGGCAGCAAAAAGTCAGCAAAGAGGCTTTTAAAAATAAGGATACAAAATGTCCATTGTACCTGACATGAGGAAGATTCTGAGTGATATTTGCAAGAGCAGTTTCAGTGGAGTGGAAGCAAATTTGCCAGTGTTTTAAGACTGAATAGGAAGTGGAGGGAGGGGTCTAGAGCCTCCTAAAAATTGTTAGCGCTGAGTGAGAGGAGAAAGAGAGGGTGGGAGCTAGAGGTGGTCCACAGGGTCCAGGAAGGTTGTTAAGGCTGGGAGGGACCAGAGCAGGATGAGGAAGAGGGTATAGATGCAGACAAGGAAGGTGGCAAAGAAGGGACTTGGCTCAGAGGCGAGTGGAGGAACGAAAATCAGGCAGCCTTTGACCTGGTTGTGTGACGTTGCCTTCTTGGCATTGCAGGGAAGAAAGGCAGGTGTGGAGACAGCAGGAAGCTGAGGGAGTCACGTCTGACCTACCTCCTACGTTATTATGAAAACTGAAGAAGACACCATAGAAAAGAAAGTGGATTCCAGATAAATAATTTAGAAGTTCAGTCTAGGCTTCCCCCCAAAAGGCAGATTCATAGAACTACATAATAGTTTTATATTAAAAAATGAGTACAGGTTTGGGTAAATATCATATAAATACAGTGAAGTATATAAAAATCACTCACAATCCTAAAATACATTATTATATTTTGTTGGATTTCCTTCCAATCATTTACTTATCCATACACTTTTCATGTAATTGAGATGATACCGTGTGGGAGGCCATATGTAAATATCTCGTTCGGGATATTACTTTCTTCAGTGAATGTGCCGGTTGTTACCGTGTGCACACCAGAATAGAGCTCCATGAGGCCAGTGACCCTGCTGTCTTGTTGACTCATCAGAGCCTCCAGTTAAGACTGTGACTTGCACATGTTAAATGCTTCATGTATATTTATTAAAGTAGCATGTGTTTGTTAACATTACCCCATAAGCATTTATCCCACGTTACTAATATTATTTAAAGGCACTTTTAATGATGTCACAGTGTTTCTTGGCATATACAGGCTGTCCTTTATTTCATAATGCCTTGTTTGTTAGAGGCATAATTAGCTTTTACAGTTGGTCTAATGATATTAGTTATGGTAGTGATAGCTATTGTTTATTGAATGCTTGCTGTTATGAGCGAGCATTCATTACTGTGCTTTATACACATTATTTCATTTTATCTTCCCAACATCCCAATTAGGTGAGTAGTATTATCCCCATTTTACAGCTGAGGAAAATGAAGCTAAGAGAGGTTTAGTAACTTGCCTAAAATCTTAAAGAAAATGAGTGGTATAAATGGACCCGATCCAAGGGCTGTTGACTCCGAGCCTGTGTTTCATGGTTCTTCTCTGTGGCTTCTGGGCAGAGGCTAGCTCCTGTCACTCAATCACTGAACCTTCACCAAGCACCTATAATGCGTGAAGCAGTGTGTGGGCACGAGAGAGGTAAAGATAGAAGAGACCGGTGACAGTCCTAGACCACCTTCTGGATATAGACGGACATGGATGTAAGGTGTGCACCAGAAACAGAGAAAACAAAAACTTCACTCCTGCTCCCCGGGAGGTTCAAAAATCCAATTCGATTTAATTATGAAAAGTTTACTGGCCATCATTTATGTGCCAAGCTTTGTACTAGGCACTGGGGACATTGAGATAGACTGGTGCCCTGAACTCATGAATTTCACAGACTAGTGGAGGAGAGGGCATTAAATCAACAAATCCCAGTGCGGGGAATATTAGGGAAGGGCACACACCATGGACTGAGGGAGCAGGCAGCAAAAATAATGTACCTCATCTCTGGGGTTGGGGAGGGTCTCGCGGAAGCAGAGTTATCTCAGTTGAGATCTGAAGTATGTAGGAGTTGGCCGGATGGAAGAGGAGAGGAAGCATGGTGGGAGCACATTGAGGGAAGGCTGGAACCAAAGAGGATCAGAGCAGACAGACTGAGGGACACAAAGCAGTCCAACGTGGCTGGGGCAGAGAGAAGGGGGTGAGCAGGGTGCAGGGAGTGGAAGGAAAGGAGAGTTGGAAGTAGGAGTGGTCAGGTGGTGCTGAGCCGGGAAAGCCATACCCGAGTTTTTCCCTTCATCCTAAGAAGAGATGGGAATCCATAAGAGGGGTGAAGTGGGGTAGGATGTGGTCAGATTTGTAGAGAGAGCGGCGAATTGATTGGAGGGGACAAGTGAGGGGCTGTGGGAGGAGCCCAGGGGATGCAGAGGCACGATCGGGTGGGCTGAGGTAGGATATGGGCTAGACTGGATTGAGTGATTGCCTGGAGAAAGGAATATGGGGAGAGAGGGGCTCATCCCTGACTCCTTGAGTGACTGAGTGGATCTAGGGTCATTTACTGACATGGGGAGGAAGGGTGGCTTTGGAGGGATGAGTATAAATTCAGTTCTGAACGTTTTAAATTTGACTTGCCAAAAGACCATGCAAATGGAATGTCTAGGAGGCTGTTGGATGTCTAGGTTCTAGACAAAGATATCTGGGCAAAGAAAAATACTTGGGAGTTATTGATCTATTGATAGTAATTGAATCTCTGAAGTAGAGCAAGGGTGCTGAATGAAGAAAGCAAAGGGTTTAGGAGAGAGAAGGGCCAATAGTTTAAGAGACCGGAGGAGTAGAAACAGCAGAGACTGAAATGAAAACCTGATACAGGGGAGGTGTTTTGGAGCCCAACTGATGAGAGTGTTTTTCTCATAGAAGGGACAAATCAAATGTTACATGCTGCTTCGAGGTCAGAAAAAATACAGGTGAAAGTTGCCTGTTGGATTCTACAGCTTCTAGGTCACTGGTGACCTTGGCAAGGGCAGGGCTGGGGGCGGGGAGGGCAGAAGCAGCCTGAGTCGGTGGGGTCCGGGAGCCCGCACCCCGCAGCGAGGGGAGGTGGGTGGTCAACGCGTGGGCGTGAGTTGTGGCAGCTGTGATCCTGGAGGAGGGGCTGCCGTGAATGTTCCTGTCGGCCATTATAATTTTACGGGGGTAATTTTTTTTGCTTTGTGACTTTTTAAGAACCGGAACTAAGAGAAAAATGAGAGGCTTTCCAGGGACAGCTGTTTTGACAGCTCAGTGGCACCACGCACACCCTGAGAAAGTTAAGGCTTAAAGGGAATGCGAAAAACTTACAGGCAATTTATTAGTTGTGTTTCAAGCTGTGCACAGTGCAACAGACTAACGGTATAGGAGTGCCTTCCTGGGAGGCTGCCGTTCACCTAGTCGTAGAAATATGGGGATAAAAATGGTCTGTGAAGTGAGAAACTCACTCAGGATATACAGTGGGGCTGCTTGAAGAAATGACCCTCACACTCATGACAAGCTTCTGGCTTTTTATTGAGAATCATTCTTCAGAGAGGCTAGCTTTAGTTTTTAAAAAATTGTTGGGAGTAATGCAGTGGGGCTGTGTAATAGACTCACTGGGACCCTGTCTTGTCTCAACAAATGGGGATTGCTGACCTGGGACGGTGTATGTATATAGTTGCTCCTGAAATGAGGAGAAATGAAAATCTCAGATCAATTTTTTCTTGACTTTGGTATGCACCATGATTTTTTCTCTTGCATATTAATTTTTCTAATTATGTTCCCTTCAGCCTAATATTGAAATGAACATGTTTTGTCTAAACACACCTTTTTGGACTGAGAAAAAGACAGCCCAGGAGCTCCCTGGGTGATGAGGGGAGCCTGGGTCTCAAAGTGAAAAACTCCTGACTTTACTCTAAAAGACTATCTTCTTAAATAATTGTTTATGATTATCTTTTTTAGAATTCTCTTGAGCCCAGATATTTTGTGGTGCTCAAAATAAGCTCCATGATGGAATTAATTTCAGAACACAAATTTGAAATTGAGTCCTAGATTTCAAATGGGAAGAGGTTTAGCAGCCTAAGCTATAATAGGAAGTTTCACCCCACTTTTAACACTTTTCCTTCATAATCTTTCCTTTAAAGCCAAACTCCTGAAGAAAAAGGAATTTCCATACATTTGTCAAATGCCTTCAAATTGAAAATCTCACCAGAATCCAAATGTATGCGAAAATAACACCAATTTTCAGGTTAAGCAGCTATCCCAAACTCTTAGCTATAATTTTCATTGCTAGGAAATGATCTGATGCTCACACCTCAAAAGTTTTAGGAAACTAATAAAAATCAAATGATACTACTGCTATGTAGTTTGACCAACTTTGAAATTTGTCTTAAAATTGGATGATGAGGTCTATCTGTTATATATTTAGTTGCATAAAAACATAATCCTAAAGAAGATTTATCCATTAAGAAACTTATTCCGACACACTTCAAAATTGAATATCTTAGTGAGACATGGCAATTGGGTTAAGCAAGGAGATGATAAAAATTCTAAAATGCCTTTTATTTAAAAATTTAAAAAGAAGCTTTTTGTGTACTCATACAAACATACATGTGGATACATGGGGAGAGGGGGGAGGGAGAGAGAGAGGACATGCAGATTAGAAAAGAAGTGAGTAAGACAGCATCACAGGTAGAGTGAATTTACAGGTGCACATTTAATTGCCGGCTTTCTGCACTGTGTTCTTTATTCTATCAGATCGTTCCCTCAGACATTCCTTTAGTCCTCCTGGGTTCAGGGACATTAGGATGCATCTTGAAAATTTGCAGATTTGCCTTGTCCCCAGTGGTCTCGGGGGTAATTACTTTGGATGATTTTCCTTAATCCTTCTCCTTGGTGATTCTGGAAGGTGCCACATTATGCCTCTTTGCTGACATTCTGCCTGCTCTTTGTAATTGCTTCCTGTTCTATGCTCTTTTGTCAGAGACCCTGAAGGCGAATGAGGAATAGTAATTGTCACTAATCTTCTAACTTGTCCTCAGAGTCGCAATGTTATAAACAGACCTCATATTCCAAAGACTGCATTATGTATTTCTGGTGCCAAGTAATGTACTCAGGGTTTAAATATAATGCATGCCTTTCCAAATTGTGGGAATTAAGGGAGAGTTTGATGTATTTAACAAGCACATAGGCATTTGAAAAGTTGGGCCAATCAGGGGTAAGGCAGATGTTGTTCAAACAGGAAGAAATACAAGGGAAAAGAGCTGTCAGAATTTTTGCTCTATTAAAAGCGCCATTTTCTACTCGAGAATTGTAGAATTTGAGGGTCCAAGGGGTACTTTTGAGAATATCTCTAAACTCACATTCAGTGCGTTAGCCCCCTGTTTTTAAAAGAACAAGAATACTCCTTAGAACCAAAGGCTTAAAAAACAAAGACAAAACGCCATATCTAAAAGTCAGAAGTGACAATTTAAAAAAATGAAACTGAGAATCTGGTTTCCTGGAAAGATTGACCAGGAGAGTTATTTCAGATTGATTTTGCAGGTCACTCTTGAACACAGAGCTCCTTTTCCTGTGGACAATTCAGTCATAAGCAATTGGATTTCTTTATTTTACCCCAGAATCTGGATAACTTGAGAAAAATAAAGTTTAGCTATTTACACAGTCCTGATCTAGACCTTTCGCTGTTTATTATCACTTAATGGTAATTTTTTACCTCCTAAATTGGGCATTAGAAACGTTGGTGTCTTGCTTTTATTGGCTTGAAATGCTACTTTGTCTCCACGAACTCTTTTTCCTTGACTTGTTTTTAAAGTTCAATGTTTTTGTTTAAGAAGTCAGTTGCTTCCTGAAAAATGTGAATGTAGCTAGATTTCCACTCCCCAGTAGGAGTTGAATCTTTTGGTTACTGAGATCAGATTGTGGATATGATTGTAGATGGGGTTTAAGAAGGCCAGAGTAGGAGACAAGCCTGGATTGTCTAATTTAGGTTTGCACATTCCACCCTGCTCTTCCTCTAGCTGCAGACTACACCTATGCATAATGATAACCTTGCACCACTGGGCACAGTCCTCTGCTCACAGGTTAATTTTTGCTTTACTCCCCATCACTTCCAACTGCTTTAAGTTTTTTGATTTATTTATAACCTGTTCTATGCCACTTAGCATCCCAAGGAAGAAAATGCTGTTCATGGCCACTGATCTACTGGAAACTCATCTCATTATATTACAATATATACACTGATCGTAAAGGAAAAGGGAAAACAGGGTTTTTCAAGCACTGTCGACATTTTGGGCTGGATATTTGTTTGTAGGGGCTCATCCTGTGCACTGGAAGATGTTTAGCAGCATCCCAGACCTCTATCCACTAGATGCTAGTAACGAACCCCAGTCACACCAACGAAAAATGTCTCTAGATAGTGCCAGATGTCCCCTGGAGGGCAAAATCAAAGTCTAGTTGAAAAACACTGGGCTAAGAAAATATGAATGATTTTTAAGGAGCACATCATCCTCTTCACCACAACATCCCCACCATGTAGAGCAGTTCCTGGTAGATGATAGGGTTCAGGGATACTTATGGGCCTTACTATACAGAGGACAGGATATGGTGTATCATGTGAGAGTGATAGAACCTGTTAGCTTCTATTTTTCTGGCTTACAGTAGATGCTCAATTAATATATATTTTTTTCAATGACTACATAATGGATGAATGAATTAGTAAGTGAGTGACTTTCCCACCTGGGACTTTAGATCTTGAGAGAAGGGTAGATCTAAGCTGGTTGTTACTATAATTCAGTGATTCTTCAAGTTGGGGGTCACCCTTCTACTCTATTTAGAAATCTGTGAATGCCATGGTGGAATGTTGTTTACTCTGTCACAGATCCGGCTGCAGTGAACAGGTTCTCAGTGGCCCTTAATCCCCTCTAGCTCCGTACCTCTTTTCTTATGACCAGATATTCACCCTCAGAATATCTTTCTCCCTCCCATGTTATTCCTCATGCACAGATGAAGGCAGTTTTCTTCAACCTGAGGTCTGTGACCCATTATTGAATTCTGAAATTCTGATTGCATGGGTCTTGGCCAGCATTAAAGAAAAAAAAAAACAGGAATAGGATAAAACAGAAGAGAAAATATTAGAGTACATCACATTGTCTCTTAAAATTTTTATTTCGGTCATTTTGTGTTTGTCTAGTTCCTGGGTTGTGTGGTGAAAATATTGTTTTTGTGGGCCCCTTTCGGAAAAGTTTGAAAGTCACTTGCTGGTGGAGTAGCCCAGGTACATGGTAACCAGAACAGAAAACTCTCTCTCCCAATAGGTGGGTTGGTAAATTAAGGATAAGAGAATGATAAGGGGTGTGTAGAGCAATACGGCAGAGACTCTGGGCTTTGTGGGCAGTGTCTGCCCTTATGACAACACAAGAAGACATGGCTGTCTTTTGGAGTGAAGCGGTGGGACCTGATGGGAAGTAAGGTCAGATAACCCCAGGTTTAAGCCTAGATTTCTAGTAAAAGTAGTGTCTGTTCCCTTTGTGTGTTCTTTTTTAAAGTATAAAAAGAATATAGCTGTTCTGTCTGCAGAATTCCTGTTCTTGGCCCCATGAAAAATGATATCAGAGCATTTCACTGGTCTTCTATTTACCCAAGCTGAAGGAGTTCAGTGTTTCCTTAGTCTGATCAAACGTCCCTTGCAACAATATTGACTCAGATGATGGCAAATGAAGATATTTCCTCTAAAATAAAAACCCGTCACTCGTGACATTTAGAACAAGTATGGGCTAGCTGGAAATGCCTCTTTTAACATTGCTGACATGAAGAACAAATGGATTTGAAAAACATATGTGCGCTTGGTAGATCCTTTTCCTATGTAAAAGACAATTTATTGGGCTTCCCTGGTGGCGCAGTGGTTGAGAGTCCGCCTGCCGATGCAGGGGACGCGGGTTCCTGACCCGGTCAGGGAAGATCCCACGTGCCGCGGAGCAGCTGGGCCCGTGAGCCATGGCCGCTGAGCCTGCGCGTCCGGAGCCTGTGCTCTGCAACGGGAGAGGCCACGGCAGTGAGAGGCCCACGTACCGAAAAAAAAAAAAAAAAACAAAAAAAAACAAAGACAATTTATTTCAAATTCAGAAAGTGATTGATTTTATAGACAATAATGCTATGATTAAATTACATAAAACCAAGTACCGATATTTTACTCATAAAAAAGATGATAACCGCGTTTCCCTTTTTACTTTATTTTAAAAGTCAGAAGGAAAAAGAACTACCAAAAAACATATAGAATTAACAGCCAGGAACATTATAAAGCAAAAGATACTAAAGCAAAAGGTACTAAAGACTACATAAAGTCAGTTTTCCTTTTAAAAATGTGCACAGGGACTTCCCTGGTGGCTCAGGGGTTAAGAATCTGCCTGCTAATGCAGGGGACATGGGTTCGAGCCCTGGTCCGGGAATATCCCACATGCCACGGAGCAACTAAGCCCGTGCACCACAACTACTGAGCCTGCGCTCTAGAGCCCGCGAGCCACAACTACTGAAGCCGCGTGCCTATGCTCCACAACAAGAGAAGCCACCACAATGAGAAGCCCGTGTGCTGCAACGAAGAGTAGTCCCTGCTTGCTGCAATTAGAGAAATGAAGACCCAACGTAGCCAAAAATAAAATTAATTAATTAATTAATTAAAATGTGCACAAGACTCACTGGGTCCTTGATTTTGCACAGGTTTCCAACAGCATCATCAGTACCAGATAGACTTAGGCCTTGGGCATGCCTAAGGCTTGCCAGGACCACAGCTTAGTCCTGAGAAAACTTTCCCTGACCTATTTCTGGTTCCCCATCTTAACCTGCTCCCAGACCCTCTGTCTTCTTACTTTGTTACCAGTCCTTTTCAATGCTATGTCATCTCAGTCCTTATCTACAACACTTTCCCCTAACTATGATCCTAATTGTATTTTAACATTGTCTCATTTTTCCATTGCCTCTTTTGGATTATATTTTTTTCCAGATCTAGCGTTATCTCCAGGGCCTTTTTGCATTCAGACTGTCTCCTTGTGGATGACATTTCTGTAGGGCTCTTTCTTTTCTCTTGGGTACAACTTAAACAGTGTAGGGGAGGAAGAGTTTTCCCTTCTTCCCTTCTAGGTTCTTTGCCTGGTCCTACAATAGAAATGACGTAAGGCAGATTAACAGGAGAAAAACATCTAATTTTGTATGTACAGGAGCGCCACAAAGACAATGAGACTCAAAGGCAAGTCGGGCAGTTGGGGCTTATATGCTGTCCTGAGCTAAGGAATAGGATGGGATCTGGGGCTTCAGAGGGGAGAAGGGTCATTCACATGATGATAAGAAGAGCAGATGTTTCCCCTGCCATGTAGATAGGTCTTTCAGATAAAAATGTTATCTCTGGTAATAACCCTCTTTCTGGGCCAGGCCCCCGGTCTAAATTTTTAGGCAGTTAAGGGAGAGGTAAAAGGTTTTCCTGAGTCTCCTTGGTCTTGATTACCTTTAAGCTCAAAATGATCCACACACCAAAGTGAAATATATTGGGGTGGCATATTCTGCACCCCTTCAATAGACAAAAATAAGTACATTTACAGCAAGTTTTAGAGCACTAAGAAAAAGAAAATATTGAGTGTGTTAAAGGATAGGTTGTCAGGTGATGTAAGTGCTTATATATAGAAAAGAAATCACGTGGACTCTTGGTTTGTTTCTACTCTGAAAGCACTCTGGGGCCAGAGAAAGATCAAACCAATGTGAAATCAGATGGACTATTAAAAATAATGAGCATTTCGTAAGGCATTTGTATACAAGATAAAGATGTAAAAATCAAAGGTCTTTTTCCGTTTCTAGCAAAAATCACCCCAAAATGGAAATTTCGAAAAATGTCCCATGTTTGACAGAGCAGCAAGATCTAAAAAGTGCTTAGTAATCAAAACAAAATAAAAGACGTATATAAAGAAAATCATAAAATTGTTATTGAAAGACATAAAGCAAGAGTTGAACAAATGGAAAGATATACCATGTTCTAAGACAGAAGGGGCTTAAATAACAAATATAAATTTTATCAAATTTAATAGATAAATCTACAATGCTCAGTAAAATTCCAAAAGGGATTTTATTTTTAGAGTTGGATAAAGTGAACTTAAAGTTTACATGAAAGGATAAATACTCATGAATAGAGGAGAAATTTTGAAAAAGAAAACTAAACAAAAGGTGCTGTCTTCTGAAACATCAGATCATACTATAACGCCACAGTAAGTAAATCAATGGCCTTGGCAAAGGAATAGACTCATAGTGCAGAAGAGCTGAATAGAGAATCAAGAGGTAGAACTGAGTACATATAAAAATATGCCATACTCATGTAAGTATGTTTATTGCATGCCTATACTACAGCAAGTTTCATTCGAGGCATGGAAAAGTGAAGTATTGCTATTTAGAGAGAAGGATAGATTATTCAGAGCTGGTACAACGATCATTCATGTAGAGGAAAAGAAAATTAAATCTCTCTCGCATCCTATACAAAAATACATTCCAGTTTCAAAGCATAAAAAGTTAAAACATGACACTCATGACTCTAAATTGAACACAAGTCAAAGATTTATGTAACGTATGAATGAGGGAGCCAGCAGGATGGTAAAACTGGTTCACAAAGCATTTGGAGAACAGAGATTTAAACAATTAGTTGAGAAAGGCAGGCTGGAACAAGCTTACTAAGTTAGAGACAAGAGTGGTTAATATCCTATAGAGAAATAAAACTGACTTATTTTCTCTCTTGGACAGAAATAATTTGTACCTCTACTGGAAAAAAACCTGCAAATTAACATGAAAAGTCATAGAGTCTGGGTCTTAATCAATAGTAAATCACAGGGCTTCGCTGGTGGCGCCGTGGTTGAGAGTCCGCCTGCCGATGCAGGGGACACAGGTTTGTGCCCCGGTCTGGGAGGATCCCACGTGCCGCGGAGCGGCTGGGCCTGTGAGCCATGGCCGCTGAGCCTGCGCGTCCGGAGGCTGTGCTCCGCCACGGGAGAGGCCACAACAGTGAGAGGCCCGCGTACCGCAAAAAAAAAAAAAAAAAAAAGTACCTGCAAGAAAAGCTAAGAGATAACCAACATGCACATTTTGGACATGAGAAGATTTTAAACAAGACTGAACATTCTGAAGTTATAAAAAAAGAAAAATATGTAAAAGTGAAAAAGAAAAATGCTTTTGCATGGAAACAGCTACTATAAACAAAGTTGATAAATAAAAAATAGATTTGGAAAACTACATGTAATGTAAAGGATGAACAAAGGGGTAACGCAAAAAGAACTCTTACAGATTGACAAGGAGATAAACACTCCATGGAAAAATGGACAAAGGATATTCAGAGGCAATTCGTGAAAGAATGAAGATGCTCAAACTCACTAGAGCCTGAGGAAATGCAAATTAAAGCAACAAGGTCCTAGATAGCCTTACACCTAACAGTATGTCAGAACTTTATGAGTGACATCCACTCCTGCCAGGCATGTGGGGAAAAGAATATTCTTATACTTTGCTCATGGAAATGTGGATTGTTATAGGTTTATTTTGAAAATAAACTAGAAATAGCTATTAAAAATTAAAAATACATATATCGCTTGATCTAGCAACTCTTACTTCTGAGACTGTTCAAAGAAAAGCACCAGGATTTAAGAATATATGCTCAAGGATATTTCTAACAGCATGAAACTGGGTAAAAGCTGGGTAAAAGCTGGAAGAAAATGAATGTGTGTCAATAGGGCAATGGTGAATAAATTATGGAACATTCATCCCATGTAATATAATGTTTCCATTAAACAAAAAAGAATTAGACCCATATCAGGTGCTTGGATGGGATTTCCATGAGTTACTGTTGCATGAGAAAAGGAAGGTTCAGAAAAGTTTGTAAAATATGATCTTATCCTTATAAAACAAAAATGCATTCCTGCCACACGTTTATATAGAGAGAGATATTTACATATAATTGTATGAACATGAAGAGAAATGGAGAAAGATAAATATCCTAGGTAATTAACATGGATAACGATGAGAGAAGGAGGGAAAAAGAGAAAACCAAGCAATATAGAGAAAGAAAAATTGAAAACACTGTACTAGAAACAACTCTAGTATGATCACATCAATGCATTTATAGAAAACCATATTTGTGTATATGTAATAGAAAATTTTAATAAAAGTCTGACTTTCATGAGAGAAAGATATTCGCACAATAAATATCCTTTTTTTCTTTTTCTTATTGAAATATAGTTGATCTACAATGTTGTGTTAATTTCAGGTGCACAATAAAGTGATTCAGTTATATATATATGTGTGTGTATATATATATATCTATTCTATTTTAGATTATTTTCCATTATAGGTTACACAATAAATATCCTTAAAGGAAGAGTAAGAGCTGGGTGAGAGAAGAAGAGATGAATAACTGTTACTGGGGCTGGACGTTTTACAGACACGTCTGGGTCTCCTCAGAGACAGTGGGGAGAAAGGAAACTCTTGGTTAACAATTGTGTTAAGCCCTTGCAGGCTGTGGTTCAAAGCTGTGGCATGCTCCTGGATGTGTAAACTGTCTGCTCCTCCCCAGTAAGCATTTAGACCACAGAGATGGAGGAGGGATGAATTCCTCTGCATAAAGAAAGAGGTGGAAAGTTGGGGGTGGAAAGTGGGTAAGGATTCTGAAAGGGAGGGGTCCCAGGGGAAGGCAGAGCTGTGAGAGAGGATGGCTAAGTGACAGGCAGAGCAGCAAAGGACTCAAATACAGGATGCTTCGAGCTGATTCTAAATTCTTTTGCTAAATGCGCCCCTCCCCCTGACACACATGCATCTATAAAGATAGTTGTGCAGCACCAGAAACAAAATGGTAGAAGGGGTTGGATGGATAACAAGGTGGGGAGGTGGAATAGATGTGGCAGGCTGGTATCACTGGTCCTTGTATTGACTGGGAAGTGTCTTAGAAGGTCAGGAACAGGGCATAAAGCAACATGAGTTCAAATTTCTTTGGGTGGAAAGGTCTTTTCTTGAGATCACTGTGCATGTACCCAACTTCCTTCCTCCCTTCCTCAGTTCCTCCCTCCTCCTCCCCTCCCTCCTTTCTTTTCTTTGCCAGATACTATGGTATCACATCATGATAGGACATCATCATGGGATACAACAAATTGTAAGACACTGGGATTCCTGTCCTGGAGTGTGTACCCCATCAGAGGAGACAAGTATATAAACAGTGGTTTGTAATTGTGGTGAGTACTATGAGGAAGTATATGGGTCTTTGAGAGTTTATGATGGGGAAGCTGGGTGGAGGACAGGGGCAGTGCTTCTCATCAGTCCTACTTGCCAGCCATTCTACAGAGACCTTAAGAAAATTAGGACAAAAGACTGGGAAGATGGGAAGGGGCCAGGGAGAAAATAAACAGATACAGAGGGAGCTGCGAGGTGTTTGGATATAAGAGTGCTAAAATGAAGTGGCCGTTTTGTCTAGGGCCGCTCCCTAAGGGAAATAGAAGTGCTCAGAGGGCCGCCAACATTCAGTTGTTTTTCTGTAGTTGAACTGACTGGCCAAGCGTCCTGTGTCTAGAGAAGAAGGAAGGAAGGCACCGTTATTGTGCATCCACAGTGTGCCAAGCGTTTCACTTAGGTTACCTTGTTTATTTGTCTGTGAGAAATACTCGGTGAAGTAGGTATCCTTAGCACCTCTTACACGTGTGAAAGAGAAAAGAAAAACCCAATGAATTATGCATGTTTAAAATCCTTTTTTGGGTTTTGTTTTGTGCTGATCGCCTGGTCAGCAGCTGGCCCTTTGTTGTGCTGATGGGTGGGAAGGGGAGGGAGGGTCAGAAGAGGCCAAGTTGAGTTGAGTTGCACAATAAAGCATGCAGATCCCTGGGGAAAATATTTCAGAGCTGGAGGAGAAGCTAGCCAGGGTGGAGGAAAGCCAGCTGGGGTGGGAATTTTCGGTGGGCAACTGCAACAAAAGCAGTCAGGCACAGGGCTTCAAGGAGGGAGATGTGAAAGAGATTTTCAGGGCAACTGTCCAGGTGCTCTGCCAGTGGAATACCCCTCCCCCTTTGCTCTCTACCACACAAGATCAACATCATTCTTCAAGGCCTTTGGACTTGTGTCTCTTTAGGATGCTGAGATGAACCCTAAGTGGGGTACGCTAAGGCCAATCTTTTTTGGTTCCAGACGGATAAAGAAAGAAGGTTCAGATGGTTTAAATACCATTCCAAAAGTCACTTCACCCCTCTGCCCTTCAGTTTCTTCCTGGAAAACGAGGCATGCACTAGGCGATCGCCACGAGTTCTTTGGGGGAGAACAAGCTGACTTCTTTTCATACAGGTTAGGTTGGCAGCTTCACATCGGTTTGTCCTTAGGCCTTTCAGTTCCTCTCTTTCTTGGCGGCGGCCACTGGAGGAGCTGGAGATAGCCCCGAGACGCTGGGTTGGGAGGTGTTCCCCGACAGTGGGCCTGGGAGCCCCAGTCCTGCCTCTGTTCTCTTCACATTGGGGGAGAACAGATTTGAACAAGCTCTTTCTTCCCAGGAGCCCCTGCCCACTCCCCCCACCTGCCCCAGGTGGCCTGATTTAGGCTGGAGGAGGTGACACTGCACTTCACCATCCCCAGGGCCTCTCAGGGAAAAACTGCTGATTGCTGTCAAGGGAACTTGACAACAGCCCGATTTTTCTTTCCATCAAAACGCAAAATACTCATTTTCTCATGAAGCTTCTTTAAAAGTAACATTGCTTTTCTGATTTTAAAAGTAACACAGGTTTACGGTAGAATATTTTAAAATTCAGAAAAATATATGGAGGAAAAAATTAAAAAGTTCTGCAATCTCACATTGAGAGATGATTGCCTTTAGTATTTGGTGTATATAGTTTCTGTTAACAAGTGTTATCACGTTATGGATAAAGCATAGTTTCATTCATAACTAAATGTACAGTTTCAGTTAACGAGGATTTGTTGAACATCTGTGTTGTGCTAAGCACTGGACTCAAATAAAAGCATGAGTAAGGTGAAGTTTCTGCCCTAATCAAGGATACACCAAGCTTACATTTTTTATAACATGATTATTATACGATAGATATATTTAGTATCTTATTTTAAATGAACATGATTGTCAGATTGCTCCAGAATCTCTAACTGGTGGTTATGAACATCAGTTGTAAAGCCTACACATATGGCCTCTTATGGACACTCCTTCCTCTGTCTAACCCCTTTGGTTGAATGGGCGGTTCTATCTTCTTACAGATCCACTATTGCCTACTGTTGCTTTTTCTAGGGATGTTGTCAGAGGCAAGCTGGACCAAACAATGCCTTTCTCCAGGGGTTTTGAACACTGGACCAGGGAGAGTAACTAGTATTTCTAATGTGGGAATGGAGATAGGAGACTTTGGAGGATTCAGCATTTAGGTCTCTTGCCAAGCTGGAGTAGGAGAAAATGAGACTGAAAGATAGATATTAGCAGAAATGTGTGTGTGCGTGCGTGTGTATGTGTGTGTGTGTGTGTGTGAGAGAGAGAGAAAGAGAGAGAGAGAGAGAAGGAAAGAGAGACCGAGAGAGAGAAGGAAAGAGAGACCAAGAGTTATGGACTTAATGTTTGTGTCCCCCAAAAGTCATATTTGAAGCCCTGACTCCCAGCATGATAGTATTCGGGGTGGGACCTTTGGGAGATTAGGTTTAGATGAGGGTATAACGATGGAGTCCTCATCATGGGATTAGTGCCCTTATAAGGAGAGGAGGAGAAGAGAGATATCTCCCTCTCTCCAAGTGCACATACCAGGAGAGCCACGTGAATATACAGTAAGAACGTGGCCATCTGCAAGCCAGGAAGATATTTCTCACCAGAACCCAATCATGCTAGCACCCTGATCTTGGACTTCCAGCCTCCAGAGCCATGAGAGAATAAATGTTTCAGCCACCCAGTCTACGGCATCTGTGTGCCTGTTGACCAGTTGTTTGCTCAGCCCTCAGCCTGGCTTCCTGGTTGCCCAGCCTGTGAATACCTGAACTAGCCAAGATGTTCTGCTTTTGTCTCAGCTAATTTGACGTCAGTTTCTGTCACTGACCATCGTGAGACGTGGCTTAGAATAGAGAAGTAAATACTTGTTTATTTATATTTGGACATATTTTGAGTTTCATTTAGTAGAGTTTTTGTGTTTTTAGGAGGAATGTGGGAAGTAAAGGGGTAAGATGAAAGCCAGTAATGAAGTGAATAGACAGAGGCCACACCTTTTAGGCAGACTTTGTTCTACGTCATAAGGACCACCCTGAGCTCAGAAGTCATAGGACTGAGAAAATACCTTGATGTAGCCACAATCAGACTTTTAAAAACTACAGAATTCTTTGAGAGAATATTTAATCCCATATAACACAACTCATGTTAAAAAAGAATAGCAATTTGCTGAAACCCTCGCCTAATTATTTCCCTAAAATCTTAGTTCATTAAAAAATGAGAAAAGAGAAAGAAGGAGTTATTATTACCCTCAAACGAAATACTGCTGGTGGTAAGAAATAATCAGTTAATCTTCATGGAGCCCCAGTGGACTCTTGCTAGACCCACAATTGAGAGAAGAGAGGTTGAAGAACACGATTTGAAATCCATAGCGCTCCTGGATTTGGCCCTGATCAGAAATCAGCAGTTGTTGATTTCAGGGACTTAATGCTTCCCCTGCTTTGCTTCCCCCTCTGCCTATATACAGAAAGAAATTGGAAAGGAATGTATTTTTATATTTGTCAAGAGTGTGCTTTATATGTGCAAAGCCCCAGTGCTCAGGTCCTTGTCTCTGTCACAAATTCTGGCTCTAACCAATGTGCAGCAACCGTTCTGTCCCAGGTGTTCCCTGGAAAGTTGTCAGTGACCACATAGCCATAAGGGGATCCAGGAAGGGTCATTTTCTTTGTGCTCACCCCATTACTTTGAATGTAAAATGAGGTTAAGACTATCAGATTACTTAATAAGTCATGCAATACGTCGCTGCTGTTTGAAATCCCTTAACCATGTGGAGTTTTATGATGCTGTGGAAATGGAAGGGGGAGAGAAAAAATCCCCGCTGATGTGAATGGAAAAAAAACATGACAAGTCTGAAGATTCTGGGCTGCCTGGGGAGAATTAGGCATTTCTAACGTGTAATGGCTTGTGGAAGAGGATTAGGTGTCTGATCTTACTTTCTGAGCAAACACGCCAGAGCAGCTGTATCACGCCAACAACAAAGGCACACAGGCAGCCCTGTGACCAGACTACACCGGGAATGTCACGGTCCTAATTAGTTCCATACACTCCTACAAACACACATCAGCTTCTTCCTGAAGCAGAAGGAGTTGATCCTCTTCTCTCATCATCATCAGTAGACTGTGTTGTGTCCCGTAGGAAGGGCACGTTGATTCCTACACCAAATGATGGGACTGGGGAAGTTAGTTTTCAGTGTCCTCTGCATTTCCCACTTCCTGGCTTTTTGGTGTCCTTCAAGCCCCTGTCCTCTTGGTCTGTTGTTCCAGGCTTCTCAGAGCAACAGGGCCAGTGACCTGCCCATGTCCCTGGCCCTCAGATTAACGGACTCAGTCTTAATTCCCACTTGGGGGCAGAAGAGAAAGAGTCCACCCCTCATGACCTCCCCAAATTCTAGATTTTAGGTCCATAACTGGCAATACCCCATTGCCAAGAACCAGTATTTCTATACGTTGGAATTGTTTCCTTCGAAAGTTCCAAACCTAGTTCAAACTGTTTCAAGCAAAAAAGGGAATTTGTTGTTTTATTTTAGTGAAAGGTCTATGGGTGGACTCTCAGTCAAGGCTAAATCCAAGGGTAAAAATTACATCCCTAAGGAGAGATCACAAGAACGATTGGATGTAGGCCAGGCAACAATAATAGATGGATATTAGTGTCTCCTCTATGCTACAAAGCACAATGAACAAGACAGGCAGGAGTTTAGAACATAGGGGAGAGCTACATAAATGCGCCATTGAAATATGGCATGACAAATGTCGAGATGGAGAATTACGGCATGCTATGAGCACGTAGGAGGGGTACCCGGCCCAGCTGGGAACAGAGTAGCATCAGGGAAACCTTTACAGAGTAAAGGATATATAGTAAAGTATGTATTAGAGTTAGATGAGAGGGGATTCGGGGAGATGGTGATGAATATCTTCTTTCTCATATGAAATTGCCAGGTCATCCATCTAAGAATGATGGTGTTTTCTAAATAAGAACGCCTTGTGTGATAGGCACGCTTAGTAAGAGGAGGACTGTGCCAGAAAATTCGGGATGTATAATCACCCTCTCTCTTCCCTCTCTTCTGCTATTAAGAAAAGAAACAGCCAATCCCATGAGTGGGTCCCAGTGCCAGTGGTGAAAGGAGACTAACATGAATTGAGCACCAATCAGGTCACAGGTGTTGTTCTTACATTTGCTCGTTGGATCCTCACTACCATTCCAGGAGATAAGTACTATTTCCAATTTATAGAGGTAAATGAAACAAAACGACAACAACCAAAACAACCTAGCAAACAAAAGCCAGGAGGATTCAGAAATGTAAGCAACTTACCTGTAAGTGTTGGAGCCAAGATTCAAACCTAGCCTGGTTCTGGGCACACATTCCATTATTCTGCCTCCCAGCATATATTCTAAGTTTTATTGGAGTCTTCCAGAACTGATTCTCTAATCTTGGTTGTTTAACCAACACGAGATTCTACTAGTGAAAATTTAATTTCCAGTAGGCAGAGAGTCCTTTTGATGTTTTAGGAAAAACCAATCTGGAAGGTATCCACCTACCCAGTCCAAGTATGGTGAATAATGTTGTTTGGCATAGTCTCCAGTCTCTTACAGCAGGGATTCTCAACCTATGTGCCCCTACATTTTTCTTAGTGTGGTAGATTGAATTCTTTATTTTTCACTAACAGAAGTATACATCCATATTCTTGCCGTGGTTTCATAATGGAGGGAGGATACTTCTTTCCTTTCGCTTTGATTTTTGGGATTGACCATATGACTTGTTCTGACCATTGAGATGTAGTCAGATGTGACATAAACAGATGCTTGAAATGTGCTTGTGTGGTTGGGCTTGCTCCTCTTTTTTTTTTTTTTTTTCTTTTTTTTTTGCGGTACGCGGGCCTGTCACTGTTGTGGTCTCTCCCGTTGTGGAGCACAGGCTCCGGACGCGCAGGCTCAGCGGCCATGGCTCACGGGCCCAGCCGCTCCGCGGCATGTGGGATCTTCCCGGACCGGGGCACGAACCCGCGTCCCCTGCATTGGCAGGCGGACTCTCAACCATTGCGCCACCAGGGAAGCCCGGGCTTGCTCCTCTTGCATTCTAGTCATCTGTTACAAGAAAACATGTCCCTTTTACCTGGGTGCCACAATATGACATGTAGAATAGTTCTGCAACTCACAGCCTGAAGCCATGCCTAGCTGACCTGGAACATGAAGTAGAACTGCTCAACTGAACCCTGCCTAGATTAGTCAAACTGTAGCTGCCCTGCCATCCCAGAGCAAGAGAAGAAGTGCTTGTTATTGTAAAATGCTTAGTTTGGGGATGTATTTTTACATAGCATTATTATAGGTACAGCAGACTAATGCAACCAGTGAATAATATTTCCTTTTGCTACAACTGAGTTTACTTACTGTCTTGAAGGTATCTATCAGACGTAACCTTGAACAGCATGTATAGCAGGGATACATATAGCAGGGAGTACAATTTGCTATTAGTAAGAGGTAAAAATGGCATTGAAAATCCATTGAATGCTTATGGGAATGTGTGAGAACTTTGTCTCATGAGTTTATAAGAGAGGAAATTACAGGCAATCAAGAATTCTTCCAGAACAGTGACACTCTGCTATAAGACTGAATAAATGATTGGATAACCAAGTGAATTTTTATAAATCTGTGAGACACTTTTCAGTCATAATAATGATTATAATATAATTGTTTCTGGCTTATTTGTTGTTACTTTGCAGCTTTTAATTCCATCTTGAATATGGACAAAGAGTCTTGTGTTCATAAGTATGTTTTGAAGACAAAAAAGTTGAGCACCACTCCTCTAGTGTAAGGTGTTTAGAAGTTGTTGCACAAACTGTTCTTAGTTGCTTTACTGATTAAAGAGAATTATCTACTTCGTATTTTACCCAAAATAATACAAAGATGACTGCAAAGGCACATCCTTTTGTTGCTTGGAAATTAGATATGGAAGCTTTGGGGTACTCAACTTTCTGTCCAGACACTGGAGTTTTCTTGGCTCATAAATACTCCAAGTATTGGTATTTGTTGTTAATTTACCTTGGAATATGTTGAGCAGATAGACCTTGTTTTATTTATTCTTTCAACATATATATTGAGTGCCTTCCATACACTCAGAACTGGGGTAGGTCCTGGGTATGCAGTGGCAAACAAAATAGACACAAGCCCTTGCTTACCAAATGCTTTAAATGCATTTTAATCCTGATAGCACGTGACAATAACCAAGAGAGCATTAAAAATGTAGGTGCCTATGCCCCACCCCAAGAGATTCCGATTCCATTGGAATGGGAAGGGGCGTGGGTATTGGTATTTGTAAAAGCTACCCAGGTTCTAATATGTAGCAAGGTTGAGAGCTGGAGTTTAGCAGGCAGTTAACATTTCTCAAATGTTATTCTGGACAAGGTGCTGTACTGGGCATTTACATGCAGGAGTTTACTTTGTCCTCACTGAGTCTAGAAGGGCTGAGTATGACGGTGCCTTCTTTACTGATGAGCGGTTAGATAACTTTTGTAAATTACACAGAGTATGGACAGAGCCAGAATTCTAACGCAGATCTGTCTTAACCACCATGCTGCACCATCTTTGAAATATAGTTTATGTGGAGCATTCACAAAAAATTAAAATAAAAGTTCATGGAATAAGAGCTTTTAGGCATTTAAAACTAATTAGAAACCCAATAAAGCATTTCTGAATAATGCTATAAATCTGTGGAGAAATATGAAGTGATTTCCGAAAATTTGGTTTGATTTGTACTTAATTTTTCAGGAATTTTATCTACTTTGGAAGTTTACGTTTTCATGTGCAAACCTCTTCTTCCATCTTTCCCTTCTGCCTCCCTCCCTCCCTTTCCCCTTCTTTTTTTTTCTTTCTGACAGAGAGCCTGTACTGGAGAGAACTGATCAGTCTAGGGTTGACATTGAGTGACTATGTGAGTGCGCACACGTGTGTGTGTGTGTGTGTGTGTGTGTGTGTGTGTGTGTGCGCACTCATTCACTCATCAAACCTAGTCATTGAAAAGCTCCCCCATTTCAACCTTGATCTGAGAAACTTTTAAGTCACTTTTAAGTCATATAAATTCTCAGTCGGGAATTTGTAAATGTACTAATCAAATTTAATATTACCTAATCCGATGGTTTCAGGCTAGAACGCCAAGGGTCCAAATTCCCTTCCTTATATACTCCTGTGTTCAAGAAACTGAGAATTGACAGCCTACTTCAAAACCAAAGAGCCTTCAACCAAATGCAAAGCATCAAAATGCTCTGATCAACGAGTGTTAAAACTTTTTCAAAGATGTGATTGTGGGACAGACAATGTGAGTCATGATCACTCTTTGGTTCTCAGCCCCACACCCCGCCCCATCTGTTGAGTAGGATATGTCACTAGTACTGAAGGAGACAAATGGACATATGCTTACATATGAATTAACTTTAAATTGACACTATTCCAAACTATTTCTTTTTCCTATTATTTTTGTTTATCAGTTGGCATTGGCTACTTTCTAATAGTTCAATTTACTTTCCAAAATAGTTTGACCTTTAATGTTAAGCACAGTAATTTTTCTTGTATTTTTGTAAGTATTGCAATGAAAGAAAGAGCTATAAAAAAACTTTGAAAAAGTGTGTATATACATTATTATAGAACTGTTTAAAGAAATATACACCAAACTATTAACATGAACGGTAATTATTTCAGAATAGTATCACTTACACTTTTTTTAGTCTTTACTAATTAGTATTTTCTATTTTCCTACAGTAATTTAAATTTCCTTGAAAATAAGAAAACTCACTCCATAAAGATCTTTGGAAATAATTGACTAAAGAGGTAACAATGGATTGGGGAGAGAAATTGGAGCTCATGTAAGTGTCAGAGCAAGGGTAGACATGATCTCAAAGTCTAGATATGTGCCCTTTCAGCTTGAACTTACAGCCTTATCTAAGGGGCTCAGCACCATTTTCTCCACTTCTCGTCTCTCACTGATGTAGGTACCTAGTTCTTTGCTGGAAGTGCCTACTTATCACTATTGAGGTTGAAAATTCCAGTGCTTGTTTCCCTTGCCTTCTTGCAGCTTGAGATCGGCCATGAGAGCTATCCTTGTCAGTGGTCCCTGAGGGGACCTTCTGGGAAAATTTCCAGGGAGGGACATCTGGGAAAGATTATTCTCCTGGTAAAAAGAGATGGGCAAGTGGAAGCTGCCTTCTTTTGCCTTTGGATGTGACTGTGATATTGTGGTCTACTTGAACCATGAAGCTGGTTGGCTTTTGATGTCCCTTCTGCCATAGATTTTTCAGGGCCTGGTCCCAGATGGCACTTGGCTGGTAGTGAAGGCTGTCTAATCTAGGGTTTGGTTTAGGAGAACCTTTATCTTTATCTACCTTTCTACTCTCAGCTTTATCAGCAATAAAGGTGATGTCTTGCTCTGTGTCTTATTCCTTGACTTCCTCCTTATTAGTTCAGAACTCAACTGGGGAAGAAGGGTGTATTAGTTTCCTATTGCTGCTGTAACATATTACTACAAGCTTAGTGGCTTAAGACAATACAAATTTATTATGTTATAATTCTGGGGATCAGAAGCAGAAATTCATCTCATTGGGCTAAAAGCAAGGAGTTATCTACTGCATTCCTTCTGGAGGCTCTGGAAGCTTTGAGAGCCTTTTCCTTGTCTATTTCAACTTCTAGAGACTACCTGCATTCCTTGGTTCATGGCCCCTTCCTCTACTTTCAAATCCAGCAGTGTAGCATCTTCAAATCTCTTAACTCTGACCTTCTTCCTTCTTGTTCTATCTTTTAAGGACCCTTGTGGTTAAATAGGGCCTGCCTGGATATTCCAGGATAATCTGCCCATCTCAAGGTCTTTAACAAAGTCTCTTTTGCCATGTAAGGTAACAGGTTCTGAGAAGTAGGAACTGGATGTCTTTGCTATGGGCCTTATTCTACCTACCACAAAGGGTATTACTGATTAATAACTCCTCAACCTCCTGCTGGTATTTACTTATTAAAATTCTTCCACCAATAAATGGACTCACATTATTAATGATTGTTTTATGTTTCACTGAAGCTCAGTGTAATCTAGACCCAAGGCTGAGACCAGACCTCTGTTTCCTGGTCATTATCTTGCTTGTAATTGTTTGTGTGAAGGTTCTCACTGCCGTGGCACTGGGCCAGGTTATATGTACCAAATGAGGTAGAAAATTCACAATGACTCAGCAAAGTCATTGCTACTTGGTGGAGCTGTCACTTGTGTATTCTGCAATTCAGACCATTGACTTCCTTACCTCTTTTAATTAATTAATTATATTTTTGGCTGCGTTCATTCTTCATTGCTGAGTGCAGGCTTTCCCTAGTTGTGGCGAGCGGGGGCTACTTTTCCTTGCAGTGCGTGGGCTTCTCATTGCGGTGGCTTATCTTGTTGAGGAGCACGGGCTCTAGGTGTGCAGGCTTCAGTAGTTGTGGCAGGTGAGCTCAGTAGTTGTGGCTCGCGGGCTCCAGAGTGCAGGCTCAGTAGTTGTGGCGCGTGGGCTTAGTTGCTCCGCGGCATGTGGGATCCTCCCGGACCAGGGCTCGAACCCGTGTCCCCTGCATTGGCAGGGGAATTCTTAACCACTGCGTCACCAGGGAATTCCTTATCTCTTTAATGGCAATTTTTACTCACTTCTCTCCTCTAGATTCTATAGGTAGGAGTAACATAACTAGAAAGTATGTGTGTGTGCACATGTGTGTGTGAATGTGTATGATATTTGAAGTAAGGGGTTGACTCAACATATTTATCATGTGTTTATTTCCTGGGAGGGATAATATTTCTCATGTCCCTCTTCCTGGGAGCTGGGAGGTTCTGACTCATATTTGCAATTATGACTCAACAACCCCTCCTATCATGCAAAGACTCAGATGAGCTGGGTTGGTCACAGTGGAAATTTTAACAGTCAGTTTGTAAGAAGTGGGTTCAGTGCAGCAGGTTGACAGATTTTCCACAGAGAAAGCTGTGAACAAGTGACGGGAGGACAGGAGAGGTGGCCATAAGGAGCAGATAGCCAAAAGAATAGTGCTGCTAAGAGTCTTATTCTGACGCTGGGGTGAGCTAGGAGGGATGGCCACCTGGGATTGGCAGTAGGGACAGGAGGGCATTAGTGAAGATATGCAAGGATGGATTGCCAAGGTGAGGAGGCAGGAAGGTGGTTGAAAGGATATACATAGGTAGGATGAATGAGTCAAAGAGAAAAAGGATGCTATCCACTGGGGAACTTCAAAACTATTGAGTGACTCTAGACTTAGCCCATGAATGAAGTGTTTTGCTGCAGTCACTCCATTTGCATGGTGCCCGGTGTTTGTCTTAGAGGTGGAGATGATGCTGAAAGGAGCCATGGTAGACTGAATAGGGAGAATGAAAGCAGTGAGCAGCCCAGGAAGGGAGCTCAGAGAAGAGTCCTAGAGCAATGATATCTGATGTGGAATATTAAGTTACTTCCTATTTGATGTTTTGATAACTCTATATTTTCAGCTAAGCCTTGAGAAATGAAGAAGGTCCATGGATGGGAAAAATATGGCAACATGCACAAGAGCCATTGGATTGGCTGGAGGTGTTGGGGAATTGGGTTGGCTGTGAAAGGAGATAGGTAATCAGAGGAGACTATTTCTCCTTCTCACAGCCCCAAACCTTTGAAAATATTAGGGATGTTGCTGGATTTCCTACAATATTGTGGGATGGGAGCATGCATTATTTTATTTGAAAAATAAGGAAAAGAAGGATTCTGGAAGGTGGAGTGCTTGGGGCGGGGGGAACATTTGGATCATATTACTAATTTCCAACTGATTAGGGACTGGAGGTTAAAAACAGTATTTTAACACAGCGTGGCTGCTTACTTGAAATGAATTATAATATGTAATAGTGTAGTAAAATTATAAATTTTACTAGCTTTAAGCTGTTTCCTCTGACCGCATTTGTAAGAATACAAGCATCACAATAATGGATTGTAACATACTGAATTTTCAAATAATTAAGTTCCGTAGTGATTTTTAAAAATAGTCGTGGTGGTGGGGTGCAGTAAAAGCTCTTCTTTATAAAAGAATGGCAACTAGTCCATGCGGAAAGGGTGACTGCATTAGGAAATGGTCATTTTGCCACCAACATTATAACAGTCGATGCAGGAAGATGTACTCCTCTGTATTTATCCAAAGGAGCTGAAAACTTATGTTCACACAAAACCCTGTACACAGATTTTATAACCGCTTTATTCATAATGGCCAAAACATGGTGTCCTTCAGTAAGTGAATGGATAAACCGTAACATATCCAGATGATGGAATATCATTCAGCATTAAAATGAAATGAGCTATGCAACCTAAGTGTCCATCGACAGGTGAGTGGTTAAAGAAGATGTGGTATATATATATACACACACGATGGAATATTACTCAGCCATAAAAATAATGAAATCTTGCCACTGCAACAACACAGATGGACGTAGAGGGTATTATGAGAAGTGAAATAAGACAGAGAAAGACAACTATGGTATGATTTCACTTGTATGTGGAATCTAAAAAACAAAACAAATGAACAAATATAACAAAACAGAAACAGACTCACAGATACAGAGAACAAGTTAGTGGTTGCCAGAGGGGAGAGGGGTAGGGAGAAGGGCAAAATAGATGAAGGGGATTAAGAGGTACAAGTTGCCAGTTATGAAAATAGATAAGTCACAGGAATGTAACGTATAGCACAGGGAATATAGTCAATAATACTGTAATAACTTTGTGTGGTGTATAATCTATAAAAACATCAAATCGCTATGTTACACACCTCAAAGTAAAATAATATTGTAAGTCAACTATACTCCAATTAAAAAAAGAAAGACGGGGAGGAATTTTAAATGCATATTACTAAGGGAAATAAGCCAATCTGGAAAAGCTACATACTTTCTGGAAAGCTACATACATTCTGGAAAAGGCAAAATGATGGAGACGGTAAAAAATCGGTGGTTGCCAAGGTTAGTGAGAGGGAAAGATGAGCACAGAGGAATTTTAGGGCAGTGAAACTACTCTGTATGGTGCTGTAATGGTGGACCCATGTCATTATATATTTCTCCAAACCCATAGAATGTAAGCCGTGCTTTAGGTGATAATGATGTGTCAATGTAGGATCATCAATTGTAATAAATGGACCCCTCTGGTGGGAGACGTTGATAATGGGGGAGGTGATGCGCGTGTGTGGGGAGGGTTTATATGGGAAACCTCTGTATCTTCTACTCAGCGTTGCTGTGAACCTCAAACTGCTCTAAAAATGTCATATATATGTGAATATGCACATCATCTCAAAGTGACATTTATTATTTTATTTATTACAAAGGATAAAAGTACCTTTCCAATGAAAAAATATGGCAGACTCTTTAACCAGGCGATCAGACTTAGCATCATAATGGTGAGATAGTGGGATAATGAGACATTTTATGTCTTCAAGTGTGATGTCATGGGGATGCACAACAGCACTTATATAATGTTGCCAAAATCTTGCCAAAAATGTTCACCCTGAATTGAATCATGGGGAAACGATCAGGCAAATCCAGATTGTGGAACATTTTACAAAACAACTGACCTGGGCTCTTCAAAAATGCTAATGTGATAAAAGACCAAAAAAAAAAGCTGGGGGAGAAGGAGAAGTGTTTCACATGAAAGGAAACTAGAAAGACATGGTAACAAAATGCAATGCGTCATCCTTGATCGGATCCTGGATTTAAAAAAAGAAAAGCAGCTTTAAGTACTTTATCAGGTCAGTTGGAAAAGTTTGAACATGGACTGTATATCTGATGATACTGTGTCAAGGTTAAACACTTTGAATACAATAATGATATTGTGCTTATGTAGGAGAATGTTCTTATTGAGAGATAAGTGATGAAATGCTTAGGGTTGAAGTATCATGTGTCTGCAGTTTATTTTAAAATGGTATTATACACACACACACAGCGAGAGAGAGTGAGATAAAGCAAATGTGACAAAATGTTTAAAATTAGTGAATCTAGAAGAAAGGTATATGGCTGATCCTTATACGATTCCCTCACTGTTTTTGTAGGCTTGAAAATTTCCAAAATAACACATTTAGGTATTATCCAGAGTTGGATATCTGAAACCAGGTGGTTTTAATAAATTATCAAGACCCAATAATAGTATCCTGTCAAAACTCTTCCTGAGATTCTGCAAGAGTGTCCTGGCAGGTATTGTATTACATGCCAGTACCCCCAAAGGGGAAAGTGTAGCAAATGAATTAGTTAATGTCTGCTGAATGCTCAACGGACACTCTGTTATGGCTGGTTTGCAAATGCCTGGATTAAAGCGTTTAGACAAAAAAAAAACCTGCAAAAACGAAACCTCATGAGCTTGACCTAATGAAGTAATGTTATTGACAGGCCCAGCTGCCAAAGCCTAACCCTAATGAGACATGAGGGAGGCTGTGCTTGCGACAGTAGCTAGTGTACAAGGTCCTATTTGTGTGACAGAGACAGTTTCATTTGAGGGAGCCGCATGAAACGTACTTATGACAGAAAGGTAGAAAGAGAGAAAGAAATAGATAGTTAATCACTTGGAATGATCTCGTTATAATAGACAAATTATTTTATACTTAGCTGAAATCTGAATTCTTTCTGTGATCTAGACTCTGAGTAAAGGAAGTTCAAACAGGTAGATAGTTTTGCTTCTGCATTGGGAAAGACTATTTTGAATTGCAATTTTACATACACCATGAGATACAGTAAAGAAAACAATGAAGGAATGTAAAATAAGTAAGTGCTTTCCATGTGGACTGTTACAATCTTATATAATCAACTGTCATATACAAAAGTTCCATGAGATCTGATGTACTCCAGATAAGTATCCCTTACTGTGTTCTCTATGATTCATCGTGGGAAATCTGGCTGGGCCTCTGAGTAAGACCAGCTGCGCATGACGGCCAGACGCTGGCTCTGGATTGGAGGGAAAAGAGATGGTCCATGCGCTTCTTCTGGCCTCTCAAGTTTGTCCTTATAAATTTCTCTCTGCAGGTCCGGGGCTGTCCTTGTTCTCAGGGGACTCTGATGGTACCATGTGTTTGGTGCAGGTTGACATAACCCTGTTCATCTGCAGATTTGGCCTCAACTCCAGGGCTTCCAAGTTGCCAGACCCTCTGTGGGTGGCCTTTTGAGGCCCACTAGTCGTGGGGCTCTAGTGTACCTGGAGAGAGTCCTGGTGAAGCAGAATGTTTTGACGTGGCTCTCTTCAGAGTTGTTCGACATGAAAAACATTATGCTGCTTGTACTTTTTTAATTACCAAGTGATATGCGCTGTGACACTCCCAATTCCCACCTCTCACCACCCTTGACTGTCACCTCGGTCTTGAGCCTCACTCATCCAGGCTCTGTGATGGAACGAGGTAATCTATTGCCCAAATGATTTTGTCATTTTTTAAGACTAATTTTTTTAATTATGGAAAATATTTGATTTAGAACGGGTGATAATGGTATGCGTGCATCACAGAAAAATGATAGGACTCCAGGCAGCAGTTCTATATTTCTTTTTTTTTGGAAAAATAGCTTTATTGACATGTAATTGACATACAGTAAACAGCACATAATTGAAGTGTATAACATGATGCTTTTTAAATTCATTCTTTTAAAAATATTTTTGTTGTAGTAAGAACACAACATGAGACCTACCCTCTTAATTTTTAAGTGTACAATATAGTATTTTTGACTATAGGTACAATGTTGTACAGCAGATCTCTAGAACTTATTCACCTTATTGACTGGAACTTTATGCTCGTTGATTAGTAACTCTCTATTTCTCCCTATCCTCAGCCCCTGGCAACCACCATTCTACTCTTTGATTCTATGAATTGACTATTTTAGATAATATCTCAGATGAGTGGAATCATGCAGTATTTGTCTTTCTGAGATTGGCTGACTTCGCTTATTACAATGTCCTCAAGATACATCCATGTTGTTACATATTGCACAATTTCCTTCTTTTTCAAGGTTGAATAATATTCACTCGTATGTATATACCACGTTTTCTCTATCTATTCATCTATCGAAGGACGTTTACATTTCCACTTCTTGGATATTGTGAATAGTGCTGTGATGAACATGGAGTGCTAATATCTCTCTGAGGTCCTGATTTCATTTCTGCATCCCGGGCACAGAATCCTTTCAATTAATTTCTGGATTTCTCATGGAGGGAATTTGTGGATGGGGGCTGAATCAGTGTATTTGTGGAGAAAGGAGGGTCCAGGGCTTCCTACTCTGCCCTCTTGCTGACATCACCTTAAAGACTACAATTTTAATAGTTTGTTTTATAGGCCATGTTTAAAATGACATTTCTTCAGAAGATCATATCAAAATGTGGGTCCAGTTTTAGGTTTCCATGTAGCTCTTGACGGCATTTCTTTTTCTTCTTATAAATTTGTCCTGGGCTGGAGGACATTTTTCTTTTACTCCTCATTCAACAGTTCTTTTCTATTTACATAAATAATGTGGCACCATTACTGAATAATGGTTCTGTGGCACCATTACTCAACCCTGAACACCGTATTAGCACGCCCTGTTCTTTCTTGGTGTTTGTTCCCATATCCTACATTTATCCCAGCCCATGTCCTCTGGTGGGACCCTGCCATGTCTGGGCAGGTTCTCTGGGGCCTCCCTGTAATAAACAATACTGTACCTGGTTAGATTTTCTGGTGCTGAATCCTGTCTGCTGGTTTGAACCTCTCAGTAATGTCCATTGCTTGCTCTCTGCTGGGGTCTTTTCAATCTGCTTGGTTGGAGTTGATCTCTGAGGCCGGGAGAATTCCCTCCGGCCCTGTCTCTTCAGCATGGATTCCTCCTATACTCCTGATTTCCTCCGAGTTGAGACATTGACTTGGAGGAATCCACATGCCAGTGTCAGGTTAAATATCAAGACCGTAGAAGCCTTTGAAATCCATTGGGAGAAGCAATGTATGTAAAGGAGAATTGAGGAAAACTCTGATGGTTTGATCAACTCCACTCACCCCCTCAACGTCTAATGATTGACATCCTCAGGAATAACAAAAGGTAGAAAATAAAAGAAACGCAGGAAGAGAAGAAAGCAAAGAGGAAGAAGATATAAGAATGTAACATCTACAGATGTTTTGTAGTTATTGAACCATGAAGTGGAATTAGAACTTGAAAAAAATGGTATAGCAACAGGTTACCAAATTGCTTATTCCCAACTCAAGCACTTAACAGCAAAACCTGGTAAAGCCTGGGAAGCTGGAGCCCATGCTGGAAATAGAGGACACATACAATCACTTTTGATTCCTTTTCCTTTATCTCTAGAAGGATGGATACTTTGGGTAAAATCCAGCTCTTCCACTTTGGTCCTTCAAGGACCAAATATAAAAACAAATGCGTGAGGAAACACTGTGGCTTCCAGGAGAAAGAGGGGGTTTTTTGGATCAAAAGTGTTTATTTTTTGATGATGGCCATTCTGACCAGTGTGAGGTGATACCTCATTGTAGTTTTGTTGTTGTTGTTGCTGTTGTTGTTGTTGTTGTTGTTGTTTTGCAGTACGCGGGCCTCGCACTGTTGTGGCCTCTCCCATTGCGGAGCACAGGCTCCAGACGCACAGGCTCAGCGGCCATGGCTCACGGGCCTAGCCGCTCTGCGGCATGTGGGATCTTCCCGGACCGGGGCACGAACCTGCGTCCCCTGCATCGGCAGGCGGACTCTCAACCACTGCGCCACCAGGGAAGCCCTGTTGTTGTTTCTTAACATCTTTATTGGAGTATAATTGCTTTACGATTTGTGTTAGTTTCTCCTGTATAACAAAGTGAATCAGCTATATGTGTACATATATCCCCATATCTCCTCCCTCTTGCGTCTCCCTCCCACCCTCCCTATCCCACCCCTCTAGGTGGTCACAAAGCAACGAGCTGATCTCCCCGTGTGATACAGCTGCTTCCCACTAGCTATCTATTTTATGTTTGGTAGTGTATATATGTAAAGGCTACTCTCTCACTTCGTCCCAGCTCACCCTTCCCCCTCCCTGTGTCCTCAAGTCCATTATCTACATCTGCGTCTTTATCCCTGTCCTGCCCCTAGGTTCATTAGAACCATCTTTTTTTTTTTTAGATTCCATATATATATATATGTGTTAGCATATGGTATTTGTCTTTCTCTTTCTGACTTACTTCACTCTGTATGACAGAATCTAGGTACATCCACCTCACTACAAATAACTCAATTTCATTTCTTTTTATGGCTGAGTAATATTCCATTGTATATATGTGCCACATCTTCTTTATCCATTCATCTGTCGGTGGATACTTAGGTTGCTTCCATGTCCTGGCTATTTAAATAGTGCTGCAATAGTGCTGCATTGTGGTACATGACTCTTTTTGAATTATGGTTTGAAGAAAGGGGTTTTAAACAGTGTACCAGTCTATAGCAATAGAAACCAGCTTTAGTTAATTCTAGAGGCAAGAGGAGTTTTTGTTAGGAAATGCAGATGGCCTTACACAAATGAGAAGATGATAAACCCCCCTCATAATAAGATAAATGACATTTAAGGCTACATTAAGATATCATTTTTTACCTATCAGAATGGCAAAAGTCCAAAATTGGACAGCGTACTCTGTTGGCAAGGCTGGTAGGGGTGCAAAATGATAAACCTTTATGGAGGGCAATTTGGCAATATTTATCAAAATTACAAATGCTCTTATACTTCGAGCCAGCAATCCTGTTTCTGGGAATTTCTTCTAAAGGCATATCTACATACATAAGAAATGACATATGCAGTACTGTTTACAATAGCAAAAAATTGGGAATAAGCCAAATAAACATCAATAGATACTGGTTAAAATAAACTGGGGTACATTCACACAATGGAAGTTTGTGCCACTGTACAAAAGAATGGGAGGACACTGTGTACTCATGTGGATATTTTGGTAAGCAAAAAAAAAGTAAGGTGCAAAGGAATGCACATAGATGCACATGGTGTGTGGACAGTATTCTACCATTTGTGTAAGAAAAGGAAGTGATAAAAATATTTGTGTTCATTATGTCTGCAAAAAGAAAATCTGGGAGGATACATAAACTTTAAGAGTGGTTACCTAAAGGTTTGAGGGCCAGTGGGGTGCAAAGGGAAAGGGAAACTTCTTTGCATCCCTTGTTGTTTTGCTTTGAATTTGGAACATTAAATAAAAATATTATTTATAATGCTATACTTTCCCAGCTTCATGAAATAAACCACACACAGTCCATTCTGAGATGGCAGCAGTGGTGACCACAGTGACATCCAGTTTCCAGAGGCCCGGAGGCTGTGGTTCCAGTGGCAGCCTCCTGGGTCCACCGTTCAGTGTCAGTGTCAGGGATGTAGACAGTACATGCCATGGTCTATGCCACGGTCTATTTCCAGCACTGGTGTCTTCACTGAGCCACACAAATGGATGCCCTGTGCCAAGATATTGCTCCCCTTTAATACTACAGATGATACTGGGCTGGAGCCCCCAAGCTGGTTGTCCATAGCAACCGACAGCCTCAACTATTTGTTCTGCTGTGTACTATGCATAGTATATTTTTCACTTATGCTTTCTTTTGAAAAAATTTGGGAAGCAACTGATTAGAGAACAAGATTTAGAAGAAAAGACTATATCCCCCCACCCCTCAGCTTGCCTCCAGTGAGGATAATAAGTCACAAGGATCAAAGGCGCTCAGATTTGTTAAATAAAAGACATTTGTTTGTTCTGTTGTGCTTAGAGTGGATTTGCTGCTGTTGATGTTCAAGTACTCAATGCTCTGCACTGGCGGCTGGTTTCCAAGGAAGAGAAGGCTTCATTAAAGCTGCTTTCCATCAAAGCATTAGAGTGCTTACTATTAGTGAATTAGAGGATTCACAATTAGTGAAAGTCTCCACCAGATGTACAGGGGAGCTTTGGGAAGGGTGATGTTTACTTCTATATTCCCTCACTTAAAGGGCATTCAGGAAAAATATGTTTTGAAGCAGGGGAAGGGGGAAAGCCAGGGAGAGGGATAACGTGCCTCAGAGTGCCCTAGCTCAAGTGTTCTTTAAGTCCCTTGATGTTGTCCATATAGGTCAGCCTCCTGGGGTACCAAGTGGGATAGAGATGTGTGGGTATTTGATCTGGAGGGGCAAGTGGAAAATACCCAGTACAACCCCTAAAATTACAGGACAGTGTTAGTCGCACACAGTTGTGTTGGCTTATTGAGTGAGGAATGCTATCATTAACAAAATCTTCATTTGACAATTTTGACTGTTATTCTCTGCTCTCTCACCAGTAGTGTCAAAGGATAGAGAAAGAGCAGGAAGTGGAGTCCTCTGTCCTGACTCCAAGCCCATTTTCATGTTCCTGATAAATCTTTTCTGGATTTCACTCATCTGTCCGTCCATCCGTCCATCCATCCATCCATCCATCCATCCATCTTTCCAAACATTCATATAACAAGCATATTTTTCAAATTAGTTTGTACTAGGTTCTATGGTAAGAACTGAGAGTAAAGAGAGGAATATCATTACTTTCGTGAATCTCACAGTCTTACAGGAAGACAGATATGCAAATAAACTAATACAATGTGATAAGTGTTAATTACAGCCGTGTATAAAAATCATGGAGAGAGGGAAGCCTAAACCTTCATGGTGTAAGTAAGGTAAAGGTGGAACTTAGACTTACACTAGAGTAGAAGTTCCCATATGGTTCCTTTTAATGAAATACAAAAAGGCGCTCTGAGCAGAAAAGTAGACAAAGGTGCCCCGTCCAGCTGGATACAGTGTTGAGCTAGACACGTGATGGGTGAGTGGCACTTAGGCCAGATTTCACCTTGCTGCCTAGGAGCCTTTGTGCATCTCTCAGACTGTCTAGCCTTATGGGGCAGCCCTGTCCCTCAGATGTGATTTTCCAAAGGCTACTACATCAGGGTCAGAGCTTCTCTTTCATCGGGACCTACCCAGAGAAGGGAAGGGGTGTCTGGATGGGGGTGATCTAATTGTTATCAGCTCAACTTCCACCCCACCTTGCTTAAGAAGAAAAATTTTAACCAAACCAGGATTCAAAACATTTTTGGAGCCAGGCAGCACCGATCAGAGCTTTATTGTCCTTACTGCTTCGCGGGTGTGCCCGCAGACTATAAATAGCTGAACTCACTCTCTTTGCCTTGTCTTCCCACTACTGATAATACAGTCAAGTACATTTGCAAATTTCCTATATAGTAACTATATGAGTGAATTCACATCTCAGTATTTCTGGTGTTTCTTCTCATTTGCTCTTTGAAGATTTGGAGTAATAGCTTCTCTAGCATGAAGCAAATTTGTGGTCTTCATTGTCAGTAAACCACCAAAAGGATATAGTCTAAGGGAACTTATTGACAGGGCCTTGTTGGAAATTTGTGCTATAGATTTAAAAAGAATCCCAGGGGCTTCTCTGGTGGCGCAGTTGTCAAGAATCCGCCTGCCAATGCAGGGGACACGGGTTCAAGCCCTGGTCCAGGAAGATCACACGTGCCGCAGAGCAACTAAACCCGTGCACCGCAACTACTGAACCTGCACTCTAGAGTCTGTGAGCCACAACTACTGAGCCCACACACCACAACTACTGAAGCCCGTGCGCCTAGGGCCCGTGCTCTGCAACAAGAGAAGCCACTGCAATGAGAAGCCCGTGCACTGCAACGAAGAGTAGCCCCCGCTTGCCACAACTAGAGAAAGCCCACACAGTAATGAGGACCCAATGAAGCCAAAAATAAATTAATTAAAAAAAAAAAAAGAATCCCAAATCCAAAAACAACCCCTGCAGCTGTTTTTGAGTGACTGCAGTGAGATGCAGTTTTCCATTATTTTATTTTTCAGGACGTTGGTGTTTGAATATTTGAGAAGCGCTCAGCTTACATAAATTAATAGTACCCTTTGTGGTGGACTGGCCAGGGAACCAAAACACCGTTTGGAATTGTTTGAGTCCTTCTTACACCTTTCACCCTCCTTGCAGCAGTGAGAAACTGGGATCTATTTTTAAAACTTATTTTTTGGCATTATTAAATACATTTCTGATATGCTTTAATTCAGACACCTGGCTTCTCTCTACACAATGCCAATAATCATTGTTTAAAATGTTTATTTCTATCTCATTTTTCTCCTCCAGAGCTCGAAGGAATCCAATTCAGTTTTCAGCCTAAAGAATAGGAATGGGCCGGCAAAGTGAGAACTGCAGGAAAGTGGGAGGGGCAGGGAGGCCAAGGGGCCAGAGATGTGAAGATTGTTACTATGGGCTGCAGTGACAACAAACAGCTTCCTCATATGGGCAAGTCACATAGACTCTTGAGACTTAGCTCTCTGTAAAATTTCCCAAATTATGCTAGAATTCATTGCTTTCTCACCATCACTGGCTTGATGCCAGTGTCATGCACGCTAAAGAAATATGTTTGGGGAAAGCAAGACAATAGTCAGCAAACAAATGGATTCAAAGCTGGAACAAGAAGATTCTTATTTTAGAAGGTATAATTTCATACGGCAGCCCTGGTGTGATCGGTGTTCTTTCATAAATTTTGATGATCTATTAAATCAATGCTTCTTGCTTTTTCCTTAGGGAGAAGTTCCCTCCATGCTTTCCAACTCTCTCCACCTGTACAAGGCACAGGTTGGTCATTTACTCGTCAATTTGCTCATTAATAACAAACACCCCACGTGAGAAGTTCCCATGGACTAAATTGATTGGATAACTGCAAAGGCTCCACTTGTCTTGGGACTGTTAGAAGACGTCTCATTACTGGTGAGTGGTTAGCTATCTTCAGCACCATGATCTTCATGTTGCCTTCGCTGTCTACTTTTCAGCTCACCACAGCCTTGCATAGATGCCTGTTAACCTATCATAAATGAGCACAATTTGAGAAAAGTTAGTTGGAAAAGGAGAGTAAGTTTTTTCTTCCCAAATACGTAATTTCTGATTTGGGTGGCAGTTGGCATGCTTTAAAAAAAATTAATTTATTCCACAAATATTTATTGAGCCCTACTATGTGCAAGGCACAAGAGGATGCAGCAGTGAAGTCTCAGACAAGCGCTCAGTTCTCATAAATCTCGTAATCTGGAGGAAGGAGACAGACAATAAACAATTATTAAAATAATGCCATTCTAGATAGTGATAAATACCATAAAAAATGAAATAGGGATGTGCTGGTGGGATGCTTCTTTAGGTTGGGTGGTTAGGGAAAGGCTCTTTGAGGAGGTGAATTTTGCTCTCTTAAGCTGTGATTTATTTGATGCTTTCTATGCTAAGCCTGGCCTAAGCATTTTATTTATATTAATTCATTCAATCCACACAGTAACCCTATGAAAAAGTATGATTGTCTCCTCTCTACAAACAGGAAACTGAAAGATGGAGCCATTTGGATACTGGCCCAGGACCACCCAAATGGTAAATAGTAGAGCCAAATTTGAACCCAGAGAGTTTAGCTCCAGAATCTGTCCCTTTAATTACTATAGATGCTGTCTGTCTGCCCTAAGTTGAAACCCCAAGGGCCCAAAGAAGCCAGCCATGTATAAAGTTGGGGGCAGCTGTGCTAGGTAGGCTGAAGGAAGAGCAAGTACAAAGTTCTTGAGCAGAAAGAAGGTTGTGGTCTGAGGCGCAGGCCAGAGACCACTGTAGTTGGAGGAGACTGAACAAGGACAGAAGGGGAGGGTGACGGGCTCAGCAGAAAGCAGACCTTATAAGAAGGCTTTATAAGGCCTTGTGGTCCTTGGTAAGGAGTTAGGTTTCATTCTAAGGGAAGCCATTGAAGGGTTATAAGAAGGGAAGCAGTTCTGCCTTTAGACCAAATAAGAGGGGTTCCTGTCACACACACACACACACACACACACACACACACACACACACACACGCACGCACACACAAGAAACAGATTCTTCAAGTTCCGGGTATTGCTTTATGGTGAAAATAGTGATATAAATGGTGACCATTTATACAAAACAATTAAAATGTTTTGTAATCTCTATGCAATAATAATAATTATGATGTGCAACCCCAGTAAGATATTTGAACATGATATGTAGAATTTGAAGTTTATTTTTGATTCTAAATTATGGTTTAAGAATTTTGACAATTCTGGTTGCTTTCTGGGGACAGTTTCTCTGAGTTGAAATTAATTTTAAAAAGCTAAGAACTATGTCATAACTAGAGAAAGGGGATCTAATTTGACATTACTGTCAAGAGAACACAAATTATGTGAGAATCTTGATTGTAATATAATTATTGACTTTACTGGAATGAAGCCAAGAAAAATAAATTTTACTCTGGAAATAGATAATTTGTGAGCTATATACATTTTTACTTTTTACTGATGCAGACATTGCTGGCACGTCAACAGAGTACTCAGATGTATGTAATAATAATTAAATTCATATGTTTTAGATATATTGCTAGCTTTTGATCTCATAATAAAGTACACATATCTTTTGATTTTAGGATTTTTTAATGACGTATAGTTGATTTACAATGTTGTGTTAGTTTCAGGTGTACAGCAAAGTGATTCAGTTATATATATGTAGTTTTTCAGATCCTTTTTCATTGTAGGTTATTACAAGATATTGTATATCGTTCCCTGTGCTATAAAGTTAATCCTTATTGTTTACTTATTTTATGTATAGTAGTGTGTATCTGTTAAACCCATACTCCTAATTTATCCTCCTGCCTTTCTCCTTGGGTAACCTAAGTTTGTTTTCTATGTCTGTGAGTCTGTTTCTGTTTTTTAAATGAATTCATTTGTATTATTTTGTTAGATTCCACACATAAGTGATATTATACAATATTTGTCTTTCTCTTTCTGACTTACTTCACTTGGTAAGATATTCTCTAAGTCTACCCATGTTGCTGCAAATGGCAATACTGTACTCTTTTTCATGGCTGAGTAATATTCTTTATCCATCTTCTTTATCCATCCATCTGTTGATGGACATTTAGGTTGTTTCCATGTCTTGGCTATTGTGAATAGTGCTGCTATGAACATAGGGGTGCATGTATTTTTTTTTTTAATTTTTAAAATTTTGGGGGGCAGTGGGTCTTCGTTGCTGTGCGCAGGCTTTCTCTTGTTGTGGCGAGTGGGGGCTACAGTTTGTTGCAGTGTGTGGGCTTCTCATTGCGGTGGCTTCTCTTGTTGCGGAGCACAGGCTCTAGGCACGTGGACTTCAGTAGTTGTGGCTCACGGGCTCTAGAGCGCAGGCTCAGTAGTTGTGGTGCACGGGCTTAGTTGCTTCGTGGCATGTGGGATCTTCCTGGACCAGGGCTCAAACCTGTGTCCCCTGCATTGGCAGGCAGATTCTTAACACTGTGCCATCAGGGAAGCCCCATATCTTTTTGAATTATAGTTTTGTCTGGATATATGCCCAGGAGTGGGATGGCTGAATCATGTGGTAGTTCTATTTTTAGTTTTTTAAGGAACCTCCATACTCTTCTCCATAGCTGTTGCAACAACTTACATTCCCACCAACAGTGTAGGTGGGTTCCCTTTTCTCCACACCGTCTCCAGCATTTATTATTTGTAGACTTTTTGATGATAGCCATTCTGACTGGTGTGAGGTACACCTCATTTTAGTTTTGATTGGCATTTCTCTAATAATTAGCAACGTTGAGCATTTGTGAAAGTAGGAGGATGGAATAAATTTTATTTAACAAGTTAGTAGCTTGATCTATCAATTTAAGCATTTAAATAAACAGTATGTGGCTTCCATTTGTCCCTCTGCCCAGGCCTTGCAAATGTAAGGAGTAGTCCTTTAGGGGTGTGACATCATCTGATTCATGTTTTTAAAGGATGAGAAAAAGCAGCAAATCTATACTCATTTCTAAACCTGATTTATGTTTTAAAAAATATTTTAAAAAACCAATGAAGCTATATTCCTTTCTGAAACACAAAAGTTTTAAAAAAGGATTTTTCATTCATTGATTTTTTTTCTTAAATGTTTAGCTTACAGGAAAGTTAGATATTTTAGTCTGGGAAAGAAGACACAATTTTCTTGGATTAATCTTTGTCCCACAGCATGTCAGTTATGGATTCTTGGATGCTGAAAAGTCCATATCAACCCTCTTATGTTTCCTACAGCAGTGGTTCTCTGTGCTGCACATTGGAAATACTGTACTTGTAGAGTTTTTAAAGCACCCATTTGCCTGGGCCCCCATGGTGGAGATATGCATTAATTGGCATGGGTGGGGCTCTTTAGCCTATAAGAGCTCTTGGTGACTCTACTGAGAGGTCAAGGTTGAGAACTGTTGTTTCAGAGGCTCTTTGCTGTCTTCTACTTTATTTAGTAAGTTTAGTGATTCCCCCCACCTTTTCTTTTATAGGCTTTCCTGGTAGGTACCATCTCTTTATTTCCCTGGCAATTTTCCTCCTTTAACTGGTTACAAAGAAAATAATTATCACTTTATCAGACTGTGATTGCCTGGAAAAATAAAGCCACATGTGGGTTAAAAATATAGTTGACTTAATTGGGAGGCAACTTCAGCGGGATTTGAGCCCGTTAACCTTTTGTACCAGCTTCAGGGAGATGGCATATGATATGACTTAAAACATTGTTGGACAGTATAAATATAGTGTATATATATAAATCCACAAATCTGATTTACATTACTCATGAGAAGCTGTTCACAGAACAGCCTAAAATGTGGCTATCCATGCCAAGGTTTCTCTGGATATATTTCATGTTGGACTCAGGACCAAGTTCATTCCCGAGCCTTATAGCAGACTGAGTGATGATGCTATAATGAAGCACAGAGCACCTGAGCCCATAAAGAAGGTGCAACATAATGGATATGGGGCAGGTTGGGAAGGACTTTCATGAGAGAGAATCATAAAACTGCTTGTGAAAGGTCTTTATTAAAAAATATGACTGTTGTTAGCATGGTCGTTGAACAGATGTCAGGCTGAGCAGTGGCCTTTATGATCTGAGGCAGTAAATTCACTTTATTAACATAAACAAGTCTGAAAGGACAGAGTCAAGGAAGCTTCAGAATACAAGAGGTCCTCTGGGTGAAGGGTTCTCTCCTGGACCCCAGATCATTATTTCTGGAGTTATGCTGACTTTTTGTTTATAGACCCTTCCTAGCAATTTACATTCTCCTTTTTAATATTTTTTTTTCATTTCATTGAACCCTTTCATTGTGTATTGGCTCTTCATATATGTTAATTTTCTTCTTTCTTTCCATCCCTACCACCACTACTGCAGTCCAAGCTACCAGCCTCTCCTGCCTGAATTGCTGTAACAGCCTCCAACTGCTCTCCCTGACTCCTGTCTTTGACCCCATTAGTCCATTTTCTACATTCCACCTTCTTGATCCTCCTAAAGTCTAAATCTATTAGGTAACTCCTCTGCTTAAAAGCTCAGTTATTCCTCACTACTCTTAGGATAAAATTTAAATCCCCAAGAGAGCTTACAAACCACTTCATACCCATCTTCACCTGCCTCTGCCACTTCCTCTTCTCTCACCTGATCCCTACCCTCCACCCTCTCCCTACCAGTTAAGGGTGATCCACCAACATCCTGCATCAGAATTAACTTAAGATGCTTGCTAAGAAAACCAAATCTCTGCATTCCAACTAGTACTGATTGGACCAGAACCCCAGGGAGTTCCCAAGGGGAGTCTTCTAAGTGCCATTTGGAGAACGATTTGCTACGTCATTGAAATTGATGAAAGAGATAAAATGCAAGGCACCTGGATTGCAGTGGATGAACTTGGCTTCATTACCCAGAGCAGCCATCAGAGGATGATTTCAAAGGTCAAAGTGGTCTGGTTGGACAGAGATATTGCTGGTTCTCTGTAGTTATTTATCTGATATTACCACAGTTAGAAATCTGAGAATCCTTTGAATACCCTTGAAAGTCTCCTTTTAAAATACAAGCAGTCAGTCCCTGCAGTGAACCACAACTGCCCCCCGCTTCTGTGGGAGACCCTCCAACATTAGCAGGGACTGTGAGAATTCACACAAGAGGAAATACAATGAAAGAGAGCTGAAATGACCAGATGTCTTCATGGAATATTTGGACTAAGTTGTTTTACCGAAAAACACTTAGAAAAGAGTCGTGTGGCTGACAATGTCTTGGTGCTCCAGGTGGGTGTCAGGCCTGAGCCTCTAAGATGGGAGAGCCCAGTTCAGGACATTGGACCATCAGAGACATCCCAGCCCCACGTAATATCAATCAGCGAGAGCTCTCCGTCTCAACACTAAGACCCAGCTCCACTCAATGACCAGCAAGCTACAGTGCTGGGCCTCCATGCCAAACAACTAGCAAGACAGGAACACAACCACACCCATTAGCAGAGAGGCTGCCTAAAATCATAATAGGTTCACAGACACCCCAAAACACACCATGGGATGTGGTCCTGCCCACCAGAAAGACAAGATCCAGACTCATCCACGAGAACACAGGCACAAGTCCCCTCCACCAGGAAGCCTACACAACTCACTGAACCAACCTTACCCACTGGGAGCAGACACCAAAAGCAACAAGAACTATGCACCTGCAGCCTGTGAAAAGGAGACCCCAAACACAGTAAGTTAAACAAAATGAGAAGACAGAGAAACAGGCAGCAGATGAAGGAGCAAGGTAAAAATCCACCAGACCAAACAAATGAAGAGGAAATAGGCAGTCTACCTGAAAAAGAATTCAGAGTAATGATAGTAAAGATGATCCAAAATGTTGGAAATAGAAAGGAGAAAATACAAGAAATGTTTAACAAGGACCTAGAAAAACTAAAGAGCAAACAAATGATGAACAACACAATAAATGAAATTAAAAATTCTCTAGAAGGAATCAATACCAGATAACTGAGGCAGAAGAACGGATAAGTGACCTGGAAGATAAAATAGTGGAAATAACTCCAGAATAAAGAAAAAAGAATGAAGAAAATTGAGAACAGTCTCAGAGACCTCTGGGACAACATTAAACACACCAACATTCGAATTATAGGGGTCCCAGAAGAAGAACAGAAAACGAAAAGGACCGGGAAAATATTTGAAGAGATTATAGTTGAAAACTTCCCTAATAAGGGAAAGGAAATAGTCAATCAAGTCCAGGAAGTGCAGAGAGTCCAATACAGGATAAATCCAAGGAGAAACATGCCAAGACACATATTAATCAAACTATCAAAAATTAAATACAAGGAAAAAATATTAAAAGCAACAAGGGAAAAGCAACGAATAACAGACAAGGGAATACCCATAAGGTTAACAGCTGATCTTTTGGCAGAAACCCTGCAAGCCAGAAGGGAGTGGCAGGATATATTTAAAGTGATGAAAGGGAAAAACCTACAGCCAAGATTACTCTACCCAGCGACGACCTCATTCAAATTAATGCAGAAATTAAACTTTTACAGACAAGTAAAAGTTAAGAGAATTCAGCACCACCAAACCACTCTACAACAAATGCTAAAGGAACTTCTCTAGGTAGGAAAAACAAGAGAAGGAAAGGACCTACAATAACAAACCCAAAAAAATTAAGAAAATGATAATAGGAACATACATATCGATAATTACCTTAAACGTAAATGGATTAAATGCTCCAACCAAAAGACACAGCCTGGCTGAATGGATACAAAAACAAGACCCATATATATGCTGTCTACAAGAGACCCACTTCAGACCTAGGGACACATACAGACTGAAAGTGAAGGGATGGAAAAAGATATTCCATGCAAATGGAAATCAGAAGAAAGCTGGAGTTGAAATTCTCATATCAGGTAAAATAGACTTTAAAATAAAGACTATTACAAGAGACAAAGAAGGAGACTACATAATAATCAAGGGATCAATCCAAGAAGAAAATATAACAATTATAAATATATATGCACCCAACATAGGAGCACCTCAATACATAAGGCAAATGCTAACAGCCATAAAAGGGGAAATCGACAGTAACACAATCATAGTAGGGGACTTTAACACCCCACTTTCACCAATGGACAGATCATCCAAAATGAAAATAAATAAGGAAACACAAGCTTTAAATGATTTAGACAAGATGGACTTAATTGATATTTATAGGACATTCCATTCAAAAACAACAGAATACATTTTCTTCTCAAGTGCACATGGAACATTCTCCAGGATAGATCATATCTTGGGTCACAAATCAAGCCTTGGTAAATTTAAGAAAATTGAAATTGTATCAAGTATCTTTTCTGACCACAATTTTATGAGACTAGATAACAATCACAGGAAAAAATGTGCAAAAAATACAAAGACATGGAGGCTAAACAATATGCTACTAAATAACCAAGAGATCACTGAAGAAATCAAAGAGGAAATCAAAAAATACCGAGAAACAAATGACAATGAAAACGCGACGACCCAAAATCTATGGGATGCAGCAAAAGCAGTTCTAAAAGGGAAATTTATAGCAATACAATCCTACCTCAAGAAACAAGAAACATCTCAAATAAACAACTTAACCTTACACCTAAAGCAACTTGAGAAAGAAGAACAAAAAACCCCCAAAGTTAGCAGAAGGAGAGAAATCATAAAGGTCAGATCAGAAATAAATGTTAAAGAAATGAAGGAAACAGTAGCAAAGATCAATAAAACTAAAAGCTGGTTCTCTGAGAAGATAAACAAAATTGATAAACCATTAGCCAGACTCATCAAGAAAAAAAGGGAGAAGACTCAAATAGAATTAGAAATGAAAAAGAAGTAACAACTGACACTGCAGAAATACAAAGAATCATGAGAGATTAGTATAAACAACTATATGCCAATAAAATGGACAACCTGGAAGAAATGGACAAATTCTTAGAAAAGCACAACCTTCCAAGACTGAACCAGGAAGAAAGAGAAAATATAAACAGACCAATCATAAGCACTGAAATTGAAACTGTGATTAAAAATCTTCCAACAAACAAAAGCCCAGGACCAGATGGCTTCACAGGTAAATTCTATCAGACATTTAGAGAAGAGCTAACACCTATCCTTCTCAAACTCTTTCAAAGTATTCCACAGGGAGGAACACACCCACACTCATTCTACAAGGCTGCCATCACCCTGATGGCAAGAGACCTGTATGCAGAAAACTATAAGACACTGATGAAAGAAATTAAAGATGATATAAACAGATGGAGGGATATACCATGTTCTTGGATTGGAAGAATCAGCATTGTGAAAATGACTATCCTACCCCAAAAATCTACAGATTCAGTACAATCCCTATCAAACTCCCGATGACATTTTTCACAGAACTAGAACCAAAAATTTCACAATTTGTATGGAAAACACAAAAGACCCCAAATAGCCAAAGCAATCTTGAGAAAGAAAAACAGAGCTGGAGGAATCAGGCTCCCAGACCTCAGACTGTACTACAAAGCTAGAGTAATCAAGGCAGTATGGTACTGGCACAAGAACAGAAATATAGATCAATGCAACAGGATAGAACGCCCAGAGATAAACCCATGCACATATGGTCACTTATCTTTGATAAAGGAGGCAAGAATATACAATTGAGAAAAGATAGCCTCTTCAATAACTGGTGCTGGGAAAACTGAACAGCTACATGTAAAAGAATGAAATTAGAACACTCCCTAACACCATACAAAAAATAAACTCAAAGTGGATTAAAGACCTAAATTGTAAGGCCAGGTACTATAAAACTCTTAGAGGAAAACATAGGCAGAACATTCTATGGCATAAATCACAGCAAGATCCTTTTTGACCCATCTCCTAGAGAAATGGAAATAAAAACAAAAATTAAAAAATGGGACCTAATGAAACTTAAAAGCTTTTACACAGCAAAGGAAAACATAAACAAGATGAAAAGGCAACCCTCAGAATGGGAGAAAATACTTGCAAACGAATCAACAAAGAAAGGATTAATCTCCAAAATATACAAGCAGCTCATGCAGCTCAATATCAAGAAAACAAACAACCCAATCCAAAAATGGATTGAATAACTAAATAGACATTTCTCCAAAGAAGATATACAGATTGCCAACAAACAAATGAAAGGATGCTCAGCATCTCTAATCATTAGAGAAATGCAAATCAAAAGTACAATGAGGTTTCACCTCGCATCAGTCAGAATGGCCATCATCAAAAAATCTACAACAATAAATGCTGAAGAGGGTGTGGAGAAAAGTGGACCCTCTTGCATCGTTGGTGGGAATGTAAATTGATATAGCCACTATGGAAAACAGTATGGAGGTTCCTTGAAAAATGAAAAATAGAATTACCGTATGACCCATCAGTCCCACTATTGGGCATATACCCTGAGAAAATCATCATTCAAAAAGAGTCATGTACCACAATGTTCATTGCAGCTCTATTTACAATAGCCAAGACATGGACGCAACCTAAGTGTCCATCGACAGATGAATGGATAAAGAATATATGGCACATATGTACAATGGAATATTACTCAGCCATAAAAGGAAATGAAACTGAGTTATCTGTAGTGAGGTGGATGGACCTAGATACTGTCACACAGAGTGAAGTAAGTCTGAAAGAGAAAAACAAATACAGTATGCTAACACATATATATGGAATCTAAAAAAGAAAATGGTTCTGATGAACCTAGTTGCAGGGCAGGAATAAAAAGGTAGACATAGAGAATGGAGTTGAGGACACAGGGAGGAGGAAGTGTAAGCTGGGACAAAGTGAGAGAGTAGCACTGACATATGTATACTACCAAGTGTAAAATAGATAGCTAGTGGGAAGCAGCTGCATAGCACAGGGAGATCAGCTCGGTGCTTTGTGACCACCTAGAGGGGTGGGATGGGGAGGGTGGAAGGGAGATGCAATAGGGAGGGTATATGGGGATATATGTATACATATAGCTGATTCACTTTGTTATACAGCAGGAAATAATAGAACATTGTAAAGTAATTATACTCCAATAAAGATGGTAAAAAATCAATCAATCAATCAATAAAATAGGTAACTTATAAGGACCTATTGTATAGCACAGGGAACTCTACTCAGTACTCTGTAATGACCTGTATGGGAAAAGAATCTAAAAAATAGTGGATATATATATGTATAACTGTTTCACTTTGCTGTACAGGAGAAACTAACACAACATTGTAAATCAACTATACTCCAGTAAAAATTAATTTTAAAAAATGCAAGCTGTCTTAGACACGTAACTTGCAAAAAGATTTTAACTTAGAACTTTTGAGATCTAGTTAGAGTACAATGACAAGAGAATGGAATTTAGAGTCAGATAACCTGAATAAGGCTTGAATCTGTCTTCACTGATATTTCAACCTTGGGCAACCTTGGGCAAATTTAATCTCCTGATTAAATTATAGTTTCTTCATCTGTGAAATGGAACTAATGGTATTGTGAGGTTTAAATGAAGTGAAGAAATGTTTTGTAAACTGTTGATTGTCATCACTCATGTTTGCAGTTATTGTTTCTCTGGCTTTGGTTTAAGAAGGAGGCGAGTAATGGACCCACAAATGGGATATTTAGGATTCAGAAACTATTTTGAAGTGGATTTCAATGACATCATGATATATCAAATTTTGTGGGATACAGCTTAAGAGAAATTTACAGCACTAAAATTGAAAACATTTGCTCTTCAAAAGGAGACACTTATGAATATGAAAACACAAGGCACAGAATGGGAGATAATATCTGTAAAACATATATCTGACAAAGGGCTTGTATCTAGAATACATAAATTACTCCTAAAACTGAATAATAGTATGACAAATGACTTAGTAAAAATAGGGAAAGATTTGAACAAACACTTAACCAAAGAAAATATACGGATGACTAGTAACCACATGAAAAGATGCTCAGCATCATTAGTTATTATGGAGATGCAGACTGAAACCACAAAGTGATACTACTATATACTTAGCCACTAGAATGGCAAAATTAAAGTTTGACCATATCAAGTGTTGGCAAGGATGTGGGGCAACCAGAACTCTTATCCACTGATGGTGGGAATGCAAAATAGTACAACCACTTAGGAAAAGAGCTTGGCAGTACAGGAACCCACTTGGAACCCCAGAGTTGGTATATAGATTATTTTAAGCTGAAAATATTTGGGATTCAACAGAAAGAAAGCCTTCTTGGAGCTTTCTTTATTTAACTAAAAGTGCAGAAAGAAGCCTTCTTGGAGCTTTCTTTATTTAACTAAAAGTGGACCCTTCTGAGAAATGAGGATTGCCATAAATTTCCTCTTCCAGGCAGCTTCTATTCCCAGGAGGGAGACCAAGAATAAACCTGTTATAAATCCCTCTCTGGGGTACAATTATGATAGCAACTGGGAACAAGTAATGATAGCAAAATTTATAATCCACTGAATAAAATAGGAGTCCATCAGTCCACACTGGTATAAATAAGTAAATAAATATATATAAATGGAAAAGTTTGATTAAAATAGGATAGTTATGTAGTTTCAAAGTAGCTCCCCACAAAATGCTTATTAATTACAGGGAAAAAGAGGATAACCTCAGGGTGGAAAAGCCTGGCACACAACGTGCATCAAATGATCTAAGTGAACATCACCAGCATGAGGACAAAAATATGGGGCACTTGATAGGAAGTGATGGAAAGTATTTCTGTGATTTTCCTGCCAAAGGTGAGTAATCTGAATCTAATCATGTGGAAACATCAGACAAAGTATAAAGGGACACTTTTTGAAAAATAAAGCAAAACAAAAACTGGTTTATAATCTTCAAAAGTATCAAGGCCATGAAAATTAAAGAAAGACTGAGGAATCATGCCTGATTGTTAGAAACTAAAGGGACATGAAAAATAAATGCAACATAAAATGACAGGCCATGAACAGGTTTGGTAACTTTTAGCTTTGTAACACACCTCTGACTTGGGGAGAACAGCACTTTCATACAGGGACTCTGTGAGGTTTTGATGAAAGGCAATGAGATCATATCTGTGCTTTGCATTTCTTAGAAGTGGTACGGGGTATTCATGCATAAGTACTGCACAGTTTTAGTTTTTTACAAGACTATAATGAAAATGGAATAAAGTGAGGCATGAGTTTCTAAAAAAAAAAATTAAAAATAAATAAATAAATAAATGCAGCACGTAATTCTGGATTGGATCTTTTCCTATAAATGACTTACTGGGAAAAATGGTGAAACCTGAATGGGGTCTGTAGATTAGGTGGCAGCAATGTAGCAGTGTTAATTTCCTGGTTTTGATAGGTGTGTTTTGATTATATAGGCTAATTCTCTTGTTTGTAAGAAATTTACAATCAAGTATTTAAAGTATACATTAAAGTATTTACATTAAAGTATTTTGTAAGAAATTTACATTAAAGTATTCAGGGGTGATAAGCATCATACTTACTCTAAAATGGTTCAGAAAAGAAAAGTTCTTCGTACTACACTTGCAACTTTTTTTTTATGAATTTGAGATTGTTCAAAATAAAAATTTGAAAAAATGTATACAAAAGAAATCGTCTTGTAGAATGGATTGATGTAGGGCAAGAGAAGTCAGGCCACCAGGCAAGATGCTTTTGCAGTAAACTGTATACAAAGGACAGTTATTTCCAGTAGAATAGTAGTAATAGAAATGGAAAGAAGTAAAGAAATTTGTCATATGTTTAGGAGAAGCAACTGATGGCAAGTGGAGCTTGAGAGAAAGAGATAATTTAAGGATGATGTCTAGGTTTGGGGACTAGACACCAAGGTGGTTAGTGATGCCATTTTCTGAGATGGGGAAGAGTGGTTTGGGAATTAAACTAAGAGTTCTGATCTAGACATGTTAAGTCGGAGACGTCAGTGAGATATCCCAGTGAAGATGCTGAATAAGCAGTTGGAAATATGAGTCTGGCACTTAGGGGAGAGGTATCAACTTTGGAGTCACCAACACAGACATGATTTCAGCCATAGGACTGAATAAGATCACTGTTTCAAGCAAGGCTCTTGGCTGAAAACATCTGGATCTCCCCTAGCATAAAGGTCAGACAGAGTAGTGTCAACCCTTCAACTTTGTTCTTCTTCGGCATTGTGTTGGCTATGCTGGGTAATTCTTCTTCTTCTTCTCCTTCTCCTTCTTCTTTTTGTCTTTAGAGCAGTAGGTTTTCCCTCAATGAAATCCTTAACCTCAACATTTGGAATTTACTTTTTCTTTGCATTTTGACAGAAGAGAATGGGGGAGGCTGTTTGATCCTTTGATGTTATTATTAAATCCACAGATATGAATTTCCTGTGTCCTGTGATCCTGAGAACTTAGGACACTTGGAAGGTCACCATGAAAAATTTGTTCTGTTGATGACATTTTCACCCTTCTCTTATTACTTAGAGGCTTCAGTATGAGAAGTATATTTTAGAAATTCATGTGGAAAATAATTTTTTTTTAATTGTGCTATTTTGCCTTCAAGTGAAGCTATAGTTCTCCTGGGCTGACATCATAGCCATTTCCTCACCCTTGGTTGTAAAGGCCTCCAGGAGAAAATTATGTGATTGTATATGTAAATCAGATCGACTCTTTAGATTAAAAAACAATGCTTGCCTGATGGCTGTATCTGCCTGTCCTCCATTCTAAAGGGCTCTTAAGAAAAGTGACTGTTAGATTTTTCCTATGTTGTATTTGTATTTGTATTACCTGGGTTTGACTTTTTTTTTTTTTGTGGTACGCGGGCGTCTCGCTGTTGTGGCCTCTCCTGTTGCGGAGCACAGGCTCCGGACGTGCAGGCTCAGCGGCCATGGCCCACGGGCCCAGCCGCTCCGCGGCATGTGGGATCTTCCCGGACATGGGCACGAACCCGTGTCCCCTGCATCGGCAGGCAGATTCTCAACCACTGTGCCACCAGGGAAGCCCCAAGGGTTTGCCTTTTTTTTTTTTTTTTTTTTTTTTTTTTTTTGCTGTACGCGGGCCTCTCACTGTTGTGGCCTCTCCCGCTGCGGAGCACAGGCTCCGGACGCACAGGCCCAGCGGCCATGGCTCACGGGCCCAGCCGCTCCGCGGCATGCGGGATCCTCCCGGACCGGGGCACGAACCCGTGTCCCCTGCATCGGCAGGCGGACTCCCAACCACTGCGCCACCAGGGAAGCCCGAGTTTGCCTTTTTGAATAAGAACTTCGCCAATCTATCTCTACCTAAAATACTGTCAGTTCACTCTTGCAGTAAGGAAATGGTGAGAAACCCATTCTTACCTCCTTTTTCCAGAAGAATCAAAACGTCAAATTTCAGGTATAAGTGCCAGTTCTGGAGTCAGATTGTTAGGGTTTAAACTGTGTGCAAACCCTGTTAAAAACCTGTGTGATCTTGGTAATTCACCTGATCTACGTCCCAGTTTCCTCATTTGTTAAAAGGGAATATTGTGAGGATCAACTAAAATAGCTCTTGGAAAGTTCTTAGTATAGAGCTGGCCCACGGTAGGTACTAAATATGGAAATTTTGTCATTACAGTAAGTCCCCTACATACAAACCTTCAAGTTGCCAACTTTCAAAGATGCAACGTCAGGTGTGAATGAAATTGCCGTTTGCCCTCCATCTCCTATTGCTGACAATCCTTCAGCTCTCCTGTCTCCCACCTCCTCTCCCTCCTCCGGTCAGTAACTCTTCTTGCCTGTTCACTCGATGCCAGCTGCTGTATGCCAGCTGTCATACTGCACTACTGTACTTTTCAAGGTACTGTACTGTAAGATTAAATGTGTTTATTTTTTGTTTGTTTTTTATAAATTATTTCTGTGAAAAGCATTATAAACCTATTACAGTACAGTACTATATAGTCAATTGTGTTAGTTGGATACCTAGGCTAACTTTGTTAGACTTACAAACAAATTGGACTTACGAACTCGCTCTCAGAATGGAACCCGTTCGTATGTAGGGGACTTACTGGAACTTTATTATTATTCACCTTACTGTTCTAAAACCATCCTTCTTGAAGGGACAGAATTATGACCATGTCGTAGCTTGAGCTTTTTCTGAGCTTGCATAGCATCTTCTAGAGACCTCGGTTACCGTTCTTATCACATGGTAGTAGAGGCAGAGCTGGCCTGCAGCCAGGATGCCCAGGTGCACTGGCCAACATCTCTGACTGGCTGGTGTCCATAGTATGAAGTTAGTTATATATTTTGAGTATCTCCCTGATTATAAATGTTACATTGCTGTCTCCCCTGTTGGATTGAGAGCTCCCAAGGACAGGGTTTGTGCCTTATTGATTCCCAGTGCCTGAGACCATGCTTGGCACATAGTAGATTCTATATAACTCTTTGTCGAAACAAAAGAACTTGTGGGACTTTGAGTTACCATAGTGGACTTGAGATATTACAGGAAAGCTAGCTACCCTTTGGGTGGAACTGTGGAAACAAATAATAGGGAGGAGCTGTATGTAGGGAAGAAGGTGGCCCTGAGCCCTGTCTCAAGTCAGATCTTGGTAGGAGTGCCTCCAGCCTGTAGCATTTTCCCATCAGCTTTAACCAGTTAGACATTTGCTCTCAGACGATTGGAGGTTCACTTTGGGAGGCATTTATTACTTGTCTCCTTTGAGGTGTCGAGCTGTGCAAACTGGCCACCAGCTGCTGCTTAACGACCCGTGCCCTGTTGTCACGTATGCCCTTCTTGCCTCTATTCCCACCTCTGCGCCTCCCAACCCTCTCCCACACATGATTAATGTAAGGGCTGCAGACAGCATGTGGGTTCCTTATCTTCCACCACCTCAGTATAGCCAGAGGAGAGGAGAGATTCTAAGATGTTTTCAAAACATATATGAGGAAGGAATAAAAAAATTCCCAACTAGTTCAACTGGCTGAAAAAAGCCTACATACAGTCTTAATACCAAGAGAACTTACATGTATAATAAAATAATCCTTTCCATTCCATGGTCCTATGGTTGGGATTGTGTTGGGTAGTTTCTAGGCCAGAAACTTCTCAGAGCAGTGCTTTTCATTTTGGGGGTGTGGAGGTGGAATCTAAACCCAAATCTAATCAAATGTATGATAAAAGTGTGACTAGTGCCAAGAAGGCATAGTAAAAGCTAATTCACGTCTGAAATGAAATTGTAGACTCCACTGACCATAACAACTAATAATAGGAGCTTGAAGGCAGGCAGAATGCTGGGATGAGCTTTGTGAGACACCTCTGAACCTCAGCACCCACTTGAGAAACAATTATCATAATGATAATGAGACCACCTAATGCCACATGAATAGGGTGCAAAGCAAGACAAAATGTGTGTGTGTGTGTGTGTGTGTGTGTGTGTAAAAGAAACAGAGAAATGGAAAGAGAAAGAGACAAAGAGAAAAACTGAAATATAATTCCTTAAGGTAATTGTTTCTTCTTGGGCAAGGAGACTGAATGAATGGAAAGAAGTTTAGGCCAGGAATCAGGAGACTTGGGTTTAGGCCTGGAGCTTGGTCCCCCTGAGGCTCTTGCTTGCTTGCCTGAACCTTGGCCGCATCAGTTGGGAAAGACCTCATGGAGTTACTGTGAAGTGATAACAGAGGTACAGCTGCCTTCAAAGTAAACTGGATAAGTAATGCGAGCCACTGTTGCTATTTTTACAGAGGTGTAATACCACGATTAATGATTAACAAAGGGTGATGTGGTAGACCTGCATATACTATCTTAGGCAGGCTGTCTGCTCAAAGCTATTTCTATCATGACTGAATCACGCGCCAAGTCTCATGGCTGCTGGCTCATAACAAAAAGGTATAGTCATGTTGCTAAGATTATACACCAGCAATTATCTCTCAAAAGGAGATAGAAAAGAGAATTAACTCAGCACTCTAAGAACAACCTGGGAACCTTTTAGGAAATAAAAACTATAAGATGCCCTGGAGTAAAAATTTAATAGCAGAAGTTGTATTTTCCCCTTTCTCCCTCCCTCCCTTTTTTCTTTCCTTTCTCTTTCTCCCTCCCTCCCCTCCCCTCCTTCCTTCCTTCCATCTCATTCCACACTGTTTTTTTTACCAACACTATTATTTTTCCATTTTTTATGTAATAAAACTGCATGTCTTGCAAAAAGAAGTAGTACAAAATAACTTTTAAAAAGGTAAACTCTAAAAAAAAAAAAAAAAAAAGGTAAACTCTGATGGTATGTTCTGCTATGCACAGATTAAAAAATTTGGAATGTGTCTCCTATTTGCTAAGTAGGTGTCATCGTGATTTAACAAAGACCTGGGAGAAAAGGTATTAACATTGGTGTTGGGGATGGAAATGACTGAATGTCAACTAGAGCCATTTCCCAAGAAAAATTTTACTGTATTATGCAAGTGAAATATCACTTCACACTCTCTAACTCACTTCTTTAAACAACAATCAAGCACCATCTCTGTAAGACTGTGCTGGGCTCTGGGAGGACTACCAAATAAATAGAGCATGATCCCTGTGCTCAAGGAGCATCTTGGCTACTCTGGGAAGCATTAGAGGTGTCCCACTGCAGTGTACTGGTAAGATCAAATCAGGGCCAGGGCTCAACATAATCATGCCTTTGTCTGTATGACTTTTTTCACTGTAAATGCCATGCCCTTTCCTTATTAGATGGTGGACTCCTTACAGATCAGGTTAAGCGGTGGCTCCTCTGGAATGTCTTCACTGCTCGCCCAGAGTTAGTTAGCAACCTCCTCCTATTTATTTCCACAGTACTTGGGGTCACAAAGACCCGGATTCAGATGTGGGCTCTGCCCCTTGTTTACCCTTGTGGGTAAGTTACTTGACCTCTTTGATCATTAGTTACGTCTATAAAGCGAGTGTAATAATACTCCCCTCCAGGTGGTGGCGCTGTGAAGGTTAAATGAACTAATATAATGTAGATGCCTGGAACTGTTGGTGATCCTCAAAACATGGGTTCAATGAATAAATGATAATGTTTATAATTCTCTGTTAAAAATATTTGTAAACCTTGACTTCCACACTAGCTTACTGTCATGCTACCTACCTGCATCTCTGAAGCTTTACCCATAGAAAACTCTTCATAAATATTTGATGACTAAACTAATGAAAGAATGGATGAAAAGTGATCGTAGTGGGTAAGTAAAAAAGAAGACAGAGTTAATTTACCACTATGCTCGTGATTAAATTATAATTTTGTGAACTCATTAACAAAGTGGGAGCAATCAATTGATTTTGTTAGAAAAGGTAAAGCAAATATCCACAACCCAGCAATGCTGCTGATAGTGTGGCCTGACAGTCTTGACAGCTGGAGCGAATTAGCTTTGAGCTGGATATCTTATGAGCCTTAGGAACTACCACAATATTTGGGTGAAGAAGGTAGTTTTTCCAAAACACGGCACATTGTCATGTCACCAGGTTGTTTTCTCTCCTAATGACAGATTATTTTGATGTTTTGGTGTAAAAGTACTCCTCCTGTTATCAGTTTATAATAGATTAAAATGAGCTACACAAATGTGATCATCATAATTACAGCGACTCTGAGTTTATGATTTCCTCTATTAATTATTCTTTGGTGGTTTAGCAGTACAAGAGTTGGAGGTATCAAAGATGGCTCTGGTTTTATGTATTACCACCCCGTCTTTTTACTTCCTATGAGTAAACATTTACTAAATGGATATATACCACCGTGAAAATATCCTCATCTTCAGCGCTAGCATTGTCATTTCTCATATGGAGGGAACTATCTTTGATTAGGAAAAATATATATATATCTTAGAACTTTTAATTAATTATTTATTTTTGGCTGCGTTGCGTCTTTGTTGCTGCGTGCAGGCTTTCTCTTTCTTCAGCGAGCGGGGGCTACCCTTTGTTGCAGTGCGCGGGCTTCTCATTGTGGTGGCTTCTCTTGTTGCGGAGCATAGGCTCTACGCACATGGGCTTCAGTAGTTGTGGCATGCGGGCTCAGTAGTTGTGGCTCGTGGGCTCAGTAGTTGTGGCTTGTTGGCTGTAGAGCACAGGCCCAGTAGTTGTGGCGCACCGGCTTAGTTGCTCCGCGGTAGAAAAATATCTTGATAAATCACTTGGGGGCAAAGTAAGATCCTGTGAGTATGGGATGGAAGGAACTAACGAAACAAAAAAGACAGCAGGATTGGGCAGGAATTTGAGGATGAGACGGGGGGTGGGGGGGAGATGGAGAGAGGAGGGCTGAGCAACAGGGGAGGAGGCAAGAGCCCAAGCTGTGGAAACTGCCCAGGGACTCATGGAAACAGAATTGTTTAAAACTAAATTGCAAGTTGTTTCCACTACTGGGCTGTACTGCAAATTGTATCTCTGGAAACCTTCAAATCTTTGGGTGGAAATTATGGGCAGCCTGAGTCCACTTCTGGGTTGATATAGTCCCAGACAGGGAGATCATGAGCAGAAGATAAGAGCCAGAGGGAACCTTGAGCCGAGAAATGCCGCTTGCACCCCCTGCCCTGTCCCACCCCTGGGATTTTACAGGAATCCTGGGGAGGGGTCCAGACTTTCCACATTTCTCTGAAAAGATGAAATCTTTTCTGGATCTTAAAAGAAGGGAGAGTAAAGAAGTGGCTAAGAGTGTTAGTTCAAATCTCTGTATTACTTGGGGCAAGTTACTTAGCTTTTAAAAGTCTCATCTGTAAAATGAAGCAAATCATGATAATAGCACCTACTTTGCAGGGAGGATTAAATTAGATAAAACTAGTAAAGTGCTTGGAACAGCCCCTGGCACATAGCAGGTATTTCATAAATGTTAGGTGTTAGTGTAGTTATTATATATGTGAAAAAAATCTATTTCCGTTGTGTTTCTGGTCAAAATGATTCTTTTGCTTAGAAGATTCAGGCAGTGAACGCTGCCAGGACTTACACCTTCCAGAGCAATGATGAGGGCAAGTCTCAGTTCTTGGCAGAGTCTTTTTACTTGACTATGTTTTCAGGGTGGCAACACCCGTGTGTTATATGCAGAAAATATCTTCCTTCCGTAGGCCAGTGACTTTGACTCTGGCTTACCAACACATAGTTCCCAACTTTTTGACAGTGGTGATAGTGTTTTGGAAATGTGCCTGGATCATCATACTAATCGTCCCTTATATTTATGTAATAACCTTTTAGAGGTTACAAAGGGCTACATACACCACCTCTGTGAATAAAGATACCCTTATCTTCATTTTGCAAATGAGAAAAGCTGGTTATCCACGTCACCAGATTCAAGGGGACTGCAAATTAGAGCCCAGGTTTTTGGACTCCTTTTTCATTGATATTTTGAAATATGAAGGGATGTTCTTTATCATCTAAAGTGGCTCTAATATGTGCAAACTCCTGCCCAGAAATAGAAAAGCAGAGGAGGATAGTTTTGAGCTATTTTGCATATCAAAGGAGTTAGTTTTGATTGTTTAAGATCAGAAGTTTATGCCCAAATTAAATGCAAACTTCCAGTGCTAATCTTATATATTTCCTTCATTTGAATCACTTTGGAATTTGTGATTTGCTTTAGTCAGTCAACTAATTTAATAAAAAGAAAATCATAGGCTCCATTCTTGGAGCAATTCTAGTAAGGTCTCCTTTATGTACCAAAAGACACTATTCCCTTGAACTTTCCATCTCCCCTCTTCTCATAGTTCAAAATATCACCCCAACCCTGGCGCCAGGGTGCATGTCCTTTCCAAATTAAAAGGGAGATGCCAGTGGCTGCATCAGTTACTCTATGTCCTCTGCCCTCTATTTTTATCTTTTTTATGTGATCACAAGATAACAAGCCTATGACCCATAATGCCTTAGAAGACAAAATATTTGGAGAGGAAGGGGTGGTGTATGGTGGAAAAGGAGGGCAGACAAGGGAAAAGAGGGGCCCCAATGAGGACAATAACTTTAACTGGTGAAGAAGCCTGATTGGAGGAGAAACTAGAAACTTGCTTTGTAAAATATTACTTTAAGTATCTGTTAAGTAAACTGAACCTGAAAGTTTGAAAACTCAGGTGGGGACTTCCCTGGTGGTCCAGCGGTTAAGACTCCACACTCCCGATACAGGGGCCTGGATTAGATCCCTGGTCAGGGAACTAGATCCTGCATGCCACAATTAAGATCCCACGTACCACAACTAAGACTTGGCACAGCACCCCCCACAAAAAAAAATCTATCTCATAAAAAAAAATGAGAGCTTAAAAACAAATAAAAATAAAAACTCAAGTGGAGCTAGAAACCCAGGGCTAAATTAGGTGTCTCTTGGAATTATTGTCTAACATTTGGAAAGTGTAGAGTGAGAATACTATGCTAGGGAGGATGGCTGTTCAGTAATTGTAACACCTTTACTCTGGTGACCTGAACAGGTTAGGACAACTTTGTTTGATATGCATATTGCTACCCCCAGCTATATGTTTTTTGTTTATATTTGTATGGAATTTTTTCCATCAGTTCACTTTCAATCTGCGTGTGTCTTCAGATCTGACATGAGTCTTTTGTAGGCAGCATACAGATGGGTCTCATTTTTTTTTTTTCCTTTAGCCACTCTGTCTTTTGATTGTAGCATTTAGTTTATTTACATTAAAAATGATTATTGATAGGCATTGCTTGGGTGATTTCCACTATTTTGTCTTCCAAATTGCTGACCTATTCTTCTGTATCATCTAATCGGCTGTTGATTCCCTCTAGGGTTCAGGTGATCTTAACAGGTTCTTAAGGTGTCATTTCCACACACTGGAGAATCTGGCTACTTAAAGACTTAAAGATAGTGAGGGGTGTGTGTGTGTGTGTGTGTGTGTGTGTGTGTGTGTGTGTGTGTGTGTGTGTGTGTGGTGGGCTGGTTCACATTGAAAGAGGGAGTAGAGGTGGGAAAAGGTAAGACAGCCCTGGTCAAGGGGAAGTTCTGGAAAGTTGACAAGTCCCAGAGAGCATTTAACTTCTATAAAGGACAGGTTCCTTTTAAAAAATGCATGTGTAAATTCACTTTGTGTTCTCAGTTAACACCTTCTCTGGGTTTCTCTCTTTAGGGATGTGCTAATATGTGGAGAATGAGAAACCAGACACTAATGGATAGGGTTTCATGTTGTTGTTGTTGTTCTATAGCTATAAAAGGTATATCTTCTACCTTTGGCATTGCAAACTGATTTGTATCACTCTGCTTCACTATCCCAACCGAAGGAGGGAGAAGAAAGAAGAATGACCCCAGAACAGAATGCAGTTCTGCCATCTCTCGATTTCAGCAGTACAGAAATGGTTTAATGAATTAGGATTTTTAGAATAAATTAAATCTCTTCCCATCACTCTGAATATGTAATTAATGACAGCACAGCCTTTTGAACAAAGAAAGATGGCAATACCTGGCCATGTTAATTAACAATATATAGATTTGAAATGTGCTCTTCCAAAACTTTCAAATCAAATGCTAAATGATGCTAAGGGTCTTCAAAAGCAATTAGGGGAAAAACATATCAAGTTGACCTTCATCATCTTCACTAATTAATATTTATTAAGTGTCTAGATATCTTGCTTTGTGTTGAAAAAGGAAAAGAATCTGGAATTTTATGATAGTTGTTGAAATACTTATGAGTTTAATGACAAGGTAAAAAAGGGAATAAATGGACTATTTGAGCATAATATGAACTATTTGAAGAATTTGGGGATTTATTGAGGAGCTCTCATTAGCAGGATCCTGAAAATATCTTCCCAGAACTAATGGGTTATGCTTCTGAAGTATCAGTTTATTCCTTTAAGGAGAAATACAGTTAAACCATGGCAGAATCTTTGGCTAGTGTTTGAATGTCAGCAACGATCCCTGTCTCTACTCTCTATAACTCAGTTCAATTCAATTCACCTTTATTATGTGTATCATGGACCAAAGTCCAGTGCTAGACTTTGCTGGGAGATAGAAATTAATAAAATAAGGTCATTTACTCAAATAAAGGATCTAGTGGTTAAGAGACTTGGGTCCTGAGGAGTCCGGCTCCTGGCCAAAAAAAATCAATGTGTGTTTTTTTCTTCCCAACCACAAGGCAATTACAAAGGTTCTACCTGACAGGTCTCACGTGTGCATAGCCGTGCAAAACAGTTTCACTGAAGGGAGATGCAGTCAAAGACTCGCCCCTCTGGCTGGTCATGCTCTTTGCATCTGTGCATTCCTGGCCCAGGCACCTTCAGTCCTAGGTTTCTTTATTTGGGGACTCGGTCTGAGATCTTCTTCAGATGCCTTTGCCAAGGCCTCCTTATGGGTGGGGGTAGGAGGAGGGGGAAACCTTGAAGACACTTTTCCCCACTCTGACTCAGTACTTCCATACTCCTAGCTCTTCCCACCTCTGCCCTGGCCCCAGGGTCCATAAAACTGCAGGAGCCTTTTGTTTGGGGCCTCTCAACTGTGAGGCAACCCCATCTTCATGAGTTCACCTGACTCTTGACAAGTGTGCCATTTCAAAGGGAGAAAAGGAATAGGGGGCACTTGGTGCTTTCTCTTGTTTGAGCCTCTTGTACTGTGGTAGTGAGTGATTAAAGGTTCACTGCTACTTCCTTTTTTGCTTGTTGGTTTAATTGGCCACTTTGATACCTGATAGCTTTGTGAGCTCCTGACAGGTACTAGTCCAGGTTCCATCACTTCCTAGCTGTATAGGATTGGGCAAGTTAGTGAACTCTCCCAACCTTCATTATCCTACTATAAAATGAATGCAACACTGTGATTGTATCTATTCCGGAGGGTTGTTGGGAAGATTGCATGAGATTATGCATGGTTGGCATACAGTGAAGTTTTTAATAAATATTCTTATATACTATTATATAAATGTATTAGCATTGATAGAAATCTTACAACATTTTGAGGAGACTGACACATGAACAATCATTCATTCAGCATGCCTTGCATCCCTATCAGGCCCTGGTTCTAAAGAGATAAGATGCACTGCGTTCTCTTGGCTCTCAAAGAGCTTTGGAGTCTAGAGGGAAGATAAATGTGCAACCAACAACAGCTGAAAACCAGACACATATAAGATGATACAGGAGCTCGGGGATAAAGGCAGTTCATTGGTGAGGATGTTTTTGTCTGAAAGAAATAGAAACTCAACTCAAATTGTCAAGTACTTTGAAAATTTATTATTGCACATCACTATGTTGAGACACTCTCCTGCCCAAGGATGCCATCAAGGACCCAGATTCTTTCCACCTTTCTGTTCTAACAGTGTTGGCTTCATTCTCAGACTGTTAGTAAGGAGACACAATATCCAAGCACATCCAAACATGATAATGTGTAGAAGAAGAAAAAAAAACCAAACCCATTTCTTTCTGTATGTCTTTTTAGGAGCAAAGAAACTTTTTCTGGAAGTTCACTAGCCAACTTCTCTCATCTCACTGGCCAGACATGGGTTATGTGCCTATCCGGTACAAATCACTGCCAAGAAGAATGAAATTACCCTTAAAATCTGGAGCAGGGATGAGATTAGCCTCTTTTGAAGTACATGGATGCATGGAGAAGGGTTATGTTAGAATGAAGTTTATATTAGAAGTGGGGACAGGATGCGTATTTGCAGGAACCAACCATGCCCACTATAGGCACCCAAACATGCATGAGAGAGTCAAGAAAAACTTACATATAAGTGAGTGCCCTGAACTGAGACTTGAAAGGTGTAAAATTTGACAGGTGGATGGTAAGAATGGGGTGGTTTTTGGTGGTGGAGTGTATACTAAACAGAGGCAAGAGTAAGTGCAAAGTCAAGGAACCATAAAGCAGCATGGGACTTCTACTCCCTTCCAAGATGGAATAACAGGAACTAGATTGACTCTCCCACCTGGACCAACCAATAAAACTAGAGAAAATATATAGAACAACAGTTTTCAAGACACAGAACATCATGCAACAAAGGATAGTGATCCCTGAGAGATGGGAAACGAACAAATCATACAATTGTTTCAGCTTAACTGTTTTAAGAGTTTCCAGGTCATGGCATAGGGAGGATGTGGGATTACAGAGAAAATATGTTTACGTTTCTACACAGTTAGGGATTTCTGAACAAATTTTACTGAAACTTGGAGTGTGATCTGAGAGCTAGTCTTAGAAGTTAATTTAAAACTGTATAGAGAGTGAGATCTCCAGAGAGATTTACCTAATGCCAGAGATGTGTGTTTACATTTCAAGAGGGGATGAAACCTGGAACTTGGAAACATCTCTGAGTTGTAAATCTGGAGACATAGGAATTCTTTTTTCCCTGGAGAGATTTATTTACAGTCCAAAAGGTTAGAGCAAGACATTTCGTAGGAGACTCTCAGATGTGGAAGGGGAGGCAGCTGCCTCTTTCTCCTGTATACAAGAACAGGCAACTTATTTTCCTGTGTTCCTCACCTGTGGGGCGTGCTTGCCGTCCATATAGGACAAATTTTTATATCTGGTTCTCATCATGTTACTTTGGAGATATGGGGGAGTGACACTGCAATATTACTCTCTTGATCTGGCTGTGAGTATAATGAGAAATCTGTCTCTGATCCAAAAACTTCAGTGTGCATTAAGGACAAAATTAATAAAGGTGAGTATTAAAAACATAACAGAGGGGGAACCCAGGTGGAGATTGGCAGACTTCCTAAGTTGAGGAGATGGAAATATGAGTCTGGGGAAACCAAGGTAGCTAGAGTTTGAAAAAGTAACAAAGAGGAGTTAGCTGCACAGAGGGAGAACCCTGGAGAGTTTCAAAAGCTTTTCTTTGAATAATCAATAGATTACTTATCAGTGCATGTGTGTAAGAAAACTACTCAAGGGAGTTAGAGGGGGAAACAATTCAAAAGGATTAGAAAACAGTCCCTGGCACTAACACAGTTCCAGGAATATTGTTTATTCCCGTAAGCCAGACTGGAAAAATTTATAGTTTATGGGCAATTGTGTTGAAAACTCAGTAGCAGGGATTAATTAATCCTAGATGGGAGTACCATTTGGGACCTGCATAACAAATCATAAAAGCGAGACCCAATAAAGATCAAACTGTTTCTGAGTAACTAACTGCATCCCAGGCATACTTCTTGAATATTTATATGAGTACAAAAATACTCAGTACCCAGCAAGTTAAAGTTCACAATGTCTGTCATTCAAACAAAGATTACAAGTCATGCAAAGAAGCAGGAAAACGTGATCTATAAGGAGGAAAATAGTTAATCAATCAAAACCAACCTGGAACTGACAGAGATGTCAGAATTAGCAAACAAGTACATTTAAACAGTTATGGCTGTTCCATATGTTCAAACAGTTAAGTAGAGAAGTAGAAGATATAAGAAAGACCCAAATTGAGCTTCTAGAGATGAAAACTATAAGGCTTGAGATAAAAACCACAATGTATTTAATGGGAGATTGTACATAAGAAAAAAAGATAAGTAACTTGAAGACACTGAAATAGAAACTATCCAAAATGAAACCAGAGAGAAAAAATTGTTTTAAATGAAAAGAGCATCAGTAGCTGTGGGAGAACTTCAAGTAGCTAATATACATGGAATCGGAGTCTCATAGGAGAGAAAGGATTGGGGATGGGGACAAAAATATTTGAAGACATAATTGCTGAAAATTTTCCAAATTTAATAAAAACTTTAAATGGGGCTTCCCTGGTTGCGCAGTGGTTGAGAGTCCGCCTGCCGATGCAGGGGACACGGGTTCGTGCCCCGGTCCAGGAGGATCCCACATGCCGCGGAGCGGCTGGGCCTGTGAGCCATGGCCACTAAGCCTGCGTGAACAGAGCGTGTGCTCCACAACGGGAGAGGCCACAACAGTGAGAGGCCCGCGTATGGCAAAAAAAACAAAAACAAAAACAAACTTTAAATGAAATCTGAGCACAAGAAATATGAAGAAAGCTACATGAAGGCACATAATAATCAAATTGCTCAAACCAATGATAAAGACAAAATCTTAAAAACAGAGAAAAAAGACATGTTAAATATAGAAGAACAAAGAGAAGAGTGGCAACAGATTACTCATCAGAAAAAATGAAGGGATATGGTATTAGTATGTTTAGCGAATTAGAAGTAATTTGTGTTGGTAATACTGAAGTCATGGGGAGGGCATGAGGAAATGGGCAGGGGGCAATTGCAAGAGGTATGTCTGCTTTGATTTGCTGAGATCAGATGATAAAAAGTGTTAAGTGCCCTATTACAGTTGCTAGGATGTATCCTGGAGGTAATAGGGAGCCATTAAAGATTTTTGGGCAGGAAAATGTCATCAGATTTGCATGTTAGATCACTCTTATGGCATTGATTGCATGAACATATTAATAAATGGATGAATGAATGAATGGAAGAGGATAGTTTGGAAGATTGAAAGCCTGGAGGAAGCAAGTGCAACTATATAGAAGCTATTGTAGTCAATTCATTTCATTTATTCATTTGTTCAAAATGTATTTGATGAGTCCTCCCATATCCCACACTTTAAGCCAGTTCCTTAAGGTACTATAGCTAGCATAAAAAAAAAAAGCTACTATAGCTAGTAAAGTAACTATCTATATAAAAGGCATATTACTCTGTAAGTATGTTGTAGACATCCTTTTGGGTCAATATAAGTACAGTTGTGGTTTCAGTTTCCAAAATTTTGGTTACCCTCGGCCAACTGCAGTACAAAAATATTAAATGGAAAATTGCAGAAATAAACAATGCCTAAGTTTTAATTTGTGCACTGTTCTGAGTAGTGTGATGAAATCTCTCACTATCTTGTTTTGTCCCACTTGGGACATGAATCATCCCTTTGTCCAGTGTATCCCACCCAGTAGTCATTTATTAGCCATCTGGGTTATCAGGTCGACTGTTGCAGTATCACAGTGCCTGTGCTCAAGTCACCTTTATTTTATGTGATAAAGGCCCTAATGTGCAAGAGTAGTGATGTTGGCAATTCATATTCGCCAAAGAGAAGCCATTAAGTGTTTCCTATAAGCGAAAAGTTGAAAGTTGTTGACTTAAAAAGAAAAGAAAGAAAAACACCTTATGCTGAGGTTGCTAAGATCTACCGGAAGAATGAATCTTCTATCTTTGAAATTGTGAAGAAGGAAAAAGAAATTAGTGCTAGTTTTGCTGTCACACCTCAAACTAGAAAAGTTAAGCCACAGTGCAGGATAAGTGCCTAGTTAGGATAGAAAAGGCATTCAATTTGTAAAATAAGATATTTCGAGAGAGAGTGAGTGAGAGAGGGGTCACATTCACGTAACTTTTTTTTTTTTTAAACAAGATGTTGGGGGTAGGAGTTTATTAATTAATTTATTTTTGCTGTGTTGCATCTTCGTTTCTGTGCGAGGGCTTTCTCTAGTTGTGGCAAGCGGGGGCCACTCTTCATCGCAGTGCGCTGGCCTCTCACTATCGCGGCCTCTCTTGTTGTGGAGCACAGGCTCCAGACGCGCAGGCTAGGTAGTTGTGGCTCACGGGCCCAGTTGCTCTGTGGCATATGGGATCCTCCCAGACCAGGGCTCAAACCCGTGTCCCCTGCATTAGCAGGCAGATTCTCAACCACTGCGCCACCAGGGAAGCCCATCGCATAATTTTTATTACAGTATATCATTAAAATTATTCTACTTTATTATTGTGGTTAATCTGTTACTGTGTCTAATGTATAAATTAAATTTTGTCCTAGGTATTATGTATAGGAAAATACATAGTACATATATATAGGGTTTGGTACTATCTATGGTTTCAGGCATTGACTGTCTTAGGGGGTCTTAGAATGTATTCCCTGTGGATAAGGAGGAACTATCACAGATAGTTTTATTCTTTATAACAGCTGCATACTATTCATTCATTCACTTGTCAAATATTTTTAAATCTTTTTTGAATTTTATTTTATTATTATTATTTTTATACAGCAGCTTCTTATTAGTTACCTATTTTATACATATTCGTGTATATATGTCAACCCCAATCTCCCAATTGATCCCCTCCCACCGACTTTCCCACCTTGGTGTCCATACATTTGTCCTCTACATCTGTGTCTCTATTTCTGCCTTGCAAGCCAGTTCATCTATACCATTTTTTGAGATTCCACATATATGTGTTTCTAGATTCCACATATATGTGTTAACAAATATGTTTAAAAAACATATTTGTTTTGCTCTTTCTGACTTACTTCACTCTGTATGGCAGTTTCTAGACCCATCCACGTCTCTACAAATGACCTAATTTCGTTCCTTTTTATGGCTGAGTAATATTCCATTGTATGTATATACCACATCTTCTTTACTCATTCATCTGTCAATAGGCATTTAGGTTGCTTCCATGATGTGGCTATTGTAAATAGTGCTGCAATGAATATTGGGGTGCATGTGTCTTTTTAAATTATGGTTTTCTCTGGGTATATGCCCAGTAATGGGATTGCTGGGTCCTATGTTAATTCTATTTTTAGTTTTTTAAGGAACCTCCATACTGTTCTCCATAGTGGCTGTATCAATTTACATTCCCACCAACAGTAGAAGAGGGTTCCCTTTTCTCCACACCCTCTCCAGCTTTTGTTTGTAGATTTTCTGATGATGCCCATTCTAACTGGTGTGAGGTGATACCTCATTGTACTTTTGATTTCCTTTTTGCTAATGATTAGTGATGTTGAGCATCCTTTCATGTGTTTGTTGGCAACCTGTATGTCTTCTTTGGAGAAATGTCTATCTAGGTCTTCTGCCCATTTTTGTATTGGGTTGTTTGTTTTTTTAATGTTGAGCTGCATGATCTGTTTATATATTTTGGAGATTAATCCTTTGTCCATTGATTCATTTGCAAATATTTTCTCCCATTCTGAGAGTTGTCTTTTCATCTTGTTTCATAGTTTCCTTTGCTGGGCAAAAGCTTTTAAGTTTCATTAGGTTTCACTTGTTTATTTTTGTTTTTATTTCCATTTCTCTAGGAGGTGGGTCAAAAAGGATTTTGCTGTGATTTATGTCATAGAGTGTTCTGCCTATGTTTTCCTCTAAGAGTTTTATAGTGTCTGGCCTTACGTTTAGGTCTTTAATCCATTTTGAGTTTATTTTTGTGTATGGTGTTAAGGAGGGTTCTAATTTCATTCTTTTATAAGTAGCTGTCCAGTTTTCCCAGCACCACTTATTGAAGAGGCTATCTTTTCTCCATTGAATATTCTTGCCTCCTTTATCAAAAGTAAGGTGACCATATGTACATGGGTTTATCTCTGGGCTTTCTATCCTGTTCCATTGATCTATGTTTCTGTTTTTGTGACAGTACCAAATGTCTTTACTGTAGCTTTGTAATATAGTCTGAATTCAGAGAGTCTGATTCCTCCAGCTCCACTTTTTTCCCTCAAGATTGCTTTGGCTATTTAGGGTCTTTTGTGTCTCCATACAAATTTTAAGATTTTTTGTTCTAGTTCTGTAAAAAATGCCATTGGTAATTTGATAGGGATTGCATTGAATCTGTAGATTGCTTTGGGTAGTAGACTCATTTTCACAATGTTGATTCTTCCAGTCCAAGAACATGGTATATCTCTCCATCTCTTTGTGTCATCTTTGATTTCTTTCATCAGTGTCTTATACTTTTCTGACTACAGGTCTTTTACCTCTTTAGGTAGGTTTATTCCTAGATATTTTGTTGCAATGGTGAATGGGATCATTTCCTGAATTTCTCCTCCTGATCTTTCGTTGTTAGTGTATAGGAATTCAAGAGATTTCTGTGCATTACTTTTGTATCCTGCAACATTACCAAATTCATTGATTAGCTCTAGTAGTTTTCTGATGGCATCTTTAGGATCCACTATGCATAATATCATGTCATCTGCAAACAGTGACAGTTTAACTTCTTCTCTTCCAATTTGTATTCCTTTTATTTCTTTTTCTTCTTTGATTGCTGTGGCTAGGACTTCCAAAACTATGTTGAATAATAGTGGTGAGAATGGACATCCTTGTCTTTTTCCTGATCTTAGAGGAAATGTTTTCAGTTTTTCACCATTGAGAATGATGTTTGTTGTGGGTTTGCCGTATATGCCCTTTATTATGTTGAGGGAGGTTCCCTCTATGCCCACTTTCTGGAGAGTTTTTATCATAAATCGGTGTTGAATTTTGTCAAAAGCTTTTTCTGCATCTATTGAGATGATCATATGGGTTTTATTCTTCAATTTGTTAAAATGGTGTATCACATTGATTGATTTGCTTATATTGAAGAATCCTTGCATCGCTGGGATAAATCCCACTTGACCATGGTATCTGATCATTTTAATGTGTTGTTGGATGCTGTTTGCTAGTATTTTGTTGAGGATATTTGCATCTATATTCATCAGTGATATTGGTCAGTAATTTTCTATTTTTGTAGTATCTCTGTCTGGTTTTGGTATCAGGGTGATGGTGGCCTCTTAGAATGAATTTGGGAGTGTTACTTCCTCTGCAGTTTTTTGGAAGAGTTTGAGAAGGATGGGTTTTAGCTCGTATCAAAATGTTTGATAGAATTCATCTGTGAAGCCATCTGGTCCTGGACTTCTGTTTGTTGGAAGATTTTTAATCACAGTTTTCAGTGCTTGTGATTGGTCCGTTCATATTTTCTATTTCTTCCTGGTTTAGTCTTGGAGGGTTATACTTTTCTAAGAATTTGTCCATTTCTTCCAGGTTGTTCATTTTATTGGTATAGAGTTTCTTGTTGCAGTCTCTTATGATGCTTTGTATTTCTACGGTGTCTGTTGTAACTTCTCCTTTTTCATTTCTAATTTTATTCATTTGAGTTCTCTCCCTCTTGATGAGTCTGGCTAAAGATTTATCAATTTAGTTTATCTTCTCAAAGAACCAGATTTTAATTTTATTGATCTTTGCTATTGTTTTCTTTGTTCCTATTTCATTTCTGCTCTGATTTTTATGATTTCTTACTTCTAATTTGGGGTTTTGTTTGTTATTCTTTTTAAAGTGTGAGGTTAGACTGTTTATTTGAGATTTTTCTTGTTTCTTCAGGTAGGATTGTATTGTTATAAACTTCCCTATTAGAACTGCTTTTGCTGCTCCCATAGGTTTTAGATCATTGTGTTTTTGTCGTCATTTGTCTTTATTTTTTATTTCCTCTTTGATTTTTTCAGTGATCTCTTGGTTATTTAGTAACGTATTGTTTAGCCTCCATGTGTTTGTCTTTTTACTTTTTTTTTATTTCTAATCTCTTAGCGTTGTGGTCAGAAAAGATGCTTGACATGATTTCAATTTTCTTAAATTTACTGAGGCTTGATTTGTGACCCAAGATGTGATCTATCCTGGAGAATGTTCCGTGTGCACTTGAGAAGAAAGTGTAATCTACTTTTTTTGGATGAAATGTCCTATAAATATCAGTTAAATCTATCTGGTCTATTGTGTCAGTTAAAGCTTGTGTTTCCTTATTAATTTTCTGTCTGGATGATCTGTCCATTGGTGTAAGTGAGGTGTTAAAGTCCCCACTATTATTGTGTTACTGTCGATTTCCTCTTTTAGAGCTATTAGCAGTTGTCTTATATATTGAGGTGCTCCTATGTTGGGTGAATAAATATTTACAATTGTTATATCTTCTTCTTGGATTGATCCCTTGATCATTATGTAGTAACCTTCCTTGTCTCTTGTAACATTATTTTAAAGTCTATTTTATCTGATATGAGTATTGCTACTCCAGCTTTCTTTTGATTTCCATTTGCATGGAATATCTTTTTCCATCCCTCACTTTCAGTCTGTTTATGTCCCTAGGTCTGAGGTGGGTCTCTTGTAGACAGCATATATATGGGTCTTGTTTTTGTATCCATTCAGTGAGCCTGTGTCTTTTGGTTGGAGCATTTAATCCATTCACATTTAAGGTAATTATTGATATGTATTTTACTATTATCATTTTCTTAATTGTTTTGGGTTTGTTTTTGTAGGTCCTTTTCTTCTCTTGTGTTTCCCACTTAGAGAAGTTCCTTTAGCATTTGTTGTAGAGCCGGTTTGGTGGTGCTGAATTCTCTTAGCTTTTGCTTTTCTGTAAAGCTTTTGATTTCTCTGTCGAATCTGAATGAGATCCTTGCCAGGTAGAGTAATCTTGGCTGTAGGTTCTTCCCTTTCATCACTTGAAGTATATCATGCCACTCCCTTCTGGTTGTAGAGTTTCTGCTGAGAAATCAGCTGTTAACCTTATGGGAGTTCCCTTGTATCTTATTTGTCATTTTCCCCTTGTTGCTTTTAATAATTTTTCTTTGTCTTTAATTTTGTTCTATTTGATTACTATATTTCTTGGCATGTTTCCCCTTGGGTCTATCCTGCTTGGGAGTCTCTGCACTTCCTGGGCTTGGGTGGCTATTTCTTTTTCAATATTAGGGAAATTTTCGATTATAATCTCGGGTCCTTTCTCTCTCTCTTCTCCTTCTGGGACCCCTATAATGTGGATGTTGATGCATTTAATGTTGTCCCAGAGGTCTCTTAGACTGTCTTCATTTCTTTTCATTCTTTTTTCTTTATTCTGTTCCATGGCAGTGAATTCCACCATTCTGTCTTCCAGGTCACTTATCAGTTCTTTTGCCACAGTTTTCCTGCTGTTGATTCCTTGTAGTGAATTTTTCATTTCAGTTATTGTATTGTTCATCTCTGCTTGTTTGTTCTTTAATTCTTTTAGGTGTTTGTTCTTTAATTCTTCTAGGTCTTTGTTAAACATTTCTTGCATCTTCTTGATCTTTCCCTCCATTCTTTTTCTGAGGTCCTGGATCATCTTCACTATCATTATTCTGAATCTTTTTCTGGAAAGTTGCCTATCTCCACTTCATTTAATTGTTTTTCTGGCGTTTTATCTTGTTCCTGCATCTGGTGCATAGTCCTATACCTTTTCATTTTGTCTCTCTGTGAGAAAATGAGAGATACAAAATAATGTGTGAAATTATTTTGCTTAATGTTATGAATACTAGCATATAAACTACAAGGATTATAATAATGATATATCCTAAGCATCCTCATCATTATTCACCTTACTACAATTCAACTATTATTAGCGGTTTAATAATATTCAATATTTTTATAAACATTTGTTAGTACAAAGATATGTATAATATTCTTTCCAAAATTATATAGATAACACACTCTCATAATTTGTATTAACTATCAGTCTTTTCCCCTGTTAAACCATTTGAAAATAGTTTGCTTTTTTATATAAAATTACAACTTTGACCACCATCACTAATTATTTTACTCTTATAATAGTACAAGTACATTTATACTTCAATCAACTTATAAAATTTCAGCATATAAAACACATACTGAAATTTTCCCTCCAAAGAAGTGCTATGGATATTTAATAGTGATTTTATATATTAACAATAAGTCTGAAATTCATACTTCCTTGAATTACTTAGTTTTCCTGACTACACATGATGGTAACACATGTGATCCTGAGGTTATTGATCACACAGAGTTCAGAGATGCCAGGAATAAAGGTGAAGCAAGTCCAACTCTCTCTGACCTTGAAGGCAGAGTCCAAGATGAAGAGGGAATCCTGGCCACACACCAAAGGATGATCTCTGGGGCCCTCCCATATATATATATATGTATGTATGTATTCTCACCCCTAAGTAGGATATAAGCTTCATGAAGGCAGGGAGTTTTTTTTTTTATTCACTGCTGTATCTTTGGTATCTTGCCCAAAGCCAAACACATAGAAGATACTCAGTAAAAATTTGACAGAGAGGGCAGACAGCAGAAGCAAGAAGAACTACCATTCTGCAGCCTGTGGAACAAAAACCACATTCACAGAAAGATAGACAAAATGAAGGGGCAGAGAACTATGTACCAGATGAACAAACAAGATAAAACCCTAAAAAAAAAAAAACCAACTAAATGTAGTGTAGATAGGCAATTTTCCAGAAAAAGAATTCAGAATAATGATAGTGAAGATGATCTAGGACCTCGGGAAAAGAATGGAGGCAAAGATCAAGAAGAAGCAAGAAATGTTTAACAATGACTTAGAAGAATTAAAGAACAAACAAGCAGAGATGAACAATACAATAACTGAAATGAAAAATTCACTAGAAGGAATCAATAGCAGAATAACTGAGGCAGAAGAACAGATAAATGACCTGGAAGACAAAATGGTGGAATTCACTGCCGCAGAAGAGAATAAAGAAAAAAGAATGAAAAGAAATGAAGCTAGACTAAGAGACCTCTGGGACAACATTAAACGCACCAACATTCGCATTATGCGGGTCCCAGAAGGAGAAGAGAGAGAGAAAGGACCTGAGAAAATATTTGAAGTCATTATAGTCAAAAACTTATAGGCGAATTCTATCAAACATTTAGAGAAGAGCTAACACCTTTCCTTCTCAAGCTCTTCCAAAATATAGCAGAGGGAGGAACACTCTCAAACTCATTCTATGAGGCCACCATCACCCTGATACCAAAACCAGACAAAGATATCACAAAGAAAGCAAACTACAGGCCAATATCACTGATGAACATAGATGCAAAAATCCTCAACAAAATACTGGCAAGCAGAATCCAACAGGATATTAAAAGGGTCATACACCATGATCAAGTGGGGTTTATCCCAGGTATGCAAGGATTCTTCATTATACGCAAATCAATCAATGTGATAAACCATATTAACATATTAACAAATAGAAGGAGAAAAACCATACAATCATCACAGTAGATGTAGAAAAAGCTTTCGACAAAATTCATAACCTATATATGATAAAAACCCTCCAGAAAGTATGCATAGAGGGAACTTACCTCAACATAATAAAGGCCATATATGACAAACCCACAGCCAACATCGTTCTCAATGGTGAAAAACTGAAACTATTTCCACTAAGATCAAGAACAGTACAAGGTTGTCCACTCTCACCAGTATTATTCAACATAGTTTTGGAAGTTTTAGCCACAGCAGTCAGAGAAGAAAAAGAAATAAAAGGAATCCAAATTGGAAAAGAAGAAGTAAAGCTCTCACTGTTTGCAGATGACATGCTACTATACATAGAGAATCCTAAAGATGCTACCAGAAAACTACTAGAGTTAATAAATGAATTTGGTAAAGTAGCAGGATACAAAATGAATGCTCAGAAAGCTCTTGCATTCCTATACAAAAATGATGAAAAATCTGACAGAGAAATGAAGGAAACACTCCCATTTACCACTGCAACAAAAAGAATAAAATACCTAGGAATAAACCTACCTAAGGAGACAAAAGACCTGTATGCAGAAAACTGTAAGACACTGATGAAAGAAATTAAAGATAATACAAACAGTTGGAGAGATATACTATGTTCTTGGACTGGAAGAATCAACATTGTGAAAATGACTCTACTACCCAAAGCAATCTACAGATTCAATGCAATTCCTATCAAACTACCAGTGGCATTTTTTACAGAAGTAGAACAAAAAATTTCACAATCTGTATGGAAACACAAAAGACCCCGAATAGCCAAAGCAATCTTGAGAAAGAAAAACGTAGCTGGAGGAATCAGGCTCCCAGACTTCAGACTACTGTACAAAGCTTCAGTAATCAAGACAGCATGGTACTAGCACACAAACAGAAATATAGATCAATGGAACAGGATAGAAAACCCAGAGATAAACCCACGCACATATGGTAACCTTATTTTTGATAAAGGAGGCAAGAATATACAATGGAGAAAAGACAGCCTCTTCAATAAGTGATGCTGAGAAAACTGGACAGCTACATCGTGAAAAGAAGGAAATTAGAACACTCCTTAACACTATATGCAAAAATAAACTCAAAATGGATTAAAGACCTAAACGTAAGGCCAGACACTATAAAACTCTTAGAGGAAAACATAGGCAGAACACTCTATGACATAAATCACAGCAAGATACTTTTTGACCCCTAGAGAAACGGAAATAAATACAAAAATAAACAAATGGGACCTAATGAAACTTAAAACCTCTTGCACAGCAAAGGAAACCATAAACAAGATGAAAAGACAACCCTCAGAATGGGAGGAAATGTTTGCAAATGAAGCAACTGACAAAGGATTAACCTCTAAAATTTACAAGCAGCTCATGCAGCTCAATATCAAAAAAGCAATCAACACAATCCAAAAATGGGCAGGAGACCTAAATAGACATTTCTCCAAAGAAGATAAACAGATTGCCAACAAACACATGAAAGGGTGCTCAACATCACTAATTATTAGAGAAATTCAAATCAAAACTACAATGAGGTATCACCTCACACAGGTTAGAATGGGCATCACCAGAAAATCTATAAACAATAAATGCTGGAGAGGGTGTGGAGAAAAGGGAACCCTCTTGCACTGTTTGTGGGAAAGTAAATTGATACAGCAACTATGGAGAACCTAAGGAAGTTCCATAAAAAACGGAACTACCATATGACCCCAGCAATGCCACTATTGGACGTATACCCTGAGAATACTGTAATTCAAAAAGAGTCATGTACCACAATGTTCATTGCAGCTCTATTTACAATATCCAAGATATCAAAGCAACCTAAGTGTCCATCAACAGATGAATGGATAAAGAAGATGTGGCACATATATACAGTGGAATATTATTCAGCTATAAAAAGAAACACAACTGAGTTATTTGTGGTGAGGTGGATGGACCTAGAGTCTGTCATAGAGAGTGAAGTAAGTCAGAAAGAGAAAAACAAATACCGTATACTAACACAAATATATGGAATCTAAAAAAAAAAATGGTTCTGATGAACCTAGGGGCAGGACAAGAATAAAGACGCAGACAGAGAGAATGGACTTGAGGACACAGGGAGGGGGAACGGTAAGCTGGGATGAAGTGAGAGAGTGGCATGGACATATATACACTACCAAATGTAAAATAGATAGCTAGTGGGAAGCAACCACATAGCACAGGGAGATCAGCTTGGTGCTTTGTGACCACCTAGAGCGGGGGGATTGGGAAGGTGGTAGGCAGGCGCAAAAGGGAGGAGATATGGAGTATATGTATATGTATAGCTGGTTCACTTTGTTATAAAGCAGAAACTAACACACCCTTGTAAAGCAATTATAGTTCAATAAAGATGTTAAAAAAAAAAAGTCAGATCCATTTGGAATTGCAAATGTGCCCTATAGTGACAAGAAATTATAATTCTTATATATAATGTCAAACTTTAAATATTTGACTACTAAATTTTTAAATAACAGAAAAAATAATTTTGGAGATGAAGTTTAATATTTACATTTAACCCAGGAGTTCATTTTATGTGTATTTTAGCCATTAATTTTATTAGAAAAAAATAGTGATTTGGATAGAGATAGTGGCATTGAACAGAGTGAGAAATGATCACATACTGAGTGCATTTTGAGTAGAACTGATAATGTTTGTTGATAATTAGGTGTGAGATGTGACAGAAAGAGGGCGTTCAGGATGACTTGAAGGTTTTTGGCTTGAGCAACTGATTGAATAGAATTTCTATACCCTGACAAAAATAAGACTGCCAAGAGATACTTTGGATTGGGGGTGAGAGATGATGGATGCAGGAGTGTGGTTCTGGACATGTTAAGTTTGAGACTTTGAGCTGAGCTCAGCATCTTTCCTTGACCATCTTCACAGTTCCAATCAAAATGTGCCAAATGGAATGATTCATTTTCTTAAACTTGCCTACCCTGATGTCTTCTCTGTGTATCAGTTGATGGCAACTCTATCCTTCCAGCTGGCTCAGACCACACACCTTAGAGTCAGCCTTGAATTCTTCCCTTCCCTTCCCCCTTCTCTCCCTCCCTCCTTCTTTCCTCCCTCCCTACTGTTTTCCCTTCTTTCTTTCTCTCTTTTCCTCCTTCCCTCCCTCCCTCCCTCCGTTCTTCCTTCCTCCCTCCCCCCCCCCCCCCCCGCTTCCCTTCTTTCTTTCTCACATCCAATCTATCAAGAAATCTTGTGGCCTTTACCCTTAAGATTACATCCATAACTTGATAATTCTCACCACCTCAATTGCCAAAACCCTGCTTCCCAGCCACCAGCATCTCCCTCTGGAATGTTGCAAAGGACTCCTAACTGGTTTCCTTGCTTTTCCCTACGTCTTCTAGAGCTTATTTTCAACATGACTGGAGAATTATATTTTTAAAACATAAATCAACCAGATCATATCATTCATGTGCTTAAAATCCTCTAAGACCTCCCTATTTTACAGTATTCAAAATAAAATCGAAATCCTGTGCTGGTCTACAAGATCCTATGTAGTCTGGCCCCTCGATGCCCCTGCCGCTGCCTCCTGACTTCATCCCCTCTTCTTGCCCTCTTCCTCCTTGGTCTTCCTCTAAGGTGCTGGGCATTTTCCCACCATGGGGCCCACCTTGCTGTTTCCTCTGCCAGGAAAATTCTTCTCCCATCTATGGTCAGGCTTATTCTTCACCTCTTTCAAGACTTTGTTCAGGTGGCACCTTCTCAGGGAGGTCGACCCTGATGGTCCCATGGAAAGTACAGTCTTGCACACATACTTTTGCCTGCCACACACCCCCATCCTCCTTACTCTGTTCTATTTTTACTGTTGAAGTAGCACTTTTCTTCATAACATACTTTATAATTTATTATAACAAACTTTATATTTTTTTTTTTTTTTTTTTTTTTTTTGCGGTACTCAGGTCTCTCACTGTTGTGACCTCTCCCGTTGCGGAGCACGGGCTCCGGACGCGCAGGCTCAGCGGCCATGGCTCACGGGCCCAGCCGCTCTGCGGCACGTGGGATCTTCCCGGACCGGGGCACGAACCCGTGTCCCCTGCGTCGGCAGGCGGACTCTCAACCACTGCGCCACCAGGGAAGCCCCATACTTTATAATTTATTTTAACATATTTTTAATTTATTCTGTGTCTCCTTCTGCCAAACTTTAATTCCCAAGGGCAAGAACTTTCATCTGTTTGTTCAGTGATGTATTCCCTGTACCTGGAATAGTGCCTGGCATACAGTAGATGGTCTATAAACACTCACTGAATATTGAACATTGGGCCTGACTCTCCCGAAGTCCTAATGTCTTTAATCAGGATGATACCAAGACATGTGAGAAGCCCAGACTGATGATTAATTTGGTTCTCCTTCAAATGGATATTAAAAAATAATTATGTTTGTTGAGAAGTGATGCTGAGTACTGCCGGGCTGTATGTGGGAAGGACCAAAAACAGGAGTGGTGCTCAAACTTTCTTTTCTTATCGCAGCCATTTCAGCTCTGGCCCTGAATGTATCTAAAACAACTAAAAAACAGAGCCCTGCAGTGACCCTGACCCTCCTTACACAGGTCAGTCACACAAGCACACCCTTTGGGGGTCTCACTGTGCCCACTCCAGGCTGCATCCATGTTCAGTACCCTCCCTGAGAGGCCATCTGGCAGGTAGAGATTTTCCCATTTTGGAATATTCTCAGGGATGTTTAAGTTGGTGGCCCTGATAGCTGGCTGTGTCTCTGAACTTAGCCACGGGAGATCTCCTCTTGCAGTGCATGCTGTTCAGTCTGATCGTTTGAAAAGCCCTAATTTGCTTTTTCAGCATCCTGCTCTGAGATCTCCTGCTTCTTTTCTCTACAGGTTTCATCAGAAAAGTAATAATAGCTGCGAAGGGTGTCACTGTGCTTGAGAAAGACAGACACTCCCTACACCGTAGGTTTCCTCAGTGGCAGAAAGCCCCCGTCAGTTTAACTCACCTTTTTGGAAATACAGATTCTCATTTCTCCTCTCCCACAGGTGCCCAAGCTGGTAACTTCTTTTTCACCACTTTACATCCGATCTACTTTACTTCTTCAATAACTTGCTGCTCCTAGCAAGGTTTGAGTAAAATCTAATGTTAACTAGAAGGAATTCTTTATTGTTTTTCCTTGTAAAAATGGGGCATTGTGAGTAAAATTAATGTTTGAACAATGAAGCTGGTTTCCTTTTTTTTCATTGGTAAAAGAGGGTGAAATCTCATTTCTTACAGCTCAGAATTATTTTGAAGCTCACATGAGATGAAATAGTAAATGGGTCTAATTATAATCTTTTCCATTTTATTGAGGAGATTCTCACTGAGCTGGAAAGAAATCAGTATACGGAATAGAATTACTTATTCTAAACTGAGGAGTTGAGGAGAGAAAGGGGGCGTGGTTTAAACTCTGTTTCTAGGGAAACGCCCGTGGTCCTTTTTTTTTTTTTTACATCTTTATTGGAGTATAATTGCTTTACAATGGTGTGTTAGTTTCTGCTTTATAACAAAGTGAATCAGTTATACATATACATGCGTTCCCATATCTCTTCCCTCTTGCATCCTTTTCATTGAGTGTGAAATGGGGGTGGATGGGATGGGGGATGTGTGTGAGATAGAGGTTGGAAGGGGTCACTTGGACACCCTGGGGCTCCCATGGAAACTCCACCCTACTGCTCCCGGCCAACCGCAGGCTGAGAAAGAGGGAAGTGGGTCAGGGGGAGGCCAAGAAGGGAAAGCTCACAGCTTCCGAAGGAGTTTGAAAATCATTGTTGTCAGCAGGAGAAAAGAGATTCTTAACCTCTAATTATTTCTTCTCTCACCCCTCATATATCTCTAACCTCTTTTTTCTCACCAATCTTAAATCTTGTGTGACTCTTACTAGCCCTTTTCTCCACATGAACCTTTAGTCACACACAATAAATTGAAAGTATTGAGGCTTGAGGCTGGTTAAAGTATTTCCAGTTACTTGTCTCTCAGGAGGTGTCCTCCAGGGAAGATTCTAGTAAACTCCTGCTTATCACCATTTTTCTGTGAATAATCACCCCACCTCCAATTACTGGATTCTTTTTAGAATCCACAATTCACTGGCCCTGGCTTCCAACTGTTACCGTAGATCATCAACCCCTGTGAATTACGAGAATCACATCCTCTCTTGAACTACAATCAGCTGCAGCCCATTGTCCGCTATTTCTTTCCTCTTCCTTTTTGAAACTTTAGAGTTTAAGACGCTATTCTTAAGGGTTCACCTAGAGGACAGAATCTAGGATACCCTGTTTGGATGAGAACCATAGTTACCCCATGGGAAGAACCTGAGAGGAAGTCAGGACATGAGTCAGGGAAGAGAGAAAAGAAAGAGAAATTTAGGGCTTCCCTGGTGGCGCAGTGGTTGAGAGTCCACCTGCCGATGCAGGGGACACGGGTTCGTGCCCCGGTCCGGGAAGATCCCACATGCCGCAGAGCGGCTGGGCCCGTGAGCCATGGCTGCTGAGCCTGCGCGTCCGGAGCCTGTGCTCCGCAACTGGAGAGGCCACAGCGGTGAGAGGCCCATGTACTGCACACACACACAAAAAAAAAGAAATTTAGACTTTCGTGTTATCAGAAGTAAGGTTTATGATATGGGGAGGTGTGTGTGTGTGTGTGTGTGTGTGTTTGTATATGAGAAATGAGTATCATCCACTGGACTTAAGAAGGTGTAAGAGGACAAACAAAAAGAAAAAGGAGAGGAGACTCTCTTCCCCCAATCACTGAGGGTGGGTAGCCTGTGAGGACGCAACAAGAGAAACATGGAAAATTTTCCTGAAACTTCACCTGGGCCTGCTTTGGGAGAACAAAGACCATGCGTCTTTCTTTTCCATGTTTCAGAATTGCTGTGTAAGAAGTGGTGTGCTTTGTTATCTCTACCCCCCTAATGTGGGTGAGTCTTCCTCAAATGAGCTGAGGGTGTTGCACTAAACCTGAGATGTGGCTCTGAAAAGTTATTCTCCATTTTCCTCTTTACTTTAAATTGAGATAATCAGATTGTGGGTTTTGCATCCTTTACTTCGTCACTTGTTTCTCTCTTTCTCTTTGGGAAGTCGTCACTGATCCCACCCCAGGGCAGAGGAGGAAGCAACAGAGCCATCTTGAAAACCAGATGCTTGAGAATAAGACCAAGTAAAACATCTGCTGAATGAAATTATGGAAAGGATTATATGATGCTAACCGTTGCATTTGGGAATGATGGAATTAGCACATCACCCACATTCTTCATAAAATTTATTTATTTAATAAGCAACGAATAAATGATTAGGGCAATTAATATATGCACATGGTACCAATTCCAAAAGTACGAAGGTGTTTCCAATGGAAGTCAGGTTTCCCTCCCACTCCTGTCCCTGCAACCACCTAGTTTTCCTTTCTGATGCAGCCATAGTTACCATCAAAAGCAGTTTAAAAATCTAAATAAGACAAAATTATTCACTTTATAATATCCAAGACATGGAAGCAACCTAAATGTTCATCGACAGAAGAGTGGATAAAGAAGATGTGTTACATATATACAATGGAATATTACTCAGCCATAAAAAATGAAATAATACCACTTGCAGCAACATGGATGCACCTAGAGATTGTCATACTGAGTGAAGTAAGTCAGAGAGAGAAAGACAAATATCATATGATATCGCTTATATGTGGACTCTAAAAAAATGGTACAAATGAACTTCTTTACAAAAAACGAAATAGAGTCACAGATGGAGAAAATAAACTTATGGTTACCAGCGGGGAAAGGGTGGGAGAGGGATAAATTGCGATATTGGGATTGATATATACACACTACTATATGTAAAACAGATAACAAATAAGGACCTACTGTATAGCACAGGGAACTCTACCCAATACTCTGTAATGACCTATGTGGGAAAAGAATCTAAAAAAGAGTGGATATATGTGATGTGCATGTATAAGTGTTTCACTTGGCTGTACACCTGAAACTAACACAACATTGATTGTAAGTCAACTGTACTATAATAAAAATTACTAGAAAAAAAGAGAAAATTATTCACACCTTAGTTATTTGATTTAAAATTGGAAATAGCCTCTTCCCTCCTGAATGACAGTTGCAGAAAGGGTTTCTAGTTTGATTTAATAGTTCCTTTGTGTTTGATATTCTCCACCCTCTTTAATATATATATATAATATATATATATTTAATATATATATATAATATATATTATATATATATATAACATATATAATATAATATATATATATATTTAATATATATTCTGAACCCTCGAGTTCAGAATTACCCATATTCTGGGATAATCCCTAGAAATACCTTAAAGGTATTGAAAGTATCTCCTACTCAAAATGAATCACGAGATTTTCTTTCAGAGTTCAAACTCATGGACAAAATCTTGAACTTCCTAATTCAGCCCGAGTACAAAGCAGTTAAGGGCTTCAAAAAGATTAGAGTTTTGAAAATCACAGGAACCCAGTTCAACTCTTGCTCTTAGCTAAAAATGTTTGAAGTAGCCTCTTTCATTCTAATAACAGTTTGTAGGAATGTTTTCCCTCCGGTTAATTGGATGTCTTACCATCTCTTTTCTTCTAGGGATTCTAGGGAAAGAGAGCATGGTTGGCAGTATTTTGTGAAGGGTTTTTATCAACAATATTGATGTTTCTTAAGGTACCATGGGTCAGACTTCCCAGTCTACTCCCTGTGTCTCTTGTACTGAGGCTGTTAGGGAGGAAGTGATTGCACTGAAGAGAGGAGACTAGATTGGCTGTTCTGGGACCTCTGTCTAATTTGTGCCCAGGCCTGCTGCCAGGGCACTGGAGCAGAGGGTTAATATCCCTAAAAGTGTGTGAGTATGAGACAATGAAAAGTTTATGAAATTGGACTTATGATTTCCAGCCCAGCATCAGGCATATGCAAGGAACTTGGAAGTTGTCACTCCCATCTTCATAACAACAACAAAAAAACTGCTGGACCAACTAAAACTCAACAGCTCTTCTTAGAGGCCTCAGAAAATCGTGGTCTCAGGACAAAGTGCTGCCCCCCAAATTGGAAAGACAGACAGGTGTATACAGAAGATCACAATTTACCAGAGCAGAAATCCATGGGCAGAAACCTCTGCAGGAACTAGCATAGGGTAGAAAACCTGAAAGTAGAATTAGTAAATTGCTGGAGGCTCAGTGTGGACAGGTTTGAGGGTTAAAAACTCCAGAAGGGTCTAAGCTTAGGGGGTGGTCCCACATTTTTGTGAGTTTTACGTTCAGGAGCTCCACCACCTTCTCACAGTCAACGTTGGAGTAGCCATTCTGAAATATGCCTCAAGTATTCTGTTCTTAACAATGCCTGCATCAGGGGAGACTATTGTATAAGAGCCTCACGGTCTGTTGTTTTATCACAGCCTAACCCACCCGGAGGAAAGGAAATAGCCAATCCCGCCCTTTGTAACCTTGTTGTCTCACCCAAGGGAGGAAAAAAACAAAACTGAGAAGCCCTTGTGAGGGTCTTAGCCCTGGGACACAAACTCACTAAAAGGCTAAGACCTATAGCCACAGGACTCCAGAACGCATTCTCTCCCCCCACACTTTACCGCTATTTCAATAGGACTCCTGTAAAGTCACAGGGGATTCCAGTGTAAAGAACTGCATGTCTCGGATCTTATTTAAGAAGGAGTCTTTAGGGAAGGAAACTCAAAGACAACAGAGGCTACAAAAACAAGGACACCAGAGGAAATTTTAGCCTCTGATACCTACAGCTTCAGCAAACAATAAACACAGCCCAATTCCTAGCCAGATAAACAAAACACACAAAAGCCCTATTTATTACATTTCCTTTTACTCAATCAAAGCTTTCAATGAAAAATTACAAGGGATACTAACAGAAACACACACACAAATGCACACACACGGAGTTTGACCAGATGGAGCAAACGTCAGAATCAGCCTCCGATATGGCAGAGATTTTGGAATGATCAGACCTGGGATTTAAAACACCTATGCTTACTATACTAAGGGCTCTAATGGAGGAAATGGACAACATGCAAGAACAGATGGGTATTAACAATGTCCAGGGCTTTTAGTTGTACTTAGGAGAAGGGCTAAGGAAAAGTATGTCTGTTCCATCTTCCTGAAAGTGGAACACTTAACTCTAAAAAAAAGGTTTATCCTGTTTTTCTTCATTGTTTGTTTCCTCTGAGTTCCTGTTTCTGTGTATTTATTTCTATTTTTTTAACATTAAGTCTTTAATGTTAAAGACTTTCCTCAGAGGTGTGATCACTGGCTATCCACTCATATTTAAGATTGAGTACTATAAGACTGATAAGTTACATCAGGAAGAGGGGTGGGACCTGCCCCTCATTGTTAGGTTATCAGAGGGATATCACAGGGATCCAACCATTTCTTGAGAGAAGGTGTAAATTTATCAAATGTCAATTTCTAAAGGTCTTTCTCTTAGGATTGTCCGTTTTTTTCAGATAGTCATCCTCAAATATCCTGCCTGTGGCTGCGTATGACACTGTTGAAGGAGGAAGAGAGCTGAATGTCCCACTGTACAGTATTCAGACTTTCATTTAATCTCTCTGCTTTCAGCACAGCCACTTGCTCTTCTCTCCTCTCCAGGGTAATGCTATAGTTCTCCTGTCTTATGGAGCGCAAATGTGTTGGGGATAGGAGACTGTTTTCTGATCCTTGATCATCAGACAACATAGGTCACCACTGAGACATCCATGGTCCCTGTCTACACAGTGTTGGGAAACAATTCTCTACCAATCACGGTTTCATGTATCCTACTGTCTTACGAGCAGAGGCATAGATAGTCTATTCCGGATGATCTTTGCAAGGATGTTCATATAGCAAGCAACCTTGGAAGACAGAGATAGTGTCTCTCTCTGGGATAGAGAGAAGATTTGTTTGCTTCCCAGTATAATAAAGATAATGCCAAGATGAGGGCTGGGAAGGTTTTCTTGTAGCCTTTTTAACATATTGAGGTTTCCTAAAATTGAGCATCTTCAGCTGTGATGCAAACCTACCACATTCAACATCCATTTGTGCTGTTCCATGCAGTCCCTGTGGGACTGAGAGACAAGGTGAACGAACATGTACGTGAAGATAATGCTGCCTACTGTGCTTGGAGTAATAACATCCTTAGCCTTTGTCTCAGGTGACTTGTATTTTCGGCCAGCATGAGTGGGACTGTGGCCATTTAACTTGTAAGCTTGCAAGTAGAGTGGAATCTCAGATGCTCAATTCTGTGGGTCTCCAGTGCTACAATACCATGTATGGGGCTCAGGAATCTATGAGCCTGCCTCTGTTCTGTCTTCCTTGATACTCCATGCAGCTGTTGCAATTCTGACCTTACTGCCTCCTCAGTCTATAACTAGAAGACTGGGTTGAATCCTCCTGCTCTGGGACCCACAATCTGTCTGTTTCCCTCCCCCAGCTTGGGAATATCTCTTTTAAATATGAGAGAAATCCTTCTCTTTTCATGTTTCTTCAAGCTGCTTCTTCAACTCCCACAGATTCCCATATCCTAAAGATTTAGGTTTTGCAAAAAACATCTTCTAGTACTCTTCTGCTTCCGACCCTACCACTCAGCTATTGTGAGACAAAGAGCAATGATGTTTGAGTGTGGGACAAGGGGAAATACAGGGAGTAAAAGGCTCCTGTGTATTACCATTTCAAAATGTCACCGAGTCACATTTTTTCTGTGTTTGACAAGTGTCTTCAGTTCTCATGAACACTCTCACATTACCAGAATCCAAGGCACCCACCATCCTGCCAACTTTTCCATGGGGGTTTAGTAAATCTCTAACTTTCCAAAGCCTGGAGTAGGGACAGAGCCAGGAACAGTGCTGAATGCTTTGCCACTCTCCCAGATTTCCACAGCTGCACCCTTCCTGCTTTATTCCCACCAATCATTGTACCAAGGGATGGGACTCTGTGGAGGTCCACAGAGAGTTCCAACTTCATATATCCTGTAACAGAGTCATCAGGCCCCTTGCAGGGAGAGCAGAGTCCTCTGAGAATAAGACAAAGCTAGGAGCAGGAAGCAGGGGAAAGGCACTATGTTTTTCTGGGAAAACAAAGAATGAAATGAGGAATAGACGGTGTGGAGACTTTTAGGTTCATTTGGCAGACTGAGGAGGGGAAAGATGGGGACGGGTTTGAGCAGTGTGGGACCAGGAAGGTTAAAGAGAAAAGAATCACCAGTCTTTCATCTGCCCCTTGGGGAGGTGGCCTTTGACCCCAATTCAGGGAGAAAAGGGCAGGAGGGAGGTCACGCTTATAATTCAGCTAGAGCTGGAAAAACAAGTATGTAAATGAGAGTTGGGAGGATGATGTTAAAAGGCTTATGTCATTTTTGTGTCCCCCGACTGGCTCTGTGACCTACTTGAAGGAATTGTCCTGAGTTACCCTCTTTGACATTAGGTTTCAAAAAATAAGTTAATGTTTTCCCGATGATACGTCAAATTGAGACATTCAGTAAATTCACTAAATTTAGATATTTAGTGAAGACTTTTCTTTGGTCTATGCTTTGAGAAAAGTTATCATCTCAATATTTTGACAGTTAAAATGAACACTTAATTCATCCTGAGCCATTTAACTTGAGTTTTAATTTCCGGATTGTCCTCAGATCATCTTCCCTTAGGGACTTCGGCATGTGGGGTGATCAGATTTCACCATCTTGAGATGTACGCGCCTCTGACCTCTAACCCATGGACAGAGAATTGGGCTCCTTAACTGAACTTGCCTACAGAGAAATGAGAGGGCTAATACTGGTATATGATTAAGAAAGTAAAATTAAATTCTTCAGGAGTCTAATCTCAATACCTCTTTTTGACTAAAATATTTGATTACTTCTCATCTTTTTGATTGATTGTGGGAATATTTTCCACGGTTGGTTGATGTCTAGCTGGTCTTTTCTCAGTATGGGGCATAGAGAGGAAAGAAGATGTAATTATAACAGTAATTTGATTTCAGTTCTCATCACTAATATAAGGCTTCCTCGTGGTCCCCAAGCCTCTGCGTCTCCTTGTTCCCCCTCTTTACTCTCTGGGTGCTGAGTGTCCTGCTTTGTACCCAGGTCTCTGGCTCCTCTGTTATAGCATAATTCTCATGCATTTTTATGTCAACAAAATATTTCCTTTCACTCTGTCTTAAAGAATCCTGCTCCCCACTAGGAATACAGAACAGAAGAAAGGAAATAAGTGATTGGGGAAGAAAAATCCTGTTTTGCCTCTCTAGAATATCTGGATTTTGTTTATTTCCTCCTGAGTCAGATCCAGACAACCTAAGGGAGAACCACATGTGGGCAGGTGGGAGAGGTTGCAGCAGAGGCAGAAAAAGGCAGAAAAGCATCTTGCTCTTAGGGGCCTGTATTCATTTGCTGGGCTTCATGACAAAATACCACAGAGTGGGTGGTTTAAAGAACAAAAATGTATCTCTTCACAGTTCTGGAGGCTAGAAGTCCAAGATTAAGGTGTTGACGGGTTTCATTCTGAGGGCTCTCCTTGGCTTGCAGATGCCTATCTTCTCTCTGTCTTCACCTGCTCTTTTCTCTGCGCGTCCACATGTCTGTGTCCTAATCTCTCCTCTTATAAGGACACCAGTCATATTAGATTGGAACCCACCCAAATGACCTCATTTTCCCTTGATTACTTCTTTAAAGACCCTCTTTCCAAATACAGTCACATTTTGAGGTGCTAGGAGTTAGGACTTCATATATATTTTGGGGGGAATACAACTCAGCCCATAACAAGGACCTGGGGGTGGGGGAGGATGAAAAGCTGGGAAGGCCATGCAGCATCCTTTGTTTGTTGGTTGGAGGAGGTACATTCACCTATCTGGGACCTGGGGACATTGTACAACCTTAAGTTTTATAGTCTCAGCCCTTCTATCAGTACAGTTTAAGAGCTTGGGGTTACAAATATGCTACATATGCCTTAAAAATTTACCAAAAAAGGTGGGGAGAAGTAAATATATATCCATCAGAATGACTCCCCCTTAGAAGGAAAAGGGCTGAGTTGATAGGTCAGTTAGGATGATTTGGGGTGAATTTTTTCTTACAGTACTTCAAATATCTTTTTCTCTCCTGTCTTTTAAAATAGAGGTGTTATTGGAGAGCACAGTGACTTTTATATTTCGGAGGTGAGGGGAACTGACATTCCAATTGTTTTAAAATCAGCGGTTCTTTCTGCCTCTAGGACTTCTTATTTAATTCCCTTGGGAATCCCTAGCATGGGTAATTTTAAAAACTGCCTCCCTTGGCGATTCTCACGTGTAACTGGACTGGAGGAAGGACACGTCATTGTCCCTTTGATTTTCTACCTTCATGGCAGTAGACAGCAGCATGAAGACTTCCAGAATCTCGAATGGGAGCAAATCCCTCCATTAGAACCTCTACAGGGAAGGAGATCCATATATGCCCAGAGACAATCCATGTTTTCTTTCCTTTGTGATGCACCCAAGACCAGCCTTGGACTCAGGAGACACAAATTGGGTCTTCTTCAGGTTGACTGAGCAAAAATCAGGGTGAGGACCGTTGACACAAACATAAATGTGTTTTCTGTTACTCCTATTAAATATGCAAAATGGCCCCTTTCCCACTTAGTACAGGTTTGTAGACATGTTTCTGAGTTTATTTTGCTCATCCCTTTGAGGTGGACGTTCTCTCCTATTTCACGTTTCCAGGCTGACCCCACCTTGGAGGAGAGAGGGCTGAGTGTGAGTGCCCCAGACCTGCAGGGAGGGAGACAAGAGGAAGCTCCGGCAGCCCAAGCATCACCCCCATTTCTAGCCAGGGTCTATGTTGTATGCCTTCCTCCAGGGATAGAACAAAAGACAGCTGGTGTCTTCATCTTTTCTCTAGAATAGGAACTTCCTTAAACGCAGAGAGTCAAATAACCTTCTCTTTGGATGCCCTGCCCGCCCCCCCACTTTTCTGGCTTTTAAAAATAATCTTACTTTGGCACCCACTTTCTTTCCTCCCTAGTGTTTTTCAAGACCAAGATGTCCTTTAGAACTTGTTTAGTTTGAGAAGGCAGTTGTTTATACTTCTGGGAATAAATTTGCACTTTGAAATGAAAAGGCCTGGTGTGTTGATCTTGACACATCCTTGAGGATCTCCACTTAAGGCTCTGAAGAGCCCCTCCCAGAACAGCCTGGAGCAGGAAAAGGTGGGAATGGGGGCTGGGAGGGTGGAGGGCTCTGTCCAGGTGTCCATGAGGTCTTTTCTGCCTGGAGGCCCAGAGAATTGAAGAATTGGGATACCTGAGAGAGTTCGAGTGTAAAATGGTGATGACACGAATGTAACTTTGAAATTTTAAAACATTCTGTGAGAATCCAACTTCCATTTAAAAATATTTGAAATGGTCCCTCTATCTCTGAATATGAATTTTGGGATGTTTCCTAGGTAAACTTGTTGTTTATTTTGGGTTTGATGTTCTCTCCTGTTTCTGTTGTTTCTGTCTGAAATGTTCTTAGGGGTCAGGTTACCCACTTCCATTCCACTGGGGCCTGAATAGTAGTATTGCCCCCTCACAGGGATTGGTCCCGAGATTTTTCCTCTAGGTTTAAGATAGGGAAAATGAAATGAAATTGTCCTGATGCTGCCTGTCCCCTAATCTACAAAAGTAATTAATCTATCGTTTATATGACCATTTGACAAAGCTATCATAACCCATGAGACATTTTAGTTTGGCCTAAAACCAAGCTGTTAAAAATTTAGCCATTTTTTACCCCATCTGTCAATCCAAATCCTAGGCCTTTTATAAACCCTTCCTTTACTCTATCCTATTACCTGTAGGTATCACGAAGAAAAGTTTGCATACGATACTGGTTAATTCAAAAAAGAAGTGTTTTAACAGTTTGACTTTTAGCTAGTTGGATAATGCCAAATTATCTGCACTAAGTGTCCTGTCTTAAGTAATTTGCTAAAGAACGTCAGGAACAAGAAGTGGACAAGAGGAATCTTGATTTCGGAAAGACTGAGAATGGAGTTTGTTAGTGGGGGTGGTGGGAAAGATGGAGTGATGATAGAGGAGTTCGGATGATTTTCTTTCTCCATCCTCACCATTCCAATGGATTTTGGTGAAATGATGTATATATACTATGGGATAGAAAGCATTCCCTGTTTCCTCACTGGAGAATCACCTCAGTTCTTGGACAGAAAAGGGATCACAAGAAGTGGACCATTTACAGACCATGTTTATGTTATGGATCTGTTTTTGAAAGACATGCACAGTATTGTAAACCTTCCCTTGCTGTTTTGGGGGGAGAATAGGGAAGAAAGGATTGAAGGAAATCTCCACTTTCTCTAGCTGGTGGGAGCTCCGGGGAGGGTGGAGGCTGGGCTGTGACATTTTGACCTCAAAAAGTCAGGACTTGTTTTTTTGTTTGTTTGTTCTTCAGATGAGGACAGTAAATGAGTAAAAACAGATCAACAAAAGTGCCTTTGGTTTTCACTGGGAGGAAATTTATTATTTCAAATGTTTTATAATGAAAAATCCAGTTTAAATCTCCTTGTATTATCTGTCCTAAAGCTCTCCTTTCCAGACTTTCCAAGTAAAGAGTACAGCTTTAATCCTTTCATCACGGGCCTTGGAAGAGAATCCTCCCTCAGGGACATCATTCCTGTGGGAAGGAGAATGAGTGACAGACAAGAGCTTCTGTACCCGGAATAAATCCCATCTGTAACATATCCAAGCCTGACCCCTGACCCTTGGACAGAGAAATGGGCTTTTCATAGAGCCCACCCATAGAATAATGAAAGGGCTAATGTAAGTTCAAGATCAGTGAAAGAAAATAAAAATTTAGCTAACCTAAGTTCTTCCCACTGTCTAAAACTTAAAAAAAAAAGCTTTTCCTCATTTTGAAGAGTAGAACAAAGTTGACACCTTGCCTTTATGGATCACAGACAGGAGCTCTCAGGTTATAAAACAGGAATTTATAATCAGAACTTAACGAGATACATTCATCTACAATATTTCTATCTTTTACTTTACCCTTAAATGGGAGCAGTAGGATTCCCCCATCCATGTAGGGATTCTAATTAGGGTGAGGTTTAATATTAGACTAGTGGTGTATGCACAGAGGAACTTCAAGGTCAAGGATCAAGTGTGCTCTAGTCCTTTACTCTGGATTTTCATAGTGAGACATTTCTTTTTCTTAAAACAACACTTATCATGGTTTATAAAATTAAAGGACTGAAACGTGCTCATCAACAACAACAACCATTACATCTGAAAAAATGGAAGGGCACAAAGAAAAACATCTCTCCAGGGACATCTTCCTGACAGCTCATCTTGGATATAAGACTGTGTTAACAGCCCCAGGTACCTACAGAGTATAGAGCACAGTGTGGAGGGTGGAGCAGAGTGTGGGGGCAGATACAGCAGTGGGAGGGATGAATTCTGTTCTTGACTCTGGGCTTGGGGAGGGGAGACCCTAGGGTTTTTCTTGTCTTTGAATAGAGGACATGGAATATCATTTCCACGGTCTAGGAAGAGTTGTGACTTAGGGAAGAAGAGGGAATATATTCTATTCTATTTCTCACTTTCCTTCTATCTTGGAAGAGTAGCAAGAATTTCAGCTTGGGTAAAAGTTCAGGAGCACACTGTGTTTCTGAAGGTGAAATTCATGTGGAACATTGGGCTGAACTCCTGTCTGGAGAACTAGTAAAAGGTTAAAATATATCTTTTACATTATATATTATTTGTATATCCTCATAGAGGATATAGACTTATTTCTGAAGTTATTACATAAATATACAAATAATATATAATATAACAGATATCTTTTAACCTAAAAGTGCAACATACACATTCATTTATTTCTCTGTTATCTCTCTCTCTCTTTTTTTTTTTTTTGGCTGTACCACACAGCATGTGGGATCTTAGTTCCCTGACCAGGGGTCAAACCTGTGCCCCCTGCAGTGGAAGCACAGAGTCGTAACCACTGGACTGCCAGGGAAGTCCCATATCTTTCTAAAGTGAAATGCTTTCCTGTGGCAAAGATAAATAGTTTTATATATATATATATATATATATATATATATATATATATATATATATATAAATTTATTTCTATACATAGAGAGGAGAAATGTTTTACCAATGAGATATTTAGTAACGTCCAAGTTAACTCACCATGTAGTGTTCCTTCTAACTTCCTCGGTTTCTCTACTTCCAGATCCACAAGATACCTCATGGTTACATAGAAATCCTTTCACTACCGTTCTTCCCTCCCCATTCTCAGAATGATTCCCTAAAGTCTTCTTCTGTGATGGACCAGAGCCTGGCCTCTGACCTATGAAGAGAAAATTGAACTCCTTAATGTGATCCCTGCATACATTATTCATCGGGCAACCCTCAACCTTAAATATTCTCTGTGTAGGAGGCCCACTTACATCCCTTCTTATGTTTAGTACATTTTAAATAGTCTCTTTTCTTCATTTTAATTTGTTTTTTTTATTATATAGTCAATTTTACTTCATTTTCTTTTGCAATTACTCTCTGTTTTAAATGATATAACTCTAATGGTCTCAAGACTTTTAAGTCTTACAATCTTCAGGGTCTGATGAGTTTCTCTTTACTTTCCCAGTTCCCTGGGATATGCATGATGCATTTTAAGAATGGAGAAGAAGAGGAGAGAAAGTTGATGTCTGTGTTTTTTTCTCCAGTTTCAAATTCCAGAATCTATAAAAAGAGTCCAAGAAGCAAGTTCTGTGCAGAGTCACTTCTAAGAATTCCAGGATAAAAATCCAGTGAAAGAAATTTGTATGAAGAAGGGGATGAGTGAGAGGAGGGGAGGAAGTATTGAAGAAAATTTCAAGGCAGGGAGGTAGTAGATATTCTAGTTTGGGGATGTGGTGGAGAGATGGGAGTCCCCTCCATTGTATCTTGACCTTAGGGTTGGGAAAAATGACACAATCCAGGAGGGAATGGTCCTTAGGAAGCCCAGTGACTGAGAAAAACCCTGCTGCCCACCAATGGGACAGATTGGTGTGAAGGAGATGCAGTTGTTGCTGTGTGGTTAAAGCCTTTGGTGAGACTGTTGGGTAATTAACTTGTGGACTTTCCAAAGGCATCTGTCAGCTGAAGTAGTTATTGTTAGGAGTGCTCGAAGAGGCTTCAGAGAACACTTTAGTAGACATGAGTGCGTGCAGGACCCAGGTCTTGGCTTCTAAATATCATTCTCCACTGAAAGAATCCAGGGCTCCTTTGAGAAGTAGCTAACTCCGGGTCTGGAGCAGGAAAAGTGCAATGGAAACTTGGAAAATTTCTTGTGCCAAAATGCAAAGAAGTGTTCAAAAGAGGGGGGCTTGTGCAAAGGACATAGGAGGCAGCTTGAAGGGGCTTCCACTAGCCAAATCTGGGACAATTCAAGCATCATAAGGACTTTTGACAGTAATGGAGTATAACCCAAAGAATAAAACAAAAATTCTTGAGTCCATACTGATATAAGTCAATAAATAAGTAAATAAAGTGGGGAGAAGAAAATGCTCTTCCTTACAGTAGAATTCCAATGAATAAAGTCAAAAAGACTGATGGAGTTAGAAAATCACTTTTTGGCAGCCACTACAATAATAATTTTTTCAGGCAAAAATCACCAATGATTCCTAAAAGCGGAGGGTGAACGTTGGATGAAAAACAAAATATTGACAGAGTTTTAAAGTATCTCCTCACGATATACTTATTATTTTCAAAGAAAATAATTGTGTCTTCACAGTGGAGAAACCTGACAGGAATCATCGTAACCATGCGATCAAAGTTAACCTCATTAGCAATGGGACACATGGACATCTGGCGCCTCGTGAGGACATAAAAACATGTATATGAAATTCCTGACAAAAATGTGTAACCTGAATCTAATCATGAGGGAAATCAGACAAATCCAAATTAAGGAACAGCTACAAAATAACTAGCTTGAACTCTTCAAACTATCAAAGTTATGAAAGACAAAAAAGAATGAACTGTTCTAGATTAAAGAAGACCAAAGAGACATAACAACCAACTGTAACTGGTGATCCTGGATTTACTCCTGGACCATTTAAAGCATATTAGTGGGATAATTGGCAAACTTTGCTCAAGATCTGTTTATAATCAGATAACGATATTGGTATTAGTAATGGTAATGGTATTGCATCAATGTTAATTTCTTGATTTGGGTAATTGCACTAAGATTATGTGTGAGAATGTCCTTATTTTTAGGAAATACAACTGAGGTATTTAAAGGTATAGGGACGAGAGGCTAAATGACTTTCCATGATTTACGAGACCTAATTTTCCTTTCTCTTCTTGTAGCTTAAACTTACATGTCCTAGTTGGGGTGAGAGAACAGTTTGTGTGTTAGCATCCTCCAAAGTGTCCCATGCTTCATACTGTGAAGGTGCTTTGCAGTATGATTACTTATAATAATCCACTATTAAATGCTTAATGGTAGACATCCCTTTTTGGTCATGAAATGACATAGTACACAGCATTTGTGTTGAAAGCAGAAAGGATCTTATGTTTCCAACAATGATTTAATAATTGGAACTGGTTGCTAGAGGGGAAATATGAAATTTCCTTTTCCAGAAGTTATTTTTGCTTTCTTATCATGTTTTAAATAAATTGTATTACATTTTCCTGAAAAAAAAAATAAAAATAAAGGTATAGGGATATCCCATCTAAAACTTACTTGTAAGTGTTTCAGCAGATAAATTTATATCAATGGATACAAGAAAATGACAAAGCAAATGTGATAAAATGATAGTATTCAAGGAATCTTGGTGTTGTACGTGGGAAGTCTTTGTATTATTTTACAAACTTCCCTCGAAGTCTGAAATTATTTTAAAATTAAGTTACCCTATAAAGGTCTTAGAGAGGCAGTTTTAAGAGTGTCAGCTCTGAAGCCATACATAATGCAGTTTTATAGGATGTTGGTCTAGAGATTCCAAGGATAAAAGGAGACAAATTTAGGCTTTAAAGACAGGGTTTCCTGCCTCTGGGGAAGATTATATTGCTTTTATAATAAAAAACCAAATGATTAAAAAAATAGGACAAAATGTACTCTTCAAGTTTAAAAACAACAAAAATATCAGGTTTAACGATGTGAATTGTGGATGAAAATGATTTAAAAATGTAAAAACAATTTGAAGTCATATATTTGTTACAAATGAGCTCTAACTAATCATAATGTTCAGAGGCACCCATCACCTTACTGTCATTAGTATGATGCCTGGAGTCTGTCAAGTCAGACAGAGATGAGAAAGATGCGGAATTCAATCAGAGGCTATTTAAATATCTATAAGATTTGTGGTGGGAGCCCACGACAAAATATAAAAGTGTTCAGAATGAAACCAGGCAGTAAATGGATTAGTTAAATCTAATCAAGTGCTGAAACAATCTTGGTGGGGATTTGCAGACTCAAGTCATACTGAAGAAATAGAAAATGTATTACTTGTTCAGGGGGCCATGAAGCTGACCTATTTGGAGGCATTGGCTTGGAATCCCTCTCGACAGAGAGGCTCTATGAAAGGGTTCCCCTTGTTCACCAGTGGCTTGGAAAGTCAGTCCTGGCCAAAGCCTTTGGCCAAAAAGCAACCTCACTACACCAAGACAGTCACTGAAATTCGCTTGAGATGACAAACTCTATTTCTTTAGTGTGTATACAAAATTCATTTCACCCAAGGGAAGCATAGAGTAATCTTAGAGATAATGACTTAATTCAAAATCATAATATTAGTATTTTTTCTGTTAATTAAGCGCTAGAATAGGTGCAAGAAAATTGAATATATTGTAAACACATCAGCCTTGTGATTCTCATTTAAAAAATGTAATTCGGTAGCTAATTTAGACATGATTTTCAAGTTAAATGCATAAAATATTTTACTAAGTTTGTAAATATTACTATTTAAGAGAGCTTAGAATTCACTATATTTTAAATTTCTTATATTGAATTTAGTTGAATTTTTAAGTGCTTGGGAAGGTTTTCCTTATGGTGGCATACAAAAGGTGCTTTTAAAATATGTGGTCATATAAAATATGTAAATGTAGTAAAAAATGTTTAAAAGATCTTACGTTTATAACAGAAACCAAACAAACTGAGCCAATCAAAGATTAATCAACTATTTGATTTGACTCCTTGGGAGTAATTGTTGAAATTATTTTATTTTTTAATTTATTTGTTCTAGTTTTATCGAGATATAATTGACCTATAACATTATATTAGTTTAAGGTCTACTACGTAATGATTTGATACATGTATGTATTGCAAAATAGTCACCACAACCTGTTTAGTTAGCATCCATCAACTCACGTAGCTACATTTTTTTTTCTTGTAATGAGAACGTTTAAGATCTATTTTCTTGGCAACTTTCGAATATACAATATTGTTGGCTATAGTCACTCATGCTGTTCATTACATCCCCAGACTTTATTTATCGTGTAAGTGGGAGTTTATACCTTTTGACCACCTTCCCCCATTTGCCCACCCTTCACCCCTGCCTCTGACAGCTACCAATCGGTTCTCTGTTTCTATGAGTTCAGGTTTTTTTTCCACATGTAAATGAGATCATAGCGTATTTGTCTTTCTTTGACTTATTTCCCTGAGCATAATATCCTTAAGATCCATCCATTTATAAATGGAATAAAACTTATAAATTGAAATTAAAAGCTTAAGGAAAACTATGTTTTTGATTTGGCTACTTTAAGAAACTGAATGATAATTAGGAAAAAAAAAACACCCTGAGTTGTTGAAGTAGCAACTCAAAAAACCCACATTGATACCTATAGTAAATCTCATATAGATATATTTGAGGAAATTTATCTCTTAAAGGGAAATTATAAATAAAACATTAACAATAGTGAACTAAAATGCCCACCAGGATATTTAAAGATGTAAAGTGTATACCAGATGTTCAAATGAAATTTGTTATTGTTGAAATAAGCTATACGACACATGGAAAATGTACATAAATACCTCTTTGGTTCTCCAAACCTAGATTTTATCCCTAAGTAGTCTTGTCATTTAAATTACGGAAGGAATAAATAAGATTAGAAAGCAGACATGATATGCATCATTGTCATTCAGAAATGTGGGATTCTGGCATAGATAAGCTATATGGAAATCAAGAAAATGGATGCCAGGTAAGTCCAAAGTCCTACATCAAATTAATATGGAACATCTGGGGAAAAATTATTTTTTGGCGATAAGGTCACTACTTTTATACAAAGTAACAAAATATAGACTTAAGGTGAAACTTATTTACTAGTGAGCGTGCAGTTCATTTATTTATTTATTTGGCCGTGTGGCTTTCGGGATCTCAGTTTCTCGACCAGGCCACAGCAGCAAAAGCCCGGTAACCTAACCACTAGGCCATCAGGGAATTCCTGAGCATACGCTTTAAAAGGGAAAACAAAAAAGGATTAGAATCGAAGGATTTTAACAACTCTTGCATCAGGCTAAATCTAAAATCAGGACAGAAGTAAATTCCTTTAAAAAGAATGCGAAATAGATGAGTGTATTAGTTAGGAGGTGGATTAAGTTTATGTAAAGGAGACCCCGAATTCCAGTGGATTAAACCATTTATGTTATTTGTGATTGATATACAGTCCCAAGGGAGGGGGACCAGGGCTGCTACAGTATCTATGCTTTGTTAAGTTCTCCAGAGACCCAGGCTCCTTCTGTCTGTTGCTTCTCTATCTCTGGATATTGCGCTCATCCACACAGTCCAAGTTATCTTGCCACCAAATCTGCATTCTAAGCCACAGGTCAGAGGAGGGCAAAAAAAGAGATTCCTTTAAGGACACAATCTAGAAGCGGTGCGGTGCACCTTACTTACGCTCACATCCCATTGGCCAGAACTCAGTGACGTGGTGCCGCCAAACTGAACGAGAGGCTGGGAAATGTCACCTTTATTCTAGTGGCCACCTGAGCCCAGCTAAAATTCTACTGCAATGGAAGAAGGGAGGAATGGCTATTGAGGAGCAATTAGCCATGACTGTGATAGTGAGCAACCTGAGATTGAAAGAGGAAGAAAAACCACACCTGAAGAGAAGTCCCTTGTACCTTCCCATCAGCACCAACTGGACTTTGATGTCCATGTTGTCACATTTCCCAGATAGTGCCTCCAATTGGGGGTGGGGATGAAAAGGGGATTTCTGAGGAATTTTTGATCAGGCACAGGCTCCTAAAGACAGATTTGGGGACTTCCCTGGTGGCGCAGTGGTTAAGAATCCACCTGCCAATGCAGGGGACACGGGTTCGAGCCCTGGTCCGGGAAGATTCCACACATCGCAGAGCAACTAAGCCCGTGCGCCACAACTACTGAGCCTGCGCTCTAGAGCCCACAAGTCACAACTACTGAGCCCACATGCCTAGAGCCTGTGCTCCGCAACAAGAGAAGCCACCGCAGTGAGAACCCCGTGCACCCAAACGAAGAGTTGCGGTAGCCCCCGCTCACCACAAACTAGAGAAAGCCCGTGCACAGCAAAGAAGACCCAACTCAGCCTAAAGTAAATAAATTAAAAAAAAAAAAAGACAGATTTGGCTTGTGATTTGACTAACCAGTTACCTATTATGAGGGTTATTTCTAGAAATATAGAACTATTTCTGTCTAGAGGAAGGTCTGACTTCTTAAGGGAAAAAGCACTACAACCACAGCCTGCGTAAGGGACTAAGATAGGGTCTGACATCATGCTGTCAGATATGAGTGTTGTTCCGAGGAGGAGAGGAGAGGAAGAAGTACTGGATGATGATTTATTTGCTTAGAACCTTCTGAAGGAGACTGATAGGGAATAAGAATGTCTCAGCATAAAAGAGCCATTCCTCTGAGATCGAGGGAGGAGGATTGTTTGGAATAGTAAAAACAGCAAACATTTAATGTGTTTTAGGAACCGTTTAGAGGCCTTGCTTGAATTCACTTCATTTTTGCAATGACTATGAATTAGGTACCATTATTATTTGCATTTTGTAGATGGAATAAATGGGGCACCAAGTTATTAATCAATTTACTCAAGGACACGCACATGCTTGAAACTGGAATTTGAACCTAAGCACTTTGCCTCCAGTATCTGTGCATGTAACTGCTTTACTGCACTACTCAGCAAACGTTTTTAAAGAAGGGAAATGACCTCATGTTTATCCCAGACAAGCCCGTGCATAGTTCAATGCTGGGAAATATGGTTGCTGCACTGAAAGCCTAGGCTAGAAGAAAAACTGGATTGTGAGTTAACTGGGAGAGTGCAAGAGTGAAGGAGTTTAGGAAGAAACAATTAAACATTCAAGGTTATAAACTGTCTGCCCTGCAGCAAGGAGCATTGAACCAGAGTTCAGAGACCTGGGCAGCATACCTGGATATTCCAGTCATTTTCTAGTTCATTAATTCCAGCAGCGTACTTAGCCAAGTGTTAGAAAATTTTAGTTTTGCAACTTTTCTGTGCCTCAGTCTTTGCATCCGTAAAATGGAAATACCTCTTCTCCCCACAGGCGTATTGTAATAGAAATAAATGCTGGAAAGTCTTTAGAGATTTTTTTTTTTTTTTTTTTTTTTTTTTTTTTGCGGTACGCAGGCCTCTCACCGCTGCGGCCTCTCCCGCTGCGGAGCACAGGCTCCGGACGCGCAGGCCCAGCGGCCATGGCTCACAGGCCCAGCCGCTCCGCGGCACGCGGGATCCTCCCGGACCGGGGCACGAACCCATGCCCCCTGCATCAGGAGGCGGACTCCCAACCACTGCGCCACCAGGGAAGCCCTGGAAAGTCTTTAGAGATTTTAATCATAGCATTTAAAGCAGTTACTCTAAGTAGTCACATTAGTTTGGTAAAAAAACAATTACCCAAACAAGCACACTCGTGTCTGATAAATTCCAGAGGTCCTGGCAAAAGCATGGGACAATGAAGAGGAGATGGGTGGAGAACTATAGAAAGGTATACTTCTAAACACAGGGCCAGCTAAGTTGTTTAGTGATGGGTGGAGAAGGCTCAGACTGTGAGCGCTGGCTTCAAACTTTCCAAGCATATAATCACGGTGGTTGATAATTTACTGGCCTTCATACGTAAGAGGGCAAACATGAAGACATCACTACTCCTTCCCAGGAGGACTCTGAGCGTGATAGTGCCAAGTTCTCCAGATTTCTTGATTTCTGTTGGCACAGAAACATTTGGAAGGCACTTGGTGTGGGGTTGAGGCAGTCGTTCATGATTTAGAAGAGTTTTCCTCTGTGCATAGGTATTTAACTATGTATGGAAGGTGAGCAGGGATCATTCAGCTTGACCTTGATTTCTAGTCCCTCCCATCAGCCAAGTGACCTTGAATAAATGACTCATCCTCTCTAAGCTTCTGTTTCCCTGACTGTAAAATGAAAATAAGAGACCCTACCTCTTAAGATTGGTGGGAGGGTTACAGGAGCATGTAAGTGCTTAGCACTTCGATGGAGTCATACTAAATGCCAAAATCATGTTAGTTATTATTTTAAATATTATCATTCTTAGGAGACCAAGGGCCAATTCAAGTGGCACTAGATTTTAGCCAACTGTACTATCACTTTGGAATAAGACTAACCTACGTGTGAAGAGTATGGCCCAGGATTTTTGGATGCCTCCCACTCACTCAGCAAGGGGCTACAAGGAGCTTGTGGTAATACCAGCTACCCATGTGTCTTCCATGAGCATTTGCAAAAGTACGATAAATTACCCAAACTCTGGCAAAGTCTCTGTACCTACTGCAAGACCTAGGGATAGGAAGGTGAGTTAGCCAAAGAAATCTATAACAATTTTGACGTTCCTGGCACATGTTGGAGCAATAGAGTATCTTGATCCTTCTGAGAACATTTTGCAAGTGTTCTGCTATAATTATATGTAAATCTGAGACTTGGTACCAGCATATTTCCGTTCAGCAAATGTGTCTAAATAAATCGATCCACCTTGTCTAAGACAGAATGGGTATCTCCAACCATTAGTATTTTCCTGCCACTGGGCTGACTTTTTTCTAGCCTGGTGTAATTCCAGGCAGCAAGCCATTGTCCCAAATGCATTTCTAATTGATTTTCTGCCTAACAACTGACAACTTAACTTTTCGGAAGGAGGTCTGAGCTCAGGCCTCCTTTTTAATGCTGCGGAATGTAAAATGATCCTGACGGATGGTTCTGAAGAACAACTGGCTTTTGTGATGGAAAAGAAAGTGTAGGACTTGGTTCCCAAACACACACCGACTTCTTCCATATGGACTACATTACTGTAAATTAGAGAAGGATGGGGGCGAGGAAGAGGATGGTTGCTTTTATGGGAAAGGTCAGGATTTAATTCTATTATTATCTTCTTCCTTATAATTTGAAGAATTCTGCTCCCACTTGAATTCACTGATTTATGAAAGTGCTCAGTGAGGGTTGTTGCGTAATCTACTTGATTCCTTATGTAACTTTGCAAAAGGCGTTTAAAATCCCGTTTTGAAACCTGATTCTAACCAGGTATCGAGTCACAAATTACTTAGTGGTTAGTTTCGGTGCTTAATGATACAACTTGTATTTTGTTTGAAATAGATTTGAGTCTAGAGATTTCATTCTAATTAAACAGCCTAGTATTGACTCCTGAGGATTTTTCCAAGGAGCAGTTGCATTTGATATTTGCATCTGAGTCATTCCTGAAGGATGGAAACTTCTTGGACAAACCTCCAAGTCAATCAATAGGATTATCAGGGTATTAATCCCAAATAGCAAATCCCCAGCTGTTGGTAGAAATGTATGAGCTGTGCTTCTAAATGATCACCGTTGAGTGACACTTGAGTTTAAAGCTCCTTTTAAGTGGCAGCTGGAATTCCAAGTGGCTTAACTATAAGTTCACAGGAGTCTGGGTTCTGCTTAGGTGGCCAACCTAGGAGAATCTAATGGCAAACTCATATGAATTGGTACCAATGGATATACATACCAAAATCCAATGTTCCATTTCCATGCCTTTGTTCATGCGGCTTCTCAATCTGGACAGTTTTCCCCCATTCTCTTCCCATATCTAAATCCTTCCAAATGCACTTCATAATCTGCTGTGAAGTCCTGGTTACTTTGACCTCATGACCTTTTCTATTTTTCACCTCCTAACGCATTTCTGGTCTGCACCATCCAACTCAGTTTATAATTATATTATGTTTCATGTGTTTCTCTTATTAATATTTGTACATTGGCTCTTCCTCTCTCAACTACAGTTTCTTGAAGGTAGGGATATTATTTCATACCATCCTTCTCTCCTTGAGTGTCCAGCTCAGTGCCAAACATCCACAAATCAACTAAACATTTATATACAATTTAAAGCATAACTATTGGGACTTCCCTGGCTGTCTAGTGGTTAGGACTCCATGCTTCCACTGCAGAGGGCACAGGTCCCATCCCAGGTCAGGGAACTAAGATCCCGCATACCTTGCAGTGCAGCCAAAAAAACAAACAAAAAACCCCAACAAAACCCCCACCACCACCACTAAAAACCCCCACAAAAAAACCCCAAACCCATAACTATTGAAAGCCTTTGAAAAATGTAAAAAACTTGAGAGTTTTACATTTTAAGCCATTATCAATTGATACCTTAATTGGAAATTAACACTTTTGCTGGGAAATTAACATTTCTCCATAGATAGGGCTATGGAGAAGGACAGAATGGATTATTTCACTTAGTTCATATTGTTGCCTCCATTTTCTCAAATCTTTTATAGCAGACATAGTAGATCAATCAGAGAAAGCACCTCAGTAGATATTTCAACAGAGAGAATTTAACGTAAGAAAATGGTTAAATAACTGTTGGAAAGTGGAAAAGCAAAAAGGGGACACTAGGGTATCACAGAGATGATAATGGCAGGAAGCACTCCCACCCACAGCCCTGGGTGAAACAAAGGAAGAGATTATGGTGATGAGAACCTAGAAACTGGGAGGAGAGGTCCCACGGAACTGCTGAGGGGGGACAAGGTGAGATGGTTCTGAGGAAGCCAATAAAAGACACTGGACCTCCCTCCCACCCCTGTTCCTCATGCCACCCATCTAGGTCAACACAGAGCACTGAGCTTAGCTCCCTGTGCTATACAGCACGCTCCCACTAGCTAGCTATTGTACACATTGTAGTGTGTCCAAGAGGGAGGGGATATAGGTATCCATATAGTCGACTCACTTCGTTGTACAGCAGAAACTAATACAACATTGTAAAGCAATTATACACCAAAAAAAAAAAAAAAAGATGCTGGAGCCTGGGACCAACTGCCTTGCGGGGGCAAAAGGCCATTGCTAGGGCACTGACCAATAGCAAGCAAACCGGGGAGGAACAAGATTGGCCCCTGTTCCCTAGACTTCCAGCCTCCCTCTAGTGCCCCCTGTTGGTAAGAACCTATAGGAACAGCAAGCAAAGGAAGAAAATTGTTTTCAGAATTCCGGCCACAGTAGTGGAGCAGAGAGCAAAATGAATTTGGAGTTGAGAGTTAATAGCTTTATAACTGGCACAAATAGTAATAATACTTATTCCCTTCCTACCTTATGGGAGGTTGAGGAGGAGGATAAAGAGAACAGAAACATGCCGGAAGCACAGGCAGGAGAGAGACAGGCTCTTCAGTGTTTGCCAGGACTGAAAAGTGAGGAGTGAGGGCAGCAGTCACATGGTCCTTTGCTGAGGGCCCAGCCTGGCCACACCAGTCTTCACAGGGAGCCCTGAGCCCCTTTCTTTCTATTAGTCTGATGAAAATGGCCTTCTTTGGCTAATTTTGGGGGCTCTCATTGGCTTTAAAGAGTACATGCTCTGTCATCTCATCAACCTCCACGTTTGTGGGGCCTCCCCCATCTTCCCTGGAGAGAATGTGGTGGAAATGCAAAGGTGACACTTTTGGCATCTTCTACTAATCTGGAGGAGCTCTGGCTGATTAAATCAAACGTTAGCGTTCCCTGAAATTCAGCTCTTAAAGAGCCCTATTAATAGCCACTCAGGATTGATTCCAACAGGGAAACACACTCAGAGAAGTGTGATTATTCCTTCATTATGATTTGCCTACCTCATATAAAGCTGGCACCTTTATTAGAGGAAGGAGCTCATTTTACGTTAAGTCCACAGTAAAGAAAACATCTATCGTGAATATATAAATAAGATCAAACACGCTACAAGAGTCTCTGGGTGGGAATTCTCCAAATAATGAGGAGTCAGGATCTGCAATACCGTTACCAGGTCTGGCACATAGTGGGCTCTAAAATTAATCCACTTTCATGGATGAATTGCGTCTGTGCTGATTCCACTGCTGCCACTGCGGGCCTTTTCCAGTCAATGAGCTGTAATTTCTGAAGGCATCTTCATGGAAATTCCTTCATAGTGGAAGTGGACTCCTCCATTGTGAAAAACCAATCTGAATTTCTCTGTTTCCTGGGGCTGAAATCTTAGTGTAATGGCCTTACCTTCAAGTGAATGGTTGCTGTGTATAAAGCGCTGTTTTAAATTCCTTCCTGGATTAGGTCACAACCTAATTTAATTTAATTTAATTCTCACAACCTCAAGAGAAAATGTTTTTATTAACCTCCATTCTGCAGCTAAGGAAACTTAAGCAGAGAAAGATTAAGGAACATTTCCAAGGTCAGGCAGCCGGTGGGTGGCAGAGACAGGATTCAAACCCAGTAGGATGGCCTGAGAGCCCACAGTCTTCCACATTGTGCCCCATGCCACACTGCTTCCTGGGGCCATCAAATTCCTGTTGTTGGTAAGGAGGGAGCTATACCAACAGACAGCAGTTAGACAGGCAAAATTTACCCTTTACATCTGGAGGAATGTCCAATGTGTTCACATTGCAGAACACACTGGTACTCTCCAAGGTTCTTCTCATCTCCAAGGAGGAAGGGGCAGGAGAGGAGAGATGGAACAATCGAGCACCTACTATTGCAAGCAAGTCTGTATTCAGCATTTTCACATATCCTACAGGTCAGCTATTATTAGACCCACCCATTTTTCAGATAATAGACTTGGAGATGCAAAGGCAGTAAGTAACTTGGCCGAATCATTGAACCAGTAAGTGACAGAGCTGTTATTTGAATCCATAGATCTTGAACACTCATGTTCTAGCCGCTCTTAACGCTTTGAGTTTCTTTCAAGAATTATTTAAACCTTCAACAACACCCATACTTCAGGTAATTAAGGTCTTAGAGAATAAGCAAGAGAAAGATGCTTTGCTTCTATTCAGTTTTTAATTTTGCTTTTTATTCATGACATGTGTTATAACTACCACCCATATCAATCTATGGCCTGAGCCCCCATTTCTCCTCCTTGATATGCTTCTTCTAATTGGAATCCACAGAGGTCATTCTTTTGCTGTACCTATTAACTTCTGTTTCATTTACAGCATTGCCCTATTAGACTTGTGGAGATTATTAACTTGGATTTTCAAATCAGATTTCCTGCAACTCTGCTCAAGGCAACCTTATTTTCCCAGTAGAAGAATCATGTATTTTCAGTGAGTGGTCATAAATATTGAAGAGTTAGTTTCTAGCTAATTTAAAAGAATAAAAGATGGAACATCCTTCAAATTTCCTTCTGATCTAATTTTGGTTGAGTAAGCTGTTTGCAAAGGTCACATATGAAAACAATGTCATAAAGAGCTCTAAGGGGTATATTTACAGGTTTGGCATGTGTGTGTGTGTGTGTGTGTGTGTGTTTGAATGTGTTCCTACATTTGTAAAAGAAAGGATAAATTACAAAATGAGAGCATTAAAATAACCTGAGAGAATAAAATGCCCAATTCTTTCTTCGTGGTACTATATGGAAATTGTTGATTACCCCACCAATCACCTGCGCCTCTGGAAGCTCCTGAGGGTTTCTGAATTACCAAAGAAGATATAAAGTTTCTCTCCACTTTTTTTTTTCCACTTGGTTTTATGGTCAGCTATGTTTTCTTATGTTTACAAGCCCTGCAAGTTAGAGATGATAGAAATTTTATAGATTCAGTAATATTATTAAGAATATTTTAAAACCTAGATGACTTTTTTTTGAATTAAATGGAGTTTGTTTTGAATTAAATGAAGTTTATTAAACCATGATTGAGATAGGGTCATCTATCTTATATTTTAATATTCTAATCTATATGTCTTTACCGTATTGCTATGGAACAGTTGTTATTAATGCCAATTTAAGTGTTTCTCCTAGTTCTCTTTTTCCCTTTCCACTGCTACCTACCTGGTGCAAGCACTTCTCTGTGTGTGTATGTGTGTGTGTGTGTGTTTGTGTTTTAATTGAAAACAAGCTGCTTGCTGGCACATACATTTTCTTTGCTGGAATTAGAAAAAGGCACCCACTCTGGGTGGACAATTTAGAAACAGTTGCTTTCCTTCACTCCTTCTCTCAACTGGGTCCCTTTCTGTTATACCTGTGCAACTATATACATTTGATTATAAATTGTGACGTATTTATAAGCCTTTAAAATTTAAGCCTGAATTAGTAAATGACCTCATTATTGGTCTCCTTGCCTTCAGCCTTTTGACTTTCCAATTTGTTTCACGTCTGCTTCATTAACCTTCATCTTCAAACAGCTTTTGCCATCGCATCTCCTTATGCAATGCCTTCAGTGTCCCCTTACGCCTCACCCGATGCTCAGAACCCTCCAGAATCTGGCTCTGCGACCTCCTTTTGTAGCCTTAACTCTCACTCCTCCTCAGTGTGGACCCTACCCTCTTGTCAGACTGGTTTAGTTAGCATTTACCAAGCATGTCTTGTCATACCTACCCCTAAGTTGCCATTCCTCTCATCTGGAACCCTCCCCTCCATTTCATATGTCTAGCTAATTTAAAGAATAAATTATGGGGTCATCCTTCAAACTTAAGCAGTACCATGCATTCTGTCACCAAGTTTTTATCAATGTACAAAATTAATTTTCATTACAACTAAGTATACGTGTGATTTCCACAGCATGAAATATTCTGCTGAAGCACAGTACCTTCCTAAGTCAATATCAAAGAAAGAGGACAGATTTAGCAGAATGTTCAAGAACTTTCCTTCCTGAGAGCACGGTCGAGATAGTAAACAAGTCTTTTGGAGGCATACCAGGCTGAGGGGTGAATGAGGAATAAGGGGATAATTGTAGAAGAACTTTTTAGTTTAGTAAAACTTGCTTTAAATAGAAAATGGTGTTAACATTTTAAGACCTTCAAGGATGTTGGTGAAAAATGCCAGCATTAGAAAGGGAACCATGAAGACAAAAGAGGTTCACTACTTCTAATCTGTCTCAGACATTTGCATCCTTAAAGAACCAGATGAAAGCTTGCCTTGATTTCTTTTGCCCATGACAATGTGTCCCTCTCCTAAGCACCGATATCATGGATCTTCTGCATTACTCTGGAGTGGATGATGTCCGCGCTCTGCCCACACCCCTTCACCTAGCCCAGAAGTCACCTCTCTTATGCACTGATGGCTTCCTGCATCTCTCTGCCTGATGGTATCCTCTCACCTGGATGTATCTCTGGTCCATGTGCAGCGTAGGTCAGAGTGTTGGGAAATTAACATCCCAGGAGCTACCCTCAAAAAGCGGGGGATAGGAATTGACAAATACTGAATTTGCTCACCCTGCGGTGGGATGCGCTTCAAACGTGTCCCACGTGGTCTCTCAGAAGGGCTCCAGTAGCACTGAACCTGTTACTCACAGTGGTCACGTGCTCAATCGCACACTCTACTGGCTTTCCTTCCTCATCTTGCTGCCCCACTTCCTCCCAGCCCTTCCTGGAACCATCTTCTAAATACTAAGTCGTTTGCACCCAGATTCTTGTTCCCAATACCTTCATTAGTATTATGCCTCATTTCCTTCCTCTTGCCTCCTTACATGTTTTGTGCTCTTGAGGATGAATCCACTCCCAGCCACAACACACACACTTCATATAGCATCGTGGTCACAGTAGCTAATGAGGATGTCTTTGTTGATCAAATCAACCCTGGAATGAAGAAAGCCCTGGTGGATTTTTCTGGGAATTGATTCCAGTGGAATGTTGAATATAAGGGAATGTTATTTCTAAAGTACAGGATTTCTTCTCATACTGCTTTCTAAGAAAGGTTTTTAGATATCAAATGATTTGATAGATTCCTTTTTTCATACCTGACTGCATCCTCCACAGCTTGTTATCCGTATCAGTCGGATTCAAGTGTTGTTATTAATTGTCTTGCTGTTTATGCATTTCATCCTGCCTCCTGCCTCAGGCAGAAGTTGACAGAATTAGTGGGACCAAAGCATGGCGGGGACTCCAGGTGTCCTCAGCTCTGTGGGCTACCAGCTGGCTGACATCCTGGCAGGCCCTCGGGCAGGGGACCAGCATGCCCCCTCTTCTAGAGCAGCATTATGCACAATACCGTTTCCTGGCAGCATCTAGAAAAACTGATTAGAAACCCACCCAAAGCAGGTATTTTTCCACTGCATTTCAAGTCCATCTCTTTTGTCATGGCAGAGATTTGACTAGAAGAGTGGCAGGGAGGACAGTCGCTTAATTGCCATTTTAGAATGCAGATGTGCACAGTGTTGAGGAAAAGAAAAGGCTGTCTTGGGGCTATTTTCAGTTTGTTCTCTTATGACTATTAGATCTTAGGCCAATTTTTAAATTAGCATTTATTTACATTGTGTTCTTGTCACGGGGAACCCTGCTTAAGGTGTGAAATACAGAGGATTCTGTTATTACTCCTTGGTTGAGGCAATGCCTGTAAGTCCTAACCAGTCTCCCTGAGGCAATCCAATAGTGAATGTTTACTTTCAAACCTTGCATTAGTTTCGTCTTGCGTACATTACAGTGTCGTGTGGCCATCTACCATCTGCAGCGTGCTGACTGATCGGAGTTCTCAAATGTGATGTTGTACAAAGAACAGTGCTCACCTGAATGTGGATTTTCCTTTTCTCTCCCCTCCACTCCCCTCCTTCATCTTGCCTTCCTCTCCCCCTCCTTTTTATTTTTATCTTTATTTTTTAGCTTCTTTAAGCGTCAGCTCATTTTACAGGAGGATGGGCATCTTACACCTAGGAATAAAACTCGAAATGTTTCTCATTATATTTGATTAGATTCTTTCAAATAACCAGCACAATGATACTTGCACATAGTGGGCTCTCAACAAATATCTGTTGAATAAATTAATCACACAAAGAATGGATCTTGGCAACCAAAGGTAAGATAAATACCTGCATGTGCATAACTGTGCCTTCCATGCCTGCATATCTCTTGAAAGCCATCGCTACCATTGCATTTACCAGCAGAAATTGTGAAGGTTACATCTGAATTTAGAAATCTGAGATGTCCCATCTGAGTTTTATGATCAGATATGAAGGAGCTAGAGCAACTGCTTTCAGAGATGCCCTAAGGAAAAAAGAAACTATGCCTTAAATAGAAGTCAAGAAAGCTGTGTTCTAGTTCTGGTTCTGTCACTAAAAATCTATGATTGCTTTTGCTTCAGGGACCTTATTTGTAAAATGAGGAGATTAGCATCAATTAGCTGTACTGTCTTCCATCAAAGAATCAATGACTTTATGACCTTCTGTAAAGAACAAGAAGAGACAGGCTTTAAAAATTCGTCTTCATTAAAATGTACAGTCTTCTGAAAATGAGAAGGAAGTTATTAACACACAGTAACCAGGATAGTTCTCAGTTGTTCTTCCACTTGACAAATGGGTCTTTCTCGTTACCTTCACTGAAAGAATGTGGTTCCTCCCCTTGCAATGTTTGCTAATTGTATTGAAAAGCTGGAAAGGAGAAAAGAACGGAAATTCTGTTTCCTGAAATATTTCTTAAGGGGAAAGAGGAAATTAGCTGGTTCTGACGTTTTGTTGTCAGGAAAACATTTACTTCATCACACAGTCTGATAACTCTATTTTTTTTTCAGCTCCATCGTTCTGCTTCAGATACTCAAATGGAATTCCAGATGGTTGCCTTCTCTAAGGTATGATGCTTCTTTCCATAAGCAATCTTTACCCTCCTTCCCTCCCACATGCAATATGTTTCCTGCATACTTGGCCCTTAAATTGTTTTCTTTTATGTTTTAAAAATAATAGCTGATGGTTTTGATGTGTTCTTTAACTAACGCTTGACACCTGGGAGGGGTGTTTTGTTTCTATATCCCAAGTGATGCCACAGTCTCAGTAGAAATCTGCTTTAGAGGTTGATAGGGGATTCTTCCATCAGTCAATGTTAGGTCAGTGGCAGCGATAAATCCATCATACTTGTCCTTCACTTTGATTTAGTTAAGACTCCACAGCATCATTTGGTCCCTCTTGTATAACCTGGGATGGAGGGAACAGAGACAACTGTGGCTTCAGCTGGAAGCTGGGCACATTTCATTGTGCTGACTGATGCTGCCTACCGCTCCGAAGCCAGCATATACCATCTTTTTTTTTAAAGGTTTAAGGGGGTGGGGTTGATGGCGGACTCTGGGAAGGCTCATGCCAAGGAGTACTTCCCAGAACTTCTGCTGCAAGTGTCCTTGTCCCCGCAGTAAGCCCAAGCCACCCCCCCGCCTCTGCAGGAGAACCTCCAACACTAGTAGCTCCGATGGGGAGTTTAACAGTGCTATTGATCCACATCAGAGAGAAAAGTTCTTCAAGGTTGTTGGTCCCTGTCTCTCCCATGGGCTGCCCTCACCTCAGCGCTTACCCTTCCAAGTCAAGCTCTTTGTGCCCTAATCTGAGGGAATAGCAGCATCTTGGAAATCTTTCCAACAAGTCCTCTGAGTAAGGCCGTGTGGCTGACAGGGTCTCTGTGCTCCAGCCTGGAGACAGGCCTGTGCCTGTGAGGTGGGAGAGCTGAATTCAGGACATTGGTTCACCAGAGACCTCCCGGCTCCTCATAATATCAAATGGCGAAAAGTCTCCCAGAGATCTCCATCTCAATGCTAAGACCCAGCTCCACTCAACGACCAGCAAGCTACAGTGCTGGACACCCCATGCCAAACAACTAGCAAGACAGGAACACAACCCCACCCATCAACAGAGAGGCTGCCTAAAATCATAATAAGGTCACAGACACCCCAAAACACACCACCAGATGTGGACCTGCCCACCAGAAAGACAAGATCCAGCCTCATCCACCAGAACACAGGAACCAGTCTCCTCCACCAGGAAGCCTACACAACCCACTGAACCAACTTTACCCACTGGGGGCAGACACCAAAACAATGGGAGCTATGAACCTGCAGCCTGCAAAAAGGAGACCCCAAACACAGTAAGTTAAGCAAAATGAGAAGACAGAAAAACACACAGCAGATGAAGGAGCAAGGCAAAAACCCACCAGACCTAACAAGTGAAGAGGAAATAGGCAGTCTACCTGAAAAAGAATTCAGAGTAAGGATAGTAACAATGATCCAAAATGTTGGAAATAGAATGGAGAAAATACAAGAAACGTTTAACAAGACCTAGAAGAACTAAAGAGCAAACAAACAATGATGAACAACATAATAAATGAAATTAAAAATTCCCTAGAAGGAATCAATAGCAGAATAACTGAGGCAGAGGAATGGATAAGTGACCTGGAAGATAAAATAGTGGAAATAACTACTGCAGAGCAGAATAAAGAAAAAAGGATGAAAAGAATTGAAGACTCTCTCAGAGACCTCTGGGACAATATTAAAAACACCAACATTCGCATTATAGGGGTCCCAGAAGAAGAAGAGAAAAAGAAAGGGACTGAGAAAATATTTGAAGAGATTATAGTTGAAAACTTCCCTAATATGGGAAAGGAAATAGTCAGTCAAGCCCAGGAAGTGCAGAGAGTCCCATACAGGATAAAACCAAGGAGAAACATGCCAGGACACATATTAATCAAACTATCAGAAATTAAATACAGGGGTTCCCCGATGGCGCAGTGGTTGAGAGTCCGCCTGCCGATGCAGGGGACAGGGGTTCGTGCCCCAGTCTGGGAAGATTCCACATGCCGTGGAGCGGCTGGGCCCGTGGGCCATGGCCGCTGAGCCTGCGCGTCCGGAGCCTGTGCTCCGCAACTGGAGAGGCCACGGCAGTGAGAGGCCCGCGTACCAAAAAAAAAAAAAAAAAAAAAAAAAAAAATTAAATACAAAGAAAAAATATTAAAAGCAGCAAGGGAAAAATGACAAATAACATACAAGGGAATCCCCATAAGATTAAAAGCTGATCCTTCAGCAGAAACTCTGCAAGCCGGAAGGGAGTGGCAGGACATATTTAAAGTGATGAAAGGGAAAAACCTACAACCAAGAACTCTACCCACCAAGGATCTCATTCAGATTTGATGGAAAAATTAAAACTTTTAGAGACAAGCAAAAGATAAGAGAATTGAGCACCACCAAACCAGCTTTACAACAAATGCTAAAGGAACTTCTCTAGGCAGGAAACACAAGAGAAGGAAAAGACCTACAATAACAAACCCAAAACAATTAAGAAAATGGGAATAGGAACATACATACCGATAATCACCTTAACTGTAAATAGATTAAATGCTCCAACCCAAAGAAATAGACTGGCTGAATGGATACAAAAACAAGACCCATCTATATGCTGTCTACAAGAGACCCACTTCAGACCTAGGGACATATACTGACTGAAAGTGAGGGGATGAAAACAGCTATTCCATGCAAATGGAAATCAAAAGAAAGCTGGAGTAGAAATTCTCATATCAGACAAAATAGACTTTAAAACAAAGACTATTACAAGAGACCATAAACAAGATGAAAAGACAACCCTCGGAATGGGAGAAAATATTGGCAAATGAAGCAACTGACAAAAGATTAATCTACAAAATTTACAAGCAGCTCATGCAGCTCAATATCAAAAAAAAACCCAACCCAATCCAAAAATGGGCAGAAGATCTAAATAGACATTTCTCCAAAGAAGATATACAGACTGCCAACAAACCCATGAAAGAATGCTCAACATCACTAATCATTAGCAAAATGCAAATCAAAACTACAATGAGGTATCACCTCACACCAGTCAGAATGGCCATGATCAAAAAATCTACAAACAATAAATGCTGGAGAGGGTGTGGAGAAAAGGGAACCCTCATGCACTGTTGGTGGGAATGTAAATTGATACAGCCACTATGGAGAACAGTATGGAGGTTCCCTAAAAAACTAAAAATAGAGCTACCATATGACCCAGCAATCCCACTACTGGGCATATACCCTGAGAAAATCATAATTCAAAAAGAGTTGTGTACCACAATGTTCACTGCAGCTCTATTTACAAACCAGGACATGGAAGCAACCTAAGTGTCCATCGACAGATGAATGGATAAAGAAGATGTGTAACATATATACAATGGAATATTACTCAGCCATAAAAAGAAACGAAATTGAGTTATTTGTAGTGAAGTGGATGGACCTAGAGACTGTCATACAGAGTAAAGTAAGTCAGAAAGAGGGAAAACAAATATCATATGCTAATACATATATATGGAATCTAAAATTTTAAAAAAATTGTTCTGAAGAACTGAGGGGCAGGACAGGAATAAAGATGCAGATGTAAATAATGGACTTGAGGACATGGGGAGGGGGAAGGGTAAGCTGGGACGAAGTGAGAGAATGGCATGGACATATATACACTACTACATGTAAAATAGGTAGCTAGTGGGAAGCAGCTGCATAGCACAGGGAGATCAGCTGGGCGCTTTGTGACCACCTAGAGGGATGGGATAGGGAGGGTGGGAGCGAGGGAGACACAAGAGGGAGGAGATATGGGGATCTATGTATATGTATAGCTGATTCACTTTGTTATACAGCAGAAACTAACACACCATTGTAAAGCAATTATACTCCAATAAAGATGTTAAAAAATTTTAAAAATAAATAAAAATAAAAAGTAAAGGTTTAAGGGAAGGGATTTGCTGGGTCATGTTTATCACAGTCTTTCAAAGAGCATCTGTATTTGAAATGAAGGTAGGAAAATGGAGATGAGCATAGCTGGCCTTGCACTATGAGTCAGTTTCCCGGCAAGATTTATGCTGGCAGACTTTGATTGTACAACCTGTTGACTCTTCTGTAGACCCATAGCCCACCACCCTCACAATCACAGCCACCCCTACCAGCTCCAGAACCTCCACCGTTTTCAATCTGACAACCATTATTTTGGCTACAGCATCATCATCATCTGCTCTTCACCCCACAATCCTGATATCACTTTAATTCAATTTTATCAAGAGCCTCATGACCACAATTTTATGATGAAACTCTCTAAAATAATACTAATAATAACGTTGATTGTGTCCATTTTGCTTTATATAATTTAACTCATTTAATCCTCACACCAGGTTTTGAACTGAGTAATATTATTAACTGCATATTGTAGATACAGAAATTGAGGCTCCTGGAGTTAAGTAAGCTACGCAAAGTCATAGAGCTAGTATGTGATGGAACTTGGATTTTTAACCCAGGCCCAGAATCAGAATTTTTAGCCACTAATCTAAACAAAGATTTGTTCACTGAGAACACTTGGATTTGAAGTTTCAATAGCTTTGTCACACACAAACACGCAAAAGCACTACTTTGGACAATAGCTAGTAAACTCATAAAGCGCATTTCCCTTTGAATGTGTCAAGCTAGAGTAAACCATGTATCAGGTACGAATGAACCTTGAACTATCAGTGGCTAAACATTACAAAGGTTTGTTTCTTGCTCCCAGAAAGTCCAATGCCAAGTGCCTGGCACTCCAGGGCACTGCACCGCCCAAGAGCAGCGCGGGAATACCAGCTCTCTGCAGGGTTGCTGGTGCAAGGGGAGAGAGCATGGAAAACCCGCCTACTTTTAAGAACCTCAAATGGAGAGTGATACACTTCCCATCTGTTCACAGGCATTAGCCAGAACCAGGCACATGGTCCCAACCTAACCATGGCGGCTGGGACGTATAGGAAGAGAAAGCACATGGAATGTTCGAGAGCACTACCATGTCATATTGCTGGACAAACATAATCCGTTCAAGTAAATAGTTGAGTCATAATTTATATATCCATAATTGGAATGCCAGGAGACCCGGAACAATTCTGCTTTAGGAATCCAAGTCTCTTACTCATTTGTGACAATCCTTTTTTCATCTGAAAAGTGTATGGACTTGATAAACTCTCGTGGGATGTTATAGTGTCCCAAGCCTTCGGCTGCTGCATGCCTAAGTGATGATTTATATAATTAACCATAAGAGGGAGGAAGGAAGGCATGAAATCTTCAAAATCTTTCTAGCTTGCTCTGTCATGTCACATGCTACTCTTTGATATTTCTAGACGTTGGAGAATAGAGGAAGTCCCACCTCTCAGAGCTCCACATGAGAAAAGAAGACTTATAACTGGATCTCATCATTGTCATTTCTGTTTGGTATAAAAGAGGGAGACATGTCATCTAGCCTACAGGGAAGAAGAAACCAGGTTATGTCCACAGAGCTTGCTGAAGGGAAGACCTCTCTTTGTCTAACATTCCTGACTTGGTGGAGTGGTCTTCACTGTTTAGCCTTTTTTTTTTCCTTTTTGGCGGTACGCGGGCCTCTCATTGTTGTGGCCTCTGCCGTTGCGGAGCACAGGCTCCGGACGCGCAGGCTCAGCGGCCATGGCTCAGCCGCTCCGCGGCATGTGGGATCTTCCCGGACCGGGGCACGAACCCGTATCCCCTGCATCGGCAGGTGGACTCTCAACCACTGCGCCACCAGGGAAGCCCCACTGTTTAGCCTTTGGGAATAAATCAAGGAAAGAAATTTCACCAGCAGAAAGCGAAAAGCTAGAACTGGAGATATTTGATTGTTATTTAATATTATTTTGAGTAGAGAATAAAAAGCACTATGCTATAAATCTCTCTAATAGCCTAAGTCTTTCATTCACTGCCTTAAACTAGAGAGAAAGGAGTTGACTCTAATCTTTGGGTAAATAAAAGGCCCTGGAAGTTCTCAGGGTGCTTCCCAGTCTTTGTGGACAGTGTCATGGAGGGCAGAGCTGCTGTGCTTACACTCAAGCCGTCTCAAGGTCAGGCTGCATTGGTTTCTGATCTGACCTTCTGAGAAACCACCCATGTTCTTATGTCCCACACCTCAGTCGTGGGTGCTCTGCTGAATGAAGAAGACATGAGCCTCCAAGCTTTGCCCCACAAAGGGCTAGAGCCACATCTCTTGGCTCAAATTTAGCAACTTTAAATACTGGCATCCCTCCAAAAAAAGATACAGTGTAATCTAGACTAAATGTGCCCTACTTATCTCTCGAATAGATAGGTGACTGGTTGCACTGCTTGTAGTTTTTCTGCTGTGGCTGCTACCTCTCAAAGTTTCTTTCCTGGAGGTGGAGATTTGGAGAATGCATAGTTCCTCATCATCCCTCTTCCTTGTGATTGTTCCCATTTGGTTGGCTGGCTAGGCCACAGAACTACCTTCTGTGCTGTGAAAACATCTCACGGTACAAACTATTTTCAGGAAGCTAAGTTACCCATGCACGGTCATGTACTTAAACTAGCTCACTGTCTTTATCTTCAGACTCTTCTCTCTAGCCGTCACATATTGCCTTTTCCAGTTACTCTGTAATAGCTTTATTTTCTCTTTCACCATCAACCCCTTCTTCCAGAATTGCACAAAAGAGTCTCCTGTCTTGTCTGCTCCTGGCCCATCAAGTCAGGTTTATTCTCAAGAGAAGTGCTCTGACTGTGGCAATCTCTTCTCTGCGAAGTGCCTTAAACACACTCACATTTGTTTACAATATATAAACATTATATTGTTAAATAATCAACTTATTTCACCTATCTTTGTTGTGAGTCAGTCTTAGGTTATGTCTGTACCTATGCTAGAACTACTTGAACCCTTTAAACACTGTAAATGGAATCAGAGAGAATAGAAATAAACTCTGTACTTGGCAGGGTGGAGGTCCCTGTAAATAGGAAACTGGGTAAATATTATTACGTAGAGATGAACGGCCTAAGCTTGAAAGGAAGGTCCAGGAACTGAAATAGACAGGGGAAACATCCTTCCTTAATGTCCAATGAAGCTGAAAGAGAAAAAATTTCTTTTTCTCCAGCTTCACTGAGGTATAATTCACAAACAAAATCATAAGATGAAGTATACAAGGTGATGATTTGATAATTGAACTCATGGAAACAGAGAGCGTTAAAAGTGGCTGCCAGGGTCTGGGGGGTGGTGGAGATGGGGAGAGCTTAGCAAAAGGGCACAAACTTTCAGTAAATAAATAAATTCATCTTATAAATAAAACTTTTTATTTATAAGATGAATAAAATCTGAGGATCTAGCGTCTAACATTAGACTGCAGTTGATAACACTGTTGTATAATAGAAATAATTTTAATTCGGTTTCAGAATAGGAATGTGGGAAGACTAGTGATGGAAATTGGGGATATGTAAGGAGCTGAGCTAAGAAAAATACAAGTATAATTAAGATTGAGAAATAAAATAATAAACTAGGAAAGCTGATTTAAAAAGTTTCGCTGTGTCCAGCTAGTTTAAGCACCAGACTGGATACTCAATAGTAGTATTTTTGCAAGTAAGTTAAATTTTTTATTCTGTCAGTTTCTATAACTCTGTTTGCCTAATATGAAGCCCCAGGAGCAAATGAAAACAAAGCCCCTCATTATAAACTTTAAAGTGGGCTTAAGAAGAAGTATCAGACTTGTCTCTCACACATGACTATGGCTGACCAAGGGCAGATAAGACCATGGCCATGTGTGCAATCAGCTTGTGAACCAGCCCCTCTACAGCATGACTGAGGCCATGGACATGCCTGGGATTGAGCCAGTAGCAAAGCCAAGTACTTAAACAGTACGGGTCCATTGGTGAGAAAATCCCAGTTGGAGGAATTCTTTAGTGACTACTTTGCCACCATATCATAAGTACTGTGAAATAGTTATTTCATTAAAGTTATTATTGCCTTTACTGTAGGTCTTTTCACTGGATCTGGTTTTGTATTCCTGTTGGTTATGGGGTAGTTCTAAGCTCCAAAAATTACTCTGGAAGAGAAGAATGTTCTCCCTCTCTCCTTGTCATTTCACTTCCCTAAAACCAGGATCTTCGTTTACTGACGAGGGATTCTTTTTCTGCAACAGGAAGATTAGTTAACTGACTCAGTCATATTTTCCCATAAATGGCAACATGAGCTGTCCTGAGATTTATTTTTAGATACTGGATTAGTCTTAGAATGTGAGTTCTGCACTGTGGGAAAGAATGACATGACCCTGCTAAGATGTGAACCCTGCTTTCTGTTGCCACGGTTACCATTTGATCATCCTAACTTACATACTCAGAGTCCAGATGAATAAATCTAAATAACAGCCTTTATAGAAGACAGGAGTCAAACTACAAAATACGTCATCCTGTATATGAGCAAATATGAGCCATGCATAGACTGTAGGACAAAAATGCCTGCAGAACAAAAAGGAGCAGGGATACATTTTGCCAGAAAATGCAAAATTTGGATTGGTCTTTACAATTTATTGTTTAGGAAATGTAGGTTTCAGAATTGCATTTTAAGCATCTAGCCCAATATCTTGTTATCTGAATGACTGCACTGGCATCCTGTTTCCTTTGCATTCCTTATTAAAAACATCAAACTGAAAATAGAATAAAAATAGACTTTATTAAAAGCTATAAACATGTTCTTAAAATATGCTAATTCTAAAACATCTGAAGCATGACCACCATTTCATGATCATTCATTCAGTCCTTATCTTTTGTGAACATGACTCTATGACATCAATGGCAAGATTCTTATTCTCTCAAAGCTAGTTTTCATGGAAAAGAATTGAAAAAAAAGGATATAGATATATACATATTTATACATATAACTAAATCACTTTGCTCTACACCTGAACCTAGCACAATATTGTAAATCAACTATACTTCAATTAAAAAAAAAAAAATGAAAGAGAAAGGGCACTGCAAAAAAAGTGCCTAGCAAAGTGTATAGTGTATATTCAATAAATAATGGTTATGAAAAACCCTATTTTTTTTTTTTTTTTTTTGCGGTACGCGGGCCTCTCACTGTTGTGGCCTCTCCCGTTGCGGAGCACAGGCTCTGGACGCGTGGGCTCAGCGGCCATGGCTCACAGGCCTAGCCGCTCCACGGCATGTGGGATCTTCCCGGACCGGGACACGAACCCGTGTCCCCTGCATCGGCAGGCGGACTCTCAACCACTGCGCCACCAGGGAAGCCCAAACCCTACTTTTTTAATGATTATATTTCAGGAAAAGAAAATAATCATGAATACAACTCATCCCCTTCCCCCAATAAATAGCTACTTATAAGGGAGCAGGCAAATTTTTACCCACACAATTTGTAATGTTGAAGAGATCATCACCTAACATTCACCGTGCCCCCTGCAGTGGAAGCGCGGAGTCTTAACAACTGGACCACCAGGGAAATCCCGCTAACATTCTTATTTTACAAAGCAAACCTTACCTCTCAGTGGCAATCATAACAAAGTTTCTTATTTGAATACATTTTACAGTTTAGGTTCTTCTTTGAACCTAGTGCTCACTAGGCAAGAAGATAAGTTGAGAGTACAAATTCTGCTTTTCTGAGATGACAAACTTTCGAATTCCCCTGTTTCAGGGATTATGGAAGTGCTTGTTGGCAAACATTTTGAGTAGACTGGCCCCATTCTGCATGACTTGTTTTCTATGACAGTAGCATGAATTCATGCACGTCAGGCTGTGCTCACGATTGAGTTTAGATGAGTAAGGGCCTTGGTTTCTCTTGAAGGGAGGGGTTCAGTCGTAGAACACAGGTTGGAGGCTGATCCACGATTTCCTTTCACTGGGTTTAATGACTTTCATTCAGGAAGCAGTGGTGCTGGACAGTTCCCTTCCAAGCAAGCAATGAGAGGCCAGGATCGGGTCCAGGATTTGGGGTCCTAATAATAAAAAAGGTGGTGTTATTGTGGTCTTGGACAATAACTTTCTCCTTCGACTCATCATCCATTTCAAGTTGAAATGATACTTTTAAATTTTTATCTGACACTGATCTATTTTTGCAGTCCTGTTGAATAATAAAACATTTGAATGTTGGAGCTAGGACTTTTGAAACAGTGCCAGTTGTTTCCGGAGTGGTCAGGAAATGAGATTTCTCAGTTCAAGCTCAGGTTGCTCTAATGTCCAGATCACTCCACCCACATACACCACCGGCCTTCTCCAGGGCAGTGATCCACCATTCCTTTGGGTTTGGCATAGTTGTTCCAGGACCATTCTGTGTGTGTGTGTGTGTGTGTGTGTGTGTGTGTGTGCGCGCTCGTGTGTGTGTGTGTCTAGAAATCTGAATTTTAACAAGCATATCAGGTGTTTCCAAGGCAGACGGTAACTGAGAAACAGTGACATTTGAGGAACAAGCTTCTAGTTTGCATTTGTCTATTCCGTCAAGGAGATTGTTCCAGTTACTATTGCTGTGCAACACACCACCCCAAAATGTACTGGCATAATACAGCTATTTTATTACAATCCTGGATTCTGGGATTCAGAAATTCAAATGGGCACAACAGAGACAACCTTTCTCTGTTCTGTGATATCTGGGCCTCCACTAGTGAGATTTGAAGGCTGAAGGTGACTCTACTGCTTTGGGCTGGAGTCATTTGAAGTCTTCTTCATTCACATTCCTGGTAGTTGATGAAGGCTGTTGGCTAAGACCTCAACAGGGCTGTTGGCTGAAACACCTTCATATGGCCTCTCCATGTATCTCTTCAGAGGATAGTTTGGGTTTCCTCACAGCATGGCAGGTGAATTCTTAGAGTGAATATCCCAAGAGAGAACAAAGTGGGAGTGTGTGTTATTTTTACAACCTAGCTTGGAAGTCACATAATATCACTTTTATCATACGCCATCAGGTTGAGGGAGTTACAAGATCTGTCCAGGTTCGTGGACTGTCAAGAGGACATTATAAGAAACCATGAGGGATGGGAGTATTGTGGCTATCTTTGGAAGATAAAATCTGCCATTGAGACCAATCATTTAATGGAAAACTATCGAAAAATTAGTAAAGACAAATAGAAGCTCAATATAGTTGAAAACATTATAATAGAACACTTTTCTTGCTGTGAATAAGTTAAAATCTCTTCACCCAGATGAATTACATCCTATGGTACTAAGAAAACTCACAAATCATATTACTGAGACGTATGAAAAATAAGAGACATTGGCAAACTGGGAAGTTGGTACATATCATTCTGTCCACAGGAGGAAAAAGATGGACTCGATAAATGGCAGGACAAATAAGATTCTAGAGTCTAGTAAATTAAGGGCTAGAGTTTCAAAATCCAGGCCAAGGATGACATATAAATCTGCTACAAGTGTGCTACCACTTTCTTACCTTGTATATCCATGGAAGATATTGCAAAATAATCAGATCATGGCATCCCTGACTGCTGTGTTTGGACCAGGCCTAGAATCATTGTCAAAATTATGCTCTAGGCAGCCACAGCGAATTAATTGTTATTGATACATGTGTTAAAACCTACTTCTTATTTAGAAGCAAAAAGTGGAGGTTCCTAGATCCCGGTATCATTTCAGTAAAAGTAAATCATGTTGTACCAATTTTATTTATTTTTTCTTTATAAAAATTATCAGACTAAGTTACTACCATAGACATGGTGTTCTTTGGCCTGTATGAAGGAATTTGACACATTCTTGCTCGTGATAGTCTTGTAGAGAAAATGGGAAACCACTAGTTGAATGTAACAACAATGGAAGAGACCAGTTATTGGTATGACAACCACTCACAAAATGTGGTGACTCCAACTTGGTTGGAACATTCTTGTGTGTTCAACATTTTGTAAAATCAAAGACTTGAAAAATTTAAGTGTATACTAATCCCATTTAGAGATGATATGAAGGTGGAGGAGACCAAATAGGTTGCATGACAGAATAAGAATTCAGAAATGTCTTGATATGTTGCATCCAACAAGATGAAATTCAACAGGATATATAGTCTTGCATCTGTTTCCCCCCCAAAAATACAGAACATATAAACTTGACTTTGCAACAGCATATATAAGGAATACTTCTGTATTTTAATTGAGTAAGATCAAATCAACCATGTGAAATGAGCTCCAAAAATGTTTGTTGAAGTTCTTTCTGGAACAAAGATGGTAATAATTCTATTCTCTAATTGCTTACTCAGATCACAATTGGGAGAGTTCATTCAGTGGTGAACACTCCAGTTTAAAGGGGTATAGAAAAGTCAGAGTATTAGCCAGGATTTGTGTTCCCTGGAGAAGGAAAACTCAGGATATTTCATATAAATTTAAGTCATAATATATGCAAACCATTGTGCTAAGAATTTTACTTTTAAAACCTGAATTTTTATACTATTTATTTATTTAAAATTAATTAATTTAATTTTTTTTTTTTTTGGCTGTATTGGGTCTTTGTTGCTGCACATGGGTTTTCTCTAGTTGTGGCGAGCGGGGGCTACTCTTCATTCTGGCGCACGGGCTTCTCCTTGCGGTGGCTTTTCTTGTTGTGGAGTGTGAGCTCTAGGCACACGGGCTTCAGTAGTTGTGGCATGCAGGCTCAGTAGTTGTGGCTCGCGGATCTAGAGTGCAGGCTCAGTAGTTGTGGCACACAGGTTTCGTTGCTCCGCGGCATGTGGGATCTTCCCGGACCAGGGCTTGAACCCATGTCCCCTGCATTAGCAAGCAGATTCTTAACCACTGCGCCACCAGGGAAGTCCTAGGGAAGAATTAGTGTAAATTCACTCTTACACTAATCCTGTAAGGTAGGTATTATTCTGACCATTGTATAGATGAGGAAACGGAATCACAGTGTTTAAATAAAGTATAATAGCTTTAAATAGCTATAAAGTGGAAGAACCAGGATTGTAACACAAGTCTGTGCCACCCTGAGTCATCAGAACATCTGTGACAGTGGTTCACAAAATTCTAGCACACATATGCATCTATGAGGATCTTGTATAAAAATGCAGATTTTCAGGCCCAGATGTTCTGAGTCAGTAGGTCTTGGATAATTTTCTTTAAAATATTTCAGCATATTTTCTTTAAAATATTTCAGCATAGACTGTGTGATATGAACATGTATGTATGATTTAGTTTTAATCTAGACCCTTTTTGTGGTTAGTTGTCCTAATCAGAAATATATACTCCAGGGTCATTAGCTAACATTTAATCAAAGGTCCACAAACCAGGGGAATTAAATTATATTAATCTCCAATGAATACCAGAAATTCTGTTATTTGACTAATGAATATCAGAACTGGGTATTTCTTGATGAAATTATTAGTTTTCATTATATGTGGATTTTCTGGCTGTATTGTAGAGACCCTCACAACCTTGCATACATGGGCCATAAGAATATAGCAGGCCCAGCAGTCTGCATCCTCAGAAATGGCACCCAGAGCTTGATTCGTCAATGGCCTGTTTCAGCTACTAATTTGGAGGCTTCCTGGTCTCCTGACTCTGACTAGATAGTTGGCTGAATCCTGCTTCCTTTGCCTCCAGTGAACTGTCCATGAAATGTTTTGTCGGAGCTCTTAGAGGAAGGAATTGAGAGCTGGAACTCCATCAGGCTTTGCCAAATTGATGGTGTGATTGTCACATGTTTGCTGAGAAATGTGTGTGTCAGGATTCAGTCTGAAGCTTGCTTTCAGGGGGTTGTGGAGATGAAACCCATAACTTTCACCTATAGCTAAGTGTTAGTGTTTACCAAAAACCCCATGAAAAATGTGTGCATAACTAAGTTGATCAGGATCTGAATTATTAGAAGCAAGTTAGATTATTCTGATTTGAGAAGCACTGAGTTATATCTCTTTCCTTGTTTAAATGGAGGACCAATGAATATTTGGTAATGGGACGTGGGAGTGTTTCAAACATTGGATGAAGACCAGATCTTTCTTTTTCAAAAAGTCCTTTATAATCTTGAGATTTAATCAATTTAAAAAAAAGAGATTTAATAAAAAGTATTTGTTTTGGTTGGTAAAAAAGAAAAAAGCTTTGTGACCCTCAACATCTGCTTAAAGCCCCATAGCCAGATAAAGTTTTCTGAGTGCTTCAGACTGAACCATTGCCCCTATCTATGATCCAATGAACTTTGCAAAGTCCCTGTAATTTCAAAAGCAAACACAATTAAGTGAATCATATGCTTTGTTTTTTTGAAAAATTACTTTCCTATCTTAAAGTGATATCAGGAAGCTAGATATATCTGGTGAGAAATAATGTTTCATTAAAATGCTGTGCTTATGATCCTATCATGATTGTTTGTGCTTGATATTATGTTAAGTATGATATTTCAAGGCTAGTCTAGAAAAAAACCATGACCTATCATTATTTTTGCAAATTTCTCATGATGAAAGGGCATTGGTATTCTTTTTGGAATAAATCTTACAGGAACAGATAACATCGATTTTTGAAATATTTAAGCCTATTCCTTCATACTCAGACAATGAATGCAATGAAAATAATATGCCTTACATATAACCGGAACTGTATTAATGTTTGTGGACAAGCTTTTTGATATAGAGCAAGTGAAGGAAGTATTAAATGTGGGAAAAGTTGAACAGGAACATAGCAATGATATTACAAAACTAGTGTGTGGAGCTTCTGAATACAAAAGAATATAGAAGCTTCTGAATCTTGAGATATTAATGACTAGGAAGAGATTTTAGTGTAGAAAACAAAATCATTAGGGAAGACACCCCTTCAACCTAGATGGAAAAATGACTGTAGCTGAAAGCCAAGGAGGCCATTTTCTGCCTGGGAATTTGTATTGAAGAGAGAAAGGGAATCATTAAACCAATAGCGGGGGTTCTTCAAATTTTAAAATGGTGCCCTTTGTTTTCACAAAATCACATCAAGCTTGTTTGTATCTCAGCATTGTTCAGTAGCAAATGAGGTCATGTTTATCAGAGACAGTGCAGAGTTTTATGGTGGCCACTAAGCGATCAAAAGAGGATAAATTACGTTGCATATAGTTTTAGTAGGTGTAATGATAAATTGAGTTATTTGGCTATCAAAATCTAACATGGAATCTAGTTCCGTCATGATTGATGAACCTGAACACTCCATGGACTTCTCAAATCCTACAGATGATGGTGGCTGCATACTGTTTTGTAACTGTTTCTTCCATGTGGCTTTCTTTAATAATATTTACTGCTCCTAGAAAAAATGTACATTGAAAAAGACATCCTTTCTTTTCAGGAAAGAGTAAAGGCTGCTAATTTGATATAATAGATTACCCAGCTTGTTGATATTTGTTAAATATACAAATATTATATCTGATTATACATTTGATGCCAAGTAAACTACTCAACTTAGTTTGATGATTAAAAGCATGCCAGTTATTTGGTGACATGAAAATCAAACAACAATTTGAATAAAATGTTCATTTCTTAATCAGTTGCTTGGGTTTTTCCCTTCTAAAATTGTAAGTTGTATTAAAGAACTTCCTGTTTTGTGTGTTGCAGTTTCCCCAGAGAGCAGAACATTAAGAACAAGAATAGTTTAACAATGAAAAGAGACTGGAAAATGAGTGGGTGTTGTATGTGTACTATGTCAAGAAGATAGCAGAAATGCTGGTTAGCTTTCTTGATCTATAGTGAACAAAATATACTGCTTAATCACACTATTGTATAGAATATTTCTTTAACCCGTCATGACTTTAATGGTGAGCATACTATTTGCCTTAAATTTTTTGAATTTCAAATTGTTTCTTTGTTCATCTCATAGCATGTTATGTTTAATAGATGCTAGGTTTGTGGGGGGTTTTCTTATTAGTCATCAATTTTATACACATCAGTGTATACATATCAATTCCAATCACCCAATTCATTCACACCACCATCCCCAACCCCCGCAGCTTTCCCCCTTTAGTGTCCATACGTTTGTTCTCTACATGTGTGCCTCAACTTCTGCCCTGCAAAACAGTTCATCTGTACCATTTTTCTAGGTTCCACATACATGCGTTAATATACGATATTTGTTTTTCTCTTTCTGACTTCCTTCACTCTGTATGACAGTCTCTAGATCCATCCACGTCTCTACAAATGACCCAATTTCGTTCCTTTTTATGACTGAGTAATATTCCATTGTGTATATGTACCACAACTTCTTTATCCATTCGTCCGTCGATGGGCATTTAGGTTGCTTCCATGACCTGGCTATTGTAAATAGTGCTGCAATGAACATTGGGGTGCATATGTCTTTTATAATTATGGTTTTCTCTGGGTATATGCCCAGTAGTGGGATTGCTGGATCATATGGTAATTCTATTTTTAGTTTTGTAAGGAACCTCCATACTGTTCTCCATAGTGGCTGTATCATTTTACATTGCCACCAACAGTACAAGAGGGTACCCTTTTCTCCACACCCTCTCCAGCATTTGTTGTTTGTAGAAATTCTGATGATGTCCATTCTAACTGGTGTTAGGTGATACCTCGTTGTAGTTTTGATTTGCATTTCTCTAATGATTAGTGATGTTGAGCAGCTTTTCATGTGCTTCTGGGCCATCTGTATGTCTTCTTTGGAGAAATGTCTATTTAGGTCTTCTGCTCATTTTTGGATTGGGTTGTTTGTTTCTTTAATATTGAGCTTCATGAGCTGTTTATATATTTTGGAGATTAATCCTTTGTCCGTTGATTCATTTGCAAATATTTTCTTCCATTCTGAGTGTTGTCTTTTTGTCTTGTTTATGGTTTCCTTTGCTTTGCCAAAGCTTTTAAGTTTCATTAGGTCCCATTTGTTTATTTTTGTTTTTATTTCCATTACTCTAGGAGGTGGATCAAAAAAGATCTTGCTGTGTTGTGATTTATGTCAAAGAGTGTTCTTCCTATGTTTTCCTCTAAAAGTTTTATAGTGTTTGGTCTTACATTTAGGTCTTGAACCCATTTTGAGTTTATTTTTATGTACGGTGTTAGGGAGTGTTCTAATTTCATTATTTTATGTGTATCTGTCCAGTTTTCCCAGCACCATTTATTGAAGACTGTCTTTTCTCCATTGTATATCCTTGCCTCCTTTGTCATAGATTAGTTGACCATAGGTGCCTGGGTTTATCTCTGGGCTTTCTATCTTGTTCCATTGATCTATGTTTCTGTTGTTGTGCCAGTACCATACTGTCTTGATTACTGTAGCTTTGTAGTATAGTCTGAAGTCAGGGAGTCTGATTCCTCCAGCTCTGTTTTTTTCCCTTGAGACTGCTTTGGCTATTCGAGGTCTTTTTTGTCTCCATACAAATTTTAAGATTTTTTGTTCTAGTCCTGTAAAAAATGTCATTGGTAATTTGATAGGGATTGCATTGAATCTGTAGATTGCTTTGGGTAGTATAGTCATTTTTCATAATATTGATTCTCCCAATCCAAAAACATGGTATATCTCTCCATCTGTTGGTATCATCTTTAATTTCTTTCATCAGCGTCTTATAGTTTTCTGCATAAAGGTCTTTTGTCTCCCTAGGTAGGTTTATTCCTAGGTATTTTATTCTTTTTGTTGCAATGGTAAATGGGAATATTTCCTTAATTTCTCTTTCAGATTTTTCATCACTAGTGTATAAGAATTCAAGAGATTTCTGTGCATTAATTTTGTGTCCTGCAACTTTACCAAATTCATTGATTAGCTCTAGTAGTTTTCTGGTGGCATCTTTAGGATTCTCTATGTATAATATCATGTCATCTGCAAACAGTGACAGTTTAACTTCTTTTCCAATTTGTATTCCTTTTATTTGTTTTTCTTCTCTGATTGCCATGGCTAGGACTTCCAAAAGTATATTGAATAATAGTGATGAGAGTGGACATCCTTGTCTTGTTCCTGATCTTAGAGGAAATGCTTTCAGTTTTTCACCATTGAGAATGATGTTGGCTGCGGGTTTGTCATATATGGGCTTTATTATGTTGAGGTAGGTTCCCTCTATGCCCACTTTCTGGAGAGTTTTTATCATAAATGGGTGTTGAATTTTGTCAATACTTTTTCTGCATCTATTGAGATGATCATATAGTTTTCCTTCTTCAATTTGTTAATATGGTGTATCACATTGATTGATTTGTGCATATTGAAGAATCCTTGCATCCCTGGGATAAATCCCACTTGATCATGGTGTATGATCCTTTTAATGTGTTGTAGGATTCTGTTTGCTAGTATTTTGTTGAGGATTTTTCCATCTATATTCATCAATGATATTGGTCTGTAATTTTCTTTTTAGTAGTGTCTTTGTCTGGTTTTGGTATCAGGGTGATGGTGGCCTCATAGTATGAGTTTGGGAGTTTTCCTTCCTCTGCAATTTTTTGGAAGAGTTTGAGAAGGATGGGTGTTAGCTCTTCTCTAAATGTTTGATAGAATTCACCTCTGAAGCCATCTGGTCCTGGACTTTTGTTTGTTGGAAGATTTTAAATCACAGTTTCAATTTCATTACTTGTGATTGTTCTGTTCATATTTTCTATTTCTTCCTGGTTCAGTCTTGGAAGGTTATACCTTTCTAAGAATTTGTCCATTTCTTCCAGGTTGTCCATTTTATTGGCATAGAGTTGCTTGTAGTAGTCTCTTAGGATGCTTTGTATTTCTGTGGTGTCTGCTGTAACTTCTCCTTTTTCATATCTAATTTTATTGATTTGAGTCCTCTCCCTCTTTTTCTTGATGAGTCCGGCTAATGGTTTATCCATTTTGTTTATCTTCTCAAAGAACTAGATTTTAGTTTTATTGATTTTTGCTATTGTTTTCTTTATTTCTATTTCATTTATTTCTGCTCTGATCTTTATGATTACTTTCCTTCTGCTAACTTTGGGTTTTGTTTGTTCTTCTTTCTCTAGTTCCTTTAGGTGTAAGGTTAGACTGTTTATTTGAGATTTTTCTTGTTTCTTGAGGTAGGCTTGTATAGCTATAAAATTCCCTCTTAGAACTGCTTTTGCTGCATCCTATAAGTTTTGGATCATCGTGTTTTCATTGTCATTTGTCTCTAGGTTTTTTTTGATTTCCTCAGTGATCTCTTGGATATTTAGTAATGTATTGTTTAGCCTCCATGTGTTTGTGTTTTTACGTTTTTTTCCCTGTAGTTCATTTCTAATCTCATAGTGTTGTGGTCAGAAAAGATGCTTGATATGATTTAAATTTTCTTAAATTTACTGAGGCTTGATTTGTGACCCAAGATGTGATCTATCCTGGAGAACATTGCATGCACACTTGAGAAAAAAGTGTAATCTGCTGTTTGGGGATGGAATGTCCTATAAATATCAATTAAACCTGTCTGGTCTCTTGTGTCATTTAAAGCTTCGGTTTCCTTATTTACTTTCATTTTGGATTATCTGTCCATTGGTGTAAGTGAAGTGTTAAAGTCCCCCACTATTATTGTGTTACTGTTGATTTCCTCTTTTAGAGCTGTGAGCAGTTACTTTATGTATTGAGGTGCTCCTATGTTGGGTGCGTATATATTTATAATTGTTGTATCTTCTTCTTGGATTGATCCCTTGATCATTATGTAGTGTCCTTCCTTGTTTCTTATAACATTCTTTATTTTAGAGTCTATTTTATCTGATATGAGTATTGCTACTCCAACTTTCTTTTGATTTCCATTTGCATGGAATATCTTTTTCCATCCCCTCACTTTCAGTCTGTATGTGTCCCTAGGTGTGAAGTGGGTCTCTTGTAGACAGCATATATATGGGTCTTGTTTTTGTGTCCATTCAGCAAGCCTGTGTCTTTTGGTTGGAGCATTTAGTCCATTCACGTTTAACGTAATTATCAATATGTATGTTCCTATGACCTTTTTCTTAATTGTTTTGGGTTTATTTTTGTAGGTCCTTTTCTTCTCTTGTGTTTTCCACTTAGAGAAGTTCCTTTAGCATTTGTTGTAGAGCTGGTTTGGTGGTGCTTAATTCTGTTAGCTTTTGCTTGTCTGTAAAGCTTTTGATTTCTCCATTGAATCTGAATGAGATCCTTGCTGGGTAGAGTAATCTTGGTTGTAGGTGCTTCCCTTTCATCATTTTAAGTATATCATGCCACTCCCTTCTGGCTTGTAGAGTTTCTGCTGAGAAATCAGCTGTTAACCTTATGGGAGTTCCGTTGTATTTTATTTGTCATTTTTCCCTTGCTGCTTTCAATAATTTTTCTTTGTCTTTAATTTTTGCCAATTTGATTACTATGTGTCTCGGCATGTTTCTCCTTGTGTTTATCCTGTATGGGACTCACTGTGCTTCCTGGACTTGGGTGACTATTTCCTATCCCATGTTAGGGAAGTTTTAGACTATAATGTCTTCAAATATTTTCTCGAGTCCTTTCTCTCTCTCTTCTCCTTCTGGGACCCCTATAATGCGAATGTTGTAGCATTTAATGTTGTCCCAGAGGTCTCTTAGGCTGTCTTCGTTTCTTTTCATTCTTTTTTCTTTATTCTGTTTTGCAGCAGTGAATTCCACCATTCTGTCTTCCAGGTCACTTATCCATTCTTCTGCCTCAGTTATTCTGCTATTGATTCCTTCTAGTGTAGTTTTCATTTCAGTTATTGTATTTTTTATCTCTGTTTGTTTGTTCTTTGATTCTTCTAGGTCTTTGTTACACATTTCTCGCATCTTCTCAATCTTTGCCTCCATTCTTTTTCGAGGTCCTGAATCATTGTCACTATCATTATTCTGAATTCTTTTTCTGGAAGGTTGCCTATCTCCACTTCATTTAGTTGTTTTTCTGGGGTTGTGTCTTTTTCCTTCATCTGGTACATAGCCCTCTGCCTTTTTATCTTGTCTGTCTTTCTGTGAATGTGGTTTTTGATCCACAAGCTGCAGGATTGTAGTTCTTCTTGATTCTGGTTTGTGTTTTTCTTAATAGTATTTACAGAGACTATTTATGTAGATTCTCCTCTGCTATGGTAGCCTGATTCTTCACATGGCCCCTGCTGTTTCAGTAGCTATGTAGACCAGGAGCAGCTCTGGAATCACTCGGCTGTTGAACTCACAGGGACATTGGAGATGATCTTGTCCAACCCCATTTCATAGTTGGTGAAACAAAATGAAAGAGGTTGAATGACTTGGCTCGTGCTTTTTATTGGCAGACCTTGAGCTAGAGCCTGGTTTTGTCAGTCTCAATCCAAAGACTTCTTTTTTTTTCCTCTTAAATCAAGCTTTTATTTTGAGATTGTTGTATATTTGCATGCAGTCATAAGAAATAGTAGAGATCCCTTGTATCTTTCACCCAGTTTCCCCCAGTGGTAACATCTTGCAAAACTATAGTACAATAATACTATAATAGTGCTACAATAGTACTATAATAGTCCCACAATAGTACTATAGTGCAATGTTGCAACCAGGATATTGACCTTGATGCAGTCAAGATGCAGAATAGTTCTATCACAAGAATCCCTCATGCTGCTATAATACAGCTACACCCATTTTCTCCCCCCCTGCCCCGCCCCCCCGCCAACCCACTCATTAACTGTTGGCACTCACTCTAACCTCTTCTCCATTCGTATAATTTTGTCATTTCAAGAATGTTATATAACTGGAAACATACAGTATGTAATCTTTTGTGATTGACTTTTTTCCACTCAGCATAATACTCTGGGGATTCATCGAGAGTGTTGTGTGTATCAGTTTTTTTTATTGCTGAGGAGTAGGGAAGGACCACATCAATGCTTTTCTCACTGATGATTGCTCTTCCAGTCTTGTGGAATTCTCAGCCATTTCCACTTTCAAGGTTAAAAAACATATTTTTAAAGAAATAGTTCAATTTTGACAACCCTCCTTTTATGCTTTGAGAGCCTTAGGAAAAGTAAATGTAAAGACGGCAGAGAGTACAAAGTGCCCCGGCTTCCTTGTTTTGTGGTAAGAATGGGGAGGACTTCAGAGAGAGCCTCCAAACTTCAGAAAATGCTTCCTGATGGTATGATGAGAAGAGACCATGTCCACGTGAGGCAATTTCCTCAGGGACCAACACCTCAGCTATTAAACAGGGCAATACAATTGCAGATCTCATCCCCATGTCACAAAGGGGATTTGCGGGTGCCAATCATCATTACTGTAAGTGGAATGTGGCCAGAAGACATGATTTATCACCTGTCCACTCTCCAAATGTGCTGCGGGTTTTAATGACCTGAAATAGTGGAGATCTGGCTCCTGCCTTAAACTCTAAAGATAGGTTCATTAGAAAGGCAAGACGCTTGTAGGTGAAGAACATGTTTTAATTCTTGACTTAAATTTTAGTTCAACTCACAGTGAGCTGCATGGCCTGTGTCCTGTGAACATTTGGAGGTATACTCAGAGGTCAGAAAAACTTCCAGAATTTCAGAACTGTCAATTAAGAGATGGTAGGTCATAAAGCCATGCCCCAACCTTTCTTCTCTCAGTGTTTTTATCTGTTCTAACCATCTGTGGATGACTTGAAGAAACAGTAGTGGAGGGAGGAAGAAGTGGTCTAGAGAATATTGGAATTAAAGTATGGGGTTGGGGGAGCACAGTTATTTGAAGAATTATTTAGGTAAAAAGACAAAGACTTTGGAAACATAAAACAAGTAAAGGGGGGATATCATATAACTTACAAAAATCTGATAGACAATTTTTAAGAAACTGTTTCTTAATGTAAAGTGAGGTACCCATTTGGCGTGAACCCAAGAAAGTTTGGGAATGAAAGGGTGGGGACGTAGGGAGCATGGGAGAGAGCCTTGTGCAGGGCATGAGGGACTCTTCTGGCTAAGTTGGGTAGATCTCAGGCACTAGAAAGGACTAGAAAGAACCAGAAGGAAAATACTGATTCATTTGGATTTTAATTTTCACATCAGCAGTTTTAATTTGAAGTTTCCCGTCTGAGAGAGGCCGATAGATTTTCCTGCCAGTGCTGTGAAATCCATTGTGAATCTGAAGGGGTAATCTGAAAGGTACTAAAAAATGAACAGCTTGGAGAATCATTTCCGTAACTTCTGTAACTTCAGAAATAATTTATTGTCCTTCAGAAAGCTAGGCTGCTTGTATCCCCGCCTGCTCTGATTTCAGATGCCGTCCCTGTGGTATGGACTGGCTTTGAATTTTGCCAATAAACACTTAGACATGATTTTTATGTAACTTGTCCCTCTCTCTAGTGTCCCTCACTCCCAGAGGCCTGTGCTCATAAAAGTTAAGTCCAGTCTTCCTGGAGTACAAAGTCACAACATACAGGAAGTCATCAAAACATCTCGGCTGCTGGTTGGTTGGGGCAGCTGGGTGTGACATTTCAGGTGAGATTATTACAAATTCCCTGGCACTGTCCACATTGAATGGGAAGTATGAAGGGTTCACTGGACTCCCCTCTGAGAGTCTGGCTCAAATCACTCTATCCTCACCCTCCCAGAAGTCCAAGCACGCCACTTCTGGGCCCTCCAGGTGGCTGCTGTGGAATTGCTGATGAATATTTACACAGTTTCTGTCTTCAGGCTTCAGATTTAACAACAAAGCTTGTCGGTTTGGTAAAGCACCCTAGAGAAATTGGTGTTCTCCAGAGGTTCATTCTAGGGTCAGGTAGGGTAGGTAAATCCTTCAGGTAAAGAAGATGATGCAGAGGAGAATGGAGTGAAATGAATGGCTTCTCTGGGGCTGCCTTCAGCCCCAGCTCCTGGCATTGCAGGCGTAGAAAGGAATTGGCGCTAGTTTCCCAAAGAAGTTTATATTTGCCCAGTCTCCCAGGTAGGGACGGGAGCTCATGGCTAAAGGAATTTTGAATTGATGGATGCCATCTGCTTGAAAAAACAGTCCCTCTTCCACCCCTTCCAGCACCGAGTTTTCACTTTTCCTTGCTCTCAGTGTCTTTTCATGGGGAAGAGGGGCTTAAAAGAAGCAGCATAGAGATTAAGAGCATAAGCTCGAATAAACCAGACTCCTTGGGTTTGAAACAAAGCTTTGTCACTTACCTTATTCCCCTGACCTAACCATTCAATGCCCTAGTTTTTCCTCAGCTGTAAAGTAGGAATAACTTATTTCATGGGTTTTTATAAAGATTAAGTAAGTTTATAAATATATTCCAATTAGCTATTACTGTATAATAACTCCAAGTTTAGTGTGTTAGAAAGAGAACACTCCTTTTATTTTGTTGCACATGGTTCTAGCAGTTGATTGGGCTCAGCTGCATCACTGAGGGTCTGTTTTGCAGTTGCAGTCAGAGGGAGGCTGGGGCTGGAGTCACCTTGACCTCAGCTGGGGCTGTTGGTTGGAACACTTCCGTCCGGAGCCTCCATGTGGCTTGGGCTTCCTTGCAGCATGGAGACTGGGTTCCAAGGGCAAGTGTTCCAATAGACCTACTTGGAGGGTATATCACCTTTAATGAATTAGCCTCAGAACTCACATGGTGTCACTTCTTCCATATGCCTTTGAATGAAGTAGCCATAAAGGTCCATTCTGGTTCAAGGGGAAAGGTCACAGATCCTACCACTGAATAGGAGGAGTGTCAGCATCACTCTGCAAGAAGAGTATAGGAGATGGGGTACATCTTTCAAAGAACCAATATGCTACAGAATGTGGGCCACATAGAACAGTATCCGGTTCAGTAACAAATGCTCAGTAAGCATTTGTTATCATCACTTACTGGATTCCAAACCTGCTGATCCCCAAATGGGACACCTGACCATATCTTATCCCAGCCTCATTTCTGAGGAAAATTTGGGGCAAGTTACAGTTAGCCCTGTGGTTCTAATGATGCTACTGCATACTTGTGTCTAGGCTTCCGTGAGGGGGAGCTCCTGGGTCTGAGGCTATTGTATTCTTTGGCAGTAAACCTGGAGGTGAAGGATGAGGAAGAAATTCAAGGCAGCCTGGAAAATGTGCCTGGGTCATTTGGTCATAGCGTGATGGACGGCGATGTAGGAAAGCAAGTCCATTTCATCCCAGCACAGGTCACCTATAACTCTCCAAGTGACCCAGCATAATTAAGCTCCAGAAGGAGCTGACTACAGTCCTGCCCTCATGTTCACTGAGGCCTGTAAGCTTAGGATAAAGTTGAGTAAAATTTTCCTTGGCACCGTGCAGCATGTCTCTGAGGTTGAATGCCCCCGAATACAATCACCTCATGGACATCCTGGGAAGCGTTTGTTCGACTTTGGGGTGACCCTCATCTGAACCTGAATGTCAAAGGCAAATGGATTAGATAGCTTAGTCATGGGAACCCCAGTCCAAAGGCAGAGCTTTAGTGCTTTTGTTGAAAGCAAATGAAACAGAGGAAACAGCTTCTTATGGGCCATCTGCTTCTTTACAGACCAAATAGCACCAACAACAAGGCTTGGCCCCGGGGCAGTGTTGACAGACTGAAGCAGCTTTCTCCAGATGTGTGTGGAACCTCCATGACTCCTTTACCTTTTCCTAATATAGTACCTGCCAATTTAAAACAGAAAGTTAAACAGTAGCCTTGTTCCTTTTCTTTGCAGAGTAAGGAATCTATATGACTGAAACAGAAAAGTAATGCAGCTAAAAACTTTAGAGTTGCCCTAAAAATATTCAAATGTAAAAATCACCAGGAAGGCTTGCACTGTCTCTGGAGATAGCATTCAGCTATGTGTAAATTTACCTAAGGTTTTTGTCACTTATGTATAGCTCTTCTAAAGATCCTCATGGGGATTCTGGGATTAAATTAAGTACCTGTTAAAATTTTGGTAGTAACTCAGTAGTTCATTGTTAAGTCCTTGTGGATGGATTGCATCGGCTCGATGTTGATATGTAGGGAGTGAGTAAGAACAAACAGCACAGACCTCCAGATGAGAGTCTCCCATTGGCTTGTTCCATCTGCTGGTGGCCTCAAAAGGCATCCTGGGAAGAACTGCCTTTCTGTAGACTGGCTGAGGGAGAAATGAGAGAATCAGAGGAGGTTATGGGTAGGTGAACGATTCTAATTGACTCATGTTCAAAGAGCAGAGGCCAACCAAGGATGAAGGGGGAATAAAGAAGAGGAATTAAAAAATAATAAGAGAGTTTACCGTATGAGATGGCATTGCCATCTGCAGACTGATAACATCTGATTATTGTTCTGGGCTGAAATTTCAGGTTGAAATTCTTATCCCAAACCAAACCAAAGATTAATGTGTAATATTTTTGTAGCATCTGTGTCTTGGTTTGATTTCACCCAAAACAACACTGAGATAAGGACTTGGGTGCAAGGAGTTTATTTGAGAGGCAGTAAGCCCAAGTGAGGCAGTAAGGGAAAAGCAATAGGAAGCATATTAATGAGCTGTGGGCATCTAGATCTCAGTCCTCCAGGGGACACTTTGAGGAGCCATGTATAGCACATCTCAGAATTGTCCCACATAGGGATAAAAATCTGGGACATTTAGTCTTTGCTTCCAGTCCTTATTGGTTGAGGTTTGCCCCCTGAGTATATTAAATTTCCATCTTTCTCCCTCCCTTTCTCCCTTCCTTCCTTCCTTCCTTCCTTCCTTCCTTCCTTTCTTTCTTTCTTTCTTTCCATCCATACATATACTTTAGGCTTGTGTGTTAATTGACTAGACTCTAGTGATAATATGAAAACCATGCCCAGTTAAAGTTTGATTGAATATATCCAGATAGATAAATAAATAAAGATTAATGGAACTATTCAGAAAAGCATAGGTGGCCTGTCCACACTTTATCATATGAAACAGTATTACCTCATCTATCTGGAAGAAAGGGAGAATATATTTTACCTTTTCACCCTCTGGTCTCCAGATAAAATCTCCAGTTTGTTTGAAAAGATAACTGGCCATTGATTCCCCTACTCCACGGATTTTACTTTTGAAAGAGCCAATGTGTTATACCTTCCCAAATTCACAATGCTTCTTCTGGATCCATTCAGAAGCTGAAACTTTTAGAAAAGAGCAAAGCAGAAGATATTCAGGGACTGAGATAGGGCATTGAATCTTGAGAGATTTGGGCCCCTTGAATAAGACTAGGGAAATAGGGGAAGAGACTAGGCAGCGTTAGATCCTGGGTATTGCTATTTTTAGCATATTCCAGTAATTTAGAGTATCAAAGAATGAAGTAATGGGGTTAGAAGGTCATTTTAATTCAATGTAGTAAAGCTGCATATGATGAAGGCCTGGTCAACACAAGAAATGAGAAAGAGGGCTTTGCTTATCATGTTGCTTTCCAGATGTTGATCTAAGAACCAGCACTCAGGAGGACAGGCAAACACTGAGGACTCTTTCCTCATTTGATGATGAATAATGAAAGAGAAAAATCAAGAACAACAATATAGAATCTATGGGAAGGCGAGGGAAGGGAAATATTCTGAATTCTCAGAGAAGGTATATAGTTTCAAGAATGAAGACAGTATCTACCTAAGGATATATAAGGATACTTATGAATAGGAAACCAGAAGAAGTTTAAAAAATGTTGGGAATTCTCAATATAATTCAAGAAGACTCAGACTCCATGAAATAGAAATAGGAAATCATAACGAGTGAAAAGACTGAGATAGGAAGAAAATGTGTTTATGGAAAAACAATATAAGCCCCTTTTTACAAGGGAAAATATGAAATCTGAAATACATGTCTTCTTTTAAAAAGAGAGTCTGCTTTAAGGAATACTAAAAGGCAAATCTTTTGAAACTAAAAATGCTATGTTTATTTAGTTGCTCTGCTACAAATTCCCTGTCCTGTTTTATATGGACACTGAATTTATGAATTAATAAACTATAAAGAGCCTTTGTTAGTTGACTAATTAGCTAGAGGAAATGTTCTCTACTACTTAAATTTGATTAGTCTCTCTTATTTATCATAAGTGACAAAGTCCTCTATTGTGTTTTCCTGTCATTCAAAGAAAAGCAAAATGGATGCCCTTGTCAAATTATTTTGTTAAAGAGTTAGTATTCATCAGTCTGAAATTTAAACATTACTGTTTTTATAAATATTAAAGTTGGTGAGACAAATTTTAGAGAATTGAAAAAAGATGTGGAACTTGGCTAGTGTAACAGTAACAGTAACAGTTACTTCATGATGACTATGTAATTTATTTCATATGTAAGAAACTTATATTTAACTTACTGGATTTTTTCTCCTTTCTTCTATCCTGCTTCTTTCTGTTTTATTTTTTTTCCCTCAATATAGATATACAGGGTAATTTCTGAAATTTGAGACAATAGACCACTCTTATATTTTCTCCACAATGGTTTAAAAATAAAAGTGCTTCTAGAATTGCCTAAAGCAAAAATATAATAATGGGACACTGGAAGTTAACGGAGAAATGAAGAATACAATGAAAGTGAAAGCGGAATTTATACTGTAGAAACCTGATTCAAACATGAAAGATTTTCCCAGGTTCATGGGAAAAAATGTAAATTCAAAGAAACAAATAACAACATTATGAAAGTGAACATTATTGGCATGGAAATAGAGAATCAGTGATTTATCTTTAGAATCATAGGTGTTCCATGGAGGGCAGAAACAAAAACAATGAGGACAAAATCTGTGATCAAAGAAAAACTATATGGAACTTGAGAAAGAATGAGAGAGATCGTTTTTGTTTTTGTTTTTCTTAGATTCCATACATATGTGTTAGCATATGGTATTTGTTTTTCTCTTTCTGACTTACTTCACTCTGTATGACAGACTCTAGGTCCATCCACCTCGCTACAAATAACTCAATTTTGTTTCTTTTTATGGCTGAGTAATATTCCATTGTATATATGTGCCACATCTTTTTTTTTTTTTTTTAAGGTAAACTTTTTATTATAAGGACTAACTTTTTTTTTTTTTAACATCTTTATTGGAGTATAATTGCTTTACAATGGTATGTTAGTTTCAGCTTCACAACAAAATGAATCAGTTATATATATACACATATTCCCATATCTCTTCCCGCTTGCGTCTCCCTCCCTCCCACCCTCCCTATCCCACCCCTCCAGGCGGTCACAAAGCACCGAGCTGATCTCCCTGTGCTATGCGGCTGCTTCCCACTAGCTACCTACCTTACGTTTGGTAGTGTATATATGTCCATGCCTCTTTATCGCTTTGTCACCGTTTACCCTTCCCCCTCCCCATAGCCTCAAGTCCATTCTCTAGTAAGTCTGTGTCTTTATTCCTGTTTCACCCCTAGGTTTTTCATGACATTTTTTTTTTTAATTCCATATATATGTGTTAGCATACGGTATTTGTGTCTCTCTTTCTGACTTACTTCACTCTGTATGACAGACTCTAGGTCTATCCACCTCATTACAAATAGCTCAATTTCGTCTCTTTTTATGGCTGAGTAATATTCCATTGTATATATGTGCCACATCTTCTTTATCCATTCATCCGATGATGGACACTTAGGTTGTTTCCATCTCTGGGCTATTGTAAATAGAGCTGCAATGAACATTTTGGTACATGACTCTTTTTGAATTATGGTTTTCTCAGGGTATATGCCCAGTAGTGGGATTGCTGGGTCATATGGTAGTTCTATTTGCAGTTTTTTAATGAACGTCCATATGAATAATGTTCTCCATAGGGGCTGTATCAGTTTACATTCCCACCAGCAGTGCAAGAGTGTTCCCTTTTCTCCACACCCTCTCCAGCATTTATTGTTTGTAGATTTTTTGATGATGGCTATTCTGACCATTGTGAGATGATATCTCATTGTAGTTTTGATTTGCATTTCTCTAATGATTAATGATGTTGAGCATTCTTTCATGTGTTTGTTGGCAATCTGTATATCTTCTTTGGAGAAATGTCTATTTAGGTCTTCTGCCCATTTTTGGATTGGGTTGTTTGTTTTTTTGTTATTGAGCTGCATGAACTACTTGTAAAAAAAAATGGTCATGAAGAACCTAGGGGTAAGACAGAAATAATGACACAGACCTACTAGAGAATGGACTTGAGGATATGGGGAGGGGGAAGGGTAAGCTGGGACAAAGCGAGAAAGTGGCATGGACATATATACACTACCAAACGTAAAATAGATAGCTAGTGGGAAGCAGCCGCAGAGCACAGGGAGATCAGCTCGTTGCTTTCTGACCACCTAGAGGGGTGGGATAGGGACGGTGGGAGGGAGGGAGATGCAAGAGGGAAGAGATATGGGAACATATGTATATGTATAACTGACTCACTTTGTTATAAAGCAGAACCTAACACACCATTGTAAAGCAATTATACTCTAATAAAGAGGTAAAAAAAAAAAAAAAATGAGAGAGAGAGAGACGCAGACTGATCTGGCTCCTCACATTCCAGGCTAAATCAGTGCTAAGATCCCAGCAAACGGCCACATCCAATGGTGTGCTGGAGAAAGCTCATACTAGCTTGTGAAAGCTGACTTTTAAATTTTCAGAAATTCTATGAGCTGGTCATTAAACACAGCCACTATTAAAAGTGAAAAGTTATAAACTTACAGTTAAGCAAATTGTATTAAAAACAAAGGTAAACATTTAGGTTGCTTCCATGTCTTGGCTGTTGTAAATAGTGCTGCTGTGAACATTGGGGTGTGGTATCTATACAATGGAATGTTACTCAGCCATAAAAAAAGAATGAAATAATGCTATTTTCAGCAACTTAGGTGGACCTAGAGTTTATCATACTAAGTGAAGTAAGCCAGACAGAGAAGGACAAGTATCATATGATATCACTATATGCGGAATCTAAAAAATAAAAGATACAAATGAATTTATTTCCGAAACAGAAAGAGACCCACAGACATAGAAAACAAACCCAAAGGGGAAAGGGGCGAGGGAGAGATAAATTAGCAGGTTGGGATTAACATATACGCACCACTATATATAAAATAAATAACCAACAAGGGCCTACTGTATAGCACAGGGAACTATGCTCAATATTTTGCAATAACCTATAAGGGAAAAGAATCTGAGAAAAGTATATATATATGTGTGTATATATATATATGTGTGTGTATATGTCTGAATCACTGTGCTGTACACCTAATATGATATTGTAAATCAACTATAATTTTAAAAATAAATAAAAGAACCATTAAAAAACAAAACGAAGGTAATACTCAAAATATCATTCCATAATTATTTTACTACATGTTACTGTTATCCATGCTCTCGAGGTTATTTACGCCTATGGTAACTGTACAGAGGAAATGCTGTATGATGATGTGCCACCATGCATCCTTCCCTACTCTGGGCTCAGTGATGTCACAGTGGTAATTTGAAATCCGCCATGGTGGGAGTATTTATAGCATTGGAATCAATAAAAGCTAAAAATCAGGGCTTGGTTTCTTGTTTTGTTGATTGTCTAGACTGCAGAAAGTAGATGGAGAAAACATTAATAATGAAGATTAAACTTAAAAGTGTGCTGTGTCTATAGTCATCCTATTGTGAATAGCACCAAAAAAATTGAAGAAACATTCTTCTGGTATTCAAAAATTATCTACTAAGGAAAGAATTCACTCAGGTCACTGACAGATAAGTGAAGTTCTGACATAAGTTTCTGTGGTTTCACTTCTTATTAACATAAAAGATACTATTAACCAACATTCATGTTGGAACTACCCTAATTTTTTGATTGCAGCCATAGGATGTCTATATAACGAGTGTTCAGTAAATATCAAAGAAGTCATTCAATAAGAACCAATTAGCTATCGGGGATTTAAATAGAATTATAAATTTTATTATTATTTACCACTTGTGTGCTATGCATCCTATCTATCATTAAAATTTACAGTAAACACACAGAGGTATATACACATTCTTTCTTTGGAGAGTTTTGTTTTTAAACATTTACCAGGACACTAGACGCCCCCTTACTTGCAGCTTCACTTTCAGTGGCTTAAGTTACCTGCAGTCAATGGTGTCTGGAAATAGTAAGTGGAAAATTCCAGAAATAAACAATTCCTAAGTTTTAAATTGTGCCTTGTTCTGAGTAGCGTCATGAGATCTCTCGCTATGAACCTGTGTCCCACGCGGGACAAGAATTATCCCTCTGTCCCGTGTATCCTGCCCATTCATCACTTAGCCACCTCTTGATCATCAGATTGCCTGTCGTGGTATCACAGTGTTTGTGTTCAAGTTATCCTTATTTTACTTAACAATGGCCCCAAAGCGCAAGAGTGGTGATGCTGGCAATCTGCCAAAGAGAGGCCGTCTAGTGCTCCCTTTAAGTGAAAAGGTAAAAGTTCTCGACTTAATAAGGAAAAAGATTGTATACCGAGTTTGCTAAGATCTGTGGTAAGAACGAACCTTCTATCTGAGAAATTGTAAAGAAGGAAAAAGAAATTCGTGTTAGTTTTGCTATCACACCTTAAACTGCAAAAGATGCTGCCACAGTGCGTGATAAGTGCTTAGTGAAGATGGAAGAGGCACTAGATTTGCACAATATGGAAGATATTTTGAGAGGGAGAGAGCACACATTCATATAACTTTTATTATAGTATATTGTAATCATTCTATTTTATTATTAGTGGTTGTTAATCTCTTGCTGTGCCTAATTTATTAAATAAACTTTATCATACATATGTATGTATAGAAAAAACATAGTATATACATATAATGTATATATGTGTGTGTGTGTGTGTGTGTGTGTGTGTGTGTGTGTGTGTGTGTGTGTGTATGGTTCAGTACTATTCGCGATTTCAGGCATCCAGTGGGGGTCTTGGAATGCATCCCCGGAGGATAAGCAGGGATGACTACATATAAATTGCCACATTCAATTTTCATGGATTACAAGGACAAGGGAAAAAAATTGCTCAAGCAAAAGATGACACGAACAAAGGGAATAAAGATGGCGCCTTTTTCAGATGATTTTTGGAGACACCAAGAGCTAAGAGACAATGAAGGAAGGCAGCTACAGAGTTTGGGGTGGACACTTTGTGATCCAAGAAGAAACATACAGTCAGGATATCTTTTGTATGTGAAGGTCAGGGAATGACATCTTATGTTATCCAGGGACTCCAGAATGATTTCACCAGCATACCCTTCTTGAAAAACTTACACGACTGTCTTCTCACTAGCCAAGAAATAATCAAAATGAGGAGGTCAAGAATGGGAAAACTTCTAAGAGGAAGCCCTGAAACAAGCTAATAACAGAAGAGGAAATAACTGCTGTACATTTTGTTGCAAGCCAAACGCAACTAAAATATTAAAAATTACTAAGAGGATAGAATAAAATAACTTAAAACAATTAAAAAGAAGAGAACTGAATAATGATCATAATTTGTTAGTGGTGTATTGATTTCCTGGTTCAAGGTGTCTAATATGTAGAGAGAGCCAGGCTTTATAAGCTCTGTAATGTTATTTCTTGAATGTTTTTAAAAAGAATTCGCTTTATTCCCTCAGTTTCCTAAGAAATATCAGTTTTTCTTATCTTGTTCTGCTTGCCATCTTTTTGTCTTGGATTGTTTGTTAGTTGAGATAGTTCTACTTTCTATGGCACTTTTGTTGAATGACTTTATTCCCTTTAATTTAGAACCATATTGTGGCTCCTATCCTCTTCCATTTACAATAAATTTATTTTTTTATTCACCATAAAGATCATGTTTATTTGCTTTCAGTAACCTTATTCGGATATTCTTGTTTAAAAATTTTATTAAGACATTGTTTTAGAGCACTTTTAGGTTCACAGCAACATTGAGCAGAAGGTACTGAGATTTCCCATATAAATGCTGTCCCTACACATGCATCACCTCCCCCATTGTCAACATCTCCCACCAGATGGGTACATTTATTACAATTGATGACCCTACATTTGATACATCATTATCACCTAAAGACCATAGTTCATATTATGCTTTACTCTTGATGTTGTACATTCTATGGGTTTGGGCAAATGAATAATGACATGTGTCCATCATTATCGTATCATACATGGTATTTTCGTAGCCCTAAAAATCATCTGTGCTTCACCTGTTTATTTCTCCCCTCACCCCCAGCGCCTCGCAATCATTGATCTTATTACTGTCTCCATAGTTTTGCTTTTCCAGAATGTCATATAGTTGGAATCATACACTATACAGCCTTTTCAGACTGACTTCTTTCACTCAGTAATATGCATTTAAGGCTCCTCCCTGTCTTTTTGTGGCTTAATAGTTCATTTGTTTTTAGGGATGAATAATATTTCACTGTCTGGATGTACCACAGTTTATCCATTCACCTACTGAAGGACATCTTGTTTGCTTCCAAGTTTTGGCAGTTATGAATAAAGCTGCTGTAACATCTGTGTGCAGGTTTTTGTCTGAACATATGTTTTCAACTCCTTCTGGTAAATGCCAAGGAGTATGATTGCTGGATTGTGTGGTAAAAGCATGTTTCTTTTTGTAAGAAACTTCCAAGTGTCCTCTAAGTGTCTGTACCATTTTGCATGCCCACCATCAATGAATGAAATTTCTCTTGCCACACCCTTGCCAGCATTTGGTGTTGTCAGTGTTCCAGATTTTGGCCAGTCCAGTAGTTGGATTGTGATATCTCATTGTTGTTTTAATTTGCATTTCCCTGATGACATGATTTGGAGCACCTTTTCATATCTTATTTGCAATCTTCTTTGGTGAGGTGTCTGTTAAGGTCTTTGACCCATTTTTTTATTGGGTTGTGTTGAGTTTTATGGTTGAGTTTTAAGAGTTCTTTGTAAAAATATATCTATATATTTTTTCTATTGCTCCCTCTTCATCATATTATCTGTAAGGTCTAAGATATATTATTTACCAAACTTCATTTTTCCTGAATGCCTAAAACCCAGGTAACACTGAATAGGCTCACCTCCCCCCAGGTATAATTTTAAGATCTCTTCTCTATGCAGTGTCAGATAGCATGTTATTCAGGTAGAGGAGGTGAGGCAGAGAGCCAAATAGCATAACACACTTTGCTAATATTCTTCATCTTGCCAATCAGTACCTATTGATGCAGTACCTATAGACTCCAGGTGTCCAGCTCTTGCCTTAGAGATAAGGAGATGGAGAGAAAGAGTTTTCAACGGGAACTGTTGGTTAATCACAGGCCAGAATCTAAGACTCCCTACTCTCAGTTAACTGGTTAAAAAGTGACCTTGGTTTTTTACTTAGAAGTGAGAACTAACAATGATGAAGCATTGAAGAGGAAGGAGATAGTAAGGGCTAGAAGGGGCCTCCTGATGAGCCTCTGTTTGCTGTGATCTAACCAGTGGTTAAATCACCTTGTGGGTACCTCTCCTGCGGGTTCATTATCCCTCCACTAAGCCTACTATGGTCTGGTCCATAGTTTACTATCAGATCCGTCCCCTCATATGAGTGACTTGCTTGGTATTTGATGTTTTTACATCCCTTGTAAGGGGTCCCTTTGTTTCTCCTGACAATTCCTATCACTTCATAGTTCATTCTGAGTTACATTATGTTCCTCTTAATGGGCTTATTGCCAAAGGGCATTGGCTAGATGCATCTTCCAATATATATGGCATGCTTTTTTTTTTTTTTTTTTGCGGTACGCAGGCCTCTCACTGTTGTGGCCTCTCCCGTTGCAGAGCACAGGCTCCGGACGCGCAGGCTCAGCGGCCATGGCTCACGGGCCCAGCCGCTCCCCGGCATGTGGGATCCTCCCAGACCGGGGCACGAACCCGTGTCCCCTGCATCGGCAGGCGGACTCTCAACCACTGCGCCACCAGGGAAGCCAGGCATGCTTTCTTTATTTCCTTTTCTTCTTTGCTTTTTCTGAGTTTATTTCAATCCCAGATTATTGGAGGCTCTTCATATTTAACTTCTAGCACTTCCTAGTTTAGGCTTGAGTTTTTTAAAACCATGTTAACAGTCTTTAAGTGTACAGTTCAGTGGTGTTAAGTTTATTCACATTGTTGTGCCACAGATCTCCAGAACTTTTCATCTTACAAAATTGAAACCCTATACACACATTAAATAACAACTCCCTCTTTTCCCCTTAGGTTTGATTTTACTTTATGGAATAACAACATGTAACAAAACAATTCTCAGGGAAGGAAGCAGCTCCCAAGTCCTAGTACCTAGTCTTTTGTAAAGATGGATATGTTAGGATGGTTATTTTTAAATTATGGAGAAAAGGCAAAAGATTTATTCGATCTGAAGAGAAACCAGAGTATTTTCTTTTTTTAAAAAAAATTTATTGAAGTATAGTTGATTTACAATGTTGTGTTAATTTCTGCTGTACAGCAAAGTGACTCAGTTAAACGTATATATATTCTTTTTCATATTCTTTTCCATTATGGTTTATCACAGGATATTGAATATAGCTCCCTGTGCTGTACAGTAGGACTTTGTTGTTTATCCATCTTATATATAATAGTTTGCATCTGTGAATCTCAAACTCCTAATGCTTCCTTCCCCCACCCCCTTGTCCCCCTTGGCAACCACAAATCTGTTCTCTGTATCTATGAGTCTGTTTCTGTTTTGTGGATATGTTCATTTGTGTCATATTTTAGATTCCACATGTAAGTGATATCATATGGTAAGTTATGGAGGAAAAACTCATCCTTTAGAAATTTTAATCTCTTTGGGTGCAATAGTCATCACATATCTATATCTGTATTTATATCTATATCTATATCTACTGGTTGAATGATACTTGGCCCCTGAGTCATCAATATTTTAAATAAAAACCCACCATAGCCAAGAATGATGTGCAGCACACAGGACCCAGACATTTTTGCAGGAGCTCTTAAATATATTTGTAGTTACAACACCCACTCCTCCTGGTGTTCTAACTTTATGCAATTTCTATCTATGAGACAGCCCTAAATCTTTCCATTCCCAGAGGAAGCCTGCCATCTGTTCATCAAACTTAAGAGTAGTTGGAGGGAGCAGCTGCAGTTTCTATCTGGATTTGAGTGTGTATGTGTTAGTCATTAAGAAAAAAAGTTATGCTCATTTATGTTTTGAGTCATAACTATGCCATCAGTTGACTCCAACAAAACTGTCAATGCCAGTCTCAAGGGAGCAAGGTCTGAGTTCTGTTCCCAGCAATACTTTCCTGGTGGATTTTGGGTAACTCATATCAAATTCTTTCTCGTTGTCTCCATCTAAAAATGGAGAATGTTCTTTAAAAAATTTCACCTCTTCCTCTTGTCGAGAATAAAGAGGTAGCTCTTTGATTTCCTTCCTTATTTTTTTTGAATAGAGTAGCTTAAGTTCAGCTCTGGGAGTCAAGTTCTCCTTGAAGAGAGAGTCTAAGGAACTATCATGGCTGAGGGCTAGGAAGAGCCTTGGAGATCCGGTGGTCCAGTACTCCTCAGGCTTCAGAACTGCATTTTTTCTTGCTAATTTTTGCAGTATCTTTATATCACCTATTATATACTGAATATATAAATAGATTTCAGACTGACTTATTTTTAACACTCATCTTTGTCCTATGTAAGAATATCTGTAAATTATAGTTTAGATGTGCTATTAAGCTTATATTACAAACTAAAAAATATAGAATTTATAAATGTACATATTCCCCAAATTGCATTAAAATAAACACATGATTCTTTTTTAAAGTTATTTAAAAATTTTTTGATATGTAATTGACATATAATATCAGGTTCAAGTGTACAACATAATAATTTGTTATGTGTGTATACTGTAAAATGATCAGACAATATGTCTAGTTAACATCCATCCCTACACATAGTTAACAATTTTTTTCCCTTTGATGAGAACTTTTAAGATCTATTCTTTCAGCAACTTTCAAATATACAATACAGTATTGATAACTATAGTCACCGTGCTGTACATCACGTCCCCATGACTTACTTATTTTATAACTGCAAGTTTGTATCTTTTGAGTCATTTCACCCACCCCTCTGCCTCTGGCAGCCACCCATCTGTTCTCTGCAAACAGACAATTTTATTCTTAAAATAAAAAATAACGGATTGTGTGCCACCTAAAATCAGTGGCTCACATGTCATATTTTGGGAAACACTGATCTAAACCAGCTCTGTCAATTTGTACACATGGAAACTGAGCTTCGGAAAGTATAAATGACTTCATAAAGTCCTTTAGCTAATTAGAATCCAGGGTTTCTGACTTTTTTTTTTCTGAGTTTTCTCAGGCATGGAAAAGTAAATGGGAAAAGGATTCTGGGTGACAAATCTACTTGGAATTTAGTTAGAATTTGGGGAGATGAGTTAGCTGGGAAACATAGTTTGGGAAAATTGCAGAGGATCTTGGATGCTAGGTGTAGGAGTAGAAACTTCTCCCTGGGCTACAAAGTCTTAACCCTGGGATCCAAGGAACATCTAAAATTATACGTGAAGTTTAATGGATTTATGCACATGGATATTTGGGTGGGACGAGAGCAGTCCTCCATAAAGAGTTAATAACCATTGCTCTTGGCAATGGAAGCTATTTGGGTTCTCACATAGGGGAATACATGTGTTTTGGAAAGATCACTCTGGTACAAGATGAGAAATGGAACAGAGTGAAGACTGCCTCAAAGAGAGACAGCAGCAGATGTCTGAAGCCATTCCAGCAAAGGTACCTGAACAGGGCTTAGGGAGTCATCCCTTTAGGGTGGACTCAGGAACACAGATGTAGGTAACAGTGAACCAGAAGGGACTCACATTGGTTTTCTTCCTCTATTTTCTGAGGATCACCCAAGGAACCAAACTGAGTGAGAAAACTACATAATGCAAATATTATCAGAACAACTCTTGGTTTTTGTGTGTGCCTGGAGGTGGGGGTAGGGCAAAGGAGGAAGAGGAGAAGATGGTGAAAGGAGAAGCTTCTACATCATTGGAGTACTGCTTATTTTGCAACTAATAGGAGCACACGGGGAGGGATGTTTTCTGTTACTTTTGCTTGAGGGTTAATCATTTTAAAGCAACTGTTATCACCTACCTCTCTGAGAGTGTTGTAGTTCCCCAAGCGTGAAAAACGTATTTAACAAACAAGGTAGCCCCACGAGTCCCCTGCTGCTCTGCGTGCTTCTGCAGGTTATTTTACTTGGAAAGCACAACTGAAGAAAATTGTTTCTATTGAACATTGAGCAATGCAGAATGAGGATTTATTCACTCGTTTACCAAATGTTTATTGAGTGCCTATTATGCTCATGGCACTGATGGACACCAGAGCTGCAGAGAAGGAGAAGTCAAGAGTCCTTATCTTTAGGAAGTTTACAGCGTATTAGGAGTAGCAAAACAAACGAATGCATTTATCTACACACGTGGACACATTGCATAGCAAGTTAAATTAAGAAATAAAAACAATCATACACCTGATGACTAATTATATATCATCTTGTGATAGCTTTTCTTAGGAGGAGCACCAGTGCTTTTATTCTCCCCAGAGATCATCATCCTAATTTTTCATTGCAGTTTTATTGAAAAACTGAAAAAAATAGACTATACAAGGGATGACAAAGAAGAGTAAATGCAGAAAGAGACAGTTACTTGGGGACTTACTGATTAACAACATAGCCTTCACTTTGAATGAATAGCTTTGCATCTACCTCAGGTTGCTACCGAAGGAAAGCCACCACAATTATTATTTAATACTTTGGAGGTGACATCTATGTTCAAGAGACTGCTTCATAAATAACAGGCTCCCATAAATAATGAAGACCTAGTCTGCTTTAGAAAATTGCAACTGAAAGTCATAAGTGGCTCAGAGTAAGAGAAAATAAAAGATGGAGCATTCAGTAAAGCCATTTGTGGCTGGGCTGACTGGACTCAGGAAATGCTGATGGAGGAGGTCACAGTGGGTAACAGAAAGCTAAGATTGAAGCTGGGGAAACTAAGGTGAAAGTTCGGTTTAGGAAAATCAGGAATAGATTTTCTCTGGCTCATATATATCAAATATTCCAATGAGCCTGTTTGACTTCCCAGCAATACCTTTAAGAACTTTCCCAAAGACGGCAAGCTGATCTTCTGTGTTACCACCCTCATGACTGCAGAAGCAAGTTTTTTTTAATGAGAGTAATATGAATAATGTCAAGCTCAATCTGTTGATAGCATGTGCATCGGTTAGCTATTGCTGCAAAACAAACTAACCCCAAACTAAGTGGCTAACAATGACACTCATTTAATATTATAGCTTTTATTTCTGCAGATTAGCTCTGGGTTTGGTGGGTGGCTAGGCTTGGCTGGGGTGGCTCTACTCCATGTGACTCTCCTCCTCTTGGTAAATACCTGGACGTGTACTTTTCATGGTGGTGGCAGAGGTCCAACAAGGCAAGTAGAAAGCATGCAGGGACTCTGAGGACCGTGACACATCATTACTTTCCCCTCATTCTGTTGGCCACAGCAAGTGAAGGGGTGGGAGGATATACTTCATCTACATAATGGGAGGAAGTAGGAAGTTATATGCAAAGGGTGTGGATATAGGGAAGTGGATATAGGGTGGTGAAGAATCGGAGGATAGTAATTCTGTCTCCCTATTGTGTCAAGATGGGACAGACTTGGACACAAATTTCAGCTTTATTGTTTATAATTAAATGTCTCAGAGAGGTTGCTTAATCTTTCTGAGTCTTCATTTAGTCATCTTTAAAACTAAATAATAAAATGTTCAGATTTTGTTTGTAAAACTTCTGGGACTTAAACTAAATTATCATTTTTTCCTTTTCCTATTTTGTGTGTATGGCCATACGTTTGCTATTATCAAATTCTTGTAATTATGCTCACATCCACTCTTTTATGCTGCTCAGGACTGACTCTATCACCTTTCAAAGATCTGTTACTGACAAAAAGAAAATGGAAAAAAGGAGAAAGTGGAATTGTTCTCCAGGAACGTAGTGTCTAATAATGCAAAGCTGATTAGGTGAAGGCATTCTCTTTTGGTTTTCAGAGTGACTATCAACATCATATAATAGCTCATGCCCCTACTCAGAAATCTGAAGGATTTACTTTCCTGAATAATTAGTATGTTTCCAATATAACCTCCAGTGATTAATATCAGACCACTATTTGATATCGGCAATGACAATAATGTAAGCCCTACTTCCTTGTCCAGTCCAAAGGAAGGTCTCCAAGGGAATGTATAATTTCTGCATGGAGGATCATTTTATTCAGAGATTAGGAACATCAATTAAGTAGCTGGGTGTGTCATATATTGTATCTCATTTAATCCTTAAAATGGCTCTGGGAGGTACTTATTTTACAGATGCAGACTTTCAAGCTTAGACAGGCTGGGTAACTCGTTCAAGGTTGTATAATTAGTAAGTTGTAGTAGCTAGCCTCCATACAGATCTAATTCTAAAGTCTGTTATTAAGCACTTTTTTTAAAAAAAATAATCTGGAGTTGAATTCCCGATTTAAAATTTAGAATTAAATAAACAATAGATATCATCTTTGATGTCAAAGGAAAAAATACAACCTATCACCAAACACTAACCACGATGAGTGTCACTAAAACATTCAAGTCACAATAATTTTGCTTGTCTTTGAAAAAATTTTAAGGCCTGTTTGGAAATGATTTTAATGATCTAGGTCTCTTTTTAAAGCAGGGGGAATCCCAAACTGATAATTTCCCCTTTTTTTGTAAATTTCCCCGAGGCAAGTAGAGGCCTTCTAAATTATTTGATTGATCTTAGGCCAAACTGAGATCATTCTTTTCCAAAATAGCCATTCAGCATGTAAAGATTTAAAAGGCCTGGCTAAAGGTTTTAATAATGAGAGTCTGGTATAAGAGACATCTCTCTAAAGTAATTCTCTCACTCTCTCTCCTTCTCTTTGCCTTTTATTCTTTGCTTTCCAACATCTCTCTTTTAGTTCCTCTCCTGCAGCAACTCCTCACTCAAGGAAGTTTCAAAGTTAAATTTGGGGGTAAGGAAGTGATTTGAAGCTATGAGCTTTGTCTTAGACCAACTGGTAGTCCCTAAGGTCTTATCTTCTTTGTTTTCTTGAGCAAAGGCCCAACAAAACTTGTGCTGTCTGCAACCCAGCTGGGGAATGAGCAGGCAAAGTTAGTGAAATGTGAAGATTTATAGGATAGCAGAGAGTGGAGAAGTATTAGTACCCAGAATATGCCAAATGTGGGGTGAGTTAGCTCTAGAGAACCAGATCTATTTCCTAAAAGCAAATAGGGAGCAAATTGTTTTTTTCTTGGATCTCATGGCACCCTGGTCCTACTCTTCCTCTCCCTCTTAGGCCACCACTCCTCATTGTCTTTTGCATTTTCTCTCTCTCTCTCTCTCTGTCTCCTCTGCCTCTAAATGTAGACATCCTTAGGATTCAGGCCTGGACTTTTTTTTCAGTTCAGTTTACACTTATTTTGTTGGGTAATCTTATCTGCTAACAAAGTTTTACGTATAATTTATCATCCAACAATTTAAAGTCGTTTTCTATCTCTAGCTTGGATCTTTCTTCTAAACTTCAGATACACATATACAATGGCCAAATTGATGCCCCACCCAGGTACCTCGCAGGAATTTTAAATGCTACATGTTTGAAGCTTGCTTATTGTCTTTCATCCGCCCCCTTTGGACCATGCTGTCTTAATAAATGCTAACTCCATCTACCTGGATGCTCATGCCAGAAACCCAGGAGTCATTCTTTTCCTTTATTTTCTCTTTTAAAACAGTAATTTAAAGTTTATTCCAGCTATAATACCGGTTTCTCTGTCATGTTTCAGAGCCCATTACCAAGACATTCTGTTGCACTTGTCTGTCTGATTTATGGATCTGTTCAATTTCTGGCACTAGGGCATCGTCTGAGTTTCGACCAGACAGCAGTGATAAAATGGGTGGAATAACTTTAGAAATAGTTAAAGCAAGAGACCATTGTGTTTCTAAGACAAATGCTCTCATTATTACTTCATGTTTGGGTGATAAAATAGAATCATTACCATTTAAATTTCTAAATATTATTTAAAATTTAATATTATGTTAATATTTGGATGATGAATTCTTGTTGTAAGTGCAATTGTCAAAAAGAATATACATTGATAAGGGCTGTCATTAGGGCCTGTAATTGTGGCCTGCCAATCAGTCACAGGCCAAATGGCTATGTTCCTTATTAGTGGTTTTAGGTCTGTGATATTCTCTTTAGTTTTCCACTCTCTCAGTGTGGATGTCCAAACTCTAGGGTGGTGGACAGAGGCTGTCCTTTTGCCTCATGCCATCTTTGCTGAACTCAAGTGATAAATGGATGGTAAGTTGGAGGGGTGATGGGTTGGGAAGTGGATCAGGAATGAGGGCAAAGGAGGGAAAGTGGAAACCTTTATACAGTAGAAGTCATCCGCAACACCTCCTCCCCTCAGCCCACTCTCACATCCAATCCATCACTTGTCCTGGCAAAATAAAGCTCACACCCACCAGTCTTCCCCATCCCACCAGCCACCATGATCTCCCTGGACCATTGTAATAGCTTGGTAGCTATCTGGAGCATCTTCCCTCTTTCATCCTCAACCACCTTGATCCATTCCTTAAACTGTAGCCAAAGTGAGCATTTAAACAACGTAAATCAAACTGTCTTTTTCTTTCTTCAAATCGTTTCATGGCTCCCCACTAAACTTATGATATAATCTAAAATTTTTAGAGTGTCCCTCAAAGCCCTTCCCAACCTGACTGCTTCCCAGACTCCTTTACCAGAGCCCTCCCTTTTCCTCTTTACACTTCAGTCACGTTTTCTTCAACACACACAAGGCTTCCCACCTCCAGCGGGGGGCGTGCTGCTCTCTCTGCCAGGATGAGCTTCTGTTCTCTGCAGAGCTAATTAACTCCCACTCTCCTCCAGGGCTAGGCTTAAATGTCACTTTCTCAGAGGGACAGTTCCTAAATGTATTGATCTAAATTATCATCCTCTGTTATATCCTCACACAGGGCTTCTCTTTATAATCTTTATCAAAATTTGTAATTTCATATTTATTTATGCAATTACTGTCTCCCCTACCAGCCAGTGGCTCCAGAGGGCAGAAGCAGTATCCACTTTGATATCATTAGCACATGTCTAGCATGTGGTAGATTGGCGATAAATATTAGTTGGAATAAAGGTAATATAATTTTTATTATAAATTAAAAAATATATTCTTTTTCCTAAAAAATCTAACTTTTAGGGGGATCTTTGAAGAATTTATCATAAGTCTTCATATAAAAGACATTATTAGATAGTACAACAGATAATGTATGCAGTTTGGATTTATAAGAAATATGGAAATATTCATTAAATTGATATTAAAATTAAATATTGGCTATGTTTTAATCATAGAAAGAAATACATGTGTAATTGGTACCTTGAAGAGCAGGACTCTTGGGATACATTCAAAAAGTATATTTATTTTTTGTCTGTTTAAAATATATTCAATGGAGGAAGTGTTTCCCTGCCCTGGTTTACTTTTACATACTAACAATAAAAAATAACTGTACAGGGCTTCCCTGGTGGTGCAGTGGTTGAGAGTCCGCCTGCCGATGCAGGGGACACGGGTTCGTGCCCAGGTCCAGGAAGATCCCACATGCCGCGGAGCGGCTGGGCCCGTGAGCCATGGCCGCTGAGCCTGCGCGTCCGGAGCCTGTGCTCCGCAACGGGAGAGGCCACAACAGTGAGAGGCCCGCGTACCGGGAAAAAAAAAAATTGTACAATCACAGCCTCAGTTTCAATTCAGAAATTAAGACATCCAGTTCCAAGTAATGATCTAAACTCTGAACTCGATTTAAAGATAAAGTATTTCCACTTCCCTGGCTGGTAGTTTTCTTCAGGCAGGAAGGCAGGGAAGGGGAGGTTTCACCCTTCTATCTCCTTTCCCAAGTTGGGCTTCCATCCCTCCTTTTTCCATCCCTTTTTGAGAATTCTAGGATGCATGTCCTGTGAGGTGGGCAATACACATATATGTATGGAGAAGGAGAGAGAGGGAGAGAGAGGGAGAGGAAGAGAGGGAGGGAAGGAGAGGAAAAAAGAGAGAGAGAGTTATTTTAAGGAATTGGCTCACGTGATCATGGGGGCTGGCAAGTCCTTACTACTTGCTGTCTCTTGTCATTTTGATGATAGTCATTCTAATGGGTGTGAGGTAATATCTCACTGTTGCTTTTATTTACATTTCCTTGATGATTACTGATGATGAACCCCTTTTCATGTACCTGTATGTCTTCTTTGGAAAAATGTCTATTCAGTTCTGTAGCCCATTTTTTAAAAAAATAAATTTATTTATTTTATTTTATTTATTTATTTTTGGCTACATTGGGTCTTCATTGCTGAGCACAGGCTTTCTCTAGTTGCGGCAAGTGGGGGCTACTCTTTTTTGTGGTGCACGGGCTTCTCACTGAGGTGACTTCTCTTGTTGTGGAGCATGGGCTCTAGACGTATGGGCTTCAGTAGTTGTGGCATGCAGCCTCAGTAGTTGTGGCCCATGGGCTTAGTTGTTCCGCGGCATGTGGGATCTTCCCAGACCAGGGCTTGAACCCGAGTCCCCTGCATTGGCAGGTGGATTCTTAACCACTGCGCCACCCGGAAGCCCCCATTGCCCATTTTTTAATCAGATTGTTTGAGTTTTGCTATTGAGTTGTAAGAATTCTTTATATATTTTGGATTTTAACCCCTTACCAGATATGTGACTTGCAAATATTTTTTCCCATTTCATAGGCTGCCTTTTTATTTTGTTGATTTTCTTTTTCTTTTCCTGTGGAGAAACTTTTTAGTTTGATGTAGTCCCTCCTGTTTATTTTTGCTTTTGTTGCTTTTGCCTTGTGTGTCCAAAAAAGTCATTGAAAAGACCAATGTCAAGGAGCTGACCCCCTATGTTTTCTTCTAGGAGTTTTATAGTTTCAGGTCTTAAATTTAAGCCCTTAGTCCATTTTGAGTTGATTTTTGTGTATGGTGTAAGATTATAGTCCAGTTTCATTCTTTTGCATGTGGCTATCCAGTTTCCCCAATATCATTTATTGAAAAGAGTATCTTTTTCTCATTGTATATTCTAGGCTCTTTTGTCATAAATTAATTGACTATATATCCATGGGTTTATTTATGGGCTCTCTATTATGTTCCACTGATCCATGTGTCTGGTTTTATTCCAATACCATACTGTTTTGATTACCATAGTTTTGTAATATAGTTTGAAATCAGGACGTGTGATGTCTCCAGCTTTCTTCTTCTTTCTCAAGGTTGTTTTGGCTGTTGGGGGTCTTTTGTGGTTCCATATGAATTTTAGAATTGTTTGTTCTATTTCTATGAAAAACACAATTAAAATTTTGATAGAGATTGCATTGAATCTGTAGATTGCTTTGGGTAGTATGGACATTTTAACAATATTTGTTCTTTCAACCCATGAGCACAGTCTATCTTTCCATTTATTTGTGTCTTTTTCAATTTCTTTCATCAGCATCTCATAGTTTTCAGTGTACAGAACTTTCACCTCCTTGGTTAATTTATTCCTAAGTATTTTACTTTTCAATGCAATTGTAGATGGGATTTTTTTTTAAATTTCTCTTTCTGATAATTTGTTATTATTTACATATGTCAAAATCCAATCAAAGATTGAAGTCATCTGGATGGGGGTTATAGACTCTAAGCTAACTTGAAGATTAATAATAATATGAGCAAATTTAGGGGATGTAGATTATGTGTGGCCTTCTGTTTAAATTTTGGCACCATTAAAGCAGTTACTATAAATAGAACCCTTCCTATCAGTATAAGACAAAGATTTAGTCCTATTTAAGGCTGATGTCCTCTGGTTATTAGGAAACTTCAGTAAACTAGGAAGATAATCAATGCTCCTTCCCCCCAGTTATTTGGAATGAAACATTTGCTTCATTACTGGATATGTTGGCATATTCTCTTACTCACTGTTCACTGTTTACTCTTGAGGCTCATGTTTCTCTTCTATTCACTTTACTTTGTGTTCTAGGAGGTTGAGATCTATCAACTGGACCAACCAGGCTCCTTTCCTTTCTGAAGTGCAGAGGGTGCCAGAGGAGATAGAGACAAAGTTTTTTTGTTTTTCCCATATCTCCCTCCCTGCCAAGCTTTAGGTTGGTGGTGACTGAGTTCGCTACCAAGGCCACAGTTCCCGTCAGGTGACTGTCCAATAACTACAGGTCTTACTGCACTCTGCTAACTGCTCCATTTCTTTAGACCTAGGTATGCTAGTCAACCTCTTGTTGCTAGCCCTGTGGTTCTTCACCGTTCTTGTGCGTTACTACCACACTTTTGTCAATAGTGTCTTAACTAAACTCTTCTCCATTACCGTGTTTGAATGTGCCATCTGTATCCTGCCAGCACCCTAAATGGATTACATAATTGGTACCAGGAGGGGCCCCTGTAATGAGCTTTTAAAATGGGTTTCTGGAATTGAGAGTCTGACATATTTGATGAATATATGAATAAACTTTTTCCTTGCTGGGGGGGAATGGACGTTGGTAGTCCATAGTATGTGGTACCATTATGATTACTCAAAGTATCACCAGTAGCAGCATATGATGGAGTACAGATGCAGGGCAAGGTACTGGGAGACCAAGTCATCCAATTCTCCCAACACCATTTATTGAATGACCCTGTCTTCCTTACTGATTGAAATGGTCTTCTTTACCATAAACTAAATTCTTTTGTGTACTGAGGACTGTTCCTGGGCTGTCTATTTTGTTCCATTTATTTGGGTAAGTCTCACATGATCACTTTATTTTATTGACCCACTATGTGAGTAAAGGACAGAACACTGATTCGTAATAATAATACCCTCCACTTCGATAGTGCTTGTACCAGGCACTGTTCTAAGTGCTTTAGGTATATTAACTCATTTCATCTTCAGAACAACTCTATGGATAGAAGCTGTTATTATCTGTGTTTTGCAGATGGAAAATGAGATACAGAAAAGTTAAGTGACTGGCACCAGATCCCACAGCCTGAAAGCAGAGGAGCTGAGATTTGAGACTAGGAAGTCTGGACTCAGAGCCTGCACTCCTAACGACTATCCTACACTACCTCTAACCATGAGTGAGGGCATCTCTTTTGGGGACTAAAAAGATACAGTCCAGGTGCACTGCTCCTGATGGTTTAAATTAATCAGATAGAACTTAGATAACCTAGAAAAATTGGTAGTTATGATATCTCCTAGACTGTCTCTTTCAATTATCTGTTTCTCAAGTAACCTTCTAGTTACTGTCAGACTTCATCTGCATCAGACTAGCAAATCAAGTCTAAAACATTTTATACTTGCCCATCTTCCCTGCTGTTCATATCACTGAGTTAGCCAAATAAATTCAATTTTTTTCCACGGCAGGTTTCTCACAAATTGTGGCTGGCGTCTGTATATTTATGAAGTTTCTATTGCATTGCTAGTTTCTCATTGTATTATTATAATAGATCACAGATTGCATTGATAAATGCCATGACGAGACATGATAAACACAGTCCATTTTTGATGGGGTAAAGTTCTCTTTAATTTTCCTGGTCTATAAAACAAGGATTAGAACAACTGACTCACAGTGTTGGAGTGCATATTAGAAGATCATGTATGTGAGTGCAATTAGTAGTGCCTGGTGTATGGTAGGTATTCAAGTAATGTTGGTAGAGTCTGAATCATCAGAGGCTACAGTTATTACAGGGCTCAAGCTAAAAGCAGGGAGGAGACGTGGAGTGAATCATACTTATTGAGCATTTCCCATAGTCCAGGCATTATGCTTGGTGGTTTATATGCATATAGTCTGATATGGTGGAATTGGTAGGTGCTTTTATATGACGACATCCCCATGTTGTACAAAATTACGGTCCAAATATTATGTGCTACTTTGACATCTGGTGAAAAGAAGGATGCAAGGGGGACCCTCAAATATCCTAACCACAAGTTCCCTTCCAACTCTACTCCTCAGTTAAGCTTCCCAGGCCAAACAACCCTCTTTAATAGCAAATAGACCAAGTACAGTTCCCCTTTATCCCCAAGTAGCAGGTTTCAGTTCCTGGCCAGCCCACAGAATTGTTCAAACAAGCCAATTGCATCTTTCAGTGGGAAACAGAGGGTGCATCAGTCTCTTGATACTAAAAGCTTATCTCCCAGAGCCCCTGGTTATTCACTCTGTCACTGAGTACAACCCCCATGTGGTCTGTGAGGCATGTGATGTCTTCCTGCATCTGAGCTCTGAGTATATGTGACTAACAGACTGCTGTGATTCATCTGTCCAGTATTGGGTGTTGGCCATCCCCATAGCCTTAGGACCAGAATTCCTCTTTCACCAACAGAGTGAATAGGAGGTGGTCAAAAACCCTAGAAGAAACTAAACTGAATGAGTTCCACTGATTGCCCTAGATCATTGCTTCTCAAACTTTAGTGTGGAAACAATGACCTGGAGATCTTGTTAAAATATCCATTCTGACTTAGTAGGTCTAGAGAAGGTCTCACATGGGGCCTGAGATTTTGCCTTTCTAAAAAGCTCCCAGGTGATGCAGCTGCCCCTTAGACCACATAGTGAATAATAAAGCCCCAAGGGAAAGAGAATCCAGGCCAGGGAGACCTGGAATGTTCACTGCATCACTCATCAATGACCTTCCAATCATCTAGGAATCTGGCACATCAAGGAATGATGAATAGTACCTTCTAGGAATTGGGATATTCAGCCTGAGGGATTGGAAACTGACTAAGATCTGTGTAAGATGGAACACTCCACTGGAACCAAAAGAAAGAAACTTCTTAGGGGTCACATGGCCAGGAGACCCACATGTCAGACCCACTTATCAGTCTCTGCCTTGCTCTGGCCACTCTGTGATCCAATCCTACTGCTATTTTAAAGATGGAAATACTGGTCTCCATAAAGCTTGTCACTGGACTTTTTAGTTCTTTAGGATTAAAGAACTTTGCTTATTTCTATTAGTTTTTTTTTTTTTTAAGTAAGTTTCATTGGGAAAATGTCTGATTCAGGGAAAGGGGGAAAGGAGACAAAGGATTTGTTGCAAAGGGCCCTACTAACAAGCAAGACAGATACTTGTCATTGAGAAGGACAGGAGGAGAAGGAGAGAAGCAGAAGAAGAAGGGCTGGATGAAATCAAGTCATGTTTTCTCCAGGAAGCCTGACCTCAGTGAAAATCCAAAAGCAGAGGCTCCCAAGGAGTCCTTCTGCTCCCAGGAGACAGTGCAGATTAGATTGGTTTTATGCTTAGCAGACAGGCCTTGATGCTAATTTCTCTTGACCTTCTCTTGTGATTCTTGTCAGCCTGGCACTCATCTGTTAAGCTTGCTTTAATTATGTGCATAATGGCTCATTATTTTTTATAAAGGAAACAGCAAAGGAAACAATTATGCAAATGAATGAGGTTTGTTGTTTATTGTAGAGTTGTGGGCTAATTGCGCACTGGTACAAAAACACCATTGTCAAACACAGTGCCAGAAATAATCCCACTAATCTCTACCTCTGAGATCTCTTTCAGCACATCAGTACCTACAAGATAAACTTAATGTCCGAGAACAAATATGAAATGCCAGAAGAACTCATCTAGTGTAGTCAGATGGGTTAGGGGGTCCCCAGAAAAAGAGAACCAGACATGGCTTTCTTGACAGAAGAGAAGCCGTTTTGGCCTAGGCCATTTGGGGATGTAAGCCTGGCTGCAACGCCTTCCCTTGAACAGGTCTCAGTAATTAATGACCTTGGGGAACAAAGGAATGCAGGAACAGAGAAAAGGCAGTCAAACGGGAGCGCAGTGATAAAGCAGAGTCCTAGTTCCTCCTCAAGGAGGAGCACATATATGTAATAAGGGAATGATGATATTGACCCTCCTGACTTCGGTCAACTGAAGCTTGGACTCTGTTGCCCTTTGTCCTAATTCTATGCTGAATTCTCCTCTGCTCAAGCCCCTTCATGAATATGCATGTTCCCTTAGCTTGAAACGTCCCCAGTTTTACTGTTCGGGGAGACGCTGCTTCGGGTAAGATCCCTGGTGTTCTTCTTACTTGCTGCAAATTATAAATCCTTCCTTCTTCTGACCTTTGGCTTCATTGCGTCTATTGGCCTGACACCCACCAAGAGGCAAACCCAGTTCTGGGGTAACACTAGGGCAGGGGCTTTAATCAGAACAGCTACTCTTTCTTGCTAAGGCTGAAGGCTTACCAAGCTGTCCAAGATCACGCTTCTTCAACTAGCACCTCCTTTTTGGTTTGGTCTTCGATTGTTGTCAAACAGAAAAGATTTGTGTGTTTGGACCTAGTATTCTTTCTTCTGGTCTCTGCTTTGGAATGTCTCATTCATTCACTCGTTCATTCATTCATTTTGCCTGTTTTAGTTCTATCTAGTTCAATCTTTACCTGAAGGCCCCTGCATTTGTCTCCTTCTTGTCTTACCCAATATCACTTCTTTTTGACACAGCTCACTCATTACGGGTGGCCTTCTTTCAGCCTTAAATATTCCAACCTTCTTTGATCTTTGGTCTTTTACCTATAATGGATTAATTTCCCTCCACCCTCACGTAACCCCTAATTCTGATTTATTAGATTAGATCAGGAATAGATGTCATATGCTTCCATGCTACCCTGTATTTCTCCCTTAGGGCATTTGAAATTAATTGCTGTTGTAAAATGACTTGGGCTAACTTGGTCATTTATAATTATTATATCTTCTCCAGAACCCACAACCAGCGGGGAGAGTACACTGAAGGCAAGTCCTCAAATGCATTCTGCACAAAAAATATCACTGAACAGGCACAAAACACATCCCACAGCCTGTTCTGTAAGCTCAATGAAATCTTAGCACTCTGTCTTTTCATGCACCCAGACAAGCTCTTAATTAAAAGGTTCATTTGAGGCAAATGTGAAAATATACTAGCAGCAGGACTCAGCTAAATTTCTACTCAGTATCAAATACTGCCTAAATGGTAGGATATGGAACCAGAAGAAATACCAAGCCCTAGGGCATCATTTCAAAAGATATAAGGCTACTAGATTTGCTAGATTCCTAGATTTTTTTAATGTAATGATGGTAGAGTCTATACAATATTCTTAGCCATTTCCTAAAACTGGAAGATCATTTATTTCACCAAAGAGAAATTGTCTCCAATATCCATTATACCAAGTAACATTTTCCGCTGTTGATCAGATATTAAGGTAACGGTAGTTTTATGGTAGCTGTCCTTGGAGGGTGGATTTAGATTAGAGTCTTTCAAATACCACCCCTGGAATGTGTATTTCTGATTAGAGTTGTTCAGATATTAACCAACCACCCCCAGAATATAAATTAAAATGTCCATCTATATATCACACAGTATAAGTAATACAAAGTAAATTGCAGACAATATAGCAGTTGTTAAATTTGCAGGTTCATGTCTGGTGTGCTTACTGGAATATAAGTTCCATGGGGGAGGGGAGCGACATTCATTTCATATACCCAGAGTCTGTGCACTTCTAGACCCAGAGCAGGTGACCAAGAAATGTGTGGAATAAATGGAGCTCTTTTGCCAAACTTTCCCCCTTCCCTCCTAATTCTGCCTTTTTACTTCTCATTTTCTTCTGTCATTCTCTCTTCCTTCCTTCCTTCCCTCCCTTCCTCCTTCCCTCATTTCCTTATCTCTCTCCCTTTCTTTCTTCTTCTCTCTCTTTTTTCTCCCTTTGGGTCTCTCTCATCATCTTCCCCTCTCTCTTTCTCTTTTTATTTGTGTGAGAAAGTCACGTGGCGTCTTCAGAATTCTGACTAAATATTCTGCCATTGAAGAACTAGTGTTTGAAGACTGGCTTTAGCTTGATTTAGCTGCTTTGAGGCTCTGCACTTTCTTTGTTTCCTAATCTGTAAAAGGAGAATAGCAGTGATGCCTCGGTCAGAATTGCTGTTTTGAGAATTGGTGGAGTATTGCCAGCACACTTAATTCTCTCCCGCCCCCCCGCCTCTAAATTTAGCCTTAGCCCCCCTTTTCATTAATGATTCGATTACTTTAATTTCCTTAGCCATGAGGTCATTCACTTCTTTCTCCAACTGGCCTTGAAAAAGCGAAAATGTAGCATCTTTGCTGGTTGTGTTCGTGAGTGTGAGGTGTGTGGGGCAGGGCTGGCAGTCAAGGAGAAATGTTTTGCTCCACTCTTCTTTCTTTCCAAGCTGAGTTCTCTTAGATGAGCCAGTTAATCCCTTTCAGCTTTTGTTCTCCTATCTGTGAGAGGCAGTTACGATGCCCATCTCACATAGATGTCATGAGGATAGAATGAGATTAGTATACATGAAGACAGCTGGCCCAGATACATGCTCAGCAAAGGTGAATAGAACTGAAACAATCCCTTCTAACCAATTGTAACATCAGCGTTCAACCAGGAAGCTGACGTCTCTGAGCTATGGGTAAGGAATAATTACAAGAAGCGGACCCTATAAATTGTGGGAGGCTGGGGAAGTGAAGGTGTGCAGGGTGAGTTAGAGGATCACGGGAGACATCAGTCAATCTGAGAGCCAGGCATATCCAGTTGCCAAAGTGAGACTGAAAGGGGAGCTGATGGGAGGGCTGTAGGGAACTATTCTCTCTGGATCCACAACCACGCACCTTTTGAGGAACCTGGGATCTCTGTTAAACAGAGGTGAGCAGGCAGGTGGAAGACCTTGACCTTGAGCGGAGGAGAGAGACAGTAATGTGGAACCCACTGCACCTGCCTCTGTCTGTCACTCATGTCTAAACCTGATGACCTTAGAGATAATGGCTGATGCTGTATTTCCATCTTGCAAATCTCATGCAAATCCCAATGTTGACCAACTCTAACTCTGTATAATACCCAGAATTCTGGGAAATATAGTTTCAGCTTTACCAAGTTGACCTGGAAAAACCACCATACCAGTGTTTTCCATTTTACAGCTAACTCCTTTTGGCTTTGATGTAAATTACTTTTTTTTTTTTCAAGAAATGCTAAAAATACTCCTTAACCATGATCTTAAGTTTATGGAGATACATAAAGTAATATTCTAATTGGGTCAGGCCTTGTACTTTGCACTTGAAATGCAGTGTCACATAGGAGAAGGATTTTTAATGTAACCTGTATTAGTTTCCTTACAGATGGGAAAGGGAGATTTTTACTGAGTATAATTTGGGTTTAAATTTCAAATATACACTAGTAATGACCATATCTAGGGTCTGTAAATTTTATTCATTTGTTTGTTATTTGACAAATTTAAGTTTTAAGTTAAATTTAACTTAAAACTTAAGATTTTAAGTTTCATTGTCTTAAGATTTTAAGTTTCATTGTCTATCTTGCCATCTCTTCTCTGAGCCTCTTGGGACTGTGACATGAGAAACCTGGACTCTTTCAAACCTGCTCTTTTTTATCTCTAGTGGGCCCAGAACACTGGTATGTAAAGACTAAAATAATAAATACCACTTCTAATTTGTTGAAGAGAAATAATTGTTAAGGCTCTTAAGTACTTAAGGTTAGGTCCTTAAAATTTTCTTAATATAATTCTCTTCCCTTTCTGGAGGCTAATAGCACACCTGTGAGGCTGGTTCAATGTAGTTTAAAGCATTAATCATCTTCCTTGTTAAGCAATGGAGACTGGAGAGAGGAATAAGATGCTGACACTGTCTCAAGGGATTTAAAATCTGGTGTGTTTGGAGGGAGAGGGAACAAAAATGATAAGAAAACTTTGTGAGTGAGGTACTCTGGAGGAACACATGGCCAGTTCTTAGGGAGGAGAGGGCAGAAATCAGGGGCAGCAAACCAGTTGTCATTCCTCTAAGATTTCATTAAGCCTTAAGCACATTAAAGAAAGTAGGCAGGGTGTATATTCCCAGTAGAGGAAACTTAAGGAGAGCTGAACATTTAATTAACCTTTTAACAGCCTTGGTTGAGTGAACTGAGAAGTTTCATTCTTATTTTAACAACTTAAAGTCGGAGGAGCATGGATATGGTAAAAGAGAGAGAGAAAGCGAAATAAAATGAGTAAATGGTTAAGGGAATGAAGTTTATTTTTAGCATCACCATTTATCTTCTGCGGCCCCCAACCCCCTGTGCACTGGGGTCTCAGTGACCTTCTGCTATCTCTGGTCACTCCCCCTGCTTTGATGACATTTGTTTGACTCACCAGGACCCTTTCCACCATTAAACCTTACTTTACCTTGTCAATTGCGTTATTATGAACTTTCATCAAATCTTTAACCGTGGTCATTTTTAAGTCTTTTGTCATTTACAGACAGTTCTGGGTGTACTCTGATGCTTATGCAAAAATGTTCCTGTAAAAGGGTTTCATCTTCAAGGAATTCATGGAAAAGACTCTGACAAGTATAGGTTTCTGGTAACTGACTATACTGCTGAACTGAATGAAGAAGCATTTTCAGAACTCTAATGGAAAACTGATGAATTCATAAAAGTGCTAACAAAAGATCAAGATGAAAAAAAAATTGATTACGTGGGACTGAGTGAACTGATGAGGATGATTTTAATTTTTGTGACTTTCTGTTTGAATAAAAAAAAAAATCCCACAAGGACTCAGAGGCAAAAAATATACAAATAATTTTCACTGCAAAGTAAAGGAGCTGTTACCGTGGAGGATTCCTGGACTGAATGTCAATATTATGACATAGTATGAGTGTGTTTCGTGTTTGGTAATTGCAATCATTGTTGCTTTTGTTGTGGTCATCCGTTTACAATGCTTGGTGTCAGTTTATTTCTGTCTTGTAAAAATAAAATACAGTGTGTGTGTGTGAGAAAAAAAACAAAAACAAAATAAAAAACCTTACTTTACCTGTCTTCATCTTATTCTTTTGAAGCTCTGTTTATTAGAGTACCTCTTTACCAGGCACTCACTATCATCATTCAGATACCTTACATTCATAGAGTTCCTTAAAGTATTCTAAGTGTTTTTAAGTATATTACATCATTTAATTAACTTATTTGAATGGATTAATATATTAACAAATAGGTCTCTCTAGGTAACATATTGATATGTTAACACGGGACTACTGGAAAGAGTACCATTACTCTCCCAGGTCCCTTAGATTTGCATAGTTTTTTATACTTTGTAAAGTGTTTCCCATCTGTTTTTGATAAGGCTCTGGGGTAGTGGGAATGGGGCACTGGGGAGATTGGAAGAGAAGGTTCTTAAGGCACAGGGTCCTTTGGGGCCAGAGCCACCGCATTGCACAACCCCAGGGCATGCCATTGACGCTGTTGACCCTGGGATGGCACCCTTGCAGCTGTGCAGGGCACTACCTGTGAGTAGCCAGCCATAGCAGCTCTGTTTGTGGTCTTCAATTCACTCCCCCGGTGCCTCTGCCCCTGCCCGAAAATGTTGGCTTACACCTACCAGCCGGTAATGACTAGGAAGGGGCTGGATGGAGGGAATCCTAACCCTATGCTTCCCAGGATGGAATAACTAAAGCCCCCATAGTACGCCCTTCTTCCAGGGGCAGTCATAAAACTGTGCTTGGCAGAGACATTTTTCTCTCAATGCTCATAGTAAACCTTCCTGGAGTTACAATTAGAGCAGAGGCCAGACATATAAATCCATATGAAACACAACATGATTTTTTCCTTTTGAAATACAATCCCATTTCTTAGGCAGGTGTTGTTTACAGCCCAGCTACTACGCTCATGTTGCCAAGGACCTGCACACAGGCTGCTGCGATCTTCAGTTTTCCTGATGAACTCAGAAGGTACCTGCGCTTTAGAACTAGTTTGTTTGAGTGCCGTGTACTGGCTGTCAGAGTCCCTTCTTATCAATCTTTCACACCAAAGTAGTATTTTCAGGGCTTCTTGGTTCTTTTGCTATAAACTTTCTCACTGTGACATTTCTGTTTCATAGGGCCGGGAGGTCTGAATGGGTTCCCCAGACCACTGGTTGGCCCAACAGTTTATCAAGAAGTCTTCAGAAAGTGTGACACCTTTACAGGAAAAAGCAATAAACATTTTGTTCATATCTATTTCACATATTTGCAATGTAAGATTAATTATAGGCTTCAGAGAGATCCTGTTATATTCCTAGCAAACCAAAATATTCTAAAAGCATTGCTTGTGTCAAAAGGTCATGTGAGTCAGCTGTCCCTGCTAACATTTGGTTCATCTTCATTACTGTGTTTGTGCTGGGTGTGAATTTCAAAAAGTTTGCAAGCACTACTTCACACACAGACAGATCTTGCCCCAGACCACAAAAGGACCAAAAATAAATGGCAGAAGCAAGAGTTCTTTAAACATTGAGGCATCCCCTCCTTCCCACACCTCTCTTCGCCCAGGTAGAGGATATAGAGGCATGTGACCTTTTCTTAATCTAGGCTGGAAGCATGGAGACCCACGGAGATAATGTGATAGAGCTATGAGGGGCTTATAACAAGTGGACACGGCAGATGCTCCTCACGTATACTTAAGTGGAAAGTGTCCATAATGCCACTTGATTTGAGGGTGGTTTTGAGAGTTTGAAGGGAGGAGGGTCTGTGGTTGTAGGAGCCTGACCTGTAGTCCCAGGTGCCGTAGCCTTGGCCAGAATGGAGATTCCATCCTCCTCTATCTGTTCACAACTGTTTTCTTTGAACTGTACTCTAACATTCAATTCCTGTGAACACTTAAATGGTTTTTACTTAATATTACAGATTGAAAAGTATGTAGATATTCTCTTAGTCATCAACTTCTGATCAACGTTCTAATTAATGTCATTCTTTGTCATCATCTTAGGTGGTTTACAGAGGTGAACTTATATTACACACATGTGCACACCTTTGTGCTGTCACACCAAGAACTTCTTACTTTACGCTTGTCACACTCACAAGCTCTCTCTCCACCTCAAACCTAAACTGGACGGGAGACCATTACAAACTATTATGCATAGAAAACCTGGCAAGCTGAATGGATTTCCCCAACCCCTCTTTACAATTGCATTTTATTTGGTGTTATTGTTCATGTTTGTTATTTTTGATTTTCCAACCTCTCTTTACAATTGCATTTTATTTGGTGTTCTCGTCCATGTTTGTTATTTTTGATTTTGGCTGTTGCGTGATATCTTGATTTGACCAAAATAAAGGGACTTATTAAAAGGACTTATCAAAGTATAAATATAATGATAACAATAGCCATATCAATGCTGTAACTCAGAATATATGAACAGAACTTCTCAACAGAGAAAGTGGATATCATGAACATACACTGTGAACTTCTATCAACCGGGACAAGAAAATCCACGGGAACAATGAATTTTCACACACATAAAAAGGTATTGTTAGAAAGCATAACAATAATTATCTGAAATTGGAGTGCTACTGGACTGAAAATTTCCTCTAGTACTTAGTGTATTATATATTGAAAAACGTCAAATAGAGACATGAAGACATAGTAGCCTTTGCATCTTTTTAAAACGAAGTATTATAATATATCCACTAGGAATGATTTCAGCTGGATTTAAGAAATGAACCCCAAAATAACAGTAGCTTGAATGGAAGGATATTAATTTCTTTTTCTCAAAGAAGTCAGAGGGCAAGCAGTCTAGGGTTGGTGTAGCAAGCACATGGTGTCATCAGAGCCCCAGGCTCTTTTCTCTTTATTCTACCATCTGAGGGACTAGCTCCTGTTCTTATTGTTACTTCATGGTCAAAGATAGCTGCTGTAGTTCCAGACATCACAATCCTACTCTAGCCAGCAAAAAGAAGTAAGGATAGGCACACCTGTTCTCTTTCAAGGAGACTTCCCAAAAGTCCTACACAAACACACCTATTTATATTTCACTGAGTGGAACTTAGTCACATGACCAACCTAGCTGCAAGGGAAGTGGGCAGGTAGTCCTCCATCTGAACAGCACAGCGTCCATCTAAAATGTGAGGTTCTGATACTAAGGAGGAAGGGGAAAATTGGCATCGTATAGCAGTTTCTTCCACAAATGACCTCCAAAGCAAACTAATACATTTTCCAAGGACAAGCACACAATGATGCTTTCTAGTATAATATCAACAAATTTTGTTGCTAAAGGCAAAGAAGAGACCAAAAAGGAAAAAGAATATTTAAAGTAGTACTACCCATGACAACAATGAGCATTTATTGTACAAATCACAGGAATTTGTAAAACTAGTCACAGAGTTAATAAGTATTATGTTTGAGGGTTACTGGTAAAATTCCTTTATGACATGGTTCTGTTGTGTATTGCTCAATATCAATAAAATGTAATGTGAAGGGGCAATTACTATCACAAGTGCACAATAATAATAAATATCTTGCTTTGCAGCTCTATAAAACCACTGATTTCAGAGTTTTAAAAATCTCCTGACATTTGTCACATTAAGGGACAAGTGAGGGAAAATTGCTTGACAAGTTTTTGTTCTCTTTATTCCTGAAAACCCATGATGTAGGGAGGATTTTGTTCCTTTAGTTAGTAATAACTTTGTAAGTCATGATGTAGATAGGAAAATATACATTGAGATTAGTTCTGAAGGAGGACTAGTCATGTTTATAGCTAGTAAAAGAGATGCCATTGAGACATGAAAACACTTACTGTTTATTCACCTGGAATAGTTGGCCATGAAATAGGCCACAGGTTCTAATTTTAAAAAGTAGAGTGAAAGTCGTAAATACAAATAGTGGCTACTTAGTGCATTAAGTTCAGTGTATTATGCAAAAAATTGGGCAGCAAGTAAAACCTACTGATAGTAGGCAGAACACAGAGAGCCTGTTGTGTGGGTGGCAGTGGAATTGTTCAGTGTGTTAACAGTGGTGATCTGGGATGCTGCGTAGCTGACACCATGACTTTGGCCCCCAAGAAGGGAATCCAACTGGGTCTGCCTGTCTCCTGACCTATAGACCTGGGTGTTGTTTTAAGCTGTTAAATTTATGGTAATCTTTTACAACAATAGAAAATGAATACAATTTGTTCCAGAGGGTTGGAAATAAACCCTAAGGAGATTCAGGGGCCCACAGCATCAATGTAATTTTTAGTCTAATGGTCTGGAGCATTCTGGAACATTCTCTCTAGTTGTGGGCAGATTATTGCCTCTTGCACTTCCCACCACCAGGAAAGAAGACAGTGCCTGATAGGTGTCTCTGATATCTGGGTGCAGCACACTGGGAATGTTGTTTCAATCCATTTACGGGGTGACATGGAAGATGGCCAGCTCTGTGTGGGTCTCAGAGCAGACAAGGGATCTGCAGTAGGTCCAGGCTCACGGGGCCCTTTCACACTGGGTTTGGCACCTATTCCAAACATGGGTTTGCCTTTTCTGCTGGCAAGGCCTCGGCCAGCACCACTGACCGAGGCTTACGAAGTGCTTGATCCATAGACGTGGGCTCCCACATAAAATTGCATTGGCTCAAGAGACCAACACGATGCAGCAAAGGAGGTGAATGGTGGGTATGTGACCATGGTGTCTACAGTCCTATCACATACCCCACCTCCCCACAGGCTGCTGGGCCGACAGCACACGGGCGCGGTCTGTTGGAGATCCAGCTGAGGCGCCATCTTGGAGAGAACACTCTGTGCATATGGGACGCTAGCCTCTAAGATGGAGCAGGTGCTTCAAGTCATTACATATTATACGGTGCTGTGTTTGCAAGATGTGGAAGGTATGGATCCTGAAAGCAAAAGGTGAAAGCAGTAGTGACTTTGCTAACGTCGGCCCCGGTGGCCCCTTTGGGGGGTTTGTGCTTCCCTTCTCCGCAACTTTGGATTCTAACGTTTCATTGTCTTGGTTCTTAAAGGGATGATGGGTCCATCAAGGAACACAGCAAGACCCTATTAAGGTCATTAACAGGATTAAGCTCCTGCTCAGTTACTTTAAAGATCTTTCTCCAAGAGACCAGCAGGCAAAGAGAGTAGTCACCATACTGGCAGGAGTAATTGACCCTGACCACCAGGCAGAGGTAGGGCAGCTAGTGGCAGGAAGAATACATCTGACACTCAGGTGATCCACTTGGGATGCTCTTGGTAACTGTTTGCCCAGTTTTGATGGTAAATGTAGCAGCAAACACAACCTGGGAAGGTCATGGTGACCAGTGGCCCATGGCCACTCTCTTTTTAAAAAATGTATTTTATTGAAGTATCGTTGAATTACAATGTTGTGTTAATTTCTGCTGTATAGCAAAGTGATCCAGTTATATATATATATATATATATATATATGTATATATATATATATATATATACATATACAGTCTTTTTCATAGTCTTTTCCATTATGGTTTATCACAGGATATTGAATGTAGTTCCCTGTGCTATACAGTAGGACTTTGCTGTTTATTCACCCTATATATCATAGCTTGAATCTGCTAATCCCAAACTCTCAATCCATCCCTTCTCCCCGTCCCTCCTCGGCAACCACAAATCTGTTCTCTATGTCTGTGAGTCCGTTTCCGTTTTGTAGATAAGTTCATTTGTGTTGTATTTTAGATTCCACATGTAAGTCATATCATATGGTATTAGTCTTTCTCTTTCTGACTTCAATTAGTATGATCATCTCTAGGTCCATCCATGTTGCTGCAAATGGCATTATTTCATTCTTTTTTATGGCTGAGTAGTACTCCATTGTATATATGTACCACATCTTCTTTATCCATTCATCTTTCGATGGACATTTAGGTTGTTTCCATGTCTTGGCTATTGTGAATAGTGCTGCTATGACTATAGGGGTGCATGTATCTCTTTGAATTGTAGTTTTGTAGAGATACATGCCAAAGAGTGGGATTTTTTGGATCACATGGCAACTCTATTTTTCGTTTTTTGAGGAACCTCCATACTGTTTTCCATAGTACTGTAGCTGCACCAATTTATATTCCCACCAACAGTGTAGGAAGACTCCCTTTTCTCCACACCCTCTCCAGCATTTGTTATTTGTAGATTTTTTAACGGTGGCCATTCTGACTGGTGTGAGGTGATACCTCACTGTAGTTTCGATTTGCATTTCTCTAATAATTAGTGATGTTGAGCATCCTTTCATGTGCCTGTTGGTCATGGCCACTCTTATCCAGAGATAAGTGTCTGTGTCATCTCTGTAACCTAGCCACCTAGACCAGCAGAGGTGCTAGTTGAGGGCAGGGAGATTCTAGAATAGGTGGTGGAGGACAGGCAGAATGAGTGTCTGTTACTGCTTGTTCAATGGCAGGGATGGCAGCTTTTCTTACTAACCTTCCTCTTGTAAGATTCTCCTAGGAAAAGAAGCCAAACAGAATACTGGAAGATTTTCTTCCAGAATTTATTATATGAAGCAAGTGGATCCAAGGAGAGCAAGGAGTTGTCTACACAGGATGCCACGGTGTGCCACCCAGATCCCCCTCCAGCTTGTTTCATTCATTCCCCCAGCTGGTAAGAGTGTTGGTGGCAGGTAGCTCTCAGAGAGTTCCCTTTCTGGGACTTTCTGTAGGATGGAGAGAGCTGCCTTGTGCAAAGTTATGCAGAGGAGAGCCTGTAATTAATACCCCAATTTGAGACAACTTTGGAGGATCACCTCAGCCCCAGAGCTTCCTGTGGGATTGACTGAGACCTTTGTTGCCATGGTATTGCAATTCCAATTCACCTCTCGCCATCCCCAATCACTCCCCAATAAGCCTCCTGCACACAAATCTCTATCTGGGAGTATGATTCTTGGATTTCTGACCGGTGACAGAAGGATTGTGCCAGATTATATCCCACTAGAAATACATGAAATGATAGTTTCATCGCAGAATCTCTGGTATTGGATACCTTGGTTTTTAAAGTTGAGGATTTTTTTATCGTGGTTATCTATAAACTTATGACGCAATATGGTGCACTAGTTTTATTTAGAATTTTAAACATTACTAGCAAGGTTGAAAATATTCTTACATGTTCATTTGTGAAATGTTTGTAGGCATGACTACTATCGGACCTGGTCTTTATATGTCATCTGGATCAACGGCCATTTCTTTGTCACTTTCCTACTACTTTCACGTGGCACACAGCAGAAGATTTTGACGCACGCTCGTCTTGTTTACCATCAAATAAGACACTACTTTGTCCTCCAACTTCGCAAATTCCTAGAAGGGCAAATTCATGAAATTGGGTTGGGAATATGCTCAATATAAATAAGTTATTTATTCAAGGGCTGTGAACATACCTCATGGCTTCTCTTCGTTTAAGCTTTTCAAGCCTGTGACTTCACCTCTTCCAAGGCTAGGCTATTTTCTCTGGATTCAGGGCTACATATTTTAGGACTAAATGTGCAGACGTGTCACTCAGCATCCATGGCTCGGTATTGGAATCCCCTTCAGACTGACAAAAACTTCAGCTTTTATCTAATTTCATTAGGAAAGATTAAACAATATCAGGATATTTAGAAGCCTTTTCAAAAGTCAGAAATACTTTAATAACCCTCCAAACCGTACTGACATTTAAAAACTTGATTATGCAAAGAACTTCGTCTCTGGGACATGGGATTACTGACTGCCAAAAATAATTCAGTTGAGACCTGGAATCTTTTTTTTAGCTCCAAGAGAAGCGCTGTTAGTAGGATTAGTTAACAGACCCGAATCCCCATTTTGAGCAAAGACATCATATGTGATTAATGTAATATTTGGAAACAGATACCCCATAACTTAGGATGGCTTAACTTGAGAAGTTCAAATCTTTACAGCCTTATCATAAATAGCACTTTAACCATAATGAACAAACTTCGTATTTATGAATACCTAATAGCTGAAGCTGATGTGCTTTTCGAATAGACTTAAGTCAATGCAAATAATCAGTGACAACACAAGGCGGTGTGTTGATTTGAAAGGTGAAAACAACCTTTGATTATATGAATTCATGATTGGCTAAAGAGCATGCATGCTCTGAACTAAGCTATAAATTCTTAGCTTATCAGTAAGGCATTGGTTGTCACTTTAAAAAAATCTTACGAACAGAGCTTGGGAAACCAACAGGAAAAGGTGGTAAGTGGAGTAAAGGATGGGTGAGTCATTCAGAAAGATACCTGGCTGGCAAATTTCAGATTTCAGGGGAAGCTGAATGGGCTGATATAAAGACAGGGAAGGCTTCTCTGGAGAAGTGAGCTGATGTCTTCAAAGATGAAGGGTACTGTTAAGATAGATGCTTCATGCTTTTGAAAAAGGAGCAGGGTGGTCTCTGTAAGAGAAGTCACCTTTGAAACTCCTCCCTTAGAGTTGACCATTCACACTCATTCACTCATCAGTGGAAAATTTTTCCCCAAGAGAACCAAATATTGAATGCTTCCAGGGTCCCTAGAGCAGTGAAAACTGCTGATTGTGATTACTAAGAAAATTCCCAGGAAAAGACAACATCTTCAGTCCAATTTTCAGGAACCAAACAGCCTATGCCCACCCTCACCCTCAAGATATTTTAAAATATAGATTTATATTCTGTGTTTGTTTTTACATATTAAATATGTTTGTCAAAGTGTGTATCCAAAGCGAGGGTGTTTTCCCATGATTATTTTATATTTTAATTATATGGAATGGATTTTATGGAGTGAAAGTCCAATTCAAGCGTCAACTCTGGGACTCTTCTAGCTGTCATCCACAAACTTTATTGTATATCATGTGTCAATAATATTTGCATTTCTAATTCCAGTTTGTCATACCTTCTGAGGCACGGAGAAGGGAAAAGAAGAAATGAAGGTTAACAGCCATTGAGCAGTGCTCAGTTTGCAGACAATATGCATAAAAGATCTTACTTAGTCTTTATAAGCACCATTGCCAAGTAAGTATTATCATCTACATTTTTTTAGGGGAGGAATCTGAGGCTCAGGGAGGTTAAGCAGTGTGTCCAGGGTCGTCAAAGTTAGTAATTGGCAGAACTGAGACCTAACTGCAGGTTTATTTTTGGAGGCTGCTTTTACCAATAATCTATCCTATAAGAAGATAAAGGTATGGCATTACATTATTAATTTGAAAGTGACCTTTGTGAGTTTTACTTCTTTTGATCCAAAATATGCCTAGCTCCGTGCTGGGTACACAGTAGAAGACCAACGAGGGTAGGTGAGGAAATGGATAAAGCATGACATTTGGAACTGTAGCTCTCAGGCTCCAGAGCCAACCCCCCGGGCTCAGTTCCTGGATTCACCACTAAACAAATACGTACCCTGTGGCAAGTCTGTTTATTCATATGGCAAAATGGGGATAATGCTACTTATCTTTCAGGGTGGTTGTAAGGATTAATTGAGTTGATGCTACTAAATTACTTAAAATAGTGTCTGGTACATAATCAGTTCTCAGTGAATATCACTTTTTTTTTTTTTTTTCCCCGATACGCGGGCCTCTCACTGTTGTGGCCTCTCCCGTTGCGGAGCACAGGCTCCGGACGCGCAGGCTCAGCGGCCATGGCTCACGGGCCCAGCCGCTCCGCGGCATGTGGGATCCTCCCAGACCGGGGCACGAACCCGCGTCCCCTGCATCGGCAGGCGGACTCTCAACCACTGCGCCACCAGGGAAGCCCTGAATATTAGTTTTTATTATGATTGATCAGATAGATTCTGTCAGATTGTAGGTATGTGAACTTGGATAAGCCTCAGTTTCCTCATCTGTAAAATATGGAAAAATAATTTGTCTTTCATAGCTATTTTATTTAGCAAGCATAGCTTTTGTCTGCATTCAGCAGGTATTAATTCACTTAACGCTGGGTAGCAGCCTAAAGAGGCAGGTACCCTTCTGATCCCCATTTCACAGATGAAGAAACTGAGGCACTGAGAGGGTAAATGTTTTTTTCAAGGTAATACAACTGGTAATTAGTTGAATTGAGATTCAAACCCAGACACTCCAGCTCAGAGTTTGAATTTGTAATGATGACTCAATGCTACAGATGCAATGAAATAATATTTGTAAAGCATTTGTCCAGTTCCTGACACATAGCAGAAGCTTAGTAGGTATCAGCTCTTCTCCCATCTTCTCAATAAATACCTTTAGAAATTCTCATGGGATGCAAAATGATGTGAATTTATCAGCTGGTCTACTTGCTTTCCTAACATGTCCAAGCTTGTGTGATAGCAACATCTCTGTGCTCTTTGGGGGTACCCAGAAATGTGTGAACATATTTCTCTCAGATTAGGCCCATCTTAGATCATCTTTTCTGTTAACGCGTTGGAGTACCAGGAAGAAAGACATCGATGTGCACTCATGCGTGTGCAGTGATATCCTGGAGAGCAGCTGTCAGCGATGACAGTTTGCAGCAGAACAGCTGGAGGGCAGAGCTGATGTTTCTAATGACTGAGAACAAGTAATGGAAGTAAGGCAGCCAAAGAGATGGTGCCCGCAGCAGTGCACACCGCCCCACGCTACTGTTCAGAGTTCCCTGATGAGGAAGCCGTAAGAATTCCAGGTGGGACAATTCTGTGCCGTGCAGGACTGTCCTTAGAAAATCAACCTGGATTATTTCACACGTTGTCGGATTTGTAGCATTCTTCACTCTCAGATACGAAATGCCAGTAACTCCACTGTCATACCAACGACTAAAAATCAAAACTAATCTATGCTTCCACACATGGCTTCCCCGCCGTTAAGAGGTGGTGTATCACCTCTGTTGAGAACTGCTTCTGGTCAGGCCCACGGGGTTCACCTGGGATTATGAGTAGAAGGCTTCATTTTATATTGCCTTGCAGTTTACAGTCAGGGGGCAGCCCGGAAACCTTAGCATCAGCGCCCCCTGGGAGCTTATTACAAATGCAGAATTTATGCCCCACCCCCAAACTATGACTCAAAATCTGCATTTTAACAAGGTCCCCTGTGATTTGCATGCACATTAAAGTTTGAGAAGCATTATCATACTAAATAGAAGATGGGCTTTGGAGTAAGAAGGACGGGATTGAAATAGAGACTGCCTCTTACTAGCTCCGCGACCGTGGGAGGGTCACTTAACCTTTCTAAGCCTCAGTTTCTCCATTCTGGAGGAGAAGAGGCCAACAGCCAGGGGACGCTGGGAACCCTTGAAAGGCAACGGAAGTCTCAAAACTGTGCCCCCATGAGGAGGGCTGCTCGGTGAGCTTGACTGCTTTTCAGAAATGGAGGTTCAGGAGGAGACAGCACAACCGCTCAAACAGCCTCTGGGCCTCAGGACTTGAGATTTAATCACCGTTGGGGCTTACTTATCCCGTATATCATTGATCACTTATCAGCTCCAGAGCTCGTTTTCGTGGCCCAGCAAACCCATCTGCAGCTTGGAATTTCCTCATCGGTGGGAGGTCGATTGGAGGGATGCGGAGGGCAGTGTGGCTGTTGGAACTTCCACGGTGAAAGTGAATAAATTAAAGGAAACCCTGCTCATCCCAGCAGGTCTCTTTATCATGCTCCAGCTTTCAGAAATCTGATCCTTCTCCTCACAAGACCCCAAGCAGAGGCAGGGAGCTGGGAGCCATCGGTGGGTGGATGGGGCCAGGGATGGCCATGGCTCTGCCTGCAGCAAGCAAAATGCTGAGACGGGTTTTGAACCCTTTGTCTATCTTCTCCCCCGACCTTTTTTTTTTTTTTTTTTTTGCGGTACGCGGGCCTCTCCCTGTTGTGGCCTCTCCCGCCGCGGAGCACAGGCTCCGGACGCGCAGGCTCAGCGGCCATGGCTCACGGGCCCAGCCGCTCCCCCCACCTTCTTTTTCTATTTGTTGGGAGTGGATGAGTGGGGTGGAGGGCTAGTGGGAGGGGAGAGGATTTGGTACATTATATGCAATGTGAGCTGTTCTCTCTCTTCCATGTTCATTTAAAATTTAGGTCAAAATAAAAATATATGCATTTTGTGGGTTCATAAAACTTCATTTACTGTATCTTTAAAGAAAACAGAAATAACAGCAATGTATATAAAAGTAATGATTTAATGACTATAAGCAAGACAAAGCAATAGCGTTATAAAAACAGCGTCCAGTTCAGTAGCTCCCTTTCTTTTCTCCAGGCCCCAAGTTGTACTCACATTTTGACAGAACATTTGCGTTGCCACGTAAAGAACCACGACCAGAGGAGATGGTGGCAGAGGATAAAAGGAGACTGCGAGTGGGAGAAGAAAGCTATGGACAGCAACGTGTCACGTGACTAGCTGCTGAAAGGAAGTTTTTTGTACCTATGCATATTCTCCTCCTTGCTTTGATAGGGATATAGGCATATATATTAATCAGTTCCTTTTCCCTCCTTTCTCATGCCCCCTCTAGCCAATATAAAGCAGCTAACCCTATAAAAGCAAAGGAATATTGCATCTGAACTAGGAATGAATATTCTCGGAGATAAGGTGACATATGGGAGGCGGTGTCTTTCTTTTCCAGGAGCAGGTGAGTACATCCTCAGTTGTGTAAGGGACAGTTGTATCACATTAGGGATAACAGGATGTTATGTCTTCTGGGGGAAGTTCTAATCTGGGGAAAGACGAATGGACTGTACTGTCTGTGTTCAGCTCAGCATCGTTACCACCCTGTGCTCTGCAATACAGAGGAGAGGGCAGAAACCACGCTTCTTGCAATTCCCTTTCCTGAAAGGTTCTGGCTAGAACGCGTTCCTAAGAGGTTCTCAGGTACAATATGGAAAAGGCAAGGCCATTCTCCAGAAGCTGTCGCCAGCAGGTGTGTGGGCAGCTGCGGGCCCCCCTCCCCCAGCCCCGTGAGCTCCTGAGAATGACCTGCCTCACTGCTGCAGCCTGAGACACTGCAGCCTCCCGGAGACCCAAGAATGTCAGCAGTTATTTAGCACGGCTTCCCTCACCTCTTCTCCTCCCGCTCTCGCAAAGCCTGCGTAAGACTCTCATTTCTATCTGAAATCCTTAACTTCACAGTAATTTTAATATACATCCCAGAAATTCAAGGAAAAGTGTTTTTTTTTTGTTTTTTTTTTTTTCCCCTGGTGAACCCTAGTTACAGGGCTGAATGTCCTGGCACAGGGGCTGAGCTGTGGGCATTTGTGTCTCACACCACCCGACAACATCTGTCTTCTGACTGACTGGAACTTTTCAACACTCTGCCCAGCAGTGTTTGTTACGGTGGTTTCTGTCCAAGTGTCAAGGGAGACATGGTCAGTGGGGGAATAAGAGGGCGGTCTGGACCATCTCACCGTAGCTGCTGTGTGGTCTGGGGCCTGGGAAGGGCCAGCCTGGAGTCCCCTGCTGTTGATTACAGTGGTTGTCAGGTGGGTGACCTTGGCTGGCATTGCGAGAATCTACACAGAGGCAGCTTAGAGCCTGGTTGGCCGGGTGCCCTAAGAGCGGCCCCCTGGCTACTCTAGAAACCTTCCTATAGGTAGGGATCTTGCTTCTGCAGCCTTGGCCTCGGGTTGTCCCACTGGGTTCACTGGGATGGCTGGCCCAGTGTACGTGCCAGGAACCTCTGGCACACAGTGAGGGCTCTGTGGAAGTGGTCAAGAGCATGGACTCTGGAGGTCCACTGGTGACATCTGAATTCTGCCCCACCACTTACCAGCTGTACGACCTGGGGCAAGCTTCTAAACCTGTTGGCCCTTAGTCTTCTCATCTGTACCGATGGGGATATTAACAATATCTCTTCACAGGGATGTTAATCCATGTAAAATGCTTAGGACAGTATCTTTGACACAGTTAGTCTATGTGAGAATAAGCATTATTATGACGACCCCGAGGAACGACGAGTTAGCGCAATGATGGAGCCTTCGGACAAGAGGGGGCAGTGACACCAAAGGCAGCGTCCCTAGTCCAAGGCTGCTGTGGGCTCACATCCGACTCCTGGGGAGAGCAGGGAGGCTGCAAGGGGACAATAAGAGAGAGGTTTTCACTAAAACGCTGGGTGACAGCGGGGGCCTGTGCTCTTGCAGAACTGGGGGGAGGGGAGGCAGTCTCCCCGTTGGCAGAAAACACAGCCCAGCAGGGCAGCGGGAGTCAGCAGAAAGGTGACAGTGCCTGGCAGGGGGTACGTGCTCAGGAGCTGACTGGGCTCGCTCTGGGCTCCACACCAGGCACCCTCGAGATGGCCCAAAATAGCTGAGCGGGACTTTGCAAGGGATCTGACAGTTTTAAGACCTGGGTTATATTTACATCAGATACCAGTCCCGTGGGTGGAAATGGCTCTGCTGACAGACAGACCTGGTTTGAATCCCACCTCTGCCACTTACTGAACAGTAAATGCTTGGATAGCAGGGGGCGTCGCATTCACTGTGGAGCACACAGAAGGATTCAGTCCATGCGTGAATGAATTTAACGTCCTGGAACCTCAGTTTCCCCAACTGTAAGATGGCAAGAGTGTAATGACCCCTGAAGCTGATGCAAGGGTTACATTAGACAATTGCCCACAGGCACCTAAAATTCCTAGTGAATATACATTGCTGCTTTTGTTTTTAGTAAATATTCAGTGTCTTGCTTAAATAGAAACACAATACATTTGTTGACTGGAACGGATTAATGCTATTTTAGTGAAGAAAATGTAGTCCATTCTACACTTGCCAAAGACTACATCCTTTTTTTTTTATCGGTACGCGGGCCTCTCACTGTTGTGGCCTCTCCCATTGCAGAGCACAGGCTCCGGGCGCAGGCTCAGCGGCCATGGCTCACGGGCCCAGTCGCTCCGCGGCACCTGGGATCTTCCCGGATCGGGGCACGAACCCGTGTCCCCTGCATCGGCAGGCGGACTCTCAACCACTGCACCACCAGGGAAGCCCCAAAGATTACATCCTTTAAGAGAAGAGGTCATACCTCTTACAGGTGTTTTCCCAATTTGATCAGTGTTTTTCAGTGTCATTCATGACTCAGTCCTTTCTGACAAAAATCAAAATATAGCCACTAGCTATTGGTGCATACTGTTGAATATTAGGAGAGTAGAAGACTGAAGATAGGTTACTCAGTGATTGAAACAGATTATGACCTGACTTGGAAAAGCTATAATACAGGGAAAACATGGATCTGGAACCAATAATTCATAATATGTAAACACTACACATTATTATTAGGCTTTTTCTTTCTATACACACTTAATGTGTTTTCCAACCAATCCTGCTCAGGCAAGCTTGGAATAACGGAGTTGTTACTTGCTTTCGTGCCCACAGCGGGTCTTCGAGAAATGACCGAATGGTCAACGGGGAAGGGTCTGTTTCACGTCTGGTTCTCTTTGTTCATCTCGAGTCCTCCCCGGCAATCCTCCATGCTGTGCCGCTGGAAGCCAGGTAACTAAACATACGAAATCTGACCTCAATTTTAAATCCATCATCAAATCAACTTGCTCTAGCTTGCAGGTGGATCCGCTGCTCTCCTATGTTGCAAGATACATGGCCTTTGTTATCGCTGCGTTCTTCAGAATCAGAATAGTCTTCGGTTGGCTTCTGGAGGTGGAAATTATATTCTGGATGATTGAAATTGCTTGCTATTTAACTGTCAGATGGATGGGTATGCCGAATTTTTTGAAGGAGAGCAAAGCAAGTATCAAATGGACTGCTGCTGCCTTAACGTGACTTATCACGGATCACTACCTGTTTATTGAATCAAAGTGTTTATTTTTATAACTATTTTATAAGGCATGGTACATGGTTAAGAGTAAAATCATTGCTTGGAAAGTTTCTTCATTTCTGACATCCTTCAATTCTCTTTCAAGATCAGAGAGAACTTCCCACTCTGCAGAAAGTATTATTTATTGATGTGGGATAAATTCTCTCTAAGAACAAGCCAGGACTACTTAATCTGAGCAGTACTGAGCATAGGAACCGAACGGCCTGAATAACAAAACATATCAAAATGGGAATCAACACTGTCAGATGCAAGCTTTTAAGAACTTTAATTGATATCATTATCATTAGTATGCAATACGTCTTACAACAAATGTAGATACAATGAGATCAAATATCAAAGAAGTTGCAAGTTTTTCCATCTTGAAATGACGTTGGCTAACTCACCCCAAAAAAGCAATCTGGCATTGGTCTCTTGGTTAGCACTATTACCAATATCAACTAGCACTTTAAAATCAAAGTTGAAATGGTACATTCATTTGCCAAAAAGAGATAAAAGGCAAAGAAGGTGAATCAACGTGCAAATTAGCATCTGGCCCAGTTGCAGAATTCATTTCCCAGATGCGAGGGATTGAACCATGCACCCTTGCAAGCAAGATAAAGGGCAAACAGATGACAGTAAACCAAAATCAACTCCACGAAGAACTCAGAAAACTTTGGGATGGTAAAGGCCAGGTCTACTGCTGTTAGCGTTCAGGTATCCATATGTGTTACCCTAACTCAATAGTCTGTGAGACCTATGTCCTGGGCCATCCTTTCATTCAGGGATGGAAACCATCCTTCACGGTCCCAAGAGTCAGGCGGCGGCACTGGGGGTTAGCTTGGAGTTGTAACAGCTGTCTGTATCTAGTTACTATACAGCTGTCGTTTCATAGATTTAAGTAAAAACAACACATCAAACAAGAAACTGAGATCACGTATACATTTATGTAATACTTAAAATGTCTATAAATATTTTTCTCCAGAAATTGAAAACACTGTAGACATGATTTCATTAATCCTCACAACACATTTGTGAGGTAGCATGGGGTGAGGTCCGTAGGACAGCATCACGCCCGACTAAGAAATGAAGACACAGACGTCCAGGGAGGGCAGGAGACTTCACTGGGGCCACGGTAAAAGAAAACAAACTTGAACCCCACTCTGTCATTTGCAATCTGTGACCTAGAAGAGGCTGCTGGCCTCTCTCCTGCTCTGACAATCTCTCTAATGCATTATGACTAGTCCGGTCCCTGGAGAGTACATGGTTGTTTTAGACCGACTGGAACCATTTCCCTTAAGTAGGCCTGAACAGACTCGCTCCCTGAGGTAAAGGACGTCAGTTATTGGCATATATTTCAGGGGTGTGTGTGTGTGTGTGAGTGTGAGTGTGCTAAGCCATATTTGTTGAATGCAGTTGTTAACATTTTTGGCCAACTCAAAAACAGAAAAATGCACTTGGCAAAATAAGGTTCAACCCATCGGTATTTTACACTAACATAACAAGGAGTGTTAGTTTATGGGAAGCTGTCGCCTTGCTGAACGCGTCTGCTGTAGGTCCAGATCCCTCTCTTTACCCTAAGGATCCAGAAATTAATAAGAGCAACCAACCCATCAAGCGCTCTTGTACAACAGCAGCCTTGGTAGGGAAAGATGCTAGCTGAGTCAGGATTCCCTGGGAAGAGGCTGGTCCCTCTCACCCAGTATTTATGACTGAGCAACACCCAGAAGACCACCTCTCCAAAGGTGCTTCACGGACGTTTTGTCAACACATCTGTGGCCGAGGGAGGAAAAAAACATATGGAATGTCCTGTCGTTGTTGAATTGTCCTTTGCCGAACTGAAAGCCTATAAAGGGGGTGAGGGTAGGAAAGAGGGATCATTACTCAGGCCAAGCATGGTCAGAAGGGGTACCCTTGGTCATTCCTGGCCATTTTTCTGAGAATGTCCACTTTCTTTGTCCAATTTCTTTCAGAGCGGGGGATTGGCACATCATGGAAAGTGTCACCGGCCCTAACGTCTCTGCCACCAGAGAAGTTTAGCCCAGCACGGTAGCGGCTGTTTTCATGTCAGTACTTTTGCTGGGCCACAGTGAGTGACAGGAGGAGTTGAGGGTCAAGTTTCTGGAAACTAAACAGAGTCATGGCAGCAGGTCCAAGTTTAGAAATAAAATATGATGCAGTTTCAAGTTCTTTATGATAGCATAGGATACCGTGACACATTCTGAAACAGAACCCAATGTATATTTTCTACGCTATGAAATCAGGACTAAAATGCTGGCTGCTAATACACAGGTGTTTCAGGAGGACAGGGTTAGAGCCATGAAATAAAGCTATCTAGAAAACACACAGAAATAAAAAGGCAACCATGCATAGCAAAAACAACCCATCCGCCGACACTAAATACTTTTGAGATAAAAATCGAACGAATCGTTTCATTTAGGTAAAAGTAAAAACTATCCCTAACCTGGGGCGTCTTGTTTTGTCGCAACGAGCATCACAATAAATTAGGGTTTCTCACACTCGGCACTATTGACCTTTGGGGCCAGATAACTCTTAGTTGGGGTAGGCTGTTCTGCACATCGTGGGATGTTTAGTGCCTCCATGGCCTCTACCCAGTGGTAGCACCCCCAGATTGTGACACTCAGAAAGTATCACCAGGCATTTTCAAATGTTCCCTGGATGGGGGAGGGGAAGCAAAATTACCCGCTGCTGAGAAGCACTGCTGGAAACGGATGCCCACAAAGATGATCGGCTCTTTCTCAAAATTCGTGATGCAGGATTTGAAAACTAGGTACCCAGGGGTGTCCATTTATCAAACAGCAGAATTAGTAAGGTAAACATTTGGGAAAAATAAACGGATTAATCACTGTGTCTGTACGGAAAAGCCTCACTGAGCAACTGCAGACAAACTAGTGCCTTTAAAAAATTAACAGCAACAAGAAAAACAACAAGAACAACCAGTTTACAGCCTTTATCGAACAGACAGTAAGGCAGTGAACCAGTTGCTTTGTGGGTAGAAAGCAAGGAGTCTACAGGCTCCTTCAGGCAGTGGATGTCTCTGACAGTTACTGAGGGCAGCTCTTACCTTCCCTAATGAGGTACGCGGTGTATGTTACACGCCCCTTCCCTCCCACCCTCCTCAACGCCCCCATTGCACACTCACTTCACACGTCTCTCCCTTTCTTTTCTACAGCTAAACTCATCTCACAGCCTTCTCCTGTGGAACCGCTGAAAGCTTGTGGGCTGGGGTCCCAGCTGCGGTTGACTAGAACGGGCATCCTCAGCAGAGACAGGTGTCCTGGAGGGGAGGCCAGGTAGCAGGCAGGCTGAGATCTGACAGCAGCCTGCTACTCTGCCCCTCGGCCAGCTGGCCTCCCCCAGGGCACCTTCTAGGTTCCTCTTTCCTTAATTAGGCAGCTAAGAAACTGGCATCCAGCTAGCAGAGCCGAGCAGGTGTCCTGTGGGCCACAACCAGATAAATTGAGATTAAAAAGGAATCTGAGAAACCCCTGCTTCCTTACCTGCAGGGCAAACTCCTCCCAGCACTCATCGCCTTTCCCCTCATCGAGACTGAATGTAATCTCCTAAAGAAAAGTTTAAGAAATACCACACGCTGAAAGTTCCCCTAAAAGGAACCCTTGACGACACAACTTGATCCCTCTTCCTGTTTCTTCTCGCAGTGGGACCTGCGCTGGGTACAGACACCTCCACCGTGGCGTCCGGCCTGGACGGCGTAGGGTTGGCCCATGTCAGCTGCATGTCAGACTCCACTCACTTTTAAATAATTTTCTTTCTTTCTTTTTTTTTTTTGGTACCAGAAAGGGGAAGTTGTAGCAGCCAGAGGAGAGGGAGGAAAACAAAACAACCAAACCAACAAAACAGGGCTTAGGATGGTCGCTCAATGCACATCAGGTACTTGTTATTAATTCTACTGGATAAGCACTGATAAATAAAGACAGTTACTCCTCATCTCAGGCCACCTTCCTTGGTTAGGAGTCGTCGTACAGAGGATTGTTGTAGTTTCCCCAGGACCCGTAGTCGTGGTCATCCAAGAGCCTTCCGTAGGAGGAATGCCTGGTGGGAAGGAGAAGAGGGGTGTGGTTATTTGGAGAAGTTGCCCGTCTGTGGACAGCCCCGTGCCCTGGGGCCTGAACCGGGGAGAGGAGACACAATTCTTCACTAGGACACCCCTCGGTAGCAGACGCACCAAGCCGGGCGGCCCCAGTCCGCAGACACCTTGTAAGTTATGACTGATCCACCGGGAGCCCAACTGGCGCCTTCTGTCGAGATCCACTGGGTCCTTGTCTCTCTCCTTGACCTCCAATGCTGGAGGAGGAAGAGGCCCCTTTTCCATGGCTATTTAATAAGAAGTAATGGGAAAGGGAAGGTTGCATTCCTGGCATTTTGGCTTAGGTCCTGGACTTCATTTTCCCTGAAATGATAACGACACAACCAGAACCGCTGTTGCTCTCACCACGCCCTCCTGACCTTTATATAATGTTTTATAAGCTACAAGTTCTTCTATGTTCCGTGTTCACTTGATCCTCAGAATAAAACCATGGGCCAGGTATTGTTCATCCTTATTTCTCCGATGAGGAAAATGGGGCTCAGAGATGTTAACTGACATGCCCAAAGTCACCCAACTGAGCTATGAGTCGAACCCTCACCTCCAGGATCTGAACCCAATTCTCTGAGCTCAGCTCCCTGGAGTCTGCTTAGCACCTTAGCTCAACGGCAATATGGGTTTATCCGGCTTTGCTGGCTCATCTGGCAACCTGCTCCACGATTAATATTATTTCAAAAAGAAACTGAAATCAGATGCTTATCACTCTTCCGTGTGAAGCCTTTAAGTGGCCCGTCATCCCACACAGAGTCAAAGCCAAAGTCACTACAATGGTTTGCAAAGCCCTGCAGGGTCTGGCTCCTGTCACTTTTCTGAGCAAATCAGCTACTATGCCAGTGCCTTTTGCTCGGTTCCAACCACACTGGCCTCTTTGCTCTCTCCTCTCATGCCTGACACACTCTTGCCTCAGGGTCTTTGCACTTACTGTTCCCTCAGCTTGGAGCAATTGTCCTCCAGATCTCCACAGAGCTCATTCCCTCATTTCCTTACATCTGCCCAAATGTCACCTTCTCAGGGAAGCCTTCCTTAGGAGCTCTATTTAACTTGCCACTCCCCGCCCAAAGCACTCCCTGCTTAATTTTTCTCATAGCACTCACACCTTCTAACATGCGATACAATTTACGTATTTATTTTGTGACTGCCTCTCTCCTCAAATTAGACTATACATACGGATTATTTGCCTGTTTTGTTTGTTCTTGCCTCTATCTCCAGCACCTAGAGGAGTAAGTCCTCGGTAAATGTTTGTGGTAGAAACAGTGATAGGAAAAAAAAACATCCTGAACGTCCAATCTGTTCACAAGGTGGGAGCTTCCTGGAAATGATTATGGCATTTTAAGAATAAAACCAATGACAGGATTTGGAGAACACCACAAAATGAGCATCTGGTGCCTCTGAGGTTCAGGCTAGCTTGTGAATTTTGACACCTCGCCACTGGAAATCAGGTAGGCTATCTATAGTACAGATGAACATACCCACTCCCCCTAACTTTTTCCTCAGCTAGATATGAAAATTAAGCCAAATGAAAATACAGCCCGAGAGGCACAAGAAGCTTTTGCTATATACTTCTATCTGTTGCTAAAATAAGCGCTGTCACTCTTCTAAGCTTATTTACATCTGTCAGGTAGTTGAAAAGAGATGCTTGACGTGCTGGCTTCAGACTCCTAGCTTTCAAAATTCTGATTTCAGTCCCGAGGGCTGGCTCAGTTGACCCAGTCTATACACCTGGAAACTTCCACAAAATAGTCTGTTTTCCCTGAAGACCCACACTCATTTCTGTGGGTGTAAGAAGGAAAGAGGTCACAAATAACACACCACTGATCTACTGATTGGCAGGAATAGGGTAGGGCAGTGTTGGTAAATGAGGTCCCGCCCATCCATCGCCAACACTTCCCCCACACCTAAAACCTCCAATTCCAATCAAATTCTTTAATAGGAGGGTTGAGAAATGGAAGTTATAGACTGAACAAGTAGAAACCTAGGGATTACAAGACTGGAGCTGGGCCTAAGTTTCAGCATGACTTACTGTGACAAGTCTGGCCAAAAGGGACCCAATAGGCACCTTCTTTTATTGATAGGATACCCTGTCTCACCGCTGTGTGCTTTCTCACAGCATTTTTATATCTATCATATAATTTGATTCTCATAAAATGTCAGTTAAGCCTACAGATGTATGTCCTTGAATATATTTTTAACTCCCTGTTTCTTCGTCTATAAAACGGAGAAACAAAAAAATTGCGTTAGGATTGGTGGGTGGATTAAATGAGGTAATGCATATAAAAGACCTGGCACATAGTAAATGCACAATAAATGTTGCCCAATATTGCTTTTTAATTTTTATTATAATGAAACTTACACAAGCGCATGACAGATCTGCAAATAGAAAAGGATACTGAGTGAAAAGTGCGCCTCCCTCACTTTCTCCAGGAACTCCTGAAACTATGCCCCAGGCATAGTTATAAAACCAGCTTCTTATATTATAACTTAAAAAAAATTATTATCATGCGAGAGTGGGGTTAGAGGATTAAAAATCTTCTGGGCGTCAGGTCTTACTGCTCGTGGTTATTGTAGGCAAGACTATTTGATCAGAGCTATACCTGAATCTGCTGTATTATGAGATGTCTACTACACACACACTAGTAAAATAAAGGAGAAAGATGGAGCCTTCATTTTTCTTTGTGTTCTCATTTGAATGGACTGTGAGTTGAGCAAAATACTGATAAATGAGGGAAGCAAAGCAAGAAATAGAGATAAACCATGTCTGGGAGTATACTGAACCTGTAGGGCATGTTTTAATGTAATAATGAGCCTAAACGAGAAGAATTGCGTGTGCTGGGATTCAAGCCAGGTTTGGATAAATCCTGTAATACTGTGGAAAGAGGAAGACAAACACATTTTGTGTGTGAGTGTGTGTGTGTGAGATAAGAAGAGAATCATTAATGATCACTTTAAACTATCTCTCTTGGTCAGAACCTCTTAAATCATGGCATGTTTTAGATGGAAATGGGGGAATTTTTCAGATTGGCGTTTGTCAGGTCTAAAGTGGTGAAAAAACTCCCACTCTCGGGGCTTCCCTGGTGGTACAGTGGTTGAGAATACGCCTGCTAATGCAAGGGACACAGGTTCGAGCCCTGGCCCGGGAAGATCGCACATGCCGCGGAGCAACTAAGCCCGTGTTGTAGTTGTACTACTGAGCCTGAGCTCTAGAGCCTGCAAGCCACAACTACTGAGCCCATGTGCCACAACTACCGAAGCCCACGCACCTAGAGCCCGTGCTCCGCAACAAAGAGTAGCCCCCGCTCACCACAACTAGAGAAAAGCCTGCACACAGCAACGAAGACACAACGCAGCCAAAAATAAATAAATAAACAAAAAACCCCTCCCACTCTCAAGATTAAGAAGGTGGGGCTTGGCCCAAGGGATCTGGAAGACTGTCACTGTGACGTACTGGGAGAGGTGGTACTAAAACGAAGGCCTGTTGGCTCTGTACTGCAAGGCTGCTGCGTTTAATTTCAATCTTAAGAGCCCTCTGTATGAATGACATCCTCGTCATGTCAAGGCAGTTTCATTTACTCCATTTCTTCATAAAGACCGCACCCAGCAAGCCAGCACAGCTAAGTTTTCCATTTGCTGTGCGTTGGCTTCCTTAGACAGTAAACCTTCTGGGGGCAGACTACGTCTTACTTTGCTTCTCATTTTCTGAATGTCTGATACGTTGCTCTTCATGTGATGGTACTTTTATAAATACTTGATAATAACTGCTTACATCCAGTAGCATATAAACAGTACACGGAGTAAAGGCACAGAGTTTACTTTGTCAATACCAGCGGGGATTAGTATGGCCTGTGGCGATGCGTTGTGCAATATAACCATGGCAAAGCGAAAATACCTTATTCAAGAACAGAAAGGGCCAAAGCCACCATTTTAACCTTAAAGATAGGAAGAGGGAAGAGAACTACCACTAAATTTCTCCCGTGTGATGACATGGCTTTGAAGCACTCAGTATAGGCCCACAGTCCTTGTAAATCAATGACACTGTGCTTACTGTCACTATTGTTCTACTGCGTGGGATGATTTAGTTAGCTAAAAGCAGAACCTGAGGGGACAAAATAAGGAATGATTTCTGTGAAGCCCTTGCCTCACTGCTTCCTTCTCAAGTGGTTTTGCTCTGACAAAGCAACACTCCCCACTCCCCGCAGTCACAACTGGTGATGCCTTGTTGGTGACAACTGGTAAATGTGGTGTGACATTTATGGTTTGAGGCCTTCTCCACAACTGTGAAAAGGTACCTATTTTAAGATAGCTAGAGCATCAATACTTAATGGAACTCAACGCTCTTTGAAAATGAATGAGGTGTTTAACTTTTTTCTGTGTTGAGACAAACATATTTTAGAAAACACCTCCTTTACAAGGGTCCACCCCGGTTCCCCAGCAGGTCTCCAACTCTGTTTATTACTACTCCTTCCAAAGTCCTCTCCTCTCTAGTAAAGTGAGTCTTGCCATTCAATCACTGGTGCTTATTATGTGCTAAGAAGGAGAGTTATAAAGATGAATAAGATATGGCTTAGTGCTGGGAAAACACAACTGAACTTGCAGCTCCTTGGTCATTAGCCATTAGGCCTTAGATTCTTAATCATCCATTAGCAAAGCTAGTTTGGTGCCGCTGTCACTGGCTCCTTTGTTTTCGTTGATGGCTTTCTTTTTCTGATTGTCATTTCCCTGCCTGGCTCCTTTCATTTATTCATTGAAAAGTTATCATTGATCAGGCCTTATTTTGGGATTTGGGGAATGCTTCAGTGAAGTAAGAGACAGAAATCCCTGTCCTAAGGGGGCTTACATTCTAATGGGGGAAGACACAATAAATAAGACATGAAAAATAATATGGCAGATGGTAATAAGTACAATAGAGGAAAATAAAGCAAGGAAGGGGAATGAGGGGTTCCATATGGGAAGCGGGGAATGTCATTTTGAATATGGTGATCGGGAAAGTTTCACGAAGATGTCATTTGAGCAGACACATAAAGGAGATGTGGATGAGCCATGGGGATGCCTGAGGCAGACCCTACAGACAGAGAGAACAGCATGTGCAAAGGCTCTGGGGCAGAAGCAAACAACACATCTGTGTGGTAGCTACTGACCTATAATTAAAAAAAACTTTCTATATTGGGATGGTTTTAGATTTATAGAAAAATTGCAAAGATAGTACAAAGAATTCCCATGAGCCCTTCACCCAACTTCCCTTGACGTTAACATCTGACATAACCATGGCCCATTAGTCAACACTAAGAAATTAACATTGTGAGCTACCAATTTGAAGCTAAGAAATCTGTGACCATTAGTGGTGAATTTATCTGCCCACAGTTAACCACTGCAAGTTAGTGGCAACAGTTAGAGTATCATAATTCAGTATCTTTAAATAATCACCTTTACTTTGAAGGGGCAGGTAACATTTATTTTATATTTTAATATCATACTGGCAGACACTCATCACAGAAGAGGCCTGCACGTCGGAACACCTGCCTATTTGTCAACAAGTTCAGAGTCACGAGATAACTAGGGGAAATCTATGGTTTAACAGATTCCCATCGCTTCCCCTTCTCTAAACCTAGTTTCTCCTGATCTGGAATAAACCAACACTGCTGCCGCACCCCAAACTTTCTTACCCAGAATCATTCACTCAGCCAGCAAGTATCTATAAAGCAACTCTTATGTGTCAGGTATTGCCAGGGGCTCTCTGACCTTCTAGTGGAGGAGACTGGCAGTGGATGCAATGATTCCAGTACAGGGAAGTGAATGGTACGAAGGAGGCATGGGCAGCATGAAACTCACTGTGGAGAGGGTGAGGGTGGGAGCTTCCCAGAGAAGATCTCTTTTGAGCTAGACAACTTGGAATTAGCCAGATAAGAAAGAGGTGAACCAAACACCTCTGGCCAGGGATCAGCACGTTCAAAAAAACAAAGGCACGAAACAGCAGAGCGTTATACCTGGGAAACTTTAGAGCCAAGTGTGTTTGGAGTGTTGGGAGGAAAGGGTAGAGTGGGGTTACTCAAAGTCTGATCCTTCGACCAGCGGTACTGGCATCACCCGTGAGCTGGTGAGAGCTGCCACTGCATGGGCCCCACCCTGACACACTGAGTCAGAACTTATGGGGCTTAGACCCAGGAAACTGTGTTTTTAATAAGCTTGTCCACTGGTTCTTTTTTCTTTTTTTAAATAAATTTATTTATTTTATTTATTTATTTTTGGCTGCTTTGGTTCTTCGTTGCTGTGCGGGGCTTTCTCTAGTTGTGGCGAGCAGGGGCTACTCTTTGGTGTGGTGTGTGGGCTCCTTATTGCGATGGCTTCTATTATTGTGGAGCACAGGCTCTAGGCACGTGGGCTCAGTAGTTGTGGCTCGTGGGCTCTAGAGCGCAGGCTCAGTAGTTGTGGCGCACGGGCTTAGTTGCTCCGCGGCATGTAGGATCTTCCCGGGCCAGGGCTCGAACCCGTGTCCCCTGCATTGGCAGGTGGATTCTTAATCACCGCGCCACCAGGGAAGCCCTCGCCCATTGGTTCTTATGCACATTGAAGTCTTGAGAATCACTGAGGTAGAGAATCAAGTCAACTAGACCTACAGAACACCAGAAGCTGACCGGAAAAGGTCAACCTGTAGCTAGCAAACACTAGAAGATCTCAGACTTCATGGCTGGCTCTTTACGGGCCTAGTTTTTCAACCTTACAACAACCAGGAAGAATCCAGTTGTCGAAAATGTCATCACTAGAAAGACTTCAAGCAAAACAGGTGACTTCTACAAAGATGTCTTAAGGGCCAGGCCCTGTTGTGTCTACAAATCAAGATCACATTTATTTTTGTGAAGGGAACAGCCGTGTTGTCTGTCTGGGCTACCAGCACACCTAATTATAGCAGCATCCACGTTGCTGGCGATAGCAGATATGGTCTCCTGCCCGGGAGATTATCTCGTGGCTGAACAGTTTTGAGCCAACTTAAACAAAACAGAACTGACTTACCTCATTCTTCAATCATCACTAATTAAAGACAACCTTCTGCTAGAGGCAGGCGGGGCTTTTGCTTTCTTTTGCCCTGGAATAGAGATTTCTCACAGATAGCTTCTATTAATGAATGTATAATGTGGGTGCCACTTCCTAGGCGTTTAGAAAAAGCACAATTGAAATTGCCAAGATGGAACATGGAAGTCTGCACGTCAACAGGTAATTAGAAAACGGAGCTTCTGTGCCGTCTTCCTCCTCCTCCACCTCTCCTCTCTCCTTTGAATCCCTGACGCCTACGGAACGGGGCTGCTGGTGGCTACAGTGTACTGAGCACCTAAGTAGGAAGCGCATGATAATTACAACGAGGACAGCAGTTGGCCCTTCCGTGGCCCTCACTTCAACCCCGGAACTGCGTGTTTACCTGTATCATAGTTTAATCCTCATAACAAGCCTGAGTTAGGTATTAGTATTCTAGTCCTATTTTACAAACAAGGAAAGTGATCGCAGAGTGATTAATGAACTTGCCCTAGAGTCCATATTCTTTACCATGTTATACGGTCTTTCCAGGTCATCTACATTCATTACTCCACTTCATCTTCAAGACAACCTTGAAAGATAGGTGTTATCCGCTCTATTTTTGCAGGTGAAGGATCAGGGAGATTATAAATTTGCCCAAAGCCACCTAACTAGTAAGTAGAAGGGTCAGTATCGAACCTGATTGCAAAGCCCACGTACCTCCCTCCACCCCACATTGTTGCTGGCTACAGTGCGGGGGTGGACAGTAGAAAAGAGCCTTAGGTTCTGGGCAGTTCATTTTTACAAATTGCATCCAAAAGCGGCTTAGGTTAGAGTGCCCTTTTTCTGGTGGTGAGGCTGCCCTTTCAAGCGGGTCTTCTTTTGCCTTTGCCGGGACATCGGCTGGGCCTGGGGTGATAGGGCGCGGTTGCAGGCCAGAAGCTAATGGTTCCCTCATTGGCTGTGATTTCAGTCACTTGCTGCTCCAGCCAAGTGAGCTAAAAAAACCACAGACAACATACCTCTGTCATGTTATTGTTCTCAGAAATGTGGGACAATAGGAATGGAGGAAATTTCCAGCCAAGGCAAAAGTCAACCTTAGGTACACACACACACACACACACACACACACACACACACACACACATGCATGCACAGTTGTCAATTGAGCCAAGTGTATTTTTGATGAATGATTAGTGGGGCTTTCCAAGAATCTGGCAAAATAACACTTGAAGGGGTTTTAGCACAGCCTTGAGATGCGTGAGAGCTATGAACCTCCTTATGTTATCATTTTTCCAAAATAATTACCAGAGCAGCAGAAAGAGGTTTTCCTTAGGGGGTTTCTAAACAGGGGTCTGATCACTTTATCCATCCTTAAGTTTGTAGTGCCAAAGATAAATAACAATCTTATACTTACGCCATGGGGGCCTTTCTACATTAAGAGGGAGGAATTACATTACACAGGAGAGAAACAACGACGAGTTCAGTTTAATCATTCACTGAATTTATCTAGTGTTGAGAATGCTTGGAGAAAAAATATAACTTTTTTAATTTTTTAAATTTAAATTAAAAAAATTTTTTAATTTAAAATTTTTAAAATTTTAGAATTTAATTTTATTTAATTTTTTTAAATTTAAAAATGTTTTAAATTTTCAAGTAAAATGTTATACAATTTTAATCAGCACTCATTAGAACCAATTTTAATGGCATGCTAACAAAATTTTCCAAACCCAGTAAGTTCTGAGATGGCAGAACTGTGTCTCATGACTGATGTGACCCCATTGCTTAGAAGAGTTCCTGGCACATGGCTAATGCTCAGTAACTATCTATTGATCAGCTGTCCCACTGGCGTTCCTTCCAGCTGACCACTTTGATGATGATGGCAGTGCTATGTACTTGGGAAGCAGCATCCGTTAATCCTTCCAACGATGCTACCAAGTAGTTAAAATTACGGTCCTCATCTTACAGAGGAGGGAAGTGAGGGATAGTGAAGCTCTGTTACATGCCCAGGTGATGGTAGAACCTGCTAGAAAGTGGTAGGGCTGAGATTGGAACTGAGATCTCCCTGCTCCTGGAGTCTGAGTTCTTAGTCACCGTTCTAGTCTGCCTGTCTATCATCAGTGGTAGGCTTCAGGTGGTGAAGTTGAGTTCTTGCCTGGAGTCAAGAAGAAGAGTCCTGAGGTTATTTTAACATCATTTCTGGCAAGTGTGTGGCGAGAGGGAAGTGTTTCTATTTTGTTCCATAGTCTCTGGAGGCATTTTTGGTAACACAGCCCTTTGGAACTCACCACTGGTGATTCCAGAATGTCTCTAAAATTTCTCTGTAAGTTCCTTTCTTTGAGCCCCACCCAGAATCTCCCAAACACAAAGAGAAACTCTGTTACAAAGTGGGAATGAGGTACCCAGACTAGTTCATAAAAGCCAATTTAACTAATAATTAAAATACAGTGTATCTACCGTGATAAACTAGTAATTAAGCCAGATGGAAAAGGGTAGCATTCAGTAAGCTATAATTCATAAAACTGTTTGATGCTCAAGGAAATATAGACTTAATGAAGAGAAAGATTGTTTTTTTAATTTGAAGACCACTGGATCCTTTCATAAAGGCTTTTAGACACAGGTAATGCTAGCACTTTAATTCCGATTTCTCTTTGAAACCTGGCTTTCCTGTTCTTTGTACCTTAGATAGGGGTGATATTACAAGGCACTCTCATACTTGACACCAGTCATTAGGTTGATTTTGTTCATGTGTAGAACAAAAGATAGAGGGAGATAAAAGGGAAGGGGGAGGGGAGGGTTCCCCACTGGGCGCTGGTCTGGGCTGGGGTGACCGGAGGAGATGAGAGGGGGCAGCAGAGGGGATGTGTGTGTAGAGATGAGAAACTAAATACGTGAGCTCCACGTGGGGAACCAGGACACGCCTCTTGAAGGAGAAGCACAGCTGTGATGAGAAAAGGTCAAGAGTGTGCATGTGTGCACAACTGTGCCTGTGTGATTGTGTGTTCTTACGTTCAGTTGTGCATTTATTCCATTTATCGAGCATCTTCTTTAGGCCAGCCCTGTGCTCACAAATAAAGTCTGGGTCCTCAGGCAGTTTACATTTTTGTGGGGAAAAGAGACAAAAGACAAGCAAACAAGCATATAAAAAAAACCAAATAAAATCACATACAGTGAAAACAGCCAGGATGAAACTAATTGAGGCACTAGGAGAATACATAACAAAGGCACCAAACTGGAAGGGAAGTCTCCTGGAGAATGTGACTCGGAAGCCATGTATGAGGAAGAACTAGAAGAAGAACATTTCAGGGAGAGGGACCAACAAGAACCAAGGGCCTGGAGAGACACAGTACCTGGTGTGTTCTAAGAACTGGATGGAAAGCCAGTGTGGCTGCAGCTCAGTGGTTAACAGGGAGAGAAATGTGTGATGAGCAAGAAGACGTGGCAGGGTGGGCCCATGAAGGAACTCACGCCAAGCTGGAGGGTCAGTTTAATTCTAAGGGCAGGGGGAAAGCCACTGGGGGCGTTTGAGGGAGGGAGTGACAGGTCGAAGGAGCTTCCGCAAAGTTGGGCTTGGCTGTTGGGAGGAGAACGCATTGGGGGGTCAGGGACCAGTTGTGCTCATCACGGTGGCATGCGTCCTCCTGTCCCTGTTATAGGCACTGGGCAGGCTGGGGAACCAGACAGCCACTTGCCTTTTGGCATTTTACAGCTGATAGGACACTCAGTGTGAGTAACGTGGTTTTTGAGAGTTTTGATTTTACAGACGGTAGACGACAGAAGTGGAGGACTCACAGGGTACTGCAACTTTCTCTTTGGCTAAAGAAAGTAAAAACTCAACTACCATCTGTGATCACATTCTTTTCATAAGAGAAAGGATATTTAAAAACCCAAACTATAAGGATATAATCTCGGGGGGAAAAGACCCAATTTTGTAGAAAACACTACGCTTTCCTTGTAGTTTCAACATTTTGCTTTAGAAGCGGTGAGAACCGCCTTCCAGGCTGGGTACACACTCCCACATCAGTGTTCAGAACATCAGTGCTTTGGAACCATTGAGCCTGCCTATCTCGCCCATTTCACAGGTGAGACAAAGTGAGGTTCAGGAGGCATGTGGCTTTCTCAGGGTGATGATGTGAGTTAAGGGCAGAGGGCCAAGGCCCCAGTCCCCTCGCTCCAGGTTCATTCTCCTTCCATTACATCATCACGCTGTATAGTCCGGATGATTTCTTCTGCTTTGCCAACTTTCAGATACTGCCCCATCTATTCCTGTCCAGGGTGCAGTATGCTGGCCATTTTCACTTCCCTGCCAAGATTTCTGAGAGCTGAGATACTTATGAAGAAACCAGAACTCAGCAAAACAGCTCACAGCCCAGAGCCTGATAAAAAGGAATTCCATTCTTTATAAAGAAGAGGAGGGTGGTGTCTTACCTGATCTTTAGATAGGCTGCAACTCCGAACACCAGCAACACCACAGCAATGACTGTCACCGTAATGGCGGCGATGCTGCCTGGGAAGGAGAAGAGGCACAGAAAGAAGATGAAGGAAGGGTGTCCATTCCAGATCATTCTGCAATGCGAAACCCAGGAGCTTAACTCTGTTATCAAAATGCTTCTCAGGCTAGGCTAAGTTCGGTAAATGGCCAATATTTATGAAGACCTTTTGGCTGGCCCTGAGTTCAGAAAACAGTTCACAGTAATATTTGATCATTTTTTTAAGAATGCCACCGATCTGTTGCTGCTGCTGCTGCCGTCTGCAGGGGTAGTGGATTTAAAATCTCCTGAAGTACTATTTTCTTCTTTCACGTGCTTTAGCTTGTTTTTCTAGCATTTGCAAAATATTGGAAGACCTAGGATGCTTAGTCAAGGGTCATGACAAAATAATGCTGTTGATTTTTTGATAAAACAGAACCACAGCGCTATGTCAGTAGTGTCCACTTCAAAAGGGTCATCTTGGTAGGAGATGCACTAATTTTAATGATGCCATCAAATCAAAGCATTTTAAAAGAACACCTCTTTGGGTCATGTGTCCAGTTTTCAGCCCTGAAAGGTGAATCTGATTTTGTAGAGGATAAAGTCAAGTTTGGTGTATAAAATAAGCTCAAGTCTGGTAGGTAACGCTATGTTTTGTTTGTAGAAATAACCAGGTACAATTATAAAGTAACATGAAGGTTTGATTGTGTAGTTTAAAATCTGTTTCCAAAGGCAACTATTAATGGGCAGTTAAAAAACAAAAAACAAAAAACCCTTTGAGCACATAGCCTTGTAAGAATAACCATACTGCTTCCAGAGATTACTACTTTGGGGCACAATGCTCCTTTTGTGTGAGTTGGTGGCTAATAATGTATATATTTCAGTTTTATTTCACCTCAGAAATACCAAGAATCAATTGGGCTTTTGTCTCCTCATTGTTAAAGTGACTTCTTGGCATTAAAGTTGGTACTAGGGATCCCATTTACTCGTTCAGGCCACTGAGAAATTATTTTTTACTTCAACAAATGAATGGGACTCTTAAACACATTGGAAAGAGCATCAGATCTGGAGTCTGAATATGCGGATTCAAGTGTGCTTCTATCATTAGCTGTCTGACTATGGGCTAATTACTTAACCCTGTGGACCCATCCACCACTCACCTGCTGTGACAGAGAAAAGAAGAGCTGTTCTACCTGCCCACATAATTTGAAGAAAATTAAATGAGGTGCCCTGTGCACCAAGCTAAAGTCCTATCCAGATATACCTTCCTGGACCAGTGCCCATCTTTCATGAACTACATCGCAAAGGTGATGGATCTGTCCCACATTTTTGGAGATTTACTATTTGTGGATGATTCTGCCACTTCTCCTTCTATTTTTTCCCCCCTGTCTTATGAATGGCTTTTGTATATTGTTCTTCTCATTAGCCCTTCCACCAAAGGAATTAGAGCAGAGCTAAGAAGCAAATGAGTCTACTCATTAACTCTTTGGTAACTCCCGCAAAGGTTTGGGTGAAAGAAGGCTACAGGAGACATGCATGCCCCCGCTGGTTATAATTTCTAAAAGGCCAAGGAGGTACTGCTAACATTGAGACTAAGACCAGAACTTGATGTGTCTACACAGACCGACCATAATGTACCATTTTAGAGCTTCCACACTTCTGGACACTCACACGCCCATCTCTTTGCTCCTAGAGTCCTTTAGGGCCAGATTGGTATAATTATCAGTACCGTTCTCTTTCCTTTTTACTATTGTCAAGGTAGAATTATGGCACCGAACACTCAAATATGAAGACTGGATCAAGTAGAGAAAGTTTGAGGTCAGTCCCCTTACGGATAACCTCTACCCTGCACTCAGCTTCTCAGCCTCCAAACTGCGCTGAAATTAGAACAATTCAAAGTTCACTGAAGCCTCTTAACAGCTCTTTTAAGAGCTTGTGAAATGAGGATTATTACGGCAAGGTAAGGTGATGGGGGTATTTCAAGATTCAAAAAGGTACACTGATTGCAATTAGGAGCTTTGAAAACTGACCTTTAAATTTAATTTCCTCCTTTCAAAAAAATGGGAGGAGAGAAAGAATATAGTTGATTTCTCTATAAGACCCTTCTTTCTTGCCCCAGGATACATTTAATTGAGGAAATCATAGGTTTGTCCTTCAAAGTTTCTTCCCTAACTCTAGGCAGTTGGATCTCCTCCAACTCTGCGGTTTACTGGATATATTTAAATACCACCTCTACTGAAGATAAAACAGGCAGTTCCCCAACTCAAGTGCTGTTTTTTTTTTTGAAACAGAAAGTAGTAGAATGACCGCTTCCTCTCCATGTGACTGAGGGCTGTCTGGCTCTCGGTGTAGACCAGTCTTCAAACAGGGCTCTTCAAGGCCACCCTTCTTGTTCACAAAGGACAGCCAGGCAACAAGAGATGGAATTAGCAGGTGATTCCCCCCATGGGCCCTTGAGGGCAGCTGAGCGAAGGGGCGTTTCTGAGGGTTCATATTGCCCCAAAGGAGGCCAAAACGTGTGAGGTGAAATAGATGGTACTTAAATATTCGGGCCACCTCCTTAACTATTCTGCCACCCACCAGCTCTTCTCAGAGGGTGCCACCATGGGGGCAAGGGTCTTCTGGAACTAGAAGGGCTTCATCAGCCCCCAGCCTGGGAGGGCTTGTGTCCTAAGCTCGCTTTCACCTCCACGGCAGCTGCAGCTGCCCCCCTCCGAAGCAGCCCGGAAGTTCATGCTGGGAAGTTCCACGCCTCAGGGCATCGCGGTTTGAGCATCTGAGGGGTTTGCTGAGCTGACAGTAGCCGAGGGTAGCAGGACTTTATGCGGGAACCCAAAAGGCCTGATTTCCTCCTTGTGAAAACAAATGCCATTTCCCCCGGAGTTCTGTTTAAAGTAAACTGGATACTTCATGACCTTTTTTTCACCCTTAGATTCCATATATATGTGTTAGCATACAGTATTTGTTTTTCTCTGGGATAAGGAGGGTGGGAGGGAGGGAAACGCAAGAGGGAAGAGATATGGGAACATATGTATATGTATAACTGATTCACTTTGTTATAAAGCAGAAACTAACACACCATTGTAAAGCAATTATACTCCGATAAAGATGTTAAAAAGAAAAAAAAATACAACAGGGTATTGCTTTTATCTGTATTTTCATTAGCATTCAGTCAACTCAAAAAATGTATTAATTAATGACTGCATTTTGTGTCAGTCATAGGATGGGTTATTACTATAATAGCAGAAATTAAAATACCATTTATAAGGAAATAAAAAATAAAGTAAACTGGAATTCCCTTTCTCGTACTTCGTCTTTCGAGGCAGGGCAGGGAGAGGAAAGATGAGGAAGGTGTGGCTACGGCAGGGAAGCGCTACCCTATGAGGAAGGTGTGTACACTGGGTGGGCAGTGCCCTGGGGATGGGGGATGGGGAGGTGGCTGGCATTTCTGTCTTCCTCATCTTCCCTGTTGGCACGTGTGAGTTTCGGACTGGGTGTGATTCACGCTGTGAAGCCCTGGAACCAGAAGAAATTAAGAGAGAACCGGAGGAAATGTATGTATTTTCTAAGCCGAGATGCTAGAATATTCCACCGTGCCAACACGTTCTGCCTGACCAGAGAGCCACGAGCCGAAGCCTCCCTGAAGTCTGGGTCTCTCTGACGGCGTTTCTCAGGGGGCCATTTCCCCACTTTCATAACAGCTCAGAACAAAAAAACAGAACAGGCTAGAGAATGATCTGTTCTACACTTGTGGGTGGTGACTTCGGTCTGGTGCTGGGCCAAGAACTTTACAGCTCCCACCTCATTGAATTCCCTTTATGAGATGAAAATGATTCCCATTATATGGACGAGCAAGTTAAGGCTCAGAGAGATTGAAGAACTTGATTCAGGTTTTATAAGCTGGTAAATGATGAAGCTGTCATGTGAACCCAGGACTACATCCTAGGTTTTGCATGTTTAATCATTAATATACTGGTGACATCCCTGGCCCTTTTCTCAGCTTGGCCAGCTCCTACACTTTCTTTATGACAACGAAATATCAACCCTTCTGGGAAGCTTTCCTGACACCCCCAGGCAAGCTGTAGTGTTGTTGTGTGTTCTCAGCTCTTTGTGTCTGCTTCTCTTAAACACTGTGTTGTATTTTTGAGCTTCCCCAGACAGATTCTAATCATATTCATCTTGCATCTCATCCCCCTTCTCCCTGAACTCTCCGCACTGGGCACAGTCTCTAGCCCATAGTGGGTATTTAAATTATTTTTTAAAATATTGAATGATTAAATGTAATACTCGCAAAAAAAATAAAAAAGATAACTGGCAGTTTCTGAGACCAGTCACTGTGCTAAGAAGGTCCCCAGGCAGCAGCCTCTCCACCTGTCCATCTCCACCTGTCCTGGAACCCCTGCTCCAGGTCCTACCTCGGCATCTACTCCTATGACTCTAACAGCTATGGTCCAACCGCCCCAGTGTGTGCCTGCGAGTCCCCATGGACGACTGAGCTGGAGGAGAGTTATTTTAGGACTCTCTGTCTGAATAAAGTCAGAAAATATCCTTGAAGTAACCAGCACAAAATCCCAGAAGCCCACGCTTCTGGTTGGACCTGGTCAGACTACCCGAGGGAGAGGGTTTCCCTGGAGGGCATCACTTGCCCTGCTTCGACTCTGTTCTGTGCCCGTGCAGTCCTGGAACAAACGATGACATCATTTACAGGCTCTCTCCGCTGCCCCCAACACCTGCCTCTCTTTACTACGCTTTGGCTAGTCCTTCGCAGACACAGGACGTCCTCCACACTAGAAGGGACTCTGCTCCTGTCCAGACTACCTCCGCATCACTTGTCCTACTTGTCCTAAAGGTGTCCTCCTGTCTTCCTGGGCTTAGCAATGTTCCCAAACCTCAAATGTTCCCCTGGGGACTCTTCTCATTGAGGGATTTTCCCCCCCATTTTAAACATGAAAGAAACGTTTCATCTGACCTCTTTGGCAGGATACTTGCCAATCATATCCCCAAATGAGAATATTAGGATGTGATAGGATGAACCCGAACGACCTCCGAAAGAAAGAGCTTTCCTAGGCTCTTTAAAAAAGTTGTTATCGCTCTGAGAGAGCCGGGGACAGGGGAGGTGACGGCGGGGTGTTCTCAGGATGATAAAAGAAGGTGAGTGTCTTGCTGCTATCTGTGGATGACTTCCGAACTACATCTCATTGGGAATTCATCAGTCAGGCTTGTTTAGAATGCACGTGTAAATGCTTTGACCAAGTTCCTGGGTATGCTTGTGTGTGTCTGATCTATTTTGAGAAGTCTTTAACAAAACCTCTGGACTGCTTTTCAATGTTCTTACTCTTTTCTTTCCTCTTTCCCGTCTAGAGAATAGGTAAGAAACGGAAAATAGGAGCAGGTGGCCACTTCAGAGAGCGTGGTGGCTTCTTCAGTCAAGGTCACCAAGAGGAAAGGAACATTCTGTCTCAGAGGAATTCTTCCTCTTTGAACGCATGTGTCTGCGGGACTTCCCTGGTGGCGCAGTGGTTGAGAGTCCACCTGCCGATGCAGGGGACGCAAGTTTGTGCCCTGGTCCGGGAAGATCCCACATGCCGCGGAGCGGCTGGGCCCGTGAGCCATGGCCGCTGAGCCTGCGCATCTGGAGCCTGTGCTCCGCAACGGGAGAGGCCACAACAGTGAGAGGCCTGCGTACTCAAAAAAAAAAAAAAAAAAAAAAAAAAGCCGGAGTAGGGAAGAGGTGGGAATGAAGATGTTCTCTAGAGGATGGGCTGAACTTGGACAGAGAGCAATGAAATTTTTAGGCAAGAACCAGCTAGATGGAGGTACATATATACAATGGAATATTACTCAGCCATAAAAAAGAATGAAATTGGGCCATTTGTAGAGACCTGGATGGACCTAGAGACTGTCATACAGAGTGAAGTAAGTCAGAAAGAGAAAAACAAATACCATATCCTAACACATGTATATGGAATCTAAAAAAAAAAAAAAGGTTATGAAGAACCTAGGGACAGGGCAGGAATAATAAAGACACAGATGTAGAGAATGGACTTGAGGACACGGGTTGGGGGGAAGGGTAAGCTGGGACAAAGTGAGAGAGTGACATGGATATATATATATATACTACCAAACGTAAAATAGATAGCTAGTGGGAAGCAGCTGCACAGCACAGGGAGATCAGCTGGGTGCTTTGTGACCACCTAGAGGGGTGGGATAGGGAGGGTGGGAGGAAGACGCAAGAGGGAGGGGATATGGGGATATATGTATATGTATAGCTGATTCACTTTGTTATACTGGAAAAACTAACACACCATTGTAAAGCAATTATACTCCAGTAAAGGTGTTAAAAGAAATTAAAGAATAAAGGACATTAAAAAGAAAAAAAAATAACTAATTCTTCTGAAAGTGTAGCTATTTGTTAAATTGAACTTTATAAGTAGTTATGATGCAAAATTAAAACTCCTTTATAAGGCATACAGCTTGCATGCAAATATGATACATAAATTTTTTTTTTTTTTTTTTTTTTTTTTTTTTGCGGTACGCGGGCCTCTCACTGTTGTGGCCTCTCCCGTTGCGGAGCACAGGCTCCGGATGCGCAGGCTCAGCGGCCATGGCTCACGGGCCCAGCCGCTCCGCGGCATGTGGGATCTTCCCGGACCGGGGCACGAACCTGTGTCCCCTGCATCGGCAGGCGGACTCTCGACCACTGCGCCACCAGGGAAGCCCAATACAGAACTGTTTTTAATTAGCACAATCCAAGCTTGTCTCCGTGTTAGTCCTTCTCTCTGCTGCCCCATCCCCTCAAATCTTTAAATCATTAAAGTACTGCTTAATCATTTCTTCACACAGTGGCAGAGGTAAACTTTATTAAAATTAGTCAAATATGACCACAATTGGAATCTTTTACTTCATGTTTATACTATTTCTCAAAAGCTAGTTAGTTTGCCGGATTGGTCAGTGGACAGACTTGGGATTCAAACCTTGGGCAGGATCCCTAATATCTATACTTTTCCACTTCCTGTCATCAGAAGCCCTGGTTTGGGGACTGGCTTTGCTTTTATCTAAAAGCATTTTACCTACTTGGGTAGCATATAGTTAAAAATGTATACTAGAAACACAAATCTCTGTTGAGATAATAAAAGATTTGCATTCACCCAAGCAAGTGTGTGTTTCTTTTTTCTTCATTTCTCTCTCCTGCAGGCACATCAGCTGTACTTGAAGGATGCAGGGAGCCCAGGTTTGTAATCAATGCCAAACGGGGCACGCAAGTCGGCACAGTTCCCGGTTACCATGGTTTTAAAATTTCCTTACTTCACTTACAATCACAATCTTTCCCAACACAAATGAAGCCTCGTTCCCACCTGGAATTTTTTATAACTACCTGTTTAGGTCGCCCAACCCCAGCTCTCCTTTGACACCTGTAATGTAAACTAGGCTGGGTTTCTAAGAATAGCAAACAGTGCCCCTCATCCCCTTTCCCTATAGCATCCTGACAAGCTGACGGTCACACAGCAGCTTCCCATCAACGTCACGTCAGGGAGCATTCCTCTCATTCAGTGCTCTCTAGACCAAAAGGAGCCCACGGGGAGTAAGAATTCTTCCCGAAACAGGGGTGACCCCTACATCTGTATGCTATCAACAGACTCTCCTTAAAGGTTGAATTCAGTCTTTAACAACATTTCTCAGGGGACAGCTCTAGTATTGTGCCAAGAACAGTAATAAAAGCATTAAGAAAAACAATCGTGGTCATAAAAGTCTCAGCAGCCTTCCTTTACTGCAATTCCCTGTGCCAGGCACTGAGCGAGGCAGAGCGGGGTAGGTATCTCCACTTAGGAGTTTAGCAAAAGCAGTTAACAAAAATCTATTCAACTGGTTAGTATGCAGAAATGGGATTCAACCTCTGAGGCTGGATTCCCCAAACTTATGCTTCTCTACTTTCTGTGACCGGAAGACCTGGCGTGAAGACTGGCTTTATACATGCACTAGCGGAACAGTCTTGGGCAAGTCGCTTTGCTCCTTTGCGCCTCTATGGCCTCATTTGTGCCCCTATCTCTACCTGTAAAGTGAGAATTCGTTCAATCATTCACACAACTGATGTTTATTGTTTACTACGTGCCCAACTTTGATGAATCGCTTGCTTCCTCTCAGAGTGCTTTTACTAATTAAACAGTGTATTTAAAATGCTTTGTCCATCATGAAGTGCATTACAAAGGTCTCAGTCTCTGGGCATCTCTTATCCATAAAAACTCTGAAGCCGGGAAGAAACTTGAAACCAGAAAAGATCGGAGCCAACCCTAGTATTCGAAATGATTGTGGATCTCAAGCTCAAGTTTTGCTTCCAGCCTGATCATGACCAATGGAATAATGTAATTTTACTGTTGAAAGGAAATTAAGAAGGTTCATTGCCTCTAACTCCTTCATTTTACAGATGATAACATAGAAATTAAGAGATTTGGTTGAGATCAGACTCCATCAGTGGCAGAGCTGGGACTAGATACCTTTGAATTCCAGGTCTGCCTTCTTTAAAATTTTCTACCTCTTTGTCTTATCCCAAGTAAAAGCCTTCAGGCACTGATAGCTGAGGCAATAAACAAAGACAAGACCCCATCTTCTATGTCACCACAATGTTTTCAAAATTCAAACATCTCTATACCACTCTCATTATTTTTGCCATGTCCACATCACTGATACTATTATTTTCTTAATATCTGTCTTTTTTTTTTTTTTGTGGTACGCGGGGCCTCTCACTGCTGTGGCCTCTCCCGTTGCGGAGCACAGGCTCCGGACGCGCAGGCTCAGCGGCCATGGCTCACGGGCCCAGCCGCTCCGCGGCATGTGGGATCTTCCTGGACCAGGGCACAAACCCGTGTCCCCTGCGTCGGCAGGCGGACTCTCAACCACTGTGCCACCAGGGAAGTTCTAATATCTGTCTTTAAATTAAATTATTTTTCTTTAGATACTGACTACATATAGCCACACCCTAAGCAATGATAGCTATGAAATCATGAGTTTGATGTGTTATTTTAGTTTTTTTTCAAATTCATACTGAAACAAAAACATAGATTTATTAGAATGAAAAAGGTTCATCCTCTTGCATACTACCTGTGTAGGGACTTAAATCATACTTTTGGGAACACTGCTCCCACGAACCAAATTTTCACAAAGAAACTCGGGGTGAGATGCTGGATTGGGGGTAGATCACAGCCCTCAGATCCCCTGGAGGAGGCCAGGAAGAATGGAGGGCAGAGAGTCGGGGTCATCAGGGCCAGTGTCAACACCTGTCACTACTTTAGGGAATGTGGCAGCTTCATGAATACTGCTTCTTGGTGGAGGCCAAAACAGGGGAAATGTGGCACAGAAGGGACAGCTGTCCTGACTTACAACCCCTGGGGTAGCAGTGCAGACATGAACAGAGACTGTATTTCTCAGACCATGATGCTAAGCCCTGATGATTGTCCCTAAACATGCTTCGTGTCAGTTTCTGCTTCTCATTCTTTCCTGCAGGGCAGAGTCAAAGTGCCTGGCTTTATAAGCCTATCCTAACTCTTTGAAAGTTACCTTATATAATAAATGTAATTCAGCCTGGGCTGAATTATAACCTGTTCTGGGCTGAGAGAACCACACCTTGACATGAGTGGGGATCTCAGCTCTGAGTCAGACCTACCCTAGACCTCTTGAGGGATGGAGGGACAGTGTTGGAGAGATTTCTGGGGAATAATTAAAAAAAAAGATCAGAGAATCCCCTCTACTGTTTGTCCTGGATGAGGAGAAGTCTCCTTCTCCTCTTGTGAAAATTCTGATCTATAGTGTGAGTGGGTGAGCAGTATCATGTTAGGTCATCAAATCCTTTGACTGAACAACAAAGATATTTCTATTCAGGAGTCAAATCAGAAAGAGGGAAAGAAATCCTGACATCTCTCTGCTATCGGAGTATCTTTAATGCAATTAGCCTTGAGAGTATCAAAAAGATACTGGAGGGCTTCCCTGGTGGCGCAGTGGTTGAGAGTCCGCCTGCCGATGCAGGGGACGCGAGTTCGTGCCCTGGGCCGGGAAGATCCCACATGCCGCGGAGCGGCTGGGCCCGTGAGCCATGGCCGCTGAGCCTGCGCGTCTGGAACCTGTGCTCTGCAACGGGAGAGGCCACAACAGTGAGAGGCCCATGTACCGCAAAAAAAAAAAAAAAAAAAAAAAAAAAGATACTGGAAACCCTGAAAACCTGGGGTTTTTCCAGTTGGGGACAACTAGCTGTGTGGCAGTGGGAAGGAGGAGGTATGTGTAGGCTGAGAAGTCAGCCTTTTGTAGCCTCTGACTTTCAACTTAAGGGGCCAAGTTGGGGATCTCAACTCTGAAGTCATCCCTTTGCAAATTCCCCATAGAGAGGGGAGAATCATGTATCGCAGGTGCCATTTACCTGCATGAAGACAGAAAAAGAAGGTTTTTTGGTTGTTCTCTTTAGTATTTCCTCTATGTCTTCAGTATTCCAGTGATGAAAATGAGACATGACCACAGATAAAACAATACTGAAGGGGAAAATAAACCAGAAAAATTGGTATATGCCCTTTTTGAGACTCATCTAGCCTGCAGGTGAAGGCTCAGACCCCTTTGAGGCTCATCAGCCTTGGCACGTAAGGCCTTCCATGCTGCCATTTTCTTGGTTCCAAGGACACGGCAAGAAGGAAGGGAGGAACTTCTTAGGGCCCAAGACAGAGTCCTAACCCTGTTTGCAATGATAAACTTGCAGTGTGCAAGTTTATCATTTTTTATCATGGAAAAATGACTCTCGCTGGGGAGCAGAGAGTCAGTTTCAGGTCACCTGTCTCAACATCTTGACAAAGGGCAGCGACACTATAATTCCTGCAGCCCAAGGACTTGGGGATTTCTGCAGAATCATTAGTTAATTTAGCTTTGCCTCCATGTAATTAATCACCTAGGCAAGGTAGGAACCTGCTTTTGGAGACTGTATTTTATTTACCAAGCTTGAATTTCTCCCAGACTCAGGATCCCAAGGTTTTAGAGTTAAAAACTTTAGAAAGAAAATAATTTCCAAACTTTGATGCCAGTTAGGGGAAGAAGGCAACCTCCAGGTCTTAATCCCCCACCCTCAGGTGCAAGTGGAGCCTCGGCAAAATCCCGTAAGCTCAGCTTTTGTATCCTCCCTCCTCCATGATTTATTTTCTCCCAGCTAGAAATCTCTAGTTGTATGCACTCTTCAACGCTTATCTTTGGATTTTCCAAGTTTCACGAAAGTGCTACTATTTCCAATGTGAACATAGTTACTTTTCTCTTTCACACTTTTTGGATTATCCTTTTCTGTATTGTGTTATAGGCAGGTGCTAAAATGGGTCTTGATTACCTAATCTTTACAGTAATAATCCTCTTGGGAGTCTTGAAGTGTTGTCACAAACACTTTATTTTTTCAAGTTAACAAAACACAAAGTCTAGAAGAGTCAAACTCTTGCTGGTAACCACACTGAGAATTAGGGACCCAACTGTAATAAGAGCAGCCAACGTTTATTTAGTGCTATGTAAGGGACTCTTTATAGACTTGGTCTCATTTAATTCTAGAAAGAATCCTATAAGGCAATTATAGTACGATTATTACCCTCATTTTACAGATGAGGAAAATGTGACACTCAGCGATGAATAAACTTGCCAGGTCATCCACCTAGTAAATGGCATTGGTGAGATCTGAACCAGGCAGTCTGATGCCGAAGTTCGTACTACAAGTAACATGCTTACCCTCCTAGAGCCTGGCTTTGAAATGACGCCATAATTTCACCAAACAGAAATACGGCAAAGTGTTTTTGATGGCCCACTTCATGGACTTTGAGATTTTATGACTTTAACCTAAGTTCACCTTAAATTTTGAGCCCGTGTTCTATCCCTGAAGAGGCCTGTGGGTCTGATGATAAAAGCGCAAGATACTGTTAAATAAAACTCTGTCTCTTACTGGCCGATATTTTTCTTTCCCAGGACCAGAGAACAAGGCATACCGAGGACAATATCAACTTAGTATCCATTATGTGTTCTCCTCATGCAATACTCCTGACTCAACCCACTTCAGGGGGGGAGTTCTAGAACCTTTTCTGAGGAAGACAATGGGTTAGTGCTGATCTGTTCTCACTTTCCCGTTATTATTTTGAACAAAAAGACATGCTCTTCTGAGTCAGAAGATTACAGTAAGTTCAGTCTGGATATGGAATCGGGAATATTCCAACCAGTTTTCCCAGTGAGCCAACAAGCCATAGATTCATTTAGGATATCAGCAGCTGTGCTTACAAGCTAAATTCCACTTTCTCAGTGAAGTATTTCCAAAATCACTTTAGTCATATGTGACTAGTGAAAATATCTGAAGCAGAAAAAAGAAAGTGTTCCGTGGAGACAAAGTCTCTAAATGTAATGAAAGGTGAGACAAAGTATGTGATGGAGTTGCATTGCTACTAGATAACAATACCAATGGTAACTAGCTGATTTTATTACCTTGCCATATATTTTTCAAAGGATATTTTGGAAATATTTTAAAACCAGATTAAGATTTAGGCAGTAAAAGTAAACCAAAGGAGAAATAAAAGTAGTAGAGACAAGAATTTAGAATATTTTTTTTACCTGAAATATTATCTGACAGTTGGAGCTCCTTATGGGAGTTTTACTTGCTGTAAGCAAGCTTAGAGGTTTAGCTTAAGTTTAAAGAATTGGGCACAAAAGAAAAAATGTGAGGGAGGATTTATAATCCATACTCTTGTCAGCCTTGCAGTCCACGTGGACCAAAGATAGGAGCCAGCGTGATGGGAAAAGAGAGATGTGGTGGGATTATGGGAGCTTTGACATGAGAATGAGAGTGAAGAGAAGTGGGTGAATTTGGGACCTACTAAGAGTTCAAACCAACAGTTCTCGGTGATGGAAAGAACACAGAGAAGGAAGGAGGATTGGACTAAAAGATGTTGGTACCATTCACTGTTAGAGGTCAGGCCTGGGCATGTCATGATTTAATATTTGTAAAACTGAGTCTAGGATAGATACAATATTTTTTAGGATTATTGCTTTCTGATATATTTTGGGCCATCTGGAAGAATCTGATCAATAAATGTTTAACGCTCTTTTACTTTTTTTGTTAAATCCTCATTCCCCCCTTTAATATATTTTGAATAGATCATCGAAATATAATGGTCATTAACTTACTATTGTATTACTTACAATACATATATATATTTTTACTCCTAAAATCTTTCTACGTATACTTTAAAAATGATTCTTCCCCCTTTTCTAGGAGTTAATTCATTTTTCAAATCTATATTTATCCTAAGAGTTGGTCTGGAATAAGGAGGTGTTTTGACAGCTGAAAGTCCCTTGCAGGTACGGATGCAGAGAGGATTAGATATCTGTGCCTACCTGGTGTCATTCCTTTCAGGGTATTTATTAGCACAGTTTGTCCTGAATAAATCTGGAGTCAGACTAGCAAATTAAAGTTCAAAGGCCTTCACCCATTTTCACAATTAAGAGTCCTTCTCTTTGTAATGGAAAGCACAGGACAGCATAAGACCAGGGGCCACTTGGATTTTATAGACAAAAGAGAATACCCAGTCTGCAACAAGCCGAGTGACTACAATTTTAAAGTTCGCATATGTAGGAATCGGGGACGATTCGAGTATCACTTGGTGTGCAGTATCAGTTTATCCCTTAAGCGTTCACACGGCACCGTTCAGTGCAGTTCAGGATGTCGCAAACATACTGTAGTCACGGCTTCCACCCTTGAAGAGCGCTGATTTAATAACCCAGACGATCCTTATTTAACACATCACATCTCTCTCTCTTTTCCTTTAAAAGCAAAACAAAAACTGAAAAACAAAAATGAAAACCCGTTTCTTCTGCACAGCCGCTTTCGGATGGCTGCGGCTACCACCTGCTTCTCCTCCCATCGGGAAGCTCCACCCCTCAGGCCCAGCTGGCAGCCCTGGGAGTTTGACAACATCCCATGTGGCTCATGTCCACAGCAGGTCTGGAGGCCATAGGTCCTTCCCAACTTTTCATTCCTACGAATTCAGCTAGGATGGGTTCAGTGGAAGGAAGACGTGCCTTCGGGTCACTCAGGAGAACTGAATTTGAATCCTAGCCTGGTCACTCAAGCGAGGACTTAAGTCACTAAACCTCTCTGTGCCTGTTTTGTCACCTACAGCAGAGATACACCATCCAGCTCACCTCACTGGAATGTTCTGGAGATTAGATGGAGGGCTACCTGTGCCAGTCACGAGCCCAGTTCTTAGAACACGTATATTCTCAGTAAGCCCCATATGAACGTGAATCTCATTCCTTCTGCCTTGGATAATTCTAATAAACAATTTTTGTGGTATGATAAGCCAACAACAACAACAACAAAACCCCTGGAAGATTGTCTCTCTTGTGTTCAGTTTATAATGAAGAGAGCTTAAAGTCAGAGTAGCTAAATGACATGGTCTGTCAGTGACAACGGCCAACCGGAAACCAGGTATAAACCGGTCTACGTGTTACCAGTCCTGAACTCCCTACAGTTTACGTACATGGATTCCTGCCAGTTGAATACTCTTAAGTATAATTCTGAACACGTTCTGCCTCTGATCAAAAGCCTTTGGTGACTATCAATGGCTTGTCAAGTAAAGTAAGTTGCCTCATCCTGTTACTCAGGGTCCTCTAACACTTGTCCTGAAATCTTCCTTCCGGCTTCTTCTGCAATATCTTCCTCCACACTCCATCCTGGGATCCACAGGCTACTTGCCATGCTGGGTACACGCGACACTGTAAACTCCACAAGGGTGGCGACTGTCTCATTCATGGCCAAATCTTCACTGTCTAGCCAGATGCCTGACTCACGAGCTCAGTAAGAGTTCGTTGAAGATGACGGGCAGACTTCATTATGATAAACACAGTAACAATAGCAATCACAATAGCAAAATAATAACAATAATGATGATGCTGCTGATGGTGGTAAATAATAGCAAAATAACAAGCACAGACATCAACAGAGTCATAGCTCAACAGTCACTATGCTGTACATAGACCCTCGCCAGGTCTCTCTGGTGAGGGTGTGGTGAGTAGTGAGATCAGTTACAGGGGTATTTAGTTTCTTATCTCAATTAAACTTTTTAATAACCCCATCATTTGGAGACTACCCTTATCCCATTTTATTGGTGAGAAGACCAAGGCTCAGAGAGATTAAATAGCTTCCCTGGTACTGGCTGATTGCCTCTTTCATACATTTATCCAACAAGTGTCATTTCAAGTCTACCATGTGTCAGGCTCTGTCTCAGGGGTTGGGGATGTAACCTACATCCTCCCGTTTGTGAGCAACGTCCTTGCTTTCATGGAGCTGACAGTCTAGTGGCAGAAAGCAGACACCTACTCACCAAATAAATGAGATGATGTCAGCAAGTGGTAAGTGATTAAAAGGAAAGTAAAGCAGGATGAAGGGATCCATGGCGATGCGATTACTGTTTCAGAGAGGGGTATGAGGAAAGGCTCCTGAGGAGATGACAGCTGCACAAAGTCCTTCCTGATGACAAGGAGCGAGCCACTGAAGACCCAGCAGGAAAATGTTTCAGGCAGAGGGAATGGTAAGTGCAAAGGCCCTGGGGCAAGAGTGTCTGCGGTCTGTTCAAGAAGCCGTAAGATTGCAGTGTGTTTGCTGGTGAAAGTGGAAGCAGGTGAGAGCATTGAGGCAGGGCGGGTTCCGAGTGTGCTGAGCACCGCAGGCATGACACAGACTTCAGCTCTTACTCTGATTCAGAAGGGCAAGCGAATGGAGTGTTAGAGCTGAGGAGGGACAGGATCTGTCCCGGGTTTTGAAAAGGGTCGCTCCGGCAAGGGTGTGGTGAGTAGTGAGATCAGTTACAGGGGTATTAAAGTCCCACATGTGAGAGAGGACCGAGGGGTGAGAGGAAACTGGGTTCTGAGGGACCAGATGCAGCGTATGTGAGAGAATGAAAGAAGTCTAGGATTATCCCACAGTTTCTGAGGGAGGACTGGATGGAGGGGTGAGGAAATCAGTAATTCATCTGATCCGTATGACATCTGAAATGCCTAAGAGCCACCCAAGTGGAGACCATGAGTTAGCTGACAGCTGGGTGTCGACATGTCTTTAGTTCAATGAAACAAAACAGGGACAGAATTTTACATCTCCGGGCTATCAGCATGTGGATGGCATTTTTTTTTAAATTTATTTTGTATTTTTTTTACATCTTTATTGGAGTATAACTGCTTTGAAATGGTGTGTTAGTTTCTGCTTTATAACAAAGTGAATCAGTTATACATATGTTCCCATATCTCTTCCCTCTTGCGTCGCCCTCCCTCCCACCCTCACTATCCCACCCCTCTAGGTTGTCACAAAGCACCGAGCTGATCTCCCTGTGCTATGCGGCTGCTTCCCAGCTATCTATTTTACGTTTGGTTTAAGTCACGAGATGTGATGAGGTCATCTCAGGAGTGACTGTGGGGAGAAGAGGAGAGCGTGCGTGTGGAGAGCTGGGGGAGAGGAAGACAGTGTTGGCCCTGGGGTGCTCCAGTGTAGGAAGGTGAGGGGGTGAAGTAAGGTGACAGACACGGAGAAGGAGCAGTGTGACGAACCAAGAGAGACTGTCCTGGAGGTCAAGTGGAAACAGTGCTTCAAAATGAGGGCAGTGACCATCCGTGTCAAATGCTGCTGCTAGGTCGGGTATGCCAGGACTAAGAATTAACCCTCAGAGCTGGCAGTGTGGAGGGTACCAGATACCCCGACCAGAGCAATTTCCGTGCTTGCAACTGCCGGCTGGATTCTGCACCCAGGTATGTGCAGCACACAGGTGCCTGAATCTCCCCTGCCCTGTCTTCTCCTCGGGCTGCAATTCCCTTCATCTCCTACAACTCAGTTCATGTGCTCCCTCTATCATGAAACCTTCCCTAATCCCGCCAGTCAAATCTAACTCCCATAACATTTACCTTGTTTTTGAATTATTTATTGGTGACTATGTCTGGATACTTGTTGAATGGACAAGTCCTTGGATTATAGAAATATGCTATGTGAACTCATACAGAAGAAGACAACATGCTCAACAAAAGTGCAGTATGATTACTGCCACTATGAAGGCAGCACAAGAGTCTCTAAAACAAAAACATCTGCAGATAGTCACCTGTGAGCACAGTGTCACAGGGTACTGCCTAGTCTGCTGGGCTGATGGTGGAGCAGTGCGGCGATGCTGGAGCTTAAAGAAGACCCAGTGGTGGTTTAAAGGATTTGGGCTCTGGGCCCAGCTTTACCACTGGGCGGTGTAACCTTGGGTGAGTCACTCCAAACTTCTGGGACGCAGTTTCTTCACCCTTGAAATGAATCGCTTGTATCACATCTGCTCAAAGATCCTCCTACCCACCCTGGTTCATTCTCAGATCAGAAACCGAGTGGTGTTAAGAGTTACTTGTGTCCTTTCTTTTTACTCAAACTGTAACATCTCAGAGGACAGGTCTTACGCTTATTAATACTTCTTTGCATCAAGCACCAGGTCCTGGTGGCTGCACAATAAATATTCTTCGATTTAATAGATCATAAGGGATGAATCCCCTTGGGTCTATGAAATGTACACTGGCCATGTTCAGTGATCTCCCTCTGACCTGTCACACCTTCCTCTCAAGTCAATCAATCTTTCCTTCATTCATTTACCCTGGAGTTCTTACTGGGGGCCATATTCCCTAGAACTATAAAGTTCTGGTCCATGACCCAGCTCTGTCACTAATTTTGTGTCTCTTAGCCCTGCTGGCTTTGAGTTGAGGAAATCAAGACACATGGTCGAAAACACAAGCCAGAACAGTGGAACAGGGCTGTCTTGGATAATCTAGCCCATGAAACTGAGGGACTTGGAAAAAGTAGTAGGTTACGCCACATTAGGGAGTCTCTTGCATGCCAAGCTCAGAATTTGCGTTCAGTATATTGATCCACCATGTCTACGGTATCCTGGAGGGGGCAGAGGGTGGAGGAAGGGAAACCAGTTAGAAGACTGAGAAAGTAGTGCAGGTGGTGGGTGAGGTCTGAACGAGGAAAGGGAAGAGATGGGGCCACTGCCTCAAGCCTGTTCTTGGATGGCACCTTTGTTAGGGACAGACCTGAGGACCCGAAGTCAACACCCACTCTCCTCCAGGTACCGAGTCCATTCTTGAGATATTCCCTGCATGCTGGCAGCATGGAAAGTATCAGACAGAAAGTGGGGATGTGGCAGAAAGTAAAGACAGAAAGCACACATCTAAACACAGCGTGCTGAGTACTGGCCGGAGGTACAAACAGGGCGCTAATGGGGACGGGGCTACGCAGAGGAAGCTATGCTTGGACTGCGAGTGCCGGATTCCCTCCTTTTGCCTCTGCAGATCCACTCTCCACCTTTCTCCACTTTGCTCTCTGACTTGCCCTCCAGGAGGCTGAACAGTATGCACCACAATGGGCTTCCTTGTCCTTGGCTTCTGGCTGCATATCAGAGTAGGGGGGGAGAGGGAGGGCAGAGTATAGATTCCCTTCACTCCCAGAGGTTAACCTTGAGTTAGTTGTGCCCCTCCCCCAAGAGTCCCGACTCCTCCCAGGGTGGTCTATTCTACGAGACCCTCCTTCTGGGTTCTGGTTACTATTCTCTCCTCCTAGGTCTGACTCATGACAGCTCTGCAATTATGATGCCCTGTGGTTTTCTTATACACCACCAGCTGTACCTTTGTAATTCATTCCTTTAGCCCAGTTTGATTGCATCTCTCTCTCTTGTTGGGACTCTCACTGATACTGGGCCTTTGAAATAAGAATTTGCAATTCTTTGGAACCTTGTCCCTTAGTAAACTGTGAGCTCTTCCATGAGGAGTTATGTCTTGTTAATCTGAGCTCTGTTTCTCCCCACCTCCACTGTGTACCAGAGTTTCCATTCGTAATGGTTGTTTATCAGTTATTTGTTAAAAGATGTTAATTTCTCCTCGGTCACAGCCATTTCTTTGACCCCAGCTGGTGCTGTGTGGCTCAGTCCCAAATACTCCCCTCTGAGTCCGTGGCCCCTGGCAAGATGACTCAGGCGAGGGCCTAACGCTCCATTTTCCCCTTCATCTGCTGGCTGCTCTCACCTCACTGTTTCTTAATCAAGAGGCCAAATGTTCCTACTAAGGCCTTTTCCTGCCCAATGCCCTGAAGTTTCCAGACTTCACCTCAATGTCAGAGGCATGTGACCTCAGAAAAGACCCTAAATCTCTCTCTATCATAATTTCCAAGACTGTAAAATCAAGATAAAAATAATACTAACTTTACAGGGCTGCTGGGAGAATAAAAACAAACGTGACATTCCACAAAAGTTGTTGTCTTTCCCATGAAATATATCAGTGACTCTGAAGAATAAGCACATTCTCTCCACCCCCCCCCCGCCCTACTTTCTTTGACTGTTTCCATGAGGTAAACACTGCATTAATACATCGAGCAAAATCATAATAACAACTGATATTTCCTGAGTACTTACTCTCTGCCGGGAACTATTCTAGGCACTTTATATGTCATTTCATTTCATCTCCACAAGAACCATGTAGGATACAGCTTTCTTTATCCCTATTTTACAGATGAGGAAAAATAAGGGCACCCTGATGAAGTAATTTGCCCAAGGTCAGGAGCCAGAACTGAAACCTAGGAAGCTCAACCCAAAGCCTTTGCTTAACCAGTCTCATTGGTTTACATAGATGAAGACGTACGTGAAGACAAATTATAAAGATTGGCCACAATTAATGAACTATCATGGGGAAATCATTACGAGACTAAAAGTGAAGTTTGCACTTGTGGAAATTCTTAGGAATTATAATTCAGCTAGGTGTTGCACTCCAACATTCAAACTTAATCCGTTGTGTTTGGTCAACTGAACGGCATTCTTAGCATCTCAGTGTCATCAAGGCCACGTGTTCTAGCCAGAGACTCACCTGAACTTAGCGCATGCTCCACTTCCTGCATGATCACCCCGGGGGGGGCAGTGGTGGTCTCCGTGTCTATCAGCATACAGGTCACTCTGGGGGGCACAGTTGCTTGGGCCGTGGTCTCGGTGGGCACTGGCTCGGCGGGGGCATGTGAAGTGGCTACGTGGCCAGAGATGTGCTCCTCCGCTGGGGGCTCTGATGTGGTTAGAGCTCCTGTGGGCTTGGTGCTGGCCTCAGCGGAGTTACGGTTGGTGCTCACAGGGGCAGAGGGAACCTCCTCTGGTGGTGAGGTTGATGGGGGTGAAGGTGATGAGGCTGGCGCTTGAGGGGAGGTGAGTGCGGGAGACTCAACGGGGGGCTGCGACCCTGTAGCTTCCACCCCGGCCTCGGGAGTGTCTGAAGTGTGTTCCTCGAGCGTGGGTGTTAAGTGGACCCCACCGCTTGTTGGTGAGGCGGCTGTGTCTGTGCCCTCCCAGTTGGAGGCTGGGCTGGTGGGTTCCTCTTCTCTGGGCTCTGTGGAGACGTTCTTGGCGGATGGAGATGTCCGGGCCGATGCTGTATCTGGGAGGACCGAGCTGCTGGGTGTTCCACCGGTAGGGGAGGCGGGAGGGCTTTGCGGAGAGAAGGCCGTTGGTGGGCTGCTCTTTGCCGGAAGAGAAACAGGCGAGAGGGCTGATTCAGACGCGCTCTGTAGCCTCAGTCCTGTAGAAGAGCCAGTACAAAGGTGGTTAATGTGTGAAAACCTGCGCGGCGAGGCCGTTTTACAGTATTTTCACGTCTTTCTCATTTTACACTGTGCCTCTGTAACTGTGAAGGTGACTTTAAAAATAGTTTCTTCCCACTGTTGCTCTCTCCTCCCTTGGTGACTATCAGTAGGAACCAGCCTGAAGGCTCTGCAGGAGCAATTAGTGGATCGGTCAACACAAGTCCAGCCAGTACACAGCATGAACTAACCTTGTCTTCTGCTTGCTGAAAGCCAGGCCCTTAAAAACCGAGACACTCTGCGGAATTGATTTTATGAGAATTGGTCTGGACAGTCGAGGGAGCTGTTGCACAATGCTTGCGGGGATGCCCAGCCTGTGTGATGGGCGTGGGGAAAAGGCATGGTTGGTGAGTGCAAAGCCAACCACTCACTGATTGGCTCGTCCCTGTCAGAGGAGCTCATTGATTGGCTGTTCCCTGCCGTAGGAGCTCACTGATTGGCTGCTCCCTGTTAGGGTTGTGAGCTCCGCAACCTTGTACAGGGATGCAAGGGTTATGGGCTTGTCCACCGGGGTGAATAAAGCTGTGAGCGCATTTCCTGTGGAGGAGTAAAGGGGGAGGTCCCAGATTAAAAGCTGACAGGAAGAAGGAATCTGAAGTTTGGAACTATTTTCTTAGACTCGAACCTAGTTCTCCCAAATTCTAGCCTGGTGTCTTTACCATCATGTCATTTCGCCAAATATTCTCTTTCATATTTTGTAAAATTTAGAGTTAGTTTCCTTTCTTCGTTCCTCCCTACCTCCATTTACCCATTCAGTTTCATTCATTCATTCATTCATTTATTCATTCAAGTATTTAATAAATGGCTTCTATGTACTAGCACTCTGCTAGACCCTGAGTTTATGATTTCACTTTTTATGTAACACATCTCTTGATTGTCTCTCCACACCCCTTACCATTCCCCAACTAGCTTTTCCTCTAGTCATTTCCATCTCAGTGGATGGCAAGACCTATCAGGTACTCAGTTGAAAACCCAGATATCATCCTTAATGCATCTCTTTCCCTCACTGCCCCTCCTCCATCCAATCCATCAGCAAATCATGATGACTCTACCTTAAAAAGACATCCCAATCCAGTCTCTGCTCATCACCTCCCTTATTATCTCAACATCACCTGAGCCACCAGTCACTTGTCTAGACAACTGCCACAGTCTGTTTTTTTTTTTTTTGCAGTACGCAGGCCTCTCACTGTTGTGGCCTCTCCCGTTGCAGAGCACAGGCTCCGGACGCGCAGGCTCAGCGGCCACGGCTCACGGGCCCAGCCGCTCTGCGGCATGTGGGATCTTCCCGGACCGGGGCACGAACCCGTGTCCCCTGCATCGGCAGGCGGACTCTCAACCACTGCGCCACCAGGGAAGCCCTGCCACAGTCTCTTAATTGGTCTTCTAGCTTCCAGATTTCTTCCTTTCAGTCTACTTTTCACATGGCAGCCAGTATAATATTTTAAAGTGGCAAATCAGATTAACTGACCCAAACCTTCCCAAGGTTGTGCTTAGAACAAAATCCAAAACTACTCCCCTATGTCATCATCCCATGTTCTCATCATCATTCTAGTTGATCTCTACTCAAATGTCAGCTCCTCCTCAGAGGAGCCTTCCCCAGACAGTCCTAACCAAAGTCATTCCTACTCCTTCCCCTTGCTTATTTTTTAAAAGATTTTTTGATTTTTTTATTGTTAAAATATACATAACATTTTAACCGTTTTTAAGTGTACAGTTCATTGGCCCTAAGTACCTTTTCACTATCGTTCAACCGTCACCACCATCCATCTCCAGAACTTTTTCATCTTCCCAAACTGAAATCCTGTACCCATTAAACAATAACTCTCTATTCTTCCCTTTCCCCAGCTCCTGGAAACCACTATTCTACTTTCTATCTCTACGAATATGACTGCTTTAGGTACCTCATATAAATAGAATCATACGATATTTGTCCTTTTGTTTCTGACTTATTTCACTTATTAGCAAAATATTGTCAAGGTTCATCCATGTTACAGCACATGCCAGAATTTCCTTGCTTTCTAAGGCGAAATAATATTCCATTGTATGTATACACCACATTTTGTTTATCCATTCATCCACTGATGGCCACTTGGGTTTCTTCCATCTTTTGCCTATTGTGAATTATGCTGCTCTGAATACGTGTACACAAATATCTGTCTGAGACCATGCTTTCAATTGTTTGGGGTCTATATACTCAAAAGTGGAATTGGTGGTTCATATGGTAATTTTACGTTTAATTTTTTGAGGAACTGTCACACCCTTTGCTCATTTTTATTTTTCATAAAATAAATAAAATAAAATAGTTTCTTCTTGAAACTACATATTATTTATTTGCCTAATTTACCTCTCTTCTGCCAGAATGTAAGCTCCATGAGGGTACAGGGACCTGGTCTTATTTATTGCTGTTTCCTCCAAGCCTAGAAGAGTGCCTAGGTCATCATAATTGCTCAATAAGTACTTGAGGAAAGGAGGAAGGAAGGGGGGAAGGAAGGAAGGAAGAGAGGGAGGGAGGGAGGAAGGAAGGAGAGAGGAAAGGAGAGAGTAAGGGAGATAAGGAGGGAGGTAAAGAGGGAGCGTGGAAAAATGAATTAACTTAGGAACTTTATTTAAAACAATACCCCAGTATTTCTCTACTCCCTTCAACACATCACTTAGTATGGCCACATCCATCATAGCTGCCTGGGGGCTGGCTGCCTACCTGGTGTTATTTGAAGGCAGGAAACTTGCTTACAATGTCAACCTCTGTCCTTCCACCACAACATACACTGATGCCTGATGTCTTGTTAGGTCTTCAACTATTTAACTCTCCAAACTCTGAGGAGATTTCCTTGGGGGTAGCATATAGGTAACAGCCAAACATGATCAAGATTCATAAGGGAAAAAAAAATGGGCCAGATTTTCGCACAGAGGAAGGGAGAAAAGAGGAATGCAGAGGGATGTAAGCATTTGGGATAAGATCTGCTCACTTCTTCATTCATCTGCATGACAGACTCAGTAGCTGATGGAAAACTGTGCTATAGAATTTAACCTGAAAACAGAGTTTTCTCAATATTTAACTGAATTTAACACTTGGATGGTTATCAAAATGATTGGTTTATTTTTTTTTTCTGAGAGGAAGTTACATTTTAATCAGTAAGTATCACGACAGAGGGACTTTTGTTAGCTAATTCATGATATCTGTGTATAAAGCGACAGTTTCCATCCATCTATGGGATCCTGAAAAGTTCTCTGTGTACTGACTGTATTTTCCAGTGGCTTATCATTTTAGCGATGTTGCGTGTTCATTTCTGATGGGCTTTCACCTGACCCCTGCCAAGCTGATTGGTTTAATTTTATTTAAAGGTGTTGGTCAAGACCGTAAACTACAGGAAAGTTACTCTCCTAGTAAACTGGGGGCACACCTCCCAAATTAAGCCACATAATAGTCCATGTTTCTGTGGTTGACTTTTGGGAGCTGTGAAGTGTCAACAATTTCAGGATGAATATAGGTCAAGAGGTCTTTGAAATATGGACAAAACAACAGTTGGGACAAATATTATGAAAATATCAAATCTTCATATGTGACCTTAGAGCATACTGGCTTTGCATCCTGGTAGCTCTCATAGCTCATTAAAGATTCTGAGGCCAAAAAAAAAGAGACAATGTTTAACTACTGTTTCTAGTATCATATAATAGGTGGGCAGATGGAGGTAGAGCCTTAGTCTGGCAGCTGAGTCAGAGTCTTTGGAATTCTGGGATGAATGAAGAATGAGTCATATGCAAAGGAGCAAGACTTCATTCATTCATTCAAGCTTTTATTGAGTAACTTCTATGTCCATGGCCTTACCCTCAAAGAGTTCACTATCTAACAGAACAGAAAGGACACACAACTTTCTGTAATATGATGTGATAAGCATCTTATGGAATTACAAGCAAGTTGCACTGGGACCCCCAAGGCAAGATGAATAAATATTGTATGGGGACTGTGGGATGCAAAAATATACAAAGTCATTTTCAAATGACATTTAGAAAAGTCACAGAAGAGATGACATTTGAGTTGGTTCTGAAAGGATGAGACTACACAAGATGCCATTAAAGTGTATGATATTCAGGGCGACACCTGCATTGTCATTTCCAGTGGAGCTAAAAGCTGTACTATGGAAATCATTATAGTGCTGAAAATGACATGCTGCAAGAATTAGTTTTGTGGCTGGAGACATCCATTTTCTTGTTTAATTCTGACTCATATACTTTTATAACTCCTACCCTTCCTGCTTCCAAAGAGGACTGACGTGGTCATTCCCGTGGCCACCTATTTAGTACTCATTTAAAGTACTTTGCAGTCTCGTTCAGATAATTGCGACTCCTAACAAACAGCAATGCATAGAAATTGTGGGACAACGCTGCTCATCTTCACTTGGACAAGGCATTAAAAGCCTCTGCTTTGCCTGTTCGATGATACATTCCATATTGCTCTGAGTACATGAGGGTTGGTCTTCATGAAGATATCCAAGGCTCAGGCGCCATGAAGATATCCAAGGCTCAGGCGCCATGACTTTCATCATGAAGATATCCAAGGCTCAGGTGCCATGACTTTCATCATGAAGATATCCAAGGCTCAGGCGCCATGACTTTCATCATGAAGATATCCAAGGCTCAGGCGCCATGACTTTCATCATGAAGATATCCAAGGCTCAGGCGCCATGACTTTCATCATGAAGATATCCAAGGCTCAGGCGCCATGACTATCCTAGAGAATGCTTGCTGTCCTAGTTGGCTCAGGCTGCCAGAAAAAAGTACCATAGACTAGGTGGCTTTAACAATAGAAATTTGCTTCTCACAGTTTGGAGGCTGAGAAGTCTGATGTGGGCCAGTTCAGGTTCTTGTGAGAGCTCTCTGTTCCTGGCTTGTAAGTGGCAACCTTCTAGCTGTGACCTCACATGGCCTTTCCTTGGTATGTGCTTGGGGGAGGGGGTGGTGAAGAAAGCCCTCTGGTGTCTCTTCTAATAAGAACACTAATCTCATGATGTGGGCCCCGCCCTCATCTAACCCTAATTACTTCCAAAAACTCCATCTCCAAATGCCATCCCATTGGTTTCAACATTGAGAATCACTGAGATAGCCTGAGGAAATATCATTTCTGCTTTATCATAGGTAGGACCCGTGTTTCCACAGGACTACAAAATTGATTAACTCAAACAGTTAAGGATATATCCCAGGATTTCAAAAAAATTTTTAGAGCTAGAGAGGGTCTAAGTGATGCATGATTACAGCCCCTCATTTGATAAATGAGGGAAGAGACACAGGGAGGGGAAGTGATGTAATTGACCTTACACATCTAAGAGAAGAAGTTGGGCAGTGTTGCCTGGAAAGAATCATGTAGAGACAGGGTCAGAATTAGAATTCCCCACCAGCACACTGTGCCCAGCCTCAAAAAGGCCGGTAGAACGTACTTTAGCAACCACCATTATAGAATAAGCAAGGAGGAGCCCATGTGAGACTGCACAGCTAAAGAAGGTAAAATAATGTACCAACAAGGACCTACTGTATAGCACAGGGAACTATACTCAACATTTTGTAATAACCTATAAGGGAAACGCATCTGAAAAAGAATAGGCATATGTATAACTGAATCACTTAGCTGTACACCTGAAACTAACACAATATCGTAAATCAACTATACTTCCAAAAAGTCATTAAAAGTAAACAAAACCAACCCCCCCAAAAAATAATGTAGTGCCCCATACACCTTCCCACCCAAAGTAGAGCTACTTTCTGAAGAAAAGAATTAGTTCTAATATTTCCTTGAGAAAATGGCAGAGTAAATAGAATAAAGAAATTCAACCCATTAACCGCTAAATTAGAGGTGACTTTACCAGACATGGTGTCCGTGCCCAGGCAGTGACAGGCTCACGTGCCTGAAATGGAGTGACTCAAAGAAGGAAATCTCTCAGACTTGGCCCAAATGAGAGATCTAGGGGTATAAGGGCCAACTTAATCTGAAATTCCTCCTTGTAAATTTACAAATGGAAGTCTTTCCTGAAGTTTGGTCAAATTAAAGCTTTTATGTTGTAAGCATAGCTGCCAGATTGTTGCTCAGAAGAAAAGCAGATGCTTAGGTGGATAGAAAACTATTTGTTTCCATGTGTACTATCCTTTGATATGTGAAAAAAAACAGGTCTGGCTTGAGCCCGGGTTTCTTGCCTTGCTAGGAAGAGAGATTTGGGGGCTGATGGCTGGGACAGGTAGGCGAGTTCTCCCAGTGCTGAGGGGAGTTACAGGATATTCCAGGGTGGAGAGTCTGCGTTCTGTGGATGTGCTCTTGCCTCCTGCCCAACTGGGTGTCAGGAAGATAGGTCTGCAACGTTGGCAGCCGCTGGATAATGAGTGCCCTGAACTGCCACTTCTTCCTGGGTTTTGTGAGCAGCAAACTGGGTCAGTGCCAGAGTCCCAGATGGCCTGATTACCTGTGTTGCTCACCTGTTCTCTCCCCCTAATCCCCCACAGCATGTCCTCTCCTGCCCTTGGCTTGCCAAGTGCCTGAGAAAACATGTGACAAAGCTTTGGCAAATTCGGTGAAATTCGATCAAAACACAGTCAAGTGCTCTCCTGGGCGGCCAAGTCAGCCCGAGTGGTGCCTTGGCCTGCGGTCTCGGGGGATCACGCCAGGCCTGTCTTGCAGAGGCCCGACAGCTGCTGAAGGTCTGCACGCTAAGGAACTGCTAACGGTCAAGGCCAACTGGACCATGTCGCTCCCCTTTGAGGGTGGAGGGGAGGAAAGGAAGCCTGCACAGAGGATACAACTTCACATCCCCACTGAGGCCTAGAAGGCTCTTTGTGACCCAAGCCCAGTGTTGCCTCTTCAGCCTTGCTCCCCACCAGATCCCAGAACAAACCAGCTTTTTTTTTTTTGCGGTACGCAGGCCTCTCACTGTCGTGGCCTCTCCCGTTGCGGAGCACAGGCCCCGGACGCGCAGGCTCAGCGGCCATGGCTCACGGGCCCAGCCACTCCGCGGCATGTGGGATCTTCCCGGACCAGGGCACGAACCCGTGTCCCCTGCGTCGGCAGGTGGACTCTCAACCACTGTGCCACCAGGGAAGCCCCAAACCAGCTTTCTATTGTACCCTAGTCCTTCTGCCTCAACAGCTCTCCCTCTTACGCCTGCCTGAGTTACTCCTATTCATCCTTTAGTGTTAGCTTAAGGGCCTTTGCTGATTCTTTTGCTAAATCCACCCGCCTCCTCCAGCCTCAACCCTTTATGTGCTCAGAGCACCTTGTATCTTAACTTCATAGCACTGAAACTGGCACGTAGCTAGGTAATCACTTATGGGAAGCTTTGTTTAATGCATGCCTCCCCCTTTAGACTCTAAGATTCACATGGAGCGGGGACTGTAGTGGATTTGCTCACCACATATCCTCATGGTCTGATCCACAGTAGGAATGCAAATATATACCTATATATGAATGAGAGAATGAGCTGAGGACTCTATGAAGGACACTGTGCTGACCACTTTCTATGCATCATCTCTTCAATAGTAATATCCATTGTTATCTTGGTTTCACAGATGACAAAACAGAGGATCAGAAAAGTTAAGCAACCTCCCTAAGGTCACACAGCTAGTACGTGGCACAGCCGAAGCTTGAACCTGAAACTGTCGGGCTCCAGGCCAACCTTATAACCATCCCACTGTATTGTACTGGGAAATGCAAGGGTGTTTTTGAAGTCTGGGCCTCATGTTTGTAAGGTAATCAAGCACCAGTTTTCCTCTGTCTCCCATAATACATTCTCTAGTGTGGGCCAATAGAGTGGGCTTTAAAAAAATTACCCGACCCTGTGAACGCTTTTATTCCCTTTTATCCTGCTGCAGGCTCCATAATGGATGGCCTCAGGATAAATTCCAAACTCCTTGGTTCAGCACATAACACCTTTTATGATTTCCCAACCCCACCCTTCACGAGCGATTCCAGCAATCGGAATCAGCGTGCATTCCTGAACTACCTGCTGCCCACCTCCTGCATTTGCATCTGCTGTTTTTCCCACCCTGGCTCCCCTCTCCCCAGCCCAGTTCTGAGAACTCTGGAGCCTCACGTCCTCTGTGAAGATTCACCAACTTGAAAGAGCCCTTCTTCTCTGTGTGGCCACAGCACTAATCGTAACACACGTTATCCTGAGCCATTTCTCCCCATGCTTGTCTCCTATCAGGCTGCGAGCCCTAATAACAGGGACTGCAGCTTATTGTTTGTGTCTTAGTGCCTGGCCCAGAGAAAGTGCTCCACAAATATTCATTCAGTAAAAACATGGATTTTTCTACCTTTTGAAAAACAAATATTCTCTTGCTTATACGCTGGGCCATGATGGCAGAAATGCATCTTCCCTTTGATATGTCTGTACGTTCCATAAAAACTACCAGCTAATAGGATATTTTGGACCAGTCTCTAAACATACTTTTGCTATTTTTGCTCACTTGTTTCCACTTTGGAAACTGCAGGGATTTCTTCTCTCTGTGCATGATATAGACCAGAGTCACCAGCTATTGAAATGCGGGCCATCAGTCGGCCTAAACACAGGCGGGCCTTACCATCCCTGCACTGAATGGACTAAACTTCAGCAAGTTTTTAAGAGAGGGAGAGAGTACAAAATAATCTTAAAATGATATGTATACTTAACATAAAAGCTAGGTCTTAATGTTGTTTAGGTTGAGTGAAGCCGCTGTTTGGGACCCTCACACTTAACCAAAATTCCCCATGTTGCGTTTGGTTGGGCTGCTAAGGGCACTCCAGAAGGTTCATCTAACATCTGCAAACCCATTACTAATCAGAGTCTGGTCCAACCATATGGCATTTGAAAGCCCTCATAGGTCTAGACAGAATGTGCATATGCCCCAAAGCCATCAAACTGTGTTTAAGAAGACACTTGTTCAAAGCAGAAGAGCCATATCCTCCTGAGTGTTTTGTTGATGGAAATGAGATCTAATTCTAGTCCGAAAAGAGGAAAAGACCTTCTGTTTTCCAGCCATCGAATCAGAACGGGCAGAACTGGCGTATGGCTCAATTTCTCTATGGGTGAAATCAGGACTCATGATATCATCAGGCTCCCTGTGGAGGCTGTGAGTGCTAATGAGAAAATAACGTTTGTGAAGAATGTCGTGCTTCCTGGGGAAAGGAAATACACCATTTTCTTTCTTTTCGCCAGAAGCAGCATCTGTCTTTGTCAGTCAGATGCCCCCCCAAACTCATTATCTTTAAGTTGGAGGCTGACTGTGGTGGCCGGCCTCAGGAGGAGGCTTTGCTGAGCAAGGATGCCAGCAGATACCCGAAATTCTGGAGAAACCACATTGGGGCTTCTCTGGGTGGGGCAGCGAAGAGAAAGAGGACGTAGGGAGGGTGAGTACCTTCTCTTCGGCCGCTTTGCGGTTAAGGTAGATATGGGCGTAAGCCATGGGTAGTGAGATGGGAGAAGAAGATGACCTAATGCCTCCTTCAGGTTGCAGGGGATCTTCTGAACCAGTGTTAGGTTTTGCAGTGGGCCCAGTCCCGACGTGTATGGGGTCCAGGGCAAGAGTGTACACAAAGGCCCACAATGAAGATGTGTAACTGTTACGGATTCACAGCCTGTGCTCCATCTAGAGCCCTGCAGCCTTCGGAAGAGGGGGATCCCTCTGGTGACTGGAGACTAAGGGGATCAGGGAAGTGCTGGGGCAGCGCGGGCCAAAGCCGGGCCTGGGACCACCTGAACCCAGGATGGAGACTGATCCGGTTGAAAAGGAAAAAAAGGCTTTGTGTTCGGGTGTCATAAAATGCAGCAGTCTCGGGGCTTCCCTGGTGGCGCAGTGGTTGAGAGTCCGCCTGCTGATGCAGGGGACACGGGTTCGTGCCCCGGTCCGGGAAGATCCCACATGCCGCGGAGCGGCTGGGCCCGTGAGCCGTGGCCGCTGAGCCTGTGCGTCCGGAACCTGTGCTCCGCAACGGGAGAGGCCACAACAGTGAGAGGCCCACGTACCGCAAAGATTAAAAAAAAAAAATGCAGCAGTCTCTTGCCTCGTCGAAGGTCACACCCCTTCCTTCCACTCCACCTCCCACAGGCCCAAATCACAATCAAGTCATTTCTTATACTCTGCAGCCCTGGAAAGTACCAGAACTTAAGAAAGTCCATAGTATCGGTCTGCTTTAACTCTGAACCGTTTCCTTCAGAGGATCTTTTTGAAGCTTAGAATTGCCCAAAGGGCTGAGGCAGCCCTGATGCCTTCTCAGCCCCACTGCCTTGTCAGCCTAAATGCCCTTGTTCATTTCTTGCCTCACTTTGTCTCCAGCTCAGTGGGTGTACCGTCCATGCCTTCTTGTTCCACGAAGAGCCAGAGCTCTTTAGGTGGTCAGCTCCATGGAAATCTGCCTTTGGCAGGACAGTTCTTGGGGGCATTCCCAGGCTGATGCATCCTGGCATTCTGACTGGTGAATCTGTAGGCAATTTGACTACTAACAGGATAACGCCCATGAAATGCAGAGAGATGTTGTATTCCTGTTTGCCTCACCACCAAAGTCTACCACTGATCACCTAGGAGTCAGGCAAGAGGGCAGGGATGGCTCCAGTGCAAACACATCTCCAAGACTGGGAATATGACACAGAGGAGATTTCCTGTGCTTCAGGAGAGGGCCGCGGGGGCTTTCTGAGAGAAGAGGAATGACCCATGATATTGGTGGGCCTCCTTTCCCTTCCTGCCAACAGTTTCTTCTGAGGGTTTTCTGCAAAGGTGTCAGTCAGTATGAATGGTTATGGTTACGCTTCCTAGTTTCTTTTTAAAATTTTTGTGTCCTTTTAAGATAGAAGAATAACTTATATACAATAAAATGCATACATCTTACGTGCACAAATCCATGAATTTTTACACGTGTACATACCTGCATAACCACGACTCAGATCAAGATATAGAACTTTTGGGATTGACATGTATACACTGATGTGTATAAAATGGGTGACTAATAAGAACCTGCTGTATAAAAAACTAAAGGAAAAAAAAAGATATAGAACTTTTCCAGCACCCCGGAAAGTTCCCTTGTACCTTCTCACAGACATAATCCTCTGAAGGAGACTCATTCTGACTTTCATCACTACAGATTAGCTTTGCCTGTTTTTTGAACTTCAAATCAATGGAGTCATATGGTGTGTACTCTTTCATGTCTGAATTATGAGACTCACTCACTGTGAGACTCTCTTATGTTGTTGTATATTTTAATAATGCATCATTTCTCATTGCTGGAGAGCATTCAATTGCATGGATATACCACAATTTATTAACCCATTTTACCAATGGTGCACAGGTAGGCTATTTCCACTTTAGGGTTGTTATAAATGAAACTGCTTGCTTCATAGCTTCTTAGTTAACACTTTTCCAATGCTTATTAAAAGCCAAATCCTGTAATACTTTTCAAGTATTAGGTCACTTAACCTTTACAATAAACCTAGGGTATTTATTATTATTATCCCCATTTGACAAGTGAGCAAACTGAGGCAGAACGAGGTTAAATAACTTCCCAGGATATATAACTAGAAAGTAGCACAACTTGGATTCAAACTCTAGAAGGTAGTCTGTCTCAATAACCTGTCTTCTTAACCATCTTGCTAGATAGCTGCCTGTTACTGTTAAAGCTATTAGCCAGACCACTTATTTGCTGCATGACCTTGGGCAAGTCTCTTAATTATTATCTCCTCGTTGGCCAACTTAGGATAACAACAGTACTTCCATTCACAGAGTTATTGAGAGGATTAAATAAATAATCCATATAAGGCAGAAACTGTTGCTTGACTAACCCAATAGCCATTCCCAATCCCCTCTTGCCAGTCTACCTACAGAAGCTATAAAAGCTAATGCTCCTTTTCTAGCCTCCTTTGCACTTAGAGGTGTCTATGTGCCCCAGTTCTGCAAAATGAGGTTGATGAGATATAGGCTAAGGGGTTTCTGGAAAAATTTTGCTTCCATATAAAAACAATATATAAGGAAGAGAAATTCTTAGTGCCTACTTGTCCCTCCTCCTTCCTACCTTTAATGTAGATGTGATGTCTGGCACAGTGGCAGCCATCTCGTGGAGCTAAGGATGAAAGTCAACCCACTAGGGATGATGGAAGTGAAAGAGAGAAAGAACCTTTCTCCTTGATGATACTGTTGACCTTGCCAAGCCAGGACTAGAATGCCTGACTTCAGACTTCCTATTAAAGCAACAACAAATGCCTTTGGGGATTAAGGTATTGTTCAGGTTTTCCATTACTTGCAGTATAGATGACAGACCATGTAGAATGCTTATCACAATGCCTGGCACAAAGTAAGAGCTCAATAAATACTAGGCTATTATGTGGATCTCTGTCTAATTGGAACCTGGGCCCAAATGCCTTCACCTTCTTTAATTTGTTAATGATTTGCAAAAGGCACTTTTCAGGCATCATTAAAGGGAACTATTCCTCCTCCTGGCGTCAGCTGTGAGCCTCCAGGATGGAGCGCTCCCCACGTCCTTCGACAAAGCCACAGGCAGCTGGACCTGTCAGTGTTCCTGGCGGTGTATTCTCTAGGCTGATGTCTACGAAAGCTGAGCCTCCTCCCACACCCACAGAATGCATCAGAAAGGAAAAACAAAAAAACACCACACAGCTAAAAAGGATTTGTATTTCTCCACCTTATTAAAAAAATGTTCAGAAACATCGTGGGGCAGTTTTCACCACAAGTCTTGTTAAGAACAGGCGTGGGGCTAGGTGGCTGCAGCAGGCTGAGGAAGGAGAGCAAAGAGCCCTCAACAACAATCAGGGACCAGGGCCTTGGTACTGTTAGACAAGCTGGCCTGCCTTGGTCAGAGCCATGAGGTGTAAGTCATGAGACACACTCACTAGAATGGCATCCTACTCTCGTTTTTAAACTTTACGCATCACTTAGCAGTTTACTTTTAAAATATTTGATTAGACTTTTGTTTGTCTAGATCCAGTTCAACAAATACGTACTGAGTGCCCGCTCTGACCAAGGCACCCAGGTGTCTAAGTGATTATGGAGGAAGGCAGACTAGAAGAGAGAGAAATTTGTTTTATATTTCACATAGCCTTTCCGTGGACAGCTGCAATTGGACTCTGTTTTCCCCTCGTGTAAGCTGATGCTTAGGGCCTTTTGCACCTGACCTTTCCAGATAAAGACTTCTGATATTGGCACTGTCGTGTTCCTCCTCTACCACCTCTTCTCCACGCAGATTGCCTGTTTTGTCAAGTATGCTGAAAGGCCAGTGCTGTGGTCTGCATGTTTATGTCTCCCACCTAACTTCATATGTTGAAATCCTAATGCCCAGAGTGTTGGTATTAGGAGGTGAGGCCTTTGGGAGGTGCTCACCTCATAAGTGTGGAGTCCCCAGGAATGGGATTAGTGGCCTTATGAATGAGACGCCACCGGACTCCTAGCCTCTTCTACCATGTGAGGACACAGAGAGAGGCTGTCGGCTAGGAAACAGGAAGAGGGCCTTCTCTGGAATGCGACCATGCTGGTGCCTTGGTTTTTGGACTTCCAGCCTCCAGAACTGTGAAAAGTAAATTTCTGTTGTTTATGGGCCACCCAGTTTGTGGAATTTTGTTACAGCAGCCCCAATGGACTAAAGACAGAAGGGAATAAACAATTAGGTGAAAGGGATTAGTAGGCTATTAAGTAAGACTCTAAAGTAAGATACTCATTAATTATCATTTCTTCCCTTTAATCCTCTTTCTGCTTTTTAAGCTATCTCCTAAACAACAACAACTACACTAAAATTGTAAGTTTACAAACTCATGTGTCAGGGCAAAATTCCTAGAATCTGAAGATTATTGTCCCCTAAGACATGGAAATGAGAATGAAGTTGTTACTCACTTGAGTCAAGTTCTAGGCCGGAAGTGCAGAGGTAGAATCTGCAGCCCTGAAGCTACCTGGTTTTGTGGGTGTCGAGGCCTTCGTTCCTTGGACAAGCTGCTTCTCTTTAAGACTCAGTTTCCCTGATTATTAACCCACTTCCCCATAAGGGACCCTCAATGCTGGGCTTGGCCCCTCTGCCGAGAGGGGTCATTTTCAGAACTAGAACTGGGTGGAAGATGACAGCTGTGGATGGAACCATGCACAGCAAGACCCGACTCATCACCAGAGACTCCAGGAGGGACCTTGTGTTTTACTGTCTCCCGGAATGTGGTCCAAGTCCTGATATGCGGTCAGAGATAGATGGACCATCCCTGGAGACTGGGAACCAGGTGCCCATTTGTTCCCGAATAAAGAGAAGTGGCCAGGAGAACAGGAATCAGTCATTAGGAAGTTCCAGGTACACGTGCAAGCTAAGAGCTCACACGAAGATAGGAAGAGCACAAGCTAAGGGCAGACAAATCTTGTCTCCAGTTTATGTGTGATAAGGGTAATCTATTAACTTTGCCGGAGTGAATTTTCTCTGCAGAAATGTTCCTTATAATGAACAGAATCCATTGAAATCAATACGAGGAACCACGCTTTATGTAAGAGATGTTGTGGGTAATGAATTTTAATCAAGTACGTTAAGTGACGAGGGGATCTGGCTGTTTGAAGGAATTCCATGGTGAATCCTCATTTAATGTGATTAATTACCACCTAATCTGTCACCTGTGTAAAGCATTCTGTAGCCTAAAAATCCGGACCTCAGAATCTTCTGATGAAAATCTTTGGGACCCATTAAAATACCACTCCACAGCCACTGCTGACAGATGCTATTAAACACATCAATCTGGAAGGACAGACTCTGATGACGCAAGCTGAGTTGGGTGAATTGCAGAAGCTGGATAAAAATTGGCTCTGCTGGTAGCTCAGCTTGAAGAATGATTTTGCTTTGGGTCTACTTACTTAGAATAAATGTATAAGTGTTGCTGCTTAGGAAAGAATTATTCAAAAAGTAAAGTTGCCCATCCTATACCTCATGAACCACATCTTCCATCTATTCCTAGGTTCCCTCTGGCCATGTTGGGATTAGACAGGGCCCCTCTAAATGTACACATGCTGAATTTGAGGCAGAGGCAGCTCTACCTCATGGCTTTATTTCAAAAGTAATTCCCAGGTCTAAATAACCAGCCTGGCGTTCCCTCCTGTGTTCCAGTCCTCTGGCTCCAAATGCCTTTTGGGTTTTGCCCTCAAAGTCAGTAAGTCTATCGACTGGTTTTTCATTCCCCATCCAACCAGCTCCTCTGGGTTTATTTCTGTCATCACTCTTCCGCTTAACCAAGTTCTTTTTATTTTTAAAATAAAACTTGCATATATTTAAGGTGTACAACATGATGATTTCATAGACATATACACAATGACATGATTACTACAGTTAAGCTAATTAACAGGTCATCTCCTCACATAGTTACCATATTTTGTGTGCGATGAGAACACCTGAAATCTACTCTCTTAGATTTTAGCAAATCTCTCTTAGCAAATTTCCAAGATTCAATACAGTATTACTAACTACAGTCATCATGCGGTACATGAGCTGTCTAGACGTATTCGTCCTATAGAACGGATCCTATAGAACCTTGTACCCGTTGATCAATATCTCCCCATTTCCCCCACCTCCCCACCCTGGTAATTACCATTCTACTCTCTACTTCAACTTTTTTAGATTCCACATATAAGTGAGATCATGTAATTTTTTTCTTTTTATGTCTGGCTTTTTTCACTTAGCATAATGTTCTCGAGGTTCATCCAGGTTGCTGTAAACGGCAACATTTTCTTTATCCATTCATCCAAAGCCACACAAAGCAACCCTGGTGTTTGGGCCTGGGTATGTCTTTCCAGTAATCCTTCGGGTCCTTTTGTAAGGAAAATCTTATTCCTGCAGATATGGAGGCTACTAAGGGAAGCACTTCGTTTGCATTGTGGTGAAACATTAAGCTACACGTTAACACACACAGACACACACACACAGACCCCCGTACCACTACCACACACTTCTAAATGCTCCTTCAGAAAGGAAGAATTTTTTCTGCCTAGCCAAACATACAAACTCCTCACATATCTAACCAAAAGAAAATGGGTGGGCCGTTCCTTAGTCCATAGGACAGATGCCCTCATGTCCTTCGGCAGGGGCTATCTGCCAGCCGGACTATGGGGACACCTCTCTCTAGCTCAGAGGCTGCTTTTAGCAAACAGATTCACATCTCACCCTAAAAGCACTTATCAACTGTTAGTCAGGTCTCTGAAGGCTGGAGCAGAAGCACTTTGCCTTGGTAAGATTATGGGGCTGTAATTGCATTCACAAGTCTTCATCCAGAAAATCTACTTTTTATTAAGTCCTGCTCAAATAATATATAGAAAAGCCAAGCTTATTCTTCAGAGGATCAGTAATATCATTTCTATTTGCTGTGTAATTAAATCCAGAGCATTTCAGCTTTGGCTTCTCTCTCTGAAATCTACCCTTTCATTCACAACCTAAGCAAGCAACAGCAGAATAAAAAAGATACAAGCAAACTTTCTGAACAGTACAGAGAAAAGTAATTCTCCTTCCTACGTTACAGCTGAATACACAACCTAGAAAGGAATATGCCAGGTATTGATTTTGATTTCTGGTTTCACCAGAATAAAGCCACAATCAGTCTAGCTAAATACTACTTAGTGAAGTGAGGAAAGCAAAATTCTCTTTAAAAAAGTGGTAAAATTAGCAAGTCTGAAACTTCCAGCCTCACAAATGAGCCCCGATTCCATCATTCCAGCTGCACCCAGGTCGTTTCTTCTTGGATAACATTTTATCACCAAATTCAACAGGTCCCAATCTAAACTGAGCAACTCCAAAGTAATTCTCTTAAATGCTCCGTTGATGCTTCCAATGGCACTAGTTATGTTTAATGTATTAAAAGAAAGTTTGACATAGATACAGTGGGTACAGAGTAGTGGTTACCAGAGGCAAAGGGATGGCGGTGGAGAGCTGGGTGAAATGGGTAAAGGGGATCAACTGTGTGGAGAGAGATGGAAACTAAGTTTTTGGTGGTGATCATGTTGTGCGGTATACAGAAGTAGCAATATGATGTTGTACACATGAAACTTACATAATGATATAAATCTATGTTACCTCAATAAAAAATAAAGTCTTTTCCAAAAAAAAAGTTTGATTTTTAACATCCTATCAAACTCATTCCTTGTTGATCCTTCAATTAAAAAAATTATCTGGAGTCCACCATGTATTCGATACCATGCTAAGTGTTGGGGAGAAAAGAATGAACAAGGTCATTGACCTCACGGAACTTAATATTCAGTGGAGTGAGCCAATGAGTGATGGTACAGGGCAATGTCCAAGCACGTCAGAGAGGGCCTAAGGCACACGTGGCTCAGGGTGTTAGAGCACTTCTGAGCAAAGTGACCTCTCAGATTGGATGTGAGGGGTGAGTAGACATTAGTCCATGAAGAACAGGGAGGAAGGTGGAAAGGATGGGAAACATTTTAAAGGGAAAGAGCATCATCTACAAAATCCCAGAATGAGAGAGTATGAAGTCTTATGTCTGGAACCTAGAATGCAAAATGATCCGGGACCAGATTATGTTGGGCCTCAGAAGGCACGTAGTAGTTCTGGACTTTACCCCAGTGATTTTGAACAGAAGTGTGATGGGATCAGCTCTGGGCTTTTGGTAGATCACCCGGGTGAGGGTACAGCATTGATTGGAGGCTGGTAAGTGTGGAACCAGGGAAAGCAGCAAGAGGCTGTTTCAGAGAAGAGGAGTCCCTGTCCTGGACTCAGGTAGTGGCCACAGAGACGAAGAGAAAGGAGGGACTTGGAATGTGTCTTGGACTGGGCTCCTTTAATGTCACTCTCAGTACCATCGTGTGGCCTGCACAGAGTCAGTGCTTGAGGACCTGCAGAGCGTACACAGAAATCTGGGGCCAGATGGCTCTGTTCAAACCCTGCCTCTGTTCCTCATTAGCTTTGTGACCATGGGTAAGTTATTTAACTTCTTGGGGCCTCAAATGTAAAATAGGTAATAATAGTGTATATTCCATAGTAAATAAACATTAAATGCATAGTTAATACATGTAAGCATTTAGAATGGTGCCAGGAACATATGAAGCACTCAACAAATATTAATTATTATTATTATTAATGTGTTTGGTATTGTCATTTCCTTTATTCACAGTCTCATCAAACTTTACCCAGGCTACTCCAAAATGGCATCTAAAATAGCTTTCCCACCTTATTCTTCCCTTACCTAATTCTACTCTGTACATGACGTCTAGACTAATCTTCAAGACATCTTTCACCATGTCATTCCCTTTTCCAGATTTTATAAGCCTCCCAGATAAGTCCAAAATCCTTAATCTAATGAGTAAAACTCTTTCTTATCCTGGTCTTATTCTTTTCTAAGCTTATTTCCCATTATAGTGATACTCCAGGGTATGCCATTTTGGCTTACGAGAATCTAAATTTGCAAGGGATTTCATGTAATATCTGCTCGGGCTTATGATGATGCATTTATTTACGTTTATGAGAACTGCTTTGGGTGATGTGCACCTCCCAAGTAGCTGAGAGCCAGGAAACAAGAGCCCCTATGAGGTCATCTTTCCAGCAGTGAAATATTTCCAGTATTTCTGGTTTGCAAGTCTATAGCAGTGACAATCTTATGCACCATTTGCATTGCTTTTATTGATTTACTTTGTCTTTTGTGGGCTAAAAAAGGACAGTAAAGGTTTAAGGGTATGGTATAGAATAGTTAGAAATGAACTGGATAAAGGCATTCAGCCTTATCACAGGGTAATTAATGAAGGGAAATTGCCTTGGAAGGCCATGCCATGACAACTAATGTCATCTACTGAAGCGAGAGTGTTCATCTTAAGGGGATTTGGTGTTGTTTTAATATAAGTGGCTTAATTTCAGGGCTCAGGAAGTACCAACATCTCTTGAAATTATCAGTAATTATGTTTTAGACTTTATAGGAATTTGCCTTATGGAGGTTTTCTGGAAGAAATTACCCTGGAAAGATAGAGGAAGACTGTTTTCTTCAAAAGTCATACTCTGCTTAATGTTGGGCATTGACTTCTTCTCCTCCACACACATTACCAATTCCTGCTTCCTGGCCCTGCTGGTACTCTGCCCTCTGCCTCAGGTCCTCCCCATCTTTCTTCTACCATTTTACCAAAGCCTGATTATTGCTGGGTCCTCTGTCCTCTGTGAAGTCCCTGGTAATAATTACAACTCACAGTGATGTTTCTCTTCTCTAAACTTCTATTGTCTGTTCTTTATACTTTTATTTATATCTTTTTTGAGTATATAAATAATGTATAATTAATGTACAGTAAACAGTTTATATTTAGTGTACAAAACTGAGATTTGACATACATACACTCCTCTGAAACCATCACTGCAAATTAAGATAATGAACATATCCATCACCCCCCAAAGTTTCCTCATACCCTTCTGTAAGCCCACTCTTCTTCATACCCTGCCTTGTCCCCAGTCCACCAAAAATATAAAATTGCCATACAGTTCCTTTTTTTATTTGTTATAAAGTCAAAATCCATTGTTGATATTCTTGCCTTAAACACTCAATTATCTTGTAAAGACATGTAAAAATAAATAAATAAATAAGGGGAGGGCTTCCCTGGTGGCGCAGTGGTTGAGAGTCCGCCTGCCGATGGAGGGCACATGGGTTCGTGCCCCGGTCCGGGAGGATCCCACATGCCGCGGAGCGGCTGGGCCCGTGAGCCATGGCCGCTGAGCCCGCGCGTCCAGAGCCTGTGCTCCGCAACGGGAGAGGCCACAACAGTGAGAGGCCCGCGTACCGCCAAAAAAATAAATAAATAAGGGGAAAAGTATTTTATATTTATCCCCATATATATTCCACTTCCTCTCTCCTGATGTATCAGCAACACATCGTTGCATAACAAACTACCCCCAAACCGAGTAGCTTAAAACAACATGTATTATTTCAAAGTCTCTGGGGGTCAGAAGTTAGGGTGCAGCTTAGTCAGTTGCTCTGTGTCACCTCACAAAGCTACAAACAAAGTATCCAGAGCTTCAGTCAAAACAAGGCTCAAGTGGGGAAGGCTCTGCTTCTACATTCATGCATTTGCTGGTTGGCATGATTCTGGTGAGCTTTTGGACTGAAGACCTCAATGGCTTCACGACTGTTGGCCAGAGGCCAGCCTCAGTTCTTTACCACGTGGGCCTCTCTATAGTGTAGCACACAGCATGGTTGACTACACCATCTGAGGGAGCAAGAAGAAACAGAGGAAGAGTGTGAGCAAGAGGGAAGTCAGTCTTTTACAGTCTCCTTGGAAGTGATGTCCTAGCACTCTTGTTGCATTGCATTCATTATAAGCAAGTCTCTAGGTCCATCTCACACACAGGGAGGGGAGATTATACCAGGAAGTGGAGATCATTGGGAAATACTATAGAAGCTTCCTACTACTACATTTGTGTGGGGGGGTATATATTATACAGGGCACAACATACTGCTATCATTTTTGTTTCAAAAAGACAATTCCTGGAGCTCTTCATTCCTTTGTTTAGATCCAGTTTCCATCTGGCATTATTTTCCTTCTGCCTGAAGGAGTTCCTTTAACATTTCTTGCATTGCTTGTCTCTTGACAACACATTCTTTAAGCTTTTGTGTCTGAAGAAATCTTTACTTTGTTTTTCTTGCGGTTTTTTTTTTTTTTTTTCTTTTTTTGCGGTACGCGGGCCTCTCACTGCTGTGGCCTCTCCCGTTGCAGAGCACAGGCTCCGGACGCGCAGGCTCAGCAGCCATGGCTCACGGGCCCAGCCGCTCTGCGGCATGTGTGATCCTTCCGGACCGGGGCACAAACCCGTGTCCCCTGCATCGGCAGGCGGACTCTCAACCACTGCGCCACCACGGAAGCCCTTGGCTTTGTTTTTGAAAGTTATTTTTGCTGGGTACAGAATTCTAGATTGATCATTTTCTTATTTCAGTACTTTAAAGGTGTTACTTCACTTTCTTCTCATTTGTGTTGTTTCCAATGATAAGTTTGCTGTAATTTTTATCTTTGTTTTTTTATTAATTGTCTTTTTTTCTGGCTGCTTTAAATTCATTCTCCTTTTCATTAATCTTAAACATTTCATTAAGATGTGGCTTGATACAGTTTTCTTCATTTTTCTTTTGTGTGGGGTTTGTTAAACCTCTTGGATTTCTAAGTGTATAGTTTTAATCAAATTTGGCAAAATTTCAGCCATTAGGTTTTCAAATATTTTTTCTGTACTCCTCATTTCCTTCAAGGACATGTATATTAGGCCACCTGAACTTGTCCCACAACTCATTACTGCTTTGTTCATTTATTTTTAAAGTCTTTTTTCTCACTCTGTCATTTTGGAAAATTTCTATTGCTTTGTCTTCAAATTTACTAATTTTTCTTATGCTGTGTCTAGGTTCTGTTAGTCCCGTTCAGTGTATTTTTCATATTAGACATTGCAATCTTTTTCTATAGGTTTGATTTAGCTCTTTTAAAAAAGCTTCCACATCTCTCCTTAAAATGCTCATTTTTCCTCTATCTTCTTGAATATACCGAGTATATTTATTATAAGTATTTTAATGTTACTTTCCATTAATTCTATTACCTGTATCATTTCTAGATCTGGATCTATTGATCACATTTTCTCCTCGTTATGAGTAGTATTTTATTGCTTCTGTATATGCCTGATAAGTTTTGATTAGATGACAGGCACTGTATCTTTTTATTGGGCTGGCCAAGAAGTTCCTTCATTTTTTAAAGTAAAAATAAAAGACACATTTTTCATTTTCACCAAGAACTTTATTGAACAATGTATTCACCCTTTTGTTCCACTACCTTCTGCCATTTTTCAGGCAACTTCATAATTCCACCTTCCCAAAACTTTTTATCTTTTTGAGCAGAGAACTGCTACAGGTGCCTTTTACAGTCTTCCAGGGAATTGAAATTTTTTCCATTAAGAGATTTTTGTAAACACTGAAATAAATGGAAATCCTAAGGTGCAATGTCTGGTGAATTCAGTGGATGAATCAGAACTTCCCAGCCAAACTATAACAGTTTTTGCTTGGTCATCAAGGAAACATGTGGTCTTGAGTTATTCTGATGGAAGATTATGCATTTTTTTGACTAATTCCAGGCGCTTTTCATCGAGTGCCGCTTTCAGTTGGTCTAATTGGGAGCAGTTCTTGTTGGAATTAATCGTTTGGTTTTCTGGAAGGAGCTCATAATAGAGGACTCCCTTCCAATCCCACCATATACACAGCATCACCTTCTTTGGATGAAGACCGGCCTTTGGTGTGGTTGGTGGTGGTTCATTTCACTTGCCCCACGATCTCTTCCATTTCACATTATTGTACGGTATCCACTTTTCATCACCCGTCACAATTTGTTTTAAAAAAGGAATGTTTTTGTTACACTTAAGTAGAGAATCTCATGCAAAATACGGTCAAGAAAGTTTTTTCTTCCCTGCTTAATTTATGTGGAACCCAAACATCAAAGCGATTCACATAACCAAGCTGGTGCAAATGATTTTCAACACTTGATTTGGATATTTTGAGTATGTCGGCTATCTCCCGCGTGGTATAACGTTGATTGTTCTCAATTAATGTCTCGATTTGATCGCTATCAACTTCAACTGGTCTACCCGACCGTGGAGCATCGTCCAGCGAGAAATCTCCAGCATGAAACTTTGCAAACCACTTTTGACATGTTCCATCAGTCACAGCACCTTCTCCATACATTGCACAAATCTTTTTTTGCATTTCAGTTGCGTTTTACCTTTCTTGAAATAATAAAGCATAATGTGCTGAAAATGTTGCTTTTCTTCTTCCATCTTCAACATTACAATGGCTACACAAAAATTCACCAATTTTGATAAGTTTTTAAAGAAAATCCGCGCTGATATGACAGTTGTCACGATACAATCTAACAAGATTGTCTGGATGAAGTTAAAGACAACTAAGCGCTGCTAGAGCCAGCAGAAGGAAAAAACGAATGAACTTTTTGGCCAGCCCCCCAAATCTGGTCTCTGTTCCTTCATCATGTTCAGAAGTAGAAATCTGTTTCATATCCTTTAGTAACCTATAACACAGTTTACCCTTCCAGCCCCAATTTTCATATATCCCTTGTGCTCATAAGAAACATGCTCCTGGAGGGCAGAACCCGTATCACCTGACTTCTTTTGCACCATGAACAGTGCTGTGCACACGTTGAAAATATGTATTTCTCTTTCCATAGTCTCTTGGAAGGATTGGCTGTGAAGTATCTTCCCTTTGCTTTTATAATAGTGCATCCTTGTGGTCCTTCTCTTACTTCTGTCTTCTCCATATTTAGTCCTCTTTCCACTCTGTAAATACAGGAGCTCTCCTTCACGACGTCACCCAATGTGGTGGCTTCAGCTATTATCTTTGTCGAATACTTAGTGGCAACTTTACAACACCAGAGGGTTTTAAACTGGAATTTATGTGCCACATATTTTAAAGGTGAACAGAGGTGAAAAACTGCCACCTGGCAAAATTAGTCTGATTATTCTAATTACTATGCTTGGTTGACCCCCATTATTTAGGCCAACTCCCCACCTTCTGATCCTGAGCTCACACCCTCTACTGTGATTTTCAGTGTCTTCCCAACTCAGCTGGTAGTAACCTGTGACTTTCCAAGACTTTCCCTGGATGGTCCCAAGTCCCTGTCTCTTGCATCACAGACAGAGCCTGAGGTCCATTTGCTGTTTGCAGTACTGTTCCTGCATAGCTAAGTTTCATCTCTGGCTAGATCTGTATTGTGCCGAGGCCAAGATTATTCCGGAGGCACTCACTAATCCCTATTTATACTGCAGTTGCAAAATTCTTCCTCCTTCCAGCAGGAAAAACTGGTTTTGTAGATGAAGATATCAATGAAATTGCTACCTCATAGGTGCAAGTCACTCCCTTAAGGACCTACTGCAGTGACTTCCAGACCTTACATGCTTGTATTACAAACCCTACCAGTGGATGTGCTACACATTTCCATGTGGATACCCTGCTCTCACCTCAAGTCTCGTATATCCACCCTTCCCTGCTAATCTGATCCTTCCACTGTGGTTTCCATTGTCATTAATGGTGCCTCCAACCTGCTAAGCTCAGGAGTCATCTTTGACATCTTGGTCTCTTAATATTTTTACTTGACCTGTTTTCTAGTTCCAACAGTTTTACACTTAGGATGTCTCCTGTATGTCTGTTTCTCTTATTCGTTTGTTTTCTATACAGCCCCATTTTCACGCATCCCTGATGCCCCCGCCTCTAGCATCACCAGTCCATCCAAAACTGCATTTCCAGGTAAATCCCCTTCAAGGACAGCTTGCTTGTGCGAATTTCCTTTTCAAGTTTCAACAGCTCTTCACTGTCTACAAAGCTAAGCCCAAACTAATCCTCCAGCACTGAAGGCCCCTTCCTCAGTGATTTTGGCTTATATTACCTTTGTAATCTCGGCCATTGGGCCTCCCCCCACCGAATGCTGTCAACTCCAGTTTAATTGGACTTGTAGCTTCTCTTGGAATTCTCTCAGGCCCATTGATGCCTGTTGAAACCCATGAATGTGAACTTCAAGGTTCAGTACACATGCCAACTCCTTCATGTCATTTTCTCAGAGTTTCTATCCAGAAGTAATAGCCATGTGCTCATGCTCAGAATAGTGCCTTGGCACACAGTGGGCACACAAGAAGTATTTATTTGATTAGTGAACCACCCTTTCTCTTTTATACTTTCATAACATTTTGTACTTGTTCAATAGCACTTTTATCATCCTGCCTTGATGCACTGACTAGTTCATTCGTGCAAAAAGAAATGACTGAGCACCTGGGATGTGCAAGGTTCCACACTACAGAGCTAACTGAATAATGGTTTTCTCTTTCACAGCAGTGTGAACATGCCCACTGTACACACGAGTGTCTCTCTCAAGGTGGTGTGAGTGTGTCCACTTGTACACACGGCCGTCTCTCCCACAGTGACATCCCCAAGGGAACAGACCACATCCTACTCCTCTTGGCTTCATGCACGCACCCTAGCGCTGGGCCTTGTATGACACACAGTAAATGATGAATTGAAAAGAAATGAATTCTCTTCTGAATTAATAAAATAAACACAGCTCACATAAGAGTTGGGATGCTGACATTCTGTTTATGTCTCAGATAATTGAAAGGAGGACAAAGATGATTTAATAGCCCGGGAGGAAGTAGGTGCTGACTTGCTTCTTTGTATTTGACTTTATTCCTTTCAAAACGGAACAGTCTGTCCTTATTGATCAGTCATAAGAGAAAACCACAAACAACACAAAATCTGTCAAGTTCAGTTTCTTCAAAAGGTGATCAAGCTAACTGAATGGCAAACTTTAAAACTTTACCATCTCCTGACCTTGATGTAACCTGATCAGATAACACCTCAAATATTTTAATTTTTAATATACAAAATGAATATTCTTGTAGCTATTATTTCAAATTTTAAAAAAAGTCTTTACAAATAATTTTAGTGCATGATATTCTTATGTACTGTTTAAGATAAGGTTTGATTTACACACCTTTCCTTAATATAATTACTGTTTTTAGATAGGACGACTAGAACATTCATTGTCTTTCAATAACTACCAGTATTTAGAGTGGATGTGTTATGAAAATGCTATGTCTCTTCTCTTCTAAGAATGAATGCCCCCACCTAACAAAGGAGTGGTCCCTGCAGTCTCACCCAAACACCGTGGTCCTGTTTTCCAATCACAGCTGACCCAATGGGGTTGCAACTTGACTCAAGTTAGACCAAGCAGATTCCATCCTCCAGGAAATTGTATTTGAGACTGACACGTTAGGTAGTCTGCCAGAACTACTGTTTAAATTGGGAGGGCATCTTCCCATGTGCATAAAGAAGGGGAAGCCAATTTGCAGATGAAAAATAATGTAGCAAACATGAAAGAAAAACACAAATGACATTGAGCATTTAGCAGGTGTCAGGTACTATCTTATTTAATTCTTACAGAACTTAACTAAACTCAAGTGTTTGCAGTTGAGGAAACTGAGGCAAAGAGGGATGAATGGAAGTGGCAGAGCTGGGATGTGAATCGAAGAGTCTGACTTCAGAGCACAGGTTAGCGTGACATTCTCCTGCCGTGGAGCAGCAGAGTAGGATGAATGACCTCGAGACTCCGGAGAGCAGAGCCAGCTGGCTTCCTTATCGAGAGGTTTACTGGTCTGGCCTGAGACTTGTCTGAATTGTCTGCCTTTGGGTATAAGGAAGACCAATTTCTTTCATTAAGTTCTCCCCCTTTGCTTGAACGATTTCAGAGGTTTCAGTTACCTACAATCCCGAAGTCACATACTAGAGCTCTGCCCCCTTCATTTACACTCATTGTCAGACCTAGAGTTGTCACTGTCATTGAAGTTCACGTGCATACGCTCACACTCCCATTTCCAGCAACCTCCTCTGCTGTTTGTGTTCCTTTTCCACACACAGGTACACATGCACAGCACGTCTTTGCACCTGCTTCTGTGTTGTACATACAAATCAGTTACTTGCTTGTGGAAATGTAGGAAGGATAATGCAAAGGGTTAGGAAGATATCTGGCACTTTGCTTAATTGATGGGCCTGGTGAAATTATGAGGGAATGTTTTATTGTGAGTCGCTGTTCGTAATACCTGCAATTAATGCTTTTAGTGTAATTAAGCAGTTCGAACGTTAGGGAGAGAAGGGTAATTAAATCTGTGTTTTGTCTTTCATAGTGCAAAGGAAACCTTTCAAAACAACTGGGAAAGGTAAAACCTAGCCAAATCCATTTTTTACCAGGAAAGTTTCTGGCAAACTTTTGCTGGCATCTAAACATATGTAAATCTTCAAATGGGTTTTGTGTATTGCAGGTCCCATGCATTGTAAAAATGCCAACTTTCAGCATTATTGTTATTAAGGGAAGAATTCAGGTATGTAATTTCAGTCTAGTCCTTGTGGTTCTTGGCTTTCTGCCGAATAAAATGAGGCAATTTTATGTCATTTGGGCTCTGCATTCAGACAGATCAGGGTTAAGTCATTGGGTTAAATCAGATCAGGCTTAAATCAGATCAGGGTTCAGTCATTGCTTACCACCTATAAGCTATGCAACCTGGAGTAAGTCACTTTTGAACTTGGGCAACTTACTTTTGACCTTGGGCAAGTTAATTTGTTATTTTCTGTCCTCTGAGCCTCAGTTTCTTCATCTGTAAAATGGGATAAGAGTTGTGTCTCCTTCACAGGATTGCGGTGAGGATGAAAGGGACAATCCATTGTTGGGAAAGCAGCCTGCCAAGGGCCCAAACACCTGTGCATTTCTTTGCTGAGTGTGCCAAACTACAGGCCATCGTGGCCGTCTGACACTGAGCCATTTCTGTAGCTAGTCACCTGGCCAATCAAGTAGGTCAAAGTGACACAGAGTGACTACCACCTGACTACTGGCTCCTTGGCTTGTTCACTACTTGCTATAAATGGTGAGCCCTAGGTCCTGGATTCCTCCGCTGCAGCACAACTGCCTGCATTGGTGCCATCTGGGCCCACTGTGCCACGTGGGATTTAGTGGCAGGGGAACGGGCCCAGCCGTGAGATGCTCCTGCTACTGGCTGTGCCGTAAATAAAAACTGTCTTGCTCTTATTCACTGAGTCTCGTTGTCGACTCTCAGCCACTTGGAGTTTTGGCGAGCCAGTCTTCTTGCTTGCTGACTCATGTCCTTTGGATCGTTTTTGAGGGCTGGTTACCCCTTGCCATCCTCTCTGACAGAAGTTAGCAAGCTTTCTGTAAGGACCAGACAGTAAATATTTTAGGCTTTGGGGCCACAGATCATCTCTATTGTGTATTTTCCTTTGTGTACTTCTGTCTTTAACCACCTTTTAAAAATGTAAAAAAAACGTTTGTAATTCACAGGTTAAACAAAAATAGGCTGAGGGCAGAATATAATTCCACTCTCACGAGGCTGGTCTTCTTCGCTGATATCCACACAAAGCACTTAACACAGCATGTTCTAGATGAGTGAAAAGTCAAGACACGTTAGCTATTCTTACACTAATACCTTCTGTTTGTTAATCTCTAAACCTGAGGCAATCCTGTTAGTACTCAAAATAATGTTCCCAGATAGTGGAGAAATTTGTTACACATATAATGCACAATTACGAGTTCTTTCCATTCTTACAAGTGAGTTCTGCTTCTTTGGTAACAGGACAATTCTTTATATCAGGCTTCCCAATGTGGTACCAAGAACAGGTTACAGGTGTATATGTAGACAGCGAACCCCTTAAACTTCAGAGCATCTGGGCAACTGGTCCTGGGCACTCTCCTCTGTTTACCCCAATGTGCTGTGCAAATGTTATCATTTTCTATATGTTCCAAGTCCTGCCAAAGGTTGTTAAGCCCTGCTACAAGTCATTAAGTTATTGTTTCACAAAGTACGGCTTTGGTGTATAATATAAGGTTTTACATTTTGCGAGCACTCTTTCAACCAGAGTGTAAGAGGCATGGCACTCGGAGAGGCTCACGGGTTCTTTTACCGATCCCAGGTGACTGCAGAACGCTCTCTCCAACTGGCAAGGTGATAAAAATAAGCCACACTAACTGGTTAACTCTTAATGGTCCAGACAGCCTCTGAGTAGAAAGATGAACAAAAACCAGCCAGGAAGACATCAGTGACATCAAGAAAAAAGACAACCAGATAGGTCTTGAAGGCTTGCTGGACTGAAAGGCGAAGGGTTAAAGGGAAAGGGTAACCAAAGGGAACTAATAGTTCACCGTTTCCACAAATTTCCACGCACTGGTTCTGGTTAAAAAGGCAAACTCTCTAGACACCAAACCTAAGAAAAAATGAAGACAGGAAAAGTAGTGGAAGAAAGAAGGAACAGGCGGGGAGGAGGGCAGGAAGCTGAAGGTAAGGGGCTATGGGCTGCAGAGGCTGCACAGGGGACTGGAGACATTCACAGGGTGACATAGATCAGGGCCAGGCATGGCGCCCAGCAGAGCCAGGCTTCAGGACAGGGCGATAAATTCCTCCTGGTGTCTAATGGCTGGACCACACCAGCATCCCATGGCATCACTGCATCACGGAAGTTCTGTAACAATGACCTTGAGTAACCCAGAGATGCAAGGAGAATGCACAGTCCGCTTTGCTTTCTGAGTCAGGAAAGCATACATTTCAGGAAGATTTCCCTCAAAAAACAGTCATGAGTCAAGACTTCAAAAACTCCCTCCATAAAAAGATAGAGATATTAGTTTTCTGTAAAACCTCATCCCCAGACCATACTTGGGAAGGAAAGCCACACTCTACTACGAATCTCATAGTGTGTGAGGGGTGGGGTGCAGGTCAGCGTTCTTTTTTTTTTTTTTTTTTTTTTTTGCGGTACGCGGGCCTCTCACTGTTGTGGCCTCTCCCGTTGCGGAGCACAGACTCCGGACGCGCAGGCTCAGGGGCCATGGCTCACGGGCCCAGCCACTCCGCGGCATGTGGGATCTTCCCGGACCGGGGCATGAACCCGTGTCCCCTGCATCGGCAGGCGGACTCTCAACCACTGCACCAGCAGGGAAGCCCTAGGTCAGCGTTCTTAATGAGCCTTTCCTGGTCCTGAATGTAGTCAATTCCTCTAGTTTTCCCTCTGAGTGTAAGATTCTGAGTTATCCTTGCACATACATGACAGTATCTGATGCCTGGAACAATTTTGTGTGTGTGTGTGTGTGTGTGTGTGTGTGTGTGTGTGTGATGTTGAGGGTGAGAGGGTGGTGAAAATCTGATTTTTTTCTGTTACAGTGTTAATGGAAAAGTAGGGGAAGATTCATAAGGCTAGCAAGCATGTTTTACAGGGTCAGAGACCAGAATCTGCTGAATAGTGAGCTGATGGACCCGGGGTGATAATGACTGCCTGCATGAAAAGAAGTTAGAATGAAAACTCTATGTGTCTTCGAATAATGGCAACTTAATTCAGGCATATCATTGGGGAAACTGCTTTAGAATTTTTTTTCTCTTAAAGCTTGACTAAACTTCTCAGAAAATGTTCCTGAAGGAAGTGTTTCTGAAAGTTGTCCCGGAAATGGAAGGCCATTGCCTCTGGAGTAGGTCCACGTTCACCAACAGTGGCCGTGTTTCTAGCCTTATTCTGAGGCACCAGCAACTTTATTTGAAAAATACACTCATGCACTAAGGGTGACCAGTGGTGATCTTTGGATGGCTGGAAGAGGAAGTTGCTATTTTTTTTTTAAGTTTGCTTGCTGGAAGTTTCTACAGTACATATATATCACAACTGTAATAATGCAAAGCTCTTAAAAAAAAGAAGAACTATGTCCAAGCCATTGGACAAGTTTTCTTGTCTGAATTTTCTAATTTTCTACCATGTATGCATATATATATATGCATATATATATATATATATATATATATATATATATATATATATATCAACTGTAATAATGCAAAGCTATAAAAGAAAACGAAAAAGAAAAAACTATACACAAGTCATTGTGGGAGAGTCCATTACATAGAGGTTGGTGTACAATTTGCTTGCTTTCTCTGATCATATTAATCTGATTAATACAATGAATGGAGTCAAAGGTAATGTATTACCAGTGCTTTACAAACTTCTCTGGTATGTAGGTGCCTGTAAAACGTCTGGGAAATGTCAAAACCTAGTAAGGAATATCCCTTGCCTTATTCACAGACACACTACTGTCTTTCAACTATCCCAAAGTTCATAAAGTGGATCAAGGAAACAAAGATCACTAAACTACTCCTGGTTGGAGCTTTATGTCCCATGTTTTTTGTTTTATTTTGTTTTGTTTTCCAGAAAGAAAACCAAAATCACAACCTAACATGACTGGGAAATCCAAAGCGCTCATTAACTACGCTGTCTGGTCATGTTTAAGAAGAGCTCATTTATCGCTAAAGCTAGGCAAAAGATGGTTTTTAAAACAATGATACCTCAGAATTTAACGCATCTAATACAGGCTGCAATCTTTCAAAAACTGGACGCCATGATCTACCTGTCTTAGTGTTCAGAGGCTGCACTGACATTTAAAGCCTGGGGTGGCGGGGAGGGAGGAGAAATGTGCAAACTGTCTCTTGAGGAACATGCCATGGTAGCTTCGGCTTTCAGAGTGGGGCAGGGCTGGGCATAGTCTGATTGACACAGTAGAGTGGGGTGGCAGGGCAGCGGCAGTGTCCAATGTTGCCCCTGAAAGTCATCCCCTCGAATCATAAGCGGTCACAATAATGTTTGTCTCCACATTCACCTTTCTCCACTGTGGTTGCGACCACTTCCGCAATCTATGCTAACAAACCAGAATGAGGAATGCAAATATTCTGGCAGGCAGGTATGGCCAATAAAAGACTTATACGTCTCCATGTCTCCTGACCTTGAATGGGCAGAGCCAGACTGAAAGAACTCCTCTGGAAACCAGTTCATCACGTGTGACGGTCTTCTGTGGTCCCCTATCCTAGGGGCAGCTACTGCAGAGAGCTTATGTATGGTCAACTTAGGAAAAGTGAAAGCGGGAGTCAGATGCTTTTCCTGTGATCTCTTTCAAGCTTCAACTTAACTACATTTCTCTGTATGACGTCATCTCTTCTACAGGCTCCTGAAGCAACAAAGATGAATCATAAATCTGTATATGTGAGAGCTGCTAATTAAAGTATCTTTATTAAAATTATCTTTTTGTAAGAATGTTGTTGTTGCTAAAATAAATGGCAGTTAAAAATGCACACACACACAAAAGACCAAGGACATTTGTAAAGACTGGTATCGAGTCACTTTTGACTCCATTCATTGTATTAATTAGATTAATCTGGTTAGGAGAGGCAAGCAAATTGTACACCAAACTCTGTGTAATGAACCCTCCCACAATGACTTGCGTATAGTTTTCTTTTTCGTTTTCTTTTATAGCTTTGCATTATTACAGTTGAGATATATATATATATATATATATATATATATATATATGCATACACGGTAGAAAATTAGAAAATTCAGACAAGAAAACTTAGAAAAAAATAACAACTTCCTCTTAAATAAATATGGAAGTCTAAAAATCTGGACAAGTCCTCTTGGTGTAATTCAACCATTTCCAGTGGCCCATCCTCCCAGTGTCATATCTTTGCTATGTCAGGAGGGAGCCGTGGGTCCCAGTGTCCTGAAATCTGAGGGAGGTGGCCTGAGTTCCCTTGGCCAACACCTCAGGAACTTGTGTCAGGAAGGAAGAGACAGCCAGAATCCACAAAGTATGGACAGTATAGGTTTTTTTACACCCAAAAAATGTATATTTAACTTAATGTCCAGCTAGAGGCTTGTGCCACTGTAAGAGGGTCCAGGGGGAGAAGCTGAGGTTACCCAGACCTTCAGGGCAGGATTTGGTCTTCAACTTGTACTCCCTTCCTGGACTCAGATGCAGATAAGGAGACCTGACTCTCCAGTGGTCCAGAAGAGATCATGTCCCCAGCTCTACCCTGGGATGATGATTTAACACTGGGGAAGTGCCCAGTGTTAAGGTTTTCAAGATGCTGAGATCTTTAGGGGGAAATAGAAGTATTTTATATGCTGAGGTCATTTATTCTTTTAAACTCTTTAAAATCTGTTCGTAGTTATTGGAAAAAAATGTTACTCTCTTCCACATATATTTTTCCAGCATTATCTAATTGGCAGGTTTTGCTAATTTTTCTCTTTCAAGTTTACGCTGCATATGACGTGTACCACCCTGAAAATACCCAGGTTTTACACTTTGCTGACTGAAAAACAAAAACAAAAATCAAAATTCAAACCAGCAAAATCATAAACAAGGCTTCTAAAAGCAATGGGGAAGTGGAAGGAAGAGGTAAGTTTAAATACTACTGCGTAATGGGGATTGTAGGAGGTACATTCGTATATTATTTTGTTTAATCTTCAGAATAACACTGTGGGGTATTATTGTCTCCTCATTTACAAATGAGAAAATGAGGCTCAGAGAAATAAAATTCACATAGCAGAAAAGGGGCAGAGCTGATGTTTTCAACTGCCACCTGCCTGAAACAAAACCCATGCCTTCCCCTCTGTACTGGACCAGCTTCCAGACGCCCTCAACCCTCCTATGCCCAAACTGTAAATTTCATTTCATCTCGCTGCCTGGAAACATCAAGATGACATCATTAGGGACTTCCCACTGGAAATAAAATAATCCAGAGAACACAGAGAGTCGGCTGTTAATAGGCTCAGATCGATCTGTTACTTTCTTAGGGTCTCTGCCCATCAGAATAAGAAATCACGGAGTACTACTTTGTGTATTTACCAGAAGAGTTTTCACAAGGATGTGAAAGTAAAAGACAAGTCCCCTAAATGGAACTCTTGATTCTGGAATCTATCTACAGCAGAATGTCAGAACTCACACGATGCAACTAGAAAGCTGCGCTATAAACACGTTGAGAACATTCAGATTCAGCTGGGATGTTTACAAAGGCAGAGATTTCAGAAAGGTTTTCACTTAGATTTGTGTTTCTCTCTGAAGGTATCTTGTTGTTATGAAACAGACACACACACAACTCGATACTAAACGGACTAAATGGAGCGTTCTGAAAGAAACACACAGAGAGGTTTCAAAACCAAGTAAGCAAATGTGGTTGAAAGGAAGTGTTGTCACAGGCTTTAAAAATAATCTTTTTTACACTGTAAAAACCAAAACAAATCCAATGTTTAGGGCAAAAAAGCAGGGATCCCTAATGGTGGAATGAGGTCTTGCATAAGATGGGGAGGTTCCAGGGCCATGCAGCCCTGCCTCTAGCTCATCCTCCCTCCATCTCTGGAGATGCTCAGGGAGCTGGTGCAGACAGTGCTGCTCCTCCAGGTGTGATTCAGGATCTTCAGGGTTTTCACCCCATGTCCTGCTCAGAGCCAGGGACATGCATGTTATCAGTGCCCTGGCTCACCTGTGCACAGCCCCAGCCAGACCCCCACTGCCAGTCACCTCGAGGAGCTGTATGTGAGTAAAGAAGCAACCCTGATATCAAATCCTGGTGCTCGTGGCTGTCTTCTGGTCCTTGTGGGGACTGGCACCGTCCTGCTAATCGGCGCTGCAGAAAGAACGTGTCCCTACACCTTGGACGTCTCAGAAAACCTCAGGACTTTCTCCTGGAAAGAGTAGACTAGACCAGGCTGGGAGAAGGTGGGATAAGGTCATTAAAAAGTTAAGCCAGGGCCTCATTAACCTCACTGGTGGGGAAAGGCCCCAGAAGGGACAATTCAGGAAAGCAGCCCTCAGAACCTCAGAGCTCACCTTGCCCAGCTGCTGCTACATTGTCAGATGAGCAAGCCCAGCACAGAAACACGACCTCAAAGGCAGTAATTCTCAGCCGCACTGTTATTTCATGCACCATTAAGAGAGGTGAAATGCTGCCGATAAACTAAGATAGGCCGTCGATCGTGAGATGCATCCCAGTTTCAGAGGTGGTAAATGTAAAGAAAAACAAGTGGGTGTCTTAGAATGGTTGAGATGTACTAAGCCACTTGCCCCCAAATGCTCAGAGCTCAGTCCTTAGGGTTTTTTTTTTTCCTCTGCTACACTCTGTAGCTGCATTCACGGACAAAAATCCCAAAGCTCAGAGCTTAAGTGACTTATGCAAAGTCACTGAGCTAATAAGGAGAGAGGCAGGACTTGAACTAGACCCGGAACTCCTTCAAGATGGCTCCCATGACTCTATGTGGCCTTTGCTCCAAGGTATTGATCTCTGGCTCTGGAAAACTAAACTGAATTCCTCGGCAGAACGTTTGTCTCCTGATTAGGTTTTGCATATGATAATATAAAAATTAATAAACTGCTTCCTTGATCACATGCAGACAGGTCGAGAGCAACCAGAGTGAGCATTTGCCAGTGGGGAGGAGATCGCCTCTGGATTTACAACGTGCTCAGGAAAATCTATGAAGTAGTTAATCCGCAGACGTGGCAATGAAAGAGCTACTTGTGGCAGTTAGAGTTGATGTTTTATTAGGTCTTACTGGAATACAGGAGAGGGGTGAGAACAATTTTATTTTCCATAGGCCTAGCCCTTCCCTTCACCCCAAAGCTAGCGTGCTAAGATTCCTCCACAACTCCTGTGCCCACGAGTAAATGACAGAAGCTTACCCTGCTTGTCACTAAATGCTCCAGGGGCGGATGTGTGAACTCCCCAGCCCCAGGAGACCCAGAAGCCCCTCAGACTTGAGAAGAGGGACAAGGCCACACAAGAGGACAGCTCCCTCTGCAGTGTCATCTCTGGCCAGGCTGGCATCAAGGCACGAATTAGGCTTGGAAGAGAATGATGTGGAATGTCTCACCTGGCTGGCTCCCCAGGAACCCCGGATACCGTGTACCTCCTGTTCACACACTGTCACTTCGAAGTTTAGCTTAGGGAGGCATGGCCTCTGATTCCTCGTATGGGGACAAGCTCCCTTTAACTCAGAGTGTTCCAACATCTGGATTACAGGTGAACCTAGTCCCTGGGCTGGGGTGAACTGCCTTGATTTTCTTTTTTTTTTTTTAACATCTTTATTGGAGTATAATTGCTTTACAATGGTGTGTTAGTTTCTGCTTTATAACAAAGTGAATCAGTTATACATATACATATGTTCCCATATCTCTTCCCTCTTGCGTCTCCCTCCCTCCCACGATTTTGATTCTTATTGATATTGGATCTTGAGTACTCCAATGACTTGGACAATAAAAAAGGTTGCATCCGGACTCACTTGGCCCCTGTAAGGTGCCCTGCCAGCTCGGCCCACAGATTATCTCAAGATGAGGGTGCAGTGCACTGTGATCTCAAAAACAGTGGGAAACCAAACCCCGAGGCTCCCTGGCCACTCTTGCTGCCGGCCTGGTAGCAAGGTGTTGGGGAGTGCCCCAAAGAGAAGGAGCCGGGGAAGGAACAAAGGTATGGCCTTCTCAGGAGGTGTTTGGTTCCATTGCCCCACCGCCCAGGCTTTTGGCCTGTATCTTCTTTGCTTTCCCTGCCTTGTGAAGAAAGGCAACACTCTCAGAATTGCACCTTCAAACAAGCTGCTTGAGAAAATGTATCACTGCTCTTGAGACACTGTTTGCACCAGCAAGATGGGCACGTTAGCGCTTGTGATGAAATGGGAGGCCGCCTGCACTCTCTGTCCTCTTCTGGCTCTGGAGGACCACTGTGTGGGTCTGGAAGGCGACACGCGGGTGCTGGCACTGGAGAAGATGCAGTGGCCGCTGCACGCAGATCGGGTGTCTGCTTGCCAGCAACCTGGACGATACAGCCTTCTGGGTGCCGGCCTGTACGCCCTGCCTCTGAGTCCCTCCTTGTATGTATGTTAAGCAAGAGTTATGGCTTGTGCTTTCCCTCTGAATGCCTGCAAATGCTCTTTAAGTGACCGAACACAGCCAGGAAGGCGCCCTGGACCCTCCAACACGACCACCAGGGCCCGTGAGCTTGGTTTCTCTGGGCACTTCCGAAAGTGAGAAAGAGCAGCCGGAGAATGTCAGCTGCCCCTCCTCACGCCCTTCCTTGTCATCAGGAGAAGCCCTATGTACACATACCATGGCGACCCTGACAACATCCACCTGTAAGGAGAGACGGGCAGCCAAAACACAGTTTACTGCATATACGTACACAGTCGAGTCTGGGTCTCTGGGAGGTTATTTCTAGTTGTGAACATGAACAGCTTTGCAGACCAGCTCATCCTAGGCTATTATTGTCTTCCACAGCCTTTCTTTCTTTCTCCCTTTTTCTTTCTTTCTTTCTTCTTTCTTTCCTTTCTTTCTTTTCTTTCTTTCTTCTTTCTTTCTTTTCTTTCTTTCTTTCTTCTTTCTTTCTTTTCTTTCTTTCTTTCTTTTCTTTCTTTCTTTTTTTTCTTTCTCCTTTCTTTCTTTCTTTCTTTTCCTTTCTTTCCCTTTCTTTTCCTTCCTTCCTTCCTCTCTCTCTCTCTTTTTCTTGCTTTTTCTATCTTTCTCTCTTTCCTCCCTCCCCCCCTCCCTTCCCTCCTTTTTTCCTTTCTTTCTCTTTCTTTCCTTTTACAAAGAAATATTTTTTACAACTGTGGTTTTCACTCCTGAGCTGTACATTACAATGAAGTTACAAAATTACCAGCGTTCAAGCTCATCCCCAGTTTCAGGTTAAATGCTCTGGTGTGGGGCAGTGACACTGGAATGGCACAGTGTCAAACCTCAAGACACTAATCATGCAGTTGGAGACATTCTCGATTCCTCACAGCCTTTCTTAAACATAGGAAAGCACCACGACTCTTGGAATGAGCAGAAACCAAAAATTCTACAGAACTGCCTGTATTTCTAGGATACGATCTTAACCTTCCCAAACTTAAGCTTGGTTTAATTCTCTCCAATGAAATTACACCATGTGCTTTGCTACCTTTGAGTAAGGAGGAGACAGAAGTACGTGATCAAAAGGAAAAGTTCTTTCTTTTGTTCTGGGAAAAAAATTGGATGCAAAATTGGCAAAAGAAAACACGGCAGACAACTGATCCTAAAGTACCTTTTCTCTCTGTAGTCAGCAGGACCGTGGCAGGGGGTGGAGGCTGGTTCCACAATTAATTAGTTTCAGTTAATATAAGTGCCAGTATTATTTCCCCCGCCTTCTCTTCTTCCGTATACACTGACGAATAATCAGGGTATGACTTGTAAAAATTTCAAAACTCATTTGAAGTTAAGGTGGTATATAGAATTCAGGAAGCACAGAAGTCTAATTGCAGAATACAGTACCCACACAAAGGATGAGGCATAAAACCGGAATAAATCGACTTTCTTATTTCCTGACCTGTACAAACGAAATTATCCAGACCTGATATTTTAGTAATCTGATTTCCAAACGATGCAATGTTTTTTTCCTTAATTTTTCTTGAGACAAATGCTCTAATTTTATATGTAGTATTTGGGGGAAAGTAAAGTTCAGTGTCTAATTTTTTCTGATCTATTTAGAGCTATTTTCCTCTGCTTTCTAGGAGACAAAATAGAGAAACAGAAATGGGATCAAATTCTATAAATAAATTATGGTTGGCTTGTCCTTAACTATTATAAACTGCTGAAAAGCAATGAAGTCATAGACATAGATTAATTTTATTTTGAAAGCTGGCTAAGAGATGGCATTAAAATTAAAGAGCTTTGCAAGAAGGAAAATGAAAGGAGGGTGAAAAAAACCCTGCGAAGACTTCAGAAATAATGAAACAGTTACGTTTCTTTGCCAGCCTCTTCCAAGACATCAGGATCCTATGTTCGCTGCTTTATCCACTGTGCTGGTGTGACACTTAAGTAACCACCAAAGTTGGGGTAAAGCCTGACAACCTGTCAGTGTGTTGCTTAATAACGGTTACGTTTTGCCCAATATTCTAGCCACTGTTTCACCTTCTCCATATATTAAAATATCCCCTCAGGAAAAAACCACAAGTTCAATAACAGCAGAACAAGAGGACCTTACAGGTAGACATGGATTTGCTTGGATTTTATGAACTTCTTTCATCTCCTTTCAGAATTTAAGAGTTAGGAGAGTCACAACGTGTTAGCTTATGAAATTTATTTTGGAACTGAAACCAAAAAAAAAAAAAGAACAAGTTTAAACTTAAGTTTTCACCAGCTCAGCCCATGTGCCAGTGTCAGCCTCCATCAGCCCTCCCCACAAGCTCTCCCCATGACACAGTCTATCTCTCTGCAGACCCAGCCCTAACCTGCCCCGCAGCCAAAGCCAGGTGGAGAAATGGGGCTGTGTAAAGGTAATTTTAGGTCAGAATACAGGCCAAAACGCAAAACTGGTTCTGCTCGATATTGCCTGGGTGTCCTCATTTCGTCACTTGGCTTTACATGGAAACACAGTGCTCCAAAACTTACACAAACTTACACAAATTACAAACCACCGTGACATTTTACACCAAGATGCAAAGGGGGATTGAGCTTATCAATTTTTTGCAGACCTGGATATGTTCATGTGAATGAATGTGTTGGACCAGCCCAGAGGGAAAGAAAGCCCTCCTGTAGTTCATCCCTTGACCTCAACAGGCAGATGTATGGGATTTGTGTTTGCACTATAAGTAAAGTTCTTCCATCTGCATAAGGATGTTTTGACTGGAAAAATGACTTCTGCTCTGGGAAAGAACTGCCTCATGGATTCTAGGTACCAAACCATCTGTAAAATTAGATGCCAAATCCTCAAAGTTTGCTGTCTCCAGACACAGAAGCCAATCAATTTGCGAGGAAACTGGCTCATATAGCATTAACCCGGTCATGCCAGCGGCCAAGATCCAAATGCTGAATGTGAAATCACAGGTGGAATCTGCTCCCGGGCTGCACCATTGCCAAGACTCTGGATGCAACCAAATAATCTGGATGAGAGTCAAGCAGGGTGAACGCTGGTAGTATAGGCGCCACTCAAATGGGAATCAGATGGTATTGGCATGACTGATGAGGACAAAGCCTCTCTCCACTTCAGTCAAGTTCCTCTGAGCTCTCTTGTCTGGACCTCAACCTTGGGGCCCCCTCATGCCCCTCCCCATCCTGTCTTTGGCCTGCCTAGCCCCGTCTGAGCAAGAATCCTGCTAAGTCAGTTTAGTGAAATCCCCCCACCTTTGATTTCTGATCACCTTTGATACCTGACCAAGTTCCTCATCCCTCACCTTTGATGTAAATAAAAGTCCTTGGCCTGCTTTGAGCAAGATTCCTGCTAAGTTGGTTTAGCCAGAATCACCCACCCCTTGATATCTCCTCTTGGTGATTTTCCATCCACTGACCCTTTCACCCTGCTCCTTGGGGGATCCCCACTTGAAACTGTCGTGTTCAGAGGTGAGCTCCATCTCTCTCCTCTATTGCGATAGCCTTGACTCCTATTTCAATAGTCTCAAATAAAGTCTTCCTCGCCATTTTAACAAGCGTCAGAATATTTTTTTTTTTCTTTAACGGTGATGACTGTACCGCATTAGGGGCCGAAACCTTGACCTTTGGTGACAGTGACAGTGACAACAAATGTCACTGTCTGCTTAGCAGAGAGTTTTCCTTTTTGTGATTACTTTGTTTAAATAAACTTCTTTTTAAAACTTTAGTCATTTATTTTACTGCCTTCCCCTACTAGTTTAACAAAGAACCAATACTGACTATTTTAGTCTTTAGGCTTTATCTTTAAATAAACGGCTTATTTTGGAATAATTTTAGATTTACAGAAAACAGTGGCTATTTTAGTTATGAGGCTTTACTTTTAAATAAACTGTTCATTTTGGAGTAATTTTAGCTTCACAGAAAAGTTGCAGAAATGTTACAGAGAATTGCCATTTACCCTTCACCCAGTTTCTCCACTGTTAATATCCTATTAAGAAATTGTCATCGATACACTACTATTAATTAAACTTTTAAATTTAATTAAAACCAATATTAATTAGACTTTATTTGGATTTCATCCATTTTTCCATTCATGTCCTCTTTCTGTTCCAGGATCCAATCCAGGTACCACATAAATGCTGGCTGACCTGCCCATGCCTCCCTCAGCTATGCCCCCGGCCCCTCCCACGCCCCACCCACTGCTCAGGAAGGAGGAGAACGAGGCAGCCAACACGCAGGTCAGCTCCCAGACACCATGTGCCATTCCTACCCAGGGTCTGCTACAGAGAAGGGCAAAAGTTTCTCTTTGCAGAGGAAGGAAAGAGCTATGTTTGTGGACCAGGTACCACAACAGTCTCCTGGCAGCTCTGCCTCTGAGTTCAAGGATAACTAACTACACGGGCTGTTGCAAAGACTTGTGTCTACACCTGATCATTCCTCCTTAACGAATGATTCAGCTAAGTGAGTCCTTCAATCACCTCACAGTCCAAGGATAAAGAAGTTGGGCTCGTATTTTGTAAATAGTAAAAGAAGGTCTGTATTTTTGTTGACACTTTGGTTTAACCACCAGGCAAAGTAACAAAAACAACAACAAAAATACTCCAGTATAATGACAACAAAAAAGTACTAGCTATGAAAACAGTGTTCTGGGCATTTTGTACTCAATGAGCTGTTGCCAATACATAATGTTTTCCATCAGCATTTGTCAAAATCAGGGACTAAAATATCTGTCAGTGAGTTATGGATTATTGGGGATTTACTGGGTGCAGCATTTATAGTAGATAAAAAGGACCAGAAATGGACATGGTAGGGAAAAGAGAGGTGGCTGACAGTGACAACAGAAACCATGTAGCTTAGGCAAGATGCTTTCTAAAGTAGAGAGGATAATCCAACCAAACTTCAGGATAAGAGCCCAGGCCAGGAAGCCAAAAGACCCGCTGGGCTCTAGTGCTAAGTCTATCATGTCCGTGTGACCCTAGGAAAGTCAGTTTCCCTCTCTGAGCCTCCATTTCCACAACTGTAAAATGGTAGTGCATGGGGGGAGGGGAGAATGAGGAAAGTTTATATCAATCTCTACGGTCCCTTGTATTCTAAACAGTTTGTGGTTCCACGACTCTACACCTCCACTGTCTAACAGAGCAGCCATTAGGCACGTGTAGTCATTTAAATTTAATAAAATTAAATAAGATAAAAGTGCAGTTTCTCAGTTGCACTGGTCACATTTCAAATGCTCAGTAGCCAGAGAGAGCTAACGGCTAGTGAACTGGCTGGTGCAGAAAGAGAACATTGCCGTCATCACAGAAAGTTTTATGGGACAGCCCTGTTTTTCTTTATAAAAGACACTTGAGAAGTCTAACAGGAACACTATTCATGTTTTCCGTTATTGATTTTATTGTAAAATTAATGATTGCTATGACGAACACCACTACTAAGAGCTGACATTTATTGATCACTACTGTTGCTGGAATTGTAGCAATTAGTCTATTTTGATTTAATCCTCACAACAACCCTCTGATAGGTACCATTATTTTCTGCATTTTATAAATGAGGAAAACAAGATTCAGAGTGACAATGTGCGTTGCTCAGAGCCACATCTGAGAAGTGGCAGAGCTAGGCCTTGAGCCCTTTGACTGTTGTAATCCAGACCCCCAGTGTTTCACCCTGGCCCCAAGTTTGGTCTCTGGTCTTGTTGTCTCATGGCCAAGCCTCATGGATTCCTTATAATCCCCCTATTGTGGACACTGGGCCTTTGTATGTGCTTTGTCTATGATGCCCTCCCTTTCCTCCTTTCCTTTGTTTGGGAACTTCCTATTTATCTTCTTAAAATATCTAAATATTACTTCTCCATCTGGCAAAATAGTTACCCTGTCTGCTTTAGGTTTCCATCACACTCCATTCATACCTCAAACATGGAGCCCACCAGGCTGCATTATAGTATCTGTTTGCGTCTGGTCTCCCACTAGACTTAGTGCATTCAAGATGAAGTGTGTGCCCAGTACTTACAGTTTAAAAAAGGTGCTGAGTCAATGTTTCCTAAATGAAAATGTCAAAATCTCCTTCTAAGATTAGGTCACCACTTTTTCCAACCACTCCAGCTTATCTAGATGCTTTCCACTTTGCCTGGAATTTGCAGTTTAGATGCATTCATTATCTGCAAGCAGAGGGCTCCAGGGCCTTCAGGCAGGGAGCAAAGTTAAATACATACATAATCATTTTGCAGACATGAAATTCTTCCCGAGTCTTTCTGCAAGCAGGCTGTCATCTACAAGCAAGGAAATCTGACACTTCCTACCAATTCTGGTGAAGTTTTGCCCACATTTTCTACCACGTACCAGGCCTCGGCAGTGCACTGGGCTACCTGCTTATAGCGACAGAGGCCATTCAGAAATACTGCAGGCCAACAGGGTGTAGCTTGGCTGCTGTCTTGCTTCAACCCTTCCCCAAAGCAACAGGACCGCAGCAGCTTTATAAAGTGATGTTAAAATTACTCACAAGGGTCTTGATGCAGTTAAAAAGACACCTGGTCACCTCACACATTCTCTCTGGGACCAGACGGCACCAGCCCACTCCCTGCCCTGTAGCTATTCACCCCAGACAGAAGATGGAAGAAAAAAAAGTTATCCCTGCCTTTCCTGTCCTCTAAAATCGTACAGGTACCTCTATTTAGAGTCATCTTTTTGCTTCTGCATTTTAAAAACAGCTGAGATAAGTCAAAACCTAAAGTAAAAAAACAAAAGGAAAAGAAAAGAAAAAAAAAAACCCTAATTAATTGACCAAACAAAGTCAGAATTATTACCAGAACAAAGTGTGGGAAGAGAAATACTATTTATCGAAGACCTTCTGTATATCAGGATTGTTGTGGGTAAATTAACCTCTTAAAAAGCAACAACCCTAGGGCTTCCCTGGTGGCACAGTGGTTGAGAGTCCGCCTGCCGATGCAGGGCACACGGGTTCATGCCCCGGTCCGGGAAGATCCCACATCCCACATGCCGCGGAGCAGCTGAGCCCGTGAGCCATGGCTGCTGAGCCTGCGCGTCCGGAGTCTGTGCTCCGCAACGGGAGAGGCCACAACAGTGAGGGCCCGCCTATCGAAAAAAAAAAAAAAAAAAAAAGCAACAACCCTAAAAGATATCTTTAATGATCACATTTTACAGATGGAGACATGGAAGTCCAGAAAAGAGGTGCTGAATCATTGAAAGAGCACGGGTTTAATGGCCGAGAGCTCTGGGTTCAAATTTGGAATCCATTAGCTCTGTGGCTTTGGAGGAATTACTGGACCTCTTCAAGCCTCTGTTTTCTCATTCAGAAGCAGAAACCAATAGCACCAACCTTCCAGGGCTGTTGTAGAGTTGGAAAAGAAAATGCCTATAACGTGCCTAAACACGATGGCGGGCATCTTACTAGGTTTCATGTTAATTTCCCTTCCCCCCTGCTTGTCTGGCTAAATGGCAGAGCTGGAATTCAAAAGCAGGATCATGGGCACCAAACCAAGGTCTTTGCAGATCTGTAATGAGAACTATTTTGAGCTGCTCCTCTACCACTGTGGTGACAGAATCAAACTAGCTGAAGCTGAGCCATTCTTACCTCTGTACTGGCAAAACACTCTCTATTGTTTTATATATCTGTGCCCAGATGTAAATCTTTCCGAAGTTAAAATCAAAACAAATAAATCATGTATCTCTCAGTGCATTATAATGCCCTCTCAGCACAGCCTGATCACAAAAATATCTCTTCCAGCCACTTAATGTCACATAACTACTTAGGAAAAAGGTTTAACGTTGGCAAAAGATAATAGAATAATTATTGGGTTTCAGTTCCTATGGAATTTGCAAAAAGCCAGTAAGACATAGGGAGAAATAATAGCCTTTTTTGTCCTCCATCTTCCTCGTAGTCTCCCAGCTTTGAAGTAGGCTATGTACGCTCTGGGAAAAAAAAAAGTAAGTCCACAGAAAACGTTCTTGTAAAAAGGTGTAGGCTGCATTTAGAACTGGGGAGGAGTTCAGTCTTGGTATTTTCTTGTTGGTCAGAGATATATTTGTCCTTTGCTTGGTATGGAGAAAGATTCTGAACTTGTAGAAAATTCTTCAAATCTACACTCCAGGGAACGCACTGTCTATGTTAGCGCAGAATGTATTTTGCAGACAGTTTTCTCGCCGATGCGCAAGTCTATGAAAATGGTCTGACCTGACAACATATGTCCCAGTCTGTGCACCCCTCGCCTACCCCCAATGCCCTGAGAACACTGTAGAGACAGCTGTGCTGCCACGAACAGGTGCAGAGTTGGAGTCGTGAGATCAGCCTGGGGTTCTGACTCTGCCCCTTTCTCGGTGGCTTTGGGTTGTGTCAACTCACTTCTATGAGTCTCGTTTTTTCTCATCTATAGAATGGGTGTGCTGGCTGGCTGCCAAGAGCTTTTGAGTACTGAGTGTCAGTTTGCGCCTGAAAGCTCTGTGGAAACCATCAGATGCTATGTGAATGTTTTTATTATAGAATTTAAGGACCAGGAGCCTAAAGGACGGTAGGCTCAGCGCAGTATTTTCCATTTTTAGATCGAAATTCATACTTGCCACTAGTCCAATTAATTTTGGATCATTTTTTGGGGGGGCCTAGAGTTTGGAGACCTTAAGTAACACAAGTGGCTTCCAAAATACTGAGCTGTGTGCAGGAATATGCAGCTTTTATGACATCCTATATAACACACTGTAACGGAAAGAAAACCAGTCCAGCAAGTCAAAACACCCATGGCTGACTCCCCAGGATCTCACTGACTGCCTCAGTGACACATCTCTGAGCCACTTTGCTATTCCCCTCCCCACTTCTATAGCCTCAATTTGAAAGGACAATCTCCACCTTTGTGGGTGACCCAAGGCGAGGCGAACGCATGTAATTATAATCTGTACTTTGAAAGCCACAGCCCCAATAAACAGAAGCCAGCACTACTGCAGTGTAAGGGCGCCCTCAAGCACCACACCACCCCTAGGTACCTTATGAATTGTCAGAGAAAGAGTAAATCCTTTAAGGGTTAAATGAATCACAGAACGAATATTAGACGCTCTTAAATTTATGGGAGAGCCAGAGTTCAAGTCCTGGATACAATCTATGGAACGTCTCCCAAGGAAAAGAAGGCACAGAAGTTCGTTCGTGCAATGTTGCATACGATGTTCTGTGAATTTCCTGGAGCTCATTTATGGATCATCTCAATTTGGAAGGTCTCAGGTTAAGAATCTGTTTTGGATCATAAAGAGTAGATGCTAAAGCTCATCTCATTTAAACCTCTTATTTAACAGATGACAAGTGGAGGCATGGAACTTATCAGTGACCTTACCATAAATGTGAGACATGGTTTTAAATATGCTGGGTTTTTTCCAATTAAAAAAAATCAGCAACCCACATAAGAGTACAGAGAAAGCTCCGTTATTCGGACTATTTCATTTACCAGAATATTTACTTCATCATCCCTGTTAAATCAAGGCCAGCTTATGCATATCTTATCCATTTTCCATACCGTAAATTGAATTTATACCTTGAAATGATGCCGTGTAGCAAGGAAGCACAGACTGAATTAATCCAATGTCCCACTGAAAGCCAAACTGCTCATGCTTTTAGAAGGATACTTTATCCACTAGGGCTTAAATCGAAATTCTTAGATGAATTCAGATCTAACTGCTCATCAGGTTTCCTGAATTTGCACAGCTTCCGGCTAATTGCCTATGTTCTGCCAGATTCCTCATCAAAAATAAAACTCAAGTGTTGCTTAACTCTGATGCTAAGAAAAATGCATTTTGATGAAAATAAAATCAAGAAAATGCGTGAACAGTATAATTTGCACGTTTAGGAGTCTGGGTAATGAGGGCCAACATTCCCATTGCAGATGGGGATTTGGTGCCTGCTTTTTATTCACTGTCAGCACAACCAGTGGGAAATGGCTCTTTTGCAGGTACAGCAGGGTTGGCTGTGTCTTCTGAACACAATGTTGGGACAGGCCAACAGCATCACAAGTGAAAAGAAAACGGGCAGGTAGAACCCTTGCGTTTACAGCAAGGTCCGATCGCCACATCGCGCATTGTAATCGCAACACTGCGGCATTTCTTTCGTTGGACATTTTGAGTCAAACAAGGTCATATTTGGGTTGTTAAACCCCCGGCAGTAAGTGCTCGGCAAAGAACGTAGGTGCCTTTTCACATCCAGCGGTAAAGTTTCATCAGTACGGCTTGGCACAGCTGTATGGAAGACAAATGATGTCACTTTGGCTAGTGAAGACCTGACAAAGTACCACTGGCACATGCCAGTGAACCCGTCTCTCTAATTCAAGTTTTATGTGCCTTCCTAGAAAGCCAGCTCCGACTAAGTCAAAGGGAAATTGGGTCTTTTCCCTAGAATTCCTGTCCCTTCATACATCATCTCAGAAGGCTTTGTGCTTTTCCTGGGTAGTTCTTTTTTTTTTTTTTTTTTAATTGAAGTATACTTGATTTACAATGTTGTGTTAATTACCGCTGTACAGCAAAGTGACTCAGTTATACATCTAAATATGTATTTTCTTTTTTAATATATTCTTTTCCATTATGGTTTATCATAGGATACTGAATATAGTTCCCTGAGCTGTACAGTAGGACCTTGTTGTTCATCCATATATAATGGCTTACATCTGCTAAACCCAGCCTCCCACTCCATCCCCCCCAAATCCCCTTCCCCTTGGCAACCAGCAGTCTGTTCTCTATGTCTGTGAATCTGTTTCTGTTTCATAGATAGGTTCACTCGTGTCATATTTTAGATTCCACATATAAGTGATATCACATGGTCTTTGTCTTTCTCCTTCTGACTTACTTCACTTAGTATGATAATCTCCAGTTGCATCCGTGTTGCTGCAAATGGCATTATTTCATTCTTTTTTTATGGCTGAGTAGTATTCCTGGGTAGTTCTTGATTAAATAGTGAATGATCTCTTCCCAGTGATTTTGAGAAGAATTTATTGTGGGTATCGAGCCTTAGCGCTTCACAAGGTATATTCCAGATCTACTCCTAGTTTCTGCCTCATGTGCCATGGATTCCCAAGCAGCAGCCATGCTACTACCCTCAGAGAGGAGGTTTCAAGGTGGCCAGGCCAGCTACCATACAATTGGTGGCCCCCAAATTGGCCAGCGTGACTTGTCAAGGGAAACAAGCTGTCTCACCAGACGTGACCCACTTTCCTTCTACCTCCTGTCAGGTCCCTTTGGGGTTCGAGCCCCAGCTGGCTCATCTGCTTTCCTCAGTCAAATGTCTCTGGAGAGGCTAGGATGCTCTCGGATGTCAGTAACGGTGGGGATCACTTTTCAAACTTTCATGTTTCTTGTCACTTCTTTCATTCTGAAAGAATTATCCTAAAGTCCAATCTTCCGTGGAAAAGTTTGGTCATTCCAAGCATGTGCCCCAAACCAGATATATGAGCTGGTTGACCTGCTCACCATTATATAACCTCAGATTTCCTGATTAACTCCTTTAATCTTAATTGTTTTAGAAAAAAATTCAAAGCTTCTAAAGCTCTTTACTCCTAGTCTCTTGGGCACTGACATTGGGTCCCAGGCTGTCTTACCCCATTGCTTTGGCGAAACAATGGCTCTCCCTGGGATTTTAAAAATATAATGAGGCTGTTCTGTTGCTTTGTAACTTTTTATCTCAGCATGAACTCAGCTCTCATCAAGGAGCTGTGTTTACAGTGTCAGAGCTTTAAATTTTTTTTTAAATTCTTTTAAGAATAACCCAGGTCAATAAAGGCTTCAGGAGACCTCTCAGTTTTCTTAGAATATTTCTCTTGCCTATATAAGCAAAACTATCTAAGTAATTAAATCTCCTATAAGTGAAATTATATTTTTTCCAAGGGAAAGACTTGCCAGTGTGATGTTCACTCTAATTTATAAGGAAAGCTATGATTCCAAAAACCCATTGAATAGGCAGCTACAGAACAAAATAAATGCCCATGTTCCACCTAATTAATATCCTAGTTACTAATCAGAAGACATGGACGCACATGATTATGGCTGTTCCATGTTGTAGGATAACCTGCTATTTTATGGGGAGGAAGTGTTGAATTTTACATATTACAGAAAAAGCATGAATCCACTGAATATCAATTTTCCCTGAAAAAGACATTCATTCTACGCTACTTGGTCTCCTCCTTTTAAAATTCTTCTAAATATTTTAGTAAGGAAGGAAGCAGGTAAGAAAGGAGGGAAACACACATCCTACCCACAAATACAAACACACACCGCCACACACTTTTCACATTGGCAGACAGAAATCCACTGTTCTACAATGTCACAATTTCTACATTTTTCCACTAAAGATTCCTGTGACCTCTTGTGTCCCACATCCAATAATACATTACTCAGAACTGAGGAAAAGAGACTCTTTAGGGAGTGGATCATGCCGTCTCTGCACAGGGGGGAAAGGTATGGTATCTATAAGCAATGAGCTCCACTGCCGAAGGACAGGAACTATTTTTATCTCCTGGCACTTTTGCTCTTTCTATACTGCATCCTGAGTCTACTTCATCCCCAAGGTTGCACACAATATAGTATTAAGCATGGCAGAAAAAAAGTGACACAGTACCTTCCAAATAGTCCACATGCTACTAGTCATGTCCAAGTCAGAATGTTCCTGAAGCATCTAGAGGCCTCTCCCAGTTGGCAGACTGGCTGAGTACGTTCTGAGTAGGAGAACTGCTATTGCTTAGGACAACCCATTCTGTGTGGGTCTCTAAGAAGGGTCATTAAAAATCTCATTAATGTAGACCTTTGGTTTAGAAATGTGTGAAGGCATTTCCTCCCTCCTTCCTTTCTTACCTTCTTTTTTTTTCCTCTATTTTTCTCTTATTTTGCTTGTCACAATTCCTGTAAGGTACTACTGTGATTTAGCATTCAAGGACCAAAGGATGCTATCCACGTGTTATATCCCCTCCAAATGCCCAGAACACTCTGGTTGAGAAATACCTGATTTAAACAGTCTCAACCGAACTTCTACCATCAAGAGCAATAAATAAACAGATAAGTAAACAAGTAAATAAAAAATACGAGGTGACAGCAGCTGCTGTCTTGAATAAAAGTAACTCGTAATTGATTAGGTTAGTAACTGCTCCTTTTATCAGTGGAGGAGGGTCTTTCATGAACATGCCTTAGATGTGAAAATAATATAGTGGTATGGGTTGAAGTGTGTTCCTGCAAAAAGACATGTTGAACCCCTAACTAGGGGGGACTTAGTACCTGTGAATGTGATCTTAGTTGGGAATCCGGTCCTGGCAGATGTAATCAAGTTAAGATGAGGGCATACCGAGTAAGGGTGGACCCTAATCCAATCAAGACTAAATGACTAATATCCTTATGAGAAGGGAATCGAAACAGACTCAGAGGGAAAAAGGCCACGTGAAGAGGCAGAGATCAGAGTTAACACTGTCACAAGCCAATGAACAGCGGGGGCTACCAGAAACTGGTAGAAGCGAAGAAGGATCCTCCCCTTGAGGCTTTGAAGGGAGCGTGGTCCTGCTGAAACCTTGATTTTTAACTTCTAGTTTCCAAAACAGTGAGAGAATCAATTTCTGTTGTTTTAAGCCATCCCAGTTTGTGGTAATTTGTTATGGCAACCCTAGGACAATAATAGCTAATCTATATTTGTCCCAAGCTTGGAAGGTTGGCATAGTTCAAGGAAGCAAGGAGTTCGCAGCAAACTGGGGCGAGTAATGTTTGGGGACAGACACTTACTAACCGGCAACCTCTGCTGGGTAACTGAGAAGCCAGGAGAAGGTTTCCCTTTCTATCCAGGAAGGTACACTACCTCTTACATTCCTCTACCTGTGAATCCTTTAAAGACAATCTTCACTGGATTTGTTTAGCCAGAGTGAAATTTTATTTCATAAAGACGTGCAGGTAAGGGTGGTCCCCCAAAGGTAGCAAGCTTGTCTGGAAGTTGACTCTCATTCCTTTCCAGATTTCCCGTGCTGATGTGTGATGGCGTGAAGCAGGCTAACTGGATCTCCTCTCCTTTCTGTGCTACCCCTGGGGCCTTTCGGTGTTCAGTGCATTCACCATGCCTCGCACTGTGCAACTCCTCATCCAGGTGATGTCCCAGCTTCCAGGCCACTTTCCACTATCTCAAGGTATCTGTCCTCTAGGCCACTCCCTCAGGCTCCATGCTCATCTGCGCGCCAGCGCATGGCAACATGGTGACCTTCTATTTCCACTATGCCGTCTTCGTTAGCTGGAATACTTGTATGGAGACAGTCAGTTATCCCATCATCTAATATTTGGTCACTCAGTGTACACCTCATAAAATAAATGCATAAGATCAATCAGTCAATTGAAACAATTCTTTTATCTATTATTTTTCAAAATAATGTGTTGGTTAATTAGCATCCTCTAATGGAGATCAGTGAAGTTTTGTGTAATCACTGATTTGTTTTTGGTACCATTATGAACTCATGAGATCAAACAATGTGATTCAGTCCTTTGAAATTATCCTTACGGATGTTCCAACTGTTCTCTCTTTGGCCAGTGGGAGCCTCAGTAAGTGGTTCTGAGTCCTTTTGACAGGAGGCTCGTAGTATTTTTTTTTTTTTTTTTTTTTTTTTTAGCGGTACGCGGGCCTCTCGCTGCTGTGGCCTCTTCCATTGCGGAGCACAGGCTCCGGACGCGCAGGCTCAGCGGCCATGGCTCACGGGCCCAGCCGCTCCGCGGCATGTGGGATCTTCCCGGCCCGGGGCACGAAGCCGTGTCCCCTGCATCGGCGGGCGGACTCTCAACCACTGCGCCACCAGGGAAGCCCTCGTAGTCTTTGATAACATCCCTGCTGTCTGGTATAACAGGATCCTCCAGGCTCATCTTATACATTTCCTAACCCCGACCTGGAGTTAGCCATTTCTCCTGGAGCTTTCATTCCTTGTACTGGAAATAAAATTTAGCAACCACCATCTGAGCACCTGAATGGCTCTTAGGCAGATCCGAGTCTGCTTCTCCTTCTTTGGAGGGAAGCAAGCAGTTTGGCCTGGCCTGAATGAGTCCTCACAGACTGTGAGACTAGGAAGCCTGACAAGTGACCATTTGGAGTTACTGTAACAGTCCAGGATGAGACGATAAGGTTCTCAACCAAGGCTGTAGCTGTGGGGATGGCGAAGAGGATCAGAGCTGGGAGAGATTCTAGAGACTAAATTTACACAAGGGGATTTATCAACTGACTTGGCAAAAGGCAAGTTCAAGGCAAAAGATAGCAGACCTGGGTTCAAAGCCTAGCTCTGTCGCTCACCGACTGTGAGATCTGCATCTCATTACTCAACTTCTGAGACTTAAAAACCTGAACTACAAAATGGGAATAGACTGCCTATCTCTTGGGGTGGTTGGGAGGATGAGATGAAGCTGCAGATGAAATGAACATAGTATCAAGTGTGATAACTACGACAGCTAAAAATTAAACATGAGCATTTCCCTTCTTCCCAACAGGCCTAGATTTTTCTACAAAATGAAGGGGTTGGCCCAGATCACACCACAGCCTCTTCCAGCCCTGTCTGCTCCAGCCCCCTCTCCCTAGTGTTGTTCTCTGATAATGCCATGGAGTATTAATAATGGATCTCCCAGCATTTTCCTAAACCACATTTTATTGATTATTTTATTGAAAAGATGATATAACAGATTTAATGTTGCCAAAAGGGAAATATATCGTATATTCTTCTGAGGGCTGTGTTTCTTATTTGACATCAAAGTTGACAAATTTCATTTTAGAAAATCTTAGAGTGATGTTTTAATTTAAAATTGCTTCCATAAGAGACCAACACTGAAGATATTAAAAACTAACAAAGTACCTTAAACACTGATCAGTTAGCTCAGAGCCTCTTAAAATACTTTCCAAGATGGCTGTCCTGATCAATGATTTATGCAGCACTCTGGCCTTAGAAAATATAATATTACGTTGTCAATCCCTTCCCAGAACCTTCCTTGCCCATTAAGTCAGTGATATCCTGTAAACCTTTCTGAAGTTATTTGTTTTTCTAAGATCTTATTTTTGAGGACTCTGTTGGAAGGTTTTTTTTTTTTTTTTTTGCGGTACGCGGGCCTCTCACTGTTGTGGCCTCTCCCGTTGCGGGGCACAGCCTCCGGATGCGCAGGCTCAGCGGCCATGGCTCACGGGCCCAGCCGCTCCGCGGCATGTGGGATCTTCCCGGACCGGGGCACGAACCCGTGTCCCCCTGCATCGGCAGACGGACTCTCAACCACCGCGCCACCGGGGAAGCCCGGAAGGATTTTTGAATCAAGATTTTGAGGACAGTAGTAGCCATCTAGCAGTTACTAGAGCCACATTGACTGTTGATAAAGAGGGATTAAAATACTGATTACAACGTTACTTTTTAAATTGTGAAGGCAATACAAACATTAAAATAAACTTCAGGCCAAACAAATGAGCATAAAACGTGACATTGACCCAAAACTCATTTGACGGAAATAACCAGTGTAAACTTCTAAACTCTTTTCTCCATAGGCACACACATGACGTTTTAACTATTTTATCATGAGGTACATTTTATTCCTTCGCTTGCTCTTTTGATATGTTGTGAAATATAAAGTTGCAATATAGTAGTTTGATATATTGTCACCATTTCTACCTGTCAGTACGTAAATGGGCCACCTCGTTCTTTTAAGCAATTGAATATTGCCCAGTTGAATAAACATGGAACTGTTCACTATGATCTGACTAGCACTTTATAATTACATATTTACATTGCTCCCAATTTATTAATATTTTTTAAAAGTTCTTTTGGGATTGACATAGATACATTAATATGTATAACATGGATAACTTATAAAAAAAAAGTTCTTAACCAAGACAAACAAATAAGACTTAATCGGGTCTGACAAATTCTTGTCGATTTCTGTGTATTTTACAGTTTCCATAATAAAAAATGAAAAACAAATCAGTGCTTGAGTGCAACTTTGAAAAACTGTTATAAAACGAGAGACAACTGTCACTTACAGACATTCAACTTTTTTTAAACAAAGACTTGGCTGTAAATTTCTGAATGTCAAAACCCCCATCTCCCCTCTGCCTTATAACTCTCCAAACTGAAACCCCATCCTCAGTGATGCAGTAATTTTTGCTCTTTCAGCAGCCACACTTGGCTTTGAGATTTTGGGTGTCAAAAGCCTCCTCTTGTCAATGTCTGTTCCTTTTCCTTCCAGTGGCACTCACGACCCCAGACACAGTTTCCGGTCGGTTCTGCCGCACAAGGGTCGGCCTCGCATCCTTGCCCCTCCTCTGTTCACGGTCCATCCTGCTCTTCAAGATGGTGGAGCGTCTTCCCACCTCAAGAATGGACAAGTGACCTCACTGAACAAGCAAGGAGCATGTTTTTCATATAAAGAATCATCTTTTCCCTTCTTTGGTTGGTTTATAGGTTGCTCTTCAAGTTGATATCATCTTAAATTTTACTATTATCCCTTAGGCTTCAAGACCGGCATGTTGTTCTTTTTCAAGATCATGTTCTTTTTGGCATCTGCTAAATGAGTAGATGTTTTTATTTAAGGCAGAAAGTAACATGAGTCTTTGTTGGGTGATGAAGCTGGGGGATATGCCAGCCTGGGTGACTTTAACACCAGCCACGCCAAGGGGTGTCAGCCCTGCAGGGTGGGGAACAAGGGCATACAGGATACAGGTCTGATTTTAGTCAGGACTTCCCATCACTTCTATCTATCGCTTGGACTAAAACACAATTCATATTTCAGAATCACCAATGAAGACAGAAAGAGTCTGTAAGGCCAGGAAATCTCCTATTCCGTCCTTCAGCTTATTTGTGACTAACTTACACCCTCAATACTCAGCATCTGAATTGACTTAACATCCTCAGACGTTACTGGGACATTGGCAGTCATGCCTCCCTTTGACTTAAATCACTTTCACCACCAGGCTCTTTTTAGCTCTTCAGAAAATTCTCAAAAATGTTCAAATAGTAGAAGTACCTTTATCTTCTCTAGCAGAGCTCAAAGGTGACATTTTCTTAATTGGCCAGAGAGTATCAGAAGTTTCAGCTATTTTCAAGTGATAGCCATGGTAAAAAAGAAGGCTTACATTTGTAAAAGAAGTGTTTTATATGTGCATAGCTTTAAAAAAGCTGATTTTCAAGTTTAGCTTTTGTAACCCTCAATGAAAACGAAAAGCCTGACTCTTTTTGAAAAACAGCTATTTGGAAACACTAGACAACAAGCACTTGATAGTAAGCAAGTCTGCCAATGTCTCCTTTTGGGGGGATCTAAGGTGAAATTTAAATTAAGTCTTCATTGTGCCAGCCCTCAAAGATGTATTTTAATCCTTCAGTTCAACAAATATTTTGAGTACCCCCCTTAGTGCCACACAGCACTGGGGATACCACAGCAAACAAGAGAGACAAAAGTCCCAGGATGGGGGGGACTAGGGATAAAGGAAGAGAGACATTAAAGGAAAAAGTAGAGGCAAGAGGCAGATGAGGGGCAATGGGAATACGGTGTCGGCAGGCAGAACAGACTGCAAATTTAAAAATGCTGGTCAAGGAGAATACAAGAAATCAAAGAGCAAAAAATGCATGTTCTATGAGGTCCAGATTAAGAAGCATTGATGAAATTGACCAAAGCAAGGCTTGCTATTTTTTAGTATGTATTACACATTTTCTTAATAAAGTAAGATTGTCCACATGATTAATCTCTCTGGTGGCTTTTGAGCAGAAATTCAGGATAAAGATCAGGTTTCCAGGACTGACTGTAAATATGTTCATCCTTTGGGAACACAGGAAAGGAAATCTAATGATGCAGAAATAATCATAGAGCGGCCAGGAAAGAAAGAGACCAGAAGGGGAAGGGCAGACTGGAGGCTACAGCCAAAGAGCCTGAAGTCAGTAATCAAACACCTCCTCAAAGTATGCTTGACAATTTCAAGGGGTGGGGGAAATAAAAGAGTAACTGACAAAAAATAAAATAAAAATGTTGGTAAGTCTCACTGAGAAGGTGACATCTGAGTAAAGGTTTTAGGAAGGTGAGGGAATTAACCACATGTATATTTAGAGAAAACATGTTCCAGAGAGAGGAACCAGCCATGGCGTGCAATAAGGAAACCAGTGTGGCTGGTGCCAGGGGAGCAGAGGAGAGGTAGAAGCCCTGGTCCAAGATGAAGGGGGGGGGCAGCTCAAGTGGGTCTGGATGGCTGCTTTAAGGACTTGGGCTGAGATTTCACTCTGAGCACAACAGAAAGCCATTGCAGAGCTGTGAACAGAGCAATGTCATCATCTGATACATTTCCACTGGATCGACAGCTGCTCTGTAGAGACTAGACCTTAGGAGGGAAAGGGTAAAAGCTGAGAGGCCCGAGAGGAGGCCCCTGCAGGATTCCGGGAGAAAGAGGAGTGGGGCTCACACCACAGACAGCAATGGAGGTGGCGGAAAGTGTCTGACTTTATGTATTTTAAAGGCAGGGCGAACAGATTTTCTTGAAGCATTGGATGAGGGGTGTTGAGAGAAAAAGAGACTCAAACATGACTCACGACTTTCAGCCTAAGCAACTTGGAGTTGCCATTAATTGGGATGGGAAGGCTTCTGCTGGGGACTGTTCTGGGAGAAAAGTCCAAGAGTTCATATTTGGACGTGCTGCGTTTAAGATGACTGTGAGATGAGATGGTCAGCTACTGATTTTCTTCTGACTAAGTCAATCGCCTTCAAAGAACATAAGTCCCCTGAGGGCAGACTTCTATTTTGTTCATTGCTGTATCTCCAGAGCCTTAGACAACACATGAAGATTCTCCATTAAAAATTAATTTAACAGGGACTTCCCTGGTGGTCCAGTGGTTAAGAATCTGCCTTCCAATGAAGGGGACACGGGTTTGATCCCTGGCTGGGGAACTAAGATCCCACATGCCACAGTGAAGATCCTGCAGGCCGCAACTAAGACCCGACACAACCAAATAAGTAAATAAATAAATTTATTAAAAAATTAATATAACACATATTTGCTAGGCACTCATTACATGTCTTGCTCTGTTCTCCATGCTGGGGACACAGTTGGGACAAAACAGCTAGAATTCTCATGCATCTTATATTCTAGGAGTGTGAGGCGGATGTGCCAATGAAGTAAAATAAAACCTTCTATGCATTGTTTAATAAACTTTTGTTGAATGTTTACTCACATGGCACTTGATGTGTATTATCATAACTCTACGAGGAGGAGACCGAGACCCCAGAGTTGGCATCACACCAGCCTGTCTTCCTCCAAAGCCTCTTCCACCATACCATGTAGCCTCTCAGAGAAAGTAACACAAATCCCATCCTCGTCGGGTAAATACCAGGGTTGTGTTTTCTCCAAATAAGCATTGAATGGGGAATCTGCTCAAAACAGGACTCTTCGTGAAGAGCAGTCTAGGAGGCCAGCCCGGAAGCGGGCAACCCCAGGTCACTCAGCCCTCCTTCATGCAACCAAACCACGCAGCTGAATTCCTCTTGACACTTCAGGACATTTTCTTATTCTTCTGCCCCTTTCACAATGCTGAGGGTACCTGAATTACCTGCCATTAAGGGCTGTCACATCCGTTTCCTCTGAAAGGCTCAATTTGCAACCTTTCACAAAACTAGAAAGGTGTACTAAAAGAGGGTGGATGTGCATACACACTTGAGGAGGAATCTCTTATCTCCTTCACCTAAAAATGAAACTTGGATGAATTTTCCATTCCCAGTAGCAGCATCAAGGAGGTGGTTTGGTCTTCAGTAGCCCCCAGTAATTTCAACAATCACTTCCCCCTCATTCAGCCACCTGACATTCTCTCCACCTCATGCAACAGACCACTCCCAGCCTCTTCCACGTATCCTACGCAGAAATTCTGAAACAGCCATGGCCCCTGCCCTCTGTCCATTTCTTATCCAGTTTCCACATGGAATGTGATATCACACTTCCTTCCCCTCCTACATTTCCTAGAAGGTAAACGATGAATGATCACTTATCCTCAAAAACTGATCATTCTTTCTCATGCTCAGACCTGTCTGAACAGTTCTTCAAAAAGGACAATTCCACGGCTCTCTCCTCTGGAACGCCATCTCTGACAACATTGTAATTTTTAAGACCAAACAGGCCGAGTTCCCTTTGGTTGGGTGACGGCCGTATTCAGCTTGATGTTGACCCATCAACAGCGAGAATTTACATGACCAGCCGAGTGTGTGATCCACCAATAACTTGCCTCTTTTCCCAAACCAACAAAGAGGTGGTTCAAGTCCACCAGATTTCTCTAGGAGCCTCTCATGGACAAATGGGCTTTGAGACTCCCTCGTGTAATTCTCAGATGTACTGAGTCCTCTCCTAATGTGACACATTACCTTAGCTCAATAGAATGACCAGAGTCCTAAACATTTCCCTAAACACATATAGCTTTTGCATGGTGAATAAAGAGGACACCCTTTTATCTTTACAATAATTATTACTGTTCTTCCTAAAGAATCTAAATGACAGTACAAAGCAAGAATCATATAGTGTGGAAGGTTTAACAATGAAATAACTGTTCAACGCCAGTATAATGGTAGCTGCCTGTCGTCTATCTGTGGATCACAAAAGCTTTTCCAATGGAAAATGAAAAGATTTTATAAGGGGCAGACAACCCCAGTAACAACCCATCATGGATAAAACAGTGGCTGAAAAAACTCTCTCAGGAATGAGGTTATGCTTCTGGACTACACAAGCTGGCAAGAATATCATCATTTTAAAGGTAACATATATTTTAATAACCCCATACAGGGAACTATAATATGTTCTATCCAGTGAGAAGCTTGAATGATAGCTTTAAGTTTACAACCATGGCCAAAAAAAATGAAAAATGAATTATACCTTCTCTCCTCCAATTCTTCTCATGTGCAACACCTGCCCTAAAGTTTCTGTGCCCTTATTTCCTCCTTCAGGGAAAAGAAAATCAGGTGTCAGAAGCTGGACTGTAACTGGAAGATATTATCATCAAAGCCGTATTCTATCATGCATCTTATTTTGTATTGAATAGACATGTTTTCTAAATATCACACCTGGTAACTTTCCACAATTTTTTTTCCACTTAACAATTACCTAGTCACAGATTTGGCCTTAAGTATAAAGGTGCAAATTTCCACCACGGTCTAATTGCTGGAAGGATTTTTTTCCCCCAATCTGCCTTGAAATTCTGTCTAATATGCTGCTTCAGGCCCCATATAGCCACAGATTCCAAGTGATACCTATAGACCTATTCTGCAGGAATTATGCAAACCTTATATAATAATTGTGAGATGTGTTAAGATCCTGGCACAGAAGACAGCATTGAAATCCAAAGCTGTTCTATTAACTTTCTTTTTTAATCAGCTGCCTGCTGGATTCTGGAAGGCTCTTAGTTCCAGCTCCTATGCAAGAACACTGTTACCATTTCAAATAGTATACTGTTTTTTTTTTTTTTAAGAAAAGGTCACAAAAGGGTAAAGTAATGTAGCCTCAGGGAGGCTACAGAAATCCCACCGATTGTTCAGAAAACCACAACAGTGCACAGTAAATGGATATGCAATCCGATTCAAAATGTTCCATTGGAGAGCTGCCTCTGAATCCTAACGTTGTAAGTTGCTCTCAGAGAGACAGAGCTGCTTTGAAATCTCCGAGTCATCTTCCCATGATCAGATTGTGATGAATGAATGAAATGGAGTGGGATGGCTAAAGCCGGGTGGGGCAGGGTTCAAAATAAAGCCAATCCTATGTCAAAGCCATTGCACTGATGAACCACACATGGAAGGCCAAAGGGAGAGTTGCTAGAATACACGATGATCAGTTACATTTGAATTCAAGATAAACAACGAAGAGTTATTTAGCTTAAGTGTGTCCCAAGTACTATGTGGGATAGACTTAGAATTCACTATTTATTTGAAATTCAAATTGGACTGGGCAACCTATATTTTTAATTGCTAAATCTGGCAACACTAGCCAAAGGACAATTAAAACAGCTTATTTTCAATTGACATTATGCCACCTTGCACCAATGAAAAACACAGATGACAACAATTATATAATCGCCTATTTTGTTGTAATGGTTTCTATTACGTATAAAATGGCAGAAGTCTCAAGGTTTATAAACGATATTAAAACAGGTAAAAGAAATGGGCTATGCTGCTGTAAAGGATCATGAAGACCATTTAAAGATCCACACCTCAGAAAATCTGACGTTACATCAATCCCCGTCCTTTAAATAATTTAAGCTATGACTACGAAATGTCATGCCATGAACTACATACACAAATCTGTCTTAGTTTATAGTAACCCTACTTGCACATTAACTGGATGATAACCTATTAGCCCTGCATTTCCAACTAAAAAGCAATCGTTGCATAAGGCAGGTACCCACTATTTGCCTACCTCTTTTCATAACCACTGCTGTCTTCTAAATGAAACATTAATTTTTCCTAGGCAACTGTTTTATTCAATACCTTGCTAGCAAAGCAAAGACAGCCATCTCTCTGTATCTGTGGGATCTGCATCAACCTTGGGCTGAAACTACTAGGAAAAAAAATTCCTGAATCCAAAAAGCAAAACTTGAACTTGTTGCATGCTGGTAACTATTTACACGGCATTTACATTGCGTTAGGTATTATAAGCAACCTAGAGATGATTTCGAGTATACAGGAGGAAGTGCGTAGGTTATATGCAAATACTATACCATTTTATATAAGAACCTTGAGCATCTGAGGATTTTGGTATGGGGGCCAGGTTCTGGATACTTAGGGATGACTCTATTTGATTCCTAAACTAACGTATCCAATTTCAGTAACTTCTAAAAGGGAGAAAACCATCGTGCATGTTAGAGCAGGATTCCTTTCATTGGGTGTTAAAACAGTCAATACACTTTGAAAATATTGTTTAAATGTCCCTCTTCGTTGTTTCCAGTGGATGCTGTACCCCCCAGCCCCACCCCTGTCCCCCCAAAAAAATTGTAGTTTAAGAAAATCTGCTCCAACGGTGTCAATATTTGGCCAATATTTTTCTTATAAAAGCACAAGCACGATGAAAGCACCACTAGACCAGGCCCAAATGATCAAGTTAAATTAGAGATCCGGCCATTATTGATGTTTTTGGATTCTGGAGAGAGCCATTCTGGATCATTCATACGCCATGAAATGCCTTTTCCTAAGTTGTTTGATCTGAATTATCCAAAATTTGTGGCTCTGGGAACCTGACCTTAAGATTTAGCTGAGTTGGGCTTTTGAAACACACCAGTCTGCAAAAGACTTTGTGGAAGAAATAGCATCTTCCGTGAGACTCAACTTCTGTTTGTTACTGAGCGTTTTTTGGACTGTTGTGCTAAATTTGAGCTGGCACGTTATTAACCTTTTCAAATTAGGCATTTAGTAGGCTCAGCTGAATCTTTTCTTAATTTGCACATGAGGGTTTGCCCGAACAGCTGGCATTGTGCTGGAATATTAGCTTAAATCTTCAATTTACATAGTCCAAGCACAGACACGTACACTTTGGACAGGACGACCTAACTGGTGCCAAACAGTCAACTTTATTAATAAGAATAATAGCAACAACAATTGCTAATGGTTATTGAGCGCTTACTATGTCCCAGGCATTATAGGTATATTCAGTTATTTACCACTTTTAACAGTCTGATGAAGTTTTATTTCCCCATTTTTGTAGATAAGAAAACTTGAGAGGTTAGATTACGTGCCCTAAATGATACAATTAGTAAGTAGTAAAACTTGGCTTTGTACTGAGGCAATCTAGCTGCAGAATCTGCAGCCGTGCTTCACCACTTGGCAACACTGTCTCAGTAAATCTATCCCATAATAATGGAGAACTTCCACCTTCTCAGGTAGGTTTCACAGCGAAGGAGGAGTCACTCTGTGACACAGACTTCAGGGGAATAGGAGGTAACCAGGCTAAAGGGATGCAAGCCACCCTTCACCTCCACTCGCAACCAACCACAGGCAACCTTGCCGTTCCCATAAATGTGTGTGCATTTTGGGGTTTATTTTTAACAAGTTTACGATAAGGTTTACGATATGGCTTTAATATGCTTATGATAAAGCCCTGCTTTATATGAGGACCTATACTGAGAAGAGAGCCATAAATGGGTAGGGTGGGGTCTTCCTTTGAGGATAAGGACGTTCGAGATGTTAGTCACTTGGAGAAGAGCTATAGCTGACAGGCCTGGGACACAAACAGGCTCTCTAGCTGGGTGGCAGACTGGAATCTAGCTCTGCTGGTCTTGATCACCAAGGGGCCAATCAGTCAGCTTGGGTAATGGGGCAGACTGCAGTATTCTCCCTGGGGTGGGGCAGACAGGGCAGAACCTAAGGCAGGAAAAACTGGGTCAAGGGATTTTTGCCTCTCTTACCTATGCTTGTTTCCCCTTGAACTCCTTGAACATTTGGAAAAGGACTCTGGGAAGTTCCAATATACCTCAGATGTCTCAGGGAGGGAATTTTTTAACATACTGAGTGAGCCATAGAGCACTGGAGAGCAGCAACGACGGTGGTGGGAATGAAAGAACTGAATCCAGAGAGGAGAGGGAGAGGGATGAAGATGGAAGCTTCCTGTGGCCTGCCATCCTCCCTCCATTCTTGGTTCTGCTGCCTGCCCTCGGAGGTTCTGGCTTGTAATTTAGAGGCAGTACTCCTGTATGCCTAGAGTACTGACCTTAGAGGTGTTTGGGAACGGTTTGTAAAATAGCCATGCTAGTTTTCTACCCCAATCAACTCTGAGAGAACTGAAGACAGCCCAAGGTTTCTCTCTTCCTTCTTTTTAAAATACAAGTGAATAAGTGTAGAGATCTACTTTTGCTGTGTTGTTCACAAGGCACAGGTATTTACAAGTGTCCATTATACAGGCTGGACAAAACACTATGTATATGTATTGAGTAGATCTAAGCCCCATTCCTGGCTCAAGAAAGTATCACCTCAAGAGTTTTATGGAAAATTTCCTGAATTCTCTAAAGATGGGGTGGGGGGAAAGCAACTGCCTGATGAAGCTATCTAGAGCTTTGCCACTTTCATTTCAAGAACCCTTGTCCCTCTCTCCTTTACTACTTTTTCTAGAAAAGTTTTATTTTAGTTTCTCAAAACACCTTACTCTGGGATGTAAACAACCTTGTTCGGTATTTATGCCTCTTTTTATATTATTTTCCTGATAACTTATTGCAAGTAGCTCTAACAACACACTGACCCCCGAAGAGATTCCTTCAGAGGCACGAACTCAGAGGAAAGGACGCTTCATCACTCAGGGAGATGTACTCAGAAACATAACTATGTCTTCCGGGGTCAGGGGAACCCCAGAACTGGGAGGCTGTGATCTTCTTTGTTCTGGCTTCGACACACGTGTGCAGGGATGAGTGAGGCTGCGCAGTGGGTCCCCAGCTACCAGCCTCCTCAGTCTGGGCCGTGAACAAGGTCAAGGTTCTTGCCGCAGCAATAGCAAGGCTAAACTCTAAAACTGGCCAAGAAAAAAAATAATAAATTTAAAAATATGTATATATATCTTGAGCTCCTTAGGGAGGAAAAACCCCCACAATACACTGCCTTAGTAGGGTTACTCCCGGCGTTGCCAACTGCCAGAGTTGTTAAAAAAATAAAAATTAAAGAAAAGCCACTAAATAAAATTAGCCAACAAACCTACCTACCAGCTCTACTGGCTCACTGAAGGTTTTCTCAGCCTCCAGCCTCATGAAAGGATTTCTAGAGAGGAGAAAGGAAGGCACCTTTCCTGTCATTTCGTAAACGTCTCTTGGCAATCCCGGGGCTAGGGAGTCGGCTGTCACACTTGGGGATACAGGCGCTACCAGCCTGGCCCAAGGCTGTGCAACCAAAGCGGCAGGAGACCGGGAACCCTCTGTGGACGTGCCTCCAAACCTTGCAGACACCAGAGAGAAAAGGGAGCTTTCTCAGGCGTTCGGCAAGTAGAGGAAAAAGACCCGCTCTAGCCTCAAGTTGGGAAACTTTTCCTCAAAACTGCATTATCCGTTGTGAGCTGCCTGGAAACCCCTAGCTTCTTTTCAAGGGATTGTAACGACTTGTGTCCACAATTACAGGAACCCAAGCAATTCAGGAGGCAAAAAAATACACACACGGACTACAAGCATGAGTCAAACGGCTTGTGTATGTGGCTTTGGAACATTCTTATCTAAACACGCCTGTGTCCCCGCACTCGGGCTGCTTTTTCCACCAGTGCCTCATCCGTAGTCAGTTGTCCCTTGTCTGCCTACATTTTCTGGAAAAACTAGATACCCCACCCTCAGACTTAAAGAGCTGTTCTGAATCTCTCCTCTACGCCCACCAAGCCGAGCTCAGTCCTCCGGCTCCTCTCTCCCCAGGCCCTGCTTGGAGGCCGCTGCCATCCGTGGTCCTGAGGCCAGCGATGCGCGCGTGGGGAAGCCGTCCGGAGGGTGAGTGTGTGTAGGAGGAGTGGGTGGAACGGGGAGGATGCTAGTTTTAGCCAAGTTAACAGTTTCTGCCAGGGCACATATTTTGGGGGAGTTTCCAGGCCATAGGGTAGAATTGCAAATCCCCAGGGGTGATCACGAGCTCGAGCCGGGTCGGAGCAGCTGCCCTGAGACTGTTAAGGCCGCATCACCCCCACGCGTAACTAGGAAGGGTCGCCGGAGATGAGAGACCACCAAATCTCGGGGAACGCAAACCAGCCCCGCCGGGTGCGCGGCCACGGCTTAAAGCTTTCCCAGATGCGATCCCTCCTGCTTCTCCTTCTTATCCCTCCCTGAGTCCAACCGCGTCAAGAGGTCTGGTGCCCAACTCTGGCAGGGTGTGCTCGGACACCCGAGAAGCCTCTAGTTTCAGTCAGTGTCGCCAGCCCGGGTTTCAAACGCATCGTGCAGCCACCTGTTTCACAAAGCCCGGAGTTTGTGCGGGCGCGGGCTGCGGCCGGAAGAACCCTGTCATCCCCTCGGTCTGGCTCGGCCCAGGTTCTCCAAAAACGCACATCGCTCTAAATCCAAGTGCGCACGCAGCTCTGCGAAACGCTGGAGGCTCGCACCACTCCGGCCCCCAGCGCGCGGCGACTTATTTCCCGGTCTCCCCGGTTCAGCCCCCGCCCCCAGCGCTAGTCGCCGGGCCAGCCCTCCGCCAGATTGGCGCCCCAAAATACCTGCCGTGAAGATGCAGAGAGCGAAGAGAGTCTTGTAGACCATGGTACCCTGGTGCTTGGTGCCGCACCCGGCGCGGGCAGCGGGAGAGTTTGCCGGGACTGACCGAGCGCCCAGAGCGCGGGCAGCTCCTCCTCTGTCCGCTGGCTGCGGTGGGAGCCGGGCGACCGGGCGGCGGTAGGGGAAGCTAGGCGAGCGCCGCGCGGCTCCGTCAGCTGCTTGTACTCCGGCGCCCGGCGCGCTTCTGCTCCATCCCAGCCGCCCGGGCCGCCTCCGCCGCCGCGACTGCTGCCGCCAAACCCCTCCCACCCGGGTCCCGCGGAGATGACAAGGCCACCCCTGGCCTTTCCTCTCCCAGCCCTCGTGTCCCGGGAGTCGCGGCCCAGGGCGGCCTCTGCTGGACAGTCAGGGCGCGAGACCCGAGTTTCGACCCGGTTCAGCAAATGTTTGGGGCGGCTAGCACTGTGCTGGGAACTAAGTGGAGGCAGAGAAGTGGGAGCAGATTTCTGCCCTCAGGAATTTACCTCAGCTTTTCTTACAGGAGTAACAACCTTCAAACACGTGACCGCGTGCCATCTTAGGTGTCACCTCGAAGAGCCAAGACCCCACTACGGTAAGGGAACATACACTTCTTTCCAAGTATGAGAACCTTTTCCTTTTCTTTCATTTCTCCAAACCTTCCTGCATGTACGTTAAACCCTCACACACATTCAACCCTACTGCATTTCCTGGTGCCTGGGCCAGGAGGTCTGCCATCGTACTCAGCTTCTCACGAGAAGAAACAGTACTAATGTCAGGTAACAGTGATCATGCGATAATTATGAGCCAGGCACCCTACTGGGTGTTGTATCACGATGCTTCTAACAACCCTACGACATAAGAATTATTATTTCATTTTAAAGATAAAAAAACTAAGGCACAGAGAAGTTAGGTAATGTGCTCAAGGTCACATAGCTGGTAAGGGCTGGATCCCGTAACTGAAGAGTTTGTGTACCAGGGCATAATAACAAGGGCTGACATTTCCTGAGAATTGCTGTGTCCTAGACAACTGTGCAGTACAGGTATTAACCAGGTCAGGTTCTCAGAACAATTCTTTGAAGTGGGCGCTATGATAGCTTCATTTTCAGGGGAGAAAATGAAAGCGTGCAGAGGTTTAAGTACCTGCCCAAGATCACACAGCTAGCTAATGGTACAGATAAGTTGCCTGCCTAGGGACCTGGGGTCATCCCTGTACTATACTCTCTCTTCAAAGCCCAAGGTTTCTGTGTGTTCACACAGATCGAAGCTGATCCTTCACGTAATCCTCTCCACCACCTTTGACTTGCTTATTTTTTACACGTCTATCAGACCAGATGCTAGGTCATCTTCCAATATCTATGTTATTATGAGCCTGGTGGTCCCCTAGTCACTAGAGCTGGGATTAAGGAGCCTTCTTAAAGAACTGATTTGCACAGGACCTAGCAGTGCTGGAGAACAGCTTTCTTTCTTTCTTTTTTAAATTTATTTTACTGAAGTATAGTTGATTTACAATGTTGTGTTAATTTCTGCTGTGCAGCAAAGTGATTCAGTTATATATATGTATATGTTTATATGTGTGTATATCTATCTATATATTTTCATATTCTTTTCCATTATGGTTTATGAAAGGATATTGAATATAGTTCCCTGTGCTATTCAGTAGGACCTTGTTGTTTATCCATCCTATAGAACAGCTTTCTTGTTCTGTGACTTCTTTCTCATATACCAGACAGAGCCCCAAGTTGTATTTTCTCACTCCCTTGGGCCTCATGACTTTATCTGTGATGATGTCAGTTCCTCTTCCTGACCCCACCGTCACCACTTGTAGAGCTTGTCACGCTTCCACAACCAGATTAAACTGAGCTCATGTTTTCTCTTTTGTCTTGGTAAATTTATTGATTCTTGTTGAAATGAGAAGTCAAAGATATTACAACCAAATGCCCAACCCCCTTTCCTCCTCCCTGGCCAAAGAAACTGCAAATTTATTTTTATTAAACAAACTCTTTTAATGCTTTTGACCTTCAGGTCCTTCTGGTTTCTAGGCTAATCTATGTGATGATGAAGAATTACTGCATCTGTGTGGTGACTGCCATGGAGGCAGGGACCACACACAGATGGAATTTTGCAAGCACATTCTGTAAGGCACTGGTGCCTTTAGATGGGGCCATTTAAGTAAGTGACCCTATGACAGAAATAAAGATTTTCAAAAACACTTCACAGAAAAAAAATTGTTCAGTTGAAACTTAACAGACATTAATGGAGTCCCTTAGTAGTGTAAAGCATGTGTGACAGGCTTTGATATCTAAGATGATAGTTTTGTACCCAAAGGATTGTGACTCCCACGTATGAATCAGTTAAAATCTCCAAAGCTTTTCGTTGTATACAGAATAGAGTTGAAAATAATTTCTTTAACTAAAATAATTCATTTTTATTAACAATTAAAACTTTTGATTTATTAATTTAGTGAAAACATATTTGATCACTTACTAGGTGCCAGACCTTATACTAGGCTGTGGGAATGAGACAGGTTGTAACAGTCAAGGTAGGTAGGTTCTGCTGCTGTAATAAACCACCCCAAAGTCTCAGAGGCTTAAGCAATAAAGGTTTACTTCTCGCTTATCATCATCTGCTTTGGATCCAGGCTACTCCCCAGAGTAGATATCTTCTACATCAGGATTCGGTGTTATACTCCATATCAGAAACTGCTTCTATACTTAGGAAAGAAAGAGGAGGAGAGTTATGTGCAGCATTTATGTCTTCCACCTGGAAGTGACGATTCTTTTCTTTTTAAAATTAATTAATTAATTAATCTTACTTTTGGCTGCGTTGGGCCTTTGTTACTACACACGGGCTTTCTCTGGTTGTGTCGAGTAGGGGCTACTCTTTGTTGCGGTGCACAGGCTTCTCGTTGCAGTGGCTTCTCTTTTTTTTTTAAATACTTTTATTTTATTTTATTTTATTTTATTTTTTGGCTGTGTTGGGTCTTCGTTTCTGTGCGAGGGCTTTCTCTAGCTGCGGCAAGCGGGGGCCACTCTTCATTGCACTGTGCGGGCCTCTCACTATTGTGGCCTCTCTTGTTGTGGAGCACAGGCTCCAGACCCGCAGGCTCAGTAGTTGTGGCTCACGGGCCTAGTTGCTCTGCGGCATGTGGGATCTTCCCAGACCAGGGCTCGAACCCATGTCCCCTGCATTGGCAGGCAGATTCTCAACCACTGCGCCACCAGGGAAGCCCTGCACGGGCTTCTCTTGTTGCAGAGCATGGGCTCTAGGCGCGCGGGCTTCAGTAGTTGTGGCATGTGGGCTCCATAGTTGTGTCTAGCAGGCTCGAGAGCGCAGGCTCAGTAGTTGTGGCACACGGGCTTAGTTGCTCTGCGGCATGTGGGATCTTCCCGGACCAGGGCTTGAACCCGTGTCCCCTGCATTGGCAGGCGGATTCTTAACCACTGCGCCACGAGGGAAGTCCAGAAGTGACGATTCCGCACCTTTACTGGTTAAAGGAAGTCAGTGGCCATGCATAACTTCAAGAAAGCAAGGAAGCACATTCTTCATGGTTGTGATGTATGCCACAGTGGTTAATTGTCCCTGCCATCAGGAAGCTTATAGTCTAGTAGTGAGGAGTCAAACATTGAATGATCCCCAAAATATATGCAATAATTTATTATGTTAAAGTGGTGGGGGATGGGAGAAACGGGTGAACTGTTTTATAGTTGTTTGTTAAAATAAATTGAATAAAAAAGAGTTCAAAATATAGGCAATACTTTATTATGTGAAATGCTATAAATAATAATACCCACTAACACGTATTGAGCTTCTGTTCTATGTTCTGTTAGGGATTGTTTCAAGCATTTTGTGTAATCTGTAAACTTTACACTCTGTAAGTTTATCCCGATTTTGCAAATAAAGAGACTGAGAGATACGTAACAAAAGTGTAAGTATGAAGGAAACCAAAAGATGCTAAGATATTATGGCAGGGGGACTTGCACTCCTCATCGGGGTCAGGGATGGAATTTGCATGTAACTTTTTAGTCATGCCTTATAGCAAAAGCCAGTTTCTTCAGAGATTTCTTGGTTCTTTCATAATGCTCCACTGGGATAAAATCTAAGATAAACCTGCCTTTTACTGACTCCCACTCTTTTTTTGATCTCTGATTAAGTGAATTGCTAGGGTTGTAGACGTTCAATATTTTTAAAATATTGCCCTTGGTTGACTTAGCTTTCGACATCCTAAATTTATCATAATTTATAGATAAAGTCGGGTAATACATTTTAGGTAATATGGAAGTGTTAGCTCTGGACTCTTGGATTCATCATAGCCTAGGAGAGACAGAATAACTTGGTTGAGAGAGCTGGGTAAGTAAGGCAGTCTGTGCAGTGGTTAGAGGCTGAGTTCTGATGTCTATTCCATGGTCCCCATAGGCTGGCTTCCAATCCCCCCTCTTCCATCTACTAACTGACATTACTTGGTATCTCTATGCCTCAGTTTCTTCCTGGCTTCATTGGGAAGATTAAGTGGATTACATATGTGAAAGGCTTGTCATGTTCTAGGTGCCAGTAAATGTTAGCTATTATTAGAGGAGAAACTTTGAGGTACATTTAAAACTCATTTGGGGATCTAAAGTACAAGGAGAAAACATTAATGCCTGCTGTAGCTATTTCTTCATATAAAAGGTTACGAAACTTGGATTCTCCCCTGGGCATTTCCACTCCTGCTACATCTGAGTTGCAGGGGAAAGCTCTAAACTATCTCTGACAGCTCCTCCCCCAACCCCTCATCCCCAAAGGCAGGAGTGCAGCAGTTTCAAGACCCTGATATATTTTGTCTTGGTTTCATTTCTCTTCCCAAGTTGCACTGCAAAAATATCTCCCTGGCTTTTGCTATATACTTAATTACATAACTTTGCTTCTCTCTTAACTCCAATTTCCTTTTAAAAATATTAATGGTAAAAAAGATTAAAGGCAGTGATGCAATATGAGAAAAACAAGAAATTTGGAACTTTGCCAAGAAATATTTGTTTGAACAAAGGCAATTTTAAAAGCACATGATGAAACATAATTGTTTCCCTGATTTAAATAAACTTGTTTGGAGCGCTTTGAGGACACTAAACCACAGGTCACTAATTTTTATTTTAATTAAGGAGGAGACCCTTGAAGTATTTCAGGAAGGAAGAAACTGGCCTCTTGGAGGTGATGCACATAATGAAACCGCTTTTTAAACTTGATTGAGTTGCTACTGTAGATTTGCATTGTCCAATAGAAGCAAAATACAAATCATGTATGTTATTTTAAAATTTCTAGAAGTCATATTTTGAAAAAGGAGAAAGAAACAAGTGAATTTAATTTTAATGCTATGATTTATTTAACTTGATGTATCTAAAATATTTATCATTTCAGCATGTAATGAATAGCAAAACATTAATAGGATATTTTACATTCTTTTTCTTATTGTAAGTCTTCAAAATCCAATGTTTATTCTACATTTATACAACATCTCAATTCAGACTAGGTACATTTTGAATACTCAGTAACAAAACATGGCTAGCAGCTATCATAACGGGCGGTGTGGCTATAGAGAACTGGGCCCAGCCTCTTGCCTTGCCTCATGGATATCTTCTGTAAAAGTACAGAGCAGTGCTGGTGGAACTTTCTTAACTGACAGTGGAGTAGTTGGAAGCCTAAGACTTGCTGATTGCGTGGCCTCTAACCCTCATTAACTTCTCTAAATCTCAGTTTTCCCCTCCAAGAAGTGAAGACCGTGATAATCATTACACCTTACTTCAGAGGATTACTGAATATAATCCTTATATTATTAATTACTTAATTAATGCATGGAAAACCTTTAGAACAGACCCTAGACAGAGCAGAGCCTTAATAAATGTTTACTTGTTATATTTGGTAAGAATGGTTATGATGATGATTACAAAATGAGTATTAATAGTAAAATTAATAGTAAAATATTAATAGTAAAATATTAATAGTAAAATCTTCCCAATTGTCAGTGTAGCATTAGCGATTCCTTACCACTCAGAGGTATTGACAATATTGCTTGTCCCTAGAAGTCTACTTTTACATAGTTTAGAGCAGCATTTATCAAACATTTTGGTCTCAGGACCCCTTTGCACTTCTAAAATTAGAACTCTGAAAACTATTTGTTTTTAAGGGCCCTTTCAGGTAATTGTGCATTTTGTTCTTTTATATTGCAACAAAACTCAATAAACAGTGGTTTCTTAAAAGTTAGTAGCAAGGTGGAATCTGAAAGCATCTCAATAAAATTTTCATATTCTGTTACATTAAAATCCATTGGTCTATTTTGCACTTTGGATGTGTCTTTTACCCATGTGTGATTTTGTAACATCATGCATTGATCATATAGAAAATATTGGTTCACTGAGTTACGCAGATCTTCCGCATTTTAACACATTTCATTATACAACATCAAAAACTATACTTGTGAACATCTCCACTCATGTCATCAAAAAAGTCTTTAAATATTGGGAAGCTATCAAGTTAGTGGTAGAAGATACAAGTTTGGCAAAATTCTAATTTTCACTTGAAAGCTTGGTTGCTTTCCTTGAAGTGACATCTAACATCCCAGAAAAAATGCCTGACAAATATCCAAGTCTGAATAACCACAGTTTGTCTTTTAGTTGTTCTTTTAAGTAAAAATTGTGTTCCACAAAAAAAGTGGTTAGTTAAGCCTGTGACTCAAGTAATCCCATAAGTGCATTTCCTTGAGACAATCACCTCCCTTTGGCATGCAGCCAACAATGCTTTATGCATACTTCCCAGTTATTTACATAAAATATGAAAAACTATACATATTCAAAATCAAGATTTAACAAAGTTAATAATTTTTACTCCTCTTTAAGGGAGTTCTTAAGTGAAACATGCTTTTTTCCCCTTTAAACTAGACATGCATGGTGTTGAGGAATACAATACCTACAAATATAATTTGGACCCACTGCTACATTTATGCTGAGACACCAGACATTTTCCCACAATCGCTTTTGCATCATCAATGCAAAAATTTTAAAAAAGGACTAAAAAATAAAAAAGGTAAATAGCATCTTTGTATTATTATGAAAAGAGTCTTGACTTTGCAGACCTGAAAGGACCTTGGGGATCCCTAGGAGTCTGTGGACCACACTTTGAGAACTGCTGGTTTAGCAAAAACATCTAAGAAGGTCGCTGAGAACATCGACTGTTTTATCTGTCCAGAGCAGCCCTTTCTTCAGAGAAATTCTCTTTTCCCTTCTCCAAGCAAGTTGTTCCAATAGTGGTTGCATCTTCCTGTGGAGCCTGCCTCTTTTTTCAGTGATTGGTATAGGGTGGACATCAGGCTCTGTTTGTCCTACTCAGTGCACTTCCCCAGGATTTTCAAACTTGGGACCAGAAAATACCACTAATAGTTGTGCTCTGAGATGAAGTTATGGGGTTCTGGTACTCTGGTGGACCACTCCAGCATGTGGAAGGAACTGGTCTGAATTAGGATACAGAAACTTGATTCTTGGAGAGAAGTAGAAATGGGAGAAAAGATGCCCAGTGGCATTTTGGTCCCTAGTCACACTAGTTCCTAGTCTCTAAGGTTCAACCACATCTTTGCCCTTCCCCCCCCCCCACCCCCACTCTGTGAGCATTTTCATGAATTTCCCCTTTTGGTCCAGCTAGTTCAAACTGGGTTTCTGCCACCTGCAACCTAAAGCAATTGGCTAATGCAGAGGGTAGCAAAAGCTAATTTCCAAAGTCACTCAGTGTTCAGTAATAGTGACTGAGGATAGCTCTTCCCATTCAGAAAAATTTAATTATCAGCTCTGGGCTAAAAATAATCATAATAAAAACATACCACCGCTACGTTATTGAACTGATGTGTGGCAGAGCAAGTCAGGATATTCAGCTTCTATTTCTGAAAAACATTCATGTAAATGAAAATTGTTAAGCCCATGAAAGCAAGTGAGGTTCACCATTGATACTAAAGGTTTAATAATACATGATAAATTTGAATATGTCCACAAATATTTGTCATGAAAAATACAATGAATAACCTGGGCTTTAAATACCTTACTTTTTCACAATATTTGTGAATTTGTCCAATAAGGCCTTTTTTGTGCTCTACACATACTTTTACCACCATCAATTGTAACACATCTTGTTAGATTCCATTTCAGGTTGTACTGAATTGATGTTTTTTTTAGGTTCCTTGAAAATATTCTTGGACTTCCCTGGTGGCACAGTGGTTAAGAATCTGCCTGCCAATTCAGGAGACATGGGTTAGAGCCCTTGTCTGGGAAGATCCCACATGCCACGGAGCAACTAAGCCCGTGCATCACAACAACTGAGCCTGCACTCTAGCGCCCACGACCCACAACTACTGAGCCTGCGTGCCACAACTACTGAAGGCCACGTGCCTAGATCCCGTGCTCTGCAACGAGAGAAGCCACCGCAATGAGAAGTCCGCGCACTGCAATGAAGAGTAGCCCCCGCTAGCCACAGCTAGAGAAAAACCCACATGCAGCAACGAAGACCCAACGCAGCCAAAACTAAATTAATTAATTAAATTTTAAAAAAGTACTATATTGAAGAAATATCTACATCCCTGTACTTCAGAATTATTTATAATAGCCAAGATATGGAAACAACCTAAGTGTTCAAAAAATGTGGTATATATAAACAATGGATATATTAGATATTATTTAATATATTTAATAAATAAATGAATATTATTCAGCCATGAGAAAGAATGAAATCCTGCCAGTTGTGACAACATGGATGGACCTTAAGGGCATTATTATAGGTGAAATAAGTAAGACAGAGAAAGACAAATACTGTATGGTCTCTCCTATACATGGTATCTAAAAACCTCAAACTAATAGAAACAGAGAACAGATTGGTGATTGCCAGATGTGAGGTAAGGGTTGGGAATATGGGTAAAGGTAGTCAAAAGGTAAAATCTTCCAGTTATACGATATGTAAGTTCAGAGGATGTAATGTACAGCATGATGACTATGGTTAATAATACCATAGGCATATTTGAAAGTTGCTGAGAGGAGAGCCTAAAAGTTCTCCTCATAAGAAAGAAAAATGTAACTATGTGAGGTGATGGATGTTAACTAGACTTATTGTGGTAATCATTTGGCAATATATACATATATCAAATCACTGTTTTGTATACCTTTAACTTATGTATTTCAATAAAACTGGAAAAATATAAAAAAGAAAAGAAGATATTTTTGACTCTTAGGTATACATAATAATTTATTTAGCAAAATACATCTTTGTTAGTAAATAACTTCAGTATTTTTCTTATCTGAAGTATAACACATTCTGAATTGAAGAAATCAGTTAATCAGATTTTATTATTTATTTTTGAATTATTTTTGCTTTGGTTACCCCAAGTTTTGGCAAGAATAACAAGAGGTTTAAAAATCAAGAGCTTAATTTAATGAATATCATGTTAGATGAACGTGATTACTTATAGTCTTAAAGGCCAGCCAGCCTGGTTTTTACTGGAATAACTAGAAAAGAGCATCTCAAAGATGAAGATCTTTCTTTAAAAAATCCTGTCTTATTCTCACTTTAACTAATGCTCTTAACAAAATGTCCTCTCTGCTTAAATATTACATCTGTGTGCTATAGACTGCAAGTTTGTGTTCCCCCCATATCATATGTTCAGTCCTAATGCCTAAAGTTATGGTATTTGGAGGTGGAGCCTTTTGGAAGTGATTAGGCCATGAGGGTGGAGCCCTCATGCTTGGGATTTGTGCTTTTGTAAAAGGGACCCCACTCCTCCCCTGTGAGGACACAGCGAGAAGATGGCCATCTATGAACCAGGACACAAGCCCTCACCAGATATCAAGTCTGCTGATACTTTAATTTGAACTTCCCAGCCTCCAGAACTCTGAGAAAGAAATTTCTGCTGCTTATAAGCCACCAGTCTATGGTATTCTGTTATAACAGCTTGAACAGACAAAGACACTGTGTAACAGTAAATTTTTTTATGAAAGGAAAATAGATACTTTGGCTCCAAGAGAACGAATGTACCAATGACCAATGGCCAGAACACATATGACAACAGAACTCTGACCCACAACCTCTGTAGGAACCAGTCCAGAATGGTCAAGACTTGGTCACTTACTGTCAACTTCCCTATTTTTCTCTCTTGTTTCCAACACAAGACCAACCAAAGAAAGCCAACACACTCCCCAAACCCATCGTATAAGATGCCTCGCTTCTAGGTAGCCTCCTTCCGGTTTCCCCATCCAGCAACTTCCAAACATATCATACCTGAAGCCATCCCTTTTTTTTCCCACTATAAAACTTTCATATTCCCTTGCCCATCTTTCAGTCTGTCCCAAACACAAGTGATGGTGTTGACTCCCTTGCTATAGCAAACTTCGAACAAATAGCCTATGTTGGTTCTCATTTGGGTGGTCTTTGTTTACTCGTGTTTTCTTTGAGATCCCACCGAGATGCAGTGTGCACTGCTCAATGCTATGAACCCCAGCCTTCAACCTGGTGCGGTACCCACAGAGGTCCCTTGTGCTTGCTGCTCGTGACTTGTCAGATTCATGCTGACGTGGAAAGTCAGCACCTGGTCTGAACTATGCTCTCTTTGTGTTGCGTTCCTTGGCTGTTTATTCACAGTTTAATACTCAGGTTTTGTTATTGGTTTCCACTTGTTTGGCATCCTTGGTAGAATCAAGCCATTCCTTTTCATCCTTTTCTGCTCTCTTTGGACTTCCTTTTTGTGTTCTCTAATACTGTCACTTGTCATAAGAAGGAGAGGCAAAGGGTGGACAAATGACCTTAAACAAATCAACCTGTAATAATTTTTTCTTTTTTTCTAGAAGAGAGGGACACAACAAAGTCACAACCTACTGATGATAACCAAGGTTATTCTAAATTTGAACTTAATAACCTATGAAGGGTGGTGGACCAAATACTTGCTACCTGTAAGAGACTAACAGATACAAATATGTGAAACAACTAATGTAAAGTCTTGGTTCTGCCGTGAACTACTCCTCTTTCCCTGGCTTTCCGTATACCTCTACCAGATCCCACTTCCTTTGTGTCCAGGATGCCTGGTCCTGTTTGCCTCAGACCAACACCTCATAAACCTTAGGAGTAGTACTCTGAGATTTGTCTGTACAAAGAGACCTTAATTCTATAAATCCTCAGGCTGGAAATTCTGATTCAGACACAAACTCTAAAACGATGCCACCCTTGATTATTCAGGTATTCTACCTGGGAGAATTACTGACTCATTGTTTATGCAAACCATCAGAGCAGTATGATTCCCACCTGTGGGAATCATACAACTGGGAAAGACTGTAAGAAACTTATCACTAGCTTTGGCAGAGGTATTAATGCTACCACCTCTGTTTTAGATGGTATACAGATTAGTCTCAACATATTGACATGAATAGTGATGAACAGTTGCATTGCTCTAGATTTCTTCTTCACTAGTCATGGTGGCGTCTTTGCCATTGCTAATTCTTGCTCTACTCGTATCAGTGACAGAACATGGTTGAACGTCACCATAATGAAAAAGATACTGGTTTCTCTAAGGTTGATTCTCATGGTTTATGAAATTGGTTCTTGGCCTGGGTTGAGTGATTGGAATTCCTGGTTCAATGATTGGAATTCCCGGTTCAAGCATTTTACAGGAACTGTTAATTATTCTTGTTGCTATCACAATGCTCGTTCTGTCGGTCCATTGCATTCTGCCTCAAATAGCCACTTTCTCATCATATGATCACCATGATTGTATAAAAAAGGTCAAGACAATCTGGCTCTGCAGTTGATTGTGAAGGTGGCTAAACAATCTCTGAGAAATGGAAGTTGGCTCTTTAGCCTTCCATAAATTGGTTACCTTCTGACAAGTAAGATACGGACCAAAAGGGGAGATGAGAGACTGCATATACAACAGTGGCCAGACCATATCATATATGACAATAGAACTCTGACCCACAACCTCTCTGCAGCAACCATTGCAGGAAGTCACACTACTGCCTCTGCAGCAAGTGTACCACAGTGGGCAGGACATGGTCAGTCGCTGTCAGCTTCCATATTTTTTGCCTTTGCTTCCAGCTCAAGACCAACCAGAAAAAGCCAACTATGCTCCCCAAACCAATTACATTTGATGCCCTGCTTTTGTTTTATTTCATTTTAATGGTGGACATGTATTTTATTTGTTGTGATGACTGAAAATGTGAGCAGCAATTATGGCAACGTCCATAGAATTTCCCCTGTGGTGTAAAATAACAGATAAGACTTTTATAATATTATCCCTTGATAACTGAAGTTCGCAATGGCTGAAATGCTCTATGGGGCTCAGTGACGCCCTGCTTTTAGTTTTCCCTTCTTCAGCTTCTCAGCGCCATCGGCCTCCAATCAGATCATACTTGAAGCTTCCCCCCTGATCTCCACTATCAAGCTTTCTCACTTCCTTGTTCATCTTTGAGTCTCTGCTAAATGCAAGTGATGGTGGCTGACTTCCTTGCCATTATAAACTGTGAATAAATAGCCTTGTTTGTCCTGATTTCAGCAGTCTTCTGGTCAATGACTTAGCTTTGTTTTAGGATATCTATAATGCTGGGCATAAGGATAGTAAAATTATAAAGTCAGTCTCAGACATGAAAGGTAACCGTGAGGGATAGTAAGGGAAGGTTCTTTCTTAAAATGAAGGAAAAGTGGTTTCTGAAAAATTTCCTAGAAATCTTCTGGAAAATATGAAGGGGAATAAAATAAGTGATTTGGTTGGCTTTGTAAAATGACATGATGGGCTGAATGGAGTCCTTATTTTTTACAATAAGAAAAGAAAGGGGAAAAAAGAAGTTCAGTGCTTTGTGTCTCAGAACAACCTTATCCAGATTCTAAAAGCACTTGGCAAAAGTCATCTGGTATCAAGTATTAGAACTCCTTTTTCAAAAATGAGAAGTGAGAGCACTGTGGATTTTTCCAGGAGAGGAGAGTAAAGATTTTGTACTTTGCCATTAAATATTCTAATAATTATTTCAGTACCATATTATTCCATAAAGTAGTCTGTACGGCAAGCTTTTATATACTGTGTGTTGTATGCTAGGTCGACTCCTAACAGTACAACAAGACAATTAACAGCTTTTGACTTTTAAATCTAGTCTGTTTCTCTCTACTATGTAAAGAAAGCTGGCACTGGAGTTACATATTTATGTGGAGTGATTTTATGGCTTGAAATAATCCTCACACCTCAACTCCATCCACAACAATTTCTATCATCTTGAATTTATTCTCCTTGCCTTGATTCTATAAATAAAGAAAAAAAAAACCTCTTGCCTTAATCTTCATTTATCTGCTTTAGTCTGAAAAGTGCTTTAATATTATAAATGTGGCTGTAAATCTCCTTTTTTGAAGCACAATTTACCACTTTAGACTCTATCACGATGCTATGGAAAAAATGATTAGGTGTCTGAAATGCAAGTCACTATTACGTTATTTTTAAATCACAACTTACTGCTATTATAGTGATTCTTAATTTCCTAGAATGCCTCCAGTGTTATCTAAAATTGTCCAAAAGGTTAATGTTAAAAACAACAGCAGGTGTGTGCCAGGTGTGGGTCTTTCCGCAGAGAGACGGGTAGTGAAATGAAAGACAAACAGGGCTTAACACTACAGGAAGGTTGGCGGAGGATCTTCCAGTTTTTAAAAGTGGTCTTTCTTTTGCACTCTTGGTTTTTCTCACTGTCAGCGTTAGAGTAGGAAACTGGGCTTGGACAATATCACTGACTGGCGGAATGTTACAGACCAGCACAATTTTGTGTGTGTGCCTCTGGTTTGCTCTTGTATACGTGTTGCTATTGTCTGCCTTACTGAGATGACATAAGAATAAATAACACACTGTACTTTTGAGGTTAAGCTTGTCAACCTGGCCATTATTTCTTTCTGATAATCTTTGCTCACTCCTATAATCTTTTGTAAGGATTTCATTTCCCCTTATGTTTTACCTTCTCTTAGTAACTGCATGTTACTCTCCCAGCTTTATTATTCATATTTTTCAAGGGTAGTACATGACATGTAAATATTATTCATATTTTTTCAAGGGTAGTACAGCCACTTTCCTTTTATCGGTCTTTGAAGATGGAATTTAATATATGCTCTCCTACTTTTTGATGCCTTCTCACACCAGCAAGACAGTATCTGATCTTCTTGCCCTAATAAAATAGAATTGGTTTTTTATCCATGAATTTTTATCCATGTACTTAACAAATCCATATTGACCGCTTACTCTGTGTCAAAAGCAGAATGTATATATAATCATACGTGCATCCCAGATGACAACTGGGGTCCCCTTTCCTTGGATATTTAGGAAAAAATATTCAAACGCTTACTGCACATCCCAGAGGAAGCCCATCACCTCTGGCAAAGTTCTGTTGTTGTTTGCTATTGTTTTAGATTCCATGGGCTTATATTCCCACGGTCACCTCACTCTAATTTCCTGAAGACTCCAATGACTTGATTTTCCTTGTGTCTTGCCTTCCATGGCTTTTCTATTTTCTATGCCATGAACAGACCCAGATGTGGAGTTAGCCATTTTCCCTTAATTTCCTGCAAAACATAAGGCATTCTTGCATGCAATGCAAGATAAATGCAATGCAATAAAGTTGCATGCAACTTTATTAAAGGTTTGGGGTGATGGAGTGACAGAGAACCAAACAGAAGATAACTGAATGTGAATGCTACCCTACTCCCTTTTTAGAATCTCTTAGGTCACATTCACTACCAGGACCCGACAACTTCACTCCACCAGCCACCTATTTATGGAGGTGGCTTGTTCCTTAGCTCTCTCTCTAGTCCCCTTACATTTTTCCCTTGTTTGCCTCCAACCTCCCCAAATTCCTGCTAATTTTAAATGCAAAGCAGTTTCATTCTCTCTTAATTTCACTGGACCATTCCAAATCATACTCTGGAGGTCACAGCCACAATGGACTGTGAACATATTTATTTATTTATTTATTTTTTTGCAGTGCGCGGGCCTCTCACTGTTGTAGCCTCTCCCGTTGCGGAGCACAGGCTCCGGACGCGCAGGCTCAGCGGCCATGGCTCACGGGCCCAGCTGCTCCGCGGCATGTGGGATCTTCCCGGCCCGGGGCACGAACCCGTGTCCCCTGCATCGGCAGGCGGACTCTCAACCACTGCGCCACCAGGGAAGCCCTGTGAACATATTATTCAATAGAAGACTCTCTATAGCTAAAATCTGCCACTGACCTAGAGGCAGAAGTGGCTGCAGGCAGTTTTGGTTTTAAAAAGCAATATAGTTTTCCCTTCCCTGACTTGTGTAAATAACATACTGTGAGAGGAATCATTGCGGAGACCTAGGCAGAACGTGGTGTGATGGTCCAGAGGAGACACTTGGGAGAGGAGAAAAGCTTCACAGAGATTTGAACTGGTTTTAAGGTATGAGAATGTATGTATCAGTCAGAACACTGGGGAAAAGGACAAGAGAACCATTTATTCCAGTTTACTATATAAATATTAGTATAATTAGGGAAACTTATTACTTGTAATTAGTAAAAGTGTGATATCATTTTTTCATCCCTCATATTTAAACTATGTTGTTATTCTTTCTCAGTTCACCCTCTTATCATTTAACCTTTTCAAATCCTCACTCTCATTGCATCTACTGTGTATTTCAACCTCTGCTCCTTTCCCTCTTCTAGTCTTTGGACCCTCTTCTGTCTTGACCTGCCTTCTTACTCTATGATCCACCATTTCGACTATGTTCTCTTTAACAGGCTTGACTGTGCCACCGCCCTCACCAGGAGCTTACACAACTTGTCAGTTCTCAGGTCTGGATAATCCCACATTTCCCCTTTTATTCTGTCTCCTTGCTTGCTATCTCCAGAGAAAATTATGAAATGAGAGCTGAAACTAAAACGATGTCCTGTCTCTGTGCTAAATAATAACTGGGTAGACTTTCCTGTCCCTATGTTAAATAATACTGAAAGCAAGCACAAAATAACTTAACTTCTTGCTCCAGGAAACTATTTCTCCTGAGAAACGTGACTGACAAGTTGATCATCAAGATTCCTTTCAAGGGCTTCCCTGGTGGCGCAGTGGTTGAGAGTCTGCCTGCCGATGCAGGGGACACGGGTTCGTGTCCCCGTCCGGGAAGATCCCACATGCCGCGGAGTGGCTGGGCCCGTGAGCCATGGCCGCTGAGCCTGTGCGTCCAGAGCCTGTGCTCTGCAACGGGAGAGGCCACAACAGTGAGAGGCCCGCGTACTGCAAAAAAAAAAAAAAAAAAAGATTCCCTTCAAGACCCTTGCCTCCCTGTGCACATTACTCTAAAATTATGATGTCATAACTCTGCATAAGCCCAACCAGCTTCGTGGTTGGCAAGACCTGCCTAAACATCATTCAGTCAGGTTCTAAATCCTACAAGCATCCTCCTCTGACTTGACATCCCTCTTCCAAGATGCTACTAATGCTCTATCAAGGTGCTCTTCTCTCTTACTGAAGTCTAATAAACTCAGCTTTGCTTGATAAAGACCTTTTCCTGGTGATCTTTAGGGGAGTCAACAAGAAGCATTCTCCTTTGATGTCCTGTAGCTTCATGCTCTAATTTCTCCTCCCTACAGTCTAGCAATTTTTTCATTCCTCTATTATCCTTTTTTAAACTTTTCCCCCCTAGATGTCCATAGCAACACTATCTCTCAATTTCAGCGAATGACCTGATTTCATCTTCTCTGTCCCTAAGAAGATAGGAAATGAACTATAAGGACGGTTACAATTTGGTCTTCTCTCTCCGAACGATCTTCTCCACTGGTTTCTATAGCTCCTGTGATCTTTATCTCACTGCTGCTCTTTCTAACTTGTCTTTTGCCATTTACTCCTTAAATAAAAGTGTTCCACAAAGTTTTTCTTTTACCCTCTGTTTGAGGACAATTTCATTCAGTTTCATAGCTTCACAGTGATCTTTATGCAGGTAGTTTTACTAACCTGCTTTCCTATCTCTAACCTCTTCTTGTACGACCTTCAAGCAGAAAACTGTGCCAAGAATAACAAACCTCGGTTTCAACACAACTCACAATTCACTCAGGCTTCTCCAAGCCCGCAGAGTTGGCCTTGACCTTTGTCCTGTCCTGTCTTTGGCTTGCCCGGCCGAGTCTTAGCAGAGTCCTGCTAAGTCATCTCCCACCTATGACATCTGATCAAGTTCCTCATCCCCTGCCTTTATGGATAAGTCCTTGGCCAACCTTTAGCAAGAATCTTGTTAGGTCAGTTTAGCAAGAATTCCCCTCCCCTCGATATCTTGTCGGAGTAATCTTCTATCCACTGACCCCTTCATTCTGCCCTTTGGGTATAAGTCTCCACTTGTCCTGGCTGTATTGGCAGTAGACTCCAATTTCTCTTCCCTATTGCAAACCCCTACTTCAACAGTCGAATAAAATCTTCCTTACCATTGTAACAAGTGTCAGAATCATTTTTTTTTTTAAATAGAACAGAGGACAGCACACAGACTCAATGCATCCCACCTACCCACCAGCTAGTGCAGGGATGCTATATCAATTTCCCTAAATCCAGACGCCAGCTGGGAGTAAGGGAGGGAGTAAACCCTGAATTGAAGAGAAATGAACCCAAAGAGCCTGAGTAGTAAACCCCAAGAATTAAGTTGAAATAGTATCATCAAGCGGTTCTATTTGCAATGAAAATTGAGACCTGGTAAGCCAAGTGCAAGTATGGAAAAGTAAAGAAAGTTGTGTGGCTTTGTATATCTCAGCAGCTTTATTTCATTTAAGAGCCACGTACTTCTGAAACAATATCACCTCTAGGATAATTTAATTTTTTCGACCCCAGAAAAAGAAAATGGACTTTTTGTAGAGACTGATTACTGTCTGTGTACAGAGCTATTTGCCTTCTCACAGTAACTCTCTATACTTCGAGGGGAGTCAGGGGGGCTTCACAAACTGAGTTATTCCTGGGAGTCCTTTACAGCGAGCCTTTCTCATTTATTAAACATTGAGACATTTACAGCCTCAGGTATGCTATGCTTCTCCACCATATAATTTGCATCACTTAATCAGTACTTATTTTTCATTCTTCACAAACCCAATCCAAATGCATACCTGTGTTTACAAGCTCTCCAACTACTAGCCAGAGGGGTCTGTCACACACAGTCTAGCTCTCCACAAAATTTCGCGAGCTGGTATGCAGCAGGCAGTAAATGTCAGCCTGACAAATTGCTAAATCCAGAAAGGCCTCTCCTCCCATCAGTAAGCACTTTTCAGATCATTTTGCTTTGAAATTTTTAATAGAAGAGGGAGAGGGGAGAAAAAATAGTAATGTACTTTGCTCAGACTGATTGAGTTATAAGTCTATAGCTTTCCCCCATACAAAGAGAATGTTATTCTTTTTACAGCTCTGGGTCTGGTAGATTTCTGGAAGACCAGGGAAAAAGCACATCACTTTGGAGGTGTAATTTTTTTCTTTTTTTTTCTCCTGAGGGACAATGGTAGTAGTTCAAAAAATGGAGTGAAATGATTTTGAAAAATTGAGTGTAATTAACGTATTTATTACTGTCTTTTGCAAATTGTGGAATGCTGGCACTCTGATATTCTAACATATTATCTGAGGCTTTCTGTATGCAATTTGTCAGTGTATGTGTATAGTTACAAGCGCTCTTTCTTTGGAAAAAGGCCTCTTTGTACTGGAATCTGAAGGAAAAAAAGAGTTTAAACGGGGTGTATTTAAAAATAATCTGCTGAATCAACATATTTGGAACAATGTGTCATTAAATATTCATTCTCTCTATTTCCTCACCTACAGGCACATGATCAAGGAAAACTCTGAGGCCATGGATATACCTTCAACTTGAAGTGAAATTCAAGGATGAGGACCCTTGCACTGGTATGAGATTGAACTAAACACCTATAAAGCCACTTCCAAATTTGAAACTCACTTTCTCAGATAATTTAAGCTCTTAAATTTTATTTGGCATTAATTATTTGACTAATTCAGGTGACAACATTTTAGGGTATATTTATCATTCAAGTTCAAACTTATATTTCATTTGTAGCTTTCTTGTGCTGGATGGATTCTATTTCCCATATTTCATCTACTGTGGAGCCTGGAGATGGTGTTAGAATTCCACCAGTTATCAGACTATCATAACTCCTAAACCATTGCTTTTCATCCTTTGAGCAAAATCTTTCCCTCTCCTGAAGCTCCTATCTTCAGATTTTATCACCTTCCTTGGTGTCGTTCACGTCTACTCAACACCTGGTCTTTCTTTGTGGTCTCTGTCTTTCCATGTTATCTCCTCAAATCCCCTGATGAAAGACTTCGGCATCCATGGCATCAGTAATCCACCACTGTGACTTCACTGTTCCCTGATGTCCTTACCTTCCATAACTATCATCTAGACTGCAGAAACCTATACCCATGGGCACACCTATGATCTGGCTCTGTGCAGCTGTTCCACTTCTGAAATTCTAAAGTCTATTTTACTCTAACCTCCAAATACACACTCCGTCTTTGACCTCATTGAAATCCTTGACTCAACCATTTCATCCCAGTTTTCACCTCCCTTTATGACAATTTTCTTCCCCTTCTACATTTCTTAGTTAAGATTGCATTCCACTATAGGAAAGAGAAAATTCAACCAGTGGTTTAGTTTAAATAAGTAGGTGCTTACTTTTCTCATGCAATAGAGAATTTAGAGGTAGAAGGTTACCACAGGGATTTTAGGCACTCTGTATTCATTTTCTAGGGCTGCCATAGCAAAGTACTGCAAACTGAGTGACTTAATAGAAATTCATTGACTAACAGTTTTGGAGGCCAGAAATCCAAGATCAAGGTGACAGCAGGGTGGGTTTTTCCTGAGGTTTGTGAGGAAGAATCTGTTCCATGTCTCTCTCCTATTTTCTGGTGGTTTGCAGGCAATCTTTGGCATTCTTTGACTTCGTAGAAGCAGCTCCTGATTTCACCTTTCATCTTCATGTGCTGTTTCTCTTTTTATGAGAACACCAGGCATTTTGGATTAAGGCTCACCCTACTGACCTCGTTTTGACTTACCTCTGTAAAATCCCTATCTTTAAATAAAGTCACTTTGTGAGGTACTGGGAATTAGGACTTCAATATATGAATTTTGAGGGACACAGTTCAACCTATAACATGCTCTGTAACATCATCATGGGTCCAGGCACTTTCCTTCTTTCCTCCCCACCACCCTTAGCTTGTTGGCTTTGATTCTCGTGTGTGTTGCCTCACACTTAACAGATAGCTGCTGTACCTCTAGGACTGCTCCACATTCAGGGCAGGAAGTGGAAGGAAGTGAAAAATGGCCACACTGTCCACATCTGGTCTTTTTTATCAAGAAAGCAAGAGCCGCCTTTGGTTTTTATCATTGGATAAAAACTGGATTATGAGGTCAGAACTGGATCATGAGGTCAACTTCAGCTGAAATAAAAACTGGGAAGTAAAGTATTTAGCTTTCCAGTCTCACTAGGAGAGGAAGACAAGGGAGAAGAAGGCTGGGAATTGGTGTTGAGTGAACATCCCTGTATTGTCCACCACAGCAGGTTTAGCCATTTTCTTACCAACCCTCTAATATCCTCAGCATATATGTGTTCGTAGCATCTGCTTTGCTAATCTCCAACCTTAGATGATCCCATCACCTGCCTTCTCTGTTAACCACATCCAGGCCTGGTGGGAGCTCCTGGAGGAAACCTCTCATCCTCTAAACTGGAACCACTGCTAATCCATGGTCTCCAACCAAAGGAGTCTCTAGGATTATTTAGAAATACTTGTGCACATCTCTGATCAGCTCCCTCTTCTGTTCGTCATTGAAATTCCAAACTACTATGTTTTTCTTCATTTACTCTCCTGCCACCCACTCTCTGTCCCTAGGAAAACCATGGTTATTATTGTGAATAGCCTCAATTTTCTTTTTGCTTACTCTACTGGTCTCGACTTTCCTTCGAGTTCCCTAGTCCCCTTTGGCTTGTTCAAAGTTGATTCCTTAATATAGGCTCTTTATCTTATTTCCTCTAGCCTCCCCCGGACTCTGCTGCTTGGATTACTCCCTCTGTTGTCCAATTTTCACCCTTTCCCTTGCTATTATCTTCTTTTTTAGCTATAAACATGTTCAAGTCTCTTCCACTGAAAAGTAACTAAATCCATCATTTCCAGCATACACACATTCTTCTCCAGCTACCACTCTTCTCTGTCTTCTAATTTTTCTGATAAACTTCTTGGAGGAATAGCCTTTACTTGTCTTCATCTCTTCTCCTTTTAATCACTCTTTTTTTTTTTTTTTTTTTTTTTTTTTGCGGTACGCAGGCCTCTCACTGCTGTGGCCTCTCCCGTTGCGGAGCACAGGCTCCGGACGCACAGGCTCAGCGGCCATGGCTCACGGGCCCAGCCGCTCCGTGGCATGTGGGATCTTCCCAGACTGGGGCACGAACCCGTGTCCCCTGCATCGGCAGGCGGACTCTCAACCACTGCGCCACCAGGGAGGCCCCTTTTAATCACTCTTAAACTTATTATAGTCAGCACCTTGATCATCGAGTAAGATTGCTGTGGTAATTTCTATTGACCTCCAAAGTGCCGAGTCCAACCGACTTTTTAAAGTTCCCATCCTATTTCAAGCATTTGACATAGACATTTTCTAATCCCATGGCTTCTGAGATGTGACTCTCTCTTGACTCTCCTCCTCTCTGACTTTTTTTCTTTCTGCCCTTTACTTCTCTTCCTTACATGTATTTTGTTCATTTTTTAAATTGAAATATGGTTTTATTTTTTGAATAATTATAATTTTTAAATAAAATGTTATAAGATCTTTCCAAAGGCAGTTTGCAAGTAGTTTAGAACTAGCGCAGCTCAGAACCCCCTTCTCCAAGGTGTTCCTTTGGGTCATGTCTGGCACTCTGTGACAATGTTTCTAAATTGAAGTATAGCTGATTTACAATATTGTAGTAGTTTCAGGTGTATAGCAAAATAATTTGGTTATACATATGTATACATATATCTATATTCTTTTTTAAAACATTCTTTTCCATTATAGTTTATTACAAGATATTGAATATAGTTCCCTGTGCTATACAGAAAATCCTATTGTTCATCTATTTTGTATATGGTAGTGTGTATCCGTTAATACGATACTCCCAGTTTATCTCCCTCACCCCCTTCCCCTTTGGCAACCATAAGTCTGTTTTCCATGCCTGTGAGTCTGTTTCTGTTTTGTAAATAAGTTCATTTGTATCATATCTTAGATCCCACATATAAGTGATAACATATAACAGTTTGTCTTTCTCTGTCTAACTTACTTCACCTGGCATGATAATCTCCAAGTCCATCTGTGTTGCTGCAAATGGCATTATTTGATTCTTTTTATGGCTAATATTCCATTATATATATCTATTCTATATCTACTTTTATATATATCAATATATATAGATATAGATATATACCACATCTTCTGTATCCATTCATCTGTTGATGGACACTTAGGTTGCTTCCATGCCTTGGCTATTGTAAATAGTGCTGCTATCTTTACATGTATTTTGCATGTTTCATCTCCCTGGAGCTCTGTTCTTAGCCTCCTTCTCTGCTGGTTCTCTACATCCTCTCTGGGCAATCTCATCTACTCCCACATTTTCAGCGTGACTCAAATCTTTACCCATCTCTCCCTTAAGTTCTTATTATTATGTTAAACTGCCTACCAGAAATTGATTACTAGCATTCCACAGGCATCTTAAACTCAACTTGTTCAAAGTTCAATTTATCATCTGCTTTTCCTCCTTACTTTTCTACGTTGGTGAAAATGGGTCCTGTATCATCCTATCTCACCACTGAATGATCAGCACATTTTAAGTTCTTACAGCTGAATTTCCTTCCTTTTTTTCCACTGCTCCCTTTGCTTAGCTCATTATCTTTTGCCTTCTCTAGAGAAATAGGCCTAACTGATGTACCTTCCTCCTGTCTTACAGCCCGGTGATCCATCCTCCAACCTCTAAATCACTGTTACAGTACCTATCAATACAAATTATGCCCATGCTTGAAATAAGGCTACACATAACCAAGTCCTTGCCTCCTTCTCAGGCCTTACGTCTTGCTGTCCCTCCCATCTCTGCATACCCTATGCTCTAGGTGTATCAAATTACTTGTGGTGTTCAGTGAAAAGAATAGTCAATCTGTTTCACACATATATGCCTTTGGTAGTATATCCTCTGTCATCATTTGATGATTATCTACTCATCTGAAAGTCTCCTTTTATGAAGACATTCCTCACCCCTTCACCATTCTTCAGGGAGAAATGTCTACTCTCTCGTGCTCCTTCCGTATCCTTACGTCAAAGCTTCTTGACACTTGGTTACATTTTCTTATTTACATGTCTGCCTTTCCCTTCTAGATTCTAATGAGATGGAGGGCAGGGACTGACCCTTGTGCATCTGTGTGGCCACAGCACCTAGAAAGCCTGGCATGCAGTTGTAGGAATGTATGAATGAACTCCTGTTTAGAGGAGTAGAAAAATCACACCGAGTTTAAAATTTAAAACGTGAGCCTCAAGTATTGGTTCCACTGATTATCATCCGTGTCACTTTGGGCAAGTTATTTGAACTTTCTGACTCCCAGTTTTATATGAATATTTTTGAGCTCTTATCTCTTGTGCTAATGTGTGCATTTAAGCCACAGGGTTTTTCCCATCTATTGTGAGCTTTTATAGACGTAATGTATGTGAAAGCACCTTGTAGGCTGTTAAGATTTATTCCAGTGTCAGGTGTAGTATAATTGCTGTGATCCATGCTTAGATATTAGCAAACATTGATGAAAATAAGAGCACTGATGAGTAACTTTTGGGCAGCAACATGCATTTGCTATTAGTGAGAATAATGACATGCATTTATTTTCATTAGTTGAGTAGTGTTTGTAATTCAAGGTTAATACATATAAGGACTTGTTTTTGTTTATGCCTGAGCAGGCAGGCATATTTGAATTAGTTTTCTTTCCAGAATATCAGTTGATTAAGAGGTGAGAAATACCCCTGAAACACTAAATTACATTTATTTGTTTGTCTGTTTGTTAATAGTTAACATCCACTTGCATTTCGATTTTCTCTTTGGAAGTGTGCAAAATTCTCCTTTCTGTCTTCTTAAGTCATTTCAGCAGACTTACTTCATCAAAGCCAATTTGAATTTGACACTGACCATGAAAGTATGTATTTATATATTTTGTGTGGTATTTCATGTTTCATTTCTCAGGCTTATGGCCTAACGTTCTGACCTCTGTGCTGTAATCCCGTTCTGGTAGGAGAAGCTGCTTCCCTGCGTGTTTTATGTTCTGTTGTTTCATTTGCCCTTGAGATTGTGATATCAAACCCTTTTCTGCAATTGAGGATAGAAACTATCCATGCTTGAATAAATTTTTTTTAGCAAATTTGTGAGGTAGGCAGTATTTACCTGAGATCTATTGATCTCCATGTCTCTCCTACTGTCGGTGTTTCCTCTCCTAATTTTCCCCACCCATTCCTCTTCCCTCACTGCGTACTCTGCATCCGTATTCACTGCCCCCGATAGCAAAGCCATTTCCAACAGAGGAGACAGAGTGTAAGTCATTGTTATGAGTTGAATTGTGTCCCCCCAAATTCATATGTTGAAGCCCTAACCTCCAGTACCTCAGAATGTGACTGTATTTGGAGATAAGGTATTTAAAGAGGGATTGAGTTAAAATGAGGCCCTTAGGGTGAGTCCTAATCCAGTCATGGGAGTCTTTATAAGAAGAGAAAATTTGGACAAACAGAGAGACGCCAGTGATATGAAGGCACGGAGAAGACTGTGTGAGGACACAGGGAGAAGATGGCCATCTGTCAGCCAAGGAGACAAACCAACCTTGTCAACACCTTGATCTTGGACTTCTAGCCTCCAGAACTGTGAGCAAATAAATTCCTGCTGTTTAAATTATGCTGTCTGTGTTACTTTGTTATAGCAGCCCTAGTAAGCTAATATAGCCAGGAAGTAGGACACACCTGGCATCACGTGTGGTTGGAGAGTGATAACTGAGTGGCTGGAGAAGGTAAAAGCCAGGTCATAAGGGCCCTTGTTAGACATTGTAAACTGTATATTACAAGGAATGGGGGGCCACTTTCAGTGTAAATATGGAATTAGTCGGATCAGAGTTCTACTTTAAAATGATCACTTAGGGGCTTCCCTGGTGGTGCAGTGGTTGAGAGTCTGCCTGCTGATGCAGGGGACACGGGTTCGTGCCCCGGTCTGGGAAGATCACACGTGCCGCGGAGCGGCTGGGCCCGTGAGCCATGGCCGCTGAGCCTGCGCATCCGGAGCCTGTGCTCCACGACGGGAGAGGCCACAACAGTGAGAGGCCCGCATAGCGCAAAAAAAAAAAAAAAAGATCACTTAGGCATTAATGGATTGGATAGAGGGGGTAAATATATGATGAGACCAGTTGGGGAATGGGCTTACTGCTACCTTGGTGGAGATTGTGGTTTGACCTAGAAGAAAGGGTGAGCTTGAGGTGTGAGAGGGAGATAGATCTTGTGTTAGACACTTACTGCTCACAGCAAATTACCCCCAAAACTTGCTGTAACTTAAAACAGCAAACATTTATTATCTCATGGTTTTTGTGGGTCAGAAAGTCCTGAGCAGCTTAGCTGGGTGGGTCTAGTTCAGAGTCTCTCATGAGGTTGCAGTCAAGATGTTGACTGGGCCTGGAGGATCCATTTTAAGAAGACTCGTGTGGTCTCTGTCGGCAGGTTTCAGGTCCTTGCCAACTACTTACCAGAGGCATCGGTTCCATGTCTCTTAGACCAATCCATAGCGTCAGCTTGAGGGTTTCCATGGCATGGCGACTGACTCCTCTAGAGCCAGGCATCTAGGAGATATCATTACTAAAGCGTAATGATGACTTAATGACCTGGTCACATATCGTCACTTCCTCTGTTTTCTATTCAACAGAAATGAGACTGTCACTGAGTCCCGTCTACATTGGAAGGCAGTGGAATCGGGTTCCATCTTTTTTTTTTTTTTTTTTTTTTGCGGTATGCAGGCCTCTCACTGTTGTGGCCTCTCCTGTTGCGGAGCACAGGCTCCGGACGCGCAGGCTCAGCGGCCATGGCTCACGGGCCCAGTCGCTCCGCGGCATGTGGGATCTTCCCGGACCGGGGCACGAACCCGCGTCCCCTGCATCGGCAGGCGGACTCTCAACCACTGCGCCACCAGGGAAGCCCCGGGTTCCATCTTTTGAAGGGAGAAATGTGAAGGATTTATGGACACATTTTATAGGGATGCTGTTACTATAGTCCAGGCTAGAAGCAATGAGGCTTGGGATAGTACAGCGGCTAGAGGCACCCACTTGAGGCACTGTTATCAGGATGTCCCTTCTGGGCAGTTCATATGGTGGATGCAGGGCTTGCTGCCCTGTTGGCATCATTGTGTGAAGATAAAGGTGCACTGAGTGAGACCATGGCCACACGTCATCCTCTCAATCGACGTCCATTTGCAGTGCACAGACTGTAGAGCTGTAAGCTCTGGCTGTGTCTCCAAATCAATCTCGCCGTGACTTTCACTCATTGATTTTAGTTCTGTGAACTTGAGAGGATGAGATAAATTCCATTGCCTTTTAAAAATGACAGTCATTCAGTATTTGAGGAGCGCTATCACGCTGTCACCTAAGACTTCTCTTCAGGGGAACTTTCATTCTTTGTTGAAAGGACATGGTTTTGAGACTCTGATTCTGTTCTCTGCCCTGAAGATGGAGTCCAGTTTGTTATCTCCCCTCTGACCTGAGCAAAACACTCCATGTGTATTCTGGTTAGTGAGGTAGTAGTTTCCTTTAACAGCACATTCACTGCATTTCTATGAATGTAGGCTAAGAGAAGCTGCATTTATTTTTTTCCTGCTAGCTGCATTACCCAAGCGTCATCTAAAATACTTGGGCTTAATGCACATCTCGTTTTGTACAATTTAGTTATTTGAATATAGATTCTGGGCTTTTCCTTTATCTTTGCTTTTTTCTAAACACCTCTTTTGCTTGTATGAAGGGTTTATTATTATTATTCAACAAATGTTAGTGTTCTTATCCTCAAATAGTGGGCCATCTATTCTTTGTATTTTTTTTTTTGGCCGCACTGCCATGGCATGCGGGATCTTACTTCCCCACCAGGGATTGAACTAGGGCCACGGCAGTGAAAGTGCTCAGTCCTAACCACTGGACCGCTAGGGAAGTCCCATCTTCGTGCATATTTTTTATGTAAAAGCCCCGATCTCAATAATAAATCCTTTTAATTTCCTTCACGTAATTTAGACTAAAGCCTTGGTTCATTTTCATAGTGTTGGCATACTGTGAGGTACCCTTGCGTTTTTTTCCTTTTTATGTATCTTTTGCTCAGGTAGTTGCACTCGCCCATCAAACTAGAATTTCCTACTGCATTTGGCTGGTGCCGGCGGTGACATCACGGTGTCAGTTATAGTGCTTGAGAACAGCTCTACCATATCTTTGGAAACTCCAAATGCATTAGAGTGTGGCCCGTCCTTTTCTCAGAGACAGGAAAAGGAAATCAGAAAGTGTTCACTGAAATGGATGTCAAGAGTCCACACGGAGGGCCATGTCATAGTGGCCACTCTACCCTGCTTGGTGATACTCCCTGTTTAGCTACTATATAAATAAACTCAAAACATCTAATTAAAGCATTTCATTTTATCCCAGGAGATGTGTCTCATTGTGAGCTAGTGAATAAGTTCATGGGTTGACATGAAACATTTTACTGCTTCCAAGGAAACTAGTACTTCCGAAAAGATTCAGCTGTGAGGCCAGTGTGTGAAGAGGGTTTTAGGGAAATACAAAGCAAAGCAGATTACAGCTCCTAAACCTGGGGTCCATTGAAAGAAACCTGGTCCTCCAATGTCTTTTTGCTTGATCTCATGAATGATATTCGTTGTTTTTGTTTGTTTATTTTATAAAGCCCAGTCTCTTTAGCATGGTACCAAGTATTTAAGCCTAAGAGTGGATTCCCCTTTCTCCTCCTTAGGCTAGTTTAGTTTGCTCTGTTTTAGACTGACATCTGGTGGTCTAGAAGGATCAACCAATTGCCCTTGCAGTAAAAGAATTCTATCAAAGCAAAGGCGTAGCCATTTTGTGGTCAGCTATTGCCAGGAAATACTCCACAGGATTATTTATTTTCACTTTCTCTTGTACATGAATCAGAGGGGCTGTCTGAATTTGACCACACTTATCAAAGTCTTTAAAAATACTTACAGTGTTTTGACTGCCACTTTAAAAAATATATCTCAAATAAAGGCATGCAGACAGATTTATGTACAAGCATGTTCCTCAAAGTGTAATTTATAATAGCAAATTTGGAACTAACCCAAATATTCAAAAACAAGGATTGTTAAAATTAGAGTGTTGCATTCCATGGTGCGCTCATACTTTAGAGGAACATTTAATGACATGGGAAAATGTTTATGATGTCTTACGAAGTGAACAAAACCAACTAGAAAACAAGTAAAGTTCCATGATCCTGGTTTTGGTTTTCTGTATATTTCCTCCTTTCAAAGGCATGAACGTGTAATATTTTTGGAAGCAGAAGGTAAAAAACCCCCAACATCATAAATGTTATATAAGTATGGTTACATGCATAGTAGAGTATCCAACTTTTTTCAAAGTAACCAGTCCTTTAAGATATCTCACCTGAAACTTTGTCCAGTAAACATGTTCCTATAGAATACTGGTGCAAAAGGTCATGAACAATTGTTTCACTGTTCTTGGGATAAGTAATAATCCAGGAAGCTTGAGCACGCAGCTGCCACTCCAAGTTTGCTAACGGGTCTTGTGGCTGAGACAAAAAGCATGGTATTTCTTGCATGGCCCTAGAGACTCATTAATTTGTTCTAAGGCTTATATTTTGCTTCTAAGAGTTGGTGGTGGGGCAGTGGAAGAAGATACAATTTAAATCTCTGTGCCATAACCAGGGTTCTATTTTACAATTGGACACAGTCCATTTCTTAAAGCATTTTTAAGACATAGCTTTGAGATTTTTCTTTGTGCATTGAACAGGTATAAATAGACTGCTTTGCTTGCTTCATTGGGGGATTTGCCCAGAAAGAGAAGGCTAAAGGGATCTCACAGGATGGAGCTAGGAGCAGCTGCCCCTGGGTCCTGAGAGCAGCTGTGTGGTGAGCCCAAACCAGCTAGGTGTCCCTTTCAAGGGGCTTTACATTTCACGGTTGTTTGCTTAATATATTTGGACACAATTTCCACATACATGGTTAACATGCCACTTTTGTCTATTCTCAGGGCACCAGGTGGCAGCTCCAAGAAGAGGAAAATCCTTTTCAGAGCTCCCTGCTGGCTCAATCAACGCTTTTCAGTTCTCTTAATGAGATGGTTAACCTCTTTTCTCATTTAACCAATCGGTCAACAAAACTTTGATGGCTCTTACAGGAGTTGTTTATGATTTTCACTCATACAAGTACTAACGCCATTGCCCTTAGATTGACAAACAGGAATTCAACTAATCCTCCAGCTCTAGTTGGAAATAGATCCCCTTATGGATCTTCTACCCCATAAATTCTGCTAAATTCCTGGCTGGGGCGTAACGAACATTGCTACTTAGTCATTTTCAGAGAAAAAGAAATGAAATCTGACTGGCATACATTAACCTGTGTGTGTGTGCTTAAACACATGTGCAAAGACACACTGACTTATTCATCTGACTATTACCTTATCTGACGTTAAATATGAATGTGCATAGCGGACTATGGTTAAGTGAATATTACATTTTTTTTAGTTATTAAGCAGTTCTTCCTCTTCTGTCAGTCATGTTTTAGGAAGGATTTCAATAAATACTCATTGGCTGTTTTTATGTTTTGGTGCTTTTGTCTAAGTAAAACATTCTCAAAATAACATTCACTGGGAGATAGGACTCAATGCAGAAATATTCGCTTTAAACGTACCCTTTTGTATATAACGCAAGGTCATGTTCTATTGTCATAATGATCTTTAAGATGTGGTGGATGGAGTATTTAGAGCGGGAGTTACAGAAAATCAGGGACAGAGAATTTGCTTTTCAAAGTTAGACCTTTCTTGAAGTGTTCTAACTTCAAATAAAATTTTAACTTTTAAGAAGTTGTTCCCTGGGCTTCCCTGGTGGCGCAGTGGTTGAGAGTCCACCTGCCGATTCAGGGGACGCGGGCTCGTGCCCCGGTCCGGGAAGATCCCACATGCCCGCGGAGCGGCTGGGCCCGTGAACCATGGCCGCTGAGGCTGCGCGTCCGGAGCCTGTGCTCCGCAACAGGAGAGGCTACAACAGTGAGAGGCCCGCGTACCGCAGAAAAAAAAAGTTTAGGGAAGATCTTCCCTTCTTTTTTTGATCAAGGAAACTATGCTGAAAAAAAATGATCTTTTACTTCAATGTGCTGAGCCTAAATTGTTAGCCTAGAATATCAGATATTAGAAGTCCATGATTTAGAAGTCAAGAACAAACTATATTTCAATGAGTCTATTCCTAGGTTTTATAAACTGAGGAATAAAGTGAGAGAAGAAAAAGATACAAACTCATAAAATGTTAACATAATATTAGTTCTACTTTATAGAGTCCCCGTTACAGTTTGTTTTTCTCATCGCATGGTTGTTTATATATATATATATATATTTTGAATTTTATTTATTTACTTTTTTATACAGCAGGTTCTTATTACTTATCTATTTTATACGTATTAGTGTATATATGTCAATCCCAATCTCCCAACTCATGCCCCCCGCCCTGCCCCGCTTTCCCCCTTTCGTGTCCATACATTTGTTCTCTACATCTGTGTCTCTATTTCTGCCCTGCAAACTGGTTCATCTGTACCATTTTTCTAGATTCCACATATATGTGCTACCATACTATATTTGTTTTTCTCTTTCTGACTTACTTCACTCTGTATGCCAGTGTCTAGGTCCATCCACATCTCCAGCATGGTTGTTTATATATATTAATAGCAGCTCAAGTAGTCCCTTGCCCCAACTTCTCCTTATCACTCTAGTTAACAGTGCTATTCCGTAGAGTTTTCTGTGATGATGTTGAAATTCTATATCTGAGCTGTCCACTATGGTAGCCACTAGCTTCATGTGACTTTGGAGGACTTGAAATGTGGTTGCTGTGATCAAGAAACGGAATATTTAGTTTTATTTAATTTTAATCAATTTCAACTGAACTAGCCACATGTGGTTACTGTATCTGATAGCACAGCTCCAGTCCATAACTGGTTTTATTATCCACATAGTACTCAGCACGAACTGCAATTACCTTTTACATTTCATTTATTTCCTTGTTAGTTGTCTGTGTTCTCTTTACTAGGTTGTAAGCTCCCTGAGAGACCTGGTCTACCTCTTACTCAGCTGTGTCTTTATTACTGAGAACAGTGTATGGTATGTGGTAGGTACTCAAATTATTTATCAAAAATATTCAAGGATGTTATTATTATGCACACTCTACAGATGATCAGGAGCAAAGAGGGAACGTACCTTGTGAAAGGTGGCAGGTTTTTGAACTCTGGACTATCTGACTCAACCTCAGAATCCTTCCCTTTTACCAGTTGGCCAATCATGGCGTCACTTCAGGCTCCTGATAGACAAGCTCCAGGCATGGAAACTGTTTTGGTTGAATTAACACAAAAACCTGAGTGGTCCCTGATGTGTTTTGATTGTTGGTATTCTGGCCAGGAAACTTTCAGGCATTTGGGTTAAGGCACTGTCCCAGAAGTATATATATTACAACTGAGGGATAATATTTTAATCTCGAATTTCCCAGACTGTTCATACCACTTAAGAATTCTGACCCTCTTTGAGATGTTATTAATTGCTCTACTATATGGGGGAAAAGTTTCTGGAAATGTGTTTTTCCTAAAATGTCTTTATATATGTAAGAGATAAATAAAATACATTTTCTCAGCTGCACTTATTATTTTGAGATAATCTACTTAAGAAAAAAGTAGTCAAAAGTCCTAAAAAGCTACACGTAGGAACCCCAGAGGCTGGCCTGCCCAATGATACACACTAACAACTTATTACAAATGATCTTCAGGGTAACCCGTAGGCTGTCAACGTACTACTGCTGTCTGTGTTGTCTGACGTGGTAAACTTACAATGACACTTTTGTGATATTATCTTGTTTATTTTTTGTTAAACGCTCATACTATACAAATGTATTTCTATGTGTCTGTGTCTGGAAGAGAGAAGCTTTAAATAAAGAGTGTTCAAACTTATTTAAATAAACAAGTCAACTCTTCCAAAGAAAGTGAACCATGGTAGCCTCCGCTTTCTTAAAAAACAAGAAGCGTGCTTTTCAAGATGAAATAGAGACTTTTTCAGTGGCCAAATGTAAGACTACCTGAATACTGGGAAGCATCAGTTTTATATTCTTATCTTAGCAACCATACACCTGTGCCAAACAACATTTTCACAGGATGTTGTAAGGAAACAAAATAAATGGACAGACTTAAGACTATGTCTGAAACACACTCTGACGTGGCAACAGCACTCTTAATATTAAGCAATAACCGACGCAAAATACAATTTTCATTTAAAAAGATGACAAAATGTAAAAGTAAAGATGTTTTAACCTGACACGTGCTGCTGTCTTTTTTGTTAAGAGAATCAATATCACTCACTATGTTTTATTGTTGTTTCATTATGCTGTTCCAAAGTATAAAGAAATGCACCTGAACTAATTTTACTCGTTTCCTGAGGGATAAAATGAAATCTTTGACCGTTTTTTGCCAATCTTTTAAATCTAAGTGTACATTATATCTTACAAACTCCTTTTGGTGTTTTGTCAATACGTTGAAAGTTTTAAAGTGCCTTATAGTAAATACATTTAAGAAACGACTTTAGCCCTTTAACACCTCAGAATTCAGCAAACCAGATTAGTATTTTGGCTAGCTTTCTCTTTTCAGGGAGTATGACTCTTCAAACCAAAATGAGTCTGTTTGGACTGAGAGGCAGAGGAAATTGACTAGCAAGTACTGATAAGAGGGAACAAGCCTTGGTGACATTTCCCGGTGGGGGCCTGGGATGTCAAGGAGGCAGCATGAGGGCACTTGGGGGAGAGTAAGAGAGAGAGGCTTGGCCTGGCCTATGTCCTAATCCCCCTTATGAGGCAGCAGGGACCAGATCCAGGCTTGGGGTCCTTGGGTTCTAAAGTGGAGTATATTGTCCCAAATCATCAGGAATGTCTTTGCAACTGGAGGATACCTGTCAGTCAAAGTTCTTAAAGTGTGTAATGGGTCAAGCAAGGAAAACCAGGAAAATTTGATAAGGTCAAAGGTAAGAGCAGACCCCCAAATTGGAGAAAATCAAAAGTGTGAAGCAATTCAATGTAATAAGAGCATGGTTAGAAATAAAGAAGCTTGAAGCTCATTGGGTAAGTACGTGGGCTTGAGGTGTCTTATTTTAACCCGAAATAAAGATACAGAAGGTGGCAATATTGGAATTTGAACCAACCCCAGAATTCAAATTCTTCCTCCTATTTGCACAATAGGGTTCCTATCCTTTCTCTTTTTCTCACTAAAGGAACTTCCTTTTGTATATAATGCTGATAATGGTAGTCTTCTCATGAGACCACTGTGAGGATTAAATGATTATAAAGCCATAAATCATTTAGACCCACATCTGTTACAGGTTGGTGCTCTGTAAATATGGGCTGTTATTATTAAGTCAAGAAAGGTCCTGGGCTTCCCTGGTGGCGCAGTGGTTGACAGTCTGCCTGCCGATGCAGGGGACGCGGGTTTGGGCCCTGGTCTGGGAGGATCCCACATGCCGCGGAGGAACTGGGCCCGTGAGCCACGACTACTGAGCCTGCGCATCTGGAGCCTGTGCTCCGCAACGGGAGAGGCCGCGATGGTGAGAGGCCCGCGCACCACGATGAAGAGTGGTCCCCGCTTGCCACAACTAGAGAAAGCCCTCGCACAGAAACGAAGACCCAACACAGCCAAAAATAAATAAATAAATAAATATTAAAAAAAAAAAAAAAAAGAAAGGTCCTGAGTTGTAATCATGAACAGAGCTAGATGAGGGTAGAATGCTATAGTATGTCGTTATACTTGTGCTTTGGAATCAGACAGGTCTTGGACAAGTTATTCCAGCCTTCTCTTCGTTAGTAGGATAGAGATACTAACTACATCATTAGTTTGCTGTGAAGGTGAAATTAAACAGTGTATATGAAGTGCATAGCACTTTGCTCCTTGTTACAAGGTTCAGGCTCTGTAAACGAAGGGCTTGCAGCCTGATTTCATTGGCTATTGGCCATTGAGTAGACTGGCTTAAATGTAAAGGATTAGATAAACATTTGAGATTTCGGTGAAAAGCCAACACTTAACATTGATCCATGGCTTGGAAAACCTGATTTTCAAAGTTCTTCATGCCAAAATGCCAGTGCCATATAAATGTACCAGATACTTATGATTGCTAAGCATGCAATTACCTCTCATAATTGGACCTTTTCTTTCTTTTTTTTTCCAGAAGGCTTAATTTTTTAAAAAATTTTTTATAAGCAGGTTCTTATTAATCATCCATTTTATACACATCAGTGTATACATGTCAATCCCAATCGCCCAATGCGTCACACCACCACCCCAACCCCCCTCCGCTTCCCTCCTTGATGTCCATACATTTGTTCTCTACATCTGTGTCTCTATTCCTGCCCTGCAAACTGCTTCATCTGTACCATTTTTCTTGGTTCCACATATATGCGTTAATATACGATATTTGTTTTTCTCTTTCTAACTTACTTCACTCTGCACGACAGTCTCTAGATCCATCCACGTCTCTACAAATGATCCAATTTCATTCCTTTTTATGGCTGAGTAATATTCCATTGTATATATATGTACCACATCTTCTTTATCCATTCATCTGTTGATGGGCATTTAGGTTGCTTCCATGACCTGGCTATTGTAAATAGTGCTGCAATGAACATTGGGGTGCATATGTCTTTTTGAATTATGGTTTTCTCTGGGTATATGCCCAGAAGTGGAATTGCTGGGTCATATGGTAGTACTATTTTTGGTTTTTAAAGGAACCTTCATACTGTTCTCCCTCCATAGTGGCTGTATCAATTTACATTCCCACCAACAGTGCAAGAGGACTCCCTTTTCTCCACACCCTCTCAAGCATTTGTTGTTTGTAGATTTTCTGATGATGACCATTCTGACTGGTGTGAGGTGATACCTCGTTGTAGTTTTGATTTGCATTTCTCTAATAATTAGTGATGTTGAGCAGCTTTTCATGTGTTTCTTGGCCATCTGTATGTCTTCTTTGGAGAAATTGGACCTGTTATTTCTGACGGCCCCACCTTGATGCAGTCTTCATACTTATTTGGGCTGCAGAAAAATAACAGCAACAACAACGCATATTATCAAGGTCAGAACTTAGGGAGGCTTTCCAGAAGGGCCAATATTTTATTTCAAGTTCTACCAAAGGCTGATTCTTTGTAAAAAATGGTTGGTGAGGACATAGGGCCTATTCTTTTTGATGAGTACCATTTTTCACTTACATTTATTTCAGGCAGTTCATGACTTAAAAGGGCAGAAGTCATTGGAAAGGAATCATGTAAAAATGTGATGAGCAGTTTGCTGGAGACAAAAGTCTTTGTGGTGAATGAGGGAAAAGGTATGTTATGTCAGACATTAAACTTTAGAACTTCTGCATCTGTGGAAGATCACAGAACCCCACCTTTGAGTATGTAAGAGTGTGGAAAAACTATAAAGGATGTGTCATTATTATACCGGTCCCTCAGCTGAGGAAATTACTTGATCCTTCAGATATTTTTAAATATCTAACCTTTACATCTTTTCTGCTTTTTTAATTGCTTACCTAAATCGTTGGCTTGAATATTATCAGTGTCATGACAGCCTTAAATTGTGGTCAAAAGATACCAACTTCCAGTTATAGGAAAAATAAGTACTAGGGCTGTAAGCCACAACATGATAAATATAATTAACACCGCTCTATGTTATACGTGAGAGTAGTTAAGAGAGTAAATCCTAAGCGTTTTCATCAAAAGAAAACAATTCTTTTCCTTTATTTTGTATCTGTATGAGATGGTAGATGTTCCCTGAACTGTGGTAATCATTTCATGATGAATGTAAGTCAAATCATTATGCTGAACACCTTAAACTTATATAGTGCTGTGTATAATTTATAGCTCAATATATCAGGAAGAAAAAAATGACTTCTCTCGTTCATATGACATAGTTTAATGGTTTAGATTTGATTTCTTTTAAAAATAAAAAAATATATTTTTAATAAAGTACCTTCTCCTTCCCTCTCTCCCCGCCCCTTGCCAAAAAAAAATTTTTTTTTTTTTAAACCATGTAAGTTAAAGACCTTTGGTGGCTTTCTAACCTGTCAGCTTGACTAGGCTGAATTGCATTTTCCACAATTTGCTTTCCTTCATGCTGCTTTGAGGGCAGCCCCAGCAGAGATTCCTGTGTGAGGCGCGGAAGGCAGAAGAAAGCCCCGGCTTTTTTCAGCTCATACACAGTGTTGCTGATCTGCACATCCTTGGTGGGGGCAGCACTGGGTCTGTAACTGCTCCCCCATCCTCCAACCCTCCAACAGCTCTTCAGACTTTTAGGCTAGGTACACAAACACATATAGGTGTGTGTGTCTAAATGAGCGACAGAAGGCTCCGAGCTCTCTAGGACACCTTGGCACAAAGGTCAGCGGTAAAGGGTTTCAGTCTGTCCAGCTCGTGCTTGTGGATTCCAGCTTGTTCTTGCTTTTCCCCATCTTACATCCATCTTCCATTCCGACAGCCAAGTTAAACATTCGTGACCAATCCATGTGTGCATGTGTATATAATTACATATATGGAGAATATATGCACATAATTATATATATATGGAGAATATACATACATAATATTATATATGAAGAATATTCATATATAACTTTATGTATGTTTTTTCTTTCTTTTTTTTTTTTTCTAGTTGTCTGCTTCTGTGATTGAGCCCTGAGCAATTCCTTGACACCCATCCTAGACTTTCCTCCAGAGATACCCGCTGTTGCCAAGGCTGCGCCATGACCTAGATTTTTTCTGTGCATGTACCTAGACATCACGGATCACACCCAACATGTGTCTCACTGTGCCAGGTGCTTCCATGTGATTTAGAAAAAAGAATGGAGGCTCAGACTGCTTATGCCATCTCTCCTGAAGTGTCATTTTATTGATATCAAGCTAGACTTCTATTTCTCAGATGTCTTTGCTGACCTGACAGTGATCATTCCCCTTTTTGTTAGCAACTAGTCTAATTAAGGTTTTCTGTTAATAACTTAAAGTTTCCCCTCTCTTGCTTGAGTAAGGCAGTTACTTTTGCAACCACTGAATAACATAGGTCACGTAGACTCAGAGTAAGGATTAAAAAACTCATCCATCTACCTGTTATTCCCTCTTTTCTTAGTGATTTATAGGACTTTTTTAGGTCAAGGGTGAACATTCGTAATTTTACACCAGGAAAAAACACCCTTCATATATTTCTCACTTTGATTTATATTGTTTCCAGTTCTGTCAGCCTCAGTGGAGGTCCAAGGTTTGGGTGCAAAATAAAATCAAATGATTGAAAATCTAAATTATGTAAGGCATAGTAATAGCTATTGTGAGAAAATGTAAGAAATTATAAGAAATAACCTCTGTTTTCTAGCTTGTAATCTGGTTAGGGAGATAGGCACAAACATGTAAAAACCTAATTTATAACAAAAGACTTAAATTACAGCTCAAAAAATTGATGATATGTCACAGACTACTGTATAATGAATCACATGAAAGCAGAAGATTTGGAGAAGTTGTTTTCACTTGGAGTTGGGATGGGGGCTGGAGACAGAGGGTGAGAATAAGCTGAGAAGTGTCTTCCAAACTCTTTATCTGCCTGTTGTCTTCCCCAGCCTGAGAAGCTCTGCTTGAAAGAAGAGCACATCAAGTCTTTTTTTTTTTCCTTTTCTTAGCAAAGTCAAATTACTCCTTTTGAATCAAGACTCGAAGACTCATCACTGCTCTGCATCTCTCCACAGCCTCCCCCTGCACCCTGGGTCTTTTCCCAACTGTCCAAACCGCAAAGAGTACGTTTCAAAATCACTTTTACTTACATTCAGCAACAGAAAACCAAGTTACTTTCTTCTAATGTATTTTTTTCTTCGTGATTATTTTTAAACTTACTATTCACACTTAAAATAGGTATATGCCCCCAATTTTTTTTTTTTTTTTTTTTTGCAGTACGCGGGCCTCTCACTGTTGTGGCCTCTCCCGTTGCGGAGCACAGGCTCCGGACGCGCAGGCTCAGCGGCCATGGCTCACGGGCCCAGCCGCTCCGCGGCATGTGGGATCTTCCCGGACCGGGGCATGAACCCGTGTCCCCCGCATCGGCAGGCGGACTCTCAACCACTGCGCCACCAGGGAAGCCCTATGCCCCCAATTTTGATTTAATTTTTTCTGAAGTATGGCCGCGACATTAATCACAAATTCCTGGGTGACTTTTATGTGCAGGCAGGATTGAGAGCCACTGTGCTAAGCATGCTTTGAGAAAAGCTGCCCTGACTAGAACTGGCAGTTTATGTGCCTCTTACCCTATTCCCCCAGTTAGGTGGCAAGCTTGTCAAGGGAGGGATCGGAGCCTTGCTCATCATTGTGATTAATGTATGCACTTCGGGAAAGGGAGCTTCTTGATTAACCCAGGTCTACAATGTATTACCTGGGATTCCAAAATGTCAAAGCTCTGCAAATGGAAAAATGTTTCTTAACTCGTTTGGGAACAAAATCTGACCTCAACTAAGATTGTCTATTTATCGTCTCTTTGTGGATGTTTATTTGTTTCACTGCAGAATGTTAATGTGTTTGATTATGGGGTGCTTCCCTAGACTCACCTGAGGGCATTGCATATTTTAATACACTGCTGCACACGCACACACGCACACACACGCACACACACTCACACACACACACACACTCACACACACACACACACAGGGTATCCAAAAACAGTTGTGAATTGTGAAACACATCTGACCCCAGGGCTTCAGGGAAGATATTGTAGAGCAGTATTTATCGATGTTCCACTTGAGGATTTAAGAAAGCTGAGGTCTTGGGGGCTATGGTAGAATTTAGAATTCAGGCCAGTGGTTCTCAAAACTGATAGAATCACCTGTGGAGCTTTTAAAACCTAGCAGGACTCTGGTGCTACATCCAGAGATTCCGATTCAGTTGATCTGGGTTTGGGCCTGAGCATCAGATGTTTTTTAACTTTCTAGGTTTTACTACTGGGCAGCCAAAGCTGAGAACCAATAACACAGACTAATGATTCTTAGCTGGGAGCTTGCATGCCCCTTCCTTTCATCTGAGGAATGTTTTCAAATGGCAAACGATGCTTTGGAGACACGCCTCCATTGCTTCACACAGTTATTGGGGGCCATCGTCATCCACGAGGAGGGGGTTGAGGCCCTTAGTTGTGTCTGTATAGAAAAAACTGAGAACCAGTGATTGAGAGGTTAGATAGGGCAAGGGAGTTCTAGGTGCTGAGATGAGCTTGGAGAAAGAAACAAAGGCCGGGGATGCAAGGGGCCTAAGGAGAATAGAAAATAGTTTGGATTGACTGAAGGATAAGGCTGGAAAGGCAGTTTTAGGACCTTGTATGCTTACCTTATTATCACTCGAATACTTTTGTTTGTTTCTTTAGATACTTTAAACTGTCCTTTTCTGCATTCATTGTTTAAAGTTAACTTTTTCTGTTCTCCTGCTATCTGGCAGTAAACAGACTCCAATTTTCAAAATTTGTTTAGCAGTGCTTTCCTTTTCCATGGTGGTCTCACTGTTAGCCTCTCTGGTACCAGGTGTGGGTTCTTGATGCAATGCTGTGCAAATTCACAGCAGAAGAGAGTGAATTACGCACTGGAGGTGGGCGGGCGGAGGTGTCTGTGTTGAGAACTAAGTGTGTGGCCTGCCAAGGAACACGCGGAGTTATCATACATAAGGTTGTAACATGTAACGCCGGCTGCTTTCCACCTTGGAGAATTTGTGCTTCATGGGTGGAATGTCATTCCTGTGAGCTATATTGGACACCCACCCTGTTTTAATTTATAGTGGCATGGAAGAGCCATAAATTATGAGCTTTAAAAACCAGCCTCAGTAATGACAAACGAATTGGGTCGTGTAATGTGCATTATTACCATGTTCAGACTGTGTCTGTCTCCTGATAAAATCACCTCCAAAGGTGATTTTATCTCCCTCTTTGGAATCTTAAAACAGTGAAGGAATGCTTCTAAAATGTAACAAAAGTACTTGGTTTAGAGTAAATATTCAACAATGTTAATAATTGTCATCGTTCATGGTTTTTGTTGTTGCCATTTATGGAGGTGTTGTGAGGTTGGTGGCCTGGGCTGTAGCACCTGATCCCTTGGGGACTTGATAAAGTGACCTTCTCAAATGGAAAACCATCTCCCCATAGCTGTCATGCTCCTTTGCTCAAGTTGGCCATGTCATTCCCATCAATCTTCAAATTGGGACCAAATATGTGATTAGGCCTAGCTTAGGAAGAGATGCTTGAGTATTTAAACTTGAGTCCTTTGTTGTTGGCTATTTGAGAAAAATGAATCTGTAAGAGGCACCTTGGTTTAGAGGAAAAGGTCCCAGATTAGGAGGTTAAAGAACTGGGTTCTCATTCGGGTTCCACTACAGACTAGAGTTGAAGGCATGAGCAGGTTGCTTTGTAGTTCTGGGCACTCCCTTATGGGTAAATGGAAAAATCAAACTAGCTGACTGCTATCATCCTAACCCCCTCTATGGTTATTTGATTATGAGTTTAAAGAAAACCAATATTAAACTGAAATGGTAGACGCTGAAGGTTTTCTGCCTGAAAGCCTGCACAAGGGATTAGCAAGCTGCAGGCTGAAGAACAAATTCGGATTGCCACCTGTTTTTGTATGATATGTGAGCAGAGAAAGTTTTTTTTATGATCTCCAACAATTATATTTTAAAGGATTATATAAGTACCTACATAATCTACTTAATTTTGCCCCTTGGTTGAAAGCCTAAAATATCTGCTATCTGGCCCGTTACAGTAAAACTTTGCCAACTCCTGTATTATTCACAGAAAGTTAAAATAGGGACCCTTGTGATGATCTTTAGTTACCAAAGAAAGGTTTACTCCACGCTTCTCTTCAAGGTGGATGACGCTCTTATATTTTCCCATGAGTGAAATTAATCATTCCTTTTGCTTTTAATTAGTGCTTTAAAAAGCATTCGATTTTATCAGAAGAATGGCAGTCATTTTTACAATTAGATTTAGATTGGGGATGGCCTCAGCCTTTTATGTTCCTTTTTGGCAATCCGAGGAGAACATATTGTTTCTTTTTTTCATGATTCATACAGCACAGAACTCTGTTTCTGGGAAAAACCAACATAACTGGTTGTGCCCTGGGATTTTCAGTTCTGGAGCTGGGCAACATGCCTCTTTCTTTTCTGACCATGAAGATATAAGGATATGAGGGCTGATGCTATCAGTGGTCCATAGGTCTCTAGCCTTTCAAAGAGGTGTAAAGAATGAAGCTGGCATAGGGGTACCAGAAAAATCTGTAACAAAGAGGGAGAAACAAGCTTGCAGTTTGGGACCCTGCTTCATACTCCTGCCCTTTCTGCTTGTGTGAGCCCCGATTTTCCCCTTTTGCCCAGGTTAGCTCAAATGGGGTTGTAGCTAGAGTATTTTTGGCTGGAAAGACTATTCGTTTTTCTCTGAATGTGAACCTTGGAACTTCGGGATGTGACCTTTTTTAAAATTTTATTTATTTTTTTATACAGCAGGTTCTTATTAGTTATCCATTTTATACACATCACTGTATGCATGTCAATCCCAATCTCCCAATTCATCACACACACACCCCCGCCACTTTCCCCACTTGGTGTCCATACGTTTGTTCTCTACATCTGTGTCTCTATCTCTGCCCTGCAAACCGGTTCATCTGTACCATTTTTCTAGGTTCCACATATATGCGTTAATATACGATATTTGTTTTGCTCTTTCTAACTTACTTCACTCTGTATGACAGTCTCTAGATCCATACACGTCTCCACAAATGACCCAATTTCATTCCTTTTTATGGCTGAGTAATATTCCATTATATAGATGTACCACATCTTCTTTATCCATTCATCTGTTGATGGGCATTTAGGTTGCTTCCATGATTTGGCTATTGTAAATAGTGCTGCAATGAACATTGGGGTGCATGTGTCTTTTCGAATTATGGTTTTCTCTGGGAATATGCCCAGTAGTGGGATGGCTGGGTCTATGGTAGTTCTATTTTTAGTTTTTTAAGGAACGTCCATAGTGTCTGTATCAATTTACATTCCCAGCAGCAGTGCAAGAGGGTTCCCTTTCCCTACATCCTCTCCAGCATTTGTTGTTTGTGGATTTTCTGATGATGGCCATTCTAACTGGTGTGAGGTGATGCCTCACTGTAGTTTTGATTTGCATTTCTCTAATAATTAGTGATGTTGAGCAGCTTTTCACGTGCTTCTTGGCCTCTGTATGTCTTCTTTGGAGAAATGTCTATTTAGGTCTTCTGCCCGTTTTTGGATTGGGTTGTTTGTTTTTTTAATATTGAGCTGCATGAGCTGTTTATATATTTTGGAGGTTAATCCTTTGTCCGTTGATTCGTTTGCAAATATTTTCTCCCATTCTGAGGGCTGTCTTTTCGTCTTGTTTGTAGTTTCTTTTGCTTTGCCAAAGCTTTTAAGTTTCGTTAGGTCCCATTTGTTTATTTTTGTTTTTATTTCCGTTACTCTAAGAGGTGGATCAAAAGATATCTTGCTGTGATTTATGTCAAAGAGTGTTCTTCCTATGTTTTCCTCTAAGAGTTTTATAGTGTCTGGCCTTACATTTCGGTCTCGAATCCATTTTGAGTTTATTTTTGTGTATACTGTTAGGGAGTATTCTAATTTCATTCTTTAACATGTAGCTGTCCAGTTTTCCCAGCACCACTTATCGAAGACACTGTCTTTTCTGGGATGTGAACTTGTTTGGAAATAGGGTCTTTACAAATGTAATTACTTAAGAACCTGGAGAAGAAACCATCCAGGATTTTGAGTGGACCCTAAATCCAGTGACTGATGTCCTTATAAAACGTCCTCTCCTTGGGGGACACACAGAGAAGGCCATGTGAAGATGGAGGCAGAGATTGGAGTGATGCTACCACAAGCCAAGGGAATTCAGAAGCTACCAGAAGCTGGAAGAAGCAAGGAAGGATCTGCTTAGAGCCTTTGGAGGCCCTGCTGTCTCCTTGATTTAAGACTTCTGGCCTCCTGAATGTGAGAGAATGAATTCCTGTTGCTTTAAGCCACCCATCTGTGGTAATTCATGATGACAGTCCTCAGAAATTAATGACTCTTCTAGTATCTGGTCAAAGAGAACAAAAGCATCTCTTGCTTTTCTGAGTACCTAATGGAGGCCACAGCACTTCACCTGGGTTACAGTTGTCATCGTGCTGCACTATAATGACAAGCTCACATCTCTCTGTTTTCTACTAGGGCTTGTCTCTTCAAGGGTAAAGATCCTGGTCGTCCTTTGGATCTGCTCCCTCTCCTAGCACAGTGCCTGGTCCGTCACTGATGCCCAATGAAAATTTGTTGCATGAATGAAAGAATGAAGATATCCAACACTGCACTAATCAGTGAAGGGGAGGAACAAAACCATGGGGTTTCTCCAGGAGTTTAAAAGCCTGGATGGGGAGGAAAGATGAACCTGAAGCAGATATCCTGCAGCAGTGCTAATGAAAACCAGTCTGAGTGTGACTCAAGGAGATGCCAAGGATATATTTAATTCATACAGCTCTCTACACCTGTCCCCTCCCTCTGGCCTCCACAGCACAGCATCTGCTCTGGAACCAGATTGGCTGGCTCCACAGCCTGGTTCTGCTACCTGGGAAGCTGAGTGACTCTCCCAGCCAGTTTCCTCACTGGAATCTGGTTTTTAAGGGTTTTATGTGGGTCAAATAAGATAATACATGTAAAGTGCTTAGACAGTGCCAAGCAACAAGTAAGTGCTCAGAAAGTGTTAGCGGGTGATAACTATTATTATTCCAGTCTTTTCTCTCAGGCACTGCTCCTCATTTCCACAGAACACTCTGCCATTACCTTGAACATGACACTTCTAAAACCCAACTTTACCTCCCTCCACCAACTGGCTTCTCTCTCTCTCTTTTCCTTAGAGTGCATCTTCTCCCCGGCAGCCTTACTTAAAACCTTAAAGCCGTGCTTAACTTCCTGCTTGTCTGAATACATCAGCAAATTCCCTGTAAACTCTTTTCCACTTGTCCTTTCCTGTTAGCTCCTGCTACTACACGTCCTAATTCAAATCAGAAGGTCACTGGCAATTCATACAGGACTCAGAGTGCCTGTATTCCTTCAGCTAATTATAAATCATGGTTAAAGTCCTGTGTGTGTGCAGAGTATGAATACAGGCGTACAATCCGTGTATGTACTGTATATATAAGCAGTGCTATTTGTTATGCAGCATGTTCCTTGAAATCTTCAATATTTATTATGATTCGAATTTTCTTTTGTTCTTAAGCAAAGACTATTTTAATTCAAAATTTATGTGTTGTTTTGTAAGGTTTCAGTAGATGGAAATTATGTCTTATGCTTCTTGTCTCCCATAGAGCACATGGCAGGTGCTGGGTATATTCTAGGGAATTACTCAGGCCCAAACTCTAGGGAATCCCCCTCCATGTCTCTGGACAGGCAACTCCACCTCCAAAACACGGCAAGTCTGGCCAGCTCACCCTTCAAAGACATGGCAAATAGAATCCCATCTCCCCTCTGCACTGCTGCACTCAGGGTCTAATCACCACTGTCTCTTGCCTAGATGACTCGAAACATCTCTTCCTGGTAACCCTCTCCACCCTTGTCACCTTTAATTCTATTCTTCACACAGCTTCCAGAAGGATGTTTTAAAAACATAAACCTTAAAATCCTATCTATCACACTTAGAAGACATTTCAAACTTGAACCCTTTGGAGTGGCCTCTTCTCCAAGATAAAAACATTTTTGTTTTGAAAACAGGGAATGTTAGTATCAACAAGAGGTCCTGGGAGGGACAGGGAGGGCCCCAAGGGGCTTCTATAATTTAACATTTTTCTCACCTTGTGTCTAGGTATTATCCCTGCCACCTATTCTGCTCTAGCCGTTCTTGCTTTCACTTATTCCACCAGCATTCAAGTTCCTATCTGTTGCATGGCGTCAGTCACATTTCTGCTGCAATTATGCTGTATAATCCCCCATTTCCCCAGATCTTAGTGGCTTAAAATGAAAACTTTTCTCTTGCTCATGGCTATGTGCACTGTTGGGACAGCTCTGCTTCAGGCTGGGGTCGGGGTCAGGTGTGCCCCACTGGTCTTTCATCCTGGAAGCGGTGACCACCACAACATGTGCTTCAGATGACAGATGGCAGGGACAGTGGGGACCAAGCAAAACCATACAAGGACACTCAAAACTTTTGGACAGATGTGATTTTATGACATCCACTCCCATACCGTTGGGCCCAAAGCCCTACACACACCAGAGCCTGAGGTTGGTGAGGGGAGAAACTGCGCAAGGCCATGGCATGGCTGGGCAGGGAAGGAGATGTGTAACACATAAAACTCTCTACCTGTTGGCCTCAGGGACTTTGCTGCTGCTGCTGCAACTTCGCCTGGGCTACTTTTCCACCAGATTTCATTTCTTCACTTTATCCAGGTCTTTGTTCAAATGTTACCTCATCAGAGGGACCTTCCTTGATCTCCCCTGAGATAGAAACCCAGAAACCCAGTCATTCTATAATATTTATCCTGCTCTATTTTCATTCTTAGCGCTCACCTCCCCATGAACCGATCTACCGTATTATCTACCGATCTACCTGTGTACCTGCCCTTTTCCGTGGTATCAGGAGCCTCGCTGAGCTCCATCTCTGTATCACCAGTAGGTGAACCAGTGCAGTGCATCTCTGTATCACCAGTAGGTGAACCAGTACTGACCTGTCAGTACTTGATAAGTAGTGGTTAGATTAAGCAAATTACATAATACTAATGACTGCTTTTCTTTTCTTAGAAGAAAGAGTAATTAAATGGGTAAAATTACAATCAGAACTTGTCATGCCAGGAAGATTATATAATTTTTTTGTTATGTTTGAGGCTGTGTGTGTGTGTGTGTGTGTGTGTGTGTGTGCGCATGGGAGCATGTGCTTGTTTTCTGATTTTATTGGAAGGTTACTTTAGTGCATTCTATATTCCCATATAGACTTAGATGTCTTAGCTCTAGACATACCTTAGCTCTAATGTTCTAATTAATAGAACGTTTACAATTCTACAAGTCCTAAAGATATTTTACAATCTTTGTCCTCAAAATCAGCCTTTTCTCTTGATTTCCCTATTTTCCTTGAGTGAGACCTATTCTTCTATACTTAGAACTCTAGAATTATGTTTGGCATTTAATTTTCTCTTTTCCTCCTCGCTGTGTAGACGTGTCACCCCAGTGTCTCCCACGCAGTTTCCTCCTTTTCTATTTGTACTTCCGTCTCTGAGTTTCAGTCCTCTCTCCTTCCCTGAACAACGAGATCTTGACTGGTTTTGCTGATCCACGTCTGTTGTACATACTACGTGCTAGAACTCTTGTCCTAAAGTGAAGTTCTGATTATCTGACTCCTATGTTTAAAAACATTCAGTTTCTTCTAGTTGCAGGTTATATTAAGAAAAAAATCTAAGTAGAAAATGCAGTTTTCTTGCTGCTTTAAAATATGTCATTCTTCTTTCACCAAAACGACTTTAGAGAATTATTTGCTCTGGATTAAAACAAAAATCAGTGATCAACACTTCAGAAAAGCTTAAAAATTATTTATTATTTATCTGAAGTTCAAATTTAACCATGTGTGTCCTATATTTTTTGTTTGTCAAATCTGACAACTCTACCTTGAAGGCAAGAGCAGGAAGGAAACCCTTGAAGAATTCGTAAAAAACAAAAAGCAAACACACTAACAAAAAACCCCATACGAATCTATCACAAAAATTCCAGCCTCAGAGAACCCAAGATTATTTGATTATGCATCAAAGATTTCATATTCATCCTATTGAATTACATACATAGCAAATTTTGTTACTATGCATCTGAGTAGCATACTGTGGAAATATTGGTGGTTACCTTGTCAGTGTGGTCATTTGCCTTGTACAATCAATTCAGATTTAGTAATGCCTCCCAGGAATTCCAAGAATAAGTAGAATAAGTAAAATGTCCTAATGCCACCACACAGCATCTTTCATATGAAATCTTTCCAGTGTCTTACGAATGGAACATTCACATAAATCATTTCCAGTTTGCACATGGCAGAGGGTCCAAGGAGTCAGAAGGGGAGCATAGATGTCTGGCTTAAGCTGTCCCCTTACAGGCTTCCAAGCACATTTTTCATGGACTGTGGAAAGCGTATCTTTTCAAAGCACAAAGTGAGTGTGCGCTCAGAAGGGAATGGATGACAATGACAGTAATGACAAAGCCTTACAGATATATGTTGCTGACAAACATAATCTCATTTGAGCCTCATAAAACGCTTGTGAGGTAGGCATTACTTCCTTTTTACAGGGGAGGGAACTGAAATCAAAATGGGAGAAATGTAGTTAAAAAGTCACTGGAATAAAAGCCTATATTATTTTGCAAGGCAAAGTTATTAAGTGACGAATATTAATTTCCTTGAAGCTGATGTAACCTTCCCCTATATAATGCTAGTGATATAGCTTCGGTGCCTAGATGGAAGATGTCCAACTTTTAAATTTGCCACTGAGGAGTGACTGAGAAAATTGTACTGACCTAATTTTTAGCGGTACGGACTTTCAAATATAACCAATTTTTTCGTTGCCTTACTACTTGTCCAGTAATGGCACTAGTACCCATGTTTTGAGCACTTAAGTGTGCTGGATGCTGCCAGGTGCTTGATAATGAAAAATCAAAGTCTAAAGGACAGGTAATATTCACCATTATTCCATTAAATCCTCAGTACTTTAGCCAGTATGGTCTGTTCCACCAGCTTTGTAGAAATAATGAGTCAAATCTCTTTTTTGTTTTCCGAATTAATCACCGGAGCACCCAGGCATCAGGAAGCTCACTTTTGATCCTTTGACTCTCCATCCCCATGGCCTACCACCCCTTAAAATTGTTCCAGAATCCTGAGGGCTTACTGAGTTTAAAAAAGGCCAGTGCTATTCTCATAGACCAAGCAGAAAGGGAAAATTGCCAAACCTTGTTTTTGTTCCAACCCCATGGTGCCTATTTTGTTGAATACAGGTCCTGAATGGTCCCTTGTGCAGGCATCCATCCTGTGACAGAGCTCTTGTTGACCCAGGGCATGTTCAGCCTGTGGTCTTGCCCATACTTGTTCTATAGGGCTCTGTCCACACTCACGTAGTTGGCCAGCGTTCCTTATGTTACAGTAGCTTGTCAGGAAAGTTAGAGAGCCTGATTTGGAGAGGTATCTAGGTCCAGCCACACACTGTGCTGGAATCAGCTTCTCCCACAAAGCCTTAGGTTCTTACGTTGATGCTGGATCACCAGGCCAGACTCACCCCTCCCTCCTGGCAAGTTCTGCATACATCTCAATGGGGTCTCCATCTGTAGACAGGCCTTGGTCAGGGCCACCCTGTTCTATGTGACAGATTTTTCTAACTTGAATTCTTGGGGAGTGGGGTTGTTCATTCCCTCATGTGTTCGTTTATCCAGGCAACATTTATTGTACCCCTACTTTGTGCTAAGCACTGTTCTTATCAGTGAACGAAATTAAGTCTCTGTCTTCATTGACTTATATTTTGAGCAAAGGTGGAAAATAAATGGAATAAAAGATTGAATGCATAGAATGTCAGATTGTGATAATGCTATGGAGAATAAAAAAGCAGGTGATGGAGGAAGACATGGGGGTGCTGTGGACAGTCGCTGTTTTAAGCAGAGAGGTCAGTGCAGGACTCACTGAGAAGGAGATAGTTTATGAAAAACTTGAAGGGGTAGAGGGAGTTAGTACTGCAGCTCTCTGGGGAAAGGGCATTCCAGGCAGAGGGAACAGAGAGAACAGAAGCCCTGTGGTGTGAATGTGCTTTGTGTGTTCTGGGAAGAGCAAGAAGGCTTGCATGGATTTGATGGCCAGATAACAGAAAGCCCTATAGGCCATCTGAAGAATTCATACTTGATGTAATTTAGAGTTCAGCAGATATATCTGGAGCAGGCAGTGTATAGATGTTGGGGAGAAAAAAAAATGTGTCAGGAACGTCCCCTGCTATAAGGAGCTCAAAATCTTGGGGTGGGGACAGGCTAATAAATAGCGGAGGAAGGTTCCATACAGTATAAGTGTGGTGAGAGTACAAGGTACCACGGGCACTCAGAGCAGGGCTTGCCGAGTCTGGGAAGTCGGAGAAGGGTCCTGGGGTGGGAGGTGGAGCTTTTGCTAAGGTCTGAGGACATTGTCATGGGAGGTGGGGGACAGGATATTCCTGGCAGCAGGAACAATGTGAACAAAGGCCAGGAAACATGGAAGAGTTTGAAGAACTTTTACATGTTCAGTATTAGTGTTTCCCTTCTGTCATGGAGAGGGATAATGAGACTCCCAAGGCTGTAGGGGTCAAATCAAGGAGAGCCAGGCATGACATTTCGGGAGTGAAAGGAAAGTCCTGGAGGTGTTTTGGAGGAAGAATGACGTGGTCAGATTTTAGGAAGATGGCTTTAATCTAGGAGAATCCTGTGGCGTGAATTCCAATAGAGTAAGATGAGCAGAGATGGGTTGGGAGAAATTGCAATTATCTGGATGAGAGTCTGAGCGAGAGCAGAGATCACACCATCAGGAGAACTTGCCAGCTGCCTGCATGTGAAGAGCAGTATCGAGGCAGTGTATCATGGAGCTGGGTTCAAATCCTGACTCTGCCACCTGTGTCTATGACATCTTAGGCAAGTAACTTACCTTTATACCCTTCAGTGGATCATCCTTTCCTTGTTCCCTTTCCTGATTTTTACCAGCCTCAACCTGCATTCCTGACACTGTTGGTACAAGCTCTTGCTCAGGTTTCATATTCTCCCCCATCCTGAGCACCCATCACATTTCTTCTCTCTTTAAATCCAGGCTCACTGACATGCTGTCAGAGTCACATGGCTTTCTTACTAAGCCTTCCCATTCTTTCTTCATAAGGACACTTTGTAATTAAATGCTTAGAACAGCATTTTTTAGAATTTCCTTTTTGATGCTACACTCTAGAATACCTGGTCTCTGTTCATTTCTTTAATTTTTTGGACCTTGTTGATATGTGCCCTCTAGAACCTCAGCATCCTGCAGTCCTGGCTTCATGCACACTTTCCCACTCTCTGGATGGCTCATGTGTCTTAGACACTGGTAGACACCGGCAGTTTGCATGCTTCCTCTTCTCTACAGGTCAGGTTGGGATGGTGTTGGGTAGGAAATGAGGGGTCTGAGTGTAGTGGGCAAGAGGGGCAAGAGAGGTGACTTCAGGGAATACCCAACGTGAGCTCATGATAGGTCACAGCTGGGCACATATATGTGTGCTGATGAATGTGTACATGCAAGTGTAATAGGAAAGAACAAATCTGACTCCATATTGGATCTGCTTCTTTTACTTTAACCTTTGTATTCTACTGCTTTTGTTACAAGTTAATACTAAAGGGATATTGCCTGTAGCTTAAAGTATACATAATGGCCCATCTCTGGGAAACCTGCCTCCCATGGCTGAGTGTTAAACTAAAATACCTTTGTTTAGCTCACAGGAAACATCCTGACCAGGCCCACATGTGAACTGCCACAGGAAAGAAGAAATTAACACATCCCCTCTGGAGTCTGGCTAGAACCCAGAAACATTTGCAACAATTTATACCCCTTTTTACTTTACCTCCCCACCTCCTCTTCTTTGTTCTATAAAAGAAACTAGCATACAAACCTGGGCAAGATGGTTCTTTGGGACACTAGTCCACCATCTTCTCGGTCTGCTGGCTTTCTGAATAAGGTTGATATTTCTTGCCCCAACAACTTGTCTCTCAATTTATTGGCCTGTTGTGCAGTGAGTAGTACGAGCTTGGACTCGGTAACACAAGCTCTCCCAAGTGTGTGCATGACTATGGTTTCTGGTGTGGGTTTATGTAGAGGGGTGTTGATTGGCTGGGTCTCTACATTGGCCTACATGCTCTCAAATGTTAATATGTGTACATAATGTGAACAGAGGCCCCTTAGATGTGGCATTAATTGTGCAGTACACACTAAACATAGTACTGGAAGCGGTGGCTGGTTTTTCAACCCGTTCAACACATTCAACAATCCCAGAGGCATTTACCCCAGCACCTGCGGAAGAGTCTGCATTTCTTAATGGAAGTCATAGCAATCAGAAAAGGCTTATCACCCCTAACAAAAACCATGGTTAGGGACCTGGCACCATGGCCTTTGCCCAGCCTCCTTGGCTGAGATAACTTAGTCTGGGACATCATTGCTGAGTGCATTTTTCTCTGAACCACTCAGAGGGCCCACACCTCTCAGGTGCAGTCAGCTGTCTTCTGAAATGACTGTCATCCTAGAACCATAAAATAGCTAATGGCATACTGCTAACCCATATGCTACTCAAGTCAGTGTGACTTTAATTATTTCTCTTGGGATGAGCTCAAGGTCTCAGAGAATCTCAGAAATCTTGGAATAAGACTGTGACTTAATATGCAGCCAGACAGGGTGTGATGGATCCCCAGTAGGGCTTAGCAGCTGTGGCCCATCCACACTGAAGCAGTGGTGTACACAGATGTTGCTATGGTGACCTCCATAACTCAGAGGGTGTGGGAATTTAGGGGTTCTCAGGGGAACTCTGCAGTTCCTCTCACCAGGCCCTTGTAATCTGGCATTCCCAGGCTTTTGAATCCAAGTTGTACCAATTAAGATCTCTAAAAATCTTGTCCCCTGGTATGCACATGCAACAACCATGTGAACTTTAATGGGAGAGCTTTTGTAGGTGTGTGCACATATGTGTATGTGTGTGTGTTATGAAAATGTGATGAAAATTTTATATTTGTATTAATGTCTCACAAGGCAGAACACAACCCATGCATCCTATCTCATCTACATTTCCTAAAATCATAACGCTTTACTCGGTATACAGTTAGTTACCAGAAGTCCAAAGTGCTTTCTCTTTATGCTCTGCTGTTACTCCCTTGCAACAGTTTTGACTTTGTGTCTAAACTTGAATAATAATTTAATTAACTTGTTTAACAAGAATTACTGAATACCCATTCTGTGTATAAAGTTTTACTTTCTGGTTAGATCTTGTTTATGAAAAAATGGTATGAGAGGAGAATTAATTTTGACTGAAGCTGTGGTATCTAGTGTTTCCTGGTACAGTTTCATCATTAAGAATCTCTACCTTAAAAAAACAAAGGGTCTGATTTAGTAATGTGGATATGCAGAAACAATGTACGTCAATTTATAATGTCTGCAAATGAAGAAAATTCTTTACCTGGTCGACAATAAATTGGTTCTTAGACATAGCTAATCAATCAAAAAACTCATTCATTCATTCAACCCACATTTATTGAATATATGCTCTGGGCAGGGGGCAGGTCTTGGGTATAGTATGATGAATGAAACAACTAGAGTCCCCTTTTTCATGAGCTAATAGGCTAGTGGAGGAGGGAGACACAAATGCATAAACCGACATGAATACATAATTGTGACTTGAAAAATACATGCAAGAATTAAACAGAACAAAGTGATAAAGGATACCTGAAATGTACATGACACATGGAATATGATTACATGTATGATTAATACTATGGCATACTCAGAGACTTCTCTCTGTGGTGGAGAAGAAAGGGACTTTTGTATTTGTGTATTACACATGTCTGGTTCAAATCATGGTCATTTGTGTTCATGGCCAGACAAGGAAGGAGAGACATCAGTCTTTGGTTTCTTTTAAGACCAAAATAAATTTTATTTCCTCACTCTGGGGGTGAGAGAAGACTATATTTCACCACCCCTATGCTCTCTAAGCCACAGGCAGGCGCAATTCCCCCTTACAATTTACACAGACCAATTTTTGTTTGTATCTTTCCCACAAAGCATTTCGTTTACACTAGTGTATTTCTCTTTAATATAACAGTACGTACTATAACAGTTTAACATAGCTATTTTAAAACATCCCTAGAAAATCCTTAGGAAATAAAATGTGGAGAAAAGCGATGTTCATGGATTAGACAATCTATATTGTGAATATAACCATTTTCCCGAAGTTAATCTATAAGTGGGAATTCCGTGCACCTTATTTCATATAATATTTAGATGTCTGCCTACTGGTTTTACCAATATGTCAAAATTACCTGATTTTTATTTGAGGTTGGGAGTGAGTTAGGAGGGAGTGAGAGTAGAAATACCATCTCATTAAAAACATTTTATTGGAGTATAGTTGTGTATGGGTAACCACCCGTCACTAGAGGTTACCCTCATGATCTATTTCATCTAACCTTAATTACCCCCAAAGGCTCCATCTCCAAATACTATCACAGTGCAGGTTAGGGTTTCAACATATAAATTTGGGGGGGGACACAAACATTCAGTGCATAGCACAGAGTCTCATCTCTGATGAAGCATCTGGGATTGTGGACTGTTTTACACCTAGGGACATTGGCAAGAAGCCTACAGAAGAGAATGCACTCTGAGCTTTCTTGTTCCTAAGTTCAAAGAAACTGCACAGTTCCACAGACCCTGGAGCTGTGCCTGGTTTAGTTGGGGCCTTTCATATTTCATAGCAGTCATACTGCCATGGATGGTGATAAGACTGCTGGGCAGGAGGTGATGGCATCACAGTCTAACTCAATTCCAGCTTTATTCACAGAATCAGGACAGGTTCTAGCAGCCACACAGAAGGCAAAAGGTAAAGAAAGGCCTCTCAGATACCTCTTACAAATGATATAATTATTCTGGACAAACCACAATCCCTGTAACTGCTACTTTAAAAAGTCTCAAATTAAACTTAGGTTAGATTTTCTTTTATTAAAATTAAATGTTAACTACACATAAGATAATATTTATAACATATATGAGAAATAAAGAATAATAATAAAATGAACACCCATATACTTGACCCCAGCTTGAGAAATGGAATATGAACAGCACGTCTTCTGTGCCTTTTCTGATCCTATCCCTGGCCATGCTCTCCTTAAAAGTACCCACTGGCTGGATTTTTGTGTTCTTTTTCATCTTCTTGCTTTTCTTTATAGATTTTACCACATATGTATATAACCTACAGTCATATATTTTTAGTTTTGTACTTTTTGAACTATATATAAATAGAAAGCAAGATTTTCTTTGGCTATTTACTGTGATTACATGTTCCGTTTCAGAATGTTGCCACAGGTATAATTTTAAAAAGAATACTTCAGAGACACCTCATTTCCCCAAATTTTCCCTTCTGATGCTTCCATTAAGTGTAAATTGGAAGAAAAAGAACAAAAGCAATGCTGCATGTTTTTGACTATGATTATCTTCTATGATAATTCTTCCTTGAGTCTATGTGGTTTGTGTGTGTGAGATTGAAGGGGGAAGGGCAAAGGGTAAAGGGAACGCAGACGTTCTCATTGCTTCTATGATTGTTGAAATGAAACAGAACTGACCAACCAGAGCATTCCATCCTTGGGCCACTGTGATAGCTTCAGGGTAAATATGGGACTAAAGTCAGGTCAGTAGAAGTCCAATCCCTGACCTTTTTACAATTATGTTTTACTTTTTAAGCCTTTAGATCATCACTGTCAATAGAACCCAAACTGTATGGATAACCTTTTTTTAAATTAAAATATATTTGACATATACCATTCTTTAAATATAAGGTATACAATATGTTAATTTGGTACATTTATATATTTTAATATGGTTGCCACTGTAATGATAATTATCACCTCTATCATGTTACATAATTATCCTTTCTTTTTATTGGTTGTAATAAAAGTTCTATTTTCTTAGCAAGTTTGATGATTATAGTACAATATCGTTGTCTATATTCACTATAATGTGCATTAAACAACATGTGTCCAGTTCTCCCACCTCCATCCCCTGGTAACCACCATTCTACTCTCTGTTTTTATGAGTTTTTCTTTTTCAGTTTCCACATATAAAATATCATACAGTACTGGACTTTCTCTGACTTATCTTACTTAGCATAATGTTTTCAACGTCCATCCATTTTGTTGCAAATGGCGGGATGTCCTCCTTTCTCATGGCTGAATAATATTCCATTGTATATATTTCAGAAGGTCCATTCATCTGTTGATGGACACTTAGGCTGTTTCCATATCTGGGCCGTTGTGAATAATGCTTCAATAAACATGGGAGGGCATATATTTCTTCAAAATTCTGTTTTCATTTCCTTTGGGTCTCAAAGGTGAAATTGCTGGATCATGTGGTTGGTAGAGCTTTTTAATTTCTTGAGGAAGCTCCATATTGTTTCCCATTAAATGATGTGGATACTTTTTATAGTAACAACATTATTAATGGTTTTGCTGAAATGAAGCCCAACAAGGAAGAATAATCTTAAAGAATAGATATTAATAACTTATAAATTATGGATGTCTATTTTATAGCTCAACTACCCATCACAAGGCCACCGGACTGGGACACTCTGAACAGAACACCTAGACTTGTGCAATAACAATTTGATTCAGTCATCCTCAGTCAGATACAAAGCATAGCTTCACACACATTTTTATTTTGTTGTTATGAATGCATATTTATTAAGAAGGGAGGATAAAGATACTCTATTGGCTTTTAGCTTGGGGTATATTTTACAGTATTTAGCCATGTGCTCTACAGGCCTCCATTTCTACTCTTGCCCTAGACATCACAGTTGTCTCCAGCAGAGCTGGAGCTTATTCCCATCTCTAGAGAACCCCTGGTTTCAACCCTTATGTTTCTCCAAATACGTGTCAGTGCTTCCCTTTCCATCTCCCTGTATTCCTATTAGCACCTTCTGCTTATCTGACAGCAGGAAGCTATTTTGACAAGTCTAGCACTGGGTCGATTTCTTCTAGCCCTGGGTCGATTTCACACTCCTCTGTTAGGTGAGGCTTGCCCTCTGAGCACTGCTGCCGCTGCAGAGTTGCAAGGCTTCATCTCAAAGGGCTGAGGCCCAAGAGGATTTTGTTGGGGCCACTGTGTGTATGTGTGTGTGTGTGCACAAGTCTGTGTTGAGATGGGTATGAGCATGGAAAAAATGGTAGGAATAAAGAAAGGGAGGGCTTCCCTGGTGGCGCAGTGGTAGAGAGTCCGTCTGCCGGTGCAGGGGACACGGGTTCGTGCCCCGGTCCGGGAAGATCCCACATGCCACGGAGCGGCTGGGCCCGTGAGCCACAACTACTGAGCCTGCGCGTCCGGAGCCTGTGCTGCACAACGGGAGATGCCACAACAGTGAGAGGCCCACGTACCGAAAAAAAAAAGAAAAAAAAAAAAAAAGAAAGGGAAATGAAGAGGAGATATTTTGAAGGAATAAGTGGAAATAAGATGAACATGTGTACAAACTGATAACTGATGGGTCTTGGTCTTAAAATTTCAAAAAGAGACAAATGATGGCGAGCATAGGGCCCTGAGGATCATCAAAAAGAGAACCATCTCTTCATCAGTAGTCATGGGAAGCACACTTTGAGAACTGCAGGTATTCAGAGTCATAGTTTCTTTAGCTTACAGGGTAAATGTGAACCAATTATCTTTAATGGACAAATCAGAATTTTTTAGCCAAACCTTAGTCAGATTCATTAAGACGGTTTTACACTGCTTTATGAAACTCTGACCCCATTTGGCCGTCTCCTCTGTCTACTTCAGGCTAAGCTTCCCGAAGAGGTGAAACCCTCTCAATCAATTGGCCAAGTTAGCTATTGCCTCATGAGTCCAAATGTCCTTTGAGAACGAAAACCTAACAGGTAGTTCTGGGCAGTGGCTCGGGGTTCCGAAATGTATCAATAGGAATTAAAGGCAGTTAATAATGAAAGGAAATCCCTACACTCTCTCCTTAATAATTTATAGTTCCAGTTTGCTTCATAAGAAGAAATAGGGAGAAGGGAGATAAAGTAAGGTGAGAAAAAGAGTTCGGGAGAAAAACAGAATCAAGAGACAAGCTACAAAGCAGGAGGTTGGAGAAGCTTCATTACATTGTCCCCCTAGTGGTTGTGACTCCAGTGAGGAGATAATTAGTTTACCAGGGGACACCATTCCTGGGTCTGGAGGAAATGTAATGGGATGATTATGCTGTAAACAGTAATCACATCATAATTTGCGGTTCCTACCTAGGAAAGGAGAAGATGTGAGAGTGAACTGAGAAAATTTTTCTCCTAATATGATCTGAAAATCAAACACTCGTGTTAGAATCACCTGGTTGTTTGTCATGTCCTTGATTCCTGGGCCTCAACTGAGATTTACTGAAGCAGAAGCTCTGAGATGAGGGCCTGGGGATATGCATTAAAATTTTTTTTTCTTTTTTCACAGGAGGTTCCTATACACAATGAAGTTTGAGAATTACTGGCTTAGAAGATAGCAAAGAACATAATTTTCTTTTATCCATTTTCTTAACTTGTGTTTTGACTGATGGGAAGTGAAGTAACACTGAAGAATACCAGGGCAAACTCAGAAAATCTCTGTAAAACAGAAGCTTGCTCTCTTAGTGTGTCACTGAATGAGCCAGCTGCCAGTGTAGAAGGCTGGTTCAACATCTTAACCTAATTTGGAATTTGAACAATTACATAATCATGTGAGCCAATTCCTTATAATAAATACTATTGGTTCTGTTTCTCTGGAGAACCCAGACAATGACAATATTATTCTGATCGGCTTTTTTCCTGTATTTCCTTGGCATATGTGTGTCCTTGGTTAGCACATCAAGTATGCAGAGGCTAGCATATGGGAGTGTCTCCACAGGAACAGGCATGACAAGTCAGGAACAGAGATTACAGGTAGATATGGGGTCTTGGGTCACGTGGTCTGATTTAAATGCTTCAGAGTACGTATCTGGAGTCAAATCAGGGCTTGGCCCTTTATCAGCCAGCTGGACTGACTTAATCACTTAATCTCTCTGTTTCATTTTTCTCACCTGCAAAATAGAGAATAATAAAATTATCTGTCTTCATAGGGTTGTTTGACTAAACACATGAATGAGTTAAATACATGAGTTAATACATGAAAAGTAATTGTGCGGCTGGCACATAGTACAAATTCAATAAATTTCAGTGACTATTATTATTGTTATTATTCTATTTATCATACTTTGCAACAACCTTTGATTTGGTTTTCTGTTCTTTAATTGCACTGCACATTCTGAGAGCAGAGACTAGTCTTATTTAATCTGATGTGCCCGGAGGCTTGCAATGTACCTGACACAGAAGGGGTGCTTTTCACCTGGCTATTGAGTGAATTAGTTGAAGGAATGTGAGTGTGAAAGAGGCACCTTGGGAAGAAAGGGCAGGAGACTCTCTGGCCTCTTTATGCTACAGATGTGTATCTTGCTGGAAAGGTTGAAGTGGGGGAAACAGAGCTGAGGCCCAGGATGTGTCCTGATATTTCCAACAAGACAACCTGAGGGCACAGTTGGTACATTTGGGAGACAATTTTCAGCAGTAGCACTGTGGGCTTTTTTTAAATTCCTTGACTCTTAGCCTACAATTTGAAGTTTAACTGACCTTCATGCACAAAATCCTAGTAATGAATTCAACTCATTTTTGAACAGAAGGTGATAAAATAATACTGCACATCAGGAAAGTGGAGGAATTAATGAGGTAATTAACCTTAGTCAGCATGTTATGTGACCCTGGCCCAAAGAACAGATAAAAAAACAAGGAAAAATGCCTGGATCAAGAAGAGGGTTTATGATCAACGGGAAAAGGGGAAGATACTTGAAAGCCATGCTTAAAGGGCGGTGATAGAAAAGAGCTATATGGGACTAGTACTCAGGGACTGTCCCCATAGAAAGGATGTGGGTTGAAATTTGGGTTAATGACAAGCAGGACATTGCAAGGGCAATTTTTGTAGAGGAAAAAATAGCAGTTCCTTTCCTTTCCTTTCCTTTCCTTTCCTTCCCTCCTTCCTTTTCTCCTTCTTCTTCTCCTGTTTCTCTCTGGCTTCTCTACTTATTCCTGCCTCGACATTTTATCCAGCTTCCACTATTGGAAGCTCTTTAGAGCCATCCTTCCGTAAGTGGTTGTCCTTCCCCTGCCCTCCACACCTCGAGAGAGTCTCCCTTGGAGTTAATGTAATTCAGCAAAGATCCAGAGATCCAGGTGGTCTGGATAGGACTCTCCCTTGACGGCCATGCCTCCAATAGGTGTGAAGACGGAGCCCTAGACCTCTGCGTGCTGCTGGTCAGACTTCTGCCCTTTCTCCACATTCAGTCATCTCTGCTTCACCTCTCTCTCTCTTAGTGCGTGTCTTGAGTTCTTCTGAATGACACAGGCAGAATCTTGGACCTGGGGGAGTTTTACTTTCTGATCTAGCCACGGCTGTTAGACAGAACCGGAACTAGCAGTATGCACTTGACATCTTTCACTCATTCCTATGAATATACAAGAATATATATTGATTGTCTGTGACCTCTATGACCCTGTCTGCACTGTGTAAGATGCTGGGTGTCTGAATAAGGTCTCTGCCCTCATGTGGCCTATGATGTTGTCAGGGAAGACAGGCGCAGAAACAAAGGAGGCCATTGTGGTGACTTTCTTGCTGAGTTAGAACTCTTTTCAGGTTACACTAGGGTCACAAAAGAGAGACGAATATATTCTACCAGGAACTGGAGAGTCAAGAAGAGCTTCACAGTCAAGGTGATACCCTGAAAAGTGAGAAGTATTTTCCAGGTAGACAAGAGAGCACAGGCATTCGGGTCAGCAGAAGATGTTCAGCTTATGGCCAGGAAACGGCATATAGTTCAAAGAGTTCATTGGGACCGCAGCGTGGGGAGGCATCGGTCAGAGAGCAGAGTTGAAGGAACTGGAAGAGGCCAGATGGTCAGAGCTTTTATATGCTGGCCGAGGATTCTGACCTCCAGCCATGGGGAAGTACTGAAGGGTATTTGGCAGGGTGGTAACACATTTATTCATTCAGTGTTTTAGAGACTAAGGTATTTCATGCCAGACACACTTCCAGGCATTAGGGCCACATCAGTGTACCAACAGATAAAAATCTCTGCCCCTGCGGGGTTTTTTTCCTACTGGTGGGAAACAATACATATTATCAATTATATAGTATGTTAATAGGTATATGTGCCATGTGAAAACATAGTGCAGGTTAAGGTGTATTAACGGCACTGGGAAGGGAAGAGTACAGTTTGAAAGAGGGTGACCAGAGATTTGAAGGGGCCAAGGGTGAATGATGCAGCATGTGGGGAGAAGGGAGATGTCACAGGCAGAAGGAAGCTCTGGTCCAAAGGCCCTAAGATGGGAGCGGGCCTGGCCAGTATGTGGAATCTTGAAGAAGCCTAAGGGCTGGAGTTAAGTCAAGTAGGAGGGGCAGATGAAGTCAGGGAACTAATGGAAAGGGGGCTATGGGCTGTGCAGGGCCCTATAGATCCTTTAAGACTTTGGTTTATATTTGTACTGAGATGAACAGCGATTAGGGAGAGAAAGAGAAAGAGAGAGAGACAGAGAAGCAGAGGAGTAATAGATACAACACATCATTTTAAAAATCAAGAAGTTTGGAGGAGCTTCAAGATGGCGGAAGAGTAAGATGCAGAGATCACCTTCCTCCCCACAGATACATCAGAAATACATCTACACCTGGAACAACTCCTACAGAACACCTACTGAATGCTGGCAGAAGACCTCAGACCTCCCAAAAGGCAAGAAACTCCCCCACGTACCTGGGTAGGGCAAAAGAAAAAAGAATAAACAGAGACAAAAGGATAGGGACGGGACCTGCACCAGTGGGAGGGAGCCGTGAAGGAGGAAAGTAGAAGACCCTTCGCGGGCGGAGACTGCGGGTGGCGGAGGAGAGCACAGCAACAGGGGTGTGGGGGGCAAAGCGGAGAGATTGCCGCACAGAGGATCGGCACTCACCAGCGGACGGGGCTGGGAGCACAGGGAGAGGACTGGGGTTGGCGGCGTGAACACAGCCACGGCTAGCTTTGTTTCTGGGTGCGCGAAGAGAGGGGATTCAGAGCGCCACTTAAAGGAGCTCCAGAGACTGGCGCGAGCCGCGGCTATCAGCCTGGACCCCAGAGACGGGCATGTGACGCTAAGGGTGCTGCTGCCGCCACCAAGAAGCCTGTGTGCGAGCACAGGTCACTATCCACACCCCTTCCCGCCACTGCCAGGGTCCCGTGATCCAGGGACAACTTCATCGGGAGAACGCAACGTCACACCGGCCTCTGCCGCCGCAGGCTCACTCCGCATCCGTACCCCTCCATCCCCGCAGCCTGAGTGAGCCAGAGCCCCCGAATCAGCTGCTCCTTTAACCCCATCCTGTCTGCGCGAAGAACAGACGTCCTCAGGCGACCTACACGGAGAGGCGGGTCCAAATCCAAAGCTGAACCCCAGGAGCTGTGGGAACAAAGAAGAGAAAGGGAAATCTCTCCCAGCAGCCTCAGGAGCAGCGGATTAAATCTCCACAATCAACTTGATGTACCCTGCATCTGTGGAATACCTGAATAGACAACGAATCATCCCAAATTGAGGAGGTGGACTTTGGGAGCAAAGATATATATATATTTTTTCCTTTTTCTTTTTTTGTGAGTGTGTATGTGTATGCTTCTGTGTGTGATTTTGTCTGTATAGCTTGGCTTTTACCATTTGTCCTACGGTTCTGTCCTTTTTTTTTTTTTTAATAAAATTTTTTTTTCTTAATAATTATTTTTTTATTTTAATAATTTTTTAAATTTTATCTTACTTTATTTTATCTTATCCTTTTTCTTTCTTTCTATTTTTTCTCCCTTTTATTCTGAGCCGTGTGGAGGACAGGCTCTTGGTGCTCCAGCCAGGCATCAGGGCTGTGCCACTGAGGTGGGAGAGCCAAGTTCAGGACACTGGTCCACAAGAGACCTCTCAGCTCCACGTAATATCAAGCGGCGAAAATCTCCCAGAGATCTCCATCTCAACACCAACACCCAGCTTCACTCAATGACCAGCAAGCTACAGTGCAGGACACCCCATGCCAAACAACTAGCAAGACAGGAACACAACCCCATCCATTAGCATAGAGGCTGCCTAAAATCATAATAAGGCCACAGACACCCCAAAACACAACACCAGACATGGACCTGCCCACCAGAAAGACAAGATCCAGCCTCATCCACCAGAACACAGGCACTAGTCCCCTCCTCCAGGAAGCCTACACAACCCACTGAACCAACCTTACCCACTGGGGACAGACACCAAAAACAATGGAAACTATGAACATGCAGCCTACAAAAAGGAGACCCCAAACACAGTAAGTTTAGCAAAATGAGAAGACAGAGAAACACACAGCAGATGAAGGAGCAAGATAAAAACCCACCAGACCTAACAAATGAAGGGGAAATAGGCAGTCTACCTGAAAACGAATTCAGAATAATAATAGTAAAGATGATCCCAAATCTTGGAAATAGAATGGAGGAAATACAAGAAACATTTAACGAGGATCTAGAAGAACTAAAGAGCAAACAAACAATGATGAAAAACACAATAAATGAAATTAAAAATTCTCTAGATGGGATCAATAGCAGAATAACTGATGCATAAGAACAGATAAATGACCTGGAAAATAAAATAGTGGAAATAACTACTGCAGAGCAGAATAAAGAAAAAAGAATGAAAAGAATTGAGGACAGTCTTAGAGACCTCTGGAACAACATTAAACGCACCGACATTCGAATTATAGGAGTCCCAGAAGAAGAAGAGAAAAAGAAAGGGACTGAGAACATATTTGAAGAGATTATATTTGAAAACTTCCCTAATATGCGAAAGGAAATAGTTAATCAAGTCCAGGAAGCGCACAGAGTCCCATGCAGGATAAATCCAAGGAGAAACATACCAAGACATATATTAATCAAACTATCAAATATTAAACACAAAGAACAAGTATTAAAAGCATCAAGGGAAAAACAACAAGTAACACATAAGGAAATCCATAAGAAAGGAAATCCACATAAGGAAACACATAAGAAAACACTTCCATTTACCACTGCAACAAAAAGAATAAAATATCTAGGAATAAACCTACCTAAGGAGACAAAAGACCTGTATGCAGAAAATTATAAGACACTGATGAAAGAAATTAAAGATGATACAAATAGATGGAGAGATATACCATGTTCTTGGATTGGAAGAATCAACATTGTGAAAATGACTTTACAACCCAAAGCTATCTATGGATTCAATGCAATCCTTTTCAAACTACCACTGGCATTTTTCACAGAACACAAACAAAAAATTTCACAATTTGTATGGCAACACAAAAGACCCTGAATAGCCAAAGCAATCTTGAGAGAGAAAAACGGAGCTGGAGGAATCAGGCTCCCTGACTTCAGACTATACTACAAAGCTACAGTTATCAAGACAGTATGGTACTGGCACAAAAACAGAAATATAGATCAATGGAACAGGATAGAAAGCCCAGAGATAAACCCACGCACATATGGTCACCTTATCTTTGATAAAGGAGGCAAGAGTATACAGTGGAGAAAAGACAGCCTCTTCAATAAGTGGTGCTGGGAAAACTGGACAGCTACATGTAAAAGAATGAAATTAGAACACTTCCTAACACCGTACACAAAAATAAACTCAAAATGGATTAAAGACCTAAATGTAAGGCCAGAAATTATCAAACTGTTAGAGGAAAACATAGGCAGAACACTCTATGACATAAATCACCCCAAGATCCTTTTTGACCCACCTCCTAGAGAAATGGAAATATAAGCAAAAATAAACAAATGGGACTTAATGAAACTTGAAAGCTTTTGCGCAGCAAAGGAAACCATAAACAAGACCAAAAGACAACCCTCAGAATGGGTGAAAATATTTGCAAATGAATCAACTGACAAAGGATTAATCTCCAAAACATACAAGCAACTGATGCAGCTCAATATCAAAAAAGCAACTGAATCCAAAAATGGGCAGAATACTTAAATAGACATTTCTCCAAAGAAGATATACAGATTGCCAACAAACACATGAAAGAATGCTCAACATCATTAATCATTAGAGAAATGCAAATCTCACACCAGTCAGAATGGCCATCATCAAAAAATCTACAAACAATAAATGCTGGAGAGGGTGTGGAGAAAAGGGAACACTCTTGCACTGTTGATGGGAATGTAAATTGATAAAGCCACTATGGAGAACAGTATGGAGATTTCTTAAAAAACTCAAAATAGAACTACCATATGACACAGCAATCCCACTACTTGGTATATATCCTGAGAAAACCATAATTCAATAAGAGTCATGTACCAAAATGTTAATTGCAGTTCTATTTAAAATAGCCAGGACATGGAAGCCACCTAATTGTCCATGAAGCGATGCATGGATAAAGAAGATGTGTCACATATATACAATGGAATATTACTCAGCCATAAAAAGGAAGGAAACTGAGTTATTTGTAGTGAGGTGGATGGACCTAGAGTCTGTCGTACAGAGTGAAGTAAGTCAGAAAGAGAAAAACAAATACTGTATGCTAACACATATATATGGAATTAAAAAAAAAAAAGAAAATGGTCAGAGAACCTAAGGGCAAGACGGGAATAAAGATGCAGACCTACTAGAGAATGGACTTGAGGATACGAGGAGGGGGAAGGGTAAGCTGCGACAAAGTGAGAGAGTGGCATGGACATATATACACTACCAAACGTAAAATAGATTGGTAGTGGGAAGCAGCCGCATAGCACAGGGAGATCAGCTGGGTGCTTTGTGACCACCTAGAGGGGTGGGATAGGGAGGGTGGGAAGGAGGAAGATGCAAGAGGGAAGAGATATGGGAACATATGTATATGCATAACTGATTCACTTTGTTATAAAGCAGAAACTGACACACCATTGTAAAGCTATTGTACTCTAATAAAGATGTTAAAAAAAAAAATCAAAACGATCATTCAGCTACTGAGCTAAGCACAGACAGTCCAGAGCAGAAGCAGAAAGGCTGATAAGGAGGCTCTTATAATAATCTAGGCAAGAACTGATGGTGGTTTTAACCAAGATGATAGCAGTGGAAGAGATAAGAAAGGGTAGATTCTGGATATAGTCAGATTTTCATTGTGGAATTACCAGTCTTGCAGTGTAAAGGGTAAAATTTTACTTAACGTTTATTCAGTGCTTACTGTGTGCCAGATACTAGTCTGAACATTTTCTATGTATCCAATCATTTATTTTCCACAACCATTGATTGTTTGCAGAGCTATCATTTTGATTCATGGGGAAAAGTATTTCAGATGGTAATAAAGGAGATAGTTGAAAATAACTGCAGTGTAAATATATCTTTAAACGGAGGGGAATGGTGGAAATATAAAAATTGAGAGGATTGAGGGAAGGTTTGTATAATAAATGTTTTAATTTCTTTACCACACCATCTTCTGCTAAGTAAATTTCTAAAGGAGGGGCATCATTTCGATCTTACCTGTGGGATGACAGGCAATGACACTTTGCAAGTCTGGAATGACCTGAAATGGGTTTTATTAATGAAGTTGTCCGCACTAGGGTGGCAGAAGGATATAGTGTGCTGGATTATGTATTGGATTCAGTTGTAAAAGTCCTTGATTCGAGTTCTAATGCTGAGACTTGTGTTATAAAACTTCTTTATGCCTTATTTATAAAACAAAGACAATAAGAGATAGCCATAAGAATGGATGCTTCCAAGGCTTTCTAAGGATGAAGAAAGTACAAATGAAAAGAACATCATGAAAAACTAAAATCTCAAATTATGAACATTTAAAGGGAGAAGGCTAAGGTTATTTACTCACTCTAAGGAATTTTTCTGTTGAATTTACCATTTTGACAGTTTGCCCAAAGAAAGGGATACAGCAGTTAGAAGTCATTAAGATTTACAAACGTCATTTGTCATCACAGCTGGAAGTCTCAATAACAGCTTTTCAGTCTAGACTACATTGCAAGTCTCAGCCTTCATCTTTCAGGGCATCAACTGTAGTTAAAAAGAATCCTTCCTTTAGATTTCTTTGTTCATGGGAATATTTACTCTGTTTAAATGCAATTTATGTCCATACCCCTAAATTAAATCTCCATTTTTTGCCCTCAGGAATACATTAAAAAATATAATCTATATAGCTTAAAGATTGTGATTTGAGCTGTGTCAAAATTTAACCTTATGCAACTCACATTTAAATAATTTGATAATTGACATAACCTTGAACTTGTTGATAGACTAAAAATGCAGAAATTGTTAAACTGTATCATTTGTGAGACCAATAGACCATGATTTGTAATAAGTATATTTTATTACTTATTTTTCATTTCTATGGGAGCCGGTGAGAACATAAATACTATGGACCATAAACTAAAAGTACTGGTTTTAAATTAAATTTTAACTTAAGTTGCAATTTGAAGATAGTTTAGAATATGGAGAATTCTTAGCCGTTTGTATGTTAATTAGTTTTCAAAATTATTTTTTAAATGTCTAGTTTCATGGCAGATTTGAGCAGAAATGGTTTCTCGGTGATCTTCTGGTTACTTTAAAACAGTATTGAAGGAAGAAAACTTGCAGCGTTGTATTAGCATTTTATGGTTGAAAAAGGCTGTTTAAAGTCATCTAGCCTTGGAATCTCAGCATCTCCATGTTAGGAATGAGATGAAATTATTGGAATTGCCTTTACAGTACATAGCATGTGCATTTCCAGTGCCAGGGAATGTATTATTTCCCCAGGGAATCTATTTTCTCATTAGAATTTTAGATGAATCTTTATATTGAATCCAAATGCATCTGCCTCTAACCCTTAGGTCCTTGTTGCAACCACTGGGACTGAGCGGTATGAATATAATTAATTTTCCATGGGACAATTCTTCAAATATTTGAAGAAATCTATCATGCAAGCCACCTTCCTTCCCCTGCTCCTTGCCTCTGTCCTCTCTGCTTAAGGCTAAACGACCCAGAAAGAACTGTTATTTGTGAAACAGAGGCGAGAACCCTTACCAGTCTGGTTAAGTTTAGCAACTTATCATTTAGGAGCTATACGTTCTTCCCTTTGGGGAACACTAAAAATATATTTCCTTATCTTCAGTCTTTTGGGATTGATTTCACATAGATTACCAGTAGCTCCACCTCCTCCCCAGTGTCTTGGAATATAACTCATATGAATCAAAACACTTGAATTCATCAGAGGATTTGCAAACTCTCGTAAGATGTCTATATTCATCTTGGGTTTTTTATTTTTACATTTTGTTTTATTGTGGTAAGAATAAAACACGTGAGATCTACCCTCCTAACAAAATTGTTAGTGTCCATGACATTATTGTTGACTATGGGTGCAATGGACAGCAGATCTCTAGAGCTCATTCACCTTGCTTAACTGAAACTTTATGCCAGTTGATTAGTAATTTCTCTTTTCTCTGTCTGCCCAGCCCCTGGAAACCACTGCTTCACTCTTTGAGTCTATGAATCTGACTATTTTAGATACCTCATATAAATGGAATCATGCAATATTTTTCTTTCTGGGACTGGCTTATTTCATGTATTATAATGTCCTCAAGATTCATCCATGTTGTCACATATTGCAGAATTCACTTGCTAGATGGTTATGATAAAACAAAGACAACGGTTGTTAGTGAGGATGAGAAGAAGTTAGAACCCCTGCACACTGGAGATGGGAATGTAAAATGGTGCTGCTACTATGGGAAACAGTACAAAGTTTCTTCAAAGAGTTAAAAATGGACCTACCATAGGATCCAGCAATCCCGCTTCTAGGTATTTATGCCAAAGAATTGAAATCAGGACCTTGAAGAGATATTAGCACTCCTACTGTGTAACTATTCACAATAGCCGAGATATGGGAACAACCTAAATATCCATAGACAAATGAATGGAAAAAGAAGATGTGGGGCTTCCCTGGTGGCGCAGTGGTTGAGAGTCTGCCTGCCGATGCAGGGGACGCGGGTTCATGCCCCGGTCTGGGAGGATCCCACATGCCGCGGAGCAGCTGGGCCCGTGAGCCATGGCCGCTGAGCCTGTGCGTCCGGAGCCTGTGCTCCGCAACGGGAGAGGCCACGACAGTGAGAGGCCCGTGTACCGCAAAAAAAAAAAAAAAAAAAGAAGATGTGGTGTGTATATACAATGAAATACTGGTCAGCCTTAAAAAACAAGGAAATTCTGCACTTATCTTGGGTTTCGATACCTCCTCAGATGCTCTTTTTTTTCTCTTTTGTTCTGCTTGGAAGAAAAAATTAAATCACAATAAAAGTGAAAAAAAACGTGTGTACGTGTGTGTGTGATTCATGTTTGTTGCACCATTGGCACAGAGCAATTGGCCATGCCCCATTTTGATATTTTCATTACGAACATAATTAGAGCTCTGTGGTCCCAAGTCATTTTCGGACATCTCAACCTCCTCAGAGACTTTTTTCACAGGTCTGTGATAGTCACTCTTGTCTGCATATGAATATGCGACTTGCTCTCCAGATTTTAGATAATTTTTAACTGAAATTGTTAATAATTACATAATAGGAATCACGTCTTTTTTGAGAGTTTTTTTTTTTTTGCGGTACGCGGGCCTCTCACTGCCGCGGCCTCTCCCGTTGCGGAGCACAGGCTCCGGACGCGCAGGCTCAGCGGCCATGGCTCACGGGCCCAGCCGCTCCGCGGCATGTGGGATCCTCCCAGACCGGGGCACGAACCCGTGTCCCCTGCGTCGGCAGGTGGACTCTCAACCACTGCGCCACCAGGGAAGCCCTTTTTTGAGAGTTTTAAACTCTGTTGAAAATTCACCCTTTTTTAGCTTCTCAAGCCCTCTTAGCATGCCCGTTTTTCTCTGTGATGCCTTCTTTCAGCTGACGCTGCGTAGCCGATTCCAGTCTTCCCCCTACATGGTCAGAACTAATTCTAGGGTTGCATAGTCATTTATCTCCTACGTTTCATTTTGTTTTTAACTTTACAGCCAATCTCACCTTGTGAGTTAGAATTACAGTCCAATGCAGCAATCCCCTCAGCTCTTCCTCTCTATGGTGAAGGGAAGCAATTTTTCAGGAAGTCAAGTGAAGAACTCATTAGATACACTGTTGTTCTCAAATGAGACTTCCAGCAGGTGGCCAGAGGATTGACTACACTCGCTATGACTACTTGAGCTGCACAGAGTCAATGGCAACGATTTCCTACTAGGTCATTGGATTTGAAGAGTGTGCCCAGGATTCAGAACTTGAGCATACACAGCATAGCTCTGCCATATATCAGCTACGTGACTTTGGGCAACTTATTTAACTTCCGTGTTTCAATGTCCTCACTGCGAAATGAGAATAACAATGATACATAATTCACATTCTATTTGGTGAGCATTTAAAAAGTTAGTGTACGTAAGTGCTGAGAATGGTGCCTGCTACACAGTAAGCATCAATGTGTTCATTGTTATTATTATTCTGGCAGTGGGTTGAGGAACTCATGGAAACGTAACTGAAAAACTTCCTCCCCTACCTGTGAGGGGCACTTATGGGATAGTGGGGAGGGGACAGGAACACTCACTTTGTCCACAATAAGTGTGTCCACAGTGGGGTGAAAGATGCTACAGGCAAAATGTTCTCATCTCAGATGTGTTCGTTTGGGTAATACCAGCACCTCCTAATACAATGCGTGGTGCAAGGTAAGTATTCAGTATGTTTGATGAACTAGAATACAGGGACAAGAGCAGAAAAAAATTGCGGGGGTGACATTTTGCCATTGTATGGGTTAGGAGAATATTCTCTATCTGGCAAGTTGTTTGCAAGTTTTCCTGTAATAACGTTACTTCTATTTCCCTATCTCCCTTCCTTTTTTTACCCCTTTTTTTACCCCTACTATGGGGTAGAAACATTCCTTCTACCCCATAGTAGAAGCATGCTTTCTACTATGCTTCCTAAAGTCTGCCCTCAGAACCTGAGATTCCCTCAGAGGTGTTGCCACCTCCTCTTCCAACAACTCTGCTTCTTTCTGATGTTCTGTTAAAATGGTTGCTACAGTTGCACCAAATCCTGGGATAAGTTTGAAGCCGCCAGATGAAAGAAGGTCAGAGGGTCTAAGGGATTGCCAGAGGCATAGACAGTGCCAAATTCATGCAATTTTAGGCTCACTGTTACTTTCTCATCAGAGATTTAAAAAAATAAATTTATTATTTTATTTATTGATTTTTGGCTGCGTTAGGTCTTTGTTGCTGCGCGCGGGCTTTCTCTAGTTGTGGTGAGCGGGCGCTACTCTTCGTTGTGGTGCACAGGCTTCTCATTGTGGTGGCTTCTCTTGCTGTGGAGCACAGGCTCTAGGCGCATGGGCTTCAGTAGTGGTGGCACGAGGGCTCAGTAGTTGTGGCGCATGGGCTTAGTTGCTCTACAGCATGTGGGATCTTCCCGGACCAGGGCTCGAACCCGTGTCGCCTGCATTGGTAGGCGGATTCTTAACCAATGTGCCGCTGGGGAAGCCCTCCCATCAGAGATTTGCTCTGTGCTCTTTCCTTCCCTCCACTAGGAATATTAGTAAGAGAGGGTTAATGAAGGAAGCTAGTCCCTACTCTTTTCCCTTATGTAACCTATAAATAGATTGTAAAATGATATAATAACCATAATACACTGAATAATTTCTAATATGCCAGATTTTTGCCTTAGAGATATATATCATTGTGAATCATAAAAACTGTGCCAATCATTACCATCACATTTTATAGATGAGAAAACTGAGGCTCAGGGAGATGAGTAATTTGTGATCCAGGCATTCAGTGACAAAGCCCAATTTGAACAGATTAAAAAAACTCCAGAACCAATTGTACATAGTATACTACTCTGTGGTCCCACATGGAGGAGTGTTGACACTGCTGGGAAACTATGACCATGTAGGAAGGGAAGAAACCACTGTGCCAGGTGTGTCAGGGAGGGATGTCTAGGGCCTGGCTGTACTGCAACATTAAAATTATGCCACTTAAGTGCTTGCCTACTTAGTCTACAACTAGGGCCTGCACAAAAGCCCAGGTTTTTTAAAAAATCAGAAGTATCTTTATCAGGTATGTATGAATATGGTCACAGGAAAAGGTCATAACAGAGAGCTGAAACTGATAGATATCACATAGGTGATTATATTTGAGATTTACTAAACTTGTATCAATATTAAGCTGCCGTTGAAAAAAGATAGCAAGTCAAACAGATTGAGGCTTACGTATAAAAAATGGATACCTGAAGGACTGAAGAAGAAGGTATGATAAAATACGTAAGAAAAAAAAAGTCACTAATAATCCCCTTTCCCCAGAAAAACTAGGGTGTAAAGCAAAATCACCTGAATACAGCTTTTGAGCATTGCTTTTTCACTGGTTTTCCATAGAGGCTAATTCAATAATTTTAAGAACATTTGAAAACCCTCTATATATACTACTAATTTTTAGTAATCTACAATGCATAATGTTTATCATTACTATAAAAACATTATATTCACCATTCATATTTCTTTTTATTCATCTACTCTTATTGAATTAAATAATGTTACTGACTACTAGGAAATCTTCCTATGCTACTGAATACCTTAAAGTCATAATTTGGAGATTACGTGCTGACCTTGAATGGATACATTCTAGAATTTTCCTTTCTACCACCACATGTGTGTCTGTTTAGGTGTTGTGCCCCACAAATAGCCACAAGCTTGTTTCGTCCTGTCCAGTGGAGGGGGAGGAGTGTCCCTGCTGGAGGCTGCTCTGTGTGAGAAGAGAAAACATTGATGCTTAAAGGCCTCCAAAGGCATCCACTTAAGCCTCATACCAGGTTCAGGAGGGCTGGTTATATCGGCTTAAAGCTGGCACAGGAAAGACACGATTCAAGCAATCCTTGGCTTGGGGATTCTGGGAATATAAGTTCTACCTTGTGACTCTGTTACAGATTTGACCCATTCATCTCTTAGTAACAGCTCAGTTTATAATCTAAAGCATTGAGACACACCTCAGTTACACGAATGAGGCCTCATGAAAGTCAATTCTTGCCTCCTACTCTTCCAAAGTTAGTGGTTGGAACCCAGATTGGCTTTCCCCCTTAGTGAATGAATTGAGAGAGAAAAAAGAAGGAGGAGGAAGAGAAGAAGGGAGAGAAAGAAGGAAGGAACGTAGGCAGTAAGGAGGGTAGGAAGAAAGAAAGGAAAGAGAACGTTGCTTGATCTTGAAGAGCAGTTTGCCTGGGCGCGTGCCAGAGAGAGGAAGGGGACGACCCCGGAGAGACGAGAGCTGAGGAAGACCCGAAAATGAATTATTCCACCTCTTTCTTGCTGAAGATTGAACCTTCGGTGCCAGGAAATTTGGAAGACATATTGTCTGGAGTATTTATTTTACTTCTGGCAGTAAATAAAGCCCTTAGGGAAGGTTATTAATTTATCTGGCTTATTTAATATATTCAAGTACCCTATTTCATACTCCAGTGGCCTGAAACAGTTAATTTACCCTTTGAATGGCATGAATGGTGAACATTTACACCAAGTCTTGGCACTTTACAATATTCGACAAACATCTGGTATTTTTTGCTTAGGTTTGCTTTATTTTTTATTAATATTTATGGAGAAGGAAAATAAAAATAATAATGTTCTGTTGAGGATACCAGGACAGTTGTTGGCTAGGGTGCCGTCTCAGAGTGAAAGATGCCTTCACCTAGGGCCCTGATCCTGAGGGAAGGAGACAATATCAGAAAGGAAAAGGGAAGGATGGAGATGGAAAGGAGGGAGATGATGTCAAATCCCCTTGGCTTCGTGTGCTCTTGCCCTTTTTATCTGGGGTGCAGTAACCACCTATCTCACAACCTTGAACTCTCTAAACCTCATGTCTGTCTTCTCATAGATGCTTTCTGAGCTGTCATGTGGGTGCTAGAATGGGATTCTGGAAATTACCAACTGATTTTTATTCCTCTGGGTATATTGGTTGCCTGGTGCGCTAAAATAACGTGAATTGGTTTTGAAATGAAATGTCACTTGTTGAAGAAAAGCACATAATAATTTGTTTAATTTAAACAATGGGGAGGAAGGGGAAGACATCTGAACTGCATTTCTTATGTAAATGAATGTTTATTGGACTTTCGGATGCTATAGAAATACAACTTCTGTACTGAGGAGGCATGATTACACATATTGATCAAGAAAGAGGACTATAGATCAGTAAGAAAACTGCTGTACGCTTTAGTTATTTTGGAGACAAATCATGTAAGGTAAAACTGGATGCTACTTTCTGTCTTTGAAAGCTGTGCGGATGCCTTTGTGTTCCAGGAAATGCTTGGTGCAGAACCATCAGATTCCACGTCTCCTCAAAGAAGAGATGTGTTGAGGTAGAGATAGTGCTTGGGAAGCCCCAGGCAAAAAGGATTCTCCTTATTCTTATAGATCCAACAGAGTTGATGAATTAAATAAATAAATGAAAATACAATGGATAGACGAGTAAATGGAGAAATAAAAAAATATAAGTGACATCCTTAAAGTAGCTCTTGGTGAGCCCACACTCCCAGATATTCAACAAATTACGTATGGAAAAGAGAAGCTTGGAAATTGTCAAATGCCTGAGGTTAACCACAGTGAGTGTTGGCTCTGGTCCCTCCAGGACACCAGCAATTGGCTGAAATAAGGGGAGCTGGAATTCCAGAGCAGTCCGAGTCTGCCGTTCTCGCTCAGTGGGCTCGGGGAGGGAGTTTAGAGCCGGCTTGCTCCACGGCGGCCCGCAGGCCCCGCACCTCGGGCCCCTCCACGTGCTCTCTCTCCGCTCCCTCCCCACCTCCTCGACTCCCCAAGGGGAGGGAAATGAACCTTCAGGTGCGACCCAGCAGGGGGCGTGGGTGAGCTGACCCGAGGGGAGCCCGCAAGTGTCCCGTTGTGTGGGTGTGGGGTCACTTGGGTGGGAACGGCGTGGAGGCCACCACGACGAAGTCCTGCGCCTCGTCGATGGGGTGTGTGCAGAAAGAGCGCGGATAAATAGGAGGCTCCCTCTTCCCGGCGACACTCGCGTAGCCGGTCGGCCGCCCGCCCGGGGTGTCCGCCCGCCCGGTAGCCGGGTGGCAGCCTGGGGAGTAGTTTTGCTTCCTGCTAGCTCCGGGATTCGTTTCCAGGCACCCCGTCGGGCGCCCGTGGCCGGGAAGGGGGCGCAGGAGGAGGCGGGAGACTCGTCTCGGGGCTGCTAGGCCCGGCAGCGGGGTTGATGGCCCGGGACGTCCCGGGCAGCGACGCCAGCTCCCTGCCACTGCTCCTGGCCCTCGCCCTGGGTAAGTGGTCGCTGGAGACCCAGGAGGAAAGTCTAGGGTGGAGTCGCAGGGAGGGCGAGCCTTCCGCGCTGGCATTTGGACCCGAGGGGGCCCTGGGGTTGGCAGGGGCGGGTCGAAGAACTTGGACGACTGGGGTAGCACGAGGTTAAGAATCCGGCACTTGGGCACCTGGGGCTGCACCTGTTGCGGCGGCCCTGGGCGCAGGGGGCGGTCCGAGGGCGGAAGGGATCCCGTGGGCGGGCGCAGAGCGGAGGGCCTGGGCGCCGGTGCTCTTGGGCGTTGCGGCGCGGTGCCCGCGAGCGAGGAGGTGTGGCAGGTGGAGGATTTTGGGAAATCCACCAAAGTGGGAGCCTGGGAGACTAGACCGAAAAGACATCCCCTGGGAAGAAGAGGAAAGGGAACTCCCTGGCTTGAGATGCGGGCCTCTGGGAGTGCGGAGCAGGGTGGAGAGCAGTTTGCCTGGGCGCGTGCCAGGGAGAGGAAGGGGACGACCCCGGAGAGTCGAGAGCTGAGGAAGGCCCGAAAATGAATTATTCCACCCCTTTCTTGCTGGCAAAGTTGAGAGGGTCAGGAGGAGGGAGAAAAGATTCAACTTTTGAGACCTGGATCTCCTGTTCCTGATAGGGAAACAAAAGGAAAGGGAGATGACATATTTTTACTGAGGGCAGTATTGATGAAACACATAGCTGCTTTACTTGGAGTATATTATTTCCTGTTTTAAGGAGAAGTTGCAGAGAGAAAACTTTTCTTCACTTCGAAGGTGAAACTGGGGTGGTTAGGTTAAGGACTACTGGGTGTGGTCAGTCATCTGGTGTGAGGGGACAGTGGCTAGTGGGAGAAGTGGTAGGATGCCCGGCCCTCCCGGAGGCTCTCCTCACCTCCTTGGGAGTCAGTGCTGGCAGAGAAAGAGCTGGAACTTCGGATGCTGGGGCAAGTTTATACTGCTGGAAGCAGTGTTCTCCTCACTCTCTAGTATGGGAAGGTAGCAGGTAGATACTTAAGTGGGAAAATCCTACTACCGCAAGACATCCCCTCTGCATCATGATCATTTGTGTGGGGTGCAGGCAGAGGGAAGGGAAACTGGCAATATTTTGTAGTCCTAGCTGGGATGAGGGGTAGGGACATCTGGGCTTGGGGCATCAATGCGAGAGGAGGGGCGTCTCCACAGCTGAAGTGTCTATGTGATGAGGACACTACCTTCCAGCCTGGAAAGGGCCAGTCTTTCTCTTATGGAGGAAAAGAGGTGGGATCTAAATGGAAACCTCCATTTGGCTGTGTCCTTGGAATAAGAGAGGTGCCTTAAACGTGTCATGACCTTGGTCAGAAGTGGATCAGACTTAGATCATGGTTAGAGAGAAAGGACTGATTTACAAACCCCGCAGAGGAAGAGGTCAGAAACAGTTTGGAGTGATGTGGAGCGTGAAGAAGGGCAATGGGCCTGAGAGTTAGGCCTAGAGACAGGGCTATGCTTTGCCAGCATCACTTGGATGAAGCTGGCATTCTCTTCCTCCATTTTATCTGGTCTGTCCTACTGTCAAAGTGTTTACTGAAAATCTGCTACAGTCAGCAAGATGCTAGAGTATATGGGAATGGGGGTGGGAGGAGGGCTCAAGAGAGTCCTAAGACATGATTCTTGCCCTAAAAGATGTTACGTTGAAGTTGGGAATGCAGGACTAACAGATATGAAACAATAGGAGAAAAAGTCATGAAACCGGCGAAAGGAGAGCTCAACAGGGAGGGATGGAGCAGTGGGGAGATTGCATGGAGGACCTGAGTGGGTAGGATTGAAACTTGGCAGGATTTGAAATATCCGTAGTAGGGGAGAGAGGGAGACGAAAGGCAGTAAAAGCATTTAGTAAAGGGTTGGTGATGGGAATGAGATTAATTTCCTGGGGAGACAGGCAGTCAGCCTGCCAGAAAGTAGAACTGATGAGAGGCAGACAAATTATGAAGAGCCAAAAAAGCCAGGTTAAAATATTTTGATATAAATCAATAAACAGTTAATCACACACCATCATAGGCCTTGAATACAGAGTGATATAATACAAGCAATGATTTGAGGAGATAAACCTGGCAGTGGGGTGCAGTGTGGGAGGAGGGGAGAGGGCCAGAGGACCTGATTGTCTCAGGTATAATCCAGGCACAAGCTAATACAGGACAAGATTAGGGTGATGTACCAGCAGAAGTGTTATGGTAGAAGTGACTATTTCAGGTTGATGGACATTCTTCCCTATTTACCATCACACGGTACTTTATTTTTTTCTCAAAACTTGTCAAAAGGCAGAAACGAAAAAAAACAAAACAGAATTCTAACCCAGTGCTGTTGTAACTCAGGGTAACCTAAGTGTGCAACTGCCTTGTTGAATGTTTGGTTTAGGGAATTGAATTCAGTCTCTAGACTCCCTAAGAGGCTCCACTCCTTGCAAAATGCCAAAGGATGTAATTTGTTGACCTCAGTGTTTCCATTAAATGGTCCTATTTACTTTTAAGTCTCATTCCTAATTTAAGTCACATGTTATCTTATTTACTTCTTGAAAAGAATGTGAGCAACGGCTGTGTGATGTTCTAGGTGTGTGTGCGCGTGCGTGTGTATGTATGTCACAGTGAAAGTGCCTTGAGAGCTGGTACTGAGCAGACGTTGAGACCTGGTTCCAGCTTCTGCCATTCTGTGACTTGAGATGTCTGTAAGTTACAATTCTCTGGGCATTGTTTTTCTCATTTATAAAATAAACGAGTTGCTTTAGATGAGACTAAGGTGCTTACCAACTTGACATTCTGCTGATCTTTAATGAACATTTCTACTGGGAATTTAAGAGAAAATTTTTTTACAATAATATTTAACTTCCATTTACTTGTAATGGGTCTTTGTTTCCTGTAAACTTTACCTTAACAAAGAGAACCATGGATGCTTGCTTGTTTGATAAATACGGTAAAGGGGCAATAAATTTGTTTAAAGTTTTTTTTTTAATCTTGAAGAAATTGGACTCCCTATTTATTCTGTTTTTAAATTTCTCCCTCTCATCCAATTGCTATAACAAACTAAAGCTAAAATCATAACTAGTGAAAAAGGGAAAAAAACGTTTCTTTTTAAAAAAATGAGTGAGTTTTAAGGTCAAAAATATGTTCCCCTCCTTATTAAAATCCAAACCATTAATATATGTAAGTTGGTTTTTTAAGTTCTTCTTGAGAATATGAATGTATTCATGATGTAATATCTAGGTTTCAAGTTGTAAAGCAAGTAGGCGGCAGCAGGTAAAATTCTCATTGTACAAAGGAAGTAGCTGAAGCCCCACACAGTGAAGATTTTAGAATGTGCCTCTTCAGATATGCTTTGGGGCTTAGAAGAGCATTAGGAGTTTTTTTCCTCTTCAAAAATCCCAGGTTTCGCAGGCCACACTTGCATATTAACAAGTGTTACAAATCAAATTTTGCTATTGCTCCATTCTCAGTTGTTGTGTGGAAATTCCCAAATAATTCTGCAAGAAAGATCCCAGTAATGCAGACAAGCTTTGTAGTGCCCACTGAAGGTGGCCCTGCTGAGGCTTGGCCTGCAGATATCTGTGCTGAGGTCAAAGGTGCCCAGGACAGAGAGTGCATGTGTCTGTCCACACCCCTGGCACTGCCCCATCTCTGTTGAGACTGCTCACCCCAGTACCCTGTGCTCCTGAAATCCATGGAGAGCCCAGTGGGAAAGCCTCATCTTGTTTTTTTCTCACCCTCTAATAGTAATCAACTCATGAATGTCACTAGGAGGCTGAGGGGACAGTCAGAGAAACAGCACCAAACTGTTGTCCGGGTCACTCTTCTAATCCATGAACCATGCTTGTCAACTTCTCCTCTAGAATTAGTGTCTTCCCAGGAGGGTCCAAATAAGCCAGAATCTGGGCTGCATGCAGTTTAGGCTTAAGCCACGATCCTGATACACTTCTAAAACTGCACACGAACCCCTGGATCCACAAAGAATCCATATTCCAGTTGGTCAAGAGTCCGCCAAAGTAAAATTCAAGAGGAAAGTCATCTGATTAAAACGACTATGCTTTGTACTGCTAATGATGCAGTTTGCCCAGCCATATCTGTGTCTTAAAAGAGGAACCTTGGAAGCCCAAATGAATCTATAATTGCTAGATTTTAAAGAAATGAGGAGATTTTTTAGATCGTTGGAGAGAGATTGGGTATTTAATCTTAATTTACATCAGTTAGGTAGTAACCTACTTCGATTATCAGCAAGATCAAGTCAAATAGCGAAGAAGTACTTTTATTCATTCTTTACATTTTTTTGAGGATATGTAGTATATTATTTACCTGACCTGTAGACCAGAAGCACTGATTCCGAAACAGTGACAAAATGTATAACAATGTTTGTGTTCAGCCTTCTTATTTCAAAGTGTCTCTGTTGGTTGTATAACAGGATGAGTTACTAATATAGCATTTCTCTCTTTGCAACACCATGGATTTACTCATTCCATTAGCCTTATGTTTGAGATGTTGAGATGTATAAAGAGTTCCTGGCACATAGTGGGAGCTGAAAACATATTAGTTAATTGAATGAGTGAATGCAAGTGACTGTTTGTGACAATGCCCAGGCATTAAAGGGACAGTAGGTTCAGTAAAGAAAACAGTTCTATTTCTTGTTGGCAAAACATGCCCACTGCTCAGAGATGATGTAGAAGGACGTGTTTCTTCATCTCTTCTTACTTGGGACTTGCTTCCCATCTTGATAGAGATCCTTTCACAGACGGACTTTTGTTTGGCAAGTAGTAAGTCTACTTCTGTTTCTCATGTTCGGTAATGCTACCTATCTCTCGTATATTTGGTTCATATATTTGGTTCTCCCCCATATTTGAATGGGGGAGACAGTGGGCGATAGGACACTAAAGTATAGTACAATGACATAACACTGTATTTAAGAGGAACCCAGTTCTCCTGACTTATTTTAAAAGCATTTAAGTTCATTCTAGCAGTCTCCTACCATCTTTGCGTTCTCTGCTGCCTACTCATGCATCTGTGGCACCCCAGGCACTGGCTATACCTCATGTTCTTGGACGCTTGGCTCTTCATCCCAGCCAGGAAACCTGCCTACTCATATCCCAGGCCCAGGCCATCCCAGCTGGTAGTGAACAGTTGGCATTGATCAGACCAGGTGTTTTCCTTTGGTCTGTGCCTAGAATCACTTTGGCCATCCTACTCTGACCCTGTCCTTAAATGAACCTGAATCTGTGGGTGACTCCTGCACTTTCCTGGGCTGCTTGCAACACTATGACACTTAGGGCACGCTCCTTAGGGCAAATGGAGAGAGGTGACCTTGCTTTACGTTCCCCCTGATTGGACCTGTAGGCCTATTCCTGAGGAGTAAAAAGAGCATATCCTGCATCAACGTGATGTTGTAGTCAAGAGTGTAGACTCTGAGCCAGACCATCTAGGCATGACTCCCCTGTTGCTGCGATTTACCCACTCCTTAATCTTGGACAAATCTCTTAAACCCTGTTGGCCTCAGTTCCTTCATCTGTAAAAGCTGACAGCAATAGAACCAAGACTATTATGTGGACTAAGTGAGTTACTACATAAAGCACTTAAACTGTGTCTGGATCATAGTTAAGTTCTGGATTAACATGAGCTGTTATAATGGATAATTGGAAAGCACAGAAGAAATCATTAATTTAAAAAATTTGGATTTTTAAATTCTGGGTACTTCTGAAATGTAATCAGTGTCTACCAACTGGTGGAAAAACTTCACCTTGCCTTTATCTCTCCAATTCCAGCTCCCACTAGTTATGAAATAGGCAATAGATAAAAATTCTCAAGAGTTCTCTTTTGGCTGGCTTTGATAGGAAGGAACAAATGTAAGAAATGCCACTGCAAAAGCAAAGTGCTTATCTGTTTCTTAAAAAAAAGGTCTATAGATTCTTCTTCAACTGCCAATTTTGATCCTAGTTTTATGCAGTGAAAAGCTTTCCAGCACTTTCCTGACATTGATACCCAAACCCAACATCTTAAGGTGAATCAGATAAAAAGTGAGCCTTCACTAGCAGAGAAAAATGAAATATTTACAAGATAATTTTAATACTTTTAATCTCATCAAAATGGGGTTGTCTCATTTATTGGGGTTATGCAAATAATTGTCTTAACTAAAAAGAAATAAATTGTCATTTTGGAAGAATGAATGATGATGCAATGTCAAAGTTAATTTCTAAATGTCAGACAAATGGAAAATAAGTTGTTTTAGAAAAGTTGTCTAATGACAAAATAATTTTGTTTAGATTTTAAGGAGCAGACAACCATGCATAAATATTCAGTTTTTCCATAATAACTGTCTTGTAACATTGAGAAAGTTACTTAATCTCCCTGTGCTGCATTTTCTTATGTATAGAATGATAATAATGATAATAGTACCTATCATCTAGGGACACAGGAGTGTTTTGAGCATAAAATGGGATAATGCAGGAAAAGATTTTAGTAGAATAGTTGGCTAGAAAATGCTCAATATTTATGAATATTCTTAACTTTGTGAATATGTAGATAACTTTGAAAGTATTTCATAGGTATGTCTAAAAAGGAGAAATAGAATCATTGTGTTCATTTAAGCCAGCTGGAGTGTGTTTGTACTTTGATCAAAGGAAATTGCTGTAATATTCACCACTGGAAGCAAGCAAAGGAAAAAAAAAAAAATAGAAATCTGCCCCCATCATAACCATGCTTTCAACAGTTCTTTAAACAGTTCCATTAGAATGTAAGTACCACGATGGCAGGGATTTTTGTCTGATTTGTTCACAGCTATATTCCCAGTGCCTAGAGGATTATTGTGCATAGTAGGTGCTCAATATATATTTGTTCAAAGAATAAATCTGGGGCTTCCCTGGTGGCGCAGTGGTTGAGAGTCCGCCTGCCGATGCAGGGGACACGGGTTCGTGCCCCAGTCCGGGAGGATCCCACATATCGCGGAGTGGCTGGGCCCGTGAGCCATGGCCGCTGAGCCTGCGCGTCCGGAGCCTGTGCTCTGCAACGGGAGAGGCCACAACAGTGAGAGGCCCACGTACCTCAAAAAAAAAAAGAATAAATCTGAATGCACACAGCCCAGGAAGTTCTCCTAGACCCGTAGCTTCTCATAGCGCATCGCAAAGATCTTGACGTAAACCTTGTAATTTCAGCATGTGCCCATGCGCATGCTTTCCTAGCTGCCACAATCAGAAACTAGAACTGTTTTCCAGTATCTGTTTATATTCCATCTTTAATGTCTTCGAATTTGCTAACAATGACTTATTTTAGACAGTTCCTCACTGAGATGGCGGCTGTACCTCCTATTCCGGAGTAGGCTGACCTGATAGAATGAGATTTGCTCATGACATTGAGATATTGACTACCACCATCGGCAAAACGGCAACTTATCCAAAAGCAAGAATTTATCCCGAACCACTGTGGCATAGTGTTGGGTCGGTTGTTGGGAAGTACAGTCTTTATTTCTAAAACATGTAATAATGAGGAAGACATAGCTAAGTATTTGTACTATTTTAAAGTGTGTCTAATACTATTATAAAGTGTGTCTAATACTGTGTTTAGCATTAAGGAGAGCTGTCCAAGTCACTGTCTTTCCAAAAAGAGTTTGTATTATATTGGGTATAAATGTTCATCAGAAATGAAACATCGTATAGTAAGTAGTTCAATACTTAACGGAGTTTAAATTACCTAGTACAGACTAAACATCTCAGAGAAGGAGAATTTATTATGGGCTGAAGTGATTGTGAAAAAGATATCACCAAGGAAACAGGGAACTGAGTTAGTTTTTCCACGATGGTGGTAGAGGAAAAAAAATGGGAGAAAAATTAGAAGGTGGATAAATTAATTACTTTTTTTCTTTTTTTGGTGAAGCAGAGAGTGAGCAGACTCAAAGCATAGAACAAAGAGTTGATTTTGTGTGGTATTGAGGGAAATATTGACTGGATAAGGACTTGTTTTTCAGAATGAGGACATTAGGCAGGATTCTGAAATTTAAAAATTTTTTATTTTTTTTGCCGATGAGTGTCCTGGTTGTCATGCCTTCGGCTCTTTGGTCCTGAAGCGTTTGCTGGAGAAAACAACTCATCCCTGGACACCGACACCCCTATCCCACAGGCAGCGTAACCTACACCCTCCCCCAGGATCCTGAATTCTTAAAGCAGTGACGTCTTTGCCGGATTTCCTAGGAATTGGAGCTAGGAGGTTTTCTAATTTACATAAATGTATGCTTTTAATTATATGTCAAGACCTTATTTTAAAATATTATATGGTCTCCTACCTGAGGAGCCTGTTTTAATTCTGTGGAAATGTCTAGACTCCATTTTTACTGGAGGCCCTATAGCTTGGTGAAGAGCTAAGTACAGATCAGAGGCTGGCCTGAGTGGTTTGCTTCAAGGTTCCTAACCATGTACTGCTAGGCTTTCTAAGGCTGGAGGTGGCTCATAACCAGGGGGTAGCCCCACACCCATCTTAGAGTAGCAGTGTCACCTGGAGAAAGAGACTTATCCAAGAGGCCAGATTCAGGGAACTGGCTCATGACCACATAACACTTAGAGAGAGACGAAACTAAATGGGAATGAACTTTATTTTTCTCACAGAAGACCTCACTTTATTCTATGACAGCTCCATTCTCTACCATTAAGGGCATCATTTTGTCCCTAACTCATGTTAGAAGGACTCCTTCTCGGGAGTGCAATAATAATGGTTAATGGGTAGCTACTGTGATATTTTCAATAGGGGAATCATACAGGGAGTGCAGTGGTTTTAAGATTGGTTTTACCTAGCCCAGAAAGCCTGGACCAGGCAATGGAGAGCAAGGAATAAATTCAATAAATATTTCTAAGCAACAATTTATATGAATGACTTGTCTAAGTAACAAAAAAAGTATTAAAGCTGTTTCCAACACTGTTAACCTGGGAGAGAACAAGAATTTATGGTACCATATGTGAAAGAGAACTTCCCTTTTCTGGTGAGGATGTGAACTGCTTTTGAGACATTCAAAAGTCTTATAAGCATTTGGAAATATGGACGTTGACTTCAAATTAGAGCAGTGGACCCCAGGTCTGATTGTTCTTCCAAGAAAAGCAAAAAGTACAGATTATTAGGCCTCTCCCCAGACCTACTAAAGTCTGGTTGACATGTCCCTGTGAATCTAAATTTTTAAAGACTTTTCAGGAGAAGAAACAAATTTTCCTTCTGGAATAACTACAAATAATAGAGGTGGATACTCCCCCCTCTAAGAGGTAGAGCTTAAGTCCTTGACCTCGTTGAGTGTAGGCTGGATTTGGTGACTTGCTTCCAGAGAATAGAGTATGAAAAGGAAAAAAAATAAATAACCTTACAGTGTAAAAATCCCTTAACCAAGTGGTCAGGGTAAATGTCATCAAAGATGCCAAATTCCTAAGAGTTTTGACACATGAAAAGGACATTAATGGAAAATTGATGAAGTCAGAATGTAGTCTTGAGTTTAGTCAATAGTAATCTACCAATGCTGGTTCTTAATTTTGATAAATGTACCACAGTAGTGAAAGATGATAATATTAGAGGAAATGAAAGTGGGTGAGGGGTGCACAGGAATGCTGTGTACTTTGCAACTTTTCTGTAAATCTAAAATTATTACAAAATTAAAAAAATATTACAAAAAAGACTCTACAGGAAATTTTAATGGCCACCCAGTTTGGACAATCATCTGGTTAGAAAATAGGGCTGAAAATATAAATGAATCATTTAGCTGATTATAATTTCAGGCTCAAGCACAGTGCCTAGCACACAGTAAACCCTCACTACATATTTGTTCCAACACTAAGTCTATGGGTATTTCGTGAGATCAAATGGCATTATAAAAAAGAAGACCAAGGCAACATCATAGATAGAAAGTAGAATGGTGGTTGCCAGGGATTGGGGGAGCGGGAAATGGGGAGTTAGTGGGTATGGAGTTTCAGTTTTGTGAGATAAAAAGAATTCTGGAGATCAGGTGGTTATGGTTGTACAACAATATAAATGTACTTAATATCATTGAACGGTATATTTATAAATGATTAAGATAGTAAGTTTTATGTTGTATATATTTTACCACAATAAAAATGATCAGAAGAAAAAGAGGACTGAAAGTAGAGTGTTGATGACACCCATATATGGTGTAGGTGTCAGAAAAGTAACTGGCAGAGTTGAGTGAAAAGGGAAGGATAAGTCAAGAAGCCAAGAGGAGGGTGATTTTTAGATGGAAGATTTGGGAAGTTCAACCATATCAAATACTGTGGAGATGGACGAGGCTGAGGCTCCGGAGGAGGTCACTGGTGAGTGAGCTCTGAGGAAATCATTGATGCTCTGGAAAGACAAGAGACAGGAGATTGATGGGGAAGCCAAAGACACACACACACGCACACACACGTGCGCACACACACACACATAACTGAAAGGATAGAAGGATAGAGGTCAGGGTGGTGGGTAGAAAAGAGAAAGTTTTGGTTATGAGAGTCAATTTCAAATCGTTGAAAAGGTGACCCAGCAAAGGTTTCCTCTGTGTAGTTCAGAGTATACAACTTGGATTAATGAACTAACATTCCTGGAAGACAGCTCTCACATTAATTTAGGAAATTTTCTCCCAAGTAGAGCTCTGAAAAACTGGAATCAGCTGCCTTGGGATGCGGTGATCTTCCCGTGCCTGGGCATGTCCGTGGTCTGGATTGCATTCACGGGAAGCTGTGTAGAGGTGATTCCTAGGTGAGGTAGGAGTTGGACCAAATGACCACCAAAGGTTCTTATGACTCCATGAATTATAGACGCTACTATAATGTTACTTAACTTTGGGGGTACTTTGGAGGTTGGTACTGTCAGCTGACTTCTCTGCAAGGAGAAGACGCAGGACAGATGGAGACCTGGGGAGCTAATGGTAAAGACTTTTGAAAAAGAAAATCACTTGAGTGACTTCACTCCCACCTGGCCCAAACTGTATTCCACCATGTCTTTTCCTGAATAGAAATATCAAGGTTAACATCACCAATAATGCCATGTAGATATCATGTACCCCTCATATGATGTGATGAGAGGACATCTTGGGATATAGTATCAATCCCTTGCCCCAGGCTCAGTTTTTGCCTTAAAGATGCTGCACTCTTTATATTTTACCAACTATTAAGATAATAGTTATGACCTGGGATCCTGTTGTGATGGGGAAAAACCCTAGCATAACTATAATTGATTAATTATTTTGCAAAAATTTCAAATGTTATTATTTCAGGAGACAAATTTCTAACATTGCAAATTTCTAACATCCTGTGATAGGAAACTTCTGTGAGAAGATTCTCTACTTGTTTTTAGATAAATGATAATTATCCTGTAATAGAGGGTAAGAAGAACAAAATGTGATTTAGATGCCAGGTGAAACGATACACTTTCCATTTGCCTTCGCAGAAGGGTAGCAAAAGAAATGCACCCCGTTCTTTCTTAACGATTTCTACCCAACAGCATTCACCACTATTAAATACTTCTTGATTTCTAGATTAGTCAGCTGCTTTATTCAGGATGTGGTGAACAGACATTGAAGTTTCAACTGGAAACGTGGTGTGACTATTTCTTAATGAGTCATTTTCATAGGTCACACAAGAAAAATCAGTTGAATTATTTCACAGTCACACCACACACATCAAGAAGGCCCTTGTTTCTTTTTTTTTTTAAACCTTTATTGGAGTATAATTGCTTTACAATGGTGTGCTAGTTTCTGCTTTATAACAAAGTGAATCAGTTATACATATACATATGTTCCCATATCTCTTCCCTCTTGTGTCTCCCTCCCTCCCACCCTCCCTATCCCACCCCTCTAGGTGGTCACAAAGCACCAAGCTGATCTCCCAGGCCCTTGTTTCTTGATACTTCTCTGTATAATTCTTCACTCCAGCTGGACATCTTTACTCATTGTCCCCCAAAACACACTCAGCTCATTTCTACGTCATTGCCTTCGGTCCAGTTTAGTTTCCAACTTCTTTTGTGAAAGTTTTCCCTATAATTTCTTCAGCTTAACATTGCCTCTTTTTGGAATTCTATTAGAATTTATTTTCTTTATACCTGGCAATTATACTGTCTGATATTGATTGATTGATGTTTCTGGTCTCTGCAAATGGTTTGATCAATAAAGATAATAATGGGTTAAAGTTAAGTTGGCTTGAGTTATCCTAACTCATTTTAAGGGCCTAAATTCTGGGGCTTTTTCAGGTTGGGAGAGCATCTACTCTGACACCCTATGTTCTTTTCTTTACCATTATTAAAGCTTGATGACTGTTTCCTCATGGGTCAGAGGCTGTGTTATCGCTGGATCCAGAAGCCAACTCCACTATTCCTCCTCACTTTGCACTCAGATAATCCTCCTTGATAACAAATTGTTCTTTTTCCATGGTTCCTTTTGCCTCCTCTCTTTGAACTATTATGGAAATTCAGTGATCCCAGAGCTTTTCATTTAAAGTGCTACAATGTCTGACTGTCTGGTCCGGCCTTATCATAAAGGGATAGAATTCAAAACGTCAAGTTTTGACAACTGATGGTTTCTAAGAAATTAGCTCTAGGTTGCTATAGGGTTCCCATTCAATTTAGTCATTGTTGTCACAGATTTAATAACGGTCATGGCAAAAATAAAATGGTGGATTTACTGGCAAAGGCATTATCGTGGTGTTGACAACTTTCAGATATGTGAGTTAATTTATGCATGACAGGTTGTTAAATTACTTCCCTCTCTGGGCTTTAAAAATATAAGAGTGTGGAGTTCTTTTATGAGTTAAAAAAATGTTATTCATCATTCTAAGCCCTTCTTAAACACCAAGATATTGTTTATACCATTTGGAATAGAATTTTTTTTGGAGGCGGAGGAAGGAGGTCATATTCTACTCCCCTGATTTTGAATGGACATAAACTATTTGTGAAGACCCTCTTATTTTTTCTCTACCCTTGTCTTGGCCTCCCCTCCTGGCTCTGAAAACCTGTCTTTCAGTTTTATAGAATTGGCAGTCCTCCAGGTGGTGTGATTTGAGAGACCTTAGAAAAATCCCTCCTTGTCCTGGAACAAGGCTCCCCCAAGGTGTCCTGGTGCCCCAAATCCTCACTGTACTGGGACACAGAATCGTGCACTTCTTAAGGGCCTTTCAACTACCTCCCCTGTCCCTTGATCAGCTCTCCCCTCATACCAGCTTGCCCCTCTTTTGGGACTTCGAGGCCGTGTCCCAGGGCATGTGTTCTGGCCTCTTACTCACCAAGGGGCCAGAGATTGGGGGAGGCAGCACCCAGTGGGGAAAATTCTGTCCAAAAGAAAATGGGTGATGGAAGTGACTGGGGCAGAGAAATTCCTCCTTCATTCTTTCTTCTGTGAGCAACTTCAAGACGCAGTTCCTTTCTGAACCTTTTACATGGCCCTTGGATGAGTGAATGTGTCACTCATTTCGGTGTCTTTGTGGCTCACTCTGGAGCTGCACCCAGCATGATGGGTACACACATTGCATTGCTTTGCCTCCTTCTCTGCTTACGTCCCTTTTTCTCATTCTCATGGCCCAGAGCTTGTACCTCCCCAATAAAGTGATAACCCCTTAATCTGTGTCTCAGGCTCTGCTTTCCAGAAGACCCAGGTTGACGCACTTGATTCTAGAGTATTTCTGTGGAGTTAAGCAATTTCTCTCCTTGCAGGTCTGCTTTGAAAGTAAATACATTTAGAAAGGGAAATCTATGAAGAAATTATGTTCTATTAGGGGAAATGTTAAAGCAGAAGGAGGATACTGGTTTATAGGAGGGGAAAAGACAACAACAAAAAAGACAGAAAAGGAGTTAAAAAAAGATGAAGGAGAACATCAATGTCAAACTTAATCTATTTCACACTTTTTTACTCAGCCACCCGTAAGCTCAATGTTAAACAGCATTTCCACCACTTAATATATTTTTTCAACTCCATTTTAGACATGTCCTCTTTTTGGACATAGAAAATACTTTTTGTGTGTAGTATGCACACTCAAGATTCTGATTTTCTTTTTGACAATAAAGACACATTGGGAAATTCCCCAGATGCTTATAGTTTTTACTCCTAACATTGATTTAAATTTTAAAATTTTGTTAACTTTATTTTTCAGAAATTAAAATTAGATCTCTAATCAAATATAATCCATTTGACTGTTAAATAGTATCATCTAAGATCTGACTTTATCTGTTATATTTGTATCACTGAATCACTTAACTAACCAACTGAATCAGTAACTCCCCTCTGACATAAACACCATGCTGAGTACTGGCGGAACTGTGCTGAAAATACAAAGAACCATACATGCAGAAGATGGCATATTTCTAGTAAGCAGTTGAGGTGCATTAATGTCAAATATCTTTTTAAAAACACTGGAGAAAAGCAGCATGTGGAAAGACCAACATACAGATTTTCCTCATTGAACACATATGTATAAGTGTACTATAGAAGTATAGTATGTATGTATTTATCTTTTGTAGTTTGTTTCATAAGCATATTTTATACACAAGTCAAATCACATCATAAATGTAGAAATTTGTCAATATTCATTAATGAGAGTTGAGAATCTATATGAGTAATAAGAATTCTTTTTTACTTCTGTTCTCTTAGAGCTGCTATTCTGTTGAGTGCCTACCTTGTGCCAGGCATTACCGGGGTTAATAATTCATAATTTACTTTTTGCACTTTCTTTAAACAGATAGTTAAATCGTTACCATGTAAGTTATATATCATGGGCCTCAGTTTACAGATGGGGACCCTGAAGTTCAATGCTGAGTAACTTAATCTTATCACAAAGCTGGTGATTAAAAGGTACATTCAGGATTCAAGTACAGCTCCATTTGACTTCAAATATCTTTTTCCTATTAATCTATACTGCTTCCCTCTAATATAAATGAAATATCAGAGATCTGACTGTGAAATATTCTTCTAATTTCAGCTTATATTCATAAATTGACACATTCTCTGTTGATTTACAGTTGAATTGTCTAATGGGACATGGAGTGTGGTTTGATTCCTAAAATAAGATTGATGTGACATCATAGGAAATCACTGGATTTAGTAAACACAAGTAGAAGTTAGGGTATCTAAGAAGATATCCTAAGTTATCAGAATATACTGTATGGTCATTTTGAGATAATGTTATGTTTGCTTAAAAAATATAAAATGTACTTGGCTCTAAAAATGGAAAGTTCAGCTCAGAGATGAGGCAAATACAGCATATATGACTGTTTAGGTTGGTCACATTTGATCTTTTTAAGTAGTTGATCCAGCTGGTGTATGACTTACCTCAGCGTTAGCAGTAACTTTGAGACAGTGGGTCATGCTCCTTGTCAAGCTGTGTCTCTCTGAATGCTTGTATTGTTCCCAATGACTTCATTCTCCGTGACGGCTGATGGGGATAATACTTTTAATACATTCTGTAATTTTTAATTTGAGAATCTCAAAGTGCATAAAAGTAAATGGAGCTTTGACTCACTAAAGTAGAATTGGGTTTCTTTTCCTTTTTGTCTTTCATTTCATGAGTGGAGTTGGTATTTAAAAACCAACCCCAGAGAATATGGGGACATGTGTATGCATATGGCTGATTCACTTTGTTGTGTAACAGAAACTAACACAGTATTGTGAAGCAATTATGCTCCAATAAAGATCTATTACAAAATAATAAAATAAAATAAAATGTTCCACTAAAAAAAAAAGAAAAAAAAAAAAAACAACCCCAGAAATAGGAACTCAATATCCAGTCACTTAGCAAATGCAGCTAATCTAACATTATTTTGTTTTATTTTGGTTTTATTCCTTGAATGCATCTGCGAATTCTGCAGGTCATGTGCAGCAGGGAGGCATGGGTAATAGGTGGAATGAAAGAGTAAGAAAACAAAGAGATTGTGAAATATTTGGATGACAGGTAAAATTTAACACAGTAACATTTAAAATGGGCAAGTACAAAATCATTTCTCAGATTAAAATGAAACAAAACAGAGCAAAACCAAAAAGAACAAAAAAGCCACGAATACACTGCTTTCCGACAGTATAAGTGGTTTAAGAGCTTCTATTTATTCTAAGCAGAATAAAACCCCTGTATTTAATGGAATAGTTAAAAAGGGCTGATATGCTATGCAGCTGCAGTATCAGGAATATGGTGCCCGCAATGTGAGAGGTGAGAGCCCCACTCTATTCTGTCTTTGCCAAACCATGTAAAATGGCCCTGTATTTTAACCTTGTTTTTAAGGAGGATGTCAAGGCTCATGAGAGGTCTTGATGATGTCAGGTAAAATACGGTTGGAGGAACCAGGAGGTTTAGCCTGAGGAGGAGAAATCCTTTCAGGAAGACTTGATCTCTGGCTTCAAATATACGAGGATCAGTCACGAGAAAGAGAGATTAGACTTATTCTAGGTGATTCCAATGAGCAGAGTAAAACTATGGGAAGGCAAAAACCAGTTCAACATAAAGAAGCATTTATAGAGCTTTAGAAATAGGTGCTTAATTTTTTTTGAATGAATGAATGATTGTGAGTGAAAGAATGGATGAATGGTCTCATTGAAATGTGATGCCTTAGAAGGGAGTGAAGTCTCTGTGCTGAAATTTTAAAGGTGAACTCTCCCAGGGGATGTTTTTAGGGGAGCTGAGGGTTGGTAGGAGATTTGAATACCTCTAAGGTTCTTACTAATTCTGAAATTTAATATAATTTGTGACTCTTTTAAATGAAGATCTTATGTTTTCCATATCTAAGTTTGGAGAGAATTGCAATGGTTCTCAACCAATGTAATTTCTCCCCCAAGGAAGCACTTGGCAAGGTCTGGGGACAGTTTTGATTGTAACATCTCAGTGGTAGGTGGAGGAAGGGAGGGGGATGCTACTGGCATTTTGTGGGTAAAAGCCAGGGATACTGCTAGTCATAGTACAATGCACAGCATCCCACAGCAAAGAGTTATCCAGTCCAAATGCCAGTAATGCGGAAGTTGAGAAACACGTTAGATGTTTCCCACTCATTTTACCCAGAACTTGGATTTCCTTGAGCAATGAGGTCAGATGTATTGAATGTAAAATACATTTAAGCTCTTATTTTCCAAAGACTTTCCATTCACTCAAAATAGAGTTATACTTGCCAGAATTACTAACTTTGACTGCAAAGAACTACATCGCACTTGCAGAAGTGGCCCTGCCTTTTGGGCTAAACTGTCCAACCTCTCTGCTCTGTCATTAATTCATCCTTTGCCTCTCTCCTGTGCCTTTGGCATCTTCCTGTCAATGATCTTTCATAATAAAACAAAAGCAAAATAACTCTCTTTTTTTCTGTACATATTGACTAATCTTAACCCCCCTCCCTTTCTCAGTTCAACATCTGTGAAGAGTAATCTCCAATTATTTGCACAGCTTTCATACCGTTACTATTTCTTTAGCAAGAAACTGCTAGTGCTTTTTGGTTGTCAAAACTACTGCATGTATTTCAGTTCTTATCTTTAATTCTCCATCAGTTTTTATACAGTTGACCAAATGCTTCTAGAAAACCTCTCTTCTTAGTTCTCTGGCTCTTTTTTTTTTTTTTTTTTTGTGGTATGCGGGCCTCTCACTGTTGTGGCCTCTCCCGTTGCGGAGCACAAGGCTCCGGACTCGCAGGCTCAGCGGCCACGGCTCACAGGCCCAGACGCTCCGCGGCATGTGGGATCTTCCCGGACCGGGGCACGAACCCGTGTCCACTGCATCGGCAGGGGGACTCTCAACCACTGCGCCACCAGGGAAGCCCTGTGGCTCTTCTTGATCCCTTGAGGACTCTTCTCTTTCTGCCCCTCTATTATATTGATTTTTTTCAGTACTCTATCCATAATCAGCTTTCTCTTTTCACATGGCTCTTTCTAACAGATCAATATGTGTGGCGTTAAGTACCAGTTTATTTCTCATAACTCCTAAATGTAGAACTCGTAGCTATGACTTCACTCCACAGCTCCAGATCTAATATCCATTTACTGTCTCTAAATGAGACACAGTCATCTCAAATTCAGAGTGTCTGAAACTGATTTTTTTTTCCATGCCTGTCTTAGTCAGTTTGGGCTGCTTTAATAAAATAACATAGACTTGTAACAACATTGGCTGGTAAACAACAAACATTTATTTTTCACAGTGCTGGAGGCTGATAAGTTCCAGATGAAGGGTCTAGTAGATTCAGTGTCTGGTGAGAGCCTGCTTCCTGGTTCATAGACAGCCATCCTTCTGCTGTGTCCTCACATGGCAGAAGGGGCAAGGGAGCTCTGTGAGGTGTCTTTTACAAGGGTTCTGATCCCACCCTCACAACCTAATCACCTCCCAAAGGCCCGTCACATCCCATTAGGGATTAGGTTTCAACAAGAAATTCAGTCTACAGTAATCCTCAACCTGTTTGTCTTCTCGTATACCTCATATTTGTGATTGGTACCACAATCCAGACATTCACTCTAGTTACAAACTCCGGAGTCATCCTAGACTCCCTTTTCCTTATCTCCCACTCTAGCCCATTAGTCACCAAGTCTTTTTTTTGTATTTCACTTTGTGAATTTCTCTCGCATTCATTTCTTCTTCTCCATACAGATTCGTGTGCTAACACCTCATTTAGGTATGTCTGAAATCACCTGTATTTGTATTAAAGCAATCTTTACACACTGAAAGAAAAGAAGATGGTCATGTTGCTTCTCACTTAAAACTTTTCAATGACCCCATTTTAGCGACATAACAGAACTCAAAGTAACTAACATGGCTCTTAGGCCATTTGTGACCTACCAGCCCTCCAGTCTCCTCTTCCATCACAAGGCCCAATCACCCTCCAAGCGAACTAGACAAGTTATTCATGCCGTGTCTTTTTATAAGTTGTGCCTTTTATTTAGAATGCCCTGGTTCATTACAATTTTATTTATCCTTTTCTTAAAAATTAATTCTGTTTTTAATAAAGTAATAAATATACACAAATTTTAAAAAATCAAATAGTACTAAGAAGTTTATAATGATGAATAGCAGATCTTTGTACCTGCCTTCCTGCCTCTTCACCACCCTAGAATCAACCACTTTTGACTCCTTCAGGTGCCTCTTCTGTGTTTATCTCTGTATTGCTAAACAGTATGCTTATAATGCTATTTCTTGACTTGTCAAGTTTAGACTTTTACCTATTGAAATTCTCTTCTAATTCTAGTATAGTTACTATAGGGGTGATGCTCAAAACACTTAAGAACTAGCACCGCACAGATTATGATTAATCACAACCACTTTCCCCACATGGTCTGTGTTGGCTAATTACTGGTCCTGATTTTATGACAAATTTTGTTAAATTATCAGTATTTACATTATTATTACCATATAAATATTGTCCACTGCTGAAACAAATAATGTACTATAATTATGTCATAGTACATTATAACATAATTACTTGCTTACACAATTTTCATTTTCTAGAAGTTATTAATTGATGTTTTAAAAAATCATTTATTACTCATTAAAAACTCACCATAATTCCCGCCTTCTCAGTGAGTCTTTGCTGCCAGGCAGAGTTGATTCTCTGCTCTGTGTTATTCCTGTATTACCTCTTTCGTACTCATCACACTATACCTTATAGATCTGTGTGTCTATCTTCCTTGTCAAAATGTGAGCTCCTTGAGGTTAGTGATAATATGTTATCTTTGAACCTTCAGTGCTGTGCACCAGTGCCAAACACAAAATGTTTAATAAATATCTGTTGAGTTATGGATGGAACAGGAGTGGCCTTTGTCTTTGAAGCAGCCTTCAATATTGGGTGGATGGTTTTGTGAGCATTTCTCTGATTTCTGAGTCGCTCCATACAGATCACTCACTCAAATGCCTGTCAGGGTCTACACAGTTAAAATAAATGAACGCAGCAAGCCCGATGGGGTCTGTGGCATTTAAAGTGGTCACGTGCTACTAGGCTCTAGCCAGCTGTTGCCATGAAGGTGTTTCAGATCTGTGTTGCCAGACCTTCTGCTTTTCAAATAGAAACAGGAAAATCCAGGCTTGATATGAACTGTCATGATTCCATTTTTTAAAACTATGCAGACAAAGTAAATGGTTCTTCAGGCTCAAGCTCGATTTGGTTCATAAGCACCAGCTGATGAAGATTATTAGTGGGAGTAGGAGGGACTGTGGACCCTGTCCCAGAGCCTTGAGCTTGGCGTCCGGTTGGCCTGAGAATGTCTCTACCGCAAGGGGTCCTCCACAGGGGCTCTACCCAGTGGAATTCCTTTGCCAGCTGATGCCAGCATGTGGAGTGAGCCTTAGCAGAAGAGAGCCTGGGCTCAGCCTGCCAGAATGTTTGGAGGGCCAGGCAGGGTTTCGATGGAATCAGGACTTGCTCTGTTATGTGGAAATAAAGAATGATGTGTTAAATCATAAGTGATAGTGGGAAGGAGCAGAAGAAGGGTAAAAATTGTATACTATGTGCCAAGCCTTGTGTGTGCCTTTTCTTATGTTACTCAACTTAGGTTTTACAATAGCCCTGAGGCAGAGATATTGTCATCTTCAGTTTGCAGATGTTGAATCTCTATGAGATTTAGTTTATTTTTCAATTTCCATCATCAGAACAGATCAACTGCAGAATGAATGCCTCTTGAATCTGCCCATGAAGAAAGCCCATGTATGGGATTTTAAAAATGATTTAAATCTGTTTTTATAGTAAAAAAGAAGACGGTTAAAATTTTCCACTAGAAATTGATTGTTTAGTTTGTTTGTTTGTTTATAGGTTGACCTAAGATTGGTCAATCTCTCAACATTTGTTGAATATCCATTGTATTCTGTGTTAGATTCCAGGATTACCAAACTGATTAATATACAATTCCTGTGCTTGAGAAGTCATAAATGATTGTTTCTGGTTTCTTCTAAGTGTGAAAGGAGGGAGCCAGGTATTGGCATAAAAGATAGGAAAAATCTGGAAATTTGGTTGCCAAATTTTTGTTGTTGTTTTTTTAAAATTTTGAGCTATTCCTTTTTTCTTGTTGCAATCAACAGGATATTCAGATAGAAAAATAAGAAAGTGCAAATAAAGAAAATTAAGGAAAAAGTCTTCTTCTAACCATTGTGGGCAACTCTCTACCTACTTACTTACCCAACTTTTTGGACTATTTATCTGTATGGATATTTTTATACTTATCACAAACAATGCAAACACTCAGATCCCACTACATCACTATTCTGTAGCCTGCTTCTCTTACTGAGGAATATTTTGAAATGTTTGAAAATCATTTTCTATGGCTGAATAGCATTTTATTGCATGGGAGTATTCCCTATATTTAATCAATTCTCTATTGTTAGATATTTAGGTAATTGCTAATTTTTTATAACCCATGTCACGTGGAGAAATTTTGTAGCGAACTCTTTTTATGTATGTTAAAGTATTTCCTTAGGAAAACTTACTAGAAATGAAATTACTGGATTTAAGTGCATGTACAATTTTAAGCTTTTCGCTTTTAGCCCACATAGTGCTAAATTGTCCTCCAGAAAAGTAGTACTAATTTACCCATCCCCAATGGATATGAGTTTCTATTTCTCTTCACTGTTTCCAATGCTAGTTACCACCTCTTTTTTTCAAAAAAAATTTTTTTTCGAATTCAATAGAGATAGAAAAGAATTTCTGTTTTGAAAAACTCTTTTTGAAGACCTTTTGGCCTTTGACCTTTCTGGATACTATTGTTCTCTGGTACAATACTATCACTTTGTGTTTTGGTTACTTGGTTGGCTCTTTACCTGCCTTAGTAGCTTTGGAGCAGTTTGAGGGTACAGCATGTCCTATCCACCTGTGTGTTTCTGGGTGCTCGTGGATATTGGTTGAACTGAATTGTACTGGAGGACATGTGTAGTTTAGAACCTTGGCTAGATGTAAAAATGTCAATACAATCCGTGGGCAGGTTACTCTGTTCCTACCAGTTACATAATAATGAGAATTTAATTGAACATCGATTATGTGCCAGCAGTGTATTAAGTGCTTTGCACACTTACCTGGATGAATCCTCACAATGCTCTGAAGAAGAGATAATAATCATCTCCACTTTGCTGATGAGGAAACTGAGAGGTTATAAAACTTGCCCAATGTGCATTGGCTGTCAAGTGGCAAAAGCAGGTTGTGAACTCAGGAAAAGTTAACTACCAAGCCGTCTTATCTCTCCTCCACTGCCCTCCCCTCTCCAACTTCTTATTATAGATATTTAAAAATATATATAAAAGTAGAGAGAACAGCAGAGTGACCCTTGATATACCTACCACCCGGCTTCAGTAGTTACCAATATGTGGCCAATCTTGTTTCATCTATGCCTTTCCCTCACTACCTCACAGCCCTCTTCCCTGGTTGGATTATTTTAAAGCAAATCAGAAATTCATTAATTTCCTTAATAAGTATTTAAATACATATCTCTAAGAGATATGGACTCTGTTTTTTGTATCCAAACCACAATATCATTATCACACTTGAAACTATAACAATTTCTTCTTATTCTCTAATGTCCAGACAATGTCAGATTTCCTTAATTATCTCATAAGTGACTTTTACTGTTGCTTTGTTTGAATCAGGACCCTCGCAAGGTCTACACTTTGTATTCTAAGCTGTCCTAACCTCAACACAGTGTTCCTCTCTTCCCCATGCCTTTCTATGAAGCCTGTCCTTGTTAGAGACAGAGGTACTTAGCTGGAGGAATTTGAAAATTTTAAATAATTCCTATGAATTGAATATCTAGTTTGCATCTCCCCAGAAAGAAGCACACTCAACAGTTTATACCTGAAAAACACTGGGTCCGTGTGGCATGGAGAAAATACATTGCTACGCAGGTTCATCATCCCTTCTCCCTGGAAATTCATCAGTGTATTCATCCGCTGGCTGAGAACTCCCTCTGTTCTTCTGCTTGTAGGATAAGGCTCCATCACAACTATGGTCGAGTCTCCTCATTTAAGGGGCCAGGGCTTGTCAGATGTAAGTGATACTGGCCTGAAAATTCTGTCTTGAGCCCCGAGCTTAAAAAATGAGACACGCTGGTCTGTGTAGCCCTCCCTCGCTGCGGGAGAATGACTTGGAAATGGAAAGCCTTGTTATTTTCATAAATCGTCATGACTTTGATAGAACCTTTCACATTGAGCACATTTTCATTGAACGAGTTTTCATGTTTGTTTTGGTTCTGTTTTAAAATTGAAGGTCTAGTGATCCTCCACTGTGTCGTGGCAGATGGGAATTCAACCAGGAGTCCTGAAGATGATGGCCTTCTCTGTGGAGATCGTGGAGAAAATTGCCCAGGTAACGCATAACAAGCAATGCATTTGTTTTTATCAGCTTTATATTCAACCTCAGAAACTTGACCCCCCTAAATTTTAAGTTGTTGATAATATAATAATCATAAAACTAGGTAGTTTTGAGCACATGTTAATGTACCAGGCTCTGGGCTTTACATATAGTAATTCATTCATTCCTTGCAAGAACCCTATGAACTGGATAATATTTTTTACTTTATTTCAAGGTGAAGCTAGAAAGAATACGTAACGTGCCGAAGGTCACACAGCTGATATATCACAAATCTGGGATTCACGCTCAGGTCTTTCTCATTCTGGTGCTTCCATTCTTCATCATTATACTATTTGGGGCATTGTAGATGTGTGTGTGCTTCAGTCTCCAGCATGTGATGTCTTGGACTAGATTCGTAGAAAGCTGGCATATTCTATTCAAATTAAAAAAATATTTTTTTCTATTTTATAACTTAGAAGAGGGAAGAAGGCAACAATTTTAAAACATATTTTACCTTGAAGATTCCTGAATTAGCATTCTCACATTTAGTAGTCTGAGGCAGGGATCAGCCTTAGTAAAGAGTCAGATAATAAGAATTTAGGTTTTGTGGGTCACGCGGTCTTTGTTGCAACTATTCTGCTCTGCCATTGAACTATGAAAGCAGCCATAGACCTATGCAAATGAATGGCCTTGGATGTCTTCCAATAAACCTTTATTTAGAGAAACAGGCCGTGGGCCAGATTTGGCGTTGGGGCCATAGTTGGCTGACTCCTGGTCTAAGGTCTGTCTGTCCTTTATAAATTGCATGGTCTGGTGTTCTACAGGAGTTGTTTCTTATTTTAAAACAAAACAAAACACAACACAGGCCAATTCCAAAAGTAGGGCAGAGTGGAGAAGAGCCTCTTGTATTCCCTGGAAACTTCTCTGAGCTGGGAGTATGGTGACGTGGTGTAAGTGCTCCTTTCCTAGCACCCTGGGAATGTTGTAACTGAGCCAGGAACACGCTGAGCAAGTCATCCTGATGTGAGTCATCAGTTCCAGCCCAACCTTCATCTTTCTTTCCCTCCCACTAGTGGGTGGTCCGGAGAGCGCCCACAGTCTGTGGAGTCCATCGCTGTGTTAGGTCACGCTTGTGCGAGTCTTGTCACCCATGTAGTGAGAAGGACAAAGCCAACTTTATGTGTTTGTGTGCTTTTCTTCAGTCTGGTTTCAGATGTCTTAAATGACAACATTTTCACATTTCCTTTGGGAGATTATTCCATAATCTGATGATTGACAGTGTTAAAAAAAATCTTCCTCATCATCCTCCTAAATGTATTTTTATATTTTTTTATTGTAGTAAAAACATTTAACATGGGATCCGCCCTTTTAACAAAATTTTAAGTGTACAGCACAATATTATTAATTATGACAACTGATGTTGTATAGTAGATCTCTAGAAATTATTTATCTTACAGAACTGAAACTTTAAGAGGAGAGAGGAAAAGAGATGAGAAAGCATCGAGCCTCAATGCATTGCAGAATTTAGAGGTTAGGGGAGCTGAGGTCAAACCAGCAGGGGAGAATGAGCAAAGGAGGTATCACATGCATTCTTTTTTTTTTTTTCCACACGCACTCTTGAAAAACAAAAGGAAATACAATTTTTTCCCTGTCGATTCTTCTTTGTCTCCTAGCCATGAATAATTTTAGATACATGAAATACACTCAAATCTCAATACTGGATTCTTTTTTCTTCCTTTAAAGGGCTGGAATGAAAAGGGCAGCTCTAAGGGAAGGTTCACTCCTGTAAGCTCAGAAATGGTTGGCACAGTCCTTCTGGTTAAAAGACATGCTGATCAGACCTGATTGGCCCCCCGTGTAAGCATATCCTGGTAAACCAGGAAGGTAATAAGTACATCTGTGAGATTTATTTTTCTTTTCCTGGAGAAACAGACCAATTCACAGTTTTACAGGAAACTGCATTGAATGGAAGACAAATGGGAATCCTCAATTACAAAACATTTTCCAATTTTGCACTTTTTCAAGAGCATCATGAATTTACATTCCCCTGTCCCACAGAGATAGTTGGCAAGATAAGAAGGAAAATTAACTTAAAAAGTATAAAACTTTCTTCCTCCCCTCCTGGCTTAAGAAGGTTGTAAAATGAAGAAACCCTTATTGGGAAGATGCTTAGAACATTAAAGCCTCAGGCTGTACTTCATAGAATAGGAGGAAATGTTTCTCCAGACTCTGCTGTGACCACTTGAACTCTTCTGTGCACTGGTTGTTCCCCCTATTTTTTAGGTCAGATATCTGTGTGAGAAGATGAATTTATAGGCATTTGTTTTCCTTCCTCTCTCTCCTTGATAACAGTTGTGGGACTTCTATCTCAAAATTTAGTATCCCTTTTTAAATCTCTTACACAGAGATTGAACTATGTATCTAACTAAAGGTTTAGAGATACAAGAGGTTATAAACATTGTGATGAGATTTACCAAAAAAGCATTGTCATAGTAATTGTATGTTACCTTTAGAGTTGATTTCAGAAGAGTTGCTGATATTAATGTCATTTGCAAAATCATTAAGTAGATTTTTCATGAGCATTATTGGAATAAATAAGGGAAGGTTTTCCGAAAAGTAAACCTAATGTATCAATTGTGAAGAGTTTTAATCACAAAGGCATCACAAAGCCTGTTTTGGCTTGAGGATAAGAACCATGTACAGAAAGACTAAGGAATCACACTGTTTAATCAAAGCATCCATCAAATTGAGGAAAATTCCATATTTAAACGAGGTTATTTGGGTGTCTGCTGTATTCCTCCACTTTAGTTTGGCCCAAGGGAATCCATCACATGTCATCTAATTATTCATATGACCCTAAGAAGGTGACCACTTCCTATCTATCTGCCCATACTATCAGTGAAAGCTATTCTTTTTCCTGATCCCTTTTACTAACTCTTAGAATCAAATTTTGACATCACTGACGTGCAGTAGCCCTGGTAGTTTCTTATTTAATTGGTTGTAGAATCTCTGAAATACAGTGTCTCATGAAGAGTTTACGATATGTTACCTGTGGTGCCCATCTGCTTATAAGATTGTGTTGCGATCTGGTCCTCTGGTACGTGTAATTTTCTCCAGCAATTTTGTGGGACAAACTCACTCCCAGAGGAAGGTTCTGGTTTGAGGAATGTGGGTTGGAAAAGAGTAAGGTGGGAGGGAAAAAGGTCAGTTAAGTTCCACCACCCCCAGTATCAGGGAAATCTTCACGGCTGTTACATTTTCAAGACCATACCATTTACTTCTCAAAAGAGAAACACAATACGTGGGACTAATCATTCTTTTGTCATAAGATTAACTTTTCCTTTTTCTTGGTAAACACCTCTGGAATGGAAGGGTAGATTTTGCCATCCTCTGCCCTATGTCATCAGGTCTCATGATAGTCAGAAAATGTTAGATTTCACAGTTGTTCAATTTTCAGATGATGTGACCTTGATGAATATTAGATGAAAGCAACTGGAATTTTAGGTGCATTTCAAAAGGGGGAATGCTGATAAGCCTTCTCATTACCATGAGAAAGAGAGAGGATCCCATTTGGGTTTTTTTTTTGGGGGGGGGGGCGCGGTATGTGTGATTAATTTTCCTTCCAGGTTTTAAAGTTCCAGAGAGAAATCTTAGGACATTTTCTGCTTGGTGACATGGAAGGGTTTTTAAATCCAAATAATGCTGGGAATATTTAAGGGCATGCTTATTTGCAAAGGAGAGAACTCTGTGAGCAATCAAAACAGGGCCTGGCAAACATTTCCCTGGCATGGATTTGTGTTGCTTGGATGAACCAAGGCTGATCAAATCACTGCATCCAGCAGCTGCTGGTTAAGGCGCTCTCTGGTATCTTGCTCTGTATGGTGTTTATTAAAAGACTGGCTATGTTTAAAGGGGCGTGACAGCCAAAGGAATTAGTAAAGTTCAGGATACAGAGCCATATGGCTTATATTTAAAGTCAGGTGTGCTTTGCAAAGTAGAAAAGACCTTTCTGGAGCAAGGAGATCTGTCAGTAAGTCTTACCGCTTCTTTACGGGAGTATAGTTGATTTACAGTGTTGTGTTAGTTTCAGTTGTACAGCAAAGTGATTCAGTTATACATATATCTATTCTTTTTCAGATTCTTTTCCCATACAGGTTATTACAGCGTATTGAGTAGAGTTCCCTGTGCTATACAGTAGGTCCTTATTGATTATCTATTCTTAAATTCATCTCCTTGCCCTCCATTTCCCTGCCCCAGGTCTATATCATGTATGTCTGCATGGCTCGGATATGCCTTGGATTCCTCTTTTCCCCTTTGGCATCTTCCTACTTTAATCCGTTGTGCACTTTCCTGTCTAATACATTGATAAAACACTTCACAGTTTAGGTTTTACATATTTCGTGTAATTTAGTCCATAAGAACCTTCTTCAGCTCTCTCCCACCTTGTATTTCAAGGGTAAACACTTCAGCCCACTGACATTTGTGGTCTCTGACTTCCATTCACAGCCATCCTTTGCTACTCTCCTTCAGGTCTCTTCCATATGCATTAAATCTACCACCCACCTCCTGCATAAGGCTGGCATATTCCCAACCCCGAGCTTTTGCTCTTGACATTATCCACAACTCAACTGCTTGCTCACCTCCTCCTAAAAAAGTCTACATTTCCTAGAAATTTTCTTTAATTAGATAAGCCCTCTTTGTACTGGCACAAGATTTCTCTTAGAATTGTCAAGATTTTCAAGATTCTAGAATCAACTCATTTACCGAGGACTTTATTGTCCCAGGTACTTTGCTAGGAATTTCCACATGTATTTTTTATTTGAGCCTCTCAACAGCCCTTTAAGGTAGATGTTATCATCTTCAATTTCCAGATGATGAAACTGAGGCTCAGACAGCTTAATTAGCTTGCCTGGACCCATAGGGCTCATGAAAGGCAGAGCTGAAACACTAATTTCCTTCCTCCTAAGCCAGTATTTTTTCCACTGTTTCCATGTTTCCATGGTTACTATGGTTGTTTTTACTGGTTTGTTGCTTTTTATTGACTTAAATTTGTTCTATTGTACCAATGTAGATAGTTAGATAGGATATCCCTTATTTCTTTGATGTTTTCCAATGCCTACTACAGGGCTATGGAAAGAGGAAGTACTTGATGGATGGAAGCTGACCTTCATTTGATCAATTTATTTGCCAAAGTACACAGATCTTTGCCTTTGAGACACTTTGCAGTTCTTTCTGGGAGAAATTTCACTAAGAGTCCCATTGATTGGCATGCGTGGGAGCAAATGTCTGGCACGTACAGGCAGTCCGCATGGCTGGTAATCAAGTCACCAACCAAAACCAGGTCAGCCAGTGCCTCAACAACATTCTGTCACCCTCCGAAACTCTGTGACCTGGCATCACAGAAATCTGCTGTGTATAGATCATCCAGAGTCCTTTGCAATTCTCCTCTCTGGTGACCCTGGGTACTTTTTTTATATAGGTATATGTATGTATATATACTCATTTCATCATATTAATTAAGAAGTTTAGTAGTCACTGCTATTTATAAAGCGATCGTGTAACGTCATTGGGGTGCCAGGCGCCATGCCAAGCCTAGTGTGAAGTGACCACTGTAGGCTTTCTGGGTCCACAGGTGTCTGAGTCCTGCAAGCTGTCGGTCACACCATGACTATGGAGAGGCCGGCCCTGGGCTGGAGCTGGCTAGTTAGCAGTTTTCTCTGGGTGTGGGCAGGTGTCTGTTGTGAATTAACACATGGAACAGCTAGTTAGTATTTCTTTACTGTTTCTCTTGACAATCCTTGTTTCTTGAAACTTTCTACACGTAAACGATGGAGAAATCCCTCCATATTACACCCCCTCGTGAAAAATTAACTTTGAAAACTTAGGCAATTAAGATTCTGAAAGGTAAGACAAGGAAGTCAGTGTAGGAGTGAAATCCTGGATATGAAGCTCACAGTGTTTTCCTCCTTCAGGGCAAGAGAAACCCTCCAGGGGTCAGATGAGAGGGATAATCTCCCATTCAGAGAAGCAGGACTTCTGGGTGCCGCAGGCTGAGAGCAGATGACAGCTACCTGCCTGACGGAGCACCAGAGTGGAGCAGGCAGAAGCATGGACTCTGGGACAGGACTGCCTGGGTTTGAGTCCCAGGTCTGCCACATATTAGCTGCATGATCTGGGAAAGTGATTTAGCCTCTTTGAGTTGTGCTTTGCTCATCCATAAACAGCAGTTAGAACAGTGCTTCCCTCACAAGGCTCTTCTGCGTATGAAATGAGTAAATACAGCCCTCCCTCCGAATCTGCGGGTTCTGCATCCGCAGAGTCAACCAACCGCGGATCCCAACTGGGGGATACCGAGGACCGACTGTAAACGCCATTTAATACAAGGGACTTGAGCATCTGCGGATCTTGGTGTCACCTGGGGTCCTGGAACCAATCCCCCTCAGATACCGAGGGATGACTCTCTCTATAAAGCTACAGACCAGCATCTGGCACTAAGTGCTGTGTTTAAGTTAAAAAAAGACAAAGAAAGGCAAAAACCCTCCTCTCTTTTCAATGCCATCAGCCCCACGTCTCTGACAATCTTCGTGGAAAGAAGAGGCTTCTCTCTTACCACAATTATGCTTTACGCTTTAAACAACACTAACGTTTCTGAGAGGTAGTTTGGACAGAAATCTTAGTTAAAATATGAGACGTTCCGGTCACAATCCCCATTAGCCAATCTCTAGGGCTAGTTTCGGGTCACAAAAGTCCGACACATGCCAGTGCGGGGAGAAGGAGAAATGAGACATTGGAGTATATTCCACAGAAAAACTGACAGCACAGTTAGGAATACGATTCTACTTACAAATGTATATTTAAAGTGAGTTGATTTATTGAATCATTTCTCATTCTTCAGCTACGACCACACAACCAAAGCGAAGAGGCCACTTCTCTCGTTGCCCCAAACAGTACAAGCATTACTGCATTAAAGGGAGATGTCGCTTCGTGGTGGCCGAGCAGACGCCCTCCTGCGTGTAAGTGAAGCGCTGAGCCGACAAGCAAAGGGGTACAGACTGGTGCCGGTTTGGGGGGTGACAGGACTGGAAAGTCTGAGCTAATCCAGCCATCTGTTGGGATGCAGTTCCCCCTGGTCCTACCCCCTCCCCTCCCTGCGCCACTTGTTTAGGGGCCCCCGTTGGACAGCTACTTATGGAGAAACTGACGCACACTTTCCTGCTGAAATATGAGCATGCGAGAGTCCAGATCGCCTTCCAGGCAGGGCTGTGTCTTCTGCTGCCTTGCGCAAGCAAAACTGTTTCTGTCCAGTGTTAAGGATGCTTTTCAGCTCAAATAAACTCCCAGGGGTTTGTTGCACTCGAATGCAAACACAGTCTTCTGGCGTGTGTTAGGTGGTTCATGGTGAATGTAAATATGAAAGAATTTCTGCCAAATTACAAGCTACTTTTGCAGGTGTCAATTAAGTGCATGGAGATCAGTCCTATTTTTAGAGATTCACAAAGCCTGTTTAGTACCGCAGGGAACTGGGAGGAACGTTCTCTTTCCAACTCTTGGTAGATTGAGTCCAAGTTTAATTTTACTCAGGCACAAACAAATTTTTTGCATATCTTAAATATTTATTTTCTTCTAAAGATGTCTCTGTAAAGTGCTGTCTGAGACCCTACCTCGTAGAGGAGCAAGATGATTTCTTAAGTATATTTTTGACCTAAAGTCATAGAGCACTGATGTTCTTCGTGTAGTTGCCCCAGGAGTCTCTTTCTTTTTTTTTCACAAGTATCTCAGAACAGTGATTCCAAGCCCTGCTATAGTGGAACATTGAAGAGTCATGGACTTCTTCAAAGTTTGATTATAATTAAATTTAATTAAAAAATCAATATACACAGATAATACTTAGAGGGGAATAAGAAAAAAGACTAACGTAAGGAAATAAGGAAAATGTGCTTGTGCGTGTGTTGGGAAAGATAGAGCTGATTTTTGTTTTTTTATAAATGTATTTATTTATCTTTGGCTGCGTTGGGTCTTTGTTGCTACGTGCGGGCTTTGTCTAGCTGTGGCGAGCAGGGGCTACTCTTCGTTGTGGTGCGCGGACTTCTCACTGCCGTGGCCTCTCTTGTTGCAGAGCATGGGCTCTAGGCGCACAGGCCCAGTAGTTGTGGTGCAGGGCTTAGTTGCTCCGCGGCATGTGGGATCTTCCCGGACCAGGGCTCGAACCCGTGTCCCCCGCATTGGCAGGCAGATTCTTAACCACTGCACTACCAGGGAGGTCCAGGAGTTGATTTTTTTTTTTAAATTCATTTAATTGCTCACTGACTTGGGAGAATATCATGAATTTTTAAACCAGTACATTTCTTTAACTGGTCCCTATTTTTAAACCAGTACATTTCTTTAACTGGTCCCTATGTCTGTAGATGTACTGTTCTTTAATATTGCTGCCTTCTAGAATGAAAACCACAGGGTGTAATCTACCTGCCTGAGATCAATACACAGCCTGTCCCCCTCTGTCAGAGGTTAAAACCCATTTTCTCCCTAGCTTCTCTGATGCTGGCTTGACTTTCTAGCTATGTCTCTCACCACATTCCCCAATGTTCTTCCATAATCCTACATTCCTTTGCATGGCTTATTAGACAAGCTCTTCTCATAGTCTGAAAGTTTATTCTTACTAACACTTTAAGATACAACTCAAACATCAGCTCCTCCTGGACCCCTGCGTTGATTTGAGTTCGATGTCCTTCCTCTGTGATTCAGTCACACTTCTGTGAAAGCTTTTTTCCCCTGGAGCATCACTGTTGATTTCTCTGGACATCCCTTCTGTGGCTGTGGGCTCCTAGAGGCCAGGGATGATGGCTTATTCATTTTCATATCCCAGTGCCAAGCACAGTGCCTAGAATTTACTAGGTGCGCAAGAAACGTCTGACGAATAAATGAACAAGTCCCTCTGTCATGGTTCATCTAGTGCTGTGCTAGATGTCAAATTCAAGACCTTAATCTGAACCAGGAACACCTTCTTAGTGGTGGAATGATACAAAAATCAAGGGGAGGAGGAAGAACACGCGAATCAGGACTCAGGTTTTGGAGTAAGACAGACCTAAGTCAAGACTTTGTTTCCGCCAGTTATAAGCAGCATTAACAATGGGTCAGTCACCTTTCCTGAATGTTTTTTTTTTAAAAAATAAATTTATTTATTTAATTTACATTTATTTTTGGCCACATTGGGTCTTGGATCCTGCGTACGGGCTTTCTCTAGTTGCTGCGAGCAGGGGCTACGCTTTGTTGCAGTGTGCGGGCTTCTCATTGCGGTGGCTTCTCTTGTTGCCGAGCACGGGCTCTAGGCGCATGGGCTTCAGTGGTTGTGGCAGGAGGGGTCAGTAGTTGTGGCATGCAGGCTCTAGAGTGCAAGCTCTGTAGTTGTTGCGCACGGGCTTAGTTGGTCCACGGTATGTAGGATCTTCCCAGACCAGGGCTCGAACCCGTGTCCCCGGCATTGGCAGGCGGATTCTTAACCACTGCGCCACCAGGGAAGCCCCTGAGTGTTTTATCATCTATAAAAGAAGATATCATCTTCCTTTCAAGTGTTGAAAATTAAGCAAAATAATACATCAGGCAAAAGTACTTATTGTGATACCCAGCACAGAGTAAATATCCCATAAATTGTACCATTCAAGTGAATGGGAAGTATACATCTTCGGCCTGACCTTTTAGGTGACTTGGTGTAGCACAGATCAAGCAAAGCTGTCTTGTAATTGGTGATTATGCTATCTTGGGAAACCATAAATATCTCCTTTTGCTTGGGATCATAGGAGTTTGTGGACTCCTGTCTTTACATAAAAAACCAAAGTGTGTTTCAAATAACTCAAGTGCCTTCTTAGTCTTCTCAGTATTTTTGTGGAATGGAGATGGTTTGTTTCCAGGTACATAACTTTGATTTACTTACATGGCACAATTCATTTAGGTAGTGTTACATGTGGGTGGGTGCATGTACTGGGGAGCCAGACTTCCTGTATTTGAATCCAACCCCACTCACTTATTTTCTCTTTACTTCCGTTTCTCCACCTGTCAAATGCGGTTCATAATAGCACCTACTTCAAAGGTTGTTATAAGGATCAATTGAGTTAATACTTATACATCTATTAGAACAGTGTCTGGTGATTATTTCTAAATAGCGATCCCAAATCCTGATTTTTCAGAGTCCTCAAGGGTCATAGCATCTTTAAATGTTATTTTTAATTTTAATTTATAAGATGTTTATTAAATAAAAACTCACTTATTCATTTGCTCAGCATTTATTAAACATCTACTAGCATCTTTCACCCTTTGCCTCTTCCTCTCCCATTGAAATGACCATCAGCTGATATGTTATTAATTTGATGAGCAGTGAAACAATGTGAGAGCCACTGTAACTGGCTGTGTAAGAGTCTGACCAGCTACATGGCTTCATTGGGTTATAACTTACAGGAAGGACTGCTTACTGAGAAATTCATTTAAAGCGTGGGTGAGCAACTGAACCCAGAACTTATAATTAGAAAAACATTCTAAAAGCAGCAAGTAATTGCTATGTACTTTATGGGCACAGTTATTTGTTTAAAAATGCTGTATTTGGTATATTTGTTAGAGAAACATTTCTGCTAATTGGAAGAGACTCTATTTGTAGATTTTAATTATAACCTTAAAAAAAAAAAACAACTCTAAAGACCTCCCTCCCACACATGCAATTAAAAGTGATTTTTTTCCCCCCAGTTCCAGTCCTATGTGCAAAAGATTTTTGATATTTCAAGATATTTCTAAGCTCTCTTCCTGTTATTTTGACCTTGCAATGAACAGCCTAGCTATCTTGCAGGAAGCAATTTTCCTTCATACATCCTGGGGTCATTTTGCAATAGATGGCGTTAGGTGTTTTTTCTCCTTTGCTTGCCTTGAGCCTCACCTTTCAATTGATGGTTGTGACTGAGCGAGGCTTTTTTTTTTTAAGCATTGTATCAGCTTCAATATTGCCCGCCAGTAAGGGATCTCCTTACTTGAGAAATAAAGCTTTGTGGGAATTAACTGCCTTAGCTCTTATCGAACATGAACTGTCGAGTGGCCTGGCAATAGATCCTTTCATAAAAGAAACAAACAAACACAACCAAAAATGAGGTTGCACAGGAATCTTTGTAAGAAGTAGAGCTTCATCTTTCTGAGATTTCAATAATTATGTATATGACCAGTGTCTCTTCGTGTTTTGAATGAGTCTGAGGAGAAGAAAAAGGGAGAACATTTGTTAGTGCAAAGGTGTTGATGTTACAACACATAATTTTGGTTTTAAAGTAGCCTCAGACAAACTTCTTAGTCGTCTTTTATGCATCTTACACAATTCAGAGAATACTATGAATGGTCCCTAAATCACTGAGCTGTAGGGGGTTGAGTGTTGCTTGGACAAATCTCTGCTTGGTCAAATGGCTCTGTATCTGCACCTTCAGAAGTGGGGCATATGCTAAGTTGAGGTGAATTCAGGACTGTGTTGACGGAGTTGGAAGAATGAGAGGGGGAATAGTGCCATTTGGAGAGTCTGTTGATTTCTGGTCACGGCACTTTACTTGGGCCATAGGAAAAAGGGGCATTTAGAGGAGAGTGGAGGGCATGGTGTACAGTTCTGAATATGTGGCCTCAGAGGGTCAGATAAAGCAACTGGAGAGGACGAGACCTATTGTATTTTGAGGGGATGCAGTTGGGAAGGTGGTGAAGGGAAGAGTTACCTAGCTGTTACTCCTGAACACAGTAGAACCAGAACGGATGCATGGAAGTTAAAAAGAGAGGCCAGGGGGCTAGGGGCTGGGGGGAGAGAAATCCTGTAGAATAACATTTATGGAGCTTTCTATGTGTTCCATGTTTGATCATATAAGACCATATACTTTAAAAATAATTTATAATAGGAGAATTTGGGGACACTGAAACGCTTTGTATTGTCCTATGATGAAATGGGAAATCCTGGGGCTTTTTGAATTCCCTGTTCTGGGGGTATTTAAACACTTGGGAGTGCTGTGTAGGGAATTTTATCACCCCCTTCCTTTCAAGACAGATTTTAGTAAATTGTTATCATCCCTGTTTATTGATATTAGGCAGATTATTAATGATGTTCAAGGGATGACAGGTTTTCAGCAAAGAATGAAATTTCTCATGAACACAGTGGTTTTACAACTTAACATTTTTTAAGGAACTACACCCTTTATTAATTCCAAGTAATGAATACAGTGATAGTTTCTTCAAAAAAGAAACAGTAAAGATTCTTAAAAGTCTTTCACTTTTGACCTTGTTGCCCTCTTCTTGTTTCACTTTTATAGCTGTGATGAAGGCTACGCTGGGGCGAGATGCGAGAGAGTTGACTTGTTTTACCTAAGAGGAGATAGAGGGCAGATTTTGGTGATTTGTTTGATAGCAGTTATGGTAATTTTTATCATTTTGGTGGTCGGCATCTGCACATGCTGTCAGTAAGTACTTTTAAATTTAATTTTAAGGGAATCTGAAAACTTTTATCTTTCCTATCTTCTTTCCTTCCTTCCCTCCTTCCTGCCTTTTCTCTTTCCTTTTTGCTTTGATTTAAATCACTTTTCACAGTTTGCCATCATTTATTTAGAAGCATTTATAATAAACACAGGACATATACTTTTTGTCATTTTCTGAGCATAATTATTGTAATTTAAAATAAAATTTGTATAAATCTCCTAATTAAAAAAAAAAGGAGGTGGGCAAAATGAATGAAGGTGACCTAAATATACAGACTCCTAGTTGTAAGATAAATAGGCCATGGGGATGTAATGTACTAATGGTGACTATAGTTAATAGTACAGTATTGTATATTTGAGAGTTGCTTAGAGAGGAGATCTTAAAATTCTCATCACAAGAAAGGAAACTTTTGTAACTATGTGTGGTGATGGATGTTAACTAAACTTACTGTGGTGATCGTTTTGTAATATAAACAAATATCAAGTCATACCTGAAATGAATACAATGCTATATATCAGTTATATCTCAATTTAAGTCAATTATTTAGTCCTAAAGTCCATCATATTTTATGTGGGTTTATTAATAGGCTAAACAATACTTTTATTTTCTTAAACTGTACCATGACACAACAACTTTGAAAGATGGAAACACACAAAAATATTTTTTTCTTGGTCACATTAAAATAATGAAGTTTATTTATGAAAGATGACTGCACTGTTCCTCCTGTCTTTACTTTTCATTATTTACCTCATCTTTGGTAATTAAGAAAAACCTTGTTTTTTCTCTGAGACAGAATGGCTTGGTATAATTCTTAAGTTAGTTTTGGAAACTCATCAAATTTTTTATCAGGCCAGGACTCCCACATAGCATGCTAAAAAGGCATTTTCTAAAATGCTACCTTCTTGTCTAGAGAAGCCTCCTAAATTGTTACATTTACCCTCGGGCTGTGGTATTTATTAGAGGAGGGTGTTGCCTGATTCCTTTCTTTACAACATTCTGGGTAGAAAGGCATTAGCATAGCTGTCGGCAGTCTAGAGTGATTTTTGTCCCAGCTCTGTCATTAGACATCTTTGAGACCTTGGACAAGTTTCTTAACCTCTTTAAACTCTGATTTTATTTTCTGTAAGACAGAGGATTAAACCAAATAATCTGTAGGATTCCTCCTAGGTATAAAATTGGAAGGTATTTTTCAAGATTTTACCTACTTGATGGCAAAAAGGAGTTTTTATAAGGCCAAGTTTGGGGCAGAGCTGGGAAATGTCCTATTTTATTACATTAATTTTACTTTAAGAAAACTGGACTGCAGCCCAGAATATCTAACACACTTCTTAATTAGTATATCTAGAAACTTAATTAACATATCCAGAGGCTACCCTCACTCTCTTGGTTTTCTTATGTCTGTTTCCATTTTGTACTATTTCTTATTTACACATTAAATAATACTTATCAGTCTATTTTGTAAAATGGCTTGGCCAGAAAAAGTTTCTTGTGCTCACCAAGATCTATCAATTAGGTACCATATTCTTCCTATGTATCTATAACTACACCCTATCCACACTGATGCTATTGTAGCTATCATGTGAGCCTAGAGAAAGGGATGGATAAAGAGAGAACCTAAATTTTATTTTTTTAAAAAAGGAACCTATACATTTTTAACAGTCTAGAAATAAGATCGTGGGCTCTCTTGATTAATTTTGTGATTGCATTAACTAATAGGACCACACTAATTTCTAACACTTTGTTTTCCAAGTCCTCTTCGGAAACATCGAGAAAGAATAAAGAAGGAAGAAGAAATGGAAACTCTAGGTAAAGATATAACTCCTATAAATGATGACATTCAAGAGACTAGTATTGCTTAATGGTAAGTGTGATAAACTTGGTAGATGGGGAACACGTGACATTTACCTGGTGAAGTAGGGCTTAACTGCATCAAGTAAATCATTGTTTGGGATTTGATTATGTTTAAAAACATCTAAAAATAAATTGACTTTTTTTTTTTTCATAGAATCTGAAGCCAAATAAAAGACTTTCTCATATCTTCCTTTTGGATGTCACTCTACCACAGAGATAGAATGTGGACTTTTATATACTTTTTCTAATGTACTGAGATCAGTCTGCTTTCTAGTTCTGCATGGCTGTGGTCGTTATTTTATATTCTTATAAAATATTATAAGATACTTGATATATTTTTCCAATATATCACAAGAGAGAAGAATTTTAGTTTAGACATCTCACACTGAAAGGAAATAACAAAAGCAATATTTTAATAACTGCATTTATTGAGCATTTACCACATGCCAAGCACTGTTCTAAGCTCTTTTAAATATTCTATCATTTGGGATTTCAGCAGGAATCACAAATCCTCTCGGATGATCCAAAAAAAGACATTTCGATGAAGGGGCTGGGAGTGCAGGGGTGAGGGTACCCATAGGAACGTTGAGGCTCCCAGAGTCTAGCAATTGCAGGAGGCTGTAATGCTGGGGAAGAGGTACCTTGGCCTGAGACTCTGGCTGTGCTGGAAGACCCCACCAGGCAGGAGCTGTAGCTGTGGATGGAAATAGCCACAGCCGGCACCTAAACAATGAAGGAGGCAGGAAGTGGAGAAAAATGCCCCCAAACCTTCTCTCCTCTTGCCTTCAGATCTTTGGCAGGTGCCTCCCACTAGCCAAACTCAATGAGAATCCAGAGGAAAAGGGAGCCCTTGTGATGCAATCTGTCAGCCCCACCCCGGAGCGCGGAGCAGCAGCACAGAGGAAGACTCAAGGGGGCAGACGGAGCATAACTAGCTCAGTCAGACGGGGTAGTTTTGTCTGTAAGGCATCAAGCACAACCAAACTGGTTTAAAATAAAGGAAGTGTATTGGCTCACACGCACTGGCAGTCCAGAGGGAAGGTAGCATTCACACTTGCTTGTACCAGAGTTCCCATGCAGAGAACAATTATTTCTGTCCTTCTGTTCACCAGTTGAAGAGTTGGCTTCATCTTTGGCTAACTCCTCTTAGGTATTAGGAGAGGCCGGTAGCAATCAAGGCCACATACTTTCTTGTTCCCATCCAGCAAGCGAGAAAGATGACTTTCTATAGCTCGCCCCACAGTGCAAAGAATCTCCTTTCCCAGGAACGCCCAGCAGAGTAATAGGGTATAGTAAATGCTTACCAAGAAATTATAATATTCTCCTAACTTATTACCAGAATGACACGAATGAATTGAAAACAAAAATGCTGGCTCTAGATATTTTTTGTAATTACATAGTACATTTCTTTTCAATGGCTTGCTCTTTTTTTCCTTTTTCCTGCAGTCTATGAAGGTACCTCCAGGCTGGTGGCAAACTACAAAATACCTTACTCATTTGAAAATGGACAGACTGTGTCTCAGGAAAACAGCTAGCAAAATGAATTTTAAATAATGTATTTACTTTTTGTTTGTAATGTTAATTTGTGTTGTTTACTGTTGTTTTTATAATAATAATAATAAGTAATTTTATTATTATATAGTATTTGGGAAAAGCACCCAGTTAAGAAGGGAAATTTTAATAAACTTCCACTTAAGTTTTGTCACCGGGATTACTAGTCAAACAAAAAAGAAGAGTAGGAAGGAGTTTAGATCCGAGGAATTGAATTAATAATAAAGCTACTATTTATCCCAAACTTACTATGTGCTAAGAGTTTGAAATACATTATTTCCTTAATTCTTTTAAGGATCTATGATCCTCATTTCTCATGTATAGAAACAAGCCCTGAGAAGTTAAATAATCTAACCCAGTTTTACAGAGTTAGGAATAGGTAGAGCTGAAACTGGAACCAAGATTTACCCAAGTTCAAAGTTTGTGCTCTTAACCATCATTGTTTTTTCATTGGAGTTGTTGCAACCTAACTCACAATATAACCCAAGACTTCACCCTAAACTGTGTTTTGCCATGTCTCTGAGACACTGGTGCATTTTCCTGCAGAAACTCAGAATGCAGAGTCCTGGATATACGTTATTGTTACCATCATGCTTTCCGTAGTCTTGACTTTCATTATGCTTCTTTGCTCCTTTATAAATTCTCAGTGATATGCACACATTCTTACATTTCTAAAGCAAACAGATTTGCCCCATAGCTAGGGTAATGAGCAGAGATGGCAAGTAAATGCCTGAAGTCTTTAAGCCCCAGGTAAGTGTCTATGCTTGCTAAAGGATAGATAATAGCACTGGAAGAGGCTACGTATCCCATATCCCGGGGTAAATGGTCAGTGACAGTACAGCAGAGCCCAAGCAGACACTGGCTGTGACCATACCCTCATTTGTTCTTCTAAGCAAACAGTACCCGTGATTGCTCTCAGGTGAATTTTGGTGCAATCAAATTATGACCATAGTCATCTATTACTTGGGATCATCTTGCCAAATGCTCCTTCAACTCCAGATTACGGTTAATAAAGATTCTTTTTAAACCTGAAACAGCAGAATGCACATTGAGCCAATATTCCATAGAATATGGAATTTCTTACATTTTTATAAAAAATGATGAGATTTCCTCAAATGGCTACACTTTGGCTGTTGTGCCTGTCAGAAAAGCAGCTTTTCCAGAATCTTTGTAAATTTTACTTTGCAGTGTAGGCTCCACACCCAAAGTGAATCAGAGAATTCAGAGAAAAGGTGAAGTTGTCTATTACCTTTTATCACGTGTCATGTTTCAAGTGAGACTGAGGCTGTGCTTATGTAGAACACAGAAATAGCTCAAATATCCATGAGAGCTAACTGAGACAACTGATCATTTTCTAAATCCATTTTTTCTCCTGAGAGTGACCACTCTTGAAATAGGATCAGTTTCAACCAATCCATGTCGTATACACTTTATTTTCAAAAGCCTCCTCTGAGCTCCGTTCACGCTCTTTCTCTTTCTCAGTCTTCACTGATAGTAAGAGTGCTTGAAACAAACAGAGGTTGGTTGACCAGTGGATTCTCTCAAGACAATTCAAGCTTGGGAATTTTCTTTTGATACTAAAATATTAATGGTGTCTCTTGAAATTTGGTAGATCGAACTACCAAGAAAGTACTTCAGAGATTTTCGTATCTTTTCAAAATGTATTTTGTAATTGTTTTGCCTATGTTAAATGACCTTGTTTATGTAAACTGTCAGTATTATCATGTAATAAAATAAATTTATTTTTAAAACAAAGCAAATGTGTTCACTTAGGAATTTTCTATTGTTACCATGAATTATTAATAGAAATAAATTTGAACATTATTGCCTTAAAAAACCTTATATATTATAGCAACTATCATTAATACGTTTGAAATAGTCTACTCTGACCACGTGTTTTCCTTCGAAACTAAAGAATTTGGAGGTGTGGTAGACACCTATGAGATTGTCTGCCCAACAGCCTGGCCATATTTTTTAACCTCAGCTCCCACCTCCAGCTGCGTTTGGTTGGTCTAAGGCGGGCACTTGATGAAATTGGGCCAATTGGAGTCATTCCCAGGGAAACTGGGAACTCGAAATAAAGTTACTCTTCTTTGGGTTCGTGGGGTATACAGACGTGCATTTTGACACTTTTGGCAGTCATATTTTGCTCCGTGTGGACCAGAAAAGCAAAAGAAGCTGGTGAGAGAAGAACAGAGGTGAGAGGTGAGTTTCCCGATAGTCTGAGTTCGTATCCCGTGCATTCTCAAAGTTTAGATTCATTCCATTCCCGTGTGCAGCCTCCACGAGACCTGCTGGTATCTTTATGATAAATTCCTCATTTGACTTAAGCTAATTCTATTTGGATTTCTGTAACCTGGAACCAAGATCCTGACCAACTCTGGTGCATCATGAGGTTGTGGACAACAGTTGCTTAAAGCAGAAATGACATCCTTTATGAAACATTATGTTAAAATCCCAGAGAGGAGGGTGACTTAGCCAGCTTAGAAGGAATCAGGAAAGGCTCCTGAAGGAAATTACATCCGATGACTGGCTCTGAGAAATAAAGGTCTCTGCCCAAATCCTGGGTAAAGCCAGGTATTTCTCGGATCCTTGTCAAATTCTACAGAATTTCTTGGAAAGCTCTAGCAGTGGAGGGGCTAGTGGGTGTTGCTACAAGGGAATGTGAGAAGGGATGGAACCAAGGCTTCGTACCTTGTTCCAGAGTGTCCTGTGCATGACAGGGTAAAATATTTGGGCATGTGAGGTGAGATGTTCCCGTTTCCAATACTGTTATATTATTAAGCGATGGGCTGAGATGGAGGAGAGATTTTATTTTCTTTCCTGAAGTGATTATTTGGGCTTCTACATTTTCCACTCTGCATTATTGCCCATGGACTTGGCAGGTTACATAGAGAGTAGAGTAAATTGTTCTGGGTCAAATAACTTGCTATTTGGATAAGGCCCTGGTTTGTGCAAAATTCTGTGAAGGAAGTCCAGGACATATTTCAGCGCTCATGGTTTTAAGACCAAACTGTGGCCTTAATGAGACCTTCGTTTTAGTATATTTTGCAATACTATATTATGAGAGCCTAAATATATTGGGGCATTGCTGTCATTCATTCACTCAAAAATATTTATTAAGTACCTACTAAGTGCCAAGTACCTCAGTTCTGGGACCTCATCAGTGGACAAATAGTGACCTCATGGTCACCAGCTTACGTTGTAGTGGATATACTCTTTCATAGCACTGAATTTAAAGCAAGGCTTATCCAAGAATTCATGTTACCCAGAGGACATTGTCATTAGACTTTCAACCTATACCACTGTCTTGCAGCATGAAACTCAAGATGAGCATTCACAGAACTCAGTATATGGTAGGAAGAGCAGATTTCTTTTGACCACCAAATAATTTACATATTTTAATAATGACTGTCAGCAAAAAAGAGTATAACTATGTTTCTTTGGTGTAGGAATCTTGGTTTATACATTTTTTTGTTGTGGTTGATGAATATGAGTGCTATATTTGGGCATCTGTTCTTCTTCAAATAATTTTCTATGCTTCAAGGCATTTTTCTCTGCAAAGAAAACCTGTTCCCATGTGATCAACTTTGGCAGCTGAGTGTTGATGCCGGAACATAACATGCGAATAGTCTATTCTTGTCTGTCTGTTAGTGTTACTGGACCCTGAGAATGTGTATCTTATAATAACATCTAGTTGACACTTCTGTACGCTCACTCATCCTCAGGACCTGTCAGCTATTGGTGTCTGAAATTCTACATTAGGAAACTAAATAAACGATACAACTCCAAAAACTGTATCAGCAATGAATTCCAAGAGATAAATTATGTTTATGCTATTGGAAATTTCAGAATGTGGATACCTAGGAAACTTTAAGCAACAATTACAGTCAGTACTTGTATTATAGAAGAAATGTTAGCCAAACATATTTTTAAAGACTTTTTCCTCCATTTTTTTCTTATACTTACTCAGGTTTAAGTTACCAGAAAAAAAGCACAACAGAGGTACTTCAGTAGGTGTTTTCCTTTATCTCTTTCTTCAGCTTATTTAAAAGAAGTCAAGGAAACAGAATTCTTCACAAACACAGAACTCAGTGTTGCTTGCTACAGAAAGTGTAATTATTCTTGTGAGGTGTGTGCAGAATAATAAAATATTTTGAAGCTCTGTGATCCAAGCTGGATGACGATTTGTCATATGCTGGATTTTAGTAAGAACTCTTCTACGTGGAAGCCCAGGGAGGTTCCGTTTCCCTGATGGAACTCAGAATGAGGCGTCAGGGCAGTGGCAACCCTCAAAAACGTCAACTTTCTTTGGCTTTAATTATTAATATTATAATTATTACTATTAATTGAATTGAATTATTCATATTATTTCACAGAGAGCTAATGTCAGGACAGGGATACCCGAGTGTTTTATTTTCCCTTCTCCTGAAAGCAGACTTTGAGATGAGCACATGGGAACAGCTATTTATTTGGGAAACAGTTCCAGGATATACAAGTAACAGCAAGAGGGGAAAATGAGGCAGAGAAGCATGAGAAGCTCCAGAAGGGCATGTTAGTGAGAGAATTACTGCTGTGGACAGTGGGATTAATCCCACTTGGATCCACTGAGGAACCATGTGGAATGCTCCTCAGAAGTGTCCCACCAAGCCTTGTGTCAAGATGGACTTTCTATTTACAGACATCTGCCCCTCATTGGTTGAGGGTTAAATGCCCTATACATTTGGGTTGTCCTACTCACAGGTAGAGAAATCCTCTGCTATGTTGGAGAAAGCCTCTGGACAGAGAAACAGAATTGGAGGCAAGTGATGTGGGAAAGTAGTGTTTCTAGATCTGTGGAGCTGACGTCCAGGTGGTGGTGGTGGCTTTGGCACCTGGCTTCCTGCAAGCCTGCCAGTCTCTCTCTTCCGCTTCACTGTAGTGACAGGGGTAGAAGGCAGGGTGCAGAAGGATGAGAGAGATGGAGAGAGGAGACAAGACACCCTCGGAGTATGAAGGCAAGCAGTGGAAATGGCTAGAATTTAGCCAGGGTCCTCTGAGACTATCCCCACACCACACTTGTGTTTATTCCCTTCCTCCTTCCCTCACATCCTCCTCTCATCTACTCTCTCTTTTTCTCTCTCTCCCCTTCTTCCTCCTTCTCCGCTTCTTCTTATAATCGATTTTAATTTCACTCATCTTTCAGATAATGCCTACCACAAAGTTTAAGAAATTAACTGTTATTTTTAAAGACTAAGAGTTCCCACAAAATAAAAATATTCTTCTAAATGACCTCCCTCTAGACTGTTTCCCCCCCTAAATTGAGCAAAAGCAATCACCTGTCTTCAGCAAATACACACAGAATTGCCCAATAAATATAGGTTGCCATGGAAACCAAACCAAAAGAGAATAGAGAGATAAGGTTGAATATTAAGGATTTGTTTGGCCTCAGTGCCATTGTTTTTCAAAAAACAAAATTCTTTGGTCTATGAAAGTGTGAACCATTGTTGCCTTTCAGAGATATACCAGGTGAATCCTAAAGCCATCCCTAAACCTTTAGTTTCTGTGCAGTTTAGTGCTTTTTCACCAGCCCTTCCTCTACCTCCTTTTTCCCCTTCCCAGGAGCTCATAAAAGAGCGATTGCAAATGACCTCTGGTGGCAGCATGCGTTGGTGGTAGTGGTGTGGTGGACAGGAAAAGGGATTTGGAGTCAGATAGACCTGGGTGTGCATCTCAGCTTTGTGGTGATATTTTCCCATCAGCATTTTGACACTGGAGGCTCTAATTACCTAGGGTATCTTGACACTTTATTCTGTAAGTTGAAATGCTCTCATTTTGTTTTTAAAAGATGAAGAGTGCTTCAAGGACCAGTGCATTTTTCTCTGTACATCTTATCGTTCATATTCAAATCTGAGACTCCTTTCCTGTTAATGAGCATAATTTGCTTAGTGCTATGGTTAAAATATTCTGACGCAAGTCATTCAGAGTGACGAGAATTCCTACCTATTTCTCCACAGCTCAGAAACTTCTCAGGAAATTCATCTTCACTGAAAAGACCAAGGGATAATATTATCAATGGTAATATTACTATGTCAAGTAGCCAAGGGCTGTTTCTTGAGGTTCCATGAAGGCAATTTTCATTGGAGCTTAGGGAAGCATCATGCGGTGAGGCTGGAACCAGAAATTGCATATTTGAGTTTCAGACCATGGAATTTGTTAGCTAAATGAACTCGGGCAGGTACTTATGCTTTTCTAGTCTCAATTTTCTTATAAGTCATAGAATAATTTCTAAATGCCTAATTGGACTCCTGCAGGTTTTCTTTATTCCTAAGATAAGCCAGCATTCATATAGTATATATTATGTGTCAGGAATTGTTCTAATGCTTCACATAGGAACTCATGGAATGCTCCCAACACCCTTACGCACAAGTACTTAGTGTTTTCCTGCAGAGGAAGCTGGAGGACACAAGGTGAATGTCTTGCCCAAGATCACACACCTTGTTAAGTGGCAAATCCAGGATCTAATGCAGGAAGTCTGGCTCCAGACTTTTATCATCACTAGAAAATATTTATGAAGTACTTACTAGTACTTACTAATTTCCTAGATACAGTATTAAGCACTTTACAAATAAAATCTAATTTGTTCCTGTTTGTTCTCATACCTATAAGAACTCTATGGTATTGGTACTATTAACTGGGTGCAGAGAAGGAATTAGGTTCAGAATGTGAGCTCAAGGAACTTGCCTGTGGTCCTACGATTCACAGGCAGAAATTATTTCTTTTGCTTATAATATTCTCCTTTTACTGCTCACCCTCTCCTTTGCTGGTTAAAATTCTCATCATTCTTCAAGTCTCAATGTAAACATTGTTTCTTCTAGTAGTCTTTGCTGAAACCCTATACTAGACAAATTTGGACTAAAATGGACAGAGATAGTTCAAAATAAAAAAAATTATCTCAGTCCCCAAATTTTTATAAGTAGGAAGGAAGCAGTCTGAGAAATCTGCTTAGTTGCAAATGTGTAATTTCATATGGAGAATGAAGGACATCTCAAGTGATGGAGGAAAGGGTGTAGGGAATGGAAACAAGAGACATAAACAATGGACAAAGTAACCACTCCCTGGGAGCAGAGTTGCCTTCTAACCAGGGATCATTCCTTTTCCTCACAGGAGGGATATCTGACGATGTATACTCAGCTGGATTTCAGAATTGCTATGGAAAAGTGACTGCTGTGTTGTCCTGTTTCTTCCATTTGTGAATGAGAGTCCTGTTATGGTTATTTCGTACCTGTTTTTTCATTGCATGTTAGGTGTGTCAAAAGCAGTTATCTTCTTGTAAGTTTAAAGGTCTCTGAATGAAGGAAATGTGCACCCAAGATGCCACACTCCAGAATTTCATCTACATTTGAACAGGATACAAATTGCAAGGTATTAGATCCTGAGACTGATACTGTGTTGGATCAGACTTTGGGAACAGTTATGGGGAGTTCAGTGTATTTTGCATTGGGAATGGACTGTGATAGATGAAAACAAAATGGCCACACTATTCAGCAGTTCCTTCTATCAAGAGGTGGAATCTGTTCTCCACCCTTACATGTAGATTTACCTATGGGACTTGCTTTGGCCAATGGGGCTCTAGAAAACAGAGGCTTGAAAAATTCTTGTTCATTAAATTTGTTCTTTCTTGTTTGGGAATCCTCCATGTGAAAAAGCCTGGATTAACTTCCTGTAGGATAAAATTTGATGTGAAGAAAGTCCTCACTGAGCTCCAATAACCCACAGAATCATGAGCTAAATGAAATGGTTGTTGTATTAAATCATTAAGCTTTGAGCTGGTTTGCTATGCAGCAAAAGCTCACTGATGTTGGTTGGATTTGCACGTATAGACAGTAGAGAGGAGGGAGTTCCATTTCTATCTTTAATAATATAGCATTAAGTGAGTAGCAGTTGTAAGACAACGCAGGGAAATTTACACGCTCTAGCAGCTTTTCTCTCCAACTTCTGGATTTAACGAACACACACACACACACAAAACTATGCTAATCCAGAATGTACAGAGATCTCTATCTATAATAATCAGGTATTCCAGTGAGGATTATGCTGTGAGATGATGCATTTAGAAGAAATCTAAGCTAACAAACCAACTGATGATCACACCCATGAGATAGTCAAGAGACAAACTTAGTGTACTGAATGAAACAATCAGAAGTAATTTCTTTCTTTCGATCAATATTTTACTAGATGTCTATTGTGTGCCGTAACTGGGCAAAGGAAGACAATATGTAATTCCATTAGTGTATTGTAATTGTAATTAAAAAATTTACTTTCTCAGGCATTTGCTATATTTGGAAGCTCTAACTAAGGGCTCAATAATAAGGAAACAACTCAATAAGATCAAAATAAAGTCTTATCTGGGCAGTAATTTCACAGTAAATTTGGTTTGATAAAAATTTCACATGAATCATTTTTTAATAGACACTCAAGCACTGTGAACTCTTTGGAAGACAAATGTCAAGGAAATAAATGTTATGCCTTGCTAATTTTAAATGCACTTGCAATATGGCATCTACTATAAAGGAAATACTTTTATCTGATTTTTGCAGTTTATTATCCTTTTCTGCTTTTGAGGTTGAAGAGGCATTGCAGTTACTCAAGCTTTTTAATTTTCCCTTTTGATATAGAATTCTTACTTTATTCTTATTGAAAGAGTTCTTTAAGAATTAGGTAAAAATTAATAAATTAAAATATTCCTAAAATTTCTTCACATTTAGAGTCTGATTCATTTAAGTCACTTTTAAAACTAAACTTTATTTTTTAGAATGAAATAAAGATTCACAGAGAAATTGTGAAGATGGAACAGAGAATTCTCATTTACTCCACGCTCAGTTTCTCCGATTATTAACATCTTATATTAGTATGGTATGACTGTTATAATTAATGAACCAATATTAATATATTACTATAAACTAAAATCTATGTTTGATTCAGATTGCCTTAGCTTTTGCTGAGTGTTCTTTTTGTTTCTTTGTCCTAAGTTCCCATCCAGGATATCACATTATATTGTATCATCAAGTTTCCTTAGGCTTCTCTGGGTTGTGACAGTTTTTCAGCCTTTCCTTGTTTTTGAACTGGGAAGTCTTGAGGAATAAGGTATTTTGTAGAATGTCCCTCAGCTGGGATATGTCTGATATTTTTCTCATGACTAGACTGGGATCATGTGTTGTCAGGCGAAAAACACAGAAGTAAAGTACCATTTTCATCACATTGTATCCATGGTACATACCATCAACGTAAATTATCACTGCTGGTGTTGACCTTGATCATCTGGCTGAGGTAATGTTTTCCCAGGTTTCCTCATGTTAAGTTACTCCTCTTTTCACATTTTCCGTAATATAGTCTTTGGAAGGAAGTCATTATGTGTATTCTACACGTAAAGGGTGAGAAGTTATGCTCCACTAACTTGAGGTGGAGTATCTACATAAATTATTTGAAATTCTTCTACATGAGATATTTGTCTATTCTCCCCCTATTAATTAATTCTTTTTAAAAATTATTTAATCATTTATATTAGGATGGATTCATGGATATTTATTTCATACTTTGGGTTATAATCTAACACTATTGCTTATTTTGTTGCTTAAATTGTTCTAGGTTTGGCCGTGGGAGCTCTTTCATTTGACACCCATGACCGTTTGACCTATCCTCATCATTGTGGGGTCTTTAGTTTGTTCGTAAGTTTTTGAATGACAAGCTCTAGCTAAAGCTCATTTTACCTTGGTGTGTTCTCTTTCTATTTCTGTCCTGCCTTTGCCTCTGTCTCTCTTCGCCTCTGGTTCTCTTCTTTCTCGTTTCGCTTCTTTTATTCATCATGATCTGAAAATAAAAAAGGATAGGTGATCTGAAATTTTGCTGTTTGAAGGTAAGATAATTCTTCTTGGAGCCTAGCCAGTGGTTCTCAAATATTAGTGTGCAAAAGAATAATCTGGACAATTTGTTAAAACTGCAGACTCTTCCTCGCTGTGAACTGAACTTAATTATGTCCTCCACAAATTCGTATGTTGAAGCCTTAACTTTGACCGAGACTGTATTTGGAGATAGGGCTTTCAGGAGGTAACTAATTAAGGATAAATGCAGTCATAAGATGCCTTCCTAGTCTGATAGGATTGGTAGTTTTATAAGAAGATGAAAAGAGAGAGAGATCTCTGTCTACATGCACAAATGAAGGAAAGGTCATGAGAGGACACAGTGAGAAGGCAACCATCTGCAAGCTGGGAAGAGAGCTCTCTCTCACCAGAAACCAAATTGGCTGGCGCTTTGATCCTGGACTTCCCAGCCTTCAGAACTGTGAGAAAATAGATTTCTGTTGTTTAAGCCACCTGGTATGTGGTATTTTATTATGGCAACTTGAGCTAACACAACCTCCCCTGTTCCCCACTACAGCCACCATTTTGATTTTTAGGTGAAGGACGGGGGATGTAAGGATTCTGCATGTTAACGAGAACTTCAGGAGATGCTGATGGAGCCTCTGAGGGCTTTTCCTTGAGAATCAGTGAGCCTAGCAGTGGAGGAAGAGCGTTTGCCATGCTCTTTCCTGAGGGCAGGTAACTGTTCTGCTACACACGTTATTTCTTCTTTTCTGGTGGCTTATACTATTTGAACACATATAATTTACCTACTGTTTGTGATAAGAGGGGTATAGGAATTTACAGGAATTTACAGCACATTTATCATAGGACAAACACTCATATCCTCAGGATGTATGCTCAGTTTAAGCGTTTGAGTACATACGAAGTCTCACTTTTTTTCCCCTGCAGAGTATGGAGGGTTAAGGACCTCAAGACATAGCATTTTAGGGCTAGAAGGGAACTGAGAGATCATCAACTCTAGTCTTCTTTTCCCTTCATGTACAGAAAAGAAAGTGGAACCATAGAGGATTGGATTGTCCCAATTCACATGATTATGGGTGGTGGAGCTAGGTCTAAAAATTGTTTTCCTATATTCCATTGAGACAGACACAATTGAAAGTAATTGGTTTAAGTAGATTTTAGTGAAATAGACAATTTTGGACTAACCTTTATGTTTTCAATTTTTTACATCAAGGTACAATTGCATTCGAACTTCAGGATTATAGCTTTTGTGAGTTACAAAAGTAGACGCTATACAATAACATGTTTCCCATTTGAAGGTCTGTTGTTTAAGCTACATGTATTTATTTAAAAAATTTTTTTTAACTAAAAACAATTTTTGTTGTTGGAGTATAATTGCTCTACAATATTCTGTTAGTTTCTGCTGTACAATGAAGTGAATCAGCTGTATGTATAGATATATCCCCTCCCTCTCGGACCTCCCTCCCAATATTAAAACTGACATTTAGCTCTTGACTTAGCCAAGCTGAATCTGAGTACAATCAGTAAAGTTGGCTTCTCCTATGATACAGGCACCTAGATATAGAAGGATCCAGACGTGGCAAGTGAAGGGGGTGGGCAAGGTCTCATGGTAGGCATGTTACTGGGGAAAACCTTTGTTTAGTTAATTTAGGCCATATTGCCTATTATGCATAATGAGACACTATTCATATCCTTTTTAGGATGCTTCATAAAATGCAACCAACTAGCCAAAGAAAGACCACCTTGTCACTAAAGGTAACACTAATTCTAGATGAGCCTGGAGCTGCGAGGTAGCATTTTATGGTTGTTTAAATATCACTGGACTAGATTTGAGTCTTGGCCTTCCCCTTACTAGTAGTGTGACCTTGAGGAAGACACTTTACTTCTCTTGTCTTCCATTTCCTTATCTGTAAGTTGAGGGGACTGGTTTCAATATTGTTAATAACCCTTCCAGGTTTAAAGGTGCCACAACTATGGATCTGTCATATCTGGACCACCTCTGACAAATAGGGCCCAGAGTGAATTAATTTATCTTAAACAAAAATTTCTTTCCATCCTGGAACTTTGACGTGGCTTTCAGAGTTCTTTGTTGTTAGAACTGGGGAAGAGTTTTCAGACCATTCACGTTTTAACTGTTATTTTATGATCTACTGGAGGCCATTTCATAAATGAAGTGCTCAGCACTGCAGATGATGCCTTTAAGCTGGAAAAGAGATGGCATCTCTAGAGGTTGTATCTCATGTCATGGTTGTTTACCAGAGCTGTGTGTCTGTGTGTGTAAGGAGTGATCTTTGAATAACATTTGGAAGCAGATTCTTCATATATCTATGTTTATAGATACATATTTCTCTCTCTTTCTATATATATATCTATTTCTACATATTTTATAAATTTTTATATAGCTGTATTTTTATATATATATAGAGAGAGATCTAGATATAGAGATACAGAGCAATATAGACCTAGATGTAGATATATAGAAAAACATTTTGGGTATTTAAATATAACTATAGATAATTATATTATTATTATTATTAATATATTTGATAAAATATATTAAATATAAACATATATTTCTCCTCCTGGAATATATAAATAGATAGATAAATATCTATCTATATATTATATCCATACATGTCATATAGATATAGATATAGATATCTATATATCTATCTGTCTGTCTATTACCCAGGAGGAAAAAAATATAGATGAGACTGATGGAAATGCTTCTCTCCAGAATGTGTCCCACTAGGGCAGATGGGCAGGAATCTTCTGTACAATCATGGGGTGGTGACGTGATTAATTCATGGATGTGCCTGACCTTTCTCTCTCTCTTGCCTGCCTCTCCTGTCTCCGGGGAGGTTCTTGCCTTGCTAAGCTGGTAGTTTGGGCTTTTGTGATAAAGAATCCAGCAGACATAGGACAGGAGAAGTGGGATGAGTTGGGAAGGAGTTTTGAACTGAGGAAGGAGTTTTCCAGGGAGTGTTGGTAAGAGAAGTGCGGCAGACAGGAAGTGAGAGAAGCAGCTGGGAGATGGAAATGTTGTCACTGTCACGGTTCATATGTCCCCTTCCCAAGATTTGGCAAATCCAATGACTTCAAAACTCCGTTTTGCTTCTGAACTCTGTTTTGGAGAGCAAGGCTGTGTGGTGACTGAACCACACAAACAATGGCTCAATAAGTGTCACAATAGTTGCAACCCTTTGCAAAGAGAACAAAAGGGCCTGCTGAGGAGAGCATGGTGGAGACCTTTGGAAGGTCTCTTGGAAGTCAGCATTAAGGCTCTTGATGTGATGTTGAAAAGACTGGGGCTAGTACTCCAGGGGCACAGATCAGAAGCCCCGTGAGAACAGGGCTTGCCTCGGTTTTGACTGCCGCTGTATCTCCAGTTCCTGCTCGGCAGAAGGCTTTTTGGAAAGAACGAATGTTGACTAAATAGGAGAGTCTGTGTATGCAGGGTTTGTCTTAGGTCACTGATTTACCTTTAGTGAGGGGAGTTAATCTAGGGACTGTTTCTCTCTATCCTAAGTTTCCTGAGAGAGAGAAGCAGCAAATACGTAAGAAGTTCGGATTGAGAAAAATATTGAAACTATGTGGGAAAGTAGACGTGCTGGCCATGGAAGTGGCTTCCTTGTAATTCACTTACCTATGGCTTGTGACATTTTGACTAAAAGATGAGAAGGGAGAGGGACTGTGTGTGTGGTCATTGATCTCCTCTATAGGAAGGAAATAATATTGTCTCCCCGGCAAAGCTGTTGGAGGACTAGAAGTGATGAATGTTGATATAAAGTATTGATGGGGCAACACATCAATACAATACACCTTATTATTAGAGCCACCATTAACCAGTCCCGTTTTTCAATTCTTCTTAAACAATAACGCCCTGCCCCAAATCCTACTTCTTTCTAGCAAAATCTTATGTGGGTTAATGCATATAACAAATAAAACCTGGGGGGTGGAGACCCCAGGTTGCCCCTAAGGCATGTGCTCGGAGTCCTCCAAACTCTTCCAGGTGCATCATGGAAACCACCAAGGTGGTCCAAGGCCCCCTTTGCAGCTGCAGGACTGGGTACCAATCATGATTTGCTGAGAAACCCAGTTCTCTTCTTAAGCATCTCTCTTAAGTCAGTGAAATTAGTTTTTCTCAGAGAAGAGGAAAAAAACAGGGATTGAAATTTCTCTGATCCCAAGAAAAATGCTTAACCTGTCTTTTTTTTTCCTTTTTTTCTCACTTGGCTTGACTCTCTCTTCTCACCCTGTCTTGCTTCCTTTAGTAATTAGCTCTGCAAGGAAATAACTCACGTAGTGAAAAGATCTAGAAGCTCAGATGTGAAAAAAAATTCTAGCCAACATGGATATGTGTGATTCACAGTTGCTTTAAACCCACAGAAACTTGTTTGCACAAATTATTAACAACTTTTAATAAACAGACTTTGCTCTCCACGGCTAAAAATATTCCAGTTAGGCTTTAGTTGAAAAGACAGATATGATAAGAATCTATCCCCATGGCAACGATACTTTTCAGAGTACTTTTTAAGACAATGATGTGTGACAGCTTTTTTTTTTTTTTTTTTTTTTTTTTTTTTTTTTTTTTTTTTGCGATACGCGGGCCTCTCACTGTTGTGGCCTCTCCCGTTGCGGAGCACAGGCTCCGGACGTGCAGGCTCAGCGGCCATGGCTCACGGGCCCAGCCACTCCACGGCATGTGGGATCTTCCCGGACCGGGGTACGAACCCGCGTCCCCTGCATCGGCAGGCGGACTCTCAACCACTGCGCCACCAGGGAAGCCCTGTGACAGCTTTTGAAGATGTTTACGGGGGGTGTGTTTCACGACTAGCTAGGTTGTGTTTCATAAGAAATAGAAAGGACACAGAGCTGAGTCTGTGGATGTTGAATTATCAGCTGGGTGAGCCTCACCTTAATTATATTCAGGGGTGAACCTAATGGTGCTTGTGATGATAAAACTGAAACTCTTTATAAAGGTAAACGCCATTTCTCCATAGGTAAGCTTCCAAACCTAGTCTCTGCCTGAATAGGAGACCACATGCAAGGGCTTGGTAAGGCTAATAAAGATTTATAGTTATTTAGAATTCATCCTGAGTCAAAACAAGGTTCCTTGGGCCATCTCGCAAGTCAAGAGACTAAGAATTAAATTAATCTCAGCTAAAAAAGATGCTGCTGTATAAATGGCAGGTTATATTAGAAGCTGTCTTGCAGTGCTGGCTTGCTCGGTTTCACTGTGATGGAGACATTAATAAGCCATAATGTAAATGCCCTTCGCACACCTAATGATTCCAGAGAGGAGTCTTGCAGAGTTAGGGGAACTCAGTTTGTGCCGCCAGGCTCTTCAACAGTGACTCTTGGATCAGGTCTGGGACTCACTCAAGGCAAAGGAGGTGGCTTTGATGGTAAGTAAGCACCGAAGTGAAGAAACCAGGGCCCAGATTTCCGTTTTAGAATATAAGTACAAATTGAATGCAATTTAAATCACCCCCTTTATTGTTACTGTTTTCTGATTTTGAAGGGGAAGATTGCTCATCGTCGAAAATTTCAAGATGCACAAAAAAAGTATAAGAAAGGGAAAAATCATCCATTATCACCAGCCAGAGGTGATGTCAAACTGATTTTGACATTTTTCTGATGCAGTAGAATCGGACTTTAAGAAGGATAAAGGTATCTTTAGAGGTCAGGTTGCCAGCCCCTTGGTTTACAGATGAGGACAGTGTTTAGGCAGGTGAGTCTGTGCTGAGCCCACACAGCCAAGTGAACCCAAGATCACAGACTGCTCATGCAGGATGTTCTGCCCAGCATTACTGTGTTCAGTTATTTCATTTTGTTTTCTAATTATTTCAGGGAAATCATTAAGTCTTCCGATCGCCAAGATTTCTCAGAGAACAACAACTTGCAGAAAGGAAACACACATTCTGTGTTACAGACAAAGCTGGGACTGTTCTAATGTTAATGACCTAAATGCATCTTATAATTTGGACTGTCTTTATAAAAATACTAATTAATAGTAGGCTTGGTAATTCCCTGGTGGTCTAGTGGTTAGGACTCTGTGCTCTCACTGCCGAGGGCCCAGGTTCAATCCCTGGTCATGGAACTAAGATTCCACAAGCTGCGCGGAGTGGCAAAAAACAAAAAACAAACGAAAAAGAAAATCCCCCCCCGCACACAAAAAAAACCCAGTAGGCCTCGGCAAAAAAGTTATTCTCATCAAAAGTACTTTTATTTTTTCTCTAGTCATGTGCTTGATCTCACTATTTACATATTTGAGAGGGAGGAAGAGTAAATTAGACTTTAATCCCGGTTACTTATCCTGGAAGATGCCACTGGAGTGTCTCTGAGTAATTAGGGAGCAACTCAGGATCCACAGACCCAGAAGCATTTTCAGATGATCACATTCTTAGGAACTCTTATTTTTCGAGACTCCATTCTTTTTTTTCTTTTTCTTTTTTTTCTTTTTTTTTTCGCAGTACGCGGGCCTCTCTCTGTTGTGTCCTCTCCCGTTGCGGAGCACAGGCTCCGGACGCGCAGGCCCAGCGGCCATGGCCCCCGGGCCCAGCCGCTCCGTGGCATGTGGGATCCTCCCGGAACGGGGTACGAACCCTTGTCCCCTGCATCGGCAGGCGGACTCTCAAGCACTGCGCCACCAGGGAAGCCCCAGGAGACTCCATTCTTCACCATACCAAATATATTAAAATATACCCACTTTGCAAATGCCATATTGTTCTGGGCTATAAAATTCTCAAAAGGATTTTTATAAAGTTGAGTACTGTTAAGAATTTATGGTCTTATGATATAAACTTTATTATTATTTATAAGAGAATGAGGTGTGTACGACAAGTTGGCATATATATGAGTTTCCTAGAGCTGCCTTAGCAAACTGGATGGCTTAATATAATAGAAATATATTATCTCACAGTTGCTAACGCCAAAAGTCCAAAATGTGTTTCGCTGGGTTAAAATCAAGGTGTTGGCAGGGTCATGCTCACTTTGGAAACTCTAGGGAAGAATCCGTTCCTGGACTCACCCAGCTTCTGTAGGCTGCCAGCATTCCTTGGCTTGTGGCTGTATTACTCTAATCGTTGTCCCAATTTTCACTTTGGTTTCTTCTCTAGGGGTATACTCTGCTATCTCTAGGTGTATACTCTTCTAACTCTAGAAGTATACTCTTCTACCTCTACGAGTATACACTTCTATTTCTAGGTGTATACTCTTCTATATGTATTTGTATACTCTTCTATCTCTAGGAGTATACTCTTCTTTTTTGTTTTTGTTTTTGTTTTTGTTTTTGTTTTGTTTGGCAGTACCCGGACCTCTCACTGCTGTGGCCTCTCCCGTTGCGGAGCACAGGCTCCAGATACGCAGGCTCAGCGGCCATGGCTCACGGGCCCAGCCGCTCCACGGCCTGTGGCATCTTCCCAGACCGGGGCACGAATCTGTGTCCCCTGCATCGGCAGGTGGACTCTCAACCACTGCGCCACCAGGGAATCCCCAGCAGTATACTCTTCTATCTCTAGGAGTATACTCTTAAACTCTAGGTGTATACTCTTCTATCCCTAGGTGTATACTCTTCTTTCTCTAGGAGTATACACTTCTATCTCTAGGTGTATACTGTTCTATCTCTATGTGTATACACTTCTATCTCTAGGAATATACTTTTCTATCTCTAGGTATATACTCTTCTGTCTCTAGGTGTATACTCTTCTATCTATAGGAGTATACTCTTCTATCTCTAGGTGTATACTCTTCTATCTCTCGGTGTATACACTTCTATCTCTAGGAATATACTTTTCTATCTCTAGGTATATACTCTTCTGTCTCTAGGTGTATACTCTTCTATCTCTAGGAGTATACTCTTCTATCTCTCTAAGGACACTAGTGATGATATTTAAGTCCCACCCAGATAACCCAGGATTATCTCCTCATCTCAAAATCCTTAACTTAATCATATCAGCAAAGATCCTTTTTCTAAATACGCTAATATTTATAGACTTCTAGAGACTAGGACCTGATATTTTGGAGGCCGCTATTCAGCCCACTAATGTATAGTATTACATTTTGTAGCTATTCTACTTAATTTTTATCAATTTTGATTTAGTAAGCTTTTTATTTCTGTGTGTTGGTACCAATATATTTTTCCCAGTCTCAAACTTTTTGTGGGCCCTTCAGAAACTTCTAGCCCTGGGCCCTTTTCTCATCCTGGATAAAAGCTCAAGAGAGAGACTTTTCCTTATCTATAGCCAGGTTGGTTGACAGGACTCCTCTCATTACCACTGTAATTTGAACAGGCATTTTTCTAGGAGGCATTTTGCTGGGAAGCGTTGACAAAGGAGGAGATGCCTTTCTACAGGGCCCTTGGATGTCATGTTTCTGCAGCAGCAAATAAGAGAAATACAGGGAGTGAAACACTTGCTGTCATGTAAAGTCCAGGCAGAGAAGCAATGTACTTTAAAGCCCAAACTTCGAGCAATTGGTTGCATTTGCCAGCTCTCAGGGACTTACTGTGCTGCCAGACCCCCTGCTAGGCCCTTGTCAAGAATTAGTTCTAGCATATCTTCAAATAATCTTTATAGATGAGGAGATCAGGTGCAGAGAGGTTAAGTTATTTGCCCATGTCACCTGGCAAATGGTTAGTAGAGCCAGAATTTGAACCCAGGTCTGTCTGGCTGCAAGGTTCTATTTCTTTTCTGTGTACCGTGCTGTAGCATTTCAGAAACAAAGAAAAGAGTGCACAAAACATATGACAAAGAAGTGAAAAGTGTAGCCTTAAGGACAACAGGATTAGAACCAGGACAGAGACTTGACCTCTGTTACTCCAAATTAGTCTTTATTTCTATTCTGGGATGTACTTGAACTACTTCTGTGTATTGTGAGAGAGAGATAGAAAAAGTGTGTGTGTGTGTGTGTGTGTGTGTGTGTGCACATGCACGTGCACACACGTATGTGTTTATTTGCTGTAATTAATCACATAGTAGGGGTGCTAGCCTTTTCAAGTAAACTTCTTTTGTGTGATTTTTAGTCTTTGAGTGTCTGGAATTAAAAATAGCTCTCTCACATAGTTTTGCTGCCCGTCATTGATGGATTCAGTTAATATTAAGGGTCATTACATACAGATGGCCAATAGACACATGAAAGATGCTTAACATAACAAATTATTAGAGAAATGCAAATCAAAACTGTAATGAAGTATCACCTCACACCGATCAAAATGGCCATCATTAAAAAGTCTACAAATAACAATGCTGGAGAGGGTATGGAGAAAAAGGAACTCTCCTACACTGTTGGTGGGAATGTAAATTGGAGCCACTATGGAGAACAGTAAGGAGGTTCCTTAAAAAACTAAAAATAGAGCTACCATAGGATCCAGCAATCCCACTCCTGGGCATATATCCGGAGAAAACCATTATCCAAAAAGATCCATGCACCCCAATATTCATTGCAGCACTATTTACAATAGCCAAGACATGGAAGCAACCTAAATGTCCACCAACAGATGAATGGATAAAGAAGATGTGATATGTATACATGATGGAATATTACTCCGTCATAAAAAAAGGATGAAATAATGGCATTTGCAGCAACATGAATGAACCTAGAGATTATCATATTAAGTGTAGCAAGTCAGACAAAGACAAATACCATACGATATCAATTATATGTAGAATCTAAAATATGATACAAATGAACTTATTTACAAAAGAAACAGACTCACAGACATAGAAAACAAACTTATGGTTACCAAAGGGGAAAGTGGGGGGGAAGGATAAATTAGGAATTTGGGATTAGCAGATACAAACTACTACATATAAATAGATAAACAGCAAGGTCCTCCTGTTTAGCTCAGGGCACTATATTCAATATCTTGTAATAAGCCATAATAGAAAAGAATATGAAAAAATATATATATATATAACTGAGTCACTTTGCTGTATACTGGAAACTAACATGATATTTTACTTCAATTTAAAAAATTTTTAAAAATATTAGGGCCATTAGCACTGTGCCCAGAGTGGATGGACCAGGAAACTCACAAGCCTCACAGAAGTATTTCCTAAATGTTAATAATTTGTTTGTTTAATAATTCTACTTCTATCTGTACTATTGTCTATAGTATCATTTATTCAATACTTCTTTAATACTTGCATTTTAAATTTATATTTATTTTAAAAGGCACCTCTATCACATCATTGAAAAATCAGTATCACCTACTAGAAGTGGAAGGTAAACAACAAATATTAATGCAATGAAAAGAAAACATTTCTAAATTCTAGCCAGGCAGTGTTAGCTGCCCAAGGAACCAGTATGGTGCTTGCTTAATTATTGTTAGAAAGGGAGATTAGCACGTGTCACAGGGGTGGTAAACGTACATTGGCACTAACCCCAGACTTCCTTGTTGACAAAATCTGCAGATTGAATGAGACCTGAAAAGGGAGTAACTTTCTTACCAGCTGATTCAGTGTGATTATCTGAATGACCCAAACCTTCCTTACTACCTGCTGTGACTCCCTTCCCTTTCAGACCTGGTCTAAGGTCTGAAACTGAGACTTCATGTTTCTGCTGCTTTGACATCTGAAACTGGGAGGGCATTGAATCGTCTAACCACAAGCCCCGCCCCCTCCTCTGGAGGAAGTCCACTGGCCAAACAGACCTCCTAATTACAGTGGCCAGGCACAGGGCCTGCTTATGCCTCACTGGCAGGCTTCAGTGCCTGTAGGATTATTAAAACAAGCCAATCACATTTTCTGTAGGAACCAGGGGTCACCTTACCCTCTTGCTACTGCAGAGCCTGCCTTGCACAAGCCCTGCTTGTTCATTCTGTCCCCGAGTGAAACACTCCAGAGTGGCGAGCTTCGTCCTCCTCCACCAGGCTGACAATATATGACTAATAAACTGCTGTGATCTCTTCTCTCCAGTCTTAGATGTTGTGTGTCCAACCATCCCCATAATCCTAGGGAGGTAATCCTTCCCTCACCGGTGGAATGAAGAGGAGGTGATCACAACACTCCTCACTTTGGGAAATACTGCCATCCTATAGAATAGTACCCAGATAGATTCTCTTCGTATTTATAGGAGCCCACTCATTCCTGAAAGAATGACCAGACCATCACAGAACAGACAGAAATGTTGCAGATGTCTTTCAGGTAGTAAGCCCTTGAGATGAGAGAAGCTATCTTTTATTCCCTTCAGAGTCTTCATCTAACCTCATGAAGAGGACAGTGGGCTTATCTGACACATAATCAATAGGTTCTTGGCTACAAGGTCTGACATGGGGACTTTTTTACATCACATTCTCTTTCCTGATGGTTCTGCCAAAGTATCTTTAACTCCTGTGATTGCACCAGTTAACATTCAAAACTCTTATTTTCCAAAGGTGACAGATAAAATGCTAAAAGTTGTGCAATGTGGTGGTTAAGAGCTCAAGGTCTAGAAGCTCAGGAATCAGACTACCTGGGTTCAAAACTGACCATTTATTTGTTGTGCATTTAGGTAAGTTGCTGAAACTTTCTGAGCCTCAGTTTCCTTACTAACAGTACCTTCCTCATGGGAGTGCAGTGAAGCTTAAGTGAGTTACATATAAAGAACTTAGAATAGTACCTCGTACATAGTAAATGTTTAATAAATGTTAGCTATTATTATTAGAGAAGAAGCGACTCACTACCCCTTTAACACTTGGGCTCAAATTGACTTTTTAAAATCTTCCAGGCAGTAAGAACCTGAGGAACAAGGTTACTGGACACACATAATTTGATGGGAATGTGGACATAGGGTACCTCTGCAAGGAAGGCTTGTAGCAGCATGAAGATTCTCGGTAGCTGGTACGGGAAGAAAGAATATGAAACAGGCAGGAAAGAGGAGTGAAAATAAGCTTCACTGTTCCTATTTTTTGGAAAAATGGCTTATCATTCCACATTTTTGGGTGCTCAGGAAATGTCATGGGTTGCCAGTGTGAGAGATTGTTAGGACATGGTGTTCCCTTCCTTCCCTGAGGCGCTAGTGCCTCCCTTGCTTTGTAGTTCCTTCTGTACATATCTTTTTCTACTAGTTTTTAAGCTTCTTGAGGGCAAGATGGTTCACTGGAGGAATAGCTTTCACTCACACTTCACTTGCCAACACTTGGCTACATGACCCCACCTAGATTGGAGAAGTCGTCCACAGGCGGACAGGCTTTTGCTCAGCCAATACTCAGGAATAAAAAGGAAGAAGGGGGATGAGATTGGGAGACAATTAGCAGTCTTTGCACGTTCAGTTAATTCTGGAATATTTACATGACACCTCCGTGTGCTTGAGTGCTTCTTTTTTTATTGAAGTATGGTTGATATATAGTAATATTATATAAGCTACAGGTGTATAATATAGAGAGTCACAATTTTTAAAGGTTATACTCCATTTATAGTTATTATAAAATATTGCCTATATTCCCTGTGTTGTACAATATAACTTGTAGCTTATTTTATACCTAAGAGTTTGTACCTCTTAATCCGCTACCCCTACATTGCCCCTCTTCCCTTCCCTCTCCCCACTGGTAACCACTAGTTTGTTCTTTATATCTGTGAGCCTGCTTCTTCTTAAGAATGAAGATCAGGTGGAGAAGGAGAGAATAAGAATTTTGAGGATGCTCTGTGTGCCCAGCTTTCTGAACCAGGCCATCTGTGACAGACTCCTCATTTTCCTAGGGAGACACAGGTTTTGGGGAGATTTTTGGTCACAGACCAAATAGCTTGAGAGCATTTTTTCTGTGGAAGAAAAATGTAAAGGGAAGAGGGAGCTAGGATTACATGTAAAGCATGGTATGTTTTCTTAAAATTAAATGGACATATTTTGGTTTCTGTTGCAGTTCTGCCAAATATAGAAAGCCTTTCAGAATTCTCTGAGAGCAATCTTAGCTTGGAATGTTAATGTCGACTTGAGAAATCATTTACAGCACCAATAGACAGACACATAAATGCACACAAGGCTTTCTAATTCAGGAGTTTTCCATTTTGGGGTCATGAAAACTTTTTTAATTAAGCAATTTGAAAGCATTAATCAAGTGATAAAACTTCTGATGTGAATGTTCAAAATAAACGGCAATGAAACCAAAAGTCCATATTTGTGTGTCCACAAATATGGACTGTCCATGACAGTCAGGGTAGGCAGCTGGAGGTTTTAGAGTTGGAATAACTTCTGTTTTTCCTTCTTGCTTCTTACATGGGTTGTGGCAATTCAAAGGTAGTGCAGCCTGCCTATCTGTTGCCACAAGGACTTCATTTGCTCTTTTCTTAGCTCCTTCATCACACGTAGGGATGATTGCCCCAATATAGTCTTTAAATGGGAGTGTAATGTTTGAATTAGGAGAACAGGAAACAACTGGTTTCACAAGTAATATTCTCAAAAAATATCATATGAAAAAAATCCAGCAGTACACACACACACACACACACACACACACACACACACACGCACGCACCAGCGAAGTGGCTTTTAAAAATACCCTGAAGAAGCCTAGGGCTATGTTTTAGCCGAGTTTCTTCTATGTGAGTTAGAGGGTTGGATACATAAACTACAGTACATCTGTTCACCCGGATATGATTTCTCCACACATGTACCACAAGAACAGGCTTCGAGGGATGTGATGGTTTACTTTATGTGTCAATCTGAGTGGGCCATCGAGTGCCCAGATTAAACATGATCTCTGGGTGTGTCTGTGAGGGTGTTTCCAGATAGAATTAGCATGAATTGGTGGACTCAGTACATTGTCTTCCCCGATACCCGCCCATGTGAGTGGGCACCATCCAATTCCTTAAGAGACTGAATAGAACAAAAGGTGGAAGAAGGAGGAAATGGTCCCTTTTTTCCTGCCTCATGGTTGAGCTGGGACATCTCATCTCACCTTGGACTGGGATTTACATTATTAGCCTCCTTGCTTCTCAGCTCCCCAGACTCAGACGGAATTACGTCGCTGCTTTCCTGGGTCTTCAGCTTGCAGGCGGCAGACTGTGGGACTTCTTTACTTCCATAATTAACTGAGCCAATTCCTCATAATAAACCACGTTTATACACAGGTTCTATTTCTCTGGACAACCTTGGCTAATACAAGCAGATTGTGGTGGCTCACAACCTCTGAAGCCTGTCACGGAGATCACAGGGCACCTACAGGAAACTGGCCCCTTGTTAAGCATGGTTGTATTTCCAGGAAGCAATCTTGCCCCTCTGGGCGCAGTCTTTGTGGGTGGGTGACAATAGAGGAGCTGCTTGTGCAGATCTTAGCAGGGGATCTTCACATCACTGAAGTTTCAGCTCTTCTGGGAGAAGCCTCCTGTGACTACCTTTACCTAAGGTCCCTATGTACCTCACCCCAGTTACTCTATGACATCACCACTTGATTGTCCTCTCTGTCTCTGCTTCCACTAGGCTGGGAACTCTGTGACAGCAGGGACCATATCTCTAGGTCACAGCTACGTCTCCTGTGCCTAGAACTGTACCTGGCACTTACCACGTACACCATAACTGTCAGCCTTATGGATAGATGGTCCTGGATTATGCTTTATACCTTGACTCGGCGATTTATACCTCATTATATCTTCAGAATAGGAAGTGTAGTTTTTGTAAATAGTACAGTTACTATTTAGGAGGTTCAGATAATGAAGCAGAGGCTAAAAGAGTTTAGTTAGTGTTCCCAAGGTCACATGGCTTGGATTTGTGCAACTGGAATTACAGTCCACATCCTCCCTAGTCTAGGACCTGTTCTTTCAATTCCTCCAAGTTGCCTACCAATCTGATAAGGACCCCGTGAGGATTGTAAGGTATGTGAAAATGTCTTAGAAAACATAAAGGAAATATAAAAGATATTTTTAAAAAGTAGTCATCTTTACTGTTTTTTTGAGTATACAATATTTTCATTGGTGAAAATAGTTATTTAGATAGCAAAGTATTTTTAGTTTCCAAGTAGAAATATAGATACTGTCAAGGTGCTCATTAGAAAGAACTGTGTTGACAGAATGCCTTTCCACAGCAATGTAGCTTAGAGGAAAGAGTGAAATTTATTATGTTTGTTTCCCTTTTATCATCATTTAAAAATATACATATTTTATATTTTGAAATTATCATAAACTTACAGAAAAATTGCAAGGAAAATACCTTTAGAGAAAAAAGAGAACTTTTTTTTCTCTGAATCTTTTGAGAGGAAGTTTCCAAATCAATGTCCCGTCATCCCCAAATATGTTAATGTGTAGTTCCTACAAACAAGGACATTTCCTATATCACCACAAGACAACAATCAAAATGAGGGAATTGAAATTGATATCCATACATTATATCTATGTAATTCTCAGATCTCATTCGAGTTTCTAATGTCCCCCACAGCAAAATGATTTGGTAATTGATATTTGTATTCTGTTTGGACTTGTCTCCCTGCCCCCCCAAAAACCAGAAAAGCAATCATTATCCAAATAAATGACAAGTAATTGCTATTTTTTTGTGGCAAGATATTTTTAAACTAATTTATATGGTTAAACACTTGTAGAAGGAATAATATTCTGGAGATTTTAATTTTCTTTAATTCATGCTACACTACATGTTTACTCTTTTGACAGAACTGAAAGCATCCACACTCACTAGGAGCTTGTCCGATTGGAACTCCTATGAGGACCTTCTTTAGTTTATCCTTAAACTGAAGAGTTTCTGTCTTCTCCTCAGAAACCTTCTGCTGGCGCCATAGAATAGTCTGACCTGGGTCCCACCCCTTACTTCCTCATTTTCCCATCTCCCCAGCTGGTCACGAATGTGCTCAGTCAGCAGGCTTTAAGCCAACAGAGTATTTTACTGAGCTGTGAGGCAGTAGAATAGTCATGCTATACAGGTGAGTAAATCACAGGAATGCAGCTCTGTTACTTATTACAATGCACAAAAGCTTCACACTCTTCTACCCATTCCACACAAGTGTAGAATGCTACTGGGAAAAAACATTAATTGTGTTTTACTGATCACAGATATAATGTACAGTAGTTGTAATTTATTTAGAGAGTTTGGAAAAGGAAAACAAGTAGATCAATAGTTAAAATTATTCACTAGACATAACCTTAGTGAACAGAAATACATTCGATCTATAAACTTTTTTTTCATTTAGCAAAAATATCATTAACCATTTTCTATATTACTGACATTTTATACAACAGAAGTTCCCAAACTTTATTCTAGTAAAACTAGTGCACTGAGATAGACAATGAAATGGTACCCTGTGGTTAAGTTTGGTAAAAACTGTATGTTATATCCCCTTAAATAAAGTAAGCTGCTTAATCAGGGTTAACTTGGTGTTTCCCAAACCATTTGATCACAGGGGTTTCTTTTTGATTAAAAATCTATTAGCACTTCGATAAATATCCTTCTTTCTATGGCATGAGCTTTATGGCTATAGAGCATGTCATCATATCACATCAGTTAGGAATTAATTCAAATCCAAATGGTAGAAAATTCAATCACAGTAGTTTCACCAAAGGATTTTTTGGATTTTATTTATTTAATTTTTATATGGCAGGTTCTTATTAGTTATCTATTTTATACATATTAGTGTATTTATGTCAATCCCAATCTCCCAATCCATCCCACCACCACCTCCCCACCCCACACTTTCCCCCCTTGGTGTCCATAGTTTGTTCTCTACATCTGTGCCTCTGTTTCTGCCTTGCAAACTGGTTCATCTGTACCATTTTTCTAGATTCCACATATATGCATTAATATATATTTGTTTTTCTCTTTCTGACTTGCTTCACTTTGTATGACAGTCTCTAGGTCCATCCACACCTCTACAAATGACCCAATTTCGTTCTTTTTTATGGCTGAGTAATACTCCATTGTATATACGTACCACATCTTTTGTTTTTCTCGTATAAGAAGTGTGGGTCTGGAGCAGCTGCTCAATGATGTCATAAGGGTTCCTTCTATCTTTCTACTGAACCTTTTTTTTTTTTTTTGCGGTACACGGGCCTCTCACTGCTGTGGCCTCTCCCGTTGCGGAGCACAGGCTCCAGACGCGCAGGCTCAGCGGCCATGGCTCACGGGCCCAGCCACTCCGCGGCATGTGGGATTTTCCCGGACCGGGGCACGAACCCGCGTCCCCTGCATCGGCAGGCGGACTCTCAACCACTGCGCCACCAGGGAAGCCCTACTGAACCATTTTTAAATTCCATCTTTACTGTTGTAAAATGGCTGCTGTGCCTCCAAGTATTCCACACGTGGTCTAGACAAGAACAGAAAAGAAGGGGTCAGCCAAAAAGGAGGAAGGGCTAAAGAGAATGGCAGCCAAGTCCACTCCCTAAAAACCAATCACATTTTCTACAAGTCTCATGAGTAGCTTCCACTTATGCCTCACTGACCAGCACTGGGTGGCTAGGTCACCCCAAGATGCAAGCGCTTCTGGGAAGGTGGATAGTTTGCTTTTCAACCTTAGTGATAGAGGGACTCGAGGGGAAGTGCATGGTGAATAGCCTGTAGGTAGATAATCCAAAATATTTGCCTCTACCCGTTCCTTGGCTACTCAACATCAGAGGCCTCTCTTCCTCATCATCCAACACATTCTTCCTTTCCCAGTGGAGACCACACCACTGTCTCATATAGTAACCAAATCCAGCTCCAAGTTCAGGAACCCCGTGTGACGTACTGACCTCTGCATCAAGTCTAAATGTACCTCATGCTCTAGAGACCCATAAACCAAAAGATACATTATCCGTCTTCAACATACACAGTATTCAAGGGTGGAGACAGCGAATAAAGAGCCGTCTCTGACCTACGGGAAATACCTAATCCTACTGGTGAACAATTGCACCCACTGTCTGAGCTGGAAGGGACTCCACTTCTCCTTCGTTTTCTTCTTTTTTTCTACGTTTAAAGTTGTTAGGAAGGCTCTCTGCAGGTTTTTATTTCTTTATTTTTATTATTATTTGTTTGGCCGCGCCTCATGTGGGATCTTAGCTCCCCAACCAGGGATTGCACCGGAGCCCCCTGCGGCGGAAGCGTGGAGTCTTAACTACTGGACCGCCGGGGAAGTCCTGGGACTCCACTTCTTAGTTAGCCAAACTGGCAGCCCCCCGTTCCGCCCCAGTGAGGATTCTCATTATTCACTGTCCTCCACACACATAGGAAAGATACCTTTCTTGGAGACTCTACACCATTTTGAGCCCCTCCCAGTGGTACAAATTTAGGGACCCTGATCTAACTTGATGTGGGAAACACTGACAAACAAAACTTGTCCACCAGGCCTGGGGTCCTCTGTCACCGAAGTTCCTTAAACATTTCAGAAGCCTCTTGTCTATTTTCTCTGGGTTAATTCCATGTATGAAAAAATCACAACCAAAGAGCTTGCTCCTAGTGGCAAACACCTGTGGTCTGCCCAGCATCCACCCCTTTAGATAATATAGCTTTCGCCTTAAGACAGCGGGGGAAAGGGTCTCCACTGGTGTGACTGCCATTTTCCATGTGCCCCTTCATGTCCACGGTCTGCTTAACTCATCAGTGAGTAAATATTTCCCTTGCCCAAGCTTACATCCCTCCCCTTTACCCCATATCTGCCCCACACCCTGGACACACCTTGGTTAAAACACCCCTTTGCCGTTTCTAAACATTTTATTCTCTGCTTTCATGTACATGCTCATGTCCAGTCTTAATAACAACAGCAAATGCAACCAGTTTATTAAGTGTGCTGAAGTCAGTGGGCTCCCAGACAGAAAGTGGTTGTAGTTTGCTCTGACTACTTTCTTCAAACATTCTGTTTCTGCTCTCCCTTCCATACTTTAGATGACATTTTTGACAGCTCCCACATATTTTCAGTTGACTTCAGCTCTTAAAAAATGGCCTTTTTTGGTGACTCTGTCTTCGAGGCCTTAAAAATGCAGAACAATCAAAATTTCAATCTCACATCTAATTGAAAACCTTCCCCTTCCCCAGTAATTGAGTACTGACCTTTGGTTTGGGGATATCTGTGGGCAAGGGGGACATGGTCTCTTTTTTTCACCCTTTATTTCCTGTACACTTTCCTGTTTCTGTCTTCTTTGGGTTAAGGTAGAGGAAGAAAGAATTTTAAAAAGAGATGCAGACTCATACCTGCCTGGAGCTGTAGTGACAGTATTGCTGGTGTTTTCTGTCACTCCCTGATGTAGGCAGTGCACACCCAGATGACTACTGTGACCCCTCAGGTTTACCCCCGACCCCATTCTAGTACCGGCGCTTCTGAGTGGGGCACACGCACAGCAGCTCATGCTTGACTATTTTCTGGCCCATAATTTGACCCATGGGATATTCATGCATCCTGCATCACTGAAGGTGGGACTGCGCTCAGTCCAACGGCTGACCCCTCTCTTTTTGCCCTCCTTTCCTCTAATACACCAGCATTTCTTCTGCTATTTAACATTCTCCATGTGGAAACCAGGCATCAATCTCTATGTTTGTGTAATCCCTAAATGCAAGGGAATCTATGTCATTTTCCCCCATTAACTCTCTCAGCATGCTTTTCTCCTTTCTCAGGGAAGCACTTGGACTTGCATTTCTGTGTTTTGGTGAACAGAGAGTGAGGTGCCCATCTCCTCTTCCAGCAGTTCCGGAAGCCTTCCCTTACACGGCTTAGGCAAAGGGAAGAGGACCCCCCTCTTCTACCCCTCCTTTACGGCTATGAATTCCATTCCTGGAAGCCTTCCTTTTGAAGGCCAAATTTGCTCTAATAGCGTCAAGATGGAGTGACAGTCTCAGTACTGGGTTTGTTCTCATTGAATAAACTGCATGGAAGTTGTAAAAAGCAGATCTCTTCAGAGAGTACAGCAACTCATCACTCATGTTCTTAGCTGTGAGAATTTAGCCAAAAAAATTCCAAGACACCTGGCAAAGTACCACTGAACACTCAACTAACATTTATAGAATGTTTATGGTAAGCCAGGCACTGCACTAAGATATGACAGATTTTTAAAATGTATTTCTTACGACCCTATGACATAGATACTGTTACTATTCCATAGTACAGAAGAGAAGATGAAGGCTTAGATGAAGTTCTCACCCAAAGTCACATGGCTAACAAGTGTCCGAGCTGAAATTCGAAGTTTGGGAGTCTGACCACAGAGCCGAGACTCTTAGCCACTATGCAATCTTGTCTCCTCATCTACTTAAGCCCTCAGCACCCATTGGAATTTCTCTGTTAGATCAAGTGATGGTTGTCTTATTGTAATCTCTTAAAAAAAACCTGATTTTCGCTTTAAGAAAATCATTCTTCTAGTTTGGAGGTTGGCAAACAATGCAGCTTCCTTTGGTAAAGAAAGTGCAGTTGGAACACAGCCACATCCATCTGCTTATGGCTACTTTCACACTGTAGCTGCAGGGCTAAGTAAAAAGTATTGCCTACCTGGCTCTTCACAGGAAAAGTTTGCTGACCTCCGCTCTAAATGACTCAAGAAGTTGATTCCAACTCTGCAAGTTACACCATCTGTTGCATTATTTCAGGTGGTGTCCTCTTGGCTATCCTGGGTCTTTGCTGCTCCCCATGGCCACGATGTATAAAAATTGTGGAAACCATGAAACTCTTCATTTGACTTGAGCATTGATTCTCAGACTCTTAATAGAGCTTGAAGCTGATTATTATTGAACCATATGAAATTGCCAATATCTGACTATTTTGACCTACTAAATGGCAATTCCATATTTTTTTAACTAAAATATTATGTAGGTTGCAAGTGAAACAGACTTGGGGTTTGAATTTTACATCCTTTACTTACCAAATATATGACTTTGAAAGATTAATTTAACTCTCCCAAATCTCTGTCTCCTTGCTATAGAATGGAGGATAGTAACACCTCCCTTTCAGAACTGATATGAGAATTACAGATGACCTTTGAACAACATGGAGGTTAGGGGCATTGACCCCCATACAGTTGAAACCCCATGTATAACTTTACAGTCAGCCTTTTGAATTTGCGGTTACCTATGCATGTATTCAACCAACCGGGGTCATGCAGTACTGCTGTATTTATTACTGAATTAAAAAATCTGTGTATGTGGACCCAAATCAATGTTGTTCAAGTGTCAACTGTACTTGTATTATCTGAGGCACTTAGTTTCTTCTGGAAATAAGTTCTTAATAACTGACAGCGATTTTTGTTATTGCTCTTATTATCATCAGCAATAAGATGCAGATCAGGGGGCTTCCCTGGCGGTCCAGTGGTTAAGACTTCACGCTTCCAGTGCATGGGGCATGGGTTCGATCCCTGGTTGGGGAACTAAGATCCCACATGCTGCGTGGAGTGGCCACAAAAAAAAAAAACCCCACAAAAACTAAAACCAGATAGGGAACCCTCTTCATGAGATTTGATGAGGTGTGGCCTTGCTGGGGGCAATTTACCTGCCTTTGTGCACAGATTTCCCTTGGAGTCTCCTTACTGTGTAGCCTCACAGATAGCTCCCTCCACTACCCATCACTGAAGCTCAGCTTCTGCCCTGAAATACAGGCTATTGGAAAACAGTTTTAGAATTGACTGATTAGGTCATGATGTCTCACCCCAACCTGATGTCCTGTTTCATATTTCACAAAAGAAGGTTGGGCTTCTTTTCCTTAAATGTTCCTTTCAATTCAACCAAAGACTGGAGCACACATCAACTGTCACTCAGTTTACTCACATCCGTGAGCAGGAACTGTCAAATGTCACCTAGCAATACATTCCAGCTCCTTCAACCTAGGGGAGTTGCATTCTAGGTAAAATCTAAAATTATATGTCTTGATGGTGGGCACATGTGGAGGGGAAGGGTGATTTCTAGGTAGAGAGAGGAGGAGGGAATCTAGCCCTTAGAGTTCATGTGCTAGCTAAGTACAATGGTGTGTAGCATGTTCACTTAAAAGCTGTAGGTTTTGAAATATTTGGAGAAAAAATTATGTCATTTAGCAAAATACATTCTAACATTTTCAGGTTATGGAAATCGATCTCTCTTGGACCTTCATAAGAAAAACAGCATGAATTGAAGCGTTGGGGGCTGGCAGCTACGCTGAAGAAAAACAGTGTCAGAGCAATGTGGAAATAGGCAGGGGATAATGACGCTGCGGTTCATTTGTGTGAGCACTTTCTAAGGCCTTGTACCTAATTTTGTATTCATAATTTTGTAATGCTTGTCCTAAAAAGGGTTCTTGAAATAGTGAAGGCTTCAGGCTCCCTGCAGCTTAGCTCTTTCGCAGGAAATGGTGAGGCACAGAGGAGGAAGAAATGGAGGAATTGTTCCTAGTGGCAGGAATGCAGAAGAAGTTTTTGAGAACAAATGAGGCTAATGTGGATTTTAGGCTGATTGCTAAAATCAGCTACACGGAGATGTAGACTTCTTCCATACTCACACTTTCAGTGACACTTTGAGAACTTCAAGAAGCAGGGAAATGTCTGCTTGTGAGTAAACTGGTGAGGGAAAGGGCCGTGTGAACAGGACATGAGAGGCAGAGGGAGGCCAAGAATTCAGTGGCAGATGGGCACAAAATGTGGCTGGGAAAAAGTTAAGCTCCTTTCTCCTTTGAATCTTTGGAGACCCTAGATTTTCCACCGTATATGAAACAGGTATTCTGCTTCCTTTATTTACGTCTTAAAAAAGACGACGACTCTAGCAGTGTGGAGTACTTTGCAGCTATCTACATTCCTGACACTCAGGATACATCTTTAAGAACCATATAGGAGTAATGATTAAGATCCACATTTGCGTGAACCTGAGGTTTAGTCCTGGGAGAAAGGGTATGGTTGGATCAACTGAGCCATGATAAATTGAGGACATTATTGGTGTTGGTCTCTTTGATAGGGGAGGTAACAAGGCCTAGTAGATGGGAATTAACAGAATATAAGCTGGGAATGAAAGATGAGGAAAATTCAGGAAGGAATTAAAGAGCTCCCTGAAGTTTTCTGCAAAAGAAACCAATGTTTAAAAGAAAGCTTTCCTTGACAATCCTCTCAAAGTCCATTCCCTGCAGAATTAATTATGCCTTCTCCTCTTCGATTACATTGGATACAAATGCTTATTATGGCAAATTGTTTATATGTAAGTCAGTCCTCTGTTCTAGAGCAGGAAAGAAGACTGTAGTTACTGAAAGAGTGCATTGCATGTGGTAAGCATTTAATACTGAAAAACATTGAAAGGATGGATGACTAGAGATTTGTCCACTGTGGGTCTTTGGAGCTCCTAAATCCTTCGTGTGCAGTGAAGCTTTTCTCCTGTTTCTCATTACATGTAAGTCAGTACCTTAAAAAGCCATTGTTCCACCTAGTAAAGTGAGAGCTCTGGATGTAAACTGTCTCTGAAATTGCCCACAAATTTTCTTCTATTTTTGATGAAGAGATGCTATAGAGATTCCTTTTAAAATACTCATATTTCAATAACATTTGCAGATTTCCACTTAAAAAGGCATTTTTTAAATTGTTGATGAAATCTTTGTAGAAAATCTTTGTCTGGGCTGGCTTCCAAGCCTCCTTCCTGTCCTCTCGGCTCCCTGGAGCTCTGACCTCCCTGGCCAGACTTTTCCCTGAGGGGACGGCAGGTTTGCGGGCATTCCTCTGAGGACAGAGATGGATGAGGTGTGTGGGTTTGTTGATGTTCACTTGGTATTTTTAGATCATGGTTAGCAAAAGTAGAGACAGAGGCAGAGTGGTTTTGTTGACTATGAAATCTCACGTCTCTCCTGTGAAAGTCCCTTTCTTTAGGAGAATCCGTTTTAAGAGGCTGCCCCTGCTGCCAGGATTACTGCCTGAATCCTGGGCCTCCCTGTTGCCAGGAACCTCCCTACTCCCTAAAAGGTTTGGTGCGTAGTCTGTTATAAGAATAGGCCTGAAACACTGTAATGATAAATAATTTAGTTAAACATGTTTTTAAATGGTGTGAATTTTTGTCCATCTTAGGAAGTGTCTGCTAGAGAACTTCTTAGCTCTGGTTGTTCCTTGGTAGGCTCAGAGTCTACTGTAGAAAGAACACTCATTTCCAACTTCCGAGTTCATCTCCATCCTTATCCAAATAACACATGGCAGAAAAATTGGTTTAAAGTTTCCTTACTTAAAAAAAAAAAAAAAAACTGGACAGCTACATGCAAAAGAATCAGACTGGACTACTTTCTCACACCATTTACAAAGATAAAGTCAAAATGGATTAAAGACTTAAATGTAACATCTGAAACTGTAACATTCCTAGAAGAAAACATAGGAAGTATGTCCTTTGACATCATTCTTAATTATATGTTCTTGGATATGTCTCCTCAGGCAAGGGAAACAAAAACACAAATAAACAAAAGGAGCTATATCAAACTAAAAAGCTTTTGCACAGCAAAGGAGACTGTCATCAAAACAAAAGTTCACCTACTGAATGGGAGAAGATATTTGCAAATGACATATCTGATGAGGGGTTCATATCAAAAACATACAAAGAGCTCATACTCCTTAACACCAAAAAACCAAACAACCCGATTAAAAAATGGTCAGAGGACATGAAAAGACATTTTTCCAAAGAAGACATACAGATGGCCAACTGGCACATGAAGAGATGCTCAACATCACTAATCATCAGGGAAATGCAAATCAAAACCACAATGAGATATCACCTCATGTCTTTCAGAATTTCTATTGTCAAAAAGACAACAAATAACTAGTGCTGGCAAGGGTGTGGAGAAAAGGGAACTCCTATGCACCGTTGGTAGGACTGTAAATTGGTACAGCCACTATGGAAAACAGTATGAAATTTCCTCAAAAAATTAAAAATAGAACTACTATTTGACCCAGAAACTCCAATCCTGGGTATTTATCTGAAGAAAATGAAAACAGTAATTTGAAAAGATGCATGCACCCCTATGTTCACTGCAGCATTATTTACAACTACTAAGATATGGGTAGCAAACCAAATGCCCATCAATAGATGAATGGATAAAGAAGTTGTGGTATGTACATACCATGGAATATTAATCAGCCACAAAAATGAATGAGATCTTGCCATTTTGACAACATAGATGGACTTAGAGGTTATTATGCTAAGTGAAATAAGTCAGACAGAGAAAGACAAATATCATATGATCTCACTTGTATGTGGAATCTAAAGAGCAAAACACATGAAAGGACAGGTGAGGGAGATTAAGAAGTACAAAATTCCAGTTACAAAATAGATTGGTTCAAGATGGCGGAGTAGAAAGACATGCTCTCACTCCCTCTTTTGAGAACACCAGAATCACAGCTAACTGCTGAACAATCATCGACAGGAATACACTGCAACTCACTAAAAAATATACCCCACCTGCAAAGACAAAGAAGAAGCTGAAATGAGATGGTAGGAGGGGTGCTATCACAATAAAATCAAATCCCATAACTGCTGGGTGCGTAACTCACAAACTGGTGAACACTTATACCACAGAGTTCTACCCACTGGAGTGAAGGTTCTGAACCACACGTCAGGCTTCCCAATCTAGAGGTGTGGTAATGGGAGGAGGAATTCCTAGAGAATCAGACTTTGAAGGCTAGCTGGATTTGATTGCAGGACTTAAGCAGGACTGGGGGAAACAGAGATTCCACTCTTGGAGGGGACACACAAAGTAGTTTGTGCATCAGGACCCAGGGGAAGGAGCAGTGACCCCAGGGGAGACTGAACCAGGCCTACCTGCTAGTGTTGGAGGGTCTCCTGCAGAGGCGGGAGGCAGCTGTGGCTCACCAAGGCACAAGGACACTGGCAGCAGAAGTTCTGGGAAGTACTCCTCGGTGTAAGCCCTCCCAGAATCTGCCATTAGCCCCACTAAAGAGCCCGGGTAGGCTGCAGTGTTGGGTCACCTCAGGCCAAACAACCAACAGGGAGGGAACCCAGCCACACCCACCAGCAGAAAAGCATAATAAAATTTTAATGAGCTCTGCCCACTAGAGCAACAGCCAGCTCTACCCACCACCACCAGTCCCTCCCATCAGGAAACTTCCACAATCCTCTTAGATAGCCTCATACAACATAGGGCAGACAGCAGAAGCAAGAAGAACTACAATCCTGCAGCCTGTGGAACAAAAAACACATTCACAGAAAGATAGACAAGATGAAAAGGCAGAGGGCTATGTACCAGATGAAGGAACAAGATAAAACCCCAGAAAAACAACTAAATGAAGTGGAGATAGGCAACCTTTCAGAAAAAGAATTCAGAATAATGATAGTAAAGATGATCCAGGCCCTCGGAAAAAGAATGGAGACAAAGATCGAGAAGATGCAAGAAATGTTTAACAAAGACCTAGAAGAATTAAAGAACAAACAGACAGAGATGAACAATACAATAACTGAAATGAAAAATATACTAGAAGGAATCAATAGCAGAATAACTGAGGCAGAAGAACGGATAAGTGACCTGGAAGACAGAATGGTGGAATTCACTGCTGCGAAACAGAATAAAGAAGAAAGAATGAAAAGAAATGAAGACAGCCTAAGAGACCTCTGGGACAACATTAAATGCAACAACGTTCACATTATAGGGGTCCCAGAAGGAGAAGAGAGAGAGAAAGGACCCAAGAAAATATGTGAAGAAATTATAGTCAAAAATTCCTTAACGTGGGAAAGGAAATAGCCACCCAAGTCCAGGAAGTGCAGAGAGTCCCATACAGGATAAACCCAAGGAGAAACACACCGAGACACATAGTAATCAAATTGGCAAAAATTAAAGATAAAGAAACTTTATTGAAAGCGGCAAGGGAAAAATGACAAATAACATACAAGTGAACTCCCATAACGTTAACAGCTGATTTCTCAACAGTGGCATGATATACTTAAAGGGATGAAAGGGAAGAAACTACAACCAAGATCACTCTACCCAGGAAGGATCTCATTCAGATTCGATGGAGAAATCAGAAGCTTTACAGACAAGCAAAAGCTAAGAGAATTCAGTACCACCAAACCGGCTCTACAGCAAATGCTAAAGGAACTTCTCAAAGTGGGAAACACAAGAGAAGAAAAGGACCTACAAAAACAAACCCAAAACAATTAAGAAAATGGTCATAGGAACATACATATCGATAATTACCTTAAACGTGAATAGATTAAGGGCTCCAACCAAAAGACACAGGTCTTGCTGAATGGATACAAAAAAAAAAAAAAAAACACACCCATATATATGCTTTCTACAAGAGACCCACTTCAGACCTAGGGACACATACAGACTGAAAATGAGGAGATGGAAAAAGATATTCCATGCAAATGGAAATCAAAAGAAAGCTGGAGTAGCAAGACTCATATCAGATAAAATAGACTTTCAAATAAAGACTGTGACAAGAGACAAGGAAGGACACTACGTAATGATCAAGGGATCAATCCAAGAAGAAGACATAACAATTATAAACATATATACACCCAACATAGGAGCACCTCAATACATAAGGCAACTGCTAACAGCTCTAAAAGAGGAAACTGACAGTAACACAATAATAGTGGGGAACTTTAACACCTCACTTACACCAATGGACAGAATATCCAAACAGAAAATTAATAAGGAAACACAAGCTTTAAATGACACAATAGACCAGAGAGACTTAATTGATATTTATAGGACACTGTAGCCAAAAACAGTAGAGTACTCTTTCTTCTCAAGGGCACATGGAACATTCTCCAGGATAGATCACATCTTGGGTCACAAATCAAGCCTCAGCAAATTTAGGAAAATTGAAACAAGCATCTTCTCTGACCTCAATGTTATGAGATTAGAAATGAATTATGGGGAAAGAAAACGTAAAAAACACAAACACATGGAAGCTAAACAATACGTTACTGAATAACCAAGAGATCACTGAAGATATCAAAGAGGAAATCAAAAAACACCTAGAGACAAATGACAATGAAAACACGATGATCCAAAACCTATGGGATGCAGAAAAGCAGTTCTAAGAGGGAAGTTTATAGCTATACAAGCCTACCTCAAGAAACAAGAAAAATCTCAAATAAACCATCTAACCTTACACCTAAAGGAACTAGAGAAAGAAGAACAAACAAAACCTATCATTAGCAGAAGGAAAGAAATCATAAAGATCAGAGTAGAAATAAATGAAATAGAAACAAAGAAAACAATAGCAAAAATGAATAAAACTAAAAGCTGGTTCTTTGAGGAGATAAACAAAATTGATAAACCATTAGCCAGACTCATCAAGAAAAAGAGAGAGAGGACTCAAATCAATAAAATTAGAAATGAAAAAGGAGAAGTTACAACAGACACTGCAGAAATAAAAAGCATCCTAAGCGACTACTACAAGCAATTCTATACCAATAAAATAGACAACCTGGAAGAAATGGAAAAATTCTTAGAAATGTATAACCTTCCAGGACTGAACAAGGAAGTAATAGAAAATATGAACAGAGCAATCACAAGTAATAATGAAATTGAAACTGTGATTAAAAATCTTCCAACAAACAAATGTCCAGGAGCAGATGGCTTCACAGGTGAATTCTATCAAACATTTAGAGAAGAGCTAACACCCATCCTTCTCAAACTCTTCTGAAAAATTGCCGAGGAAGGAAAACTCCCAAAATCATTCTATGAGGCCACCATCACCCTGATACCAAAACCAGAGAAAGATACTACAAAAAAAGAAAATTACAGACCAATATCACTGATGAATATAGATGCAAAAATAATTAGCAAAATACTAGCAAACAGAATCCAACAACACATTAAAAGGATCATACACCATGATCAAGTGTGATTTATCCCAAGGATGCAAGGATTCTTCAATATACGCAAATCAATGTGATACACCATATTAACAAATTGAAGAATAAAAACCATACGATCATCGAAATAGATGCAAAAAAAGCTTTTGACAAAATTCAACACCCATTTATGAAAAAAACCTGCCAGAGAGTGGGCATAGAGGGAACCTACTTCAACATAATAAAGGCCATGTATGACAAACCCACAGCAAACATCATTCTCAATGGTGAAAAACTGAAAGCATTTCCTCTAAGTTCAGGAACAAGACAAGGATGTCCACTCTCACCACTATTATTCAACATAGTTTTGGAAGCCCTAGCCACAGCAATCAGAGAATAAAAAGAAATAAAAGGAACCCAGATTGGAAAAGAAGAAGTAAAACTGTCACTGTTGGCAGATGACATGATACTATACATAGAGAATCCTAAAGATGCCACCAGAAAACTACTAGAACTAATCAATGAATTTGGTAAAGTTGCAGGATACAAAATTAATTCACAGAAATCTCTTGCATTCCTATACACTGATGATGAAAAATCTGAAAGAGAAATTAAGGAAACACTCCCATTTACCACTGCAACAAAAAGAATAAAATACCTAGGAATAAACCTACCTAAGGAGACAAAAGACCTGTATGCAGAAAACTATAAGACACTGATGAAAGCAATTAAAGATGATAGCAACAGATGGAGAGATACACCATGTTCTTGGAATGGAACAATCACCATTGTGAAAATGACCCTATGACCCAAAGCGATCTACAGATTCAATGCAATCCCTATCAAATTACCAATGGCATTTTTTACAGAACTAGAACAAAAAATCTTAAAATTTGTATGGAGACACAGAAGACCCCGAATAGCCAAAGCGGTATTGAGGGAAAAAAATGGAGCTGGAGGAATCAGGCTCCCTGACTTCAGACTATACTACAAAGCTACAGTAATCAAGCCAATATGGTACTGGCACAATAACAGAAATATAGATCAATGGAACAGGCTAAAAAGCCCTGAGATAATCCCATGCACCTATGGTCAACTAACCTATGACAAAGGAGGCAAGGATATACAATGGAGAAAAGACAGTCTCCTCAATAAGTGGTGCTGGGAAAACTGGGCAGGTACATGTAAAAGAATGAAAATAGGACACTCCGTAAGACCATACACAAAAATAAACTCAAAATGTATTAGAGACCTAAATGTAAGACCGGGCACTATCAAACTCTTAGAGGAAAACATAGGAAGAACACTGACATAAATCACAGCAAGATCTTTTTTGATCCACCTCTTAGAGTAATGAAATAAAAACAAAAATAAACAAATGGGACCTAATGAAACTTAAAAGCATTTGCACAGCAAAGAAACCATAAACAAGACTAAAAGACAACCCTCAGAATGGGAGAAAATATTTGCAAATGAATCAACAGACAAAGGATTCATCTCCAAAATATATAAACAGCTCATGGAGCTCAATAGTAAAAAAACAAACAACCCAATCCAAAAATGGGCAGAAGACCTAAATAGACATTTCTCCAATGAAGACAAACAGATGGCCAAGAAGCACATGAAAAGTTGCTCAACATCACTAATTATTAGAGAAATGCAAATCAAAACTACAATGAGGTATCACCTCATACCAGTTAGAATGGGCATCCCCAGAAAATCTACAAAGTACAAATGCTGGAGAAGGTGTGGAGAAAAGGGAACCCTCTTGCACTGTTGGTGGGAATGTAAAATGATACAGCCACTATGGAGAACAGTATGGAGGTTCCTTAAAGAACTAAAAATAGAACTACCATATGATCCAGAAATCCACTACTGGGCATATACCCAGAGAAAACCATAATTCAAAAAGACACTCACCCCAATGTTCATTGCAGCAGTATTTACAATAGTCAGGTCATGGAAGCAACCTAAATGCCCATCGACAGACAAATGGATAAAGAAGATGTGGCACATACATACAATTGAATATTACTCAGCTATAAAAGGGAACAAAATTGGGTCATTTGTTGAGACGTGGATGGATCTAGAGACTGTCATACAGAGTGAAGTAAGTCAGAAATAGAAAAACAGATATCGTATATTAACGCATATATGTGGAACCTAGATAATGGTACAGATGAACTGGTTTGCAGCGCAGAAGTTGAGACACAGATGTAGAGAACAAACGTATGGACACCAAGGGGGGAAAGCAGCGGGGTGAGGGGGCAGGGGTGGTGGGATGAATTGGGAGATTGGGATTGATATGTATACACTGATGTGTATAAAATGGATGACTAATAAGAAAAATAAATAAACATTAAAAAGAAAACCAAAATAAATTAGTCACAGGCATAAAATGTACAGCTTGGAAAATATATTCAATAATAATCTAATATTTTTGTATGGTGACAGATGGTAACTAGAAGTATAGTGGTGATCATTTTGTAATGTATAGAAGTGCTAAATCATTTGTAATGTATAGAAGTGCTAAATCATTTTGTAATGTATAGAAGTGCTAAATTAATTCCTGGTGCTATTGTGCACCAGGAATTAATATAGTGTTATAGGTCAATTATACTTCAAAGACAAACAAACAAACAAACTCATAGAAAAAGTGATTAGATTTGTGGTTACCAGAGGCATGGGCCAGGGGGAAGGAGAACTAATGGAAGGTGGTCAAAGGGTGCAAACTTTCAGTTATAAAATAAATAAGTACTAAGGATGTAATATATAACATGATTAATATAATTAACATTGCTTTATGTTGTATATGACATTTGTTAAGAGAGTAAATCCTAAAAGTTTCACCACACAGAAAAGAACTTTTCCTTTTTTAAATTTTTGTATCTATATGAGATGATGGATATTCACTTAACTTATTGTGGTAATCATTTCATGATGTACATAAGTCAATCATTATGCTTTATCCATTAAACTTATACAGTGCTGTATGTCAATTATGTCTCAATAAAACTGCAAGAAAAAAATAAATTAAATTAAGATATTAAATTAAGATATTAAATTAAGATATCTTCTCTATTTTTTCTTAACTACTAATAGATTTCAGAAAATTATTTGCTAATTGTTTGCAGAAACTTTTTTCTTTTTAAGGTTACTCATTAGCAGAGATGGGGACTGAATTTGCTTGGAAGTCTAGAAAAGGTATAACAGGTGGAAATAAAAACAACTGGGAGAAAAGATATTGGTGGAAATCCTCAAAGATCTGAGATAAATACTCTTTGTTTAGGGGCATTTGGGTTGTTTCTACCTTTTGGTATTGTGATTAGGGTGCATATATATCTCTTTTAGTTCCTGCTTTCAACCCTTTTGGGCGTACATCCAGAAGTGGAATTTCTGGATCATATGGTAATTGTATTTTTAAATTTTTGAGGAACTTCCATATTGTTTTCCACAGTGTCTGCACCATTTTACATTCTCACCTTGTGCCAACAGTGCACAAGCCTTCCAAATTCTTCACATAATTGTCAACACTTAAAATTTTTTTAAAAATTAATATCCATACTAATGAATGTGAAGTAGTATCTCATTGTGGTTTCGCTTTGCATCTCCCTAATAACTAGTGATGTTAAGCCTCTTTTCATGTGCTTCTTGGTCATTTGTATATCTTCTTTGGAGAAATGTTTACTCAAGTCCTTTGCCCATTTTTTAATCAGACGCTTTTTTTGTTGTTGTTGCTATTGAGTTGTAGGAGTTCTTTATATATTTTGGATATTATTAACCTATTATCAGATATGATTTGCAAGTTTTTTTTTTCCATTCCCTGGGTTGCCTTTTCACTTTGTTGACTGTATCCTGCCCAACTGATTTTTGACAAAGGTAAAAAATTCAATGAGGGAAGGATAGACTTTTCAACAAGTGATGCTGGAGTAATTCAACGTTTAGAGGCAAAAAAATGAACCTCAACCTAAGATCTTATACAAAACTTAAAATGGATCAGACTTAAATGTACAACATAAAACTTTTAGAGAGAAAGAAAAACAAGAGGAATTATTTAGGGCTAGGCAAAGTGTTCTTAGGCTTGACACCAAAAGCATGATCTATCAAAGGTAAAATTGATAAATTTGACCTTATCAAAATTTAAAACTTTTTCTCTGTAAAGACCCCATTAAAAAACTTAAAGGCAAGCTATAGACTGAGAGAAAATATTTGCAAACCACATAATTGACAAAGGACCAGTATCTAGAATATATAAACAATTCTCAAAACTCAATAGTTAAAAACAAACAACCCAATTAGGAAATGGGCCGAAGACATGAAGAGACCATTTTGAAGGGAATAATGGCAAATAATCATACGGAAAGATGTTTGACACCTATAGCCATCAATTAATTGCAAATTGAAACCACAATGTGTTATTAATATCCACCTATCGGAATGGCTAAAATAAAGAATAGTGACAATGCTGGCAGGTATGCTGGCAAGTATGCAGCATGGCTACAGACACTGCTTGTGGGAGTGTAGGGTAGTATAGCCACTTTGGAAAACAGTTTGGTAGCTTCTTAAAAAGCTAAACAGGTACCTACCATTCAACCCAGCGACTACACTCCTGGGCATTTATCAAAGAGAAATAAAAACTTTGGTCACACAAAAATCTGTGCACTGATGTTTATAGCAGCTTTATTTTCAATAGCCCCAAACTGGAAAAACCTGGCGTCCTTCATTGGGTAAATAGATAAAGAAAGGGTGGGACAGTCATTCTATGGGCTACTACTCAGCAGGGAAAAGAAACAAACTGGTATACACAACAATCTGGAGGATTCTCCAGATCATTATGCTGAGTGAAAAAAAGCCAAATCCAAAAGATTGCATACTGTATGATTCCATTCATATAATCACATTCTTGCAATGACAAAATTATAGAAATGTAGAAAAGGTTAGTGGCTTCCAGGCAGTGAGTGAGGGCAGGAGGGCAAAGGTTGTGGCCATAAAAGAGCAGAATGAGGGGTCCTCGTGGTGATGAGAATTTTCTGTATCTTACTGCAAGCAATCTCAACTATCTGGTTGTGACATTATCCTATAGTTTTGTAAGAGGTTACCATTAGCAGAAACTAAGTAAAGCATACACAGGATCTCTCTGTATTATTTTTTACAACTGCATGTTAATTTATAATTATCTAAAATAAAAATTTTAATTAAAAAAAGGTAAAGCAGTTAGTGAAAATGGAGATGGCTTACTTTTAATGTCTTAGGTGCCAGCAACTAGAGAGAAACTGTGCATGTGTCTAACGGCTTTGGAATTGAAATGGGATCTTAACATTCATTTCTTTCACGTGATAAAACTACCTGAAGCATAGAGATTTAAAAGTCATTGAGAACATTCATATCACTCAAGTTTAGACTCACCATGAAGAAGGTAGACGCAAACACCCTCTAGGAGTAAAATACAGATGGGAAACGGTTCAAAAGTGGGAGAGCTATCTCCTACTCTGCAGGACTTGGACATCACCAGAAGAGGGCGCAATTATTCAAGCTATTACGTGAGCAAAAGGGAACAGACAGACAGAGAACCTTGAAACAAAACAATAGAGATAAATGGAAATGATGCTATTTTATAAACCACCTTTCTAAACAAATGCTTACACTGAGGGATATATTTGTGACTAATTTTTTAAACTACTGTAAATCACTTGATGAAAATTGGTAATTACTGGGCAAAACAGGGAAAGGGAAGCAGATCATAAAAGAGGTACGAGAGAAGATAGTGCTGATTAGGAGGCAGTCTCTGAAGGATCAGACAGAAACCCACTCCCTTACTTCCTGTGGAGATGTCCCTCCTACAGCAGCTCACACATACACAGGTACTTGGAAGCATCGGTACAGCTAGGTATCAGATATTCAACTGGGAGTGAGGCTAACTTCCCATGCTTTATATGCATATTTATAAAGAAAATGATCTCAAAGAGAAATTATCCAAAAATTCTGCCATTTAAGTTAAATGAGGGTTATAACATGAGGTCAGAGGCAAGAGGGGGTGCTGGCGAGGGATTGTGGCTATGAGATTGGTAAAGGTAATTCTTTTTAGAAAGTATGGCCCTGCTGTGAGTCCCCATCCTCTTTCTCTTTAGAAGCGGGATAATGGGGTTTCTTTCATCTAAACCCGAGTCTAGAAATGGACTTCTGGGTGCCAATCAGAAAACTAGGAAATGGGTCCACGGAGCACAGATACCCAACCTATGCCTGGAAAGCTGAAAGGGACTCTGGACAGAGCTTGACTCCCTCCCAGCAGAAAATACAAAGAGAGAAAGAGGTGGGTTACTGGAGGCCCAAGGGCTGAGGAAGGAGGGACAAGGGACCTAGAGAAGTATTTGCCTTGGTCCAGGAAGTGTAGGAAGTTTTTGAAGACTGCCCTCCTGAGAAAGACAGCCTTAGCTTCCTACCTCTTAGAGTGGGAAGTCTCTCAGCCAAGTGAGAGCCTCTCCATCTACTTACATCTCCCCTCCTTCCCCTGCTCGGTCCTTGGTGCTGAGCAACAGAGTACCCAGAACCAGGGCTGAGCTGGGGAATGAGAGGGCATTTGAAAGTAACTTCAGTGGGTAACAAATGACAAAACTCTAATGAAAAACCTCATGACTTCATCCAGATCAATAGGAATTAATTACATGGGACTGAATGAACTGATGAATATGATTTATAACGTTATGAATTTGGGGGAAATATACTAGCTTTAATCTTTGTTTTCCAGAAAAACCTTTCCTCTTATGCTACAACCTAAAAGGAGTTGATAATGTATACCTTTGTAAAGAAAGATGAAACATTTATCTTTTTCTCTCTACCTGATCCTTCCAGAATTTGGCTTCTCCAGCTCGCTCTCCTGTGGACCTGATGGCTTATTACAAATGGATTACAACTGGATTACAACTAGTTATACTAATCATTGTTTTAATTGGTTCTTTGTTTCCAAATTGTTTATGATTTGTGTGTCCCTACTACACTATGATTTTGTCAATGTTACTAGCTGCATTACTTGTGTCCTGTTTATTTTATTTAAAAAACATTTTTTTTTGTGATACCCGGGCCTCTCACTGCTGTGGCCTCTCCCGTTGCGGAGCACAGGCTCCGGACGCGCAGGCTCAGCGGCCATGGCTCATGGGCCCAGCTGCTCCACGGCATGTGGGATCCTCCCGGACCGGGGCACGAACCCGCGTCCCCTGCATCGGCAGACGGACTCTCAACCACTGCGCCACCAGGGAAGCCCTATCCTGTTTATTTTATAAGATTGTTGTATCTTACAGTACCTAACGTGTAACCAGGCCACCAACAAAATGGATGATGGTTAAACATCTTGAGGAAATAGATCATATTTATGACTCATAAAATAACTGTAATAGTATGATTCTAGGTATGGGGAGAAACAACAAGGGAAAATAGCTCCTGGATCATAATAGAAAATGTTTAATTATCAACAGGACCCAATTCAGAAATTAGCACCTGGGGTGGCATAGTAACAAGAATTTTCGCTAAATCTGGGACGAGCCTCCCAGCACCATGGGACAAAAATTGATCATGGGCTGTCTCCCCAATACTGGTCGAATTCCAGACCAAGAGGAGGAACTGAAAAATGGAATATTGCCTGCCGTATCAGTAAACAAAGGATGTCACAGTCATCAGCAAGTGCGGCCACCATGGACATTAAACTGGTGAACCCTGAGCTAATTCAGGAAGGAAAAGAATACCTGCCATCTAGCAGCCATCAGACTGCAGCCACTCCCCACGGTGAGCCCTGAGGAGACTCAGGGTAGGAAAACGCAGGATACTGGCCCCAGATAGCTGAGGTGCATATCAAAGGAATGATTTCAGTGAGCCCAGACTCTCGCCTCTTCCCATACATACAAAAGCGCTAAATTCCTTAACTTGATGTGTCTGGTTTTCTTTAACTGACAATAATAGTTTTGACATTCAGACTGCCTGCCCTTCGTTGGAAAACTCCTATATATCCTGGCTCCCCCCTTGCCTCCTTGGTTACTTGACATGCTGCCTCCCGAGCTTGAAGTCCTAAACATTTCTGCCAGAAAAAATATAACTCTCAAAAAAAATAATAAATAAAAGTAAGTTCAGAATTTTGACTGTAGCGTGGATTTAGGCATTTAATGTTCTCAATTAAGACTGTTTTCTGAGTAAAACTGATCTGAAATCTTATCTGAGAGTAACAAGAAAAGTCATGGATTCACTCATTTCTCCATCCAGGGTGAGAGGAAGATGCCTCCTGTGAATACAGTTTAAGGGACAGCGGAGGTCACAGTGAAGATGTGTTCTGTACTGTGGGCTTACAGTTACATAATGTGAGGCGTAAACTAATTCATAAATGTTGATCTGACGCTTGCCTTTGAATGCATCTTGTTTTCCTGGATGTTTGAGAGAGTGCTTCTGGAAAGCTAGCATTTTATCTTCTGACCACCTGTCACTGGGTCAATAATATGGAGTGAAATTTTCAAAACACCCACAAAACCGAACCACTCTCAGCAGGAACAGATATGAGAAGTGCAATGGCCTATTGATTAAATGTCCAAAAAACACGTCAACCTGTACGCGTCCCAGACAGAAGTCCTGATTTCCTTACGTGCCCACCCCACTTGTTGTTCCCCCATTTTCTTCATCTCAGAGAATAGCACCACCATTGATTTGGTTTCTCTGAATAAGTCCCTAGAAATGCTCTTGATTCCCCCTTTTCCCACATCCTCCAGCCAACCAATCTAAGAGTAGTCAGTCATCTCTGCCTTCAAAATGCATCCACATCTGACGGCTCTCCAGCCTGCTCCACTCTGCATCCTGATCCGTTCCCCAGTCTTTCCCACAGACCCTTGCAATAGCCTCCTAGCTGATCTGTATTCTTCTTCTCTGGTCCCCTTACAATCTATTCCTCCCACAGCTAGACTGATCTTCCAACAGAAATCAGATCACATTAATTTCTAATCCCAAACCTGTAATATCAATGTAACATCTAAATCTTTATTGTGGTCTCCAACACCTTCCACTACCTGACCACTGCCAGAATCATTTGACATTATGTTTTACTTCTATCTTTCATGACTTTCTTGCAATCACACCAAGATCACTCACATTTCAGGGGCTTTATTTTTGTTTTCCCCTCTATCTTTACATGACGTGCTTCTTATACCACAACTTTTTTTTTTTTTTCGGTACGTGGGCCTCTCACTGTTGTGACCTCTCCCGTTGCGGGGCACAGGCTCCGGACGCGCAGGCTCAGCGGCCATGGATCATGGGCCCAGCCGCTCTGCAGCATGTGGGATCTTCCCGGACTGGGGCACGAACCTGTGTCCCCTGCATCGGCAGGCGGACTCTCAACCACTGCACCACCAGGGAAGCCCTGACGTGCTTCTTAAATCATTCAAAACATATTTCAGTTTTACATTCAAATATCATCTCCTCAGAGACGCTTTTTATTACCAGCTCATCTAAAAAAAATGTAGTCACTAGCTATCCTTTATATTGCTTTATTTTTCTTCTTAACTGTTATTATGTGACATTTTATTACTTGTGTTGGTATATTGTCTGTCTACCCCATGAGAACAGGGACGATAACTTTTTTTTTTTTTTTTTTGGCTGTGTTGGGTCTTCGTTTCTGTGCGAGGGCTTTCTCCAGTTGCGGCAAGTGGGGGCCACTCTTCATCGCGGTGCACAGGCCTCTCACTATCGCGGCCTCTCTTGTTGCGGAGCACAGGCTCCAGACACACAGGCTCAGTAACCGTGGCCCACGGGCCCAGTCGCTCCGCGGCATGTGGGATCTTCCCAGACCAGGGCTCGAACCCCTGTCCCCCGCACCGGCAAGCGGACTCCCAACCACTGCGCCACCAGGGAAGCCCGACAATAACTGTTTTATTCCTGAGCACCTGGAACAATCCTGACGCTTAGTAAGCATTCAACCAATACTTTTAAAACTATTCAGTGATTAGCTCATTAATCAATTAATTTTAAGGAAGTAAACATGCAGTATAATAAAAAGAGCGCTGGAGTTGGAGTTGTGGATTCCTGATATAGTTTTTCCACTAATTAGTTGTGTGGATTTTGACAAATAACTTTAACTTCTGGTCCTTCTCTTTCTTCACTTAAAGATAATCTTAAGGAAACCCAATGCCCTGAAATTCCATGATGTGTAAAACACAGAGTCATCTCTGATATAGGTAGTACTTCGATTTCTTTGCATTAAATATGCAGACATTATAAATTACTTAATTCACATGCTTCTTCTGCATATATTTAGATATCTGTCAGACTTCTCTCCCTCCCGCTTTCTTTTTTTATTAAAGATTTGTGGGTCACCTTCTATGTACTATGCCAGGCACTTGTAAGACCAAGATAAATCAGACATTTTCTCTGCTTGTAAGAAGCTCATGGTCTGAAAAGGAAGGCTGAACTATAAACGAATTAGAGTATAATTTGAAAGTGCATAAGCAGAAATTTGTTCAAGATAAAAGGGTATGCACTCTATTTGGGAGCTCAGAGTAGAATGAGACAGGGAGATTATGTGATGTACCTTATTTTGAACACTGCATTGCTGGAGGGAAGGCAACAGTGGTGTATGTGGAGGATGAGGTCAAGGAAGATAAAGGCTGAGCAGTGAGTCCATTGGCCTATTGGTTAGGAAGTCCTTGACAGTACTTATCATTGTAGTTTTGGTGGATGGTGGGTATGAAACCAGGATGCTGTGACTTGTGATTGGAAGGAGTGGAAGAGGAGATCTGTTGTGTAAGCTTCTCTTTGGGAAAGTTTGAGAAGCAGAGGAGAGAACTAGGTCAGGGAAATGGTCGAAGAGAGACTTTAAGGATGAGAGAAGCCTAGGCATCATTGAGGAATGGGCCAGTAGAGCTCAAGGAGCTGGGATGGCAATGACCAGGAGGCTGTGTGAAAGCTTCTGACTTTTCATAAGGAGGGAGGGGATCCAGGGATCCAGGGCAAGGAGATCCAGAGCACAGCTCAGCTGAAGGAGGGAGCTCATCTTCTCCTGGGACAAAGGGGAAGAGGGAAAGAGGACTAACACACTCAGGGACACAGCACAGTTAGGAGGTGAGGAAATTCTCACCTTAGTGAAGTAAATGTCAAGGTCATGTGCTGAGCTGAAGTGACAGAGGTTGGGTAGGAGACTCAAGGCTTTGAAGCACTGGGATATATTCTTCTATTCCTTATATATGAAGGGTATAGTTGAAGCCCACTGCCTGACTAATGCCAGGCAGAGGAGGAGATTGTGTTTCTGTTGACAATTATACTCTCAACCTAATGGGTTCCTTAGTTTTGATGATTCCTGTCTTCATCATAGGCTATTAGGAAGTACTAAATTGTGCTTGGACCTACTCTTATTTCCAAGGCTAATTATTGTTAATACTATTTTGCTGGCTTAATCTCTTAATAAGAAACACCATAAACAATGATGCTGAGACAGAAGGCTCAGCACAAAGTCTCCTAATTGAGAAGCTGTGGATGCACGTTAGTCAGTTGTCAGGCAAGCACGTGTGCTCATCTCTACTTTGTAGTTTCATCTGCAAGAAACAGATAGGCAGGTGTATTTATTCATTCATTCATTTGTTCAGTAAACATTTGTTTATCAACTTCTCTATGCCAGGTAACCCGGCAGTGAGTGAGGATTCAGCAATAGAAAATTCAGTCCTAATATTTCTGTGAATGTGGACCCAGGGATGTATCCAATACATCTACTGAATTTCTAATATTAAAATCAAATATTACAGCTGTATTATGGAACACATGGAATATTTTTGTTTTATTTTATTTAGGTTTTTGTCGTATCTTTGGTGCAGCTGCTCGATTGCAATCACGGAGACCGTATTTTCTGCTACTAAACTGCCTTTAGCACCCGAGAAGTGAACAAGTAATATAAAAAGAAGAGCCTCTCCTATGCTGCTTTATTCCCTACCCTCTGCACTCAGCATTCAAATTTCCATTCTGTGCACGCACCCGCCCTTTCTCTTAGTCGTTCCCCAGGGGACCTCCCGAGCACTCTGCCCACAGGAAGGAAACCTTGGCTGCTTCCCAAGCTGCTGCCTTTGGCCTCTGGGGGGCATTATTGCCCTTTCTTACCCATTGATGTCTGTAAGGAAATAAATTTAGTGGAAATTAAAGGTAATTTATATGCAATAATAAAAGAAACCTTGTAAGAAATTTCAGCTTTATTACATTCCTAGGGATCTGAGGTCATATATTTTCCCATTTCTTACTTATTTTTAATTATTAGAATAGTCATTTTGCATCATACTTGAGGTTGGAGAGTAGTTGTGTTGACAATAATTTCCAAAGGAAATTTCCAGTTTCCTTCCATCCCAACTGCCTTCCTTCTTTCCTAATCTTCCTTCTTCATTTCTTGCCCCCTCCTTTCCTCTCTCCCTCCCTTTCCCCTCCCTCATTTCCTCCCTCTTTCCCTTCTTTCCTTCTTTTATTCATTCATTCCACAAATCTTTACTGAGCACTTATTCTATGTTAGGGTCTGAAGCTATAAGCTAGAATAAGAAACAACCTTTGCCCTCAGGGACCTTACAGTCTAGACAGAGACAGGGAATACCAGCGATGACTGTACTTCAGTGTGTTTAAGGCTGTGATAGCAGTAGACACAGGACACTATGGGAGAACAGAGTGTAGAAAAGAGGCTTCTAAGTCAGCATGGAGGTCAGGTAAGGCTTCCTTTGAGTTGATTCATAGAGGATGCACAGGAGTTAGGCCATGTGAAGCTGGGCAGAGAGAAGGGAAAGACTGTGACTCCAAACTTAGAGCTTTTAGTTTCGATCCTTGGTATTGAGGAAATTAATCAAATAATTATGATTAGCTTATTGTAGCATCTACTGAAGGGGACCAAGAAAGAATATATTTCTTTTTTGTATTTCTCTTTGAATGTGGACTTCCCATCCCATCTACCAATTAATGTCTGAGTTGAGAATTATTGGAATACTGTGTACCACATTTACTTATCAGTCAAACTGGGATGGGAAGATGTGAGACTTAATTCTTTCTACCCTGTTCACTGTTTCTGGTATTGTATGGTCTGCTTGTAAGCCCTACACAGAAATATAATCCATAATCCTTCCAACCAATAAACAAGGATATAAATCCCTTCATTTCATTTAGCTTTCCAATGTGGGTGGACTTTTTTTCTTAACTCTACGAAGTAACTTCTCAACTCCACTCATACATTGGAATTTTTCGAGGATGTATAGAAAAGCATAGGTACCCCTACTTTTCCCCAGGAAGTTCTGATTTCGCACATCTACAATGGTATCTAGACATCTCTGCATTAAAAAAAAAATCCCCTAATGATTCTGATCTTGAGCCAGTGTTGAGAACCAAAGTCTTTGACTCTACTCAAGTGGTATCTCATGATGGAAAAGGTTTAACACTGAAGTCATACAAATTTGACTCTAAATTCAGGTTCTGCAACATACTAACTGTGTGACCTTGGCCAAGTTACCAAGCCTCTCTGATCCTCAGACTCCTTATCTGTGAAGTGACACCAATAACATCTACGTTATAGGATAGCTGAGCTCAATAGAGGCTGGAACACTTTCCTATAGAAAACATAGGGGATTCATTATATACCAGGCTTGTAATAAAAGTGGAATCTCAGGAGCCATCTTTTCTCAACTGAGCTAGTGAAACAACCAAAACACTAATAACCCATCACATTTCTCAGCTCCCCCTGAGAATAAGGAGACACTGAAAGCGAGAGGGATAGGATCAGAGGGGACTCTGACACTCAGTGCTGTATTGTTGGTCCATGCATTTTTTTGAGAGAAGATTTGTTGAACATCTGTATTTATGCAAGTCGTATTTATCTTTTTCTCTTAAATATCCACAAATCTCTATCCCTACTGTACTGTCATGACTTAGTCTCTCATTGGCTCTCACTGTTCTGACAGATGCCTAACTGATCCTCCCGGCTTCAATCTTATTTGTCTCCAATACGTGCAGTCACACTGCTTCGCTGCTTAAATCCCTTCTCTTTCAGGATCACATCCAAGCTCCCCAGTAGGGAAAACAAAGCCCATAAGAGTCTCCTACTTCCTCACTTTTAGCTTGTTCCATTTCCCTGTTGATCAAGGATTATAATGAAGCACTAATGGTTCTGAACAAAATCTCCTGTCTTGGTAACTTTTTTTTTTAACATCTTTATTAGAGTATAATTGCTTCACAATGGTGTGTTAGTTTCTGCTTTATAACAAAGTGAATCAGCTAGACATACACATATATCCCCACATCGCCTCCCTCTTACGTCTCCCTCCCACCATCCCTATCCCACCCCTCTAACTTTTACAAAGGACCTCAGCCTGGAGAACACGTCTCCCCTTTTCTGTCTAATGAAAGACAATGTTTTCAACCTCTATTTATTGAGTGCTTACTTTGTGTGGGCCACTTTGAAGACATTTAGTTTATTTCTCAGCCCCTTATATGTTACGCACTGTTACTTCCATTTCACCATAAAGAAAACTAAGGTCCAGGGAGTTTAAGGTTTTATGGAACTATCTTCCCCCATCCTCCTGGACCCCTGTGTCCATTGTCTAATAACTGCCTTTTTAGTATGGAAAGTGAAGGGAGGAAGGGAAGGAAGGAAAGTAGGAAGGGAGAGAGGGAAGGAGGAAGGGAATAAAAGTAGATCTGGGGACTTCCCTGGCGGTCCAGTGGTTAAGACTCCATGCTTCTACTGCAGGGGGCGCGGGTTTGATCCCTGGTGGGGGAACTAAGATCCCACATACTGTGCTGTGTGGCCAAAAAGTGAAAAAACAAACAAACAAAACACTAGATTTCAATATACTATAAAAGCAGGAACTTGGACTCCATCATCTTTGAATTTTCCTTATGTAGTGCAGTGCCGGGTTTGTAGTAGTTACTACAATATTAGAGGTCAAATGAATAAATAAACGTATGATTTTGTTTCTACGTGCTGTGTTTTAAAAATGAATAATAGCCATTCCTTCAGATCAAGGGCTATGATCGACATCTAAGTAACTACTGATTTAGTTAACCATCCTCTCCAACAACTGTGAAAAAGGAGTATACTGAATTTTCATTTAGCCTATACAGCTGCTCTAACAATCCTACCTTTGTTGTCCAAACAATGTACCCCATCCAGTGTCCCCCCCATTTTCATCATCCACCCCCCACTTCTACCCTATATCCTCAATGAGGACAGACTAAGTTGAAACAAAACAAAGCAAAACAAAAGCAAAAAGCAACTTTGGTGAAAAATCCATTAGCAGAAATTCATTTCCAGCAAGATAAGTACTTTTGCTTTTATAAAGGGGACTGCCATTTAGAAAAAACACACCCTGTTCCCAAAGCCTGTCCCCTATTAAATGTGGCCTTGTGCTAAGAGTTAATTATGTTACTTTCCAAACAAACCTGGAGACCTCTGCTTCTTTGAAGATGGCTTTGTGTTTAGAAGTCCATGGAATGTTACATGATATTGAAGCAGATATCATCATTCATAAAAGTTCATGATTTGTTAAACAAACATTCCTCTATTAATAAAACAAAAGAAGTGTTTCAACAGAAAGGGTGCAGCTATATCAGGAGGGCTTGCTGTTCACACATCCCGGTTTTGCGGTGATAAAACAGTCATTAAAACATGCAAGCTCTTTAACACTACAGCTGCCGGGCCCAATGAGCTTTATCTGGAGAGACGTTAAATGTGAGGGTATTCGTCTCACATTCCAGGACAATCTCTGGGAACACAGCTATAAAAATAAAAGGGAGAGAGGTCAGAGCCAAGGGGGCATGGCTTTGAGGGTAGCAGTTCTTGAGTCTTGCCCAGGACATCATAGGGTGAAGGCAGAATGCCCTCTGAAAGAAGAGTAAAAGTCAAAGAGGTATCACATTAAAAACATAGTGCTTTCCTTTCATTAAAATATTAGATCAGATACAATTTTAAATGTACTTCTTGTCGGTTAGCGTTTCTCACCAACAAGCCTTTGTCTAATATTTCCAGAACCGCTTTCTAATCAAGAACAGTGACAGAAAAGTAGAAACTGGAACTCGTTTTTTAAGAGGAAAAATGTTACTTGCAGTTACCTAAACACCTCAAAACTTCACGGTTCAGGAATGAAAACTAGCTGCTCTGTACTTCGTTTTATGCCTCTGTTTTTTTTTTTTCCCTATTTAAATTCTACTTTATGAAATAACAAGATATATACTCAGTGTATAAAGAGTTCCTGGAGGTCAAAGAAAAGAAGCGTTAAGTTTTCCTAGCCACTAACTTGAAACAACCTGAAGATCAGACAGTAGAGGAATAGTTGAGAAAATATGATGCATTACAGTGATATTGACAAAGATTTGTTTCTTATGGGCAATGTTAATAATATAATTTTGTCTGCTGCATGCTATCAACTAACTAAAAGCTCCTTTTCCTTCTCCTACTAATATTGCTAATAAAGCCAAAAGGTATCGAGTATTTACTATGTGCCAGGAACTCTTCCAAGCCCTTTACATGTATTAATTTATTTAATTCTTACAACAGCCTGTAAGGTAAGTTTTACTATCCCCATTTTACATATGAGGAAACTGAAGCACGCAGAGATGAAATAACTTGTCCCAAGTCACATGGCTAGAAAGAGGCAGGGCTAGGGTTGTATTTTTTTAAAGATTTACTGAGATATAATTCACATAGCATAAAATTTACTCTACAGCACTTGTACAACTTTACTTGTACAGCAAAGTGATTGTTATTTTTTGTTCAGATTATATTCCATTATAGGTTATTACAAGATATTGAATATAATTCCCTGAGCTATGTAGAAGACCATAAACATAAGTTAACCGTAAGTTTGTTTTCTATGTCTGTGACTCTGTTTCTGATTTGTATATAGATTCATTTGTATTATTTTTAAATTCCACATATAGGTGATATCATATAGTATTTGTCTTTCTCTGACTTAATTTCACTAAGTATAATATTCTCTAGGTACATGTTTTTGTACCTAGAGAAATATTTCTCTATATTAATCTAATATAATCTATATTATATATATATATAATCTATATAATCTATATTATATATATATTAATCTAATATAATATTAATCTAATCTGGAAATATTTCATTCTTTTTTATGGCTGAGTTTCATATATATATATATATATATATATATCTCACATCTTCTTAAACCAGTTATCTGTTGATGGGCAGCCACGTTGTTTTCATGTCTTGGCTATTGTAAATAATGCTTCTGTGAACATATGAACATTGGGGTGCATGTATCTTTTTAAATTATAGTTTTCATTTTTTTCCACATATATACCCAAGAGTGGGATGGCTGGATCATATGGTAGCTTTATTTTTAGTTTTTTAAGGAATCTCCATACTGTTTTTCATAGTGGCTGCACCAGTTTACATTCCCACCAGCAGTGTATAAGGGCTCCCTTTTCTCCACATCTTCTCCAGCATTTATTATTTGTAGACTTTTTGATGATAGCCATTCTGACCAGTATGAGGTGATATCTCATTGTGGTTTTGATTCACATTTCTCTAATAATTAGCGATGTTGCACATCTTTTCATGTTCCTGTTGGCCTTCTATATGTCTTCTTTGGAAAAATGTCTATTTAGGTCTTTTGCCCATTTCTTTATTGGGTTATTATTATTTTTTTATATTGAGTTGTATGAGCTGTTTGCATATTTTGGATATTAACCCCTTGTCGGTTGCATCATTTGCAAATATTTTCTCCCATTCTGTAGGTTGTCTTTTTGGTTTTTTTATGGTTTCTTTTCCTGTGCAAAAGCTTTTAAGTTTGATTAGGTCCCATTTGTTTATTTTTGCTTTTATTTCTCTTGCCTTGGGAGACTGATCTAAGAAAATATTGCTATGATTTATGTCAGAGAATGTTTTGCCTATGTTCTTTTCTAGGAATTTTATGGTATCATGTCTTATATTGTTCTTAAACAATTTGGAGTTTATTTTTGTATATGATGTGAGGGAATGTTCTAATTTCATTGATTTACATGTAGCTGCCCACTTTTCCCAACACCATGTGTTGAAGAGACCATCTTTTCTCCATTGTATATTCTTGCCTCCTTTGTCCTAGATTAATTGACTGTAGGTGCATGGTTTTATTTCTGGGCACTCTATTACATATGTCTTTAAAGTAACACAGTCTCATTTAAAAAAATCTTTGATTCATTTTTAAATAACTTAAGCTCTCAATCTTTACTTTTTTTTAAGGCTACCTGTATTTTTTCCAGTACTCATATTTCCAAGGAGATGGGCTTGTTTCTTTTTGTTTGGACGCTATAAGTAGCAAAAATTATGAACTTTACCTCTTGTGATTGTTCTTGGCAGAACCCTTAGTAAACAGTTATACAGGTAACTTGAGACTCAGGGTAGATATGTAGAATCTGGTCATTGAGTCTCTGATAAGAATAATTACTGTTAATTTGGGTTATCTTTACTGAAGGGCAGACTGTTTTTTAAAAGTGGTTTCCAGGTCAAGTCACCATTTGTCTAGAGGGAAGTTGTGTCCTTGAAGAAATGGAGTAATCAGTTATTTAAGTTTTCTGTGTCAAGGAGATCCCCTTTGAGGTAGTGAGCCAGTAGTACAAACTCTTACTCAGATTCTGTCGTAACAGTCACCACAACTGGAGAGCCAATTCATCACAAGACTCAAGGTTGGGCTGGAATTTCTGGGAAGTTAGGATGGGGTGAGATGAGTGGGCATTAAACATGTTTGTTATAGATCAATGCATTCTCTTTACATGCGGGAGAATGAGTCGCATTCAGACCAGACCCCCTAAATGACCCTCCTGGGCATTCTCCAGGGTCAGCAGATAATTTATAGAACAGTTCAGAGAATTTCCTGCAAGGTTTTAGGATGAGTTGTGCCCCCAGACGGCCACTATGTGAAAACTAAGAGCCATTATCTCACCTGAGTGAGTCATGTGAAAAAGGAATCTTCAGTAACTGACATTTTTCATTTTGCCATTGCTTCTGGAACCTGTGTTTCATCACATCTATTACCTACTTGTCTTATCCTGTAGCAAGTGAAAAGGCAGTCTTGTTTGTCTGGGAGTTTGTGTCACAGTCAACTTCCTCCTTCAGGGTCAAATATGCATTCCTTTGAGGAAAAAGACTGTAGGAACCTGCAATGGTTATGATGACTCTGTGAGAAGATAAAGGGGGTCTTCAATAGCCACACATCAGCAAGCGTTTTGTTGAGACCCAAAGGATTGTGACGTTAAATGACAGATAATGACATTGTTCTGTTGCCTTCTGGCTCTGTCAATTTGCTGAGACAGAAAATATGGTAATGTTACAAATTGTACCATGGCCTTCAGAGCAGCCCTTCAAAGCTTAGAGGCTTGGAAGTAAAATGGGTCCCTGAAAGAACAATCCATTAGTCACAACATTAAAGTTCGTACTCCAGACCTCAACTCATGTGCAGTGTTTCCTGTATTAATGAATTAAAATATCTGAGAAAAGGTCACTTACCCCATCAACCTTGTATTAAAAAAAAAAAAAAAGCTCATTTAAAGTTTTAAGTAAAACTTTCCTATTTGGCAGAAGTGCTAAATTAATTTTCACCAGTTATTGGGTTGGCCAAAACCGTCGTTCGGGTTTTCCGTATCTTGACGGAAAACCCGAACGACGGTTTTGGCCAACCCAATACTTAGCATGATAATTATTCACATAATTCTGGAGAAATGGCAATGAGCAAACCAAGTCTGAGCCTGTAGATGAAGGGTTCAGAGACCTGGGTTCAAATCTCAGCTCTGCTGCTGTGTAACCTGGAAAAGGTCACTAACCTACCTAGACCTCTGTGTTTTCTATACTGTACATTTTTGAGGAGATTTTTATGTGCTTGGCACTGTTTTAAGCACATTATACTCAATGTCTACAATGCTATCAGGTAAGTAATATCTCTACCTTCATAAGGTTAGGGAAACAGAAGCATGGAGAGGTCAAAAGTTATCTAAGGGGATGGAGCAAGGAGGGGGCAGAACCAGGATTCTGACCCAAGCTATCATGATAGCTGGTGCTACTGACCACTGGGCAATGCTGCCGTGCCAGCCACCACCCTTATCCGTAAGTACAGTGGAAGAAATCCCTTTGGAAGGACCCATTTATTTTTTTCTTTTATTTTCAGCGTCCAGTCAGGCCTTGAATAATAACTAAGGGTTAGAAAGTTCTTTCTAAAGCTTTTACTTGGCAGCTAAAAATTTTAACAAGATTACTAATTTATAAATGAAGTTTTAGTTTGACGTGGGCCTCAACAGGCTCTTCCAAAGGATGAGGAGACTTTCTGGCTAAATTCCAAATCTGCTGCTCTGGCTAGTTCTAAGCTAGTGTTCTCAGAGCCTTGATGCCCACAATCAGTGATTTCTGTGCTCTCATTGGATCTGCTGGGTTAAACCCTTGGACCCATATATTGTCACATTATTTTAGGAATCTTAAATTACCAGCTGTAAACTAATTTAAAAGAATCCATTTGCACACACTGTGCTTAGAATGGGATTCTGGTTGAACTTAAAAAATACGTACTTTTTCTTATCTGTATTCTTGATGTTTAGATGAATTCTTCTAAGACCATGCATTGTTTGATGGCCAAGGATAAAGTTGAAAAGCTTGATTTCATTCAAATAATCTATAATCAATGATTCAGAATGCTACGTTTAGCTGTATGATAGAATAATCATGGAGAAAATCATGGGAAAAGCGTATTTACAACAGGGGAGATTTTAAATGAGAGCAAAGTTTTCTCTCTCTCTCTGTCCCAATTGTGTGTGAGTGTTTGTGGATGCCTATTTCTGGGAAGGCTAAGAAAGGATGACTCTCAGAAGTAAAGAGTAGTCATTAAAATTTTGTTTAATTAATAATTCCTTCAAAAGTTTCTAGAGGAAATTTGACTCTTGGTCTTTTTTATCCTATGACACTTCCTTGTGAAATGCATTGGGATATCCACCTCACCTTTCACCTTACCTCTGAATTTCTCATTATTTCATGACTCATAGCAGCAACTCCACCCATTCTTTCCCAAAAAAAAAAAAAAAAAAAAAAAGTGTGGTAGCTGCTATGGAAATACTTCTGAGTCCGTCAGAAGTGAGGCAGGTTGCCAAATGGCTGATTCAGTCCCCAGAACTTAAAGGAGGACAATTAGAGAATTAAACCTTGTAAATTCAGTTGTGGGGTTAATGGCTTATACAGTGGTTTATGCAAGTTCACTTACTACCTGTGACACCACAGGAAATTCACCTTAATTTTTTATTCATACACCTACGCTACTCCTGTCTTAACCTGTTTGGTATGGGTACATACTAGGTAAAAAGTCTATGACCATCCTTTCTAAGTCTATTTGGACAAGTTTTATAATAGAAAAAAATGGTCAGCAACTTAACACTTAGGATCACTTCCATTTCATTTTTCATGGAACAGGCCCAATAGGGGACCAAATTCCTTGGGTAAGGGTCCTAGTGTAGTCCCAACAAATGTGGATCAAGTACACCCAGTTGTGTACTAGTAAGTATTGTAATTGCCTCATACATTTGGACTGTGAAATATCCTTTCTATGAAGCTTGAAGTACCTATGAAATAAAAAACCAAACAAGCAAATATAGAAAAACTGTTACACAGAGCTCCTATATGATATTTTAATGCACACATTTGCTTCATTCTAATTCTAAAATTTGATAAGGTGGTTCTTTATTTCATTTGAAAAAAAGTAAAAAATATGTTAAAAATACATGGAGGTAACTCAAGCATAGTCTGATCTTCGGTTCATTCAGCCATTGTACCCAACAAGTGATCCAGAGCTTTGTTTCCTCTAGGCAAGATGAATAGATCTATATTTAGTTTCACTGTAAGGATGACAAAAGAGTCTGTCTCTACCACATTAGTCTCCATTATGCCTAGGGTTCTTTACTCAGACCTGAGTTTAAATTCACCTACTTATCTCTCACCTTTTCCACGAGAGTTAGACAGGAAGTTACATTGAACATCTTCCGCTCTTTGGGTTGAGACTTGTAGCAGGCCCCAAATGCCACATGACCATCCTTTGTATGTTAATCAGTAGAGCTTCTGGAATGTATTATGTCCAAATGGATGATGGGAGAAATTGGAGAAAAGGAGCCAAGAACAGCAGTCCTCTTCCACTGTCTGGTGTGGGAGAGAGAGTGGAGAACAGAGTTAATATAACTGAGTTGAAAGCAGTGTTCATAGGCAAAGCTTAAGCTCCATACTTGGAAGACAATGAAAGACAATGAACAGACAAGGAGAGTGCTGAGTGCAAAAGGTGAGCATTCTTTCCGTTAGTCCTTCCCTCTGCGTGTGTGGCTGTCCAGGTCTGTGTAAATAGAGCATGCGGCAGAGTCTTGGGGGACTCCAAACTAATGATGATTATTTTTTTTAATCTGGAGTTTAAGTTTTCTATTCTGCCTAAGAAGCTGTTTTTCTTGTTAGTAAGACAATATTTTAACACAAAGGATTGTAAATGTCCTCAGTACAGATAGCATATTTACTTTTTCCTTTATATCTTCAATAGAATCTAAGCCAGTGCTATGTTCTCAGTAGGCATCTGAAGTTGGGGTCTCTATGCACCTTTCCCTCCTGAAAATGGTACCTCATTTCCTCCATCTTGTTTTCAAACAAGCTGAGCAATAATAGGAGGCCAAAATATCATTTTGATTTCTAATAGAGACTAGACTGGAGAATTAGGCTTTATGTTTGTTAACTAAGTGGACTCACTAATGAACTCAGATTTAGGTAGACTCACTGACCCAGTCACAACAATGATGGTAGAGGTGGGCCACCAGCATGCGGCCTGTCTTAGTAATGCTTTTGCCATGGGGGCACAGACAGAATTTTTGCTGTCTATGGACAGATTCATTCCCATGAGGAATGTATGGGAGCTGAGACAAGCATACCCAGTTATTCATCCTATTTGCCAATCAGATAAGTCAGTCACCACCCTAAATATGGAATGAGTAAAGGGGTAAAGGAGTAAAGAGAGATTCAGAGTTATGTAATTTAAATATCTTTCATAGGAAAGAAATACTAGGCTTCAGAAAGAACTGTTCTCTACTTCTTTTTGTCCTTGATGAATGTAATGAATGACCATTCATGGGCACATCATATGTTTATGTTTGTGCATATAAGTGTGCTGGAGGATGCTTTATGCTGGAGATGCTTTAAAGGAAATGATAAACTAGAAAGGCTAGTTTATTTGTTTTGTTATCTAGGGGGTTGGGATTTTGTAGCAGGAAGCTATTCCTTTCCCTTTGAAAATGATAGGTTTTTTTTCCATAGGTAGTTACATAGTAAGTCCCATCATGTGCCTCCCTAATTAAATTCCTCGGACGACTTCCCACTATACTTAGACTATAATCCAAACTCTTTATGGTGCCCCAAGGACTAGAAAGCCTCCATAATGTGGCCCTTGCCTACTCTTACCTCTCATATCCCCTTGATCACTCTGCTCCAGGAATAGTGATATTTGGTTGTGATTGCTTATAATTTTATTAATTCATTTTTAAAAAATTGGCTACACAAAGTTGATTCCCATTTAAAATGTACTTGCTGTTCCCTTTGCCTGGAATCATTGTGTATTTGAGTCCTCTTGTCATATAAGCATTTGCACCAGTGTCATTTCCTTGGAAAGGCCTTCCCTGATTACCTAGTCAAAAGTAGTTGCCCAGTCACTCAGTCATTTGGTTGTTCTAGTCTCTGTATAGCTCTTACGTAATCAGACAGTTTTGTTTGTTGATTATCCTTTATTTTGTTTCTCCCATGAAAGTTCTAGTAAACCAGTGGGCCTGCCCTTCAGTTTGCTACTGTAGGTCCCAGTCAGGCACTTGGTAGGAGCTCATCAAGTATTTGGTGAATGAGTGAATTTTTCCCCTCATCATACTACTGCTGAACAAAAACACCACCTTGTATATACAGCAGTTATTTCAGAGGTCACGCCAAAGTATAATGTCAGGTTTGGACATAGATGAAAGTGAGGATGCATTTCCTAACAACCTGTTGTCAGCTAACAGAAAGGAATAGAGCATGTTAACAACACACCTTGACAAAGTTGAGAACGATCACTGCAGTCCAGAAAATTCATGAGCTTTCACTGGCTAATAGATTTCAGTGGCTGCAAAGAGTTTCCATGGTTCAAAAGCAATTCCCATTCCACATTTCCTGTTTTATCAAATTGTGAATCACTATGTTGTACACCTGAAACTTATGTAATATTGTAAATCAACTATACCTCAATAAATTAAAAAAAGACTGGCATGAAAACAGACCTACAGCCTTTAGTCTGGATCTCAAACAGCTTAAAAACAAAGGTATTGTGCAGATCTCAAAGACCAGGTATGCTCTTGTTTGGGACTAACAAACCAGAATAGATTATCAATTCTCAGATCTTATATTTGGACTACTTCTTATGACTGGGAAATGGCATAGTATCTTTGGGGCTGTGACTTGACTTTTCACTCCCTAATTTAACCTAATAAAAAAAAGGTTGGAAAGGTTGAATATTTCAAAGGTAACTCTGATAAAAGGGTTGAGTGTTATTTGAAACTGAATTTCAATTTTAGGTTTCCTTTTTGTCCATCTCAGTGTCTTGAATGGAGGCATGCAACGTCTGCATCACTGTGACAGAAGTATATTTAGGCATTTCACTTTCACCACCTCCCCCAAGGAAACCTGATGTTCTAGACAAAATGGACCAATACGTAGCAGTGGTGATACTCCTCTTTCTCTTCTACATACAAAAGAATTTGTTTAATACTTGACAATGTGAAAAGGAAGCCTAGAAGTTGGGCCTCATCCAAGAGTTGGGGCAGCCCATGGGTAGGTTTATAGCAGCTTCAGGTTTAGGGCATGAAGCCTGGAAGGGAGCAGTTAAAGATTTTCTTCTTCTAGATCATATATATATATATATATATATATATATATATATATATATAATTATCTTTATAAATTTATAAATATAATCTATATATTATATTGACGTATTTGTATATATAGTTTATATACATAAATTTACATTCCATGATTATTAAATTATATTATACATATATTTGTCTACATATCTTTAACTCACTTGTACCTCTTCACTTTTCCAGCACAAATTGTGTTTTCATGACTAACTCTTGTTAAAATCCCAGTCTCTTATGCTCTATTTCCTTCACTCGCATTTCAGGAACACAGGTTACTTTAGACTGTGCCCCAGGATCTCTGAGGTCTGTACTGGGTTCCAGGACTTAGCTCAAGGATCCAGCTGCCTCATGTTGATATGGAAAAGTCCAGGTATGGACAAAAGAATGTCAAATGTGAGGTATGCCGAAGGTCCATTTTAGCCCCAGCCCAAATATCTCCAGCTGTGGGTGCCAGAATGGAAATAATGATGCAAAATTGATATGTCTGAGTCAAAAAGGGTAAGCTAAATTCAACTTAAAACTCAGAGGACTATTCAAAGGAGGTAACTGAATAGTGCCTCCCCTTGTGACAAACGCAGCAAGCATGATCCAGTAAGTTCAATCTCCTTTAGAGAAAAGCTTGCCTTAGGACATGTTCTCTTTACTCATCTCAGGGTCAATCCCTTCCTAAATTCCCCTGCCCAGAGAGAACTTGTGGCCTGAAGAGTCACGTCGTATAAATCTGCCTCAGTTTAAAATTCTACCCTCTCTGTCAAGGATTGGATGGTAAGAGAAGTAGTTTGTGGGAAGGAATTAAGATAAAATTATTGACCTCTGTGTTATGTCTCATAGCATGAAGAAAGGCACAAAAGCTTCATTATCATCATTGGTATACATGAGCAGTCAGACACCCACTCAGTGAGGACAGGGACTTCAGCTTCTTCACTGTTGTCTAGAAAAGTACCTCGTAAAAGAGCAATGAATATTTATTGAAAAGTTGAATCAATGCATTGATGAAGACCTTACGTTCTGTCATGCTTGTCAGAGTCTGAGAGTTCATTTGGCTCTGATAAAGAAATTCCCCTGCATCAGGTCTCAGGGCAGATTAAAAGAGAAAAACCCATTCTAATGAGCTCAGATCCATGTGATACTCATCCTTTTCATTTACAAATGCATAGCAATTTGAGAAACAGAAAGTGTGACCCTATATACCCGCAAATACTTGTCAGCTGGCCAACAGGTGCACTAGACCAGGTGAACAGATAACCCACTAGATAAGCCTTGTATGGTTGCAACATGCAAGAAAATCATTTACCAGAGGAGTCTAGCTGTCTCTTGCACGCAATGGGTAGGTGAGTGCAGAGAACAAGGGACATACTCCAGGATTTTTCCTGCATTTCAAGTATCACAGAGCAATCACAAGTCAGTCAGAGTAAGCTGGGGTCAATTCTACCCCACCCACCCTGTGCAGCATTCCGTTGTGTTCCTGTCAGAGGATCCATGGGTCAAATCACCTTTGATTTAATTCTGGAAAACCACACTGTCACCTGAAGAGGGCCGAAGGGGGGGAAAAATCATATAAATAGTTAACATTAATTTCCAGTGAGAATTAGCTCCTCTTCCACATGTTTTTGCACAAATATGAACTAAGTCAACAGGTGATCCTAGAAAAAGCACTACAAGCATCTTTCTGGACACCTGGTTGAACCTGATGCTCTACTTTCCCATTGAGTTATTAAAAAGCTAAACTTCATACCTGAAATCTAATAACTTTTAAAGATGCAAGAGATTATGTAGATTCATCTGTAAGGAAAGGCAATAGAAAATGTTTTCTTATCTTCATCCATGACTCTCCTCACATTGTTTTGTGCCAATTTCTAGATGTATATACAGGATATGATCCGCACAACCAAACAGGCAACAGAGCATCTTTAGTCTCCCATGAACATTCAGTCCTAAGAATAGACAAGTCAGTGTCACAAAAGAGAAGAAATCATTCAATTTTTTCACTCAAAAAAGCTCATTCAAATTTTTAAAGTATCCTCTCCTATTGAATGAGCTTGGTTTTAGTTTTTATTTAGGTTTTTTTTGTAGTCTTTAAAACTCTCTTGCTTATATCCTCCGAACTCTCAGCTCCTTACTTTAGTTGATAATATTCAGTATTTCCTTTGGTGCTGTGAGGGGATTTGTTGGAGGAGTAAACATAAATGTCCATGGCTAATAATTACCCAATTGTTATCATGTGTCAGGCTTACAACAACTCCATGAGGCAGGTTCTATATTAACCTGAGATTTGGAATAAATATTAAAGTAAACTTAGAGTCTTGATTTACTTTTTTAAAAAGACTTCATTAACTCAAAATTGAACATTAAGCTAAGAACTAAAACTATGAACCTAGAAGAAATCATACTAGAAAATCTTCATAACCTTGAGTAGGCAAATATTTCTTAGATAGACTAAAAAATATAGCACAGTGCAGTTATATGAAGCACATTTCCATTGCCACAGAAACTGGACTGTGCTGGCCTAGAACACATTTCTGAATAAATTTTGTAAGCAAATAGCAAATGCAGGAATCTGAAAGCCTTTGGTTTACAAAACACAAGCTTTGTTGAAAGACAGTGTGCCCTTCTCCCCGCTTCCCCGTCCCCGCCCCCCCGGGTATTAAAGTATCTAAGAGTGAGCGGTCAGCTTAGAGTCACACTGAATAGCGCACAGGGTGCGGAGGATGAGAATCAGTCATGGTGGGTATCACAACTTTCAAAAGAAGGTTTCAGCCAAGAACATGGACTAGTCAAGATCAACAGACACCCAGAAGTTATCAGCAAATACGGAGAAAGTCAGGCAGAAAAGGCGTCCGTCTCAGAATGCCAGGAAAATATCCAAGGCCCCTTAAGCTTAGATCACCTTAGAAATGAAAAAAGGAGGGAAACCTCAGGGGAGTAAGAGGTCCTAGAATTTGACTTGGGAGCTACTTAAAGTAGACCCGGGCTTTAAATGCAGATGCTCATGCTACCATGAGTTGGCAAGACAAAGTTGTCAGCCAGCAATAGAAATAGGCCTTGTAAACCTAACATGAATTCCATTAGAGGAAAATAAAAAAGATATTGTTGCAGTTCAAAAAATTCATCTAACTTTATCAAATCAGAAGTTTTTGGCTGGCTTGGAAGACTAGTGGTGCGCAGGACGCTATCCTGGACAGGGGCTGAGACGCTGCTTCCCCAGCAGTGCAGGTGGCAGAGCCATTTGGGCAGCGACAGCAGCAGCGCCGGGCTCAGGAGGCGCTCCTCGGGCCAAGGCCATGGCCCCGTGGCTGCAGCTGGAGAAGGCGGCCTGGCGCTGGGCGGAGACGGTGGGGCCCAAGGAGGTGTTGCAGGAGCACATCTGGCTGGAGCCCTGCATCCGCGGCGTGTGCAGACGAAACTGCAAAGGAAATCCGAATAGCTTGGCTGGGATGGGTGAGCACATTTGGTTAGGAGAAATAGATGAAAATAATTTTCATAACACTGATGACCCCAACTGTGAGAGGAGAAAAAAGAGCTCATCTGTGGGCCTCACTAACCTGGGAGCTAATTGGTATGTCAACACATTTTTTCAAGTGTGGTTTCTTAACCTGGAGCTTCTGCAGTTGCTCTACTTATGTCCAAGCACCTATAGTGACTACATGATGGGAGGTGGTATCCAAGAAGAGAAAGATGAGCCTCAAGAAATTTGTGAGCATCTCCAGGACTTATTTGCCTTGTTACAAATCAGTAACAGGGGCTACATTGATCCATCGGGATTTGTTAAAGCTTTGGGCTTGGACACAGGGCAGCAGCAGGATGCCCAAGAATTTTCAAAGCTCTTTATGTCTCTTTTGGAAGATACTTTGTCTAAACAAAAGAATCCCGATGTGAGGAACATTGTCCAACAGCAGTTCTGTGGGGAATAAACTTATGTAACTGTCTGCAATCAGTGCTGCAGAGAATCTAAGCTTTTATCAAAGTTTTATGAACTGGAGTTAAATATCCAAGGCTACAAACAGTTAACAGATTGTATCTCAGAATTTTTGAAGGAAGAAAAATTAGGAATCAATCAGTACATTTGTGAAAACTGTCAAAGCAAACAGAATGCAACAAGGAAGATCCGACTCCTTAGTCTTCCTTGTACTCTGAACTTATAGCTAATGCGTTTTGTCTTTGACATGCAAACTGGACATAAGAAAAAGCTGAATACCTACATTGGATTCTCAGAAATTTTTGATATGGAGCCTTATGTGGAACACAAAGGTGGGTCCTATGTGTATGAGCATAGTGCAGTCCTCATACACAGAGAAGTGAGCACTTATTCTGGTCACTACATTGCCCATGTGAAAGATCCACAGTCTGGTGAATGGTATAAATCTAACAATGAAGACAGAAAAGATGGAGGGGAAGAAATTACAGCTAGGGATTGAGGAAGATCTAGCAGAACCTTCTCAATCCCAGACATGTATACCCAAGTGTGGCAAAGGAACTCACTGCTCTCGATATGCGTACATGTTGGTTTATAGACTGCAAACTCAAGAAAAACCCAACATAACTATTCAGGTACCAGCCTTTCGTCAAGAGCTGGTAGATCGGGATAATTCCAAATTTGAGGAGTGGTGTATTGAAATGGCCAAGATGTGTAAGCAAAGTGTGGATAAAGGAAAAGCAAAGCATGAAGAAGTTAAGGAGCTGTACCAAAGGTTACCTGCTGGAGCTGGTCTGTAAGATCTTCTGGGACAGTCGGTGCCCAATCTGAGCTACTAGCTCCAGTTGGGCACCCTCACAACCTTATCTCTCAGGGCCTGACTAAGGCCTGGTTTAGAGCCTTGTGGGAGGTCTCTGGATGGGGGAGGCTAGGGTAGTGTAAAGGATGTAGCTTTCCAGGTGGATGTGGCACATGGGGTGTGGTCACCCCACTTCCCTGGGTGTGCAAAGATTGCAGAGCTCTGTTATGGCTACCCAAGAAAGAAACCAAGGAGCTCTAGTGAATGTACAGACTAGTGAAAGTAACAGCCATTTATTGAGCACCTGTGAATCAGGTGCCACCAGGAGCAGCACAAATTTGTTTTGTGATCTCACTCTCGGTGCCTATACATCTGCAGTCATTCTGTCACTTCCTAAGGCATTCTTGTCTTTATTGCTGAAGATCTGAGAAAAAAGTTTACCTGGGCACATTGCCTCAGGGAACACTCACCTCATGAAGAAGCTCAGGGTAAAGGTAAGACTGCCAAAGCAGGAGTGAGAGCGACTTGACGCCAGGAGGCAGACCTCAAAGAGGCCGCAGCCACAGGAGACTGGAGTCCTGGCCCCTGTCAGCCTTCCCAGAGGGCTTCAACTGGGTCCCTCAGGCCATGCTCTGGCTGAGCACCGCCTGTCTCACAGACCCTGTGTTGCCTCGCATTGCCTACCCAGTCATCCTGTTGCCAGAATGAGCTGAAGTCTGAAAATTGCTCATCAGGACAAGGCCTAGCACGGGAATCTTCTCTGTGGTTTCACTTGTCAATGATCACTATCTTGATAATTCTGTGTGGTTGACAGGGTCTTGGTACTCCAGCCAGAGCCTCTGAGGTGGGAGAGCCAAATTCAGGACATTGGACCACCAGAGACCTCCAGGGCTCTTGTAAGGGGCAAGAGCTCTCTCAGAGATCTCTGTCTCAATGCTAAGACTCAGCTGCTTCCAATGTCCAGCAAGCTACAGTGCTGGACGCCCCATGCCAAACAACTAGCAAAAGAGGAACACAACCCCATCCATTAGCAGGGAGGCTGCCTAAAATCATACTAAGTTCACAGACATCCCAAAACACACCACCTGACATGCTCCTGCCCACCAGAAAGACAAGATCCAGGCCCACACACCAGAACAAAGACACCAGTCCCCTCCTCAAGGAGCCCTACACAAACAACAGAACCAATCTCACCCACTGGGGGCAGACACCAAAAACAATGGGAACTACAAACCTGTAGTGCGTGCAAAGGACCCCAAACACAGTAAGTTAAACAAAATGAGAAGACAGAGAAATATGCAGCAGATGAAGGAACAAGGCAAAAACCTACAAAGTCAAACAAATGAAGAGGAAATAGGCAGTCTACCTGAAAAAGAATTCAGAATAATGATAGTAAAGATGATCCAAAATCTTGGAAATAGAATGGAGAAAATACAAGAAACATTTAACAAGGACCTAGAAGAACTAAAGAGCAAACAAACAATGATGAACAACACAAGAAATGAAATTTAAAATTCTCTAGAAGGAATCACTAGCAGAATAACTGAGGCAGAAGAACGGATAAGTGACCTGGAATATAAAAGAGTGGAAATAATTGCCACAGAGCAGAATAAAGAAAAAAGAATGAAAAGAATTCAGGACAGTCTCACAGACCTCTGGGACAACATGAAACACACCAACATTTGAATTATAGGGGTCCCAGAGGAAGAAGAGATAAAGAAAGGGTCTGAGAAAATGTTTGAAGAGATTTTAGTTGAAAACTTCTCTAACATGGGAAAGGAAATAGTCAATCAAGTCCAGGAAGTGCAGAGAGTCCCATACAGGATAAATCCAAGGAGAAACATGCCAAGATACAATAATCAAGCTATCAAAAATTAAATACAAAGATAAAATATTAAAAGCAGCAAAGGAAAAGTAACATATAACATACAAGAGAATCCCTGTAAGGTTAACAATGAATCATTCAGCAGAAACTATGCAAGCCAGAAGGGAGTGGCAGGACATATTTAAAGTGATGAAAGGGAAAATCCTACAACCAAGATTACTCTACCAAGCAAGGAACTCATTCAGATTGAACAGAGAAATTAAAAACCTTACAGACAAATAAAAGTTAAGAGAATTCCACACCACCAAACCAGCTTTACAACAAATGCTAAAGGAACTCCTCTAGGCAGGAAACACAGGAAAAGGAAAAGACCTACAATAACAGACCCAAAACAATTAAGAAAATGGTAATAGGAACATACATACAACATACATAACTACCTTAAATGTAAATGGATTAAATGCTCCAACGAAAAGAAATAAACTGGCTAAATGGATACAAAAACAAGATGCATACATATGCTGTCTACAAGAGACCCACTTAAGACTTAGGGACACATACAGACTGAAAGTGTGGGGATGGAAAAAGATATTCCATGCAAATGGAAATCAAAAGAAAGCTGAAGTAACAATGCTCATATCAGACAAAATAGACTTTAAAATAAAGACTATTGCAAGAGACAAGGAAAGACACTACATACTGATCAAGGGATGAATCCAAGAAGAAGATAGAACAATTGTAAATATTTATGCACCCAACATAGGAACACCTCAATATATAAGGCAAATCCTAACAGCCATAAAAGGGGAAATCAACAGTAACACAATCATAGTAGGGGACTTTAACACCCCACTTTCACCAATGGACAGATCATCCAAAATGAAAATAAATAAGGAAACACAAGCTTTAAATAACACAGTAAACAAGATGGAGTTAGTTGATATTTATAGCACATTCCATCAAAAACAAGAGAATACACTTTCTTCTCAAGTGCTCATGGAATATTCTCCAGGATGGATCATATCTTGGGTCACAAATGAAGCTGCAGTAAATTTAAGAAAATTGAAATCATATCAAGCATCTTTTCTGACCACAATACTATGAGATTAGAAATCAATTACAGGGAAAAAACCATAAAAAATCACAAACACATGGAGGATAAACAATACGTTACTAAATAACCAAGAGATCTCTAAAGAAATCAAAGAGGAAATCCAAAAATACCTAGAGACAAATGACAATGAAAACACAACGATCCAAAACCTATAGGATGCAGCAAAAGCAGTTCTAAGAGGGAAGTTTATAGCTATACAAACCTACCTCAAGAAACAACAAAAATCTCAACTAAAAAACCTAACCTTACACCTAAAGGAACTAGAGAAAGAAGAACAAACAAAACTTATCGTTAGCAGAAGGAAAGAAATCATAAAGATCAGAGTAGAAATAAATGAAATAGAAATAAAGAAAACAATAGAAAAGATGAATAAAACTAAAAGCTGGTTCTTTGAGAAGATAAACAAAATTGATAAACCATTAGCCAGACTCATCAAGAAAAAGAGGGAGAGGACTCAAATCAAAAAAATTAGAAATGAAAAAGCAGAAGTAACAACAGACACTGCAGAAATACAAAGCATCCTCAGAGACTACTACAAGCAACTCTATACCAATAAAATGGACAACCTGGAAGAAATGGACAAATTCTTGGAAAGGTATAACCTTCCAAGACTGAACCAGGAAGAAATAGAAAACATGAACAGACCAATCACAAGTAATGAAATTGAAACTGTGATTAAAGTCTTCCAACAAACAAAAGTCCAGGACCAGATGGCTTCACAGGTGAATTCTATCAAATATTTAGAGAAGAGCTAACACCCATCCTTCTCAAACACTTCCAAAAAATTGCAGAGCATGGAGCACTCCAAAACTCATTCTATGAGGCCACCATCACCCTGATACCAAAACCAGAAAAAGACACTACAAAAAAAGAAAATTACAGACCAACATCACTGATGAATATAGATGCAAAAACCCTCAACAAAATACTAGCAAAAAAAATCCTACAACACATTAAAAGGATCATACACTATGATCAAGTGGGATTTATCCCACGGATGCAAGGATTCTTCAATATACACAAATCAATCAATGTGATACACCATATTAACAAAGTGAAGAATAATAACCATAGATCATCTCAATAGATGCAAAAAAACCTTTTGACAAAATTCAACACCCATTTATGATAAAAACTCTCCAGAAAGTGGGCATAGAGGCAACCTTCCTCAACATAATAAAGGCCATATATGACAAATCCACAGCAAACATCATTCTCAATGGTGAAAAAATGAAAGCCTTTCGTCTAAGATCAGGAACAAGACAAGGATGTCCATTCTGGTGACTATTATTCAAAATAGTTTTGGAAGTCCTAGCCATGGCAATCAGAGAAGAAAAAGAAATAAAAGGAATTCAAATTGGAAAAGAAGAAGTAAAACTGTCATTGTTTGCAGATGACATGATACTATACATAGAGAATCCTAAAGATGCCACCAGACAACTACTAGAGCTAATCAATGAATTTGGTAAAGTTGCAGGATACAAAATTAATTCACAGAAATCTCTTGCATTCCTATACACTGATGATGAAAAATCTGAAAGAGAAATTAAGGAAACACTCCCATTTGCCATTGCAACAAAAAGAATAAAATACCTAGGAATAAACCTACCTAGGAAGACAAAAGAGCTGTATGCAGGAAACTATAAGACACTGTTGAAAGACATTAAAGATGATACCAACAGATGGAGAGATATACCATGTTCTTGGATTGGAAAAATCAAAATTCTGAAAATGACTATACTACCCAAAGAAATCTACAGATTCAATGCAATCCCTATCAAATGACCAAATGACATTTTTTGCAGAACTAGAGCAAAAATATCTTAAAATTTTTATGGAGACACAAAAGACCCTGAATAGCCAAAGCAGGCTTGAGGGGAAAAAACCGAGCTGGAGGAATCAGACTTCCTGACTTCAGACTATACTACAAAGCTACAATAATCAAGACAATATGGTACTGGCACAAAAACATAAATATAGATTAATGGAACGGATAGAAAGCCCTGAGATAAACCCACACACCTATGGTCAACTAATCTATGACAAAGGAGGAAAGGCTATATAATGGAGAAAAGACAGTCTTTTCAATAAGTGGTGCTGGGAAAACTGGACAGCTACATGTAAAAGAATGAAACTAGAACACTCCCTAACACCATACACAAAAATAAACTCAAAATGAATTAGAGACCTAAATGTAAGACCGGACACTATAAAACTCTTAGAGGAAAACATAGGAAGAACACTCTTTGACATAAATCACAGCAAGACCTTTTTTGATCCACCTCCTAGAGTAATGGAAATAAAAACAAAAATAAACAAATGGGACCTAATGAAACTTAAAAGCTCTTGCAAAGCAAAGGAAACTACAAACAAGATGAAAAGACAACCCTCAGAATGGGAAAAAAATATTTGCAAACGAATCAATGGACAAAGGATTAATCCCCAAAATATATAAACAGCTCATGCAGCTCAATATTAAAAAAACAAGCAACCCAATCCAAAAATGGACAGAAGAACTAAATAGACATTTCTCCAATGAAGATATACAGATGGCCAAGAAGCACATGAAAAGCTTCTCAACATCACTAATTATTAGAGAAATGCCAATCAAAACTACAATGAGGTATCACCTCACACCAGTTAAAATGGGCATCATCAGAGTTTCTACAAACAACAAATGCTGGAGAGGGTGTGGAGAAAAGGGAACCCTCTTGCACTGTTGGTGGGAATATAAATTGATACAGCCACTATGGAGAACAGTATGGAGGATCCTTAAAAAACTAAAAATAGAGTTACCATATGACTCAGCAATCCCACTACTGGGCATATATCCAGAGAAAACCAAATTTCAAAAAGAAACATGCACCCCAATGTTCATTGCAGCACTATTTACAATAGCCAGGTTATAGAAGCAACCTAAATGCCCATCGACAGATGAATGGATAAAGAAGATGTGGTACATATATACAACAGAATATTACTCAGCCATATAAAGGAACAAAATTGGTCACTTTTTTGATACGTGGTTGAATCTGGAGACTGTCATACAGAGTGAAGTAAGTCAGAAAGAGAAAAACAGATATCGCAAATTAATGCATATATGTGGCACCTAGAAGAATGGTACAGATGAACCAGTTTGCAGGGCAGAAATTGAGACACAGATATAGAGAACAAAGGTATGGACACCAAGGTGGGAAAGTGGCAGGGGGTGGGGGTAGATGTGTGATGATTTGGGAGATTAGAATTGACATGTGTACACTGCTGTGTATAAAATGGATGACTAATAAGAAACTTCTGTATTAAAAAAAAAGAAAATGCCAAAAAAAAAAGAAAAACTACAATGATGTATCACCTCACACTGGTCAGAATGGCCATCATCAAAAAATCTACAAGCAATAGATGCTGGAGTGGGTGTGGACAAAATGAAACCCTCTTGCACTGTTGGTGGGAATGTAAATTGTTACAGCTTCTATGGAGAACAGTTGGAGGTTCCTTAAAAAACTAAAAATAGAACTACCATATAAAGCAGCAATTCCACTACTGGGCATATATCCTGAGAAAACCATAATTCAAAAAGAGTCATGTACTACAATGTTCATTGCAGCACTATTTACAACAGCCAGGACATGGAAGCAACTGAAGTGTCCATTGACAGATGAATGGATAAAGAAGGTGTGGCACATATATACAATGGAATATTACTCAGCCATAAAAAGAAATGAAATTGAGTTATCTGTAATGAGGTGGATGGACCTGGAGTCTGTCATACAGAGTGAAAGGGAAAACCAAATACCATATGCTAACACACACACACACACACACACACACACACACACACACACACATATATATGGAATCTAAAAAAAAAAAGTTTCTGATGAAACTAGGTGCAGGACAGGAATAAAGATGCAGAGGTAGAGAATGGACCTGAGGACATGGGGATGGGGGAGGGTAAACTGGGACAAAGTGAGAGAGTAGCATTGACATACCCTACCAAATGGAAAATAGATAGCTAGTTGGAAGCAGCAGCATAGCACAGGGAGATCAGCTGGGTGTTTTGTGACCACCTAGAGGGGTGGGATAGGGAGGGTGAGAGGGAGGCTCAAGAGAGAGGGGATATGGGGATATATGTATACATATAGCTGATTCACTTTGTTATGTAACAGAAACTAACACAATATTGTAGAGTAATTATAGTCCAGTAAAGATGTTAAAAAAAATTAAAAACGGTATTCTGGAGCAGCTCTGTTGCCATTAAGTGCCTTGTTTCTTTTATGTTCACAAATGTGTATGAACAAACTTTCCCCTGCCCTTCCTTATTTATAACCCATTAATGCCAACTTATTCACTATACAATTACTGTGTAAACCAACAGTAACTTAATGTGTAGCGCTCTGTATAATTTTCATTATCATGTACTTTTAAAAATGGGAAGCTCTTAATAAATTATGAGGTTTAGGTGCATGCATTTTCTAATGACTCAAAATAAGAAATATGTTTCCTATCCCTGCCTCGTATACATTCATACATATATGATTCAAACAAAAAATTAACCTCGTTACTTGCAGTGTGATATATTTTCTATCATAATCTATTTTATTTCATTTGAAAAAAATATTGGTCAAGATCAATAAATTAGTCTCATGATCAATTAAAGGGTCAAAATCCAATTATAAATACTGTGAAATAAATTTTCATTTGGAAAGAAGGAGACTCAGAATGAGTTAGCATAAATGCTATTGAGTAAGAGTTATACTATTTCATTCACGTAATCATGTCATTTTTTGCAAGATGAGAGTCATGGGATTTTGGTAAGTAGATCAGTAAAAAGAATGATGTAATTCTTTCTCAATCTTTACAAATTCTAATCTGGAAGAGGAAAGTTCAAAGAGTAGAGAGTGGAAATGAAAGGTGGTTTACTGCTTTCTCCAAAACTATTTATTTATAGATGAAAAGGAACAGCTGATGGGGGAAAAATACACCATTAAATTTAAACTAGACAGTGAGACAAAGTGATTAATGGATTTTGTTACCAAGACTTTAAGTGAGAAGGGGAAAGGGAAGTAATGCTCGTGGAGTACCTACTAGCTATTGAAGGTTGAAAGAAGTATACAGCAACGTGAGGAATCACCTGAATAAGCCAAGCTGGTCATTCACAATACAGGCTTAAGGTCTAGTTCTCTATCTGGAAATTTAATTTTGTTGGGCCCCTACACTTGATCAATTTCTTGAGGGTACTCACACTAACCAAGCACATAAGATTGTCCTATAAACCAGATGCCAACACATATATTTATAACGGGAAATGAAACACCTCAGCCAGCCAGACCCTCTCTGGATTGCCCATTCTCTGCCTCTAGAGTGGTATTTTTTTAGGGTGTGTTTCTGAGATCATCCATACCAGAAATCATCAGGATTTGTTGAAAATTAAAAATTCTCACCTTGGGCTTCCCTGGTGGCGCAGTGGTTGAGAGTCCGCCTGCCGATGCAGGGGACACGGGGTTCGTGCCCCGGTCCGGGAAGATCCCACATGCCGCGGAGCGGCTAGGCCAGTGAGCCATGGCCGCTGAGCCTGCGCGTCCAGAGCCTGTGCTCCGCAACGCGAGAGCCCACAACAGTGAGAGGCCCGCGTACTGCAAAAAATAAAAATAAAATAAAAAAATTCTCACCTTGATCCTTCAGAATGAGCCTTCTGGGGTGGGAAAGAGAGGGGAGGGGTGGAGATCTGCATTTTTAGCAACCACCCCAATTGAATTTTGATCACAGTAAACTGTTTGAGAAATACTGGTCTAGGTCCTTGGGGCTAAATGAATTCTAGATGAGTAGGCTGGTAAATTCATTCATTTCACAAACATTTATTGAGTACTTAAAATGTGCCAGGTTCAGTTCTAAGAACTTTTTCACATGAATCACATTATTTTACTTATTGTAACTATGTAATGCATCTTAATATCTGGTAGACCAATCTTTCTTAATTACCTTTCTTTTCTAAAATATTCCTAGCTAGTCTCACATATTTCCTGGGGGGCTGTGTTATGTGGTTGTTAATTACTTGGCCTTTAGAGTTAGATGTCCTTAGTTTGAATATCAGCTCCACCATTTATAGTCCACAAACCCTAAGAACTCTATCAGAAAACAGCATCCACTGAAGATGAGCTCATAATTGATATTTACAAAACACTAGAGGAAAGTTCCCATGTGTAAGTAGGATCTATTTCTGGATCCTTTACTTCTGTCTTACTGATCTATTGCTGTGACAGTTCCAGATTGTTATTATTCAATGGACCTAACAGTATATTTCACAGTATGAATGGGCAAGTCCTTCCCTATTACTATATTTTTCAATTTTTTTCTTTGTTATTCTCATTCACTGTTTTTCTCTGGAAGAAATTGAATGTAAGTTTCTTGGGTTAAGACACTGAGATTCTGATTTGAATTGTCTTACGCTTGGGAAAAGGTAGCATCTGTACAGTGCTAATTCTTTCCACTCAGCAACATGCCATGTGTGTCTCTGTCCAGTCCTTGTTTTATGTTCCTAAAATTTACACCTTTTTTGGAAAACTTGATTCTTATGTTTATTTCCAAATATTCATTGAATTTTCTTACTGGTTATCAAAGATCTATAGCAAAACTATCTGTTTTTGTATGCTTGTCTGGAAAACTGCCACCTTGTTGAATGGGCTTATAATTTCCAATAGATTTTCCACTGATTTTTTAAAAACTTCCCTCGTAGATGATTATGCCTGAACATAACAGCAATACACTTTCTCCTTCCAATATTTATAACATGACATTTAGAATCTTATTTTGACAGAACTCCCAGAGCCGTTTTAAATAATAATGAAAAAAGAGAAAATTGTTGCCTCTTCTTTTGTATTTCAGTGAAAGACTGTGTTATTAGGATGCCTTTAGCTGCAAATAATAGAATTCCCTACAGAAGAGGCTGAATTTGTAGGTCTTCCGAGTCAGCTTTTTGATAATGTATATAAATATTTTTCTTTTCCTTGATGATATTAAGATGGTTGCTGGGTCAAAAAGCATACATTACATTAAACTTTAACATATAATGCCAAATTATTTTCCAAAGGGTTACACACCCACTAGTAATTTGTAAAGGTTTATGTGGCTTCACATTTTCACTGACACCTGGTAATATATTTCTTGATTTTTGGCACTATATGATCAGAAAAATTCAAAATTGGATTATTTTGAGGTTGAGTATCTTTCCAGATATTTGGTGATCAATTGTTTTTCTTCTTCTTTCTTTCTTTATTTTTAAAAATATTTATTTATTTATTTTTGGCTGCGTTGGGTCTTTGTTGCTGCGTGTGGGCTTTTCTCTAGTTATGGTGAATGGGGATTACTCTTTGTTGCGGTGCGCGGGCTTCTCATTGCAGTGGCTTCTCTTGTTGTGGAGCTTGGGCTCTAGGCATGTGGGCTTCAGTAGCTGTGGCATGTGGGCTCAGTAGCTGTGGTGCACGGGCTTAGTTGCTCTGTGGCATGTGGGATCTTCCTGGACCAGGACTCAAACCCATGTCCCCTGCATTGGCAGGCAGATTCTTAAACCACTGTGCCACCAGGGAAGTCCCTCTTCTTCCTTAAATGCATATTAATATCTCTTGCTTGTTTTTCTATTCTATGTTTATTTTCTTTTTTATCTATATTCTTTTTTAAAAAAACTATTCTTGACTAAAAGATTTCATTGGTTTTATATATATATATAGTAAATATTTTCTACCAGTTTGTAACATGTCTTTTCTGTTTCTTAATGATGTTTTTTAAAGAGCAGATTTAAAAAAAATACTTTTCTTATATTTAATTATCAGCCTAATTCTTAATATTTCTTTGTATAAGAAATCGTTCCCTACTGTGAGATTATAAAACACTTTAAAATTTTGCCCCTTATATTTATCTTTTAATTCCTCTAAAGCTAAATTTTGAGAATGGCACATTGTAAGAATTTAATATTATTTTGTTCCATATGGATAATGAATTGTTCTAGTTGGATCGTTGAAACATCTGTCCTTCCCCTTAATGGTTGAAATGTCACCTGTATCATATACCAAATTTCCATATTTATGTTGGGGCTCTTTCTAGTTTCTCTCTTCTTTTCCATTGCTCAACTGGTTCATCTCTGAGCCAGTAGTATACTGTCTTGATAACTATAGCTCTCTACAGTCCTTATCTCTAATAGAGTGAGTCTCCCAACTTGTTCTGCTTTGAAACTTGGTTGGCTCTCCTTGGTCTTATGGATTTTTTCTATGTAAGTGTCTAATATGAGCTTATAAAATTCTTCAAATGATCTTCTTGGTATTTTGATTGGAATTAATTGGAATTAGACTCAATTAAGGATAAACGGCATACTTACAAACCGAGGTGTTTCCGTGATAGCTTTCCATTTTTTCTGGTCTTTTTTCATGTTTCTCAATAAATGTTTTAAAGTTCTCACCATTTATGTCTGTTATTAGATAAAGTACTATGTATCTTATGTTTTTCTTGCTTTTTTGAGTAAGATTTTTAAATTAAATATTTCCAATTAATAATCACAATTTTTACATGTTGATATTGCTTCCAGCGTCCTTGTAAGCTCCTAATATATGTTTGTAAATGTTTTTAGATTTCTATATAGACACTGATAACATCTGCAAATAATTACAGTTTTGTTTTCTTTTTCCCAAACTTTATAACTTTATTTTTGGCTTACTTAATTAGCTAGGACCTCCATTACAATGTTAAACAGAAGTGGCAGCCTTGAACACGTCTGTCTTAATGAGATGTATCATGTTATACCATTAACAATGATATTTGCTGAAATTTTTTGGTAGATATTCTTTAACAGGTTAAGGAAGTTTACTTCCATTCTTATTTCATTAGAGAGTCCTTAATTTTTATCAAGATAAGTATTTACTGTTATCAAAATTTTTTCTGCCTCTATGGAAACAATCATATAATTTTTCTTCTTTAATCTATTAATACGATAAATTCCATTTATTGATTTTCATATGTTCACCCACCATTGCTTTCCAGGGATAACCTGTATGTGTTGATGGTGTACTATTCTTTTTATGCATTGCTAGATTTGGCTTTATTCTATTTTGCTAAGAAATTTTGCATCTTTGTTCATGGATCATATTACCTAGTAGTTTTGTTTGTTTGTTCCTTTATCTCTTTTTTTTGTTTTAGTATCATGGTTATACTCCTTCTTAAATGAGGTTGGGAGTGTTCTCTTTTTTCCTTTCTATTCATTAGAAAAGTAAAGGGGATATAAAGTAAAGTAAATGTCCTGTCATACAAAGTTGGGTAAAACACACCTATAAAACTATATGTTATGGATGTTGTCTGTGGAAAGATTAAAAAAATAATAATTTTAGGATTTTTCAATCTATTGGGTTGGCCAAAAAGTTCATTTGGGTTTTTCCATATTTCTTCTGAATCAATTTTAAGTGAAATATGTGTTTTTCCCCCTATTTTTAATATCATCTCTGTCTTCAGTGTCCATCAGTTTCACCACAATATGTCTAATTGTAGATTTATTTTTATTTGCCCCACTGGATAATACATTTTGGAGGTACAAACTGTTGAATCTGAAGAATTCAAGCATCTTTTCATTATTGTGTTTCATGGAAAAGGAGGTAAAGCCTTGTGAACAGATCATATTAAAGATGGTTAAAAACCCAAATAATCTGTTAAGATTAATGCCATCTATAATATTACATTGGCACAGCATAAACATTTTCAGAAGAAAATGCTAAGGTTAAGAAAAAGGATAAAACTTACCCAGACAATTAACAAGTAGTATTTTCACATGAAACTTCTTTTTAAAAATATAGGAGTCAGCTTCCATCTCCACTTTTTTACTCTTGACATTTCTGAGCTCATTTCCAGGTCAAGATAGGTAGTAATATTGCCATTATTTTCAAGAATCTATGACAACAAATAGATTTTCCTGCTAATTCTTTCCCTTGGTTTTTGAGGTCTATTCAGAAGGGGAAGAGCATGTTTATCAATCACCAGTAAATGTAAAGCTTATAATTATACCTCTCTTTTTCCTCACAAGTCTTTCAATGCCTGAACCAAGGCTTGTACATAGTAGGTATTCAAAAAATGTATTTGATGATAAAGAAATAGAAAACAAGAGAAACCCAGAGAGAAAAATGATACAGAGTTATCCTTTTCTATTTAGAACAGAACAAAACAGCTGAATCCTTCAGAAGGAATAAATGCATCTTCCCTTCCAATTTGAGATTTCTGTTGTGTTGTCTCCCCTCTGAAGTGGTCTCATCCTGAGAAAAGCCCTAGAGTAGTAGGACTGGGAGCCAGACTGCCTGAATCCAAAACCCCAGGTTTGCCACTTGTTAGCTTGGTGGCCAGACACAAGTTGCTTGAATCCCCTGTACCTCAGTTTTCTCATCCGTAAAATGGGGATTATAGTACTTCTCTCAATGGCTTACTTTGGGGATTAATTTAATTAAATGCATGGGAAAATAGAGTAGTGCCTGGCACATAGTAAGCAGTCAATAAATGTTAGCTACTTTTACTATGGACATTTATACTTAAGAAAATTAATTAAAAAGAAATTCACAGATTTCTTGGTGTGGTAGTAGAGGGTGGAGGGAAAGAATTATTTTCCTTTTTTTTTCTCTTGTACTTTCACATGGTTCACCTAGAGTATAATTATTAACTTATGATTGTACATTCTGAAATACAGAATTTAATAACTGCTAAGTTTTTCTTTTTTACTTCTACCATATTTCATGGAAGGAGGATACCAGAACTTATATAGGGGTAATTATTGATATATGATGCAGTTCACTTCAAGTTATTTCTAAATGATACGGAGAGTAAAATGTATAGATTGTTTTTCTTACTTTTAACTTATCTTTAAAGACACCATCTAGGAAACAAGTTTAGCATTCCATATGATTGCAGAACCAACAGCTAATTGCTTGGCTCTGAGATGAATAGTAGAGGCAAGATGCCACCATTTCTTCCTTCTCGTTCATGGTGGAGGCAAGAGCGACTTTCTTGAAACTGAGATGCAACCTCCGCGTGACATTCTAAGTATCAGAATTCTAAGGTCAGAACTGATATTCAGTTAAACAAACTTACCATCTCTAGCTTAAGTAATAACAAGTATGACAGTAGAGATTGAGCACATATGCAGAAACCAGAGCACGTATCTTATGGGTTTCTTCTCCTTAGCTAAGATAGTAGGATGCAATGAAAACCTGGAAGCTGTTTAAAGAATTCATTGAAAATTTTTTTCTAGCTTTAGTCTTCTGATGCTTTAAGATGACAGAACTAGATTCCTTCCTTTGTTACTGTCACCTGTAGTGGTAAGTGCCTTTTTGGGGGTGGCCTTGGATTTCTCATAATCTCATTGTAAAGAGGTAGGAATTATACAACTTAGCACCTCTATTTCTTCACGGAACCTGTTTTTTTTAAAAGAGGCTTATAGTTGCTCAAGACTATGAAATTAGAAGAGAGGTTGCTCATGAAGGTATCCGTATTCAAGGGGGAAGGGCATCTGGCTCATCTTGCAGTCGCCCCTGGAATGAGTTGATGGAGAGTTGGGGGGTAGGGGCCACAGAAGAAGGCCGTGTCTCAAAGTTACCAGGGGTGGGGGACTGGGGGGTGGGTCTTATCCCCCAGACAGTGGTTTGGTGATGAGGTCACAGGGCTGCAGAGCCAAACCATATATTTAGTCTTGGCGTTTTGTCAAAACTCATAAGAGTTAGTGACCTGACATTAGTCGAAGTCTTCCTGGAAAAAATGGGAGGGTGAGCTCACAAAATCCACACTCTGACCTCACCCTCTCCTCAGGGTTACCCCCTGGCACCCAAGGCCCACAGGTGAGTACATTTGCCATTTATGAGTCAGAGCCTTTAGTGTCCAGGGTTGGCAGTTCACTCCCACCTCAGCCCTTCCCTTACTATATTAGAACAGTCTCTCCCATTATAAATTATGCTACTTTATCTTGTCCCTTTAAGGCAAACTTATTTAAAATATCAGGTTCTGGATTAACAGTATCTTTCCTTTGATATTTCCATCCCTGTGGAGTGTTTACTCAGTCGTGTGCTAATGATCAATTTCGTGGTCCAGTGTCAGGGTTTTATTTTTTAAATGTGGGAACTGATTCTTTTAAACCTAGGAATTGTTTTTCATTAAATGACCTTCCAAGTTTGAATCTCATATATGAGCTACCTCTTTTGAGAACAGTTGTAACTCACTTTACCCAGGAAGCATTTTTTTCATTATTTTACTTTATTATTATTTAAAATTATAGGTGATTTGCAATATTATTTTAGTTTTGGGTGTACAGCATAGTGATTCAGTATTTTTGCAGATTATACTCAATTGTAGGTTATTACAAAATGATGGTTACAATTCCCTGTGCTATCTACAATATATCCTTATTGCTTATCTATTTTATACATAGTTTGTATCTGTTAATCACATATCCCTAATTTGTTTCTCCCCTCTTCCCTCTCCCCTTCGATAATCACAAGCTTGCTTTCTGTATGTGTGTGTCTGTTTCTGTTTTGCATAAACATTCATTTGTATTATTTTTTAGATTCCACATATAAGTGATAGCATACATTATTTGTCTGTCTCTGACTTATTTCACTAAGCACAATATTATCTAGGTCCACCCACAATGCTACAAATGACAGGATTTCATTCTTTTTTATGACTGAGTAATATTCCACTGTATATATACCACTTCATCTTAATCCAGTCATCTGCTGACGGGTACTTGGGATGATTCCATATCTTGGCTATTGTAAATAGTGCCACTGTGAGCATTGCAGTGCATGTATCTTTTTGAATGAGCCAGTAGGCATTTACCTACTGTTGTTGTGGATAAATAAAAACTGGAGTAGTAAAACCATACTTAACATGCCAGGTGTTTATAATATTATTTAAAGAAATTCTGTGTAATTCTTTATATAAAACCAAAAAAAAATTATAAAGTAAACAATTTTTTGTAATGCAGTAAAGCTAATTTACTTACCTTGAGATCAGATTTTTATATTTTAGGTTTTCTTAAACATGAACCTCCATATTTACACTGATATAAGAACTTATGCATTTTTTTCATGTGAGACCTTTACTGCTCAGGTATTCATAGTCCATAGTCACTTTAATCCCAAAAGAAATGTATACATTACATTATTTCCCTGAGTGTCAGTCTTCTTATCAGAAAAATGGAGATAATATTACTAAAATCAACGGTTTGTGGTAAGGGTTGTATGAAATGGATAATGAATGTTCAAGGGCTCTGTAAATAGTAATGTGTTATACAAACATGGTATTGTTACTTGAAACATCACTATCATTTCCTGTGTGTGTGTGTGTGTGTGTCTGTGTGTGTGTGTGTGTGTGTGTATATGTGTGTATAAATAGTCCTTTTGTCAACCTTACTGATCTGAGTACTGTCAAACTGGGGGCAAATTGATAATTCTAAATCTTTAATATCGCAGAGATTATCTTTGTAAAATCAACTTGGTTGGCATTCTCTGAACCTACAACAAGTACATGGCAATTTGAAGTATTTAAGCAGCCAAGTCCTTTTGCAAGCAATAGTGTCTTTGTTTAGCTCAGTGAGAAGGTTTCCTATGTAGGATGGTCAGATAGATAATATCTATAGCTACCAACTGGACCAACTGCAGATACTCACCTAGAATCTTGTGCTACTCTTTCAGTACTTCTTAAAAGAGTTCAAAATGTTGGTGATAATAGTCATGATTTTCCACATAATCGAGAAATAAATACCATGTAGTTAAAGCATAGAGAAGTTCCTAAATGGATAAGACACTGAACTAGAAAAATCCTAGTGAGAGCCATGGTGCTCCTGTTTAGAATGCCTTGCTCTGGGTTACCCACCTCCTATCTCACCTACACAGCCCATCAGTGACATCAGTGCCTGTTTACTTGCTAAGTAGGTTTAGGTGATTCTAAGAACCTGAGGTTTCCTCTGACAAATGGACAAATGTGAGAATAGAAGTTGTGCATTGTTTGATGCTCTTGCAAAAGATTCAGGAAGTCAGAGTCAATACCAAGGTGATGCTACCATGGCAGAAACTATGGGTGAAGTTAGAATAATGTTGCTCTACCCAGTGGTCTCAGTGCTTTGAAGCACATTTACAGTGGTACAAAAATTTATCTCAGAGGAATTTTGAGGACCAGAGGTCAAAATGACTTTTTTGTATGTCTGGTCCTCTCCTCAGATATGCTTAGAAGTTTCAAGCATGTATGTCTTATTAGAATCTGCACTTCTAGTGTCTAGTGCAGTGTCTGATAAGAAATGAGTTTGCAACATATTCATGTGGAGTGAATGAAATTACTTTTTGAAGATTTCAGACTTCCACCATTTCATCATCAAATGGTACTTTGATCTAGCTGTCAATATTAAGAGAAAGAGGGAGAGAGATGGGGAGAGAGAGATTAATGAGAGAGACGTTGATGGTAAGGTGTCAGTGATGTATAATAGCCTAACAGACTATCTCTCTTTTTAAAGTATAATTGATGTACAATATTATATAAGTTATGGGTATAAAATATAGTGATTCATATTTTTTAAAGGTTATACTCCATTTATAAAATATTGGCTTTATTCCCTCTGTTGTACAATGTATCCTTGTAGCTTATTTTATACATAACAGTTTGTACCTCTTAATCCCTTACCCCTATATTGCCATTGCCCCCTTCCCCCTACCCACTGGGAGCCACTAACTTGTTCTCTTTATCAGTGAGTTGGTTTCTTTTTTGTTATATTCACTAGTTTGTTGTATTTTTTAGATTCCACAAATAAGTGATATCATACAGTATTTGTTTTTCTCTATCTGACTTATTTCACTTAGCATAATACTCTCCAAGTCCATCCATGTTGTTGCATATGGCAAAATTTCATTATTTTTATGGCTGAGTAATATTCCATTGTATATGTATAACACATCTTCTTTATCCATTCCTGTGCTGATAGATACTTAGGTGGCTTCCATATCTTGGCAAATGTAAATAATGCTGCTATGAACATTGGGGTGCAAGGAATTGCTGGGTCACATAGTAGTTCTATTTTTAGTTTTTTGAGAAACTTCCATACTGTTTTCCATAGCGGCTGCACCAATTTACATTCTCATCAGCAGTGAACAAGGGTTCCCCTTCTCGTCACATCCTCGCCAACATTTGTTATTTGTGTTCTTTTTGAGGATAGCCATTCCGACAGGTGTGAGGAGATATCTCATTTTAGTTTTGATTTGCATTTCCCTGATGATTGGTGGGGTTGAGCACCTTTTCATATGCCTGTTGGCCATCTGCATTTCCTCTTTGTAAAAATATCTATTCAGGTTTCTTGCCTTTTTTTTTTTTTTTTTTTTTTTTGCTTTTTTAACAGCTTTATGCAACTGTAATTCTGAGATCTCTGGAAAGAGCTCATACAACTCAACATCAAAAACAAAAAAACATAAAAAACCCCAAACTACCTAATCAAAAAATGAGCTAGCTATTATGAAGCTTGCCCATTTTTTGATTAGGTAGTTTTGGGGTTTTTTCTTTTTTTTTTTTTTGATGTTGAGTTGTATGAGCTCTTTCCAGAGGTCTTCTAATAGTGAATAGAATGATAAACTTGAGAAATATGTCCACAATAGTAGAATTTCTGGCAAAAGAAAGAAACTCGTGAGCTAGACATTCTTTTATAATAAGGAAGGAAGCAGCAGAACAAAAGGGTCTCCTCTGTGCCTCTCTAATACTTTTACATTCATGACTTCCTGTTCTGCTTCTCTCAAGTCACACGACCAATTCACATTCTCTAATTATTGCTTTGCTCTTTATCTTGATAAGGCAAAATAATTTTTATTTTCTAAAAGAGAAACCTTTTCCTAGTTGTTTTAGCTTAATTGCATTTCCTATTTTTTATTCTATGATTACCAGTATTCAAAATGTATTTCTTATCTTGAAATAAAAGAAAAATTTTAAGGTTAAAGATTAGGCTTGATGGAGCTTGCAGGGTATAAGAGTGAAAAAAGAAAAGAACATGCAAACCAGAACATGACAGATTCCCATAAGTTTCTCTGAGAAATGCAGGAGTCATCTGCCCAATTGCAAAATCAACACTATCATTAAATATGGAGCAGAATGATAACACAAAGTATGAGCTTGGCCAAAAACCACAAGCCCTGGAGCAGGTTCAAACCAAACACAGACAGGAAACCACCCACTCAGGCATGGAGAGGTTAGGTGCTCCTGAGCACAAGGCAAATGTGCCCAATGACTGAGAAGTCTCCTTGGTGAGTCTGACTAGTGCCTCTGAACTTACTCACGTCTGGGGAAAAGAGTAAGTGTATCCAAAAACATTTTAGGAAAAAGTGAAGACATAAAAGATATTGTAACTTAGAAATTTAAAATGTCTAATATTTTACTATTTTTAAGGAACCCAAATCCCTTAATAGTTTTAGTTATTTACTTAGCTATATTGCTGGAAACAAGTTTCAGTAAAATATTGTGTAGTATGGGTTATAGGTCGATAATTAAGACCTTATTTTTACTTAAACATGGGAAAGTTTTAGTTAAATTGTTACTATTGGCCTCTAATACTCAAATTTTGAGTTTTATGATGTATCATTGGATGGTATAGATTGATCTTCATATTACTTATCACCACCACTTCTACTACTACTTCTACTACTGCTATTACTATTATTACTGCTTCCTCTAGATCACATGAATAAAACATTTAACAGGTACCAGGCACTGTTCTAAGCATTTGACGTATATTAACTGCAATTTATCCAACAATCAACCCTATGAGTTAGTGTTATTATTATCTCTAATTTTTAGAAGAGGAAATTGATTCACAGAGAGATTAAGCAATTCTCTTTGTAAGTGGCCAAGTCAGAATTATTACAATAACATGGAATTCCAATGATAGGAAAATTAATTTTTTATGAGAATTTTTTTCTGAAAACTTTGTTGGATCTTGGAAGTAGTCATACAACAAAAATTCACATATTCAAGTATGTATAAGGTGTCTATTATATGGCAGCAACCCTGCTGGGGATTGAAACTATAAACATGACATAGGTATCTGTCCTCATTTAAAGATGTACAATGATGAATACTCTGGTTCTATTTGAAGATTCTTAAGACAGCTGTTACTCAGTGGTGACTCTTGGAGAAAGGGTTAAGCAGGAATTTCTTCCCAACCATTTCAGCCATTCTACTGACAGACTCAGCCAGGCTGGTTTCCTTGTGCTTTGCTTGTTCTTACACTTGTTGGAAAGCAGGATGTCTCTGTAGAAAGATTCCTCTTCCTTATATCTTGTTAACAAAACAATTATGGCTGAATGTTCCTTCATGCCAATCAGCAGATATCTGTCCAGTTAGAACTGGATGATAGTTTGACCCAGAAGAACAGTTCCTTAAGGATGTTTTAGTAGATCCAGAGCTTCCTTGTGCAGGGTCCCTCAGTTCAGCCCAGGAGAGAGAACAGGATGATTTTCTAATCAGGAATATTCCATGCCTCCCGTCTACACCTAAGACCCAGGTAAGGCAACAGAATGTTCTGTGTTGAATCTCTACACCAGCTCTCTTTGGCTTTGGTACTATGCAGGTTCTGTTCCTCAGCCCAGTGTTCTAGGAAATTGAAGATTAGTTTTAAACTCTAAACCATTGAGCGCATATCTCATAACATAATATTGATCCTAAATATACTTACACATTGTCTTGGTTTTGATTTCTCCAGATAAAAATTTGAGGGCAAGTAGCTTGTCTGAGAAATTTATCACTTTTCTATTGACAGAATATTTCTGAGTAACAGGCAACTATTGCTGTATGTTGGGCTACAGCAATAAGCAGATATTTAGCTGAAGGATCTGCAGCATCAAGCTGATTTGGGTTTGGCTCAACTGATCTTGGCTGGACTTGCTCACCTCTCTGGGGATTAGCTCGCTGCCTGTTGATCTGGGAAGGCCTCAGATGGGAAGACTGGGGTGTTTTGCGAGTCTCTCATCTTCTTCCTGGGACCATGGACAGGGCGTGTCCTTCTCATGAAGATGACAGAGGCAAGAGCAAGCAGAAAAACACAGCTATGTCTTAGAGCCTCTGCCTTGGTCAAGTTGGCTAAATCACCACAGCAAAGTCACAAAGCAGGTCCAGGAAGCAGATGCCAAGACTGCCAAGATGAGATTAAACATGTTAGGTTTTTGTTATGGAAAACGGTTGTGAAAGAGAATGGGGGAAAGAGCTTGGAAACACTGGGATAGCCATGGATCACAGTGCAGGTCTGACCCTGCTGAATGAGAGAGGGAAGGGAAGTGGGTGGATGTGTCCTAGACTGTCCTGCAGTCTAAAAATGCTTTGGCAATGCCATTGGGGAGTCCTCAAGACAAAAATGGCCATCAGACCCAGGAATCCTGTGTTTCCCGAGAACGGTCAGTCATTGGCTAGGAGCAGTGTCTGGGAAGCATTTCCTCTGTACAAATGTAGCAGTGAATTTTAAAGCATAAAAGCTGTGGGCTGGGACCTGTGGTCAGTTGTGCTTCATGTGGTTGGACGCTTGTGAGGTACATTCTCATGGTTGCCACATGAGTCCAGCCTAGATTCAGAAGGTGGGAAAATATATTCTGCCTCTTCAGTGAAAGGAATGGCAAGGTGACATGGCAAAGAGTATGGGTATAGGGAAGAGTAAAGATTTGGGACCATTAATACAACCTACCATAGGAGGCGAAAGAAATACCAGGAGAGGAATGAGGGGAATGAGACAAGGAAAAGAAGCAACCAATGAAGAGGTACCAGCAAGGGAGCTCCCACTGTGGGAGATCAGACAATCCATTAGCAAAATTCTAGAAGACAGTGTAAAAGACCTACTGCAGAAATATCCCAGCCAAGGGGAGATTGAGATGATGAGCATTTACAGTTCAGTCTGGATGGAATTTAGATTGGGATACAGGAATCATGGAAGATAAATGTCTGGTAAATAAGGGGCCGGATAATTGAGGGTCTTGATGGCTGGGCTAAGTTTGTCATTTATTGATAGGCCGTAGTGAGAGGCATGTGAATATTTTAAAGCATAATCAGGGTTTTATATAATCCAAACGTCAAGCTGACAGTGGAGTGTGGATGGGTTTGATCATGGTGAGACAGGAGAAAAGGGAAACAATTATGAGTCAATTATAAAAGTCTACATAAGAATCTTGAGAGCTTAACCTAGAGTAGCATCAAAGGAAATAGATAAAGGTGGATTTAACAGACAACTTGACAACACAGGGGAATATTTGGTGAGTTCATTGTGGGTGCTAAGGGCTAGGAAAGTCAAAGATGATTGGGAGAGTGTCAGTCTGTGTGACTGAAGGAATGCTGGGGCTTAGGACAGAAATGGTAAAGCCATAATGAAAATTTATTCTTTGTGGAGGAAGACTAGTGATGTTAGATGCTTGGTTTGGTTTTACTCTTGTTAGGTTGAGGTAGTGACAGAACTGCCAATTAGAGACCTTTGTAGGTAGCTGGGCACAGAAAACTGCAACTCAGGTGAGAATCAGAGCTAACAATATAGAATCAGGAATCATTCCAATGGCACCAATAGCTGTGGGCAGGCATGAAACAGGAAAGAGGTGATATGGAGATGTCCTCACAAGCTAGCAGGCCACAACACTTCCTAGATCTGACTTATCAGAGAAGAGATGACTTCTCTTCTGCTCAGGACCAACTCAGCACTTTCCCCATCTGAAGCTGGCCAAGGCATAGGAAGCAATCAGCGCAGAACAGAGGACCGAGGGAGGATGGATGAACTTAAGAGATTGGTCCTCTCTTCCATACAAGTCTCTATTAACGCCTGACCCTGATTGTTTTGCAGTTTTTAATCAGCCGTCCCTTTGTTTTTCTCTTTTTTTCTGGCTCACTTTCAGGAATTTGTAAACCCTGTTATGAATTTGTCTTTGAAAAATAATACCTACAAGAATGCTGGTTTTCCAATTAGTGTCAGAATTGGAGGAAAAAACTGGGATAAGTTCTTCAAGGTAACTGGTGTTTGTATTTAAACCCAGTTTGAGACTCTAAACCAAATGCAAATGCCAGTGGAAATTCCCAGGTTTCTGCCAGACAGGTTTAAATTAGATCAGGACAACACTGGTTCTTCTGAGAGCTTATTCATGGAAGATGTTATAATCATTTGTAGTGTAGGAGGTAGTTCACTTCAAGGTCCCTAACGAAACTTGTTTGATGCTCCACATCTTTCTTGTATGCCTGGAAAACCTTCTCATGCCCACATGCCCAGCTATATCTGGCCACTTAAAGAAATTCTTTATTACATTCACAAACATGGTCAGACTAGACTCCTCTCAAGAATTCTCCCACTGTGGTTACATGTTCTTTTCCACTGAATAATATTGCATCATTTACTCACGTTTGTGCTCTGTGTCAGCTTCCTTCCCAACCAATTATGTGCTTATTAATAATTATAACAACAACTACACTAATTAAGTATATCTTATTGCTAAGCTCTGTGCTAAGCACTCTACCTATATCACTTCATTTTCATCTTTACAATAACTCTCTAAGGTAGATATTATTATTTCCATTTTACAGTGGAGAAACAGATTCATTGACATTTGTAACTTGTCAAAAGCCATAAGAATAGGAAGTGGCAAAGTTGGGATTTGAACCCACAACTTCTCATTTATTTAAATAAGAGAATATGTAGAAGTGTACATATGATAGTTGTGGAATCACCTCTATTATATTTCCTAGGTTGTTAAGTCTGTAAATTGACTGGATGTTTTGTTTTTATATGACCTCTCCAACTTGCTGGCTTCTTGGCTTATTTGCAAAAGATGTGGTGGTGGAAGCTGTCCTACATAATTAGGTCATAAAGTTCTGATTACCTACCTTATTTGGTGAAGGTTTTTTTTTTTTTTTTTTAGTGGCCCCTCACATACTAATGATAATCATTACTTGAGATACCTGTGAAACAGTAAAGTAACAAAGATAAGAATAGTGCTGTGGGGCTTCCCTGGTGGCACAGTGGTTGAGAGTCCTCCTGCCGATGCAGGGGACACGGGTTCGTGCCCCGGTCCGGGAGGATCCCACATGCCGCAGAGCGGCTGGGCCCGTTAGCCATGGCCGCTGAGCCTGCGCGTCCGGAGCCTGTGCTCTGCAATGGCATGAGGCCACAACAGTGAGCGGCCCGCATACCGCAAAAAAAAAAAAAAAAAAAAAAAAAAAATAGTGCTCTATCATAGGCACAGAAACTTCTGCCTTTAAGGTTGTGTTATTTCTGTTTATGTAAAGTAGGGAGGATCTGATTTGGCCTGCCTTTTTGCCTTCACTGAACGTCAATGAACAAATTGACATCAACTTAAAAATGTTAACGGCGGGCTTCGCTGGTGGCACAGTGGTTGAGAGTACGCCTGCCGATGCAGGGGACACGGGTTCGTGCCCCGGTCCGGGAAGATCCCATATGCTGCGGAGCGGCTGGGCCCGTGAGCCATGGCTGCTGAGCCTGCGTGTCCGGAGCCCGTGCTCCGCAACAGGAGAGGCCACAACAGTGAGCGGCCCGCGTACCGAAAAAAAAAAAGTTAATGGCTTTTAATGGACCAGGTGATGTGAAAAGGCTAGACACAGATGTCTTCCACTTAAGGTGGGCTGGTCAAAGTACCACAGTCCAGAGTTTGGTCTTCAGCTGTGTCGATTTAGAAACCAGAGTATATAAACACAACAGAAATGGAGCTGGTTCTCCGAACAGATTTAGTTAACCTTAGAGAATAAGTTGTAAATTCAAGATGGAAATTTATTACTATATTTCCTACATGCTGAATTGCAACTTTTTTAAACACTTCTACATTTTTTAAATGAAGGTGTTTCTTGTGATGGAAAAATTTATTTAATATGCGGTATTTCTTTTTCTTTAATGTTCTTTTAAAATAAGTGACATATGCTATAATCAGCAGCTGAGCACTGAGAAAAAATTAAAATGTGAAATACAGGCCCCAGGAAGACTAGGATCCTATGGCCAGTACATTTTCTCCCAGTTTACAAGTGTATAGGAAGTAAAGTTGTGATCAGGTGGTTGCCTGGGAACCAAACAGAGTTCTTTTTTTTTTTTTTTTTTTGCACTACGCGGGCCTCTCACTGCTGTGGCTTCTCTCCTTGCGGAGCACAGGCTCTGGACGCGCAGGCTCAGCGGCCATGGCTCACGGGCCCAGCCGCCCCGCGGCATGTGGGATCTTCCCGGACCGGGGCACAAACCTGCGTCCCCTGCATCGGCAGGCGGACTCTCAACAACTGCGCCACCAGGGAAGCCCAGAGAGAGTTCTTTGACTAAGGTAATTTCATGCATCCATCTCTATGATCAGACTGCAAGTGCTGCTAGTTCCTTACTGGTGGCACTTGCCACTAGAGACCACCGGGTGTCCATGGCAGATATGGTGGACTGGCTTTCCACATCCGTTCTTACCTCCTTGTACTGGGCATTCCTGCACTGCAAAGGTTAGAGAGGTGAAACTTACCATTCCTGTTCTCTTGTATAACTAAGGTTCTGGAGGTGAAGTAGGCTCCTCCAGTGAGATATGTTTGTGTAATATTTGAGAGAAATGGGAAGCTGAAGCCATTTTTATTTTCTGATTCTTTTAGCTGTTTTATGCTAATAACAACAATGCTACAGCCTCCAGTCTCTTGCTTTGAGAACCAGTTGCCATGGTGGCAGTTTTTTGACCCCTGGGTAGCTATGATGGTATGTTCTTGAATAAAAGAGTTTCAGTGGCAATTTCTCAATTTCTTATCCTCTTGACTGAAGCAGACTCAGGTCTGCAGTGGTCTTGGGTGAGAGAATTCCATGGTTGGGTAGAGGGCTACATGACTGTAATTTCCATTTTGCTGCACTGAACCCTTCTGGTACATTGATTTCCCTCTGATAGACACATATGTTCCTTTGTTATGTTAATACATCTAGGGAGTGAAACAATCCATTCTGACAACCTGGGAGCCATTGTCTCCTTAGGGTAATGGTGTACCTCTATTCTCCATCCTAGGATGTATTGATTTTTATCTTTTGGCCCTTGGAGAGCAATGTTTTTTCCAAGTGTTGGAGAGCAGCTCTTTTTTGCCTTGCTTCCTATCTACAGGAAGACATAAAAATGTACTGGGAAGATGCTTCAACACATGTTACAGATGGAGCACCCACAAGCGAGTAATGGAGAACATCACCAAATACGAAAGCACATCATATGATGACACTACTGCGAGCATTTTGTAATTGTGAAGACTTATACTCCTTCTCACCCTACAAGTTAAATGACGTTAGACCAGAGGCAACTCTTATTTACTTTAAGTATTTTTTCCCCTCTGAAACAATTACTTTATTTTTCTCTTCGGCAGAAAGAAAAACAACCTCGGGATATCAACAGTATAGAGTAGCTTAACAATTTTATGCAAGTCATAGCTGATACGGGCCATGACCATGGGGGAATGATACCTGGTCCTTTTAGTCATATGACTAAGGAAAATTATAATTTAGAGTAGTTAATATTTTGCATAGACTTGTTTCATCTTCCAAACACAAGATAATAGCAGAAATGATGTTTCCGAGTGAGAATTGTAGGATATGACTCCCCTTCTTTCCTCCAAAACTGTCAGATTGAGCCAAGGTAAAACCAGCTTTGTGACTTAACCTAGGATTTGACATGCCATCTAATACTTATCAAGAAGTAATAATATACTGATCAACTGAGCATTTGCTTCTTCTCAGGAATCAACAATTATTTCTATCTCTTAAAACTAGCTAAGACACATTGTGTCTATGAGGCAACAATTCCGTTCCTTTTTATCTCCTATTGCGGCTCCTTGTTTTATCCACTCATTATATTTAATTGTGCTTAAATTAACAAGCCAAGGCTAAAACCTTTCTGTTCACCAGGACAGGTAACTCTAGCTCACCTAGACAAATCTAGGCTTAATCTCAACACTAGGTCTGACGCCCCAGGCATTCAGATACTTGTTTTAATGGTTAGAAAAGAACCAAGGGCCTTTTTATATGGCAGAGAAGTGTGGACTCAGTGACATCATCTCAACAGGATATATGACTCATTATAAATTCATGTTCCATTGGTATATCCAAACTTTACTTTGTTCTCATATTGTACAATCTCTTTGGATGTTGATTACTATGCAAACTCTGTGGTTATTGAGGTTCTAAAGTTCCCTGCTTAGATCCCAAATGTTCTAGAATTCACTGAACCATACTGTATCCATTCTTTAAGAAGAAGGAGAAGATGACAGTTGAAAACTATTAATAAGAATGTGGGTTAAAGAAGGCACAGGAGAGAGTAAATAACAGAAAGCAAAAAGAAAGGATTTCTTCTCTTCTTCCTTCCTCTCTTCTTTGTCTGTCTTCTGTTAATGTTTGCCTTTTCCTTAACTATCTTTAGTTTATATCATCAGGTTTTCTTCCTTTTCTCTGCATTATTCTCTCTATTACTTTGGAAGCCAGGGAATATTGACCAGTAACAGCATCATTGATACCATGTGCCATGATGAAGAGGAGAAAAGTAGGAGTTAAGTTTCTTCTTCATGTTTGGGCTTTTAGAGTATACAGCATGCTTGCCTCAAAAATAACTACCACTGGGGCTTCCCTGGTGGCGCAGTGGTTGAGAGTCCCGCCTGCCGATGCAGGGGACGCGGGTTCGTGCCCCGGTCCGGGAAGATCCCACATGCCGTGGAGCAGCTGGGCCCGTGAGTCATGGCCGCTGAGGCTGCGTGTCCGGAGCCTGTGCTCCACAACGGGAAAGGCCACAACAGTGAGAGGCCCGCGTACAGCAAAAATAAATAAACAAATAAATCACCACCACTGCCACCATTACCATCACTGAAACAGCTTATATTTGTAAAGTCTATTGTCTTCAGGAAGTTTACACTGTAATTTCTACCTCCAGTAGCATCTATCCATTTGCCTTTATTCTGTCCTTCACACCGAAGGAATCCATTCTTTTTCCATTGCAACGTTTGAAAAACGAATCATGTCTTCCATAGCGCTTGCCCCTTCAGCTAAGAATCTCATTTGGCATGCATTTAAACTCCTCATTACCCAGGTCACTTTTCTAGTTTGTCAAATTCCTTAAAATATAGTGCAGAGACCTGCAAAGACTCTTTTTCTTTTTTACCTTTGCTGATCCAAAAAGGATACTTAAAAACATTACAAGTTAACATTCTGTGTGTTTTCACACTTTGGCATATATTGAACCAGAGGTCAACTAAAATCTCCATACCCGTTTTTATAAATGAGGTTTCTGCCATGTCCTTCTGTAAAATTCTGTTTTTATCTTAAATGTAGAATTTTATTTTTATTTCCTTTAACATTCAGCTGCTTCTTTTAGCCCCAATTCCTGGTTATTAGAAACAGTTTTGCATCTTGAGTTTGTCAATTTATTTAGCTACACTTTGAATGTTGATAATATTTCAATGGCCTTGAGGATAAGAACATTGTAACTCTATAATGGCAGCTGTTCAGTACAATTTAATCGAATTATAGATTCGATTATAGAGCCATGTAGGCCAGAGGATTATATCCATTAAAGAGCACGTTTTTCTTGAAGTTTCTCAGAAAATTACGTTTTCTCTGATTAAAATAGATGCCTGGTCATTATACACAATATATACAAGCAAAAATAAGAAAATAAAAATCACCAGTAATTCCTCCGTTCCAACATAACCAATGATGACATCTTGAGACATATGTTCTAGTCCCTTTTCATGCATATACATCTATCTTTTAAATGAAATTATAATTGAACACACTGTTTTGTCACCTACTTTCTTTACTTAATGATCTGTCTTGTCCACTCATTACATATTTTCCTACAACATCATCTTTAATTGCTCCATAGTATTCCACTGTGTGAATATATGATTATTTTATTTAATTATTTTCCTGTTGTTGTGGGAAATAATTATATTCAATACATTATATATCCACCTACTTCTTCCCATTATACACTTGCTCTCTTGCTAGACTGAAATCCTCTCATTCCTTTAAGTGATTCTGACAAGAAAGACAAGATGATAACATTCAAGGAAGCTTTGTGATAGTGTTGGACTGGCCTTATTTGTGTGTTTGTCTTGAATAATTTCTTTCTGCTCTATTGCCACTTCTAGCATATTCAAGATGGAGAACTCTGGAAGGAAGAATGAGATAGAAAATTGCCAAGTAGCTCTAGCAGATGGAAGTAGAGATATTTGATGGGCTCTCTCTCCTTTCATTAAAAAATTTGGAGTGCTAATTAACATTAGTCTTTTATCTTCCGAGAAAAAAGCATAGTGCTTTGAGTTTCTAAAAGTTATTGAATTTGGGGAGTTGCAATGGAACAATTGATGATGGGGTCTTGTTTTTTAGTTCCCTGTTTCTGTGAAGGCGCATCCACTTCTACATCCAGAAACTCAGAAATCATCCTCGAATGCTCCTTCTCTTTGACTACCTCCTCCCAATAACTAATCCACCACCAGGTCCTGTTTATTGCAGTTTCTAAATGTCTTTCATATCTGTCTACTTCTCTCCTTCCCCACAGACACCATCTTGTCCAAACCAGGAGGAATGCACTTTCCTCACTAGGAGTTTAATCATTGCAACCTAGCCCCTCCCACTCCCACCTCTTCCCAATATTGTGGCCAGGATGCTCTCTTTAAAGCACAGGTCTCATCATGTCCTATCTTCCTTAAAGCATTTCAATGACTGCCCAGTTGTTGTGACGATAACACGTCCCATAAAGCCCAAGCAATCTGTGGTCTGAGACGCAGTGTAATGTAGGAGTTAAGGGCATGGACTCTGGAGCCAAGACTTCCAGGGACCAATTCCCACCTCTAACACTCACTAGCTGGGCCATCTTGAGAAGTTTCCTACCTTCTCTATACCTCAGTTTCCTTATCTCTAGGATGGGACTAATAGTGGTCCCTCCCTCATAGTTTTTTTTTAGGAAAAATTTAAAAGTTAATATTGTAAAACTCTTTAAAAACCTCCTATAAGCATTGTAACTGCTCTTGTAAATCTCTGTTGCCCTTTCTACCATATTCAAAGTGGGGAACTCTGGCTATGTAAGTGTTAGCTATTATTGTTATCTATTCAGCTTCATCTCCCACTAAAACCCTCCCTTCCTTCCAGCTCTCTAGATTCCTGGGTTTCCCTGAGTTCCTCAGAGGCACCGGGGTCCGTCCTGTCCCTGCCCCTCCAAGCATGCTCCCCTTCCTGTCTGTTCCCTCCCTTAACCTAGAGACCCCTGGCCCTGCCTTCATCATCTGCACTTCCTGACCCCTGAGACTAGGACCTTCCCCTCTTACTCCTTCTCTTGTGATGATCTGATTAATGTTTACCTCTTCTGGTATAGAGGAGGTAGTAGTCTGTTTCACTGGCCTCTGGAGCTCCTGTGCCTAGCACAGTGTTTGACACAGAATACCACTAGATAAATATTTGTTGCGCTTTTGCCTATAAACTTCTTTCATGTTATATCACATCATACCAGCCTGTGGCATCAAAATGCATATAATCAGCAACTAAGCCACTGGACTCTGGTGCTTTCACAGCAAATGAAGCTCAAGGGCAGTTTTGAATTTCTGTTTCTCATTTTTTTAGGAGTAAAAGAAGTTTGGGAATCCCACAGACACTTATTTTTATGTTCGAACAAGTCTTACAGAGTAGTAAGATCTTCTAAGTGAACTATTAAGGATTATGAAAATTTGAGATTGATGAATTAAAATTATTACGCTTCTAAAATTGAAGAGGATGCAAATTTAATATTTTCCTAAGGAGCCTCACTAGCAAGCTATACTTGGTAAGAACTTCTAATACATACCCAGGTCATTGGAATTTCCCAAATTTTCAGAGAAGATTCTCTGATCTCATTGTATTAGCGTGGTTTTAAGTTAGTCACAATTTTCAATTGCTCCTGTTATTGTACTGTTTAATTTAGTTGTTGAATTATGCTTAGAATACACTTTTCACAGTGGCTTTGTTGCTGTGTAAGTTGCTTAAATGCTACTATTTTGTTGTTCTTTTGTTCCTCTCCAGTTCTTTATTGCAAAGTTTTTTCCATGGTAGAATCAGTGGAGTAGGTGGTCATATTTTCTTCCTTTTCCCTCTTAGCTAACTGGCTCCTGGTCAAAAAAGTTTGAGAAATTCTGTTCTTGAACAGCGCTTAGAGAGGAGTAACTGTCTCTGCAGGGAGCTGGGGCTGGGAGGTTCTGGGAATCAGATCTAAATTGAAAGTGGGGAAAAAAACTTGGATTAAAGTTTAATTTTACTCATGCAAAATTTGCATTCTATTCTAAAATCAACCAATACCCATGATACTCTCAAACTGGGTATTAAAAAAAAACAAATTTATTTCCAATTAAGTACCACTGGATATAATCAATGATTCCCGAGGGTGGGTCATTTCATCCTGCAACACTTGTGCCCCCAAGATGAGTACTTCATTTCCTTCCGCTTTGCACAAGTTTGGAAGATGAAAATGACAATGGATAGAAAATGGAAAATAATTAATGTTCATGTGAAAAATTTACTCTAAGCACTAAAATATATTAGGTCAGTACTTTTTTTGGTTTTTTTAGTTAAATGATAGTTTTATTTCAAGGGTTCTGAAGTTTAAAATTTAGAAGTATAAGACTATGTTTAAGACTCTGATGATAATCTGTCACAGAATTTACCAGAGAAGCCTCTGGTTCTCATAGACTCTAGCCTCCCTTCTTCTATGACTTCATTTTGATGAGTCTGAGATATGAATGTAGTAGTTTCTGATAGACATTATAACTGTTGAAAGACAAGGAAAACCTAAATGAATTCAATTAATAGATAATCATCAAGTCCTATTTACTCTAATATCTAACTCTTCTGTGAACAAATATTTTACAATGCTTTAAGGTCATTTGGCATCTCTCATTCATACATCTATTATCTTTTTCATTCATTAATTAATTTTTTCACAAAGCAGTGCTCCAGATGCCATGAATAATAAAATGCATGGATGATGTAGTCCCTGTCCTCTGCAAGCTTACAGTACAATATTAGTACATTTGATCTTTCTAAGTTTCAGTCCTTCCAACTTAAATTCTCCTCTTCCTATCTTCTTTGTTTGAGCCTTTCAAAAGCAGCTAACTCTAACCCAACAAAAAAATGCATAGTGTAGGGAAAAGTATTTTGATCATGATTAGGATTGGGGGTTGAGGACAGAAATAATGATGAACTTGTTTTTTCTCCACAGAATAGGGAAATACGTTACAAATGAAAATATGTTAAAAATGAAAATATAATTTGGCTTAATAATTATAAAATGATAAAAATAATTAACATTTCTAATCACTTTACATATATTAACTTTTTTCTGCCTAACAAGAACCCACGTGGTGAGCACTATTATTGCCAATGATTTGTAAATGAGGAAGTAGGCATGTTTGATAAAGGTTGGAAATTAGCACCAGGACTGAGGAAAAAAAATGTCAGTTTTATTATTGTTCTTTTCTTAGTGTCAGTATTAAAAAAATGTCTTGACAGTAGACCTACAAGTTAGGGGGTCTTTTTTGGACCTTTAGTAACTAAATCCTTTAGAAGAAGTAGGAGGGAATTTGACTTACAGTAAATAGTATTGCAGAGTTCTTGTATTTACTTTAGTATTGGTCCTACTAAAGGCAGTCCAGGAGATCCATGAGATCACAGGAAGACATGAAGTCTTAAGGAATCAAGTTTCAATTCAAGTCATTACTGGATAGAGGTCAATGGAAGAATTCCTATGCAACTTGTTTCAGCTTTTTAAAGAGATAGTTTTAAACAAAGAAGTATTATGTTAAGCTCAAAGAGAGATGAAACAAAATTTTCATAAAGGATATGAGTTCTAGGACTCTTCCTTTTCATATACATTAATACAACCTCTCATTAACTACAGCAGATCTGTTTTCAGCAAAAATTTGCAAACAAGTATGTCAGAATGATAAGAAAATAAAAGAGTAGCTTTTCTGTAGTTTTGAGTTTAAGGGGGAAAAATTCAACCAGAAAAATGGGGGGAAATGTTGTCTTTAGTCTTCAGCTATTGTGACCATACCCGTGATTACTATGGTAACAGGTAGTAAAACAATGACATAGTCTCAGTTAGAGTGCCCTGTTTAGGAAACTAGTCACACCCTGCACAGCTCAAAGGGCTGTCCTGTCTCTCCTTTCCTGGCTAAGTGGCTATTGAAAGAACAAAACCACAGAGACACTCATCAGTATCAGAGACAATATTGATTAATTAAATCATACATTTATTTATTCATTCATTTATTCAGCAAATATTTACAGTCCGGCTGCCTAGAAACACTTCCCCTAGAGGTAAGGTCAGTTCTTAGAGAAAGCTTGATTTACTGCTTGATCTGTTTTGTCCCTAAAGAGGTTATCTAAAAATAATGATGCTTCTTTCCAAGTTTCTTAAAAAAAAAGTTCCTAAAAGTTCATCAGCTTGCTCCATCCTTATTCGCAGGCTATTGGGCTAATAATATGACCTGACAACATTTTTTTCTAGAACTTCTGAGTCTGTTGAAAGTTGGGCCCCTGAAAGAGTGGAGAGTCTGCTGAAGTCACCAATAGTGAGTTCCCAACTCAAGCTCTCTTTAAGCTCTCTGAGCATGATTATTCTTACCTAGTAAAAGCTTTTGATTTAGTTTTTAATTCTAAAGTGCAAAAGAGCTTATATTCCCAAGATCAAAAGTGAAATGAACAAACAAATAAATAACATGCCTAATATACATAACATGCCTTAACATTTATATTAAATTGATTTCCAAAAATGGTTTTGCATTTTTATTTTTCTCCATTTCATTTTTTGATACTGTTGGAAAGGAAAAAGTAAAACTGTCACTGTGGATGACATGATTTTATATAGAAAACCCTAAAGACTCCACTAAAAAAAAAACTATTGGAAATTATATAGTAATACAATAAAGTTGCAGGGTGAAAAGTCAATATACAAAAATCCATCGTGTTCCTATATTCTACCAAAAAACTAACAGAAACAGAAATTAAGAAAACACTCTCATTTACAATTTCAATGACAAGAATAAAATAGCTAGGAACAAATTTAACCAAGGAGGTAAAAAACCTGTACACTGAAATCTATAGGAAACTGTTGAAAGAAATTGAAGAAGATACAAAGAAATGGAAAGATAGCCCATGCTCATGCAATGGAAGAATTAATATTGTTTAAATGTTCATATAACCTAAAGCAATCTACAGATTCAATGCAATCCTATCAAAATCACAAGGACATATTTTTACAGAAAAAGAACAAAAATTCTAAAATTTATATGGAACCACAAAAGACCCCAAATAACAAAAGCAACCCTGAGAAAAAAGAACAAAAAGGGAGGTATCACACTCCTTGATTTCAAATTATACTACAAAGCTAGAGTAATCAAAACAGCATGGTATTGGCAGAAAAACAGACACACAGATAAATCAAACAGAAATAAATCCACACTTATATATACAACTAACTTACAACAAAGGAGCCAAGAACATACAATGGAGAGGGGAAAGTCTCTTCAATAAATGATGTTGGAAAAATTGGACAGCTGCATGCAAAAGAATGAAACTATCTTACACCATACACACAAAAAATTAAGTCAAAATGGATTAAAGACTTGAATGTAAGACCTGAAGCCATAAAACTCACAGGAGAAAACATGGGCAGTATGCTCTTTGACATTGGTCTTAGCAATTAGTGTCCTTTTGGATCTGTCTTCTCAGGCAATGGACACAAAAGCAAAAGTAAACATATGGGATTATATCAAACTAAAGAGCTTCTGCACAGCAAAGGAAACTATCAGCAAAACAAAAAGGCAGCCTAATGAATGGGAGAAGATATTTGCAAATTATTTACCTGATAAGGGGTTAATATCCAAAATGTATAAAAAACTCATACAACTCCACAACAAAAACCCAAACAACCCAGTTGAAAAATGTTCAGAGAATCTGAATAGACATTTTTCCAAAGATGACATAGATGGCCAACAGGCACATGAAAAGATGCTGAACATCACTAATTATCAGGGAAATACAAATCAAAACCACAATAAGATATTACCTCTCACCCATTGGAATGGCTATTATCAAAAAAGAAGAAATAACAAGTGTTGGAGAGGATGTGGAGAAAAGAGAACCCTTGTGCACTGATGGTGGAAATATAAATTGGAGCAGCCACTGTTGAAAACAGTATGAAGTTTCCTTAAAAAATTAATATGATCCAGCTATTCCACTTCTGGGTATTTATCTGAAGAATAAGAAAATGCTAATTCAAAAAATATATGTGCCCCTATATTCATTGCAGCATTATTTATAATAGCCAAGATACGGAAACTACCTAAGTGCCCATTAACAGATGACTGGATAAAGGCGATGTGGTATATATGTACACTGGAATACTACTCAGCCACAAAAAGATAAAAATCTTGCTATTTGTGGAAGAATAGATAGACTTTGAGGGTATTACGCTAAGTAAAATAAGTCAGACAGAGAAAGACAAACACTGTGTGATCTCACTCGCATATGGAATATTAAAAAAACAAAACAAACAAACAAACAAAACAAAAACAAACACATAGATACAAAGAACAGATTGATGGTTACCAGTGGGGAAAGAAGGTGGGCATGGGGGTCAATAGGTATGGGGGTCAATCTATGGTAATGAATGGAAACTAGACTTCAGGTGGTGAGCACACTATAATGCATGCAAAAGTCAAATTATAGTGATGTACACACGAAACATATATAATGTTACAAGCCAATGTTACCTCAACAACAACAATCAAATCAAATCTAATTGTGTAATTCCAGTGGGGGAAAAACACACATGAGAACATGCAGATATATTTTGTTTGACCTGTATGGTGGTTATAAAATTCAGAAGTTTCACTTTAAAAACTCCACACTTTTGAACTCTATGGAAAAAGAAATCTGGCCACAGCAAGCTCATGTAACAACTTTACAACAATTTGTTAAACTAAGTAGTTGTTTTTCCTTTAGGATGCAACACATATAGCAGTTCACCCCAGACCACTACCTCATGTCTTATACTTGGCCCATTTCACCCATTTAAACCATCTATTGTGCTTCTGTAAGAATTTGAGTTTCAAAATCATGGTATATTACTTAATCTGATCCAGGGATACCTCTAGGGGAAATGGAATAAAGGAGATCTTTTCTGAGACCCACATTAACTACGAGGGGGAGAAATTCACCCAGGATAAAGAAAATACTAGATTTGATGTGAGAGTGCTTACATCTACCTGTACAAGCTATATGGAGGCTACACACTGAGAGCTCACTCTAATATCTCCACCCCATTCTTTCCCCTCTATTCTTAAGCAAAGTGAATGTGTTCAGAAGTGAATACTAATCCGAAATAAATCTGCTGGGGGCCCATGTATAACATTGTAATCAATAAGTTCATTAAAAAGTGAGGGGAAAAATAAGCAAAAGAAAGATGAAGTAAATATATTAAAACAATATAAATACAAGGAGTCCTCATATATTAATTCTCCAAAGTTTTGCAGAGATTATAGGTACCATGAACAAAAAGAATTCTTAGAACAGATAGTTCAAAGAAGTGATTTTAGAGCAACAGAAGAAATGGTAAAACAAGGTAGCAGAGCTCAAGAAAAATGTGGAAGGGAAAAATAAATAAACCATTATAGAGATAAAAACTAAATAAAACAACAAAAATTTAATTAACATGACAAAGTGGAATCATGAAAAAGACAAATATGCTTGAAGAAATCACACAAAATGATATAGAAAAGAACAATGATATAAAAATGATTAGAGAGAAGAGGACAGCTATGGGCAAAGGAGAGTCAACATTCATAAAATTATTTCCTTAGGGAAAAAGGAGAACAAATGATCAGAAAACACAGAGAAATCATTCCAGGAAAAAAATATTAGTGAATCTACACATTGAAATGCCATTATACATTGTTGGAAATACTGATAGAGAATGATAAGCACTAGTACATATCCTAGTGAAGTTCCATTATTTCAGTGATAATTAATCATATGTGCATCCCCATAGAAAAAGCACATCACACACAAAGGGGGAAAGTCACGTTGGTCTCAGATTTTTTTCATAGTGACATGTATTTCCAGAGACAATGGAAGTAAGTCATGAGGAAAAGAAAGTGTGAGCCAAGGATTTTACAATCTGATAAGTGTTAAAATATATAGGTCAATACAGTCTCAAACATGCAAGATCTTAGAAAATACAGCATTCATTAATTACGTTATTTGTAAACATAATCCAGTGGTCCTGACCCCCATATAGTAATATTTTCTTTGCTGACTGCAATTTTTCTGAAACAAAAATAGATAAGCGCTGAGTGAAGGCCTAAGTGCTACATTAGGCTCACTTGTCCTCAGTAACTGACTACTTGAACTGAGAACACCATGGCATTTTTAAGTGTAACAGGCACATGAAAAGATGGACAAGTCTCTGGCTTTAGTTTGAGTCAGTTGGTAAGTCTATTGGAAGTAAATAGGAGTACCGTTTCATCTTCGTAACTGCAAAGACACTGGAGTCTCTCTACAGTGTTTCATATAGAGTTCACACCATGGAGTTACCTTTTAGGATTTTAAAAATCAGTATATTTAGTGTTTAAGAGCACAGCCTTTGGGATCTGTAAAGGTGGTATATAGCTCTATGATGACCTCTCTAAGCCTCAATTAGTCTTAGAATGGAGGTAATAATATTGCGGTCAAATATTAATCAAGTAAGTGTACAGAAAGCACTTATCAGAGGACCTGGAACATAGTAGATTCTCTGTAGTCAGTTGCCCTTTTGCATGTTATAACTTACATTGAGTCTGTAAATTGGATTTGTTTTTACTGTCAAAAGTACCAAAACTTATTTATATAAAAGGCAAGATAATGATTGTATTTTAAAACTCAGTCCTTCTGATCAATAAATATTTGGTGGACACCTAGTCTCTGTTAGACCAGTTAGATGGTAATGGTACAAAGATGAGTAACATGTGATCTCTAGTTTTAAAAAGATTGTGGTCTTAAAGGAGAGATAACCACATACCCAGAATATTCTAATATTATATTCTAATATAATATGGAGATTATTAAAAGAGACAGACATAGAGTTTCTCATTCGTGTTTCTCAGAGCGTCTTCTGTAGAACATCTTATCAAAAGTATCAAAACTTGCTTAAGAATCATCTGAGGACTTTGCAAATATTTACTTTCATTTTTTACCACTGATGCAGAGGGAGTTTCCGTGTTTAACAGGTGATTCTTGCTCCTGAAGCTTGGTATCCACTGGTTTGTAGGACCACAGAGGAAATATTCTTAGCTTAACCCAGAGGTTCAGGTATGACATCTCAGCTGAGTCTTAAGAGTGAACAGAAGATAGCTCGGTGAAAAGAGGCAGTGAGAGCTTTCAGAGCTCAGGGCTCAGGGCTCAGGGCGCAGAGCAAGACAGATGTGGCTGCAGACAGAAATGGTGTGGTGTGGTTGCCCAGTGGGGTATTGAGGATCACTAGAGCTCCCAGTATCATGGGGCATTGGAAGAGGGCAGGAGAGATTGGTCATCAAATATAATGGAAGTGTAGATTCTTGGCAAATTGCCTCTGTATGGTTTTTACCTTCTCCTCATGACTTTTCCTTGTCTCACATATTGAACCATCTACAAATCATGCCTATATCAGAGCTTCTCCTGAATTACTAAGGAATAGTAGAATAACGGAGTTGAAGAGACACAAGGGATTTTGAAATATCCTAAAATTTCCCTTTTGCTTCTAGATAGATTAGATTTGAAAACAAAAGAGGGTATTATTCGATGCTCATTCTTTATCTCTCAGTTCATAATAACCCAGCAGGTCTTTCAAAGCATAGTAGCAGGTGCTAGCAGACCAAGAATTCCACTGGTGATAATATCAGGTGAGTTAGCATTCTGTAGGTTCTTACAGCTTGGCCCATGAGGTGTGGCAGCCTGTACCTTTTCACTCTTACTGAGATTTCTCATAAGCCGGGATGCCTCAAAGATAGAATATGTCACACCTTCGCTTGTTGGGATTGTCTCACTGTCCTACGATCCACTTTCTGTAGCCTATAGAATTCTCCTTTTAGTGAACGACCTTGGTTCCTTCATAGAACTGAAATCTATGAGCAGGGGCACTGTTAGAAGTTGTGGTTTCATCAAGGGGAATGAGACACAATGCAAAAGAAATGGCCAGACTTAATTGTGTCCTCTTCTAACGATACCACTCCCAGCGGTCTTTGATCCTCAGGGAAGTATGTTTGCCTTGGACCCAGCATTTGGCATTGATCTAAATGATTTCTATCGCAGGATTTATTGAAGAGATTAATAATCTCCCAGCTTGGTGAGAAATGCTGTGCTTTATATATAAGGTCAACAATCATTAAATTCCACTGGACATTCCTGAATAGGAAGAACAGCAGTGACAGATCTTTATCTTTGCTTATCTACCCAACGTAAACTGGACTCTCATGCTTGGAATGTCAGTACCCAGTGCTGAAACATTAATTAACTCTTTGCTAACATCATTCAAATTCTCTGGGGACATCTTATCATTCGTTTCTGTTAAAAATGTTTTAAAAACAACATCAATAGAAATCAAAAAGATATAAAGCTTACCCTTAATGACACCCCCCAATTATACTACTTTTATTTCTTGTAATATTATGTTGTAATTGAATGATGCCAGCAGATGCAAGATTCATGAGTTTTGCTCAGTTTTTAATCATATGAAACTTTTGATTAACAATCAATTTATTATTTCCACACCCCTGAACACAAATTATTTCTCTAAGGCTTTTTATATTAATCAGAGCTCATGTTGTAACTAACAGAAATCGAGTCCAAAACATCTTAAACTTTAAAAAAGGAGTTTTGGGCTTCCCTGGTGGTGCAGTGGTTGAGAGTCCGCCTGCCGATGCAGGGGACACGGGTTCGTGCCCCGGTCCGGGAAGATCCCACATGCCGCGGAGCAGCTGGGCCCGTGAGCCATGGCCGCTGAGCCTGCACGTCCGGAGCCTGTGGTCCGCAACGGGAGAGGCCACAACAGTGAGAGACCCACGTACCGCAAAAACAAAACAAAACAAACAAAAAAACAGGGAACCAGGATTGCCCATGGTGAATAATGAAAGATGATGGGGATCTGAATCTGAGAGATAAAATGGAGGTATAGAGAAGAGAAAAATGTTAAATATCTTGACAAGTTGAATATTCAGGGTTTAGTTGTAGATTAGAAGTTAAAAGTGAAGGAATAGAAGCAATCAAGGGAGAGAGAACAGGTATAAAACTACTTCTGGGCTTCCAACTTGATGAACTGCAGTCCATTCAGAGATAGGGAAAATAGAATGAGGAGCAGATTTTTGCTGGAGTTGAAGGGTGTTAAGGGACAGATATTCCAATATGGAGCATATCATCCTGCAATAAACTCAAGTGAAGACCAGCAAGCATCACCTGTCATCGGCTCAAACGCTCATGCAGAAGAGGGAACATGGGTGCTCTTCCTCTCAGGATGCTGCACGGGGACGTGCTTGGGCTGGGGTGCGGTTGAATATTCTGTAGGACTGGGATCCCATGGAGGGACCCTACTCTCATGAGGCTCTTCTTTTTACTTGTACAAAACTGAGAGCAACTTCATGGGAGAAATGAACATTTGGGGACAGAGGTCAGGTAGTCAGAGCTTACCACGCAGATCTGTGGAAGTGTATATCCAAGGAAGATTTTTGAAGTTTTATCTCATTGATAAAACCTGAAGTGTTTGGACTTTTAATTGATAGGAAAGGTGACTTTCTTTTAAGTCACAGGAGTAAAATACACCTGAGTGTTTGAGATGTGAGCCCCATCTCCTACTGCATAGAGCATTTCATACAATTTTTCATTACCATAAAATGAGGCAAGGTCCCTTCCTGACCAAGAGAGGTGCATAATTATATACTGGCAGAGGCTAATATAACAGGAAAGGTACTGGAAAAGCAATACACCTCAATTCAGTGACAGATTTACTGAGCCACATAACTTACCTGTGTTTTCATTTCTCCTTGTGGGTGATTAACTAGGGTGCCATGTTTAAAGTGTCACAATCATGTTTAACCACATTTGAAACATGACTGGTTACTACCCTCATCTCTTTTAGGAGGCAAATTAATTCTCTTTTCTCAAGCCCAGCTCCTGATACCAGCAGATATTGTGTGTAAAATGGGATACCAAGGAGACAGTATTTTCTTATTATGAAGCTAATAAAATGCAGTTTAGTATAAGCCCCATAATCACAGAGATTCCATGAAAAGTTCTTTTGCTTTTATTTTTGGAGAGTGGAATTTCCTTGTGTAAAGCTTACGGGGTTATTCCGAAAACTGATGGTGATTCATTCCTGTGTGTCAAACATTGTGCAACAGATAGCATAGGAAATGAGACTGACGTTCAATGTGAACATATGGAGATATGAAGATAAAGGCATATATAACTTGACATTGGATTTTTTTAAAGAACATTTGAATCACTTCACTTATAAAATTCTCTTCTCCTCTTTTTTAGTTGATATCCTTACTGCTCTAGAAAGTGGCAATGATATAGAGAGTATCACTGGTGAACCTCTAACCCCCAATGTCAACTCCTGAGATATGAGCAAAAGTCAAAAGACAAAGGAAGATAAGGAAGTACTGCTATAATGATTAACTCCCAAGCTTTTACTCAGAGTATAAATGGAGAAAAGAAAGCTCAATCTAGTTCTACTGAACACTATATGGCATTAAACAAAGGGGAACAAAGAGGTAAGTGGATAGTGTGGGTAACTACTGAAACGTGTTTGTCATTTCTCCCTGTCCATAACTCAGCTCTAAGGTGTCTTGGAAGTGTTCAGTCTCCAGATGATTGTTAATGAAGATGAGATACAGCTTAAAAGTAATGTCCCCCATTAAGAGGAATTATTTTAAGGGTGACATTTTTTTCCAACCCTTCCTTTCAAGTGGCCTTTTTTCCACATACGATTAGTAAGAGGCCACCCCACTGCCTTGGTGGCTGGTCTACAAGGATCCAACTGTTTTGTTTTCTTCCAGGCAATGTGTATTTTAGAACAAATTATAAAGTAGGAAATTTGTGAAGGTTTTGGAAATTCCAGAAGTCCAGTAAAGGAGACATTCCTAAGCCTTCCAAATCATAAATTATGTACATATTAAAACTACATAAATAAAATAACTTTATTTGGGTATTTGGATTGCATGCTCTTGAAAAGTCTCAATTTTGTTAATCTTCTAAGTTGTATGAAAGGCTATTTTAAAAAGGTTTTTTAAAAAATTTTTCATAGTGCTGTGATTCTCCAGCTGACAGATAGAATCAAAGCATAATTACCTTAATGTATTTTCTAGTCACTATTGAATCTCTGTCTAATTTCCACAATTATTGGCCTTAAATTCCAATACCAGTTCATACAGCCTTAGGGAATTTAAGCTAATCTTAATGTTCATCCAAGCAAGACAGAATTATGTAGATATTCTACTGGAAAAAAGTGTCCATAATACATTATAAAACTAAACTATGAGTTCTAATTGTCATGATTTGGGGTTTAATGGGCAACACTGCTGCCCTCTATTAGCAGATACTTAAAAACTTCATAGAAAATAAAAAGTGCATGGGTGTTCACATGAAAAATATCAAATATGTGAGCTGAAATTGCAGTGAAGGTGATTAACAACAAATTCAAGATTAGAGAGCTCACACAAAAACCATCATTGCAAGATCATATTTATCTTATAAAGATTTCCCATGTAGAGAAAGAAACCAATTAAGCATGCATAACAGGTTAAATTGTGTCTCCCCACAACTTCCTATGTTGAAGTCCTAACCCCTAGTACCTCAGAATGTGATTTGATTTAGCAATAGGGTCATTCCAGATGTAATCAAAGTTAGGATGAGGTCATACCACAGTAGTGTGGGTCCCTAATCCAATATGACTTATAAAAAAGAAAAGTTTAGAGGCAGACACACTCACAGGTAGAACACCATGTGAAGGTGAAAGCAGAGATTGGGGTCATAAAGCAGAAACTAAGGACTGTCAAAAATTTCCAGTGAACCACCAGAAGCATGGAACAGATTACATCCCTCATAGTCCTCAGAGGAACCACCCCTACCAACATTTTGATTTTGGATTTCTAGCCTTTAGAACTGTGAGGCAATACATTTCTGTTGTTTAAATAGAACTTTCACAGCTTGTAGTGCTTTGTTGTGGCAGCCCCAACAAATACAGCATGCTTTTGAAATTAAAGACTCACACCTACATTTTCTGAAAACAGTGAGAGAGTTTTCCTGGTCTTCTCTGTGTCAATTTGTCTATCCCTTTAAATCAGGAGTCTCTAAGTGTGCCAGGAAGAGTCACGTAGCTCCTCTGAAAGATGTCATAAAATCCAGCTCTCTTCAGGAATATGAGTTTGTAGTGAACTAGAAAATGCAGTTAGAGAAAGTGTGATGCCAATATTTCCAGTGTCCTGGGACTAGTGGCTTCTGGCCATAATGCTGAATTTGAGCTTGGGTGATTTTTATACCACAACCCTTCTCTGTGGCCTACAGGCATTTGAATTCAAAATCTGAACATGACAAGAATTCTATCAGTATGGGACATGGAGAGGAGATTATATAATGAGAAATAAATATTAGGCTGGCCTAAAGTATCTTTTCACTAACATTGAATTCCAGAAAGCAACAAGGAAACATTGCATCATTTTGATGGAAAAGTATGTGATCCTCACATTTCATATATAGTGAATTGTTCATACAACTAGAATATGAAGGTATAATGCCAATGAATAAAAAAATCTCCAAAAAATTGGTAATGCTTGTGGTAGATTGTATTTTCCAATGACACATGCAACAATATTGCCTCTTGAATATAGGTGGGATTTTGACTTGCTCGTAACTATTAAGTGCAATGAAAGTGATGCTGTGTGAATCCTGAGGCTAAATCATGAAAGATGATACAGCTTCTGCCTTGTTAATTGGGACTTTGGCCTTGGAACTCTTTGATAACGTATAAGAAGTTTGACTCACCTGAGCCGTCCTTGCTGTGAGGAAGCCCAGGCCACATGGAGAGGCCATACAGGCGTTCCAGCTCAGAATGTCATTTGAGAGTTCTAGACTGAGCTGACATTTGAATTGCCAGACGCGACTTCAGATGATTTCAGTCCTCAGCCTTTGAGTTTGCCTAGCTGAGGTTTTCAGAAATGTGGAACAGGAAGAAGTCATCTGAACTGTGTCATTTAAAATTCCAAACCATAGAACTGGTGATAAAATAAAATGGTTCTTTTATGACATTAAGTTTCACAGTGTCTTGTTATGTCACAATAGTAACTGGAAAAGTAGCTTGGTGAACATTGCTTCTTGTGCAGAAGTCCCATATGTGTGCTTTGAAATGTTTTTTTCTCTTTAATCTACGGTCTTGCTGGCAAGCAATGTATTATTTAGGAGCTATTTATTAACCTTGGAGGAAAAAAGAAAACATTTCTGATTTGTTCTTCCTTCTTTTAAGAGGGGTTTCAACAGTTCACTACTCTTGAGGGTCTCTCTCAAAGCCTCAACTTTTAAGACCTAAATCTTCATAGATACAATCATGTCCTTCTCTTAAGCAAAAAATGTACACTTTTATATACATTTATGTGTTACTTATTTACTATTTTGGCATAAAAACTTTCTTTTTATTTTCTCAAAAATATAACTTAAATTAGACTACTGAAAGAAAACTGTTATTAATATTTTAAGATATCTTATGTAATTTTCTCAAGTTTTCTTAATACATAAGTAGTTTAGGATTTTAGGTCTCTTGGTTTAACAAAGTGGCTTTGCTACTATTAATGTCTAGGAATGTTAGGTCATTTTTACTAAAAATGTGTTTGGTTGGAACTTAGAACATGAAATATGGTGTTCACCATTGGTTTTCAAGTTTTTCTCTTATTATTTTAGATGTAGGGCGCTGGTATTATATAGATTTCTTCCTTAGTGCTTGAGGCACATGAGAGAATATCCAACATTTGGAGGCATTAAGGAGAAATTAGAGGAAGATGTTTGTTTTTAAGCCTTGAATTTTCTTTGTGTATACAAATATAGTCATTAAATAAAGTTCTCTTTCTTTATTGTAACCAATTTCCTGTCTATAGTGGCATACCTCTTTTACCTTAGAAGTTGTATTCACTGCCCAGACTTACATTCTAGGAAGTCCAGGACAGTCAATGGTAACTATTAGTTAACTATTAGGTAACTATTTTATTGCTATTTACAGATGACCTCAGACGTTTACTTCAGTCTCTTTACAGAGTACAGGATACTAGTACAATTACATTGTGTTTACGTCATTGGGAGTTCTTGAGAAAAGGCTTTATCTGTCTCGTGTCAACAGATGATTTTCCCCAATAGGAAGGATACTTAGATCAGAAAGAAATCTCAATTTCCAGGGGGCCAATGCCTGAACCTGATTAAAATCGCCTGTGATGATGTTGGGCTTATCAGGGATCTGAGGAGTAGTAGAGGTGGTCCCATTAAGTAGATGAGCCAGCAGAAAGTGTTTTCACAGTGGTGGGTTGTTTTCTCTGTGCTTTAAGGCCATTCTTACCTTGTGTGTAGGGCAGATCTGCTGAAAGTTAAGTAGATTTTAACCACCAGGTTGTAGATTATGGCACATTACTTTTGGGTCAATTGGCAAGATCTCTCACATTTGTGAGCTCACACTATTATTTGCAATAATCTAGTTTCCTACCATCTAAGGTTTTGTGATTCATGGTGTGGTTTATGGAATAGTAACTTCAGTGTTACATGAGAGCTTGTTAGAAATGCAGAATTCCAGGCCCATCTCAGACCTACTGAATCAAAGATTTCCTTTGAACAAGGTCCCCAAGTGATCCCCCACGCACATTAAAGTTTGAGGTACACTGCTCTGAGACAGGGAGTCCTTGCAACTGAATGGGCACAGCACTATAACACTGAGAGTCCATGTGTCCACTCCTATGTATGTGTGGAGAATCAATTGGGGATTTTTCTGTCTTAATTAGTATTTAACGATATGACACTGATGGGTGCTTATTCTGTAAAATCATTGGGATGGTAGTCCCACACTTCTAAATATTTAACAACAGTGCCCTTCATTTTCATTCATTTTTTTAAAAAAGGCATAGTACTTGAAGAGGTGTATGCAAACCAGGAAATGGTTATATACTATTGGGCAGTGTATAAAATTTCAATCTTCTGAATGTGTTCATGTGTGTATGTATTTGTATAAAGAAATGTGGATGAACTTGCTTCAGCATGATGGCTCTGATCCCCTCAGCATGGTTGGTGAATTAGTGTGACTTTCAGTTCCTTCCAACTTAATTTTCCAGATTTTACAAATTTTCTACCCCAAGTCCTTTCAATCCTTTTATTTAGTCAACAAATATTGTGTTGGCCAAAAAATCCATAACATCTTATGGAAAAATCCAAACGAAATTTTGGCCAACCCAATATTTATGTACCAGGTTATGTCTGGTTAGAAGACAGAGGCTAGAGAAAAGGAGACTCTCTAGGGATCATGATGTAGCAAAGGAAGGGAAAAGGTCAAGTGGGAAGTTTCCAGGTCAAGCCCAGTGGAGGGCTTCCTTCCATGGATTCGTCTCATTCTTGTGTCTCCTTGTTACTGTGCACAAGCTTCAGCTTTGCTTGAGCTTTCTTTTCTCTGGATGTTATGCACACACTTGTCACTGAATCCAATTTTGTCCTTGAACACAAACACAAATTAATCAATATATTGAGTTGGCCAAAAGTTTTCTTCATTTTTTTCTGTAAGATGGCTCCAGTAGCACTTAGTTGTCTTTAACTTCATTCGAAACAACCTTGTTAGATTGTATTGTGAGAGCTGTCATATCAGCATCTATTTAAAAAAAGACATCAAAATTGGTGAATTTTTGTGTTGAAGATGGAAGAAATAGCAATATTTTCAGCATATTATACTTTATTAACTCTCAAGAAAGGTAAAAACACAAGTGAAATGCAAAAGAAGATTTGTGCAGTGTATGGAGAAGGTGCTGTGACTGATTGTGGTTTGTGAAGTTTTGTGCTGGAGATTTCTCTCTGGACGGTGCTCCATGGTCGTTGGGTGGACCAGCCTGAGAGCAATCAAATCGAGACATTTCTTGAGAACACTAAATGTTATACCACGTGGGAGATAGCTGACATACTCAAAATATCCAAATCAAGCATTGAAAATCATTTGCACCAGCTTGGTTATGTTCATCGTTTTGATATTTGGGTTCCGCATAAGTTAAGTGAAAAAAACCTTCTTGACCGTATTTCCACAGGTGATTCTCTGCTTAAACATAACAAGAACATTCTGTTTTTTTAAAAAAATTGTGACAGGTGATGAAAAGTGGATTCTGTGCAATAATGTGGAATGGAAGAAATCATGGGGCAAGTGAAATGAACCACCACCAACCACACCAAAGGCCAATCTTCATCCAAAGAAGGTGATGTGTATATGGTGGGATTGGAAGGGAGTCCTCTATTATGAGCTCCTTCCAGAAAACCAAACAATTAATTCCAACAAGGACTGCTCCCAATTAGACCAACTGAAAGCAGCACTCGACGAAAAGCGTCCAGAATTAGTCAACAGAAAGCGGGTAATCTTCCATCAGGATAATGCAAGACCTCATGTTTCATTGATTACCAGGCAAAAACTGTTACAGCTTGGCTGGGAAGTTCTGATTCATCCACCATAGTCACCAGACATTGCACCTTTGGATTTCCATTTATTTTGGTCTTTACAAAATTCTTGTAATGGAAAAAATTTCAATTCCCTGAAAGAGCTCCACAACCCTCCTCCTTTACCCTGTCTTTAAAAATCGTTCCCTGAAAGCAATCAGGAAGTTTGGGTCTTTGAAGCACTAGTTGCCTTGACTCCTTGCTTGGTGTCTTGTAATATATGCAGCACTTTCCTTTACCACATCCTGACATCAGAAGATTGGCTTTATTGCCCTCAAGAAAGTGGACCCCAGTTTGGTTTGGCACCATGAGCAACCAAAAGAGAATGATTATACTTAGACATTAGTTCTCTGGGATCCCCAAATTTGTGTTCTTCACTGTCATGAGGGGATAGTTACTCAGCAAACTTCTGCTTCAGGTCCCTACTTTTTAAAAATAAAGTTTCCTCCTTGAGCACCTTCACCTCCTACCACTTTTGGTCACCTCCACCCCTTCATAGTGTGTGGCTTGATCTGGGGGAAGATGTTAGCTTGTGCAGAGAGATTACAGGGACTTCCTGCTCTGCCTCCTCCCTTCCTCCTGCCCTTGTCTTCCTTCTCTTTCTTTCCCCTGTTCTTCTTTTGTTGTTGTTGTTCTTCTTCTTCTTCTTCTTCTTAATAGGGATGGCAATTGAAATCTTTGATATGTTTTAACACCCATGATCTTTTCCTATTTTTCAGTACTTTTTTTCCTGACAATATTACTGCTAAGAACTCAGAAATACAAGAATTTCCATTTTAAATTTTTCTGTAAATAGATTTAAATCTATCTTTAAGCCTGTATCTTACTTTTCTGGTAGAAATTAAATTTCACCCATTATTAAGGTGCCTTCTCTTCCCATGGGCATGTACCACAGTATTGGGATGTCTCTGTGGGATTACTCGTTATTTCACACTTGGTGAGACCACCTTTGTTCCAGTGTGAATAGCTCCTAGCATCAGAAGTCACTGAAGCATGGACATCTGGGGGCTGAGTTTCCATCAGCCTGGGGGCACCCTGGGGGCATCTCTTTGAAATCTTGAGGTCTTGTTGCCTCCCCTAGATACTGCCTCTGATAGTAATTAATGCTTCCATCTTCCACTACATAGAGACGTCTTTATAATTTTGAGTAATCTCTTCCTTTTCTTCTTTTCATACTCAGCTATGATCATTCTTCCCTACAGTTGCCCTCCAAGGTTCTCACCCTTTTTATCTCCCTTTCTCAGTGGGAAGCATTATCTCTTCAATGAGCTTAATCATTTAGAAGGAAAGAAAGAGCTCTCCTCTTCAAGCATCAACTATTTTCTGCCCTGCAAAAATCTCGAGGCAAGGAAATATAATGGCCAGGCCACATACTTGAGAAGGGTAAAGGAAAAAAAAACCATGAGTTAATTATATTCTAATACACTATCCTGAAACACAAATGATAGAAATGATTCCTGAAGATAGCCACAGTGCATTTTTGAATAACTCACCTCTGGGTTGAAAAGGCATTTGTAAAATTCTTTAGCCTCCTTTAGACAACTAACTTTTAGAGTTAAACTTTCCTATGTTAAACTTCTCAACTCTATCACTTTATAATTCTGAAATCTTGGATCTCTGAGGTGAGCACTGTGATGTGCCTCCCAGAATCCCCCTCAGTGAAGGATCTGTTACCTCAACTTGGGAGTGCTTTTTGCAGACAACCTTCAGCCGTCAGCCTCTCCAGGGCTTGCCTCCACTGCAAAAAGCCTCCTCACCCAAGGTCATACCTTTCCCTGGGGTGGTCCACAGTCAGTGACTGATTGATGCTGAGATGAAAAGGCTTGGCCATACTAGCCCAACTTTGGATGACTCTGAAAGGCATTCTAGCTCCAGAGTTCTCCCTGGTTGGTTGAGGCTGCCATTGAAGCTGCATCACAGCTCCACTTCTTCCTCTCCCTCTGCCCACTACTTCACCCTCCTCTCCCTTTCACTAGTGTAGATTGCAAGGGTGCTCCTTAATAAACATCCGGCCTGCAAAACTCCATCTCCAGTCTGCTTGTCAACCTGCAACACTTTTTAAACTCAACTTCTTCACCTGTATCACAGAGCTATTGTAAAGATTACATGAAATAGTATATGTCTTACTATAGTGCCTGACATATTATAAGTCCAATACATGGTGGAAACTACAATTATTGTTCTCCCAAAATCATTTTGCTAACTGATATTCTCAACCACTCCTCTTTCTGTATTTCTAGTCGGATCTAGTCAAATCAGAATACACAAATAGAGAGCATCTTTGTATTCAATAGTGAAAAGAGAGTCTATAAAACCAGACCAAGAGGATAAAAATTCTCTCTTTCCTTGCTATGGTTGCTGGATTTCTCTATTGACCATATGTTGCAACATTTCTGCAAACAATGGCTTGAATTGTATTCTTCTGAACTAAAGTAGGGAGTTCTAACTGTGACACAACACTTGCTAAAATGTTTTCATTTTGGTGCCAAGACATCTTTAGAAAAAATACTGTGTATACCTTAATTTTGTCAAAATGGAGGTATCTATAGATATTTACAAAGAAGTGGGTAACTGAGAATAGAAATTCCAATATCTGAATATGTTTTTTGTTTAACCACCCTCTTTGAAAGTTCCTCGGCCCACTGTAATGCCCTGAATTTGACTGTTTCAGATTAGCTCCCTTCCTTCTTCATGACAGGATGAGAATATAGATATAGCTTATTGTTCTCCAATTTAGTGTGCCTGACAATTCACTTAGGAACATATTGAAAATGTCAGGATAATGGTGCTGCTCTCATAGGTTCTGACTCAGTGTGTTTGAGTTGTCAGGAATGTGCATTTTTTAGCAAGTGCCCAGGTAGTTTTGATGCTCGCTGTGAGAAACAATTGCATAGCAAATGGCTCGATTAATTTCCATTCAATCCGGAGAATAAAGAAGAGGGAATAAGTCTAATTTGCCACACCTAGGATTTCAATTAGCATCCTGTGGAATCCACATGAGACACTCTTGAAAACATTCAAACAATCATCCCTGTTCCAGGCTAAACTTGCCATGACACCCTTATCATTAGGTGAATTTTTAATGTTGTGAAGCATGGCTTGACCTAGGATACAGCACTTACTTGTTTTTTTCTTTCCTTACCTCAATGACTGCTCTTTCTCAGTGTTGGTTGGGTTTTCCCAGCCTCTGTCGGTGGCTCCCAGGACTCAAACCTTGGTCTTCTCACTCCCTAGGTCATTCATTCTCATGACTTTAAAAAACATCCATTGAATAATAATTCCAATTTTGATTCCTTGAGCTTCAGATTCATATATCTGTCTACTGAGTAGCTCTACTTGAACGCAGAATAGGCATTCCAAATTTAATTTGTCCAAAACTGAGATCTTAATTTTTGTCTCCCCAACAATTTATCCCCTTGACTCATGTATCTCAGCAAATAGTAACTCAATTCATCTATTATCTCAGGACCTTAAAATCATTTTTTACTTGTATTTTTATCTCCCTCAGGGTCCACATCAAATGCAACAAACCTGTTGGCTATACTTCCAAAATGTATTTGTTATCCAAGACTGGATTTCCGTAGACTGTACTTTTCACTGCTTTCATTGCTATTACCCCGAACAAAGCCATTACTATTTACTGTATGAATTCCTTTCTGGATCTTCTATTCCTGCCTTCCCTACAATATATTCTCAACAGAGCAGCCAAAGTGATACTATTAAAACATGTCTGGTCATACTAAGACCCTTTAAAATTTTCCAACTCACTTGAGGAGGAGTAAAATCCATGCCCCTACCATGTGTCTTAGTCTGCCTGGGCTGCCATAACAAGATACGAAAGGCTTGGTGACTTAAACAACAAAAATTTATTTTTTCATAGTTCTGAAAGATGGAAGTCTTGGTGGGGAGCAGCATCATCAGTCTCTGGTGAGAATCCTTTCTCTGGTGAGAAACTTTCTAGTTCTCAAATGGCCACTCATTTCACTGTGTATTCACATAGCAGAGAGAAAGAACAAGCTCTCTGGTATCGCTCCTTATACGGGCACTAATCCATCTAAACCTAATATAGCAGAGAGAAAGAACAAGCTCTCTGGTATCGCTCCTTATACGGGCACTAATCCATCTAAACCTAATTACCTCCCCAAAGCCTCACCTTCTAATATCATCACGTTGGGGGTTAAAACTTGAACATACAGATTTTGGGGGGACACACACATTCAGTCCATAACACAGCATACAAGACCCTTCACAATCTGGACCTTGACCTTATTTCCTACATCTTTTTTTTTTTTTTTCACTCATTCAGACCTAACCATCTCTGTATCTTTGCTCTTCCTCGAACCTTCCCAGGCATGGGCCTACCTTGGGGTCCTTGCACTGGTTATTTCCTTTACCTTATATGGCCAAAAGTTTCATTCCCTTACTTTATTCAGGCATTTGCTCAACTGTCCATTCGTCAGAGATGACTCACCTTAGCTAAAGTGCACCAGGAACACACCTCTACTCAATGTTGGGTTTCTTGGCTTGTTGCAGTGGGAGAGGCGGCACGCCATGGTGAGCTGTGTGGTGTACCAGGAAGAGTGTGTTGGAAGAAGACTATCACAAGGCTCAAGTTCCTGCTAGGTCATTTAGGGGAGGAGTCAATGAAGCATTGTTTTGCTCTGAGGCTGTCAGAAAATGAGGGCAATTTCATAATTGGGCACCTTAACCATTTTTAGCTAAGAGGAAGGTAGTGAGGCTAAAGCTGTAATTGCAAAGGGTCAGCAAGAATTAGCTATTATTCATATTAGTTTGATGACGGGGAGGTTTGGTTATTTTTGTAATTTGCACAGTGTTCTTGTTTTTATCTGTGCTCAGACATGATTACTATTTGGTCTTGTTTTGCTCTTGCTCTAATAGAATTACAACAGTGGTCTTATCTGGTTTTAGTTTTCTGTAAAATTGTTTATGTTCAGCAAGAAGACACTGTGGCCATTTCCAGGTTGATAGCAGTCAGGGGCTTTTTTTTTTCATACTCAACCTGAAACACGACTTCTCATTGTTTCTCTCCTCTTATACTACTTTATTTTTATTTCTTATTTTTCTTCTTCACACATGTCACTCACCACCATAGTACAGCAAACATATCGTTTATTTGTCCATTATCTGTACTCTTCTACATGTAAATTCCCATGAAAGTCGGTATTTGGATTCACTTGTTTCATCCTCTGTACCTTTTTATCCTCCCAGATATAATAGATGTTCAATATGTATTTGCTGAATGTATTTGCTCAATAACTTTATAATTTTCACAAACACACATTAAAGTCAAATCAATATATAAAACAGCCAAAAGATGAACAAACATCATCTTCATAGTGTATGAAGTTAAATATAATTCAGATGTAAATAAAAGCACAATGAACAGATGGTTACCAAATGACATGTAGTAATGAATGCTGTATTACTATAAAGCATGGCGTGATGTTTACAACAATCTTCAAGTATTTGACTATCTTTTACACAAAGTAGAACTAGCTTTGTTTCATCTCTGTAAGAAAAATTGGGATTAACATAGATATAAAAGTAATTCCCCAATTGGGCGGGCTGCTAAAGATAGACTAGTTAATAGATATGAATGAATTATTATATAACTTTTAAGAAAAAATAAAAAGTACTAATTTGATAATATACATTCATATTTTTTCACACCTGTACAATAAAGTTTTCTTTGAATAATTCTCATAAGTAAGTGAAAGGGAAGAAACTTACTTTTATGAATTATACACATACCCTATTTAAGGCCACTGCTCATATTACTTTGCTAATATGCTGCTTATCTTTAAAAAGATGTACTGTGTGCATGTGTGAGTACTCAACCACTATGTGTGTATACATTCCTCACTCACCACCCGGTGAGCTGATTACTAGTACAGCAAACAGAACTGAAAACCTCCTGCAAATATTGCCAGCCAGTGAATGCTCAGGGATGCTGTCTGGAGAGTGGCTGGGTCAGCGTGCCCTCAGTCATGAAATTAGCTTTGGTTAGAATTTCTGCAGCCAGAGCTTCCTAAAATATTTCCTCTTTATTTTTATTTTCCTCTTGAGATCTCATTATTATTTCCCTTTAGAGGAAATAGGTCATATTGACCTGTTGTAAAAATTGAAAGCACAAGATGTTAACATTTGAGGAAGTGAAAAAACTAAAGCTTCTATACTTCTAAGTTCTATGTCTCTACGGTCAGAGTTAATGGAAGAACAAATATATCAGATCAGCCAAATCCAATAGTAATAATACATACTAGCCCTCACTTATTGCCACTGTGTATCAGCTAATGTGCTAAATGCTTTATACTCAGTCTCCTTTAATTCTTACAACACTGAGATTTATAATTCCCATTCTAGAGAAAAAAAACCCAGAGGATGAAAGATATCAAATTTCACCTTATAATTAGCAAAGTAGGCATATAAACTGTGGTAGACAGAACAACAACTCCTCAAAGAAGTCCATGTTCTAATCTTCAGAACCTGTGAATATGTTACTTTACATGGCAAAAGGGACTTCACAGATAAGATTAAGTTAAGGTTTTTGAGAGGGGAAGATTATCCTAAATCACAGGGTAATCATAAGGGTCCTTATACAAGGGAGGCAGGAGCATCAGAGTCAGGGAGTAGATGTGACCACAGAAACAGAGGTTGGAATGATGTGCTTTGAAGATGAAGGAAGAAGCCATGAGCCAAAGAATGAACATGGTCTCTAAAAGCTGGAAAAGGCAAGGAACAGATTTTCCTTTAGGGCTCCCAGCAGGAACACAACCCTTCTGACACCTGGATTTTAGCCTTGTAGACCCATTTCAGACTTCTGGCCTCTGGAACTATAAGATAGTAAATTTGTGTTGTTTTATACCATTAAGGTTGTGGTAATTTGTTACAGCAGCAATAGGAAGCTAATACATAAACTAAGGTCTGTCGCACCCCTCTGCTATATTGCCATATGATAAGATGTGTATTTTAGCTGACTCGCTAACTGGTTGGTTACCTCTGGCAAATTAGGCTGAAGGACAGCAATAATCCCCCTCTAATTAATGTAGGTCATATCGCTTCTGCATATTTGGAAATTACTTCATGAAACATGATCTTAACATGTATCTTAACATGTATATGTCAAGGAAGTGTATTCTTTCAATGAGTTGCTCCACATGAAGTTATTTGTGTGCTCTGTCCAAAATAGATCATTAATTTGTTTAAGAAGGAGTAATAAGCAATTTTAATATTAATTAAATTTAATTTAATAAATTTAATTAATATACAATCAGTCATCTGATTGTACTTATTATATAACTGCTTAATCTGCTAGTTTTAACATGCATGTTGACTTGTCCACTCAAGTTAATCTCTTTGTGTGTATGTTTTGAAAAGTATGAAGGTGAAAACTCAGCTATAGTTAATCCATCATCAAAATAGATTTATAAACCAGGATAATTATAACTCTTTATCAGCAATCTTCCTTTAGCAGGTATCTCATTATGGGATCAACAATTTTCCCCCCAAATGCTAGTTTGTCTGGTAAGGTGATCTGAGGTGAATTGTCCATCTTTAAAGGAGAGAATCACAGTGTGTTAGTTTCTCTTCCACATCAAAAAGTGAAGTTTGACAAAGATGGAAACTTTCTGAAGGAAGATGATAAATGTTCCCATGCTGGGAATGCCTCCTTTCATTTACCAAATATTTACTGAGTATCTACTAAGTGTTGTAGGAGCTAAGATTACACTGCTGGGAAAACTAGACAAAGAGTGGGGTTTACTTTCAAGTGTTCAAGATAAAAAAAATAACAGTAACATAAGGATCAGAAGAAGTTCCATGAAGAAATAATAGTAAAATTGAAAGTGAATATGCTGTGAGACCAATATTTGGTTCTAACACCCAGAACAGAAGAAAAAGTGGAGAAATAATTGTCTCAGGGTTAACGCACTTAATTATGAATGAATAATTTGGGGGAGTTTAGATCTTATTTAGAGCAAAAGGAGAAAGACCATTAACTACAGATCATGCATATTGGCTCATCTGTTTATTTGACACAAGCATTCACTAATATTCTTTTCACCATAAGCCCCTCTGTACCAAAGACTGGATCTCACAGGGACAATGGCAGGAGACAAACACTTCAACATAACACTCTGGATTTGTCTTGTAGCACCAGAGAATGAGTGCTTGTCTTGCTGTATCTTTTAGACTATACCACACAAGTTTCTACTGAACGTTGCCATTGGATGTGGCGTGTCCAAGAAAAATATCATCACCTCAGAAGTTGGCTTTGGTTGTTTGATCATCATTACTCCATCTTTTGGCACCATTGGGGCTAGTTATTATCTTTCAAAGGTAAGCTCATTTGAGGCATTGGAAAATACATTCTCAACTTCCAAGTAGAGTTTTATGTCCCCCTGATCTGAACAGCATTATACTGAATATCTGGAAAAGAAGTGTTGCTTGATTTAAACCTTGCCTCATTGTCTGTAGGTAAAATCTCAGGTTATTTATGTATCTCTAAAAAATATGAGTAACAACCAGAGTTGATTTGTTTTCTATTAATACTCTTTAATAATATAATCTAAGGCATTTTGGAGGGTTGCCTGACATTTCACCATTAAGCAGCTTACTAATAAGGATTTTGTGTATAAGGGTACTGCTAAGTGGTCTGCTTACTGGGAGTTCCCTGGAAATAACTGAAGATCAAATATAAGCCTGGTCTTACATAAAGGCGTTAAGGAAATACTTTTTCTTTTCTTGGTCTTTTATGCTCTTTTAAAATTGGCACTGTCTTCCCTCTTTGGGAGAGACAACAGTTTATTTCCTTTTATCGTAAAGAGGTAGGAATCATCCTAGTACTTCTGCCTGAACTTATGATTCAATAATCTCTTTGAGGGTTTGACCCATTAGCAGTAATGATCTCTCGAGGTCTTCTGGTGGGGTTAGGAGGACAGAGGGGAGGGATCTCTGTTCCTTTTATTGTTGCACTCAGACAGAATTTAAGGCCCATGGCAAAGTCCAAACACAATCTTTTTTTATTATCTTATGGAGGACAACATAGGGCAAGTTTTCCCTTTGTCTTTTTATGTTAAAATTTCATTCATGCGTGCATACATTCACTTATTCAATAAATACTCTTCTGAGCACTAGGGATATAGCAGTGGATAAAATTAGACAAATCTTTGACCTCATGGAGATTACATCCCGATGAAAATGTTCTTTTCACAGGGAATTTGCTGATTTTACATATTCATCTATTCTTCTTCCTTACTGCAGATATGTGACATGTCATTTGGAAGAGCCCAAAGACCTTGTATAATTTTACTTAATCCCATCTTGTTTTCTGGGAGAGGGGAAAAATTATTACATGGGATTGTCAGAGAGATTTTAGGCCCCAAATAGAGGATATGCCCAAGGATTTTTCTACAACAGAGACTTTCCTATTTACTTCCTGTATTTACTCAGAATTCTGATTGCAGGAGACAGAAATCAAAACCAAATTAGCCAAGTATAATGGGGAATTCAGTGCCTGGAAGAATTGGGAAGGGAATGCTAGGAGTAGAACATTGGGGGACACAGAAGCTGCAAATAATGCTGAACTCTCTCTCTCTGTTTCTCTCTGTCTCTGTCTCTCTCTCTGGCCTCCAGACTCTGATTCTTTCTGTACCTTAGTCTCATTCTATCCTTATTCAGACAGGCTTTCTCCAGGTGTCTCTCATGGATTTGTTGTGATGTCTTACACAGAGAGGCATACTTTACCTCTTGAGAGGGGGGCAACCTTCAAATGAAGGAAATCTCTATACTCTGAAGAAAAGAAATCATGGCCTCAGAGAGCTGTAGGATTATATCATTTCTGCTCAGTGATCCTAAATTGTGCATAAAATACATGTGTACCAAAGTGCCTATCCCTAGGACAGATCATGTGATCATGCCCACATGAAGTTGGGAAGGCAGGCACCGTTCCCAGAGCAAAGGATACTGTTCCCTAATGGGAATGGGATACTGGGAAGAAGTTGCCAACTTCCTCCTGCAGTCTCTCTGCTCAGTTGAGCTCATGGGCAAGGATCATCTCTGTCCTCAAGTGTATGGGAAAAGGTTGGTCCTTTTTCACCTTGGTGCTTTTCAAAATACAAGTCTATGAAGATGGATTTCCACTCTTTCCTCAATACCTGGGACAGTGCATGGCACATGGTAGCTAACAAAAGTTGGCTGACTGAATGAGCAGGAAACTACTAGAGGATATTGTCCATAAAAGATAAAGTAAAGCAAGAGAGAAGGAGACACAAAATCTGAGAAACAGGGGATCCAGTATAGAATGGAGAGGATAGAAATTCCCAATATGACAGTAAAGCAGCAGACCTTGAGTTAACCAACTTACACTGGTGCAGATCAGAAGGCTTGGAGAGAGACTATAAGAAGAAGATGGAATTTGTAGACTACAATGTACTTAATGTTCGAATACATAGAAAGAAGATTTGCAATAGTCAGAGAAGAGTTTGGATAAAAATAGTGATAAATACACAGAAAAAGTGACCAAGGAAGTTAGCAAGGTATACCCTGGGGATTTCAAAGAACTTGAAAACAAAAAGACATGAAAGCAAGAAAAGGTGCTCAAGGCATATGAAATGGCTCCATGTCAATAACATCTGCATCATCATAACAAGGTAAATAATGAATAGTGATTCATGCAAACTTTTAAATAACCACACTAGGAGGACAGAGGCACAGCTCTATGCATGTATATGGTGGGACTGTGTGTAGTGTATGAGAAAGCACTAAGTTGTTAACATCCACAATAGATGGATGAAACCAATATTCAGGGCTTAATACTGAAAAATCAAGAAGTATGAAAGTAAGCACATTTTCTTATGGCATGGAAATAAATACAAAAATAATCAGTTAAACAAGATGAAACAGATTGTCTCTTTGGCATAAGAAACATGGTTGGGGGAACAGGAAGCAAGCCTTATGTAACTGTGTGACTCTCTAACTATGTGCATTAACTTTAATAAAAACTACATTAAAACTACCTATAATAACTTTTTCCATGTGTTGGCAGCGTTTGATACCAAAATATTAACTGATAATTTTCTATTCCTCTTCTTGTCCTCCCTCCTTTCTCCCACACAGAACAAAAATGTTTTCTACTTTGTAAGGTAAGAGTCCTAGAAACCTCTCAAGCCTTTCTTCTCCAAATGAATGACTATTCATGAGTTTCAGGTAGTAGGACAGCTAGTGAGGAGACAGTTTGAGGCAACTCTCAGTGCTCCTCCAAATATTCCTCATGGCTTACCACCTGCCTGAGCTACTTCTAGTAAGGTAGACTTCCCCAGAGAGCTGTAGAAGGGTGGGCAATTTTGAGATTGATTCTGCTCTGGTCACTCTATTCCAAAAGCCTTGTGTAGCCCAGAGGTCTTGAGATGTTAAAGTGGCCATTTCTAGTCTAAGTGTCTTGTTATTCATCTCCAGTCAGGCTTGATAAGCTCCCTATAGTGAGGAAATGTTGCCTGCACTCTTTCTTAATAAAGGTGCTTAGAACAACTGGTCACCCAACTTCTTGTCTGTGGAGAAAGCATAAGATAGAAAATCCATCTGAGAAATGGCAGATGTACATGGAACAGTCTTTGTTGTTTCTGAGAGCACAGAGTTTCCCTGCTTATGTATCGTAGTGTATTATTTTACTATTGCTGCTGGGACAAATCACCATGATCACAAATCACCGTAAACTTAGTGTCTAAAATAATACAAAATTTTTATCAGTATGTTAACAGTTCTGGAGGTCATATATCTGGCATGGGTCTCACTGGGCTAAATCAATTTACCAAGAAGGCATATTCATTTCTAGAGGCTCTAGGCATTTACTTGCTCATTCAGGTTGTCATCAGAATTTAGTTACTTGTGATGGTGGGGCTGAGATTTCCATTTGCTTGTTAGCTGTTGAAGGCCATTCCTAGATTCTAGAAGATTCTCACATTCCTTGGCTCATGGCAATGTTCCTCCACCTTCAAATCCAGCAATGGCACGTCAAGCACCTCTCATGTAATGTCTCTCCCTGACTCTCCCTCTGTCCTCTGACCTTGCTTTCTTTATCATCTCTCTCTCTGACACCAGCCAGGAAAGATTCTCTACTTTTTAAGGACTCCTAAGGCCTTTAAGGCCAGATAACTCAGGAAAATCTTTCCATCTCAAGGTTCTACATGTTAATCACATCTGCAAGGTCCCTCTTGCCATGTAAAATAGTATATTCACAGGTTCTATGTATGAGGAGGACATGTTTGGGGGCAATTATTCTCCCTACCATACTCAGCTTCAGGGCAGAATTAAGAAGATGAGAAGAATGAAGGAGGAGAAGAAATACAGCTGCTGCTGCAGCTGTATGTGTGGATCTGTGTCTGTGTGTAATGCATGCAGCTGTGTGTTTATGCCTGTGTATTGTGTGTTTTAACACATGAAGTGGTGTGTGTACAAACATGCCTATGTATAGGTTGTCATTATGAATAGATAACTACCTTTTTAAACTTGCAGTCATATGAACAAAAACTTTAATAACAAAAGATTATAAACATGTTGATGGTGCAAAGGATAGCCTCCTTTCCCTCATTCTTTCTTCTTCAAATTCACTGGACTCCAATTCACAGTGCGGGCATAGAGATATTAATTACAAGCCATTCTTGCTGGGTCCAAATGTGAAGAAAATAATCTTTATTCCTACTTCTAGATGCAAGAGTTCTAAATTAAGACTATTAAATGGGCCACTTTCTCTGAGTTGAATTTTCTGTGGAGGAAAAAGCTTCAATGATTTAATTGGTTGTTTAGTGGAATAAGGAGTGTTAAACTGCTAACTCCATGGAGACATAGCCTTTCTATACAGCTTTGGAAAGTGTCTTGAATATAAAATAAAACTTTGTTATACTAGATTGCCACTGATTCAAAGTCTAAGATTATTTGAATAGACACCAAGTAAAACTGTATCCATGTGGTTCGAGTTGGATCTTGTTATGTAACTAAATATTGTAAACAAGATTTTAAGAAAATATGTGATTGAAGAAAAGTGTCTTATCTTTCACTCAAGCAAGTAGCTTAAAAATACAGTTGAGGGCTTCCCTGGTGACACAGTGGTTGAGAGTCCGCCTGCTGATGCAGGGGACACAGGTTCGTGTCCCGGTCCAGGAAGATCCCACATGCCGCGGAGCGGCTGGGCCCGTGAGCCATGGCCTCTGAGCCTGCGTGTCTGGAGCCTGTGCTCCACAACCGGAGAGGCCACAACAGTGAGAGGCCCGCGTACCGCAAAAAAAAAAAAAAAAAAAAATACAGTTGATACAAACAAGCAATACTCACTCCTGGTTTCTGTATATAAAATTAATTAAAGTACACGTATATAAAATATATTTAGTAACAATTGTGTTCTTAATTTTAAAATTTCACTTTATGGGTTTCCAAAACCTTTAACATGGTAAGCTTTATGAACATTACCTCAAAAAGGTTATATAATAATTTGACAGGGCTGCCACTCTTTTCTTGCATAAGCTGCAATTATTGAGCCTTTCATATGAATCCAGTAGGGGAAGATTTTTCAATATCAGTGGCCCTCATGCATAAGATCCTAGATATTATTTTATACATTCACTGGAGTTTTATTGACAGACTGCTATTTATGAGACTGGGAATCATAAAAATCAGACCAAGTTTCCACTTAATAGTTTTTAGAAGTTCATTACCTGTGAAAGAATTCTAAGTCCTTATGACAATTTTACTATAAAAAACATGACATTTTGCTTCATTTAATGTTTTCTTTTGCTGATTAAAAAATGAATCAGGGCTTCCCTGGTGGCGCAGTGGTTGAGAGTCTGCCTGACGATGCAGGGGACACGGGTTCGTGCCCCAATCCGGGAAGATACCACATGCCATGGAGTGGCTGGGCCCGTGAGCCATGGCCGCTGAGCCTGCGTATCCGGAGCCTGTGCTCTGCAACGGGAGAGGCCACAACAGTGAGAGGCCTGCATACCACAAAAAAAAAAAAAGGGGGACTATGAAAATTAGAAACCTTGAAAACTCTGGTGTGGTATAGTGGGAGAAGGCCTTCAACTTCACCTCTATCCTCAGTCAATTGACAGATTCATGAGAATTCTCATGAATGCTTTCTACTTGTAAAAAAGTAAACTGGGGTGTAAGTGGGAAGATCTGGGAAAACTTAAGGAAAAAGCCTTAGAGGGAAGAATGGATGCCAAAATTTACCATCTTATAGGTCGGTTGAATTGGAGTAGATGAGAAAAAAATCTACAAGAGAGAATTGCACTTGTGATAGAGCGGGCCCTGGTACTTGATGTTCCTCTGGTTCTCAAAGACAAAACCATGGCCAAGTCCTCTAACAGGGATTGTAACAAGGCACAGCCTAGTTCTTTGCCTTTCCCACTCTTACTCTCTCTCTGCACGTTGGCTAGAAATCAACTCCCCGTCCTTATACTGAAGTTCATTAAAGGAAAATTAATTGAAGGTATGTTGTGTATAATGTTAAGGAGAAGTCATTCAAACTATATGAGAGACAAGAGATGGTACAGCACTGCCTAATTTAAGCATGAGACATATACAAAGAAATGGCATGTCAACTAAACAAAATAAAGGAAGCGCCATTAGGTATAAAAATATTATGAGTCCTATAAGGTAAGAAAACATAACTACAGGAAAAAAGATTGTCCTACAAATTTGTGCTGTAGAAGAAAGTAACAAGAATATAATTCAATAAAACAACTTTTAAAATCTGAAACAATAGAAAAATGAGATAGAAAAATCAATTTCAAACTAAAGAAAAATATCTAAATATGATAGAAATAGCAAGTAATATATTAGACATGATCAACAGACAAATAAATGGCTTGATGCAAAACCTTGAGATAATCATAGCTAACATAGAAGGAAGAATAGAGATTGAAGAGACCATTTTATTTTTTCCTTTCCAATATGTATGCCTTTTCTTTCTCTCCCTTCCTTCCTTCCTTCCTTCCGTCCTTCCTTCCTTCCTTCCTTCCTTCCTTCCTTCCTTCTCTCTCTCCTTTCCTTCCTTCCTTCCCTCCCTCCTTCCTTCCTTCTTCCTTATGGCACTGATTAGGACTTCCAGGAAAATGTTGTATAGGAGTTGTGAGAGGACACCCTTGCCTATTCCTTAACTTAATGGGAAAGTATTCAGGCTTTCACCATTTCTCAAATTTTTCTGTGATGAGGTTCTCATATCTCAATGTCCAGCTGCATTTGGCAGATATAAAGCTATGTGGTATTCAAAGATATTCAGAATAAACCATTTTTTCAAGTTCCCTTTCTGATCATCCCATATATTTCAGATCTTATGGGCCTTCCTTTGTAAATGAGAGATAACACAGAAATTAATGTCTGTGATTTGCAGAAAAAACCAGATTGTTTCTTTGACTTTTTGTAGGCTTATCTAAGATGAATATATCCACAGATAAATTATCTGATTTCATTGGAAATCACAGATAAGCCATTCTATGACTGGCCCCTTCCCCTCATGAACATTAGGATATTTATACATCTTCAAATAGCTAGACTTCCAATATGTTCTCATAAAGATTTTAAAATTCTATCCCTTTTCACTTCCTGATCATTAAGAGTGTGTAAGCATGGGACTGAAACATTTTGTAACTAGGACATATGCAGCGGCAGGTTGTTCCAAGGACTGTTAGAGTTGAGACTGAACCATCTGTAGTTGCTATGAACCCATTGTGACTATCTAGCTGGTGAAGAAGGTTGGAGCCATATTTAGGAATACATTCATGCTGCTGACCTGTGCAAGGAGTTCTAGTTCAGTCCTTTTGTGTTTTGGTAATTTTGCTATTGATATCTCTGTCCTAGGTCCTGAAGAGTGGATGTGGTAGTTCTTCTACTACTGTAGGATGAGACAGACCACATACGTTTTACAGTTGTCTATTTATTGTTTGAAGAAATAGTGCTCAACTGTTTCTTTATCTTCTAAGGCTAAAGCTAACTAAGATTTCTTTCTTTTTCTCCTTTCTGTTTCCCAGTTGCTCTGAAAATAGAAGCAACTGTTAGTTACTTCTTTAAATTATTTCATGTATCATTTCTTTTATCCACCTGCCACAATTGATACAATGATGACTGCTAATTTTTTTCTCTCTTAACAAGACCCACTCCATCTGAATATCCAGAATAATGTGTATGGTAATGTACTCTTTATCCTTCCCTGCTCACAAATTGATTATTTCAATAATTATTGAAATCAAAGGACTTAGCCCAAATCATGTATATGTGTGTAACTTCTCATGCACTTATTAATTCCTTACTTTCTTCTTTCAATCCATATATATGGAAAACCTACTCTCTATATTTGTTAGATACTGTTCTTTAGAGTTGGAGAAGAAATAGTAATAATAATAATGATAATAATAATAATAAATATTAACCCTTCAAAAACATATAATTAGAATGGGAAACAGAAACATAACAAAATAAAGAAAAAGAAATGTTGTAAGTGTTGTGATAGCATTAGGAAAAGTGTGCTATGGATGCAAAGAAGTAAAAGATGACAGATTCTGTTTAACATGGAGTCAAACAAACTATCTGTTAAACGAAAGAGGAAAATGTTCCTAGATGTTTGTAAGTTTCTAAAATATGTAGGATCATACACCCAATACTAGGAGTAAGAGACATAGCCATACTGTCAACTGCATCTGACTTTAAATTAAATGGAATATTCCATATCCTAACACTTGTCCTTTGCAGAGTAACACAGGAAAGAAACTACTTCATAGACAAGAGAACATGTTTTAAACACAAGGGTCAGTGCAACCTGGGACCTGAGAAGCCCTGGAGCTTTGAAATTTCCCAGGAAATAATAGACTTATATTATAGACTTCAAGTCTTATAACATTGCCATCATGATTAAACAAAATCAATATACCTTTATCAGCACAGCACGTTAAGAAGTTTTATTCTAAAAAAAATAACATGCACATGAATATTACAGAGGTGTCTAAACATGAAATGGTCTCAAGTATAGACCCAAGATTATATATAAATCAAAGGGAAATTTCAGTTTGTTGCTCCGTTAAGTGAATGTGAGACATCTGAAACTTTATTTAGAAAAAGGACAATTCTTTCTTTTCTAGGAAAGACACTGATTGTAATCTGAAAGTCACCACCATAGTTCAGTAAAAGAACCAGTACACATACCCAGTCCCATGTTATTGATAAAAGGTAGCTGGAGGACCATTCAGAATTATATTCCTTGATTGGTTGATTGATTGCTTGACTTAAAACAATGTCTTGAAAATTATGAGATGTATAGAATTGGACTAAAATTCAGTTTAACCACACAGCAATTTTACTTAAACTTTACTTAGCACTGGTTTCTACTACCTGGAAAGTGTCTCGATGCTGAGTTACATTGTCTGTTGACTGTGATAGCATTAGATTCTCTTTGAAGGGTTACTCTCATTACCAGGAAAGAACATGATTACACTCATGGTCAGAATGCACAGTACCTTGGTAATATGAACATCCCTAATTTCTTGTTCAAACAAACACGCTATGTGGTTTGTTTGAAGTCTTTTCTCATGACTATCTGTTCTCACAGGACAGGTGAAGGCAATGATTCTTTTCTTACTAATAGTGCTCTTTAACTCCAAAAACATTGCATGTTTCTTAGCGAGCAGGAACATTGTGGGTGTTGATAACTTTTTGACTTTTATTGTTTAAAAATATGCACTCATGGGAAAAACATAACAGTTCAGAATGAAGTATAAAATCCCTTACTCTTGCACTCCCTCATTCCAACAAATCTTCAGAGGTAACCACTGCCACTGTCTGTCTTACCAAACCACGCCCTGTTCACAAGTTCTTGAAATGGATCAGGCTTCTTCACCCCTTAGGTCTTTGTACCTGCAACTTCCCCTGTCCTCCCTTCATTTTACAGTACCCTACCCCTTCTCTGGGTAGCTCTCACATCCTTATGTCTCAACTGAAAAGGCACTTTTTGAAAAAAAGTGTTCTATGGCTCTCAAAATCAGATCTCTTCTTATGAAAGTGAGCAATAATCACTTATTTATCACCCATAAACACTCATGACTGTGAAAGGAGGTAGTACTGGCTATTAATCTAGGATGGTAGGTATACGTGGGAATTCTCCAAGACCTACTGGGATGTACACATTTTCTACCTAAACTATATTGCTATAGCATCTTTTACTTTTCTTCCATACATAAATTTACAATTGTATTTCACTAATTATGCAAGTATTTGATAATGTCTTATCTTTCTGCCTGTCTGTCAGCTCAGTGTGTCTTATTCACCACTGTGTTGCCAGCTCCTAGAATACTGCCTAGCACACTGTCCCCAGAATATTGTTAAATGAATGAGTGAGTAGTGGTCCTCGTTGTATCGAAATCAAAGCAGGTTCTACATTGTGCCATTTCAGACCAGTCATATGTGCAGAAGACTGACCTTTCTCTCATTTGAGGAAATCATTCATCTAGCTTCCCTCCTCCTGGTCTTACTTAGGTCTTTGCCTGAGGCCTCCTTTGAAGAGGTAGCAAATCCACTATTGTGTGATTCCAGCATAGGTCTAGAACTCTTTTTTTTTTTTTTAACATCTTTATTGGGGTATAATTGCTTTACAATGGTGTGTTAATTTCTGCTTTATAACAAAGTGAATCAGTTATACATATACATATGTTCCCATATCTCTTCCCTCTTGCATCTTCCTCCCTCCCACCCTCCCTATCCCACCCCTCCAGGCGGTCACAAAGCACCGAGCTGATATCCCTGTGCTATGCGGCTGCTTCCCACTAGCTATCTACCTTACGTTTGGTAGTGTATATATGTCCATGCCTCTCTCTTGCTTTGTCACAGCTCACCCTTCCCCGTCCCCGTATCCTCAAGTTCGTTCTCCAGTAGGTCTGTGTCTTTATTCCTGTCTTACCCTTAGGTTCTTCATGACATTTTTTTTTTCTTAAATTCCATATATATGTGTTAGCATATGGTATTTGTCTTCCTCTTTCTGACTTACTTCACTCTGTATGACAGACTCTAATGAGGTGGATAGGTCTAGAACTCTTGATGTTGTGTCCTTAGCTTGACAGTTTTCCTATACTTTTGGTTTGCAAAGGTATATCAGTGTGCATGTGTCTGAGGCAGCAAGTTAAAGTGGTTACTGTTATTTGTGTAATTATAGGGATCTGGGTTAAAGCCAGGAGAATCTGGGGCTATATACTCTTCAGTGAGTGGCTTGGGCAACTGTTGTTGGGCAACTGTTGTTGGGCAACAATAAGCATACAACTGCCCAAGTGGCTTGGGCAGTTGTATGCTTATTTCTATACAACTAACCGTAGCATTGAAATTATAATTATCGAAATGGAACCAATATTTATATTATCTTGAGGTTTCTAACTGTACAATAGAAGTAATATTTAAATGGTCAAATATTTTGTAGAATATCCAAAAATTATTAATATTTAGAACCATAGGTTAAAAAGTACAAAAGAAAATTTTCCAAAATGTATAGAATATGTCCATTTCTTGACTTGGTTCTTCTGCATTGCCACAGGTAAGACATCAAAGTAGGTCATATTTCAGTAATGGTAGTTCCCACGTTTGGGTTCTTTGTAGATTACTGTGGTTGCCATGTCTGACTCATTGGTTTAGTAGGATTAGGTATGCATTCCTCCTGGATCACATTCCATGGGTTATAGCAAGGTACACACTCCACTGAACAGGAAATTGGATCAGTTAATGGAAACTAGATAGAGAATAGAACATAAGCATGCAAGTTTTTAAGAACACTATCTTTTTTTGCCTCTGGACCTCCCTGACACAACCTCATTGCATTACCTTCTTTGGAATGAATTTAGATTATAATTTTATTTATGTTTCAGTGCAAGAATTTAATTAGTAAACTAGTTTTATTCTAGAAGGCTCTCTTTCACCACTATAGAATGCTAAAATGTTCCCTTAAAAACCCTTCGAAAAGTCTTAGTTATTCTAGAGACATTTATATATATACCTTTCATTCATGCCACTGATTCCTTCATTCATTCAGCATGATATTTACTAAGAATCCCCTCTTGGGTATAAAGAATCAGTGAAATTTTAAAATGAGAGACAGCAACTTAGGCTCTTTGGTTTTCACCCTTACTATAAAAGGCCAAAGTTGAAGTCCATTTTCTCTCATTCCCTATCTAAGGTTTCGTCAATGTCACTCTAATGCCAAATCTCCTACAGGAAAAAAAAGTTTTATGATCCCATTTCCTATTTCCTCGAGAGGTTTCAGGGTTCAAAATCATTTTCTGGTTTCCCATGACTTTCCATATTTCTAAGCTGTCACCTCTAGTTTATGTAAGGTAGTATAAAACAATATTCTTAGGATCCCCTGCACCCAACAAAATCTTAACCAGTTATATTTCCTTATCATTTTTTCTTCTTATTTGTGATCTAAATATGAAATATCTCACAAAATCATGAACTGACAAGTAATTGTTTATAGTAGTTGTTAAGATTTCTCCTTTGAAACTATAACAAAAGGTGATACATATTTTATAATAATAGGAAGTTTTTTTTCTTCATATTCAAAATGATCTTGATAACAATAAATTACTTAGTTGGAGAACAGATTTTTCTAACTGAATGCTGTTGGAATATTTCTGCTGAATTCGTGTTGTGTCTCTATGATAATAAAATATCCATCCAATTTGTTAGAAAAAATGAATTGGTTCATTAAAGTCATCTCTAATTTTACCATTTTTTTTTCTAGGCATGCTTAGCTGGCTTTAAAATGTCTCCATTTGAAGAATGTAAGAAGTATATCTACTTAGTTTTTGCCTCCATAGTTAAAACTAAACATGAGGAAAAAATGAGGTTGGAGGTGGGTTGAAAAGGAAAACAAAAGTAAGGAAAACTAAAAGTAAAACTGAGTTTTCTTCTCACTAATTCCATAGGCACATTCAACTTTTAAATTCATTAGGTGAAGATTTTTAGCCTTTTTATTTTTGTATATTGTTAATTACTTCCAAGAGTCAAATTCAGATCCAATTTTCAGCTCTTCATTTTCACTGAAGGTTGTATAGTCAAAAGAATATTTTTTTTCCGATTTGGTAGAAATAAGTCACCTAAGAATTTTAATGTAGTAATATATTCCTGCCTTTAACTATCTCCATTAAAATACAAGATTTGAGTAAAGTTATCACCATTCCATTTGTTTTGAAAATAATCAATTACAAGGAAAACAAATACAGAATATATGTGTATTTTCTATTTCTTCCCCCGAACAATTATTTCTCTATAACTTCTGGAACCAGTCATTTATTTTATCTAACTTCAACTTGTATAAAAACTAGCAGCAGAAAATCCAGAAGTTATCTTTGTAGTAAATTTGGTGGTTTAAGAATAGCTAGTTTTCCCGGGTAAGTAAGAGGCAAGAGTATCTTAGGGGAGTGTTATGGCTAGAGATACACTGCATTCAGCAATTGTGGCAGAGTTCACTATATTATCAAACTGGAAGCATTTAGATAGGAACAGTCCTTCTCAACTCCTCAGAATCCCCAAAGGCTGACATTGTTTGGGAACTCATTTCCAAAGTGGTCCTGTTAGGCTAAAACATCCCAGTAGGTTTTTCTGTTTTTTAATTGGAGTATAATTGCTTTACAGTGTTGTGTTAGTTTCTGCTGTTCAGTGAAGTGCATGAGCTATATGTATACATATATCTCCTCCCTCTTGGACCTCCCTCCCACCCCCCATCCAACCCATCTAGGTCATCACAGAGCACCAAGTTGAGCTTCCTGTGCTTTATAGCATGTTCCCACTAGCTATCTATTTTACGCATGGTAGTGTATATATGTCAATCTTAATCTCCCAGTTCGTCCCACCCTCCCCTTCCCCCACACCCCGTGTCCACATGTCCGTGCTCTATGTCTACGTCTCTATTCCTGCCCTGCAAATAGGCTCATCTGTACCATTTTTCTAGATTCTGTGATATTTGTTTTTCTCTTTCCGACTTACTTCACTCTGTATGACAGACTCTAGGTCCATCCACATCTCTACAAATGACCCAATTTCATTCCTTTTTATAGCTGAGTAATATTTCATTGTATATATGTACCACATCTTCTTTATCCATTCATCTGTCGTTGGACATTTAGTTTGTTTCCATGTCCTGGCTATTGTAAATAGTGTTGCAATGAACACTGGGGTACATGTGTCCTTTTGAATTATGGTTTTCTCAGGATACATGCCCAGTAGTGGGATTGCTGGGTCATATAGTAGTCCTATTTTTAGTTTTTTTTTTTTAACACCTTTTTTGGAGTATAGTTGCCTTACAATGGTGTGTTAGTTTCTGCTTTATAACAAAGTGAATCAGTTATACATATACATATGTCCCCATACTGCTTCCCTCTTGCATCTCGCTCCCTCCCACCCTCCCTATCCCGCCCCTCTAGGTGGTCACAAAGCACCGAGCTGATCTCCCTGTGCTATGCAGCCGCTTCCCACTACCTATCTATTTTACGTTTGGTAGTGTATATATGTCCATGCCACTCTCTCACTTTGTCCCAACTTACCCTTCCCCCTCCCCGTATCCTCAAGTCCATTCTCTAGTAGGTCTGCATCTTTATTCCCATCTTGCCCTTAGGTTCTTCTAACCATTTTCTTTTCTTTTCTTTTTTTTTTAGATTCCATATATATGTGCTAGCATACGGTATTTGTTTTTCTTTTTCTGACTTACTTCACTCTGTATGACAGTCTCTAGGTCCATCCACCTCACTACAAATAACTCAGTTTCATTCCTTTTTATGGCTGAGTACTATTCCATTGTATATATGTGCCACATCTTCTTTGTCCATTCATCTGTTGATGGACACTTAGGTTGCTTCCATGTCCTGGCTATTATAAATAGAGCTGCAATGAACATTGTGGTACATGACTCTTTTTGAATTATGGTTTTCTCAGAGTATATGCCCAGTAGTGGGATTGCTGGGTTGTATGGTAGTTCTATTTTTACTTTTTTAAGGAACCTCCATACTGTTCTCCACAGTGACTGTATTCCTAGTAGATTTTAACCAGAGTGTAGGGCTTGGTATTAGACTGTGAACAGTATCTACTAATACAGGCTAGGCAGGTGTAATGAAATCATTCTGGATTTCTTTCTTAAGCTTATGACGGTGAAACAATGGTGTTTAATTTTTTTAATAATTTTTGCAAAAATTTGGAATGCTTATGGATGGATACACAAAGGGAATGTGTTGAAAGGCACAATGGTTGAAAGCATGACCTTCAGGATTCCACAGACTGGGGCTGGCTCTGTCCTGGCATCATCACCTACCAGCTCTGTGTCCTGGAGCAAGTTACCCGGCTTGCTGAGCTTGTGTTTTCATGTGTCCTAGGGCACAATGAAGTCTGTGGTAGATATACTTGGTAGTCTATGCAAAATCCACTCCCCTCCTGCTTCCTTGCTAACACAGCAACTAATTCGCTCAAGTTTTGGGCATCCTTGCAAACAGAGCAATCTGGACCCGCTCTCAGTCTTAAGAGGAAAATATTGATTAGGTTAAACACTATTCACCATGAGAGAATTGTTATTTGAAATAACAGATTTATTTTATTATTTACACCATTTTGAATCTGATCTAACTCTAGCTTTTGCAGCTGAAAGCATTTGAACAGGTACAAATAGTTACCTCCACACAGTTGTTTTGAAAATTAAATGAGATGACTCATAAAATGAGTGCTTGGCATGGCTCTCAAAAGTATTTATTGTTATGATTATTGATGTTGTTGATGTTAAAACTGCTACTTCTGCAATGTTCCTCATGTCAGATTTCAGCATTAGTTTCAGGCAAAATTATGAGGCCTGAATTGGAAGAAAAAGGGGGGAAAGTCATTTTCTACAGCCTATTTTCCTCCTTCAGGATGTCCTTCACTTACTTTTGTATCCCTGCATACCCCCAACCATGCAGAAAAGGGATTAGTGATTGTAACATATGAAGGTATGATGTTTAATAATTTTTAACCCAAAATAATGATACCCTAGTGTTAGAATTCCAAATACCATATTAAGTTAGTAAGAATTAGGGGTAAGTGAGACCTCTCTATCTCTAAAATGTTATCACGTAAGTTTACACCTACATCTAAAGCCAAACCTTCCAGCATACAATTGGCCACTAAATCCCATATAGTTTTTTTATCTAGTCACTGCCTTGTAAGAGAAGAGTTCCTCTTTCTGGTGTAATTGTTAACACTGTATATTTATTGGGTGGTGCCCTGAGCATTTCAGATCAGTATCTGTTGACAGTGAGATTACTGTTCATTTTTAAACCAGTAAGAGAAGCTATTTTTTTTTTTTTTGCATAGGACTTTTGGGGGGTTTTAAACTGGGAAGATGTGCCTCCCTTGCATTTCCAGTGGACATGGCCACTGTATTTACCGTTCTAAAGTTGCGAAGAGTTGCTAATTCCTTCAACCCATGAAAAGGGATGGGTGTGTGCTATACATTGACTCACAAAAAGATGCAACCTCAAGACTTTTCAAGATTATTTCTTCCTTTAGAGCTCTTATTTGGTGTGAGATACTGCCCCACACTTCAAAATGTAAAGCAAATTATTAGGTGTGACAGCTAACTACAGGGGAAAAATGGACAAATACCACTTCTCACTTCTATCTCCCCATAAGAAGAAAGACAGAAATCTGAGCATTTTCCCGAATACCTAGACTGCCTTGAGATCAATTTTATGACTGATCTGCTAGGCAACTAACTATACAGAAGACAGCCCTCTTCATTCCAATGTCCCCAAGGGGGGCTTTAATGGGACTGTTCCTTCTGCTGTGTGTTATCCTTACTGGTAGGACTAGCTAGGTAATTGGCAAAATCAGGGTAAAATGAAATGTGAGGCCCCTTGTCCAAAAATTATTAAGAATTTCAAGACAGTGGCAGCAGAACATTAAACCAAGCATAAGGACCTTCAGATCCTGACCCTGACACTGACCCTGGCCCTGTGAAGCTGGTCTCACTGGCAGGGGCTGATTGTACCAATCTCTCTGCTTCTTTAGAGTTGGCATGTGAAGTAGTGGTAAGAGCGTGGAGGGAGACAAACCTAGTTGAAAGCTTGGCTCTTTTCCCTCTAAATGTGTGAATGTGAGTGAGATACAGTCTCAGCCTCCTGCACAGCACTGCTCCGAGGCTTAAATGCTCAGGGCACTCAGTGCAGCAGTTTGCACAAGAGAGGCTGAGGGAATGGTTTCAGAGGGCCTGGGTTTAAATTCTGGAAAGATCTAGTCTTTTGTCCAGGTGACTAGGACCCCATTTGAGTGAGTGTTAGGTCATGCTTTTCTGACTTTACTCTTATGTAGTCCACACCCTAATGGCAGCTTACAGATCACTTACAGATAACTGTGAATGTGGTCATAAGGAAAGCTGAGTGAGGGATCTTGAAGAGGTCAGCACAACGTACCCTCATATCAGGAAAAATAATTCAAAAGGCTCAGCAGTATAATATTTGTGTATAGTAGATGGCATGTTGTCATCACGAATAATGGAAGATACTTTCCTTTCCTTTCTTTTGTTTTTAATTTGTTAACATACTCCAAATAGGAAATTACATTCAAATATTTTTTGCTTTGAATTGACAACTGTAATATATTTCTAGTAAAAAAGCAAATATCTAGATTCTAATTAACAGAGAAAGAGGGTGCTCCTTTGGAAATAACCAGCTAAAATAAAATAAAATAAAATAATCGTTTGTTTGAACTTCATAACTCGTGTTGGAAAAGTGGTTAACTCGCCTATCTGCTTCTTGTGCTCACATTTCTAAGAATGATCATAATGAAATTAAGAGGGAAACACATCATGTGCAGCATTAATTCTCGTATAGCTAAATTGAATGTCGAAGAAAGCTTTAGATCAGCAGTAAAATAATCTGCCCAGATTTCTTGTTACTCTGTGCTTAGAATTTCTGCCCATCCTTGAAAAAAGTTGCGACAGGAGAGAAGGAAGTTTCCCTTTGCACTGGGATGTAGTCCTTGAATATTCCTCCAGTGTTAACTGGCACCTGTGAAGACATGATTTTTGGAAAACCTTCTTTTAATAAGAGAATATATTGATCCCTGGAGATGTGAAACAAACATGATACCTGGGGTTATGCAGTTTACAGGAATGATGGTATTTCCATGTTCTCTGGAACTGGGAAGATTGTCTCACCCAAAAAATATTTGTTCTTCCCGGTGAATAAGGATCTGCCCAGTGTACTTATTGCTTGATTGTGTTTATGCTCCTTTGTGTTTGGCTCCGTCTACATGGCTGTGAGATTAGATTTTTAACCCCCAACTGGTGGGACTGGTACTCAGTGTCATCTAATAACGCCTTCAAACCCCTACGTAAATCTATAAGCCAGGACAGGTCCGTCTTGATATCATGATTTGGAATCTATTTTGAGATTCAGGCTTCACATAACACACATACAACATGAAGCCAGCCAGAAGTCGTAATTTTTAACAATTGATTTTTGACACACCAACTCACGATCAGCAGACGTGGGGGCAATAAGAGGATGAAGGGAACTGATTACATAGAATAGAATGGACGATATTCTCACATAAGCTTTCCATAGACGCATCAGCTGTAGGCACCCAGCCCTGTGGATGGCCACACCGGTAAGGCTCCAGAAACAATAATAAATATAAAACCTAGGAGGAATAATTAATCAAGTGAGAAAACCTTAAGAGGCTCGATTTTCTCCTCCTTAATCCCAATTTGTGACAAAACTGTCATGGATCCTTCAGAGAACTAAAACGCCACAAAGTTTAAAATATACAAGTAACAGACAAATGAGAGATTATAGTGAATAAGTTCTGAAATTTTGCAGGATCTTTGTGTGGTTACCTTTGACCTGAAAATAGGAGCCTTTTGTTTATAGCCATTAGTGCATTCATTCCCCAGTGATAAAGTGGTGGTTTCAGATGATTGGCTATGGGCGTGGAGATGGACCAGAAGTTAGGGGAGAAGGTGGTATATGGATGGGATTCACACCATAACACAGAAGGCAGCAGTGATGTCAGAATCAGCCAGACTCAGGTCTAATCCAGGCTGTCCTGTGTTCTTTTGAGAAAATTATTCACAAGATCTGAACCTTGAGTTCATAATCTCTGAGAAAAGGTTAAACAATCACACCTACCACAATGAATTGGAGTAGTATAATGCAGTAGCTAAAAGCATCAGATCCATCCTCATAATAGATTCATCACCTTGGTCAAGTTACTGAACCTCTGTATGCCTCAGTTTCCTAACTTTTACAGCGCGGTGAATGACACCTACTTCGCACAGTTGCTTTGAGAATTAAAGCTCCTGGCACTTAATAATTGCTCAACAAATGTTAGTTATTATTCATTTTCAGCAAATAAGTATTGAGTTCTTTTTATTTGTGGGGCATTGGCCCAAACCACTGATGAAACTAACTAATGTACCTTGGTCATAGAAGACACCCAAGAAATACTTGATGAATGAAAGGGAATGCAAGCCCTTTGTGTGTCCCTAAGATTTGGTTAGGCTTTGAATATCCAATCCAGCATTATTTATGTGTCACTGGACAAACGGCAGGTTGTTTTTTTCCAACTGGCATTTCTGATTCACAGTGAACAGAGTCCAAAGTATTCCTTTATCCAATCATAAGATTAACAGTAAAAGAGAAATGATTCACTGTACTCTTCTGAGGTATTTTCTTTTTGGAACAAGTGGTGATAGGGACCAAGCCAACCAAAGGAAAAGATAAACGAAGTGATCACAGGGATCTTTTTAAAAAGTTACCTGAGATGGAAAATAAAATACATATTTTTTTCAACTGTCAAGGTCAAAACCCATTCAGGGAGAGCGTTCACTTCACAATGGCTGTCAAGATACACTAAAGCTTGCTGGATCCACTTACCCCAATTCATTAGGGCCTTGGAAGGTTTTTCCAGAGATCATAAGTATGCACTATGCAAACACATTCTCAACTACAGTTTCAACCTGTTGATATTTGTAACAGGCTTATTTGCTTAAAATGTAAAACTCTAAAGAAGTAGACTTTGTAAGTAACAATAACAACAAAAAGGCAAAAATGATATGTCATCTAAACTGACTGTTCAGTGCTACATAAATGCTATTGATTGTGCTTAAAAACAAAGTATGCCAACATCTATGGCACATAAACAAAATACTGTGACACAAGCACATTAGCTTTTGGTGAGAGCAAATGCCAATAAACACCCCTGAAATTTCAGAGTCCTTTTGCAAGCACAGGCATTAGGGAGGATCTGCTGGAGTTAGGATGGATTGGCACCTCAGAATATTCTCCCTATTGTTATGAATAAAGGAATCAGCCACTTAATTTCTATGCTTTCTGAAACATGGGGAATTCCCAAGAAAAGATTTCTTAATACTCTGTCCTGAGCAACAGAGAGCAAAGAACTTTTATTGCTTTGCTCCGTTTCCCAACTTACTTATTTTTTATTTTTAGTTCTTAGTAGTAGGATGAAATAATAGTCAAGGGTTGGGAGAGGAGAATGGGTATGAAACATGGTTTATAGATTAAATATTTTTAAAGCCTCGTTTGGTAGAACATTTAAAAAACAGATACAAAGTAAAACAATACCTGAAAACATCAAATTTATTTTTATGATAACCATTTGTGCTCACGTTTAAGAAAGTCTAGGTCTGTATAACCTTGATCTATTTCTCATTTCTGAATAGTTTTTTATACCATTGTGGTTTATGACTCCTAACATCCATTCCTCCTTCCAGGAGTACCTCTCTGATCTTTCTTTGCAGACTTACTTCTATAAAGCTCATCACCTGTTAGGCTAAAGTGGCACTAATCTCCCATCTCCAGTCTAACCCAATTACAGGAGCTCGTGACCTAGATCAGCTAATAAGAGCATTCTGTCACTTTGGCCTCAGGATTGGCTTAGAAACTGGCTTGTCCACAGTGAGGACAATGGGACTCAATCCCAGGACATACGTGTTTGCCCACTTAATGAGTTATCAGGCTACGAATCTGGAGCTTCTAGGCCCTACTGTAAAGGAGAACCTACTGGAGAATGAAGCCAACACAGAGAATCACAGTGGTGTTCGGGCATTTGCCTTCAGTCATACCTGAAGCTGGAGCTACCCCTAGACGTCTCAGTATCTAGGCCAATAAATTCCTAATTCTTTTTTGGGGGGGGGATGAGGAAGGTGGGAGAGGGGAATAGGTTTTTTCTAAACCTAGTTGGAAACGGTTTCTCTAAATAAGCCATACTGGAAAACACTCTATTCCCTTTGCTTGGAAAACTTTCTTGCTTTCTCTTTACCTCTCAAACGTGTGCTCTTTTTCAAGGTTCAGCTCAAACCCCACCCCTTCCAGGAAGTCTTCCTTGACTATCCCAGCCTAATCCCTTCCTTGACTCCCTTGACCTCTTACATCACTCAGTGTTCTTAGTCCTTATTCCTTGTCTGCCAGGGATTGTTGACCTTGTCATGCTAGTTTCTTTTTTTTTTTTTTTTTTCTTTTCAGGTGATGATCTTATTTCCTAAAGGGTAAAACCAGTCCTTAAAAATTCTATGTTCTTCAGCCTTTGCTGTAGAAGGTTATAGAAAGAAAGTGAGCAATATATATCTGTGGCTTTAATTAAATGCAATGAAAACGTATACAAGTACATTTCTTATCCACTTGTTAGTCCAGCATAACACCTTGCATGAAATACATGGTTGCACAGTCATAAGGAAGATAAACAATTACCAGGGATTGCAGCTATGAGGATGATACTGTCTGGTGTAAAGGGAAGGGCAAATAGAGAGTATCAGAATTTTCAACTCATGTATATTATATTGTGAACACGTTTTTATTGCTAATAGATAAGGGACTCAAGGCCAGTATCTTCTCTGTTTATCATGTTTCACTCACAGTATTCTCAATATCAATAATAGTCTTGGGCACAAACTAGATATAATGGCATGTTGAGCTGAAACCTAAAAACTGAAATAAATTTTAGCTATTTAAACATCTCAATCAGGAGTCAGTGCCACCACATTTAAGATCATTTCAGCACAATCACCAAGCTTCAGGTAGAGACCACACCCTTGCTTCCCCAAAGACCAAAGATGATTGCTGCCTTACTCCCCTGAGCACTCAGCTACTGCAATCTTTTTGCCTTGTTCAGACCTGCATGTTTTACTAGCCTCATTCTACAATCTGCCTGCCACCAGTTTGTAAAACTTACTCAAATCAGTAGACAGCTATATGAGGATCAAATCATCCAGATTTTCCTAACAACACTGACTTACATAAAGGTGTTGTGCATATACTGTAAGTCCAGAAGGTTGTAAATAAACTTTCCAACAAAGAGCTTAAGATCTAACAAGAGAAGGAAACCTTACTTCACACTAAGTGAAGTAAGCCAGACGGAGAAAGGCAAGTATATGAAATCACTTATATGTGAAATCTAAAAAAAAGTGATACAAATGAACTTATTTACAAAACAGAAATAGACTCACAGACATAGAAAACAAACTTATGGTTACCAAAGGAAAAGGGGGAGAGGAGGGATAAATTAAGAGTTTGGGATTAACATATACACACTACTATATGTAAAATAGATAGCCAACAAGGACCTACTGTATAGCACAGGGAACTGTACTCAATATTTTGTAATAACCTATAAGTGAAAAGAATCTGAAAAGAATATATATATAAAAAACTGGATAAATTTGCTGTACAACTGAAACTAACACAACATTGTAAATCAACTATACTTCAATAAAAAAATGTTGACAGTTCTTATCTCTGAATGATTGACTTATGATTTAAAATTTTGGGGTATACAGTTTTCTGATTTAATAAATTAATTTGTTATTTAGAAAAAAGAAGAAACCTGAACATCAGTCTTTGCAACGTAAGAGGAGGCAAGGGGAGGGTCCACACGACAACAGACCCAGCTCCCCCGCCCCCGACCTTCCCAGCGTTCCCAACCCTACACTTCTCCTTCCATCCTGGTGGACTGAGTTCATCATAGACCTTAAGAACTCTAAAAAAGAGGAACTTGGGATAGTTAAAAGCAACACAATTTTCCTAGTCATACAGTAAATTAGCAGCTTTCAAATCTCAAGCGTGCAAACCATAGCTCTGAGTTTATGATCTCAGGTTCAGCTGCTTTCCAGTCTCACCACCAATTATGTTTTGTTTTTTTTTTTTTTTTGCTGTACGTGGGCCTCTCACTGTTGTGGCCTCTCCCGTTGTGGACCACAGGCTCCGGACGCACAGGCCCAGCGGCCATGGCTCACGGGCCCAGCCGCTCCGCGGCACGTGGGATCTTCCCGGACCGGGGCACGAACCCGTGTCCCCTGCATCGGCAGGCGGACTCTCAACCACTGCGCCACCAGGGAAGCCCCCAATTATGTTTTTTTATTAGAGATGGGAAAGTGGTTTTCTGACTTTTCTTTTTTTTATACAGTTGCTTCAATTAAAAAAGAAGTCTTTTTGTTCCAAATTTACGTTTCATCAATTCTGCTTCACAGATGGTATCTTATAACATAAATCCTCTGTTAGACCATTTTCTTTCCCACACTGATGACTGCAACATTCCTTTGTGAATGTTTATTTTCCTGTTCTCACTGGTAACTGGTAACAGGTGGCACTTCAAGGTGAAGAAGTTGTTTTTCTTATTCATTACATATTTGACTAACGCTAGAAATTACTTCCAGTTCCAATCTCTCTCCTTATCCTGTTACCTGAGAAATTTGAGTTTGCTGCTGTATGAAAATAGCAAGGAGTAAGACGTGGAGATCACCTTCCTCCCCATAAATACATGAAAAATACATCTACATGTAGAACAAGTCCTACAGAACACCTACTGAATGCTGGCAGAAGACCCCAGGCTTCCCAAAAGGCAAGAAACTCCCCCAAGTACCTGGGTAGGGCAAAAGAAGAAAGAAAAAACAGAAACAAAAGAATTGGGACAGGACCTGCACTTCTGCGACGGAGCTGTGAAGGAGGAAAAGTTTCCATACACTAGGAAGCCCCTTTACTGGCAGAGATAGGGGGTGGGCAGGGAGGAAGGTTTGGAGCCATGGAGGAGAGCGCAGCAACAGGGGAGCAGAAGGCAAAGCAGAGAGATTCCCACACAGAGGATCAGTGCCGACCAGCACTGCCAGTCTGAGAGGCTTGTCTGATCACCTGCTGGCTGGTATGGGTGGGGGCTAGGAGCTAAGGCTTGGGCATCAGAGGTCAGACTCCAGGGAGAGGACTGGGGTTGGCTGTGTGAACACAGCCTAAAGGGGGCTAGTGAGCCACAACTAGCTGAGAGAGAGTCTGGAAAAAAGTCTGGATCTGCCTAAGAGGCAAGAGACCATTGTTTCAGGTTGCACAAGGAGGGGGGGAGTCAGAGCACTGCCTAAACGAGCTCCAGAGACGGGCAGGAGCCACAGCTATCAACGCAGTTACCAGAGACTGGCATGAAATGCTAACGCTGCTGCCACTGCCACCAAGAGGCCTGTGTGCAAACACAGGGCACAATCTACACCTCTCCTCCCAGGACGCTGTTCACCATGCCACTGCTAGGGTCCCGTGATCCAGGGACAACTTCCCCGGGAGAACACATGACATACCTCAGGCTGTTGCAATGTCATGCCAACCTCTGCTGCCACAGGCTCACCCCGCATTCCATACCCCTCCCTCCCCCCGGCCTGAATGAGCCAGAGCCCCCTAATCAGCTGCTGATTAGAGGCAGGGCCAAATCCAAACCTGAACCCCAGGAGCTGTGTAAAAAAGAAGAGAAAGGGAAATTTCTCTGTGCAGCATCAGGAGCGGATTAAATCTCCACAATCAACTTGGAAAAATCAACATTGTGAAAATAACTCTACTACCCAGAGCAATCTACAGATTCAATGCAATCCCTATCAAACTACCAAGGGCATTTTTCACAGAACTAGAACAAAAAATTTCACAATTTGTATGGAAACACAAAAGACCCCAAATAGCTAAAGCAATCTTGAGAACGAAAAATGGAACTGGAGGAATCAGCTCCCTGACTTCAGACTATACTACAAAGCTACAGTAATCAAGACAGTATGGTACTGGCACAAAAACAGAAATATAGATAAATGGAACAGGATTGAAGGCCCAGAGATAAACCCACACACATATGGTCACCTTATTTTTGAAAAAGGAGGCAAGAATATACAATGGAGAAAAGACAGTCTCTCCAATAAGTGGTGCTGGGAAAACTGGACAGCTACATGTAAAAGAATGAAAGCAGAACACTTCCTAACACCCTACACAAAAATAAACTCAAAATGGATTAAAGGCCTAAATGTAAGGCCAGACACTATAAAACTCTTAGAGGAAGACATAGGCAGAACACTCTATGACATAAATCACAGCAAGATCCTGTTTGACCCACCTCCTAGAGAAATGGAAATAAAAACAAAAGATAAACAAATGAGACCTAATGAAACTTAAAACTTTCATACAGCAAAGGAGACCATAAACCAGACGAAAAGACAACCCTCAGAATGGGAGAAAATATTTGCAAACAAAGCAACTGACAAAGGATTAATCTCCAAAATATAGAAACAGCTCATGCAGCTCAATATCCAAATAACAAACAACCCAATCCAAAAATGAGCAGAAGATCTAAACAGACATTTCTCCAAAGAAGATATACAGATTACCAACAAACACATGAAAGAATGCTTAACATCACTAATCATTAGAGAAATGCAAATCAAAACTGCAATGAGGTATCACCTCACACTGGTCAGAATGGCCATCATCAAAATGTCTACAAACAGTAAAGGCTGGAGAGAGTGTGGAGATAAGGGGACCCCTTGCACTTTTGGTGGTAATGTAAATTGATACAGCCACTATGGAGAACAGTATGGAGGTTCCTTAAAAAACTAAAAATAAAACGACCATATGACCCAGCAATCCCACTACTGGGCATATACCCTGAGAAAACTGTAATTCAAAAAGAGTCATGTACCACAATGTTCATTGCAGCTCTATTTACAATAGCCAGGTGATGGAAGCAACCTAAGTGTCCATCGACAGATGAATGGATAAAGAAGATGTGGCACATATATATACAATGGAATATTACTCAGCCATAAGAAGAAACAAAATTGAGTTTTTTGTGGTGAGGTGGATGGACCTAGAGTCTGTCATACAGAGTGAAGTAAGTCAGAAAGAGAAAAACAAATACCGTATGCTAACACATATATATGGAAGCTAATAAAAAAAATGGTTCTGAAGAACCTAGGGGCAGGACAGGAATAAAGTCGCAGACATAGGTAACGGACTTGAGGACACGGGGAGGGGGAAGGATAAGTTGGGGCAAAGTGAGAGAGTGACATTGACATATATACACTACCAAATGTAAAATAAATAGCTAGTGGGAAGCAGCTGCATAGCACAGGGAGATCACCTGGGTGCTTTGTGACCACCTAGAGGGGTGGGATAGGGAGTATGGGAGGGAGACGCAAGAGGGAGGGGATATGGGGATATATTTATAGGTATGGCTGATTCACTTTGTTGTTCAGCGGAAACTAGCACAACCATGTAAAGCAATTATACTTCAATAAAGATGTTAAAAATGTTTAAAAGAAAAGAAAATAGCAACTTGAAGAGATGGAAGTTTAACAAATGCTATAAATAGCAACTGACGCTCTTGTCATTATAGTGAACTACAGCTCCACACCCACTTCCTTTACTACTGTCTGTCATTAGCTATTATATTTGAAGTGAAACTTGTTTCTGGTACGATCTGTACAATGAACAAGGAAACCATAAAGAGATCAAAGGATCAGTGGAAGAATTTGTTCTCTTTTACACACAGTGAATAAACCTGACTTTCTGGCATTCACACTGGCCAAAGCTCCCTTGGACTTACCAAATTTCATGCGTATATCCTCTTCTGCTTTCTTCAAAGGAATATCCCAAGTGCTTAACGTAAGAAATCTAGTAAACAACAACAAAATATTCGTGGAAAGGCGTTACTTCCTTAGGTGTCTGAATGGGTAATTATTCTAAACTCACTCTGCAAATCCTAAGACCCAACCCTTGCTGAATAGCCATGCAGCACAGTATCCATTTCTAAAGCAGCTTCTTTCCACTAATCTTGGAAATGTATTTATACAAGTGCCAGATTTGCAGTTTCCATGAGGAAAGGTATTTGTAGAGGTAAAATTTTCCAAGCCAAAAATTACTTTGTTCCTCTCAGAAACAAAAAGTGTTATAAGAATATTTGTCACAAACGTGGATAGACATGTTGGCTTATCATATCTTCTGAAATATATGGCTATTTAATTTGGTTTCTCTACTCCATCTTTTCCTCTTTCTAATAGGACCGATGTCCTGGTCATTCAGGCTTCCATGAGGTGTCTTTGGGTTTTGTTCTCTGTTCCAATGTGCCTAGTCCCTTTTTCCCTCGGGAGGTGCACAGGTATCCAGTGCCGGAGTCTAGGATGGCCGTGCTAGCTTCTTGTGTTGAGGAGACACATAGAGGCTTTGGGGACCAAGAAGGTGCTGTCTAAGGTGCTCTCTGGCTGAACACGCCGCAGTGCCATTTCCTCTCTGCTGCTCCCAGCCGGTTGGAGCAGGACACCTTGTGAAGTAGGTGAAGTGGTCCTTCCTCGAGGTTCCAATGTGAACTGGGCATAAGCTTCTGCTTTTTTCAAACTACCCCTTCTTGTACATGAAGCTTCTATCACCTCACTACTCATCTCGGGGTGAAGCCCAGGGCACTGCAAGCAGCATCTTCATCCCTGTATTATACTCAGTTTTAGAGAGTGAAATATTGAGCTAAGGCCCTCAGTCTCTGGAGTTGGTCTGACTTGGTTTAACACCTGACTCATCTTACACATCATAAACCATTATAATAGTATCAACCTCATCAAGGTTTAAGTGAATTACATAGTACCTGGGAAATAGAAAGAGGGAAAGCAAAGTGTTATAAACTTCTGAATCTTATTGATACCGAAAAGAGTTATTTTCTCAGAACTGCCTCACATCTAGGGGCATTCTGAGGGCACTAAACAAAATTAGTCATAAGCAGCACTTTGAGCCTATGATAACCTCCTCTCTACATAAAGACTTCTACAAACTAGGAGAACAGAACTCAATGATATTAGAGATGATGAAACAGCAGCTGTCCCACGAAGAAATTATTGAAAGGAATATAGACAAAAATATCTGGAAAATGTATTATTAGATGTGTATCAGGTAGTTAATGAACAGGAATATTATGTTCTCATTCTAAACAATAGTCACTTTCATAAATAAATGTACATTGGTAATTTTGTATTCTTTTTCTTAAGGAGGCCCCCAAAGTTTCATCCCCCTCTACAAATCTGAATTTTGTCACTGAAATGCCCTTAATCTTTTTAAAAAATAATAAACCCATGTAAGAATTTTATGCAAAATGCACACAGTTTTTTCCTACAAGTTCAGGGAGTTCATCTGTTCCCTTAGAGCTCATCCATTGACCTCTCGTTAAGACCTCTGGTTTTAAGGAAGAATCAGCTAAGTTTGGTATTGTATACAAAACAGTTGTAAAGGAATACGATACAATTGCTGTTCTGAATTTCCTCACAGGCACCTCAGCTTTACTTCCCTTCTTCCCCCCTTATTTTCCCCAGGTTCTCATAAGCCTATGGCTTTTCTGCAGCCCAGGGTAGTAAGTAAAACTTTGGAAGGCTGGTGGTCTGGCACAGGTGAAGAGAGGTTTAAGTGTTCTTTCCTGTGAGCTCTCTCTAAAACAAACATTCCTCAGGAGAAAATTCACACTTATGAGGGGTAAAGAGAGAGGAGAATTTTTTTCCTGTTGCCAACTATCTCAAATAAGTCATTGGCTTCCCACATGCTCCCATAGTAACTTGTGTTTATACCTACCTCACCACACCATGCTAATGTGACCTGATTATTTGTCTTTCTCCCAGACTATGAGGTTTTAGCAAATAGAGATTATATTATTTATCACTGTAATTCAAGTTTAGGAATATAGTAAGTCATTAATAAATGATTATTGAGTGAATGAATGAAGAGAATGAAAATAACTAGGTTTTGTTAGCTACTTTTTATACCTGCTGAATAGAACCCATAGAACCAAAATTTCTTTCCTAAACATAATAGCCACAAAGCATCCTACAGTTATGTTACTAAGAACTTTTATTCCCTTTTTAGCCTAAACACATATAGCTAGCCAATGTAAACTAGTAGCAAAATCTGAGGTGATATCTGTGAATAGGAAAAGTCTTTGAGGTTGCAACAGAAAGATTTGTGCTACATATGGATTTCTTTCTACATTCTTTTCAATATTGCTGGTTCGTGGCCTCTGGGTGCATTGAGAATTTTAATAATTAAAACATGTCTGGTTCCACCAGGAGATGGTGCACTGGCTGACATACAGCAGAATGCACATGTTATTTTTGTAACAAAAATATCAAATGAAAATTAAAACTCTGCTTCTAAAGCAAGATCATCCTGGGCTGCTGCTCGGTTGACTTTCATAGCCAGATTAAAGACTGCCCTTAGGACTGAATGTTGTGCTTCTCCTCGGCTTGCCACCGTAAGAGCTGGCAACACTAGAGCCACTTTAAGGCTTAGAAATTTCCTGCAATGAGTTTAGTAGATGAGTCGAGGTGAGTTCCCAGAAAGAGCCCTAGATATGGAGGTGAACAGAGTTCAGGTCTTTATCAGATGATATCTTTTCACACTTTGTCCTCACTGGAATGTTTGAAGTTAGTGAATGCCAGTTCAGAGTGATTTAAAAGCCCTGGCTCTTGGGTTCATTGGTTCTCTTTTATAAGATTGCTTTGAATTCACATGAGGGGTGTGTGTGTGTGTGTGTGTGTGTGTGTGTGTGTGTGTGTGTATGTGTGTTGCCTAACGGTTAAAGGCCTTTACCCTGGAGCTCCAGTTGCACAAGATATTTAATCTCTTTGGACCTCAGTGTCTTCCAGGGTAAAATGGAAATAATAATAGAAACTCTCTACCTAATAGATGTGTTGTAAAGATCAAATGAGTTCATGTATACAGAGCAGTTGGAACACTGTCTGGTACGTAAGTGCTATAGAAGGGTTAGCTATTTTTAGTATATTGCATCAATATAGCATTCCACTCTTCATACGTTATACATATTGTTGGGTTGTATTATTATACCAGGCAATGAAGGGAAAGTGTCAAAGTGGAAAGGGCACTGTCTGACTTATTCCCTGAAATATTTTAAGTTTTGTAATGAAGTGAAAGAAACTTTTGAAGCAGAAACTCCTCTGTGGAGTTTCAGGGACTGGTGAGCACATGTGCTGTTGATCCGCCCAATCATCTGGTGTCGACTGAAAGTGCATGAACAAACTCGGGGATAGATATTAAGGGCAGTATATGCAACTCCAGTATAACCAACAAAAGTTAAATTTTCCTAACTATTCCGTAGTTCTAGGGGTTCACCAGTAAGAACAGTACTCCAGTCTTTAGCTGGGACCCTAAAGGCATAATGTCAGGGTTTCAGCCAATGAAACAAATGGTGTAATTTAAATAGTCTCCTTGCAGAACTGCTCACACCAAGCTCACCAACTCCACTTACCTTTCCCTGAGTTCATCTTACTCGACTCATCCACAACAGTTGACTTGAAACCCTCTCGCCTATTGACTTCCATAATGCCATGCTCTCCTGGGTTTCTTTTTACTTCCCTAGTCCACTCATCTCAGTGCCCTTTGCTGACTGCCTTCCTCCTCGTCTCTAGATGCCATAACTCCTTGGAGCTTTGTCCTAGGTTCTCTTCTCTCTCCCTATGTTTTTCCCCTAATGATTCAATGTGTTTTTATGGTTTTAAACACTATCTAGAGAATAATAAATGTCATAGTTATACGTTGAGCTTAGACCTTTATTCTGACCACAAGAATCATTGTATTCTACTTCCTAACCGACATCTACGGTTCCATGTTTCTAACATAACATGTGCAGAAATAAACTTTTGATCTTTCCCCCATTTATTCCTTCTCCTGTCATTCTCATCTTAATAAAGGGCAACAGAAGTCTTGAAATTTACCTTGATTATCTCTTCTCTGTTAGATTCTATTTTCAAAATCTCTCTAGAATACACACTTCTCTCCATTCCACTGACACCAGCATAACTCAAGGCACCCTACCTGTTATCTAGAAGACTCCTTATTTTACCTTAAATTACCTCCTTACTTTGTGTCTTTCCTCTGTCTAACACCTTCTCCACATAGGAACTTGAAAAATCTTTCTAAACCTGCATCAAAGCACAGATAAAGAACCAGATGTAAGGAGATTATGAGAATAACACCAAGTGACTAAAGGGCAGAGCTTTTCACACACAGCTCTCTCTCCTTTCTGGTTTCCACAGGCCTGCTGCCCCATTACTATATACTTTAGTGCAAAATGGTGGCCGCACTCATAAATATGTTTTATTGACTTTCAGAGTGTTATTATTTTCACTTTTCTCAGTGGTGTCAGCCTTTGTGTTTCGCTCCACTCCAATCCCAGTCAACATGCTTAGAAAGTTTGTTCTCAGCATTAACTACCTGTCTGACACTGAAGTCTCTTAGTTCCCTGGCATTCTCCACTCAGAGATCTCAAAACCCACTTCATGTCAGTCACCTGCTCACATCCCCATAATGTGGACTTCAACATCATTCAACACTGCTCCACCCGTATGTTTCAACATGAGGTTCCTCTCTCTGACTGCAATCTTCTCCCTCCTCTGCCAGGTCCTGAGAGCAACGGTACCACTCTTGACCCTCATCAGGACTCTAAGTCATCGGCCTCCTCCTCATCTGCAATGTCATCGCTCCTTTTCTGGAAACAACCGGTCTCATGAAGCCAAGATTTCATTTCAAGAAGAAAGCCACTTCTCATCCCTCTGACATAGCCAAACATACCTGGAAAAATCTTAAAGCAGTAGGGTAGGGTCCAAAAAAAATCATGCAGTCATCTCAGTTGTCCCTGTGAAGCTCAGCATTTCTTTCTTTCATCTGTTTTTGATGTTCTATTGAAGTAATCATAATAGGTGTTTTAAACATGTTTCACTCGTTAAAATTTTATTACTTAAAATAACTTAAAATTTATGGCTTAAAATTTCATGCCGTCACACTCCGAATAGAGTGGCTTTTCAGCATTTTTGCTGAAATAAATCAAAATAAGTCATGCTAGAAAACTCTCTTTATACGTATTCAACTTCTTTCTCTCCTCACCCCACCTCACACACACATAACAGGATAAAAAGTAAATATACAGTTTGGAATTCTTTAGATGGGTCAATGACATACAGTCCAAATTTTTAATTTCCTTTAGATTACTATCTGCAAAGACATGCTGTTTTAGTTCTCTTATTACAAGTAATCACATTTGATATGTTAGGCCTTTATCACCATCTTTACAAAGAAAAGGTTGACATATTTAATTAACATATTTCTGAAGCTAGTCAGCAAGAAAGCTGTCAAAGCAAAAACTGCTTTTCTGATCAGACTGATGCTTAATGCACACAAAATCCAGTAACACCACCAGCTGTCTAAGTTATAATAATTTGTCAGAACTAATTTCTATAGATCTTTCAACATAGCTTTAAATAATTTGAATAAATTTCCTTCCTGTTGTGATATTAGGACATTTTTTTAATGTTTAAATTTTGTGTACAGTGTCTTCATCACCAAGACAATAATATAATTAAACATTGACACAATAAATTCTACAGATGAACCATAGCTGAAATTCATTTCATAATTATCATATACTAGAACAAAGTACCTTACATAGTATCAATTCCCTTAATCCTATGACATGCCAATTAGAAGTGTACTATTATTATCTCCATTTTACAGCTGAAAAACTTAGGTTAGGTTAGTTAACCAAGTTTACACAGCTTGAGCTCACACTTAACCATTAAATTTTTTTTTTATACTGCAGGTTCTTATTAGTCATCAATTTTATATACATCAGTGTATATATGTCAATCCCAACTGCCCAATTCAGCACACCACCATCCCCACCCCACCACGGTTTTCCCCCCTTGGTGTCCATATGTTTGTTTTCTACATCTGTGTCTCAACTTCTGCCCTGCAAACCGGTTCATCTGTACCATTTTTCTAGGTTCCACATACATGCGTTAATATACGATATCTGTTTTTCTCTTTCTGACTTACTTCACTCTGTATGACAGTCTCTAGATCCATCCACGTCTCAACAAATGACTCAATTTCATTCCTTTTTAGGGCTGAGTGATATTCCATTGTATATATGTACCACATCTTCTTTATCCATTCGTCTGTTGATGGGCATTTAGGTTACTTCCATGACCTGGCTATTGTAAATAGTGCTGCAGTGAACATTGGGGTGCATGTGTCTTAACCATGAAATTTTATATCTAATCTTGTTCAGCATCATAATATTGAATATATCATAGGATCCTACACATAAGTCAGTATGAAAGCCTAATACTGAAAAGCAAGCATATAGTAACAGCATCAACTTAATATCCATTGGTCAAACTCAGCTGATTGTTCCAAAAAGGGACTGGTAAATAGAATTTAAGTATCTGTATTCACAAAGCCAATCTAAATAACTGTATACATACATAGGTCAACAATTATGTCAGTCTAAACAATGATTGACATTTATATCTGCTCAGTTTATCAGAAACTTTTGATTTCTAACTGAGACTGAGCTGTTAGCTATTAATATTTTTTTCTTGGTGATTAAGATTATATATTTTAACATGTGTATTTATATCTAGTACCTTGTCCATGGAACTAGTAATTTAGTTTAAAATTTTGAATTCATTTAGTGCAAATGGATTTTAGTTACCAAAGTTGTAGTAGGATTTCCACTGCAATTCTTTTCTCTTTACTGCTAGTGATTTAGTGTGCTGAGCTTGAAGACTGAAGCTTTCAGTTCAAGGCCTAACTTTACTATTTACAACTACTAGTTGTTTGACCTTAGGCAAACAACTGAAGTTCCGTGAGTTTCACTTTTCTCATTTGCAAAGTGAAGATAACAACACCTTCCCTACCAACTGCACAAGGCAGGTAGAAGGGTCAGGTGAGATAACATGTATGGAAGTACTTCTGATACTGTGCAGTACAATTCGAGGTGTTAGTCACCTACCGTCTGATTGCTCATACGAAGGCAATAAACTTCTCCCCAAGAAACAATGGTATAAAATTTAGGACTGTTTTAACTTTCCTTAAATAAGGTAACAATAAAACAAAACCCCTCTACATATTAAAAAAAACAGTAATTTCTACTTCTGATTTTAATTATACCACTTTGGAGGTATGAATCTGCTTTTTCCAATTGTCTTGGCAGACTAGAATTTGTTCAGTACTGAAAGGAGGTTCGGGGCACTTGATTGAAGCTTTCTTTCAGAGATTCTTTTATCTACAGCATGGATATAAAAGAGGCATAAAGAAAATATATTTCTTGGTCCATAAAAGAATACATTCTTTTGTTATTGCTAATGCCACATAAATTTAAGCCATCTACGTATTTAGGTGTCTCCTTGGCAAGTTTTTATTTTTGAAAAGAAGTCTTTTACTGGAATTCACATATTCTTGTTAAGCCATGTGAGTTGTTTCACCTTCTGAGTTCAGCTACTTCCAGGAACAAGACATGGGGTGTCATATTCTCATTCTTTTGAAACTCATCACAGTGAAGAAGTCAGTTATGGTAAATAAAAAACATGAGTAAAGTAGCATTGAATGACACACATAAAATATAGCTTCTGTATCACTTACTTTTTACCAGAGAACTTAGTATTCTCCTTGTCACAATCACCTTCCTAGCAATAAAACTGGGAATTATAGCCAAAAAAACAGACTGATGTAACTCCATGATTTTGTGGAATAAAAGTGAACACAGACTTAAGAAATAAGATAGTTTGACAAATGTCAACATATTTTATTTAGTAGCTTTTGTATTTGTGGTAATAGAAAAAGAAATGTTTCTATTCTGCGTGAGAATTATCACATGATTTTGATTAAGGGTTAAGGAAGAAAGAGATCCCATTAGGAGCTCTAACTGTTGCTAACAGTGAGAACCAAGACTTAATCTCTCTAAGCTACAGTGTCTTCTTATCTAACATGCTTCTGAGAATCAAATGAAATTTCATTCATTCATTCACCAAATATTGGGCACCTACTGTATTCAAGAAAGTGGGCTAGATACTGTGGCAGATTCAGTAGTGTTTATAATAGCCTCAGGTTTTATGAACTTAAAATCTAATAAGTAGATCAATGCCATTAATACCCAGAACAGTAAAAACAAACTGAAAGTGTTAAGAGCCAGAAGAGGCTAAAAGAACGTTATGGAAATTCATGTCACGAGAAAGTTCTTTGAAACTGTAAAATGCTACACAGATGGACACTATCATAATAGGTCAGAATATGGAGAAACTGAGGGAAGATTTTGATGATTTGTTCCTGTAAACATTCCCCTTTCCCCATATTTACCTTGCTTAATAAAATAGGATAGGAATCAATTACCTAATACAGTGTCTTGCAAACTTTATATGCTCAGTAAATATTTGTTGAATAAATGAATGCTTAACAATCTTTTTCTCAATGATATCTAAAGGAATACTTGGTAAGAATTATTCTATTTGGAAACAGAAAAACACTACTTAAATTATTCTTAATTAATAATTAGAATAATAATGCTATTTTAGAACCTGTTTTAATCAAATGTATTTCATGACATTTTTTTCAGATGAAAGAGCCCATTCATAGATTACTTGTGTGAAATTTGGTTGCTTATATGCTTTTTTATATAAAAGTATAAAATGTTTTGATTTGGGAACCAGAACTTCCACAGGAGAATCCTTGTTCTGACACCCACTGACGTTAGGAAAGCTACCGTTTTCAACCTGAGGTTTCTGATTTGTAGAATCATAGACTAGAACAGATGAGGTTAAGAGCTCTTCCAGCTTTAACATATTCATGCCCCAACACAGGAGATATTATGGAAGACATTTAAACTGTATAAAATACACTTAAGTTACAGTGGGTCATCACCAAGTTCTAAAATGATATTACTATATTTTTGGATTGATAAATTGTGCTTAACTCTTTAAGAGTGGATTGATAAATTGTGCTTAACTCTTTAAGAGTGGGAAAACTTTAAAAACATATTAAGATGTTATAATGTAGGTAAAAGAACTAGCTTGCACCTGCCCCCTCCCCTCACCACACATACACTTGGGGGATATTTGGGAAGTAATAAGTTCTACATAGTTAAGGCTAACTTAGTTGCACCATTATAAGTGAAATGGAATGACTCTGGACAGTCAAAGAATAAACGTTCAGTTATTCAAGGATACACCCATCTTACCATTCTGCTTAGACTTTGTTTCATGAGGGACAAAAGGAGCTTGGTCCATCACTTGCTGAAGCAGTACATACCAGCAATTCTATTAATAATAAATTTAAGGGAATTAATGACACATCAAATGTATTACACACTAATCATATGATTATAATCAAAATGGTCTTTTGAGCAATATGTTCGTGAAGGTGACTGAATAAACCTTTCTAAAGATAGGATGTCTCAATGATCTCAAAGCAGTTAAGATAGCAAGACAATGTACTATTTATGAAGCATCTGTATGTGTGTGACTCTGTGCTAGGCTATTGAATACATTTACCCCTATTAAACCTGGTCATCAACTACACAGCATTGTTCTCATTTTAAAAATAAATAGTTTCAGAAAAGCAAGCTGCTTACCATTGAAGAACTCACTGGATTTGAATTCAAGTTTCTGAAACCTCAAAGCCCAATGCTTTAACAGTCACTCTACCACATCCCATTAACTCTGCTTAAGTGTACAATATTATATTTTAGGAGATAAAAATAGAAATTTTAAACATGAATGTGAAGTATTTTATGCAAATCAAGAACCTTCTAGATAACCCATGAGCTCACAGGTATAGCGCTGTGTCCCTACAAATTTATTCTTTTCCCAGAGAAGTAGCCCTTGCTCATCCTCCTTCACTTTCATCTTGTCATTTTCTGGCCTCTTTCTGGTCCTTTTTAAATGTCATTTCCTAAGCTTTAGATGATATATTAAACAAGATGGACTTAATTGATATTTACAGGACATTCCATCCAAAAACAACAAAATACACTTTCTTCTCAAGTGCTCATGGAACATTCTCCAGGTACATCATATCTTGGGTCACAAATCAAGCCTTGGTAAATTAAGAAAATTGAAATTGTATCATGTATATTTTCCAAACACAACATTATGACACTAGATATCAATTACAGGAAAAACTCTGTAAAACATACAAACACATGAGCCTAAACAATATACTAAAACAAGAGATCACTGAGGAAAACAAAGAGGAAATCAAAAAATACCTAGAAACAAATGACAATGAAAACACGATGACCCAAAACCTATGGGATGCAGCAAAAGCAGTTCTAAGAGGGAAGTTTATAGCAATACAATCCTACCTCAAGAAACAAGAAACATCTCAAACTAACAACCTAACCTTACACCTAAAGCAATTAGAGAAAGAAGAACAAAAAATCCCCAAAGTTAGCAGAAGGAAAGAAATTATAAAGATCAGATCAGAAATAAATGAAAAAGAAATGAAGGAAATGATAGCAAAGATCAATAAAACTAAAAGCTGGTTCTTTGAGAAGATAAACAAAATTGATAAACCATTAGCCAGACTCATCAAGAAAAAAAGGGAGAAGACTCAAATCAATAGAATTAGAAATGAAAAAGGAGAAGTAACAACTGACACTGCAGAAATACAAAGGATCATGAGAAATTACAATAAGCAACTATATGCCAATAAAATAGGCAAGCTGGAAGAAATGGACACATTCTTAGAAAAGAACAACCTCCTGAGATGGAACCAGGAAGAAGTAGACAATATCAACAGACCAGTCACAAGCACTGAAATTGAAACTGTGATTAAAAATCTTAAAACAAAAGCCCAGGACCAGGTGGCTTCACAGGCGAATTCTATAAAACATTTGGAGAAGAGCTAAAACCTATTCTTCTCAAACTCTTCCAAAATATAGCAGAGGGAGGAACACTCCCAAACTCATTCTATGAGGCCACCATCACCCTGATACCAAAACCAACGATGTCACAAAGAAAGAAAACTACAGACCAATATCACTGATGAACATAGATGCAAAAATCCTCAACAAAATACTAGCAAAGAGAATCCTACAGCACATTAAAAGGATCATACACCATGAAAAAGTGGGGTTTATCCCAGGAATGCAAGGATTCTTCAGTATATGCAAATCAATCAATGTGATAAACCATATTAACAAATTGAAGGAGAAAAACCATATGATCATCTCAATAGATGCAGAACAAGCTTTCAACAAAATTCAACACCCATATATGATAAAAAGCCCTCCAGAAAGTAGGCATAGAGGGAACTTTCCTTATCATAATAAAGGCCATATATGACAAACCCACAGCCAACATTGTTCTCAATGGTGAAAAACTGAAACCATTTCCTCTAAGATGAGGAACAACACAAGGTTGCCCACTCTCACCACTATTATTCAACATAGTTTTGGGAGTTTCAGCCACAGCAAGCAGAGAAGAAAAATAAACAAAAGGAATCCAAATTGAAAAGAAGAAGTAAAACTATCACTGTTTGCAGATGATATGATACTATACATAGAGAATCCTAAAGACGCTACCAGAAAACTACCAGATCTAATCAATGAATTTGGCAAAGTAGCAGGATACAAAATTAATGCACAGAAATCGCTTACATTCCTATACACTAAAGATGGAAAATCTGAAAGAGAAATTAAGGAAACACTCCCATTTACCATGGAAACAAAAAGAATAAAATACCTAGGAATAAATGTACCTAAGGAGACAAAAGACCTGTATGCAGAAAATTATAAGACACTGATGAAAGAAATTAAAGATGATACAAAGAGATGGAGAGATATACCAATTCTTGGATTGGAAGAATCAACATTGTGAAAATGATTACAATACCCAAAGCAATCTACAGATTCAATGCAATCCCTATCAAACTACCAAGGGCATTTTTCACAGAACTAGAACAAAAATTTCAAAATTTGTATGGAAACACAAAAGACCCCAAGTAGCCAAAGCAATCTTGAGAAAGAAAAACGGAGCTGGAGGAATCAGGCTCCCTGACTTCAGACTATACTACAAAGCTACATTAATCAAGACAGTATGGTACTGGCACAAAAATAGAAATATAGATCAATGGAACTGGATAGAAAGCCCAGAGATAAGCCCACACACACATGGTTACCTTATCTTTGATAAAGGAGGCAAGAATATGCAATGGAGTAAAGACAGCCTCTTCAATAAGTGGTGCTGGGAAAACTGGACAGCTATGTGGAAAAGAATGAAATTAAGACACTCCCTAAGACCATACACAAAAATAAACTCAAAATGGATTAAAGACCTAAATGTAAGGCCAGACACTATAAAACTTTTAGAGGAAAACATAGCCAGAACACTCTATGACATAAATCACAGCAAGATCCTGTTTGACCCACCTCCTAGAGAAAAGGAAATAAAAACAAAAGATAAACAAAAAGGACCTAATGAAACTTAAAAGCTTTTGCACAGCAAAGGAAACCATAAACAAGATGAAAAGAAAACCCTCACAATGGGAGAAATATTTGCAAATGAAGCAATTGACAAAGGATTAATCTCCCAAATATACAAGCAGCTCATTATCAAAGAAACAAAAAACCCAATCCAAAAATGGGCAGAAGGCCTAAATAGACATTTCCCCAAAGAAGATATACAGATTGCCAACAAACACATGAAAGGATGTTCAACATCACTAATCATTAGAGAAATGCAAATCAAAACTACAGTGAGGTATCACCTCACACTGGTCACAATGGCCATAATCAAAAAATCTACAAACAATATATGTTGGAGAGGGTGTGCAGAAAAGGGAACCCTCTTGCCCTGCTGGTGGGAGTGTAAATTGATACAGCCACTATGGAGAACAGTATGGAGGTTCCTGAAAAAACTAAAAATAGAACAACCATATGACCCAGCAATCCCTGGGCATATATCCTGAGAAAACCATAATTCAAAAAGAGTCACGTACCACAATGTTCATTGCAGCCCTATTTACAATAGCCAGGACTTGGAAACAACCTAAGTGTCCATCAACAGGTGAATGGATAAAGAAGATGTGGCACATATATACAATGGAATATTACTCAGCCATAAAAGGAAACTAAATTGAGTTATTTGTAGTGAGGGCGATGGACCTAGAGTCTGTCATACAGAGTGAAGTAAGTCAGAAAGAGAAAAAAAAATACCGTATGCTGACATGTATATATAGAATCTAAAAAAAAAAGGTTCTGAAGAACCTAGGGGCAGGACAGGAATAAATTCACAGACATAGAGAATGGACTTGAGAACACGGGGTGGAGGAAGGGTAAGCTGGGATGAAATGAGAGAGTAGCATGGGCATATATACACTACCAAATGTAAAATAGCTAGCTAGTGGGAAGCAGCTGCATAGCACAGGGAGATCAGCTTGGTGCTTTGTGACCACCTAGAGGGGTGGGATAAGGAGGGTGGGAGGGAGATGCTAGAAGGAGGGGATATAGGGATATATGTATATGTATAGCTGATTCGCTTTGTTAAACAGCAGAAGCTAACACACTGTTGTAAAGCAATTACACTCCAATAAAGATGTTAAAAAAAATAAATGTCACTTCCTGTGCAGGCACACTTTGATTTCTGACGAAAAAAACTCCCCTCTGACCCTTAGGTCTCCTGGTGTCTTTCCATGTTAACGTTTGTCCCCCAAGCCTGACACTGTAACGTCCATGGGGGCAGGAACACTTATTCACTGCTGTGTGCCCAGCCACCACTATATGGCCTGGCATTTGACTCACAAACAAACACCTGTTGTATGACTAACACATGTATCCAACATTGTGGAAAGTGCCACAAGACTCTCAGAATGTCTGGTCCTTAGGTAACCTATGCTGTATGTTTTATATTACAGGATTCTATACAAAATGAGAACTTTAAAAGTCTTGTAGTGTTAACAGATTAAAGAATGGAGCCCCCAGTATGGACTGAAATTGTTTCAGGGTGACTTATGTGTAAGTAAATTCATGAAGCACTGCTCCATTTTGTTTTGTTTTGTTTTGTCAGTTCCAAAGAACTTCTACCAGTGGAGAGGGTGGTTGCATCAGCATTGCTTTCATTTGTAAAGTGGTACAAGTAACAATAAGGCCTCCTTTCTTCTGCCTTTCTGGTTATACTTCTCACTGCCAAAAGATGGCAGTGTGATAGAGACTGACAGCCTTTCTGAGTCTGAGCTGACCAGCAGGCTGAGTCGTTGGCTGTGGTCCTAAAGGGCTGACCTAACCTTGCAAAAATCTCAGGCTTCGGAAGGATATCTGAAGTGGAAACTCTGCGCTCCCCAGGAGAAATGCACCTGCCTTTTGGGTTTGTTACCTGCCTTTGTTCAGGAGACAAAAGCTCCAGAAAGTATATGTTCTATTACAGTGAACAAACAAATTTGAGCCACAAATGAAAAAAGATATTATTTAAATTCCAGAAATAAAAATATTTCTGAATTCAAATTCCAAATGTCAATGCTATGCTCAATCCGTCTGCTGATCCCTCTTGGAGAACTACTGCCTCCCCTCACTGATAAGCCAAAGTATGTCTCCTAAAAACTATTTTCTTCTATGGGAAGTTAAAATGGATATACTTGTCTTCCTCATTAGTTTTTAAAAAAAATTTTATTTACAGCAAAGCCATCACTAGTAAAGCTGAGCTTTGGCATGGGTGTAGACGAAGTGAGGCTGTCCTTGGTACCTTCTTCCTACACTTAGAGCTTCCTTCTCCTCTTGGGGCTGCTGTTGTCAGGGGCCTAGACCGAATCAGGTGCTGGCTGTCCACCAGTGTGCCCTCCTCTGAAGGCTGCCTCAGGCTCTAACTCAGTCTTTTCTGCCCTCCAATAAGACTGTTTTTCAAGAGCTGTCTCCTTGTTGGAAAGACTCTAATCAATGATTTTCAAATGACTATTAAAGCACACTGTATTGCTGGTCATTTATTCATTATCCATCACTCACAAATGGAGCCCCTGCAATGCATCAGTCACTACTACATATGGGGGTTACCTACACAGAGGCCGTGACTTCACAGTCAAAGCTGGAGAAACAGAAAATTAACAGTTAACAATAATCATGCTTCAGATAGATAAATTCTGAGGCAGAGTAAAGAAGGCAGTTTACCATGGCAATGTATAGCAGTTTTTGGACTGTAAGAGTGTCCTTTTCATCTTTGTATCTTTGGTTCATAGTGTAATGCCTGACCCATGGTAGATATGCAATAGATACTGCGGCCTAAGCTTTTATTGATGAGACACTGAGACAAGCTGATGGGCATGATATTTTCGGATCTCTCACTGTTCCCATCATATCACCACATGTTGGAAAAGAGAAATCTCTGCCTACCATGAATTGCCTCTGCCTGTGACAGTAGAACTGAGACAGAAATTGTGTTTTTACTTCTTTTTCAAAAATTCTTTTTACTTTATTTTTTTGTCAAAGTATAGTTGATTTACAATGCTGTGTTAGCTTCAAGTGTACAGCAAAGTGATTCAGTTATACATACATATATATCTATTTTTTTTCAGATACGTCTCCCTTATAGGTTATTACAAAATATTGAGTATAGTTCCCTGTGCTATACAGTAGATCCTTGTTGTTTATCTATTTTATATACAGTAGTGTGTATATGTTAATCCCAAACTCCTAATTTATCCCTCCCCCCCCCCCCACTTCTCCTTTGGTAACCACTTTTGCTTCTTCTTAATGTTGGTTTTGAATTGGAGAAGGAAGAAAGACTTGTTAGACAATAAGACACTAAAATGGAGATTGGAGTAAGTTCCTAAAGCTCAGCTCTGCTCTTACTACAAAAAAGCCACTGGGGCATGGGAGGTGTCATGTGGCATTGGGCACTGTCCGTAGCAGTGAACAGACCTCATTTGTTTGACTTGGCTAATAAACGTGACTCAGGCATGCACACCAGCAAAAGTTCATTTCCTTAAAAAGTGGCTGTGCTTTTGTCTGATGTATTCCCCCCAGAGGTTTTAATTTACCTCCAAGGCATCTCCTAAGTAGTGTAAACACTTCTCTTAAGTGTTTAAGAGAATGTTCTGTCTTTATGGATAAATGAATCAATATTGTGATGATTTACTTTACATATTTTTAACTGCTTCACAGTAACCAGGCCAAAACACTGTCAGTTTCCTGGGTGATCTATCCATAAATGACCTGTGATACAGTTCACAGAACCTTTCTTGACTTTTCTCTAGAGCTGATTTCTCCCAAAGATAAGATAAGTACATCAGCAAGATTCTCTCTCCTCCTTACTGTTTTGAATTGAGGCACATCAGGTACATCAGGAAACAGCTCAGTGCAAGCAAAGAGGAAAATCACCCAAGGGATGGAGACTTCACTGCTGTGACTTCATGCCTGGAAACTGAGGACGAGCCAGTTGATCCAGCACAGTGGGGCGTGTGTCTGTTGAAGTTCCCAGGGAACAATGGCTTTCACTGTGCAGGCTGCCATGTGGGAAACAGATTTGTTTATGTTTTCCTTCGTGTCATTTTGGGGGATAAAATATGGTTGCTTTTCTCTTTATCCCAATGCCACAGAGGCAGCAGGGAACTCTGGCTTCCTGGTCCCAAATACAAGCCTGTTATTTCCAGAAACTATGAAATCCAATGACCTGTTTGAGGTTCTGTTATTGTGATAGTGGCCTTTTTACCTCCAAGGGCAGGAGGAGCAGGTTTTCTTGTAGAAGAAGAGGTAGATTTCAGGAAGTTCCCAGACAGTCCTCTGCCATCTCTCCTTGGGAGGGAGGAGAAACGATATAATGCAAAGGCGGATGGGATGACACCTTCACAAGGCAGGGTACCCACCCTGGGGATGTGAAAGTACAAGTGAGTTCAAAGGCTGTGCAAACTTGTCTGCCCCAGTCAGAGGCACATACATAATAAAACTTTCCACCTTTAATTTACAATTTTATGTAGAATTTTCTCATAACCTAGTCTTTTAACACCATGAAAGTTTTGAGACAAAAAAAAAAAAAGAATTTTTATTAAATTTAACTTGTATGTGTATTAAATTGCCAAGGTTAGCCAGACATGGGAAGAACAGCTACCTCTCTTATAACTTCTCATTTCAAATCTTCTGTTCTATTAATTCAATAAATGTACTCATCTTTGTCAGATGATGGGACCCAACTTCTGACCTGTTTATGAAATTGAGAGAATTTGGTATTAAAATTGCAACTAGCCCAGTTTAATAAGAGTGCCCAGAAAATTATTAAATTACAGAGGAAAATATAGACACAGTGGCTGACATGGTACAAAATATTAAATATTGTGACAGAGGTAGGGAGGACTCAATGGTTCCACTTCCCATATTTCTCAGTCTCATAAGTTAATAATGTGTGATTCTATCCATGCTTTTAAAAATCTACATTCTCTTTACCTTCTGTGGCTGGAAGTGAAGGACTTCAAGGGAGAGATATTGCATGATGGGCACAGCCTGGGTTCCTGAGTCATTGTTTGAAGGAGAGCTGTGCAGGAGAGTTGCCCAGCCCGCACTGGGCTATCACATGAGCAGGAGACCAACTAGGCTATGTTGAGCAATTGAGATTAAAGCTTTGAAATTGGAACTGATTTTGTCACCTGATATTAGAAAACCTATTCTAGCACTCTTTCTAAAATAATAAATTTTCCTTTTAGTGCTAGTGTTACAACAATTTGACATTTTGGAGAATTTAAATGGTGAACCATACTGCTACATAGTCAATCTTGTCATTATATTAACAGGAAAACTGTAAAACATTAGATTTCAAAATTTTAATGGGTTTAGTTGATATGTGTTGGCAGTATGCACTAAATCTTTCAGGGTGGCTTTGACCAAGGCTCTTCAATTAACTTAGGTTTAACTAGAATCCCCATTGTGAAATTACATGGTTTTACTGCATATGAAATTCTTTAATGAGAATCTTTAGTTTCATAGTAAAAGGAGAAAAGAAAGTTGTTCATCCATGAGAAGGATAATCTCTTAACACAAAATTAGATATGGCCAAAGAGAATAAAGAATAAATAACCATAAAGGACATTAGTCAAGAAAACTCTTTCTATAGAACAGTACCAAGATCAAATCGAGGAATAATCCTCACCCTAAAATAGAAAATCTTCATAAAGTCTGTCCCATAGGATTTCAGAATTGCTATGGACCAGTGATTGAAGGAGGTCACCCCACAGTCCTCCTTTCTGAATGAGAATGCTTATTGCAGTTGTTTTGTCCTTGTTGTATAACAAGTGTGGATGTGCTTATGCTGGAGGAGGGACAGATAACTTCACAGTTTTCTCAACCTATGAGGACTCATATTTGTAACTCATGGAAGGACCAACCTGCAGGAATTATCCAGAGATCCTGAGCTTAAGCTCAATGTGGTAACTGCTAAGACTTTGGTTTTCTCCCCCGGAAGCTGTTAAGTGTGTTTGGAGACTAGAAGAGCAGACTGTGACAGTGACTGCTAGTGTTCACCAAGTATTTCATGGGCCTTCTCTACTTCCCGGCTTTTATTACAGATGAGTTGGGGTTAGGTGGCTAATTCTGGTCAGTGAACCATGAATGTCAGTGAAGTGTGTCACTTTTGGTTGAAGGTAGTTAAGATTAGGGCAATCTTCTGTAGCGGCAAATGAAGAAGCCAAAATGATGGAGTTGAAAGACGGGAGCTCCTGGCAAGTAAAAGATAGTGCAATAAAATTGCCTGACCTTCATGGAATTGTGGCATAAGATGAAATAAACTTTTGTTGTGTTACTTCACTGAGACTTTAATGTATGACTCTTAAAATCTGAGTTTAATGATCTGACTAATAAATAAAATATTATAATCACTACTGACGTCCTAACACACAGAAAATGTTAATTTTATTTTACAGGAAGCCCCGATAGAAATCAACATTTATTTCATCATATATCATTTGAGCCAGCTGTCATGACAGATACAAAAAAATTAGGACATGTTCTTTTCTCTCCTCTCTGAAATGTCACAGTCCAGTTTTCTCACCTGCTTTCCTAAAAGACAACGCATGACTAAATTTCAGTTCAGGATTTTGAGGTAGCTTCAACTAGTTTCCAGGAAAGCTCTTAAGGACTCTGAGTCAGAAAATACCAGGCACTTCACCTTTTCTGAATAAAGACAGAATCTTGAAGAGGTCATCAATGAGTTCAGCTTACCCAAACACAAAGTTTAGTTTGCATATCACCTCCTGTGTCTTAACTACTCATGTCTAGGTTAAGGGTCTCCTTATGTGCTCTGATAGCAGCCTGTGTACTCTCTCTCTCATAACACTTTACATACAATATTGGGATTGTCACCATTTCTCAGTAAACTGTAAATTCTATGAAGGCCAAAATATTGTCTATATCGTTTACCATTACAATTCTAGTACTCTTGCTATTATTTACTGTTTCTTAGAGTATAATTCTCATGTATTATTTTTCTCTTTTTCTCTAATTTATTGACAATCCTTTCTATTGATATATATTCATAGAGAAGATGATGAGTTTAGTTTTGAACACCTTGAATGGAAATGAAGTGAAGATGTATAGTAAGTAATTGGGTAGATGGTTCTGGACCTTAAGAGAGAAATCTGGGATGGAGACATAGAGCAGCATAGAAGTGCTAAAGCCATGAATGTGCATGAGATCAGCTAGAAAGAGAGGGTAGATTAAAAAGGTAAGACATCTGGAAATGGAATGCCAGGAGGAGAGAGGAGGAAAAATATTGATGAAATTCTTAGAGATAGCACTCAGAGAAATGAAAGGAAAGCTACAAGAGTGAGGAACAATGGAAAAAAAGGAGGGTGACTCAAATGTTGCATAGAGTCAAACAAGATAAGAACAGAAAAACTTCCATTGATTTTAGAAATAAAGGCATTATTAATGACCTTCACCAGAGTGGTTTCAGCATGGTGGTGGGTCTGGAAGCCAGGCTTCTGTAGGTTAAGAGATAAATGAGTGACAAGAAAATAAAGAAGAGCTCCAGAAATTTGAGAGTGAAGAAAACTAGAGAGAGCTAACTCTTCTTATACATCCTTTAAGACTCAATCAGATAGCACCTCCTCCCCAAATCTTTCTCAGATAATGTCACCACTTTCTGGTTTCTATCACATACACAACACATTTGGTCCTACGCATACCTCCATATTATCATTGATTACACATCTATTATAATTGACTGATTATTTGTCTTTTCCAAAGATTCTTCTTGGGATTTCTGATATTTTTTAGAATCTTCTGACATCTAAAAACCACCTTGGCTAAGAAGTTCACACATGCACATACACACAAACTTGTGCATTAAATTTCAACAAGCTAAATGGAACCCTAAAAGCTCATTCATATTCAGAAGTTCCCATGTTAAAAAGCCCTGCATACACTTTAAACATTTTATAATAGAGACTGTGTATTATTTGTTTTGTATCCTCTGTGACTGATGCAGTGTCTATTGAATAATAGGTACTCAAAAAAGGCTTGATGAGTGAACGAATGGATGGATTGATACATTAATTTGCAAAGTAGAAGTATGGAAGTGTGAGCATCTAACACTGCCTGGGAGAAACAGGAATCCTTTGGTGCACCGATTTGAAGGAAGAGGTTGCTGGGATGAAAAAGTGAGGAGGCACACTTCTTACAGAAGGAACATCAGATAAAAAGATTCACCAGATTGTGTAGAGAACAGGTCATTTCATTTGAATGGAGTACAAGAAGCATTGAGGGATTATCAAAAGACGAGGTAAATAGCTGGCTGTTATTCTCTCACAGTTTTAAGTGGGCCTGAATAGAAGCTATTTTTAAAGATAGCACAGCTTTCTTTGAAACTCTTTTCTAGAAAAATCTCAACCTTTATTATCTAGATATCTGCCCTTAAACCACACCAAAATCCTTTTGGTTAATTTAGTTAACCATTTCAAATAAAGATATTTCCAAAGGTGCAATTTTTTGGGAAAATTGAATTAGAAAATAGACCAATAAAGTAAAAAATTTACCTCTAGTTAAGCATATTACTCTCTGTATATTTTTTCTCACACATCACTATATTCTCAACCACTACCAGCAGTTCCAAAATCTATCCAAAAATAAAGTCAAATAATTATAGAAATTTAATATAGGAAATTTGAAGTGCCGGATGAGACTTAACAGATTAAAATATAAAAATTTCAACATTTTCCACCTATGTCATTCCGTGGAAAGTAGAATTTATTGAACAGGAGTATTCATTGTTTGTATACACAAATACCATCACCAAATTATTGGCCTATCTTGGGGATTTTTTAAAAAATCTGTAAATAATGTTGAGCTAAAAGAACTCTGATTTAAAGGATTTGAAATACACGTGTTTGGAATTCCTACCGATAAGAAATCATCATTGACTCTCAGGTGCCGTTCTTGGTCTATTTTTCAAAGACCCCAAAACTCATTTGGAATTCCCAGAGTTGCAGTATAATTAAATATCTATTAGACTAAGCCAATATTATAATAATCTCCTTTAATTATTCACAATGCTTAATGCACTTCTCTGTTTTTTATCCATCTGTTCCTTATTATTATCCTAAGAGGTAGTTATCACACCCATTTCATAGCTGAAGAGTTACAGAGGCATCTGTCTTATGTTCTACTCAAAATAACACAGCTAGTAAAAGGCAAAATGACACCCTCTAGATTTGTGTGGTCAACTCAACTTCAATTCCAATACCTTTTCCAAGGAAGAAATTTGCCTTTTGCTATTGGTAACATCACCATTTGGTATTTGAGATAACTTCAGTGGCTGAAATGGATTACTGCTGATTCATTATTCATCATAAGACTCTAAAATAAATTGATTAGTATTTGATAGACACAGAGAATGCACATTGACAGTAAACTCTAAATCCTAGGATGGACTGAAACAATGTTAAGTTTTATAACTATAATATTGTATCTCTGAAATTTTACTAGAAACTCTCTTGCAAAAGTCCCAGGCTGAGTGTGGGCAGTGGGTGGAATTATTAACTAGAATTCTTTGGTTTGCTTTGCTCAGTTCAGTTGGTCAAAACATGGTTCAGAGGAAGGGACGGATGTGGGTAGAATCTAAGTGGGCCAGTTCATTTACTTTAACCTTGCACAGTTGTATCAACAATGGAAACAGAAAAGATTATACCCTCCTAAAATAAAGTGAATGCTTCAGGGGAAATCAAAGCTATTGCATCATCACAATTAAGAAATCAACATAAAGTTCATGGTCCTTTTGTGGTTAGATCATCTCAGTAGCATCATCTTCTCAAAGAACAGTACATTACTCTCATTAACCAAAAGGTCATTATCAACACTGTTAGTCACCAGTATATAGTACAGTTTATCTGAAACAAATATTTAAATGATCAGTGGTGAGAATCAATTGACTGTACTTGAGTTGGGGATAGAGTGAGACTCTATAAAGTTTTCCTGAATTAATGTCATTTTAAAAGTTTCTCTTTCTAGAGCTTACTCAGCACCATAAAATGCTAGTAAATACAAAAAGTTTGTTTAAGTGAGTCAGAAAGGGTTTGAACCTTTATGTTGTCACTTATTAAGTGATCCCAGCAAGTTATTTAACCTCTCTGGGGTCTCAGTCTCTTCATCTGAACATGAGCTGACAATAGTACCTACCTCAAGAAAGTTTGGTTAGATTCAAGTGAGAGAGAATAGCTAAAACTCTTGCTGTAATGCTGTCATATAGTAAGTACTTAATGGATGTAAACTGGTATTATTATTATCATTATTATTAATTTATTTTTATTATCCCACTGAGAAAAGTTTAAGCTGGAAGGACCAAAGGAGATTTAATATTTTGATAAGTATTGCTCCCTCCCCAATGAATGCGGGAGTCTTATGGGGGGGAAATATTTGAAGGGTGGTAGGGAGAACATAATATTGTCACATCTTTTGTTTTAAGGTTTCATGGTATAGCTTTGCTTGATTTGAAATGAATCCCCAGACTTACATATCCACATTACCTTTAATTGCTAAAGCATTCCAAAAGCCTAGTGTCATTATTTTATGTAGATAAAATCCTTCCTGTAATCATTACCACATTCTTATACTCCTCTGTGCTGTGTCCTAACCAGCTGAGCTAAGCAAACAAGACAAGGGCTTGTAGTTCATAACTCCATCCACAGTTTATCCCATGGAATTTCACAATAGATTCTAATGAAACTTCATAGGTAAAAATATTATGGTTGTGATATTTGGTCTAATCCATCTTAGAACATATTTAGAAGGTACCTGCCCATGTACATTGACTGAATCCATCGAAAAGCGCTGAATCTTATGTTTTAAAGTTTTATTACTCATGTGTTGACCAGATTAACTCTGTAGCAATGTAACACAGCTATTCTACATATCTGAGTTACCAATATCACCAGTAGCACAAGCCAAATTAATTATTATGGAAAGAGTGCCAGAGTTGGAATTGTTAGCTACTTGGGTTTAGAAGGCCTGATTTGTATTATTCACACTGCTTTTCACATTCTTTAAGAAGCAGTTGTGAGCATAAACTAGGGCTGTACACATAGGACATCAGAAATATTAACAGGGAATTTGCAATATTATTTCATTCATCATGTGTTTCCAAGTAATTTACATTAATATAAACAGATTCCAGAGAATGGTTTCTTCACAAAAGCATCTTTTCACACTTTACTACACTACATTTAAGGCCTCGGGAAACAATTTTTTTTTTTTTTTTTTTTTTTTTTTTTTTTTTTTTGCGGTACGCGGGCCTCTCACTGTTGTGGCCTCTCCCGTTGCGGAGCACAGGCTCCAGACGCACAGCCCCAGCGGCCATGGCTCACGGGCCCAGCCTCTCCGCGGCATGTGGCATCCTCCCGGCTCGGGGCACAAACCCGTGTCCCCTGCATTGGCAGGCGGACTCTCAACCACTGCACCACCAGGGAAGCTCTCGGGAAACAATTTTTGATTGGCACAAATGTTTATGATTACAGATAGTGTTACCTCCTAGAGATGATGTTGTGTAATGTTGAGGTTAAGGCTAAGATGGGTTTGTCTTGCCAGAAAATGATGGTAATGTGTGGGAGAGGCTGAAGATGATTCTAGATATTATGTTTCATGAATAATAAGGCTTCTATTTGCAAATTTATAGTAATAGGATTAGAAAAAGTATTGTCATAAGAAATGTCTTTCTTGCTCTCTGAAATAAGAGACATTGAGAAGATTATGTTACAGTGTACTTCTTCAGCTAGCACTCTGCTACCTTGAAAGGCTCTCAAAGGGATATTTGATGCAATTTTCAAAGATCAAACAATCATGCCCATGATCAGGGGTTTTTACCTCTTTCTGCTGCTTGGATATCAAGAAAACAAGTTTGTTTTTTAAATCTTCTTGTATAGAACAATTGGTGGAGAGCAGTAAAGTGTAAATGGTAAAATGAGAACCTGAATCTATGTCTCTTTGGTGAACGTAAGTAACGTGCTTGCTGTGCACAGAAGGATTCAAGTCTTTGGTTCACCTTCACCTTGGATTTTCTCTTTGAGATAGAATTAGTAGCTAGATGGATAAGGTTCCATTCCAAAAAGCTACATAAGGGTATTTTACCTTGATCACTACAATGACGTGAGTGCTAATGTCATTTATCTGCTCCTGTGCTTTAAAATATTTCCCCATTTATATAAATCCAAGATCTTGCTTTGTGAAATTTTATTCATCCAGCCAAATTCTAAACTTAATGAATTTGCTCTTCAGGTTTAACTATAATTAAATAGAATTCCTTGAACCAGATGTTGTTTGGTTTTCTTTGTTTATTCTTATCGTAATTTGTAATGATGGTAGGAACTAAAATATTTTTAAATCTAAAATGTTCACCCATAATTCTGTTACAAACTAAACTATTTTTCTTTATATTTCATTCAAATCCTTGTCCATATATAGTCACTGTGTACGTGTAATTTGGTGAATATTCTTTTTTACATTTAAAAATAAATAAGAAGAATTTTAAAAATTGCAGCTATGTATTCATAGTCATAGTTTATAATAGTTTAACAATGGTTCACTAGGTAAAAGCTATGATAATTTCATATTATACAGTAGCCATAGTCCTAATGCAAATATACCATAAGAAAAAAGACCTGTGGTTTATGCCTCATAGGTGCTTAGTTGTGTTGAGATGAAATATTGGTGTTGTGAAAAGTCCTATTTGTACATTACTTGGAACAAGTTAGAAGGTGATGGTTGAGGATATGGGTACAACATATCTATATCTTGTTCTACCAAAACCCCTTCTTTTTATTTTAATAGAAGTAAATGCTATAAGGATGTTCAGTGACAACCACATTTCCTGGTGTATTCTATCTTTAGACTCTACACAGACTTTGAAACAACTATGAGAATTTAACAGTATGGGCAAGACTATATTCAGTCCATTCAGGTGGGTCCTCATGGTCCCTTCCTAAACCTCACTATTATTACTGCTGGTGGTAAAACTCATCTGAAATGATTACTAGCAGAGCTCAAGGGCCTTCTTATACTCCTGAATACATTTTCAAGATTGGTTTCAAAAATGATGCCCCAATTCCCTCTTTTTCTCTAACTATGCTGTTTTAAAGTTAACTATCTCTGATTCCTGAGCATTTTCTAGGGCCCTTGGTATTGCCAGGTACTACTTTCCACACAATCTCCCCCACCCATGTATACTACCTACCTTAATTTTTAAAACACTTGTATTTCTAACAAATGTTGAACAATCATTATTCTAACATACATTATCTCCTTAAATCTGTTGAATTACTTTTCCTAATGGATGCGTTGTTGAGGTTTTAGATCATCTTTACTGTCATTACTCTGAATTCTTTTTCAGGTAGACTGCCTATTTCCTCTTCATTTGTTAGGTCTAGTGGGTTTTTATCTTGCTCCTTCATGTGCTGTGTGTTTTTCTGTCTTCTCATTTTGCTTATCTTACTGTGTTTGGGGTCTCCTTTTTGCAGGCTGCAGGTTCGTAGTTCCCGTTGTTTTTGGTGTCTGTCCCCAGTGGCTAAAGTTGGCTCAGTGGGTTGTGTAGTCTTCCTGGTAGAGGGGACTAGTGCCTGTGTTCTTGTGGCTGTTGCTGGATCTTGTCTTTCTGCTGGGCAGGTCCACGTCTGGTGGTGTGTTTTGGGGTGTCTGTGGCCTTATTATGATTTTAGGCAGCCTCTCTGCTAATGGGTGGGGTTGTGTTCCTGTCTTGTTAGTTGTTTGGCATAAGGTGTCCAGCATGGTAGCTTGCTGGTTGTTGAGTGAATCTGGGTGTTGGTGTTGAGATGGAGATCTCTGGGAGATTTTCGCCATTTGATATTACGTGGAGCTGGGAGGTCTTTTGTGGACCAGTGTCCTGAAGTTGGCTCTCCCACCTCAGAAACACATTACTGACTCCTGGCTGCAGCACCAAGAGCCTTTCATCCACACGGTGTCTCCACTCTTTTGTCTCTGAAGAGCTCCAAGGCAGACTCTGTGGGATTCATCTCCAAATGGACTAGAGGAGATGTGACGTGGTGATAGATGAGGATGTGGCCAAGAGAGAGACTCCAGCCAGCACAGGTGCTGCTATTCCCCCAGAGAGGTGACACTCATGCCTGTAATTTTTTCTGGAGACAATGGTGGACTAAGTGATTCTGAATATGCTAAGGATAACAGCTGAGAAAAAAGTATGCAGACTCAGTCCGTTTCCCAGCGACCTAAGTACACACGACGTTCCTCCTGACGTGATGTGATAGGAAGCTCCCAGTACCACAAGGTACTGGCTTTTCCCTCAAAACTAAATGTGCTCTGCTAGGGAAGCTGCCTGCGGGCGTACCTTCCAGCCCTCTTGCAACGCCACACTCCTGACTCTAAAATTTAAATTCAAAGTTATGTATGTAGCTCTCATTATGTTTTGACTTGACAATATTACTCTAAAACGTTGCATCAAAGTAGATAAATGATTATTCTCCTGAAGTCATCTAATTTCATGTTTGTGTCCTTTCATGAAGTGTTTATCAACATTATGGCTTTCCGGTTAATTTCAGTCCACTTCTCTTGAAGGCCAGGTAAACAATGTAGCTGGAAAACGTCTAATGCATTTTCTTGCCTAAACACATGAGATGTTGCATCTGTATTTCTCTTAAACCACAAATGATGAACAATCCACAAACATTTCATCTGGTTTATATAGTCATCAGCTGAATGTTCTTCACGTGAGTGTAAGACAAAGGAAATTCCATAGAAATTTTCCAGTTGCTTTTTAAGATGCCTCAATTTACGTCAATTGTAAATTTGTATCACATACCAAAATGTACCATTTGAATTACACAGGAAATGACCATTGATAGGTACAGAAACTATAAATTCAGAGAACAAAATATACAGTGGTTTAGTTAATTGTATGCTGAACAAGAAGGGAGGGAGGTATCTTTTGATAAGCCTAGTAACATGAAAAAAATGTGACACAGAGACATGAAATGAGCAAATGTTGTTGGAAAAATGGCGCTGATAGACTTGTTTGATGCAGGGTTGCCACAAAACTTTAATTTGTAAAAAACAGTATCTGAGAAGCACAATAGTGCAAACTGCCGTAAAACAAGGTTTCCTTGTATATATAATATGATATATAAATAATCTCCTATATAATAAATAAATGTATATTATATAAAAGGAAATTTATTTTGAAGCATTGGCTCACACATTGAAGGAGGCTGAGGTGCCTTCCATAATAGAAGGCACAAAGGGCGTGTAACAGGGATACCTAAGAGAGCCTGGAGAGCCATGATCAGGGAAGACGTCTCTGAGAAAGTGACATTTCAGCCGAGGCTTCAAAAATCAGTGAGGCCTGGACAGGACATGGAGAATGGGAAGTGATAGGCCTATGGGAGGTAATTAAGGATGGAGAGACTCTGGTACCTTTGAAGAGCTGTAAGAAGGCCAGTTGGCTGCAGCACAGTGAGAAGAAGATGAGGCTAACAAGACAAAGTAGCTGGGGACCACTCACACAGGGTCTGATATTGCATTACTATCCTTTCTGGGGAGACAAGTAATAAAATGCAGACCCATGCTCAACAATACTAACCACAGCAGTAGCAATGGAAATAGCACTGCGGAGGCTTTACTCTGTGTTGTGCCCTGTTCTGGGAGTTTTAAACTTAATATTGTACTTAATCTTCACAACAACCTATTAGGTGGTTATTTATTATGTTCCATTATATTGATAGGATACGGGTATTAGCTTACAGAGGGTGGGCAATTTTAAGTTGACATGGCTAATAAGTGACAAAGTCAGGATTGGAAAGCAGGGTTTTCTAATTCTAGATTCTGCATTTTTACCAGAGTTCTACCCTGAATATTGTCTTATACAATATTTAAGTGAACTCCCTTCCATAGGAATTAGCCGTAATTGTTGTCTCAAAGTCTTTTTTCAAGGCAAGCATTGTTTTCATTTTCTCCTTAGGCAAGGCTTATCAAAAGATACCTCCCTCCCTTCCTCACATTATTCCGTCTAGCAAACCCAAGTGAGAATTCCCTTGCCTCTTGATTGGTAGAGATTTTTTGCATGGCATTTGGGACAGATGAGTAGGGAGACTGAGGACCTATAGACCACACACTCCTTGTGCTGGTTCCATTAAAACACCTAATAGTCTAGGTGGGAACAGTTTACTCTTCCTGAGCTGGTTGAAGTTGAAAAATAACATTTTGATAAATTTCCTCAATACGTTGAAGACTCTAATGGAACCCGCTCCAGAATCTAGTGATATGGTCCAAAAGATAGTTTTAGAGTCCAAAACTTTTTTTGTTTTTGTCATCTCAGCAGATTAATTAACCTCCCTGAATCTCTGCTTCTCATCTGTGAAATAGGGATAATACAGATAATAAATAAGGGTAATAATAGTACCTACCTCACCTGAGTGTCGTGAGGATTAAAGGAGATAATATATATTCCAAGCTCAGTAATTGATAGCCAGCTATTATCAATCCATCTTTTGGAGGCATTGAATACCTTATGGATTCAAATCTTAGGGCAGTCACAAAAATAGTCAACCTGAAGTATAATGCTTTGAATTATATAGCCAAATGAAACATAAAGTGCCCAATAGTACAACTGAATAACACATCTAAAGTAACAGAACACTTGAAAGAAAAAACAAATTAAAAAATCCCAAGGTCATTTCTCTAAAAATGTTTTATTTTTCTTTATAAGCTCAGCATTTAGTTCAATGCTAGGAAACACAAATCCCTCAATAAATGTTTGTGTAATGAATGGGCAAATAATAAAGGAAGGAAGGAAGGAAGGAAGGAAGGAAAGAAGGAAGGGAGGAAGGAATAGATGGATGAATAGAGCTTCATTTGTTGAGCTGTGCAAATGTAGATTCAGTGACTGTCAGATGCACGTGTGACTCCAAACTGAGTCTAGCAAAGAGAGAGCAATGTGAACCTACTTACTTGGAAGAGAGCCAGAAAGTAAGGTTAAAAAATAGAAACGCCATCAGGATCAGCAAGAAAAAATGATGAAGCCTTCCTAGTCCTATCCTTCCCGGCTATAGAGATATACTTTAAGAAAATCATTGTTTAATTTTAGTTCTATGGACATAGTTGTAACCTAAATGATCTTGCAGAAGGGACAGCTCTGCATTCACGGGCACCGATGCCTACAGTGCACACCCTCAGATTCAGTTTCAAAGTTTATGCTCAGAAGTAAACATTTCCAAGACATAGGGTATTTGTCTGTCCTTCAATTCATATATGCCACTCAGTCATAGGTAGTTTTCCAGGAATTTCCAGTATAAATTCCTGCTGTCCAAGCTAAGAGTTTTAAATATTGCATTGTTTCCCCAGAAAATATCATGTATCTAATTTTTGAGACCAAACAAATCAGAGGCAAATGCTTCATTATTTAGGGAATCAAATCAAAATGTATTGCAGATGAATTAATTAATGCAAACAGAGATTGACAAAGGTGGCAGAGTGTGTATGTTATATGTTGTCAGCAGAATTTTAATGTTCAAGAAAAGTCACACACATAAGTCGAGAGTGCTATTTACAGAATTTTCTTCTCATGACTATATATATATATAAAGCATTGTGTACTCGAGATCTGACATGTCTGTATAAACAGAGGGAATCCAGCAATTGGTCATTAAGGGCAGAATTTAGTTTATTACACCTACAGAGGGCTTTGGACAAGGTTAGACTGTTTAGGAGAGTTGTCTTTCTATGGTTCAATAATTTTCCATTCTGTCTTTGTCAAGAAAGTTATGGAAAGCAATCAATAAAAAGTTGGCTTACTGCAACACAGTAAGATTGAACTGTAGAGATTAAAACTGGCTGCATTTATTAACAGTGAACACAAGCTGGATGTGGGCCCTCTTCACAAAATCCTTTGATGACTTAGGTACAGTAGTCAGCATTTATCAACATGTATGTTAACAATGAAAGTTTTTGTTTATATTAGTGAAGAATGTAAAGACTGGGGAAAACAGGTAAAAAACAGTGTATTAAGCACAAAAGGAAAAGAAGAATTAAGGTGATTAATAACTCATTTCAAAGAATACTTTTGACAATACACACAATTTACCAGTGTACCTGTGGGCACTTATCTTTATAATTCTACAATGTTCATCACCTTGACACTTCTGTCCTACATAAGAAGCATGAACACTGAAGTAGCTATTATGAGGAAGAGAATACTACTATTAAACAATAACAACAATAAAAGACCAGTCTGCCCCACATCAATTTCTCCTTCATTCTACATTTGCTGGAACTCATGGATATATATATATATATATATATATATATATATATATATACACACACATACTTGATGTTAAGTAGATTATATATTCTTCCTGGGCAAACAGTGTGTGTTCTATTCCTTTTGTACAAAATTATTTCTTCTCTATTCTTTCAACACTTCCTACTTCATTTATTTTATAAAAATCAACATGAAATATCTGTGGATGAATGCATAAATAAATGAGTAAATGAATGAATGCACAAACATGTTTTTAAACTGCTAGATTATAACCTCCTTGAAGGTAGGAAACTTGTCTCAACTTTGCCTATTATATCATGACAAGAGTGGCCAAAACCCCAAAAAACAAAAAATTCCCTGAAACAAAAAAACAATCTCAGCAAATATACAGGGATTACCCCCTCCCAAACCCCAAACTACTGATCCTAGACTAGATGTCAGCGTCCTTCTCAGTCTCAAGCCACTTAAGACACTTCCAAATGAATTACAAATGGCCCCTGTATATGAGCCATCTCTGGCACTTAGTAGGTGCCCAGTGAGTGTTTGCCAAATTGTGGATGTCATTTAAGATTTTCTATTAAAACAGAGACATAAATGCAGAGACAAAGTGAGGGGAATGCAGGGATGTCATATTGGGGTTTTAACAAGAAAAATAAAATTTTTTATTAAAGACAGTTTTATTGCTTTAAGTGGAAACACTGTAAGGGTCTTTATTTCTTGTGTTATTTCCTCGTTCCCAAAGGTATGAAAAGTGATGTGCATTTTTTTTTTGTTGTTTTTGCGGTACACAGTCCTCTCACTGTTGTGGCCTCTCCCGTTGCGGAGCACAGGCTCCGGACGCGCAGGCTCAGCGGCCATGGCTCACGGGCCCAGCCACTCTGCGACATGTGGGATCTTCCCGGACCGGGGCGTGAACCCGTGTCCCCTGCATCGGCAGGCGGACGCTCAACCACTGCGCCACCAGGGAAGCCCTACCTGTCTTCTTATTCTGTTTTATTCCTCCTCCTGGAATATATATTTCTTGAGCTAAAATTGGGTCTTCCTTTTCTCTGTTGCTGCCTTGTACTTGGTATGTGTTTAATAAAAATGTACTGAATGGAATTGAATTGACCTGAGATTTGAGTTCATTGTTCTGCAGTAGTTATCACTTGCACATGCATGAGAAGCAATTCAGGAGCTTATTAAAATGGAGGTTCCTGGAATTCTGAATCAAGAGCTCTTGAGAGGGTCCCAGGGATCTTCATTTTCAACAAGTCAACAAGTGATTCTGAAGCATAGATCTATCTGTGCTTTCTTTCCAAGTCTCTCTTGTAACAAATATAATTTTGAGATATTTAGCCAAGATTAGAGGTGTCATTGAGTTCCCAGAACATGACAAAGATTACAGGTCTACACAGTGTTGGATCCTATAGTCTTAATTTCACTAACAGAGATCTCTAATTTAAGCGTTCTCAAATGGGCTGTGGGGTAAGGAATTTAATGTTCTGTCAAGTGGCATTCTCACCAAACTCCCCTGCTCCTCAAGCTGAGATTAAATTCTCCAGCAGTGTAGAAGGAGGGACAAATAAAGTCTTTCTGTCCATGAAGTCACTGTGGAACTCATACCTTCCAAGAGTACGCAGACATTTTAGAAAGAATAAAGAGCTTAAACAGAGACCCATTACAACACCGACACTGTGCAACATGATATGCTCAGTTAGTTAATGTTTGTAAAGTGCTCTGATCTCATAAAGCAGTGAGATAATCCCAGGCCTTGTTTACTGAGTGCTTCTCTTCCCAAGGGCTCAAAGTGATTTATAGGGAACAAGCTCAATTCTTTGCTTGCCAGTTCAGAAGGGCACTCAGAATAATTGGGGTGGTGGGTGCCTTGGAGCGAAACTGAAGGAGGGCACTGTGGGTATTGTGATGGTCCGTGTTCGGGAAGATCACAGACCCCTGCCAAGTTCCAGGAGGTAAAGTTTTTGATCTTCTGTGCTCACGTATCACCTGTGTAGGTTACCATCACAGCATTTATCATGCTGTAGTGTACAGTCAACATCTGTTTATGAGTCTGCCTCCCCACTAGACTATGAGTTACTTGGACAGAGAAATTGTGTCTTTCAGCTTTGCATGACCTGGCCACTGCCAACTCTCCAAGTTTAACTCACACAGCTTTCCCCCGCCAACTTGGTGGTAAATGTCTTGTATTCCTAGCACTCTATTTGAATCATCCACAATAAATATTCAGTAAATGAAGTTGAGGAAAATGTGTACTGTAGATGTGCAAGCAGAGGTGAATCACAGGTTCTCAACACTGACTGTAAATAGGATACATCTAGGAACCTTTAAAAAAATACAGGTATCAATGACCCACACCTGTCCATTTAAGTCAGAAGCTCTGGGAGGGGGGGCCTGGACACTGACATTTGAAACTGAAGTGATAAGGTGTAGGTGAGGCTGCGAGCCAATTGGTTAGATGGTCACTGGGCATGGATTTGGTGAATGGGATGCTAGAGACAGATGTAAGTATTGATGCTTGAGGTACCTTTTATTCATGAAATTCTATGAGATGATTGCTGGAATTATGCTTATTATTGGTTCATTTTTCTCAAAATATTCCCTGCACGATATAACGGTTGTTTTGTTTTTCATGCAGTAACTCAACTGACCAGCCAGGAACCAGACTGAGTCATTCCACAACATTAATGTTCTTGAAAGAACACTCGTCACAAATACACATGTATTTGTTTAAAATAAGAAAAGAGTAAGAAAAGAGTAGCAAGTGGAGAAAAAGAAGAGTGGGTTTTAGATACTTTTACATTTATGTCATGATATTAGGGAAAGATGTCTCAAATCTAAATACTTCCTGGTTCTCTTGAAATGCCGTATTCAAACCTTGTCTCCTTGTTTACGGTGATGATAATGACGGGCAATATATTTTCCTTCTTTTATAATACCTGTGTTTACTGTAACAGAGAGGCCATGCCATGTGTTGATTTTAGAAGCTTTTATAATTAACAGGACTTGGAATAAGTTCTACATAGAATAAGAAAGACCAGTTTGGGATATTAGCATTTGTGGGAGGACTAAGTGATTCTGGTTTATAATTTTCCCATTAAGAGTGCTTTCTAAGAAAAGCAGTAAGTTTTGAAAATGAACACAAAAACAGTAAAAAAAGGGAGGAACTCCTTTTAAACTGATCATTTAAATGTTAGGAGAAAAATACCCTAAAGTCTCACAGTGTCAAAACTAATATTCAAACTCTCAATCTGTTTGATTAAAAAATTTTATTGAGCTGTAAAATAAATATATTTCCATTAAATATTAAATAAATTATTTACAACTTGAAAAAATACTTTTTATCTCCATGCATCTTTATATACAGAAATAAGACTTAGGGTTAAAAAGTGACAATTGAAAGTTTAAAACCATCAGAATGGAAAGGTTCTGTTTTCTCTGGATCCACTGAAAAGAGAAACCAATGCATCACTCAGGTCTGTGACTTCGCAGTGACTCGGATCTGATACTCTGTTAGAAAAGAAAGCAAAGTGTTAGAGATAAGCTCAATTCCAACATAGCTTTAAGAAAATGTCAAAGAATAATCAGGAATCAGAATTTCTGTCAATTTTTTGTCTAGGACGTCTTGTGAAAACTGCTAAGAGCTTTTCAGAGACAAACTATCCCTTTGACTTGAATCTTTCTTTCACATCAGCTTTGGTTATATGCCTACTTAGGTAAAGACTGCATATGCTCAACCTGTTTCATCAAATTCTGCTTAATAAAACCGCAGCAATAGTCATGAGAAATAGTTTTCCTAACCAAATCTATGCAGTGGATATAATTAAAAACGAAGATGAAGTGGCTCAGTGTATTTATGATATACAGTTAACTTAGAATATTTAGTACCAAGGGCATAATAATAGTAGATACCAGTTATAGGCAGCCACTGTGTGCCAGCTCATCAGAAGTCCTTTTCCTAAAGTCATTCTGGACCTCCTGTGAGAAATTTCAATTGCACTAAATCACCAGAAATCAACCCTTATTCATGCTGGTTGTTTTAGCTTCAGATCATTAAGCCAATTCATTAATAAATTTTGATGAATAAGTATTGAGTATAGAATTGTCATGGATAATTACCTATTTTATGACTTATTGAGCTAATTCTGTAACAGGCTCAGAACATAGTGCCTGTACTCAACCAATGCTAAATATACTGGTTCTCCAAGCATCTGGAGTGTTCATTAAAAATGGTACTACTGACTTAGTAGATTTAGGAATATGCATATTTAACAACCATCTAAGTAGTTCTTAAGTCCACTGAAGGCAGAAAATAATAACTTAAGGATGTGACATCTTTCCCAAGTGTCTGAGGGAATGGAGTTCCTTCTTCTAACCAACTTTAAGTGTGTCCTTGATCTTACCTCCCTCTTCCTCTGGAAGTTTGCGTCATTAGCTGTTCACTTTAGTTATCAATGAAATATTCCTCTCTATACCTTCTCCCTACAACATGCTCAGCTCTCCCTCTTTACAAAAAAAAAATTTAATAAGAACTACAATATATACTCTGACCAAGCTGCCTCTCAAATCTGAACCCCTTCTGCCCTCCTACTTCTTTCTGTATAAGGGTATTCTACCTGCTGTTTCCACTTCGTCCCATTTGTAGGGCAAGCTCCTGGATGCTGGCTCTTCACCATGTGAGCGCAGCCTATCAGTTCAACCTTATCTTCCTCAACGCCATTTGAACTAGGCCATTTCTCAAACAGTTCTAAAATAATCTAGCCCATATCACACTATTTATCTTCCTTTCCCTTTATAATCGCTTGTCCCCATCTCACCAGTTCTTTGAGGCTCACCTCCAGTGCCATCCGTATGCACATCCTTTTCTGCCCCCTAAATGTATCCCACTGGATTCTATTTCTCCTTCACTGGAAACTCCTCATGTTCCATTGGTGCCTTTCTTATGACATATTTTATTTCCCCTAGTATTCTCATTCCTTACACTTTTTTTCTATCTACTAAACACTAAGTTGTTTGAGAACAGAATTTGTGTCTCCCTCATCTTTATATCCCTTATAATAGTAAGGACATAGTCCAAAAGGACATAGTCCATCCTCAGTACTGAACTCCAGCTCATGATCAAAGAATAACACTTTAATGTAGCCAATGTTCACAGTGTATAATTAAAAAAACATGTTTTGCTCATTTTTGTTCATATAATAGATGTTTTATATATATATATATATATATTTTTTTTTTTTTTGTGATACGCGGGCCTCTCACTGCTGTGGCTCCCGTTGCGGAGCACAGGCTCCGGACGCGCAGGCTCAGCGGCCATGGCTCACGCGCCCAGCCGCTCCGCGGCATGTGGGATCTTCCCGGACCGGGGCACGAACCCACGTCCCCTGCATCGGCAGGCGGACTCCCAACCACTGCGCCGCCAGGGAAGCCCCGATGTTATATTTTTTTAATTGTAGGATATTATATAAAGATATCTTTTAAAACTCAAACCTGTAATATTCTCTTTAGTTATGCTATGGCATGTGCATTTCCATTTTCTTGTTGAAGTTTCTTTCGTTCTTCAGCCGCACCTTCATATTCCCTGAAGTATCGTTTTCGAAGCCTTCAGAGAACAAGATATTCTACTGTTATCAAAGTTCTATTCATCTATATATTGACTGGGGTTTCATGAGTATAGGGAATTCCTTTCATAAGTTGTTATAGACCGTTTCACACTTATGGACCACTCCACCAAAACAAAACCTAAACCCAGCTAAAAGTATCATGAATGTTCTTTTCAAGGGGATCTTTATGTTGACTTTACATAAACATATTTCCAAAGTACTGAGATTTAAATAAGTGTGCCTTGAGATGCAAACTTTCAGAAGGCATGAAACACATCCATGTCCCACCACCACCACCCCGCCGCCAACTTAGCACAATTGCCATGCACAATTGGGAGATGAAGATAGTATAGTTTTACCAGAGAAGGACTGTATGCTTATACAAATTAATCTGAATGCTTAGTTTTTTTTTTTTTTAAAAAACAGGCTTACAAAACAAATTGAGTTTTATTTATTTCTAAATATAATAAATACCTCTAGTTTTACTTATGACTACTTATTACCAAAAAACTCAATGGTCTGAAATGTCTTAGTGTTGTACAAGCAATTCTATTTTTAGTAGGTCTTTATCTACTAAATGTTACTATTAAAATCTTAAGAACTTTTGTTGGGATGTTTGGGGAAAAAATCAAGTTCAATTATGAAAAAGCAGCAACTATGTCTTAGGCAAGTACTTGCTATGTGTTTCAAATTCAGGGAGAATACCAGAGAAAAGGACAACATGACAAAGTTTTTCCATACTTTTCCAAATGATTATTAAATACCTCAACTTGAATAATTACAAGCTTACATAATTCTTTCAAAACATCTTCCCTAACTGGCAATTTCTTCTTCTCTCCTTCTATGTCAAATAGTAATGGTTTGTCTGAGGGAATCTTTGTTAAATACATTTGCATGTTTGACTTGAGGTACTAACAGACTGAAATAAGTTCTAGGGTGTGCAAAACAAATTTAAACCGCACATAAAACTTTATGTGCATCATAAAACAGTATTCTATGTGTCATTTTATCATTATCTGATCTGAGTTTAAAATAATAGCAAACAATGGCAGAAGATAACCCCTTGTTTCCTGAATGGCAGGAGTAATAGATCATGTACACAGTCCAGCTGTTAAAGTAATTTACCAAGACCTAAAAGTAGAATAATGAGTCTTGCTTTCCCCTAAGCTCTAGTAGCGCATGAGTCATTATAGAGCCATTCCCACCCTCCCCCAACTTCCTTAATTCACTGACTTTTGCTTGACAGACAATGTCATTTTTACATACTCACCAGTGTCTACTACCTGGGACAGTCTAGTTCTAACATTCATTGGTCATGCAATGAAGTATGTGGTCTGTTATTACAAGTACAGGGAAGATACTGCAGGAATGAGACAGTAATAGAATTGTCCCTGCTTCCTATGCCATGCCATATGGAGGAAATTTATGTTAATAATTGAGTTCCCATATGGCACTTGACAATAATAGGCATAAGCTCTAAGTATGTCAGTACACCATGCTATAAAAGTCCTAACTCAGAATTTTGCATTCTAATAGGAGCAGAAGACATATTTTCTTGGCTCCTGGTTTGAAGCTCTTTGTGATTTTTTAGTACCAAAGCAATATCTCTGACAACCTACTATGAACCAGGCCTTAATTAGCTTTGGGGAGGCTTGTTTTAGCTTAATATAGTCATAGACGATACCAGCACTCTGAGATTTGGAAGTAACAATGAGTAGCCATATAACATGAAACAAAACTATCAATTTAAGTTCAAGAAAAGGGCTTCATGTATTAAGTTTCAATGGTGGCCCGAGTAATATCCATTTAACCATATTCTATGAGTTGTCAATGAAGTGTAAAGTTATAACCAAAGATCATATGCCACCAATAGAATAACTCATCTCAAATATGATACCACATTGTGTTAGAAATACTGAAAAAGATTAACCTGGCATTATTTTATTAGGGATTTTTAAGATATGCCTTACTTACAGGAGTGTAATAATAACAGCAATAGCTGTGAAGCTCATGGCGGAGACAAAAGCAGCTATAGCTGCTAAAGCAATTTTTGATAAATCGCTGTCAGCCATGCTGTGAATCTTCATGGACTTTTCCCCACATCGTTCACCAAAGTAATCCTGATGGCATCTGCAAACACCCATATTTTTAAATTATAATCACTGAAAAAATTCCAATAAATTTTATGTTTGCTTTCCAGATCATAAACGACCATTAATTCTAACATTAAAAAAAGTCATGCCATACATTTATTTGTATTTCAAAATGATGAGACACTGAATGCATTTGAGCCAAAGATCTATTAGTATAAGAAAAGCTGAGATTCGTTTGGGTGTGATATTCCAAGACACACCTTTTCGTTCTTTGTGCTCCACGTATGACCAACTGATGAGGTCAGTGACTTGTTATGGAGCTAATACATTCCACTATCATTTAATGTGCTAGCGGCTTTCGAGGGGAAGGAAGCTAGAACAACATTATGTGAAAACTACCTTTAGTTCCCTTTTTATCAAGAGGTTTTGTAAATATATATTGTAAAATGATGGTTTTCACCAGGGTTTAGCAAACTATCGCCCGTGGGTTAAATCTGGCCATTTGCCAGGTCTTTTACAGCATGCAAGCCAGGAATGTTTTTTCTATTTTCAAATGGCTATATTTTAATTGGTCATACGAGTACATACTTCATCTTGACCCACGAAGCCCAAAATATTTCCTACCTGGTTCTTTAAGAAAAAGTTTGCAAACCCCTGGTTTATACATTGAAAAAAATAAATGGTTTTCTGCAGTTAGGGGTTTCAGACACAGTGTTAGAAATATAGAATTCTACATAATTTAGGAAAACTTACTGGCATGATACTGTTTCCAGGTGCTCTATAAATTTGCATTCTCCATGAATGCAGAAATTTTGGAATTCTGCATCACATGGATTTTTCTTCTTTCTATTTCTTCTATTTTTTCCATTTTTGCCTCCCTTTTTCTTTCTTTTGGGTTTATCTGAAGTTTTTTCACTTTCATTTTTGTCTTTCTTGGGCTTAACTACCTGTTCAACTAAAAAAAAAGATTTATTGATAACAGTCTCTCTTCACCTGGAATACCATTTTGGAGACATGAGAGAAAGAAGTCCTAGCAGTGAGAGCTCACAGGGATAGCAGCCATATTTCTCTCATTATTTAACACAACTCATACACAATAATTGAACAAAGAGAATATCTGTATTGTGTGGCACTTAAAGATCTGAACCCCTTTGTTATTTTATTAGCTTAGAAACATATTTTGAATTTATCTGTGTCAGTAATATTATTATTATTGATAATAGTAGGAGGAGTTACTTGTCTAAGAAAATCCATGAAATATTTTAAACATTTTTTTCACTTCTAATACATACCAAGTTCTTGGTAATGAGCATTAATTTAATTAAACCCAAATCACAGTTGAATGGATTATTCCTATCCAGATGATACAGATGAGAAAAATGAAGCTGAGTAAAGACAAGTAAATTGCACTAGGACACTTAGCTAGAAAATGGCAGTCCTGGGATGTTAAAGCCTAGTATTTCCCTACCATATTATGTTTTTTCTTGGAAAAAGTTTGGTTCCATTAATTAAAGTGGGATTTGAGTATATCTGATGATTTTCTTTACTCATATTGGTCTTGTGCTCACTATCATAATTGGGAATTAGTGTGTAATACTTGAAATGAAGAAAACAGAATTATACATTAGAGTTGATCAATTTTCTCCAACTCCCAGATTACAACAGATTATAATTAATTGATACCTTCTGGGGGCTCAGTTCTGTGATCAATCTATTTGAAAAAGGGGAGTCCAGAAATATTTGTACTTGCTGCTTCATAGATTCATCCTAACTCTTCAGATCCACAGAAACCTTTGTTCAGTGTTACAGTTATGCGGGGTATAGCATACCCATATGCTAAATATAAGAAGAAGGAGTTTCCATGTTAGATCTGTGTGTTTTCTTATACTAATTCCTGAATAGGTTTATCTGAGCTAGTATTTAGCAGAGTCCAGTGGAAAGAGGAAAATATCATAATGTCATAATAAAATTAGTCATAATGGTCCTGCAGTACCCATTAAATAGAAAACTCTGGAAACATAGGGAAGGGTATCAAAGATAGAACCCTATGATTAAGGTAATGACCAATAAATATTATGAATATTTTAGCAGTTACTATATCAACATTAACAATAGTCAAATTAGGAGCAATGTTTAATAGGTGGCTATGCAATTTTTATATTGAAACTTTCCTCTGATGATAAGAAAAGTACCACAGATTAGGATAATTCCTCTAACAGAAACATTTCAAATCAATATGATGTACTTTATCAGATATATTACAAATTTTAGACAGAGACAAATGGTCACTATGCTGAAGTGCTTCAATAGACAACCCCATGGATCAATTTTCTGTCTATTTTACAACGCATTGCAATTTTATACACTAGTCATTTTCATCACCAACAATTCATTTGGCCTTATGAAATGTTAACCTGAAGCATTTTTAAGACAAAAGTTTCTAGAGTATTAATGGTCTAATCTCATCCCCCGCAAAAATAAGAATTATAGATGGACCCCCTTCACCTTACGTATTATAAAAGCACAAATTCTGGGGCTTCCCTGGTGGCGCAGTGGTTGAGAGTCCGCCTGCCGATGCAGGGGACACGGGTTCGTGCCCCGGTCCAGGAAGATCCCACATGCCGCGGAGCGGCTGGGCCCGTGAGCCATGGCCGCTGAGCCTGCGCGTCCGGAGCCTGTGCTCCGCAACGGGAGAGGCCACAGCAGTGAGAGGCCCGCGTACCGCAAAAAATAAATAAAATAAAATAAAATAAAAGCACAAATTCTGAAGCAAAGGAGGAAAGTGGAGTGTTCGATAAAGCTTTTCCCACCTGCCACTTAACTCATTCACTGTCCTCGTGGTGTCACCTGCTATCCCTTCACCAGTTCTGGGAGCTAGACAGATGGGGAGGATGCAGTGAAAATAAAGTCAGGAAAGAAGGGTCCTTAAGTCCTGCCTCCATAGTGGACGCTCCTAGGATATTTAGAGCTGATTTACTGATGATCTGCCCTCAAACTCCAAAGTAATATGAGGGTAATGAACAATACTGACCTCTTACTTTGGTACCCTCATTTTAAGCAAATGCTCTTTTTAAAAGTTCAGATAACAGCAAAAGAGAGGAAAATTATAGGTCACTATTATTTAACTGACAAATGAGATTTGGAGTTAAATAGTGATTTTAGCAATATAAAATCCATGCGTATTTGTCCTTTAATATTTCCATAAGGTGGTATTGCTATTATTATTACCAATTTCTCAACATCTAATTCACAAAGGCTAAGATTCAATCTTTCCTCTCCCATTACTTCTTTCTGTTCCCTTATTTGTGTCAAAATGCAGTTATTTAGAGAAAAGTGGTGGTGGGGAGTGGCTATAAAAGCTGAGATGCTAAGTATATAGGACTGGCTGATGTTTAATCTGTTTCTCAGATTGGGGGTGGGGGGGTCGTGTGGCAGAGGATCTGGGACCAAACAGATTGGAGTTTCTCATTCTGGCTGTGGAATTTGGGGCAGAATGTTTAACCTTCTTGAGTTTTAGTTATCACATCTGTAAAATGATAACAATTCCTACTTCACAGAGTTGTGAAGATTAGACTTACTAGACATAAAACGTTTGTTAGAGTTCCAGACACATAGGATGTGCAAACAAATAGCTCTTTCCATCTCAGTTGCTAGCTTACCTAGCGGGGTATACAACAGTCATACACGCAAGAAAGCCCCTGGGAGATCTAGGGAGCAGCTTTTCTTTGGAAGCAGCTTTGCTCATCCAAACCACACATCTTATAGGCTACACTGTCACCTTATCCTCTACTCACCTTTGACTAAATCATCTACAATGTAGCCAGATATTTGTGGTTCGTTATCGTACTCTTCTGCATAGTCAGAGTCCATCCCCGAGGACAGTTCGCTACTAGAAGGCATTTCACTCTCAGGAGAAATCTTACTTCCCGAGGACATCTGACTTCTTGAGGTCACCTCAAATCCATCAGCAGTGTGGTCCCCAGAAAGTGGTTCCCCTTTCCCAGAGTAGGTGTCATTGACGTCTAATCCAGCAGTATAATGGGCTATGGGAGCAAGAAAAAGGGAAGAAAAGAGAAAGTAAAGCAGAATGCCTCTTCTCACCAGTCAGTTGCATTCAGGAGACAGGTTTATTGTCAAAGCAGTTATTGCACATGTGCTACTGTTTGTGATTGAGTCACTTATGAAAGCAACTTCACATTTTGCCGACAAATGGCTGTTTGTTTTGCCAGTTACAGAGCTTCTTTCATCGTTTTCTTTTCCACAGATAGCCTACATTAATTTCCACACACCCCCAAAAAAACACTACCAAGTAGGCAAATTAATGTAATATAGTTATTTAAGAAGTAATATCTAAATATTGTTGTAACTTCACATACCAAATGCATTTGTAGTTTCTAGAATGTTACCTGTCCCATTTTAATAAACAGGTTCTAGAGAAAAATACCAGATTTTCCTAACACGTGCTCACATTTTTAACAAGAGTATGTATATCAAATGTAAACAGTAGTTGATAACAATTATTCTTATTGCCATTGTTTCTTATTATTGTTCTTACATAGAGTAGAAACTAGGGACTAGGTAAGATTTGGGGCCCAGAGTTAAGCCCCTGCTTTATCTTTTAGGTCTCAATAAAACAGCGTCAGAGTGGTAATTTTTTTTTAACATCTTTATTGGTGTATAATTGCTTTACAATGGTGTGTTAGTTTCTGCTTTATAACAAAGTGAATCAGTTATACATATACATATGTTCCCATATCTCTAACTTCTCCCTGGGACGATGCAAGGCCCTCTAGAAAAGTAAAAACAAAATCACTTGACAGAGGACATGGAGAATTTAGGCAGGAGGTAGCACTCCTCGGTCCGAGACTTAACCACTCTTCTCCAAGATCTGCAGAAATCACTTCACCTCTCTGTACCTCGGTTTCTTTATCTTATCTTTATTTGGATCACAGGATCTGTAAGTTCTCCTTCAGCTGGACTAAAGTAAGAGTACAAGGATTCTCAGGCTCCCTCTTGCTAGCCTGGAACATCTAAGACACCCGCCCACTTTTCTCTTCAGCCAGGGAAGGAGGAAGGGGGGGACCATAGGGAGGGAGGGACCTCGATCACCTCCCACAGGACAGAGCCGGGGGCGCCGAGGGGCGGTTTTTTTGGAGAAGCAGCAGCAAAATTCAAGAGGTGCCCGCGGTGGAAGAAGCGCTGGGCAGCAGCTCAGAGCCGGATGTCCTCACCTGAGGCGAAGATCAAGAGCGACAGCACCACAGGCGCCGGCGGCAGCAGCGGGGCTCTCATTGGTCCCTCGGAGCGGCGGCGTCGCGGTCTCTGGGGCAACTCGGCCGGGAGCTGCTGGAGGGAGGAGGAGGTGGTGGGGAGAAGGGGGACAAGGGGAGTCTTGCAGGGCGTGCTCGCAGGCCCGGCCGGGCTCGCGCGCTGGAGGCAGCTCCTGAAGCTCGCCTCGGGATCCCTGGGCTCCGGCTCGTGTGCAAGGTGTGCGAACGTTCCGGAGGCGCGGCGCGCACCTGTAGCTTTATAGGCCGGGCGGAGACCCGGGCATCGCCTGTGACGTCACGGCCGCCGCGGTGGGTGGAGGCGGGCGGCAGCCCCGGGAGAGGTTACTACCCCCAAACCACACACGGATGCCAGGCGCCCCACCTTCTGGGACCGTAGAGAGCCGCTGGGAGGAAATGAAAATTAAACCCTCGCTGCAAGCTGAAAAAAAATACCAGATCTATGTTCAAGGGAAGGAGTGGAGTTTGGGAGCTAGATATCTGACATTCAAAAATCCCGAAGTTTTTCTGAAAACCCTCCGAATATACTTCGGTTGATCTAGTATTACAACAGACAGGGATTAACTAGAGAAGTTCCATATTAAGATGTAAAAGTACTTTAAGACCAAGAATGACTTAACAATAGCCCGATGTCTTTAACAAGAATAATGAAATGCATTAAATGACTAGAGAGCACACCTCCTAATGAGAAGCTGCTTTATTCACCGTATCTCAACCGGGGCTCTTTCCCACCCGCTACTAAGTGGCCAAAATTTCCAACCACCTCCCTTCTGGTTTCTTTATGTGTCCCAGGGCCCTCGTCAAAGTCATTATTTATTGATCATTCATTTTGCAGAACAGTACACTAAAAATATTACCAGTACCATCTCATTCAAAAACCTTGCTAAGTATCATTTTCCCTGTTTTACAAGAGGGACTAATGTCAGCTTTACAAAGCAAGGAGGACTTTACACAGCTGGTCATGGCAGAAGTCAGATAGATTTAACTTCAAGTTCATCTGACTCTTAAAATCTCTTTCCTTTCTGATAAAGGGATTTAGACTAAACTTCTCTTTGAGAAGAGAATTTCTGGGAGAGAATAATATTTAACATAAAGGAATAATCTCTACAAGTAGTATGTTGGCATTTGGATGAAGGGTGGTCCCGAGACTTTGCCTCTGGAATACCAAGATAAAAAGGGCCAGCTTTTAGGGCCCATTTAGAAGCTAGTAAGGCATTTAAATCATGACAAGTAGATAATATGAAGGGAGAGGGAGAAAGCTGCTTAATTTGACTAACTTTGATGTAGAGACAACTCCAGAACTGTATTTCTCTTGACTTGAGGAATCGAAAAAAGCACTGTTCTCTCTTAGTGTTTCTTTGTCCTGAAGATATGTATCTCTTCCGTGACTGTTCCAGTAAAACAGCTCTTTTCGGAATGTGGGCCACAGTGCATCTTTCCTAATTCTGGGAAACTTTTTAAAAGCTACTTATTTTTTAATGACACATCATAATAAAGTAGGCTAAATAGTACCATATGTTTAGTAGGATAAAATAAACAGTCATGAATCATGTCTTCTCTCCTATTGGACACTTGCGGAGAACATATTTTGTGTAATCCACTTGTTTTATGTTTTATGCAGGGAGGTAGTAAAGAGGGAGATTCAATGATGACCAACTCCCTGATCCCAGTAGCTCAATGAGGCGAGAGCCAGATGCATAGGAAAGTAATTCTGTTACATCAGATGAAAAGAAGGATTGGGTGCCATGAAAACCCAGGATGCAGTTTAGTTTTGCCATGTGTATCATGGAAAGTTCTGTGGAAAGATGGAGAGGCCACTCAGTGGCCTTCCCAGCAGAAAGTGTAAATGGAAAGAATACCTGAAGTCGAGGTGTGACTGAGAGCCGGAAAGCAGACTAGAAAGATGACACTGCCCATTCCAGAGTGAAGCAGGGGCCGTCGTGGTCATCTTTTTTGGTGAATGAGGCAACTGTGATTCAGAGAGATTCACAGTCTTACCCGCAGATTTCAAAAGATGGAGATTTTGTTTAGCTTGCAGGCTGTCAGCCTACACTGGTGCATCTTTCTGCTCTCATAGGTTTTGATTTTGTTCTAGTCCCCTTCTTCCCTTTTTATTACTCCTTCTTCTTATTGAGGTGAATGCAGGTTGTGCATATCTGTCATGGAAAGTGTTTTACTTTGAAGTGAAAGGGGCTCTTTACAATGGAAATTGTTCTGTCTTTTTCTGATTGGAAATTTAGAGGGTGATAATTTACATTGGTGTGGAATATAACATGGCATCATAGGGACAGAGTGCTTAGATTCAAACAAGTTGGGTTTTCATATACAAATTCCACCATATAGTAAGTTACTTAATATTTGAAAAATTTGGATTCCTCATCTAAAAATAGGAATAAAGATCCCTGCCTGCTGTTAAGCAGATTAAATGAAATAAGATACATAAACACTAGCACAGATCCTAGCATATTGTGAGTGCACAATAGATGGTAACTCTTATTAACCTTGACATTATGATAGTTACATTATATTAATCACATTGAAGAACTAAGTGACTCTTATAAATGCAGCTACTCACAGAGTAAGTGAATAATCTCCTCCAATATTTTCAAGCCATGAACTTTATACCTACTTCACATTAAGATTAAACATTTTGAAATTTATGGTTCATCACAGGGTATCATAGGCGTCATCATAGTTGCATCACAATGGCAGCACCCCTGATGACTCATGGCATTCTGGAATATATGCATGAGAAAGAAACCAACCCCATGTAAGTGTGGGATTCCTTACATTCTGCATGTTAAGTTGAGACAAGAAGGAACAATTGCAAGAATTTCAAGTAGAGAAGCAACTCTTCTTTACCCTGATAAATTGATGGTTCCCTCATCTAGTATAAGGTTAAGGGCAGCCCTAAAGGCAAATGTTCCTAGCCAACCACACTCATTTTGGTGCCTAGTATCTGGATCCTGATAATATTTTATATGTATAGTGGAAACAAACTCACTTTGACTCTGCTAAAATGTGTGCTATAGAGCCCAGAGTAGAATTATGTGTTTGTTCATATAGCTGATCTTGAGTTTTTACAGATAGCACCAGGGTCTGAGTAAATATTACATCATGGTTATTGTTATGAGTCAACAGATGAACTCCCAAACTAAAATTAAGAAATTCTCTAAAATGTAAGCAACATTTCATTTATTAATAAATAAATTAGCTCCATTTAGAGGTCTATCATTTTCTACTTTTCACCTTGGAATTTATCCGTTCTAAAGAATACATAATTTCTAGTTCCTTCAAAAAGAGACCTTCAATGAACTTGATTTATCTTGACAGAATAAAATAAATTTACTTGCCCTTTATATCTTTCACATGATGACTTTTGCAGAGCAAGGACTAGCAGATGGGACTGAAATAAGTGAATGAGTTGGTACAGTGGAAACGAAATAAATGTAATATACAATTAACTACATTTATACACACACAAAAAGTCAATCCTCTAGGTAGTTCGTTTACTCATCAAATATATTTTGAGAACTAGATACTCTTTTAGGTTTAGGCACTGGGCTAGAACTTTGAATAAGTCATAGTGTCCTTGTTTTTAAGGACTTTACATTCTATTAAAGGGAAACACGTAATAACCAAGGAAACAATGCACATAATCAATTTAGGTATTTAGAAGTGCTAGAAAGGAGATAAAATGTGTGATATAGAGGACTTGGGTTGGTAGAGGAAGATGATAAAAAGAAATACAAGATAGCGCCTACACTTAAGTAGCTCACATTTTCTCTCTAGAGGAAACAGATGGCAGGATAAAAAGGAGAGCATTATCCTATAGGACAATAATAACAACATAGAAGAGCAGAGATAGGCATGGGCAGGAAGGAGCAATAGATACAGGCACATACAAGAAGAATGAGGGATGCTAAACAGAGAGAGGCCTTACATTGGGGCTCAAATGTGTAGAGGAATTTAGGGCATTGTTGAAAAGAGTTCATTCCACTAATCATTTCTTAAACACCCCTCTTAACAGTGCCAGACAAGAGCTCTCTTTAGCTCTTAACCAAAGGTCAGCTGGTCAAAATCACCTGAGAACCACTACAAAATGTACTCTCCATTCTCCTCTCTTGATTCAGTAGGTTGGGTGTGGGTTCCTGGCCTGTGTATTTTTTAACAACTTTCAAGAAAATTCTGATGTGAACCTCTGATTAAGAACTACTCCACTAGGGGACACATAGGTGAAAAAAATCAAGATACATTCAGAGAGGTTATAAACTGGTGGGGCTGCATATTTATACAGATAGAAGTTTTGTTGGAAATGTGAAGGATGGAGAAATGAATTTTAAGAGGAAGCATGTGAGTAAGTGCGATGAAGACGTTAAATTTACCACTGAGAAACTCATGTTACAAACTGATTTAGACTATTCATTTAATAGGGTACTACTTTAATGTAATAAAAAATGTCTGAATATATGAAAAAGAAAAACTCCACTTTGCACATATTTCTTCAGGACCCAGTTTGTCACATAAATGGAATCATATCTACACCAAATGATTACGAGTTCTCACTAACTCAATTCTGAATGTAAGATCGGAAAACAGAATGTCTGCAACCATCATCATACACTGAGTTAGGAAGCATGTCAAATTTTATTATGCCATTAATTCGTTTTTTTTAACATCTTTATTGGAGTATAATTGCTTTACAATGGTGTGTTAATTTCTGCTGTATAACAAAGTGAATCAGCTATACATGTACATATGTCCCCATATCCCCTCCCTCTTGTGTCTCCCTCATACCCTCCCTATCCCACCCCTCTAGGTGGTCGCAAAGGACTGACCTGTGCTATGCAGTTGCTTCACAATAGCAATCTGTTTTACATTTGGTAGTGTATATATGTGTCCATGCCGCTCTCTCACTTCCTCCCAGCTTACACTTTCCCCTCCCCATGTCCTGAAGTCCATTCTCTATGTCTGCATCTTTATTCCTGTCCTGCCCCTAAGGTTCTTCAGAACCATTCTTTTTTTTTTTTTTTTTTTTAGGTTCTATACATATATGTGTTAGCATACGGTATTTGTTTTTCTCTTTCTGACTCACTTCACTCTGTATGACAGACTCTATGTCCATCCTCTTCACTACAAATAAAGCAATTTCGTTTCCTTTTATGGCTGAGTAATATTCCATTGTATATATGTACCACAACTTCTTTATCCATTCATCTGTTGATGGACACTTAGGTTGCTTCCATGTCCTGGCTATTGTAAATAGAGCTGCAATGAACATATTGGTACATGACTCTTTTTGAATTATGGTTTTCTCAGGGTATATGCCCAGTAGTGAGATTGCTGGGTCGTATGGTAGTTCTATTTTTAGTTTTTTCAGGAACCTCCATACTGTTCTCCATAGGGGCTGTATCAATTTACATTCCCACCAACAGTGCAAGAGTGTTCCCTTTTCTCCACACCCTCTCCAGCATTTATTCTTTTTAGATTTTTTGATGTCAGCTATTCTGACTGGTGTGAGGTGAGACCTCGTTGTAGTTTTGATTTGCATTTCTGCAAATGATTTGCATTCCCTTAATGATTAGGGACGTTGAGCATACTTTCATGTGTTTGTTGGCAATCTGTATATCTTCTTTGGAGAAATGTCTATTTAGGTCTTCTGCCCATTTTTGGATTCAGTTGTTTGTTTTTTTGATATTGAGCTGCATGAGCTGCTTGTAAATTTTGGAGATTAGTCCTTTGTCAGTTGCTTCATTTGCAAGTATTTCTCCCACTCTAAGGGTTGTCTTTTCGTATTTTTTATGGTTTCCTTTGCTGTATAGAAGCTTTTAAGATTCATTAGGTCCCATTTGTTTATTTTTGGTTGTTTTTCCATTTCTCTAGGAGGTGGGTCAAAGAGGATCGTGCTGTGATTTATGTCAAAGAGTGTTCTGCCTGTGTTTTCTCTAAGGTTAATAGTGTCTGACTTTACATTTAGACATTTAATCCATATTGAGTTTATTTTTGTATATGGTGTTAGGGAGTGTTCTAATTTCAGTCTTTTACATGTAGCTGTCCAGTTTTCCCAGCACCACTTATTGAAGAGGCTATCTTTTCTCCATTGTATATTCTTGCCTCCTTTATCAAAAATAAGGTGACCATATGTGCATGGGTATATCTCTGGGCCTTCTATCCTGTTCCATTGATCTATCTTTCTGTTTTTGTGCCAGTACCATACTGTCTTGATTACTGTAGCTTTGTAGTATAGTCCAAAGTCCGGGAGCCTCATTCCTTCAGCTCCGTTTTCCTTTCTCAAGATTGCTTTGGATATTCAGGGTTTTTTGTGTTTCCATACAAATTGTGAAATTTTTTGTTCTAGTTCTGTGAAAAATGTCATTGGTAGTTTGATAGGGATTGCACTGAATCTGTAGATTGCTTTGGGTAGTATAGTCGTTTTCACAATGTTTAGTCTTCTAATTCAAGAACATGGTGTATATCTTCATCTGTTTGTATCGTCTTTCATTTCTTTCATCAGTGTCTTATAGTTTTCTGCATAAAAGTCTTTTGTCTCTTTATGTAATTTATTCCTAGGTATTGTATTCTTTTTGTTGCATGGTAAATGGGGGTGCTTCCGTAATTGTCTTTCAGATTTTTCATCTTTAGTGTATAGGAATGCAAGAGATTTCTGTGCATTAATTTTTTATCCTGCTACTTTACCAAATTCATTGACTAGCTCTAGTAGTTTTCTGATAGCAACTTTAGGATTCTCTACGTATAGTATCATGTCATCTGCCAAAGTGACAGTTTTCCTTCTTCTTTTCTGATTTGGATTCCTTTTGTTTCTATTTCTTCTCTGATTGCTGTGGCTAAAACTTCCAAAACTATGTTGAATAATAGTGGTGAGAGTGGGCGACTTTGTCTTGCTCCTGATCTTAGTGGAAATAGTCTCAGTTTTTCACCATTGAGAATGATGTTGGCTGTGGGTTTGTCAAATACGACCTTTATTATCTTGAGGTAAGTTCGCTCTATGCCTACTCTCTGGAGGGTTTTGTTTTGTTTTGTCTTGTTTTGCATAACTAAACCATTTTTATTCTTTTTTTTAACATCTTTATTGGAGTATAATTACTTAACAATGGTGTGTTAGTTTCTGCTTTATAACAAAGTGAATCAGTTATACATATACATATGCCCCCATATCTCTTCCCTCTTGTGTCTCCTTCCCTCCCACCCTCCCTATCCCACCCCTCTAGGTGGTCACAAAGCACTGAGCTGATCTCCCTGTGCTATGCGGCTGCTTCCAACTAGCTATCTATTTTACGTGTGGTAGTGTATATATGTCCATGACACTCTCTCACTTTGTCAGAGCTTAGCCTTCTCCCTCCCCATATCTTCAAGTCCATTCTCTAGTAGGTCTGTGTCTTTATTCCCATCTTACCCCTAGGTTCTTTATGACCTTTTTTTTTTTCTCTTAGATTCCATATATATGTGTTAGCATACGGTATTTTGTTTTTCTCTTTCTGACTTACTTCACTCTGTATGACAGTCTCTAGGTCCATCCACCTCACTACAAATAACTCAAATTCGTTTCTTTTTATGGCTAAGTAATATTCCATTGTATATATCTGCCACATCTTCTTTATCCATTCATCTGTTGATGGACACTTAGGTTTCTTCCATGTCTTGGCTATTGTAAATAGAGCTGCAATGAACATATTGGTACATGACTCTTTTTGAATTATGGTTTGCTCAGGGTATATGCCCTCAAGACTTCTTTGGCTATTTGGGGTCTTTTGTGTCTCCATACAAATTTAAAAATTTTTGTTCTAGTTCTGTAAAAAATGCCATTGGTAATTTGATAGGGATTGCACTGAATATATAGATTGCTTTGGTAGTATAAGCATTTTGACAATATTGATTCTTCCAATCCAAGAACATTGTATATCTCTCCATCTCTTGGTATCATCTTTAATTTCTTTCATCAGTGTCTTATAGTTTTCTGCATTCAGGTCTTTTGTCTCCTTAGGTAGGTTTATTCCTAAGTATTTTATTCTTTTTGTTGCAATGGTAAATGGGAGTGTTTCCTTAATTCTCTTTCAGATTTTTCATCTTTAGTGTATAGGAATGCAAGAGATTTCTGTACATTAATTTTGTATCCTGCAACTTTACCAAATTCATTGAATAGCTCTAGTAGTTTTCTGGTGGCATTTAGGATTCTCTATGTATAGTATCATGTCATCCGCCAACAGTGACAGTTTTACTTCTTCTTTTCTGATTTGGATTCCTTTATTTCTTTTCCTTCTCTGATTGCCGTGGCTAGGACTTCCAAAACTCTGTTGAATAATAGTGCTGAGAGTGGACATCCTTGTCTTGTTCCTGATCTTAGAGGAAATGCTTTCAGTTTTTCACCATTGAGACTGATATTTGCTGTGGATTTGTCATATATGGCCTTTATTATGTTGAGGTAGGTTCCCTTTATGCCCACTTTCTGGAGAGTTTTTATCATAACTGGCTGTTGAATTTTATCCAAAGCTTTTTCTGCATCTATTGCAATGATCATATGGATTTTATGTTTCAATTTGTTAATATGCTGTATCACATTGAATGATTTCCATATATTGAAGAATCCTTGCATATCTGGGATAAATCTCAGTTGATCATGGTGTATGATCCTTTAATGTGTTGTTGGATTCTGTTTGCTAGTATTTTGTTGAGGATTTTTGCATCTATATTCATCAGTGATATTGGTCTGTAATTTTCTCTTTTTTTTGTAGTATCTTTGTCTGGTTTTGGTATCAGGGTGATGGTGACCTCATAGAATGAGTTTTGGAGTGTTCCTTCCTCTGCAATTTTTTGAAAGAGTTTGAGAAGGATGGGTGTTAGCTCTTCTCTAAATGTTTGATGGAATTCACCTGTGAAGCCATCTGCTCCTGGACGTTTGTTTGTTGGAAGATTTTTAATCACAGTTTCAATTTCATTACTTGTGATTGGTCTGTTCATATTTTCTATTTCTTCCTGGTTCAGGTTGGAAGGTTATACCTTTCTGAGAATTTGTCCAGTTCTTCCAGGTTGTCCATTTTATTGGCATAGAATTGCTTGTAGTAGTCTCTTAGGATGCTTTTTATTTCTGCGGTGTCTGTTGTAACTTCTCCTTTTTCATTTCTAATTTTTTTTTTTTTTTTTTTTTTTTTGCGGTACACGGGCCTCTCACTGTTGTGGATTTTCCCATTGTGGAGCACAGGCTCCGGACATGCAGGCTCAGCGGCCATGGCTCACGGGCCCAGCCGCTCTGCAGCATGTGGGATCTTCCCGGACCGGGGCATGAACCCACGTCCCCCGCATCAGCAGGCGGACTCTCAACCACTGCACCACCAGGGAAGCCCTTCATTTCTAATTTTATTGATTTGAGTCCTCTCCCTCTTTTTCTTGATGTGTCTGGCTAATGGTTTATCAATTTTGTTTATTCTTCTCAAGGAACCAGCTTTTAGTTTTATTGACCTTTGGTATTGTTTTCTTTGTTTCTATTTCATTTATTTCTGCTCTGATCTTTATGATTTCTTTCCTTCTGCTAACTTTGGGTTTTGTTTGTTCTTCTTTCTCTAGTTCCTTTAGGTGTAATATTAGGTGATTTATTTGAGATTTTTCTTGTTTCTTGAGGTAGGCTTGTATAGCTATAAACTTCTCTCTTAGAACTGCTTTTGCTGCCTCTCGTCGGTTTTGGTTGTCATTGTCATTTTTCTCTAGGTATTGTTTGATTTCCTCTTTGATTTCTTCAGTGATCTCTTAGTTATTTAGTAACATATTGTTTAGCCCCTATGTTTGTGTGTTTTTTATATTTTTTTCCCTGTAATTTATTTCTAATCTCATAGCATTGTGGTTAGAAAAGATGCTGGATATGATTTCAATTTTCTTAAATTTACTGAGGCTTGATTTGTGACCCAAGATGTGATCTATCCTGGAGAATGTTCCATGCGCCCTTGAGAAGAAAGTGTCATCTGATGTTTTTGGATGGAATGTCCTATAAATATCAATTAAATCTATCTGGTCTATTGTTTCATTTAAAGCTTATGTTTCCTTATTAATTTTCTGTTTGGTTGTTCTGTCCATTGGTGTAAGTGGGGCATTAAAGTCCCCCACTATTATTGTGTTACTGTCAATTTCCTCTTTTATAGCTGTTAGCAGTTGCCTTATGTATTGAGGTGCTCCTATGTTGGGTGCATATATATTTATAATCGTTATATCTTCTTCTTGGATTGATCCCTTGACCATTAAGTAGTGTCCTTCCTTGCCTCTTGTAACATTCTTTATTTTAAAGTCTGTTTTATCTGATATGAGTATAGCTACTCCAACTTTCTTTTGATTTCCATTTGCATGGAATATCTTTTTCCATCCCCTCACTTTCAGTCTGTATGTGTCCCTAGGTCTGAAGTGGGTCTCTTGTAGACAGCATATATATGGGTCTTGTTTTTGTATCCATTCAGCAAGCCTGTGTCTTTTGGTTGGATCCCTTAATCCATTCACTTTTAAGGTAATTATTGATATGTATGTTCCTATGACCATTTTCTTAAATGTTTTGGGTTTGTTTTTGTAAGTCCTTTGGTTCTCTTGTGTTTCCCACTTTGAGAAGTTCCTTTAGCATTTGTTGTTGAGCTGGTTTGGTGGTACTGAATTCTCTTAGCTTTTGCTTGTATGTAAAGCTTTTGATTTCTCCATCGAATCTGAATGAAATCCTTGCCAGGTAGAGTAATCTTGGCTGTAGGTTCTTCCATTTCATCACTAAGTATATCATGCCACTCTCTTCTGACTTGTAGAGTTTTTGCTGAGAAATCAGCTGTTAACCTTATGGGAGTTGCCTTGTATATTATTTGTCATTTTTCCCTTGCTGCTTTCAATAATTTTTCTTTGTCTTTAGTTTTTGCCAATTTTATTACTATGTGTCTCAGTGTGTTTCTCCTTGGGTTTATCCTGTATGGGACTCTCTGCACTTCCTGGACTTGGGTGGCTATTTCTTTTCCCATGTTAGGGAAGTTTTTTATTATAATCTCTTCAAATATTTTCTCTGGTCCTTTCTCTCTCTCTTCTCCTTCTGGGACCCCTATCCTGCGAATGTTGTTGAGTTTAATGTTGCCCCAGAGGTCTCTTAGGCTGTCTTCATTTCTTTTCATTGTTTTTTCTTTATTCTGTTCCACAGCAGTGAATTCCACCATTCTGTCTTCCAGATCACTTATCCGTTCTTTTGCCTCAGTTATTCTGCTATTGATTCCTTCTAGTATATTTTTCATTTCACTTACTGTATTGTTCATTTCTGTTTATTTGTTCTTTAATTCTTCTAGATCTTTGTTAAACATTTCTTGCATCTTCTTGATCTTTGCCTCCATTCTTTTTCTAAGGTCCTGTATCATCTTTACTATCATTATCCTGAATTCTTTTTCTGGAAGGTTTTCTATCTCCATTTCATTTAGTTGATTTTCTGGGGTTTTATCTTCTTCCTTCATCTGGTACATAGCCCTCTGCCGTTTCATCTTGCCTATCTTTCTGTGAATGTGGTTTTTTCCCCACAGGCTGCAGGGTTGTAGTTCTTCTTGCTCCTGCTGTCTGCCCTCTGACTTCCATCATTCTTTAGAATAATTTTTTTCTCATAAGAAACCTGTATAGTGATTAGGTTAATATGATTACCAAAGCTAAGTGAAAGAGATACTTGAGAAGATACCAGGAATGAGAATTAACCATAACCAACATGGGTAATTTGTGAGAAAAGGGGCAAGGATGTATTCTCTCTATCTGCTTATCACCCTTAATTCCTAGAACAATTTTTTATTTACTGGATGTTCTCAGTAAACAATATTATTTATCATTGTATATAGGTCCTGAGATAAGATCAGAAATCCATTAAGTATTTCCCATGCTAAGAAACTGAAACCATTAGGCTAGGTTTCCATTTCCTTTACAGTAAGGAGTGCCTATCATTGGAAAGAGTACCTTTGAGCTGTAAATATTATCATATATTTTAAATAACATGTATTGAGCATTTATATTCTAAGTACTTATTAGATTTCATGTCATTTGATCTTTGTAAAACCCTTTAAATTAAGTGTTATCATCCCCACATCACAGATGAGGAAGTCAAAAGTTCAGATGATTTGTTAGAAGGTAACACTTTTATTTGATAGAAGTGGGATCCAAACCTTGGTCTCTTTGGCTCAAAGCCCATGAATTTAATCGCTATTATATATCATGGCTAGCACAGCACTAGGCATACAGTAGATGTTAAACAAGTGCTTTTTAAATGGAAATTAATTGCTTGATAAACTGAAATACTAATGATATCATAGTGTAAGAGAACTTAGAAATAAGTTGGCCTCTAAGTTTATAATTAAGAGCAGAGTAGGCGTGAAATAACTCTAAAAGTTCAAATGACTCATAGGTCTACAAACATTGACTGTTTTAATAAACTGAAAGACAAATCAGAAAGGTGGTTTAAGAAGGCGAAATTTGTCTCTGTCCATTGGAACACATTTCCAGGAAGGATTTTCTCTGGCCCAAGGAGTCCATCTCTTTTATTCTGGTAGCTGGCACATCATTATTGAAAAAAAAAGGTATATCTATTTCATTCAATCTAACGCCATTGCCACTTTCTAATTAGAATTTGTCTTCTTTAGTTGTCCCAGGTCAGTACAGACCAGAAAGAGTCCTATAATCAGGCATATCAGCAGTCATATTTCTCACAGCAAATTACTAAATTGACATCTGGATTTCTACCTCACTCTGCAAGTTTGCTTAGATCCCCTCTGAAAGTCAGCTTTATCCTTCAAGAATGGCCATGATGGTGTTCTGAATGTGTAAGTCATTCATTCATTCAACACCTATTACCTATTATGTATTACTATGTGTTACCTATTATATCCCAAGAACTATGATAGTCCTTAGGAATGCAAAAACGAAAAAGACAATTCTTCTAAACAGTTTACAGCACAGAAATAGATACAGATGAGAAGCAGACGATTAAAATGCATTGTGATAAGTGGCATGGTACTAAGAAAAAGACATGGTACCCTGAGATTTACAGAGTGTGGGAATGTAGCCTAGAATTAGGAGATTCAGCGAGGTTTCCTAGGAGAAATGATATCTGGGAAGGACGATTTGGCCTAGTTAGCTGAAGAGTAGATGATTGTATATATAAGTTTATTGTGGGAGTGGGGGTGAGAGTGAGGAGAATGCTAGCATTCCAGTCAAAGCTAACAGCATTTTCAAAGGTCTGTGTCTCATCAGGACCCAGGGACTAGCTGCTGACAGCTCTGTCTATCAGCTATCTGGGCCCATGTCAGCAGCCTTACAACATTATGATGAAATAGATCACCTAAGACATATTTGATGTTTCGTCCTTGTAACAACAAATAGTCTTCTTCTCTGACCGCTTTTCTTTTACACAAGCCACATAAACAGACAGGAAGCCAAAGCCCAGGCAGTCAGTGGCACACCTCTGGACTTGATCCTCTATGACATCATCTTGATTTGTTTCCTCATGTTTTGAGAAAGACTGTGGAACAGTTGCTGTGGCAGTTCTATTAAACATGAGTCATCCTGGACACTTTAATATATGTAGAACCCGTCATGTATTCAGGAGTTCTCAATATGTGCACTGTTTGCAAATGACAGAGTTCAGGGATTTGGAGCCTGGCCTTAGAAGCCTCTAGTATATTATAGTTCTGTAAAATATAGGAGAAATCAAAGAATGGCTTTCACAGTGCAAGCTGAAGAGAATGTTCTTCAAGATTTCAACATGATAAAGGTGAATTTTAGTATAGAATAATATTGGGAATAGTATAGAATAATAGGGAATATTGACATATCCTACATATGAAAGCTTACTGGGGGAATTCCCTGGTGATCCAGTGGTTAGGATTCCGTGCTTCCATTGCAGGGGGCATGGGTTCGATCCCTGGTCAGAACTAAGATCCCACAAGCCGTGTGGCGCAGCAAAAAAAAAAGAAAAGAAAAGGAAAAGAAAGCTTACTTGTGTGTCATCTAATGTTGATCTAAGCTCTTCTCAACACAAGGACACAAGAAACGTCAGTGTTGGATAATGAAGATGAGATTCTCTGATGCCTTCTAAATCATTAACATGTCTCCTTGCAGCAACCATGGATTTGTTTTAAGAACATTTCCTTCAACTTCTTATATACTCAAGATGTCCAAAGTGTATCTTGGAAAAAAAACAAATTTAAAATGTTTTGTTTATGACACAAAAAACTTTTAATAAATTTCTTTCTGGAATGTCAGTGAATTAAAAATAACTGACTTTATGACATTTTATGACTTTATGACACTTTATGACTTTATGACAATTTAAAACAAGTTGTTTTATTCACCTCATTGTTAAATTTTCAAAGTAATTACTAGATGTGAATAGATCAGATCAAGAGACAAAGTGTGAATAAAATAATTCACCTCCACTACCACTTCCCCAGTGCCATTTCTCAGATGTTATCACTGGTGTCCATTTGTTTTTGGCTCTTCTGATATTTTTTATAACTTTATATAATACAGTGATAGCTCTATTCTTGACTTATCAGTTTTAGGTATTATTTAATTCCCCCATTGAAGGAAAAGAAATATAATACTTCACACTGTCACCCAATCACATTTGGCCCTCAATTTTTTAATTATATTGTAGTTGTATTTTTATCAGTTGCCTTTATGATTTCAAACAACAAACTTAAAATACTGCTTTGGATTTATTGAATTTATATAGAGAATATTGACTGCCTTCAAATAAAAAATTGAAATGAGTTCACTTTACTCTTTTTCACTTCTTAGTCTTCTTCTTTTTCACTTCTTAGCTTCTTCTTAAGCTTACTCTATTTTATAACTTTGAGGTCCTATTCTATTACTATAATTAGTGTCATTTTGCATATTTATATAGATGATTTTAAAACTGAAAATAAATGAATAGCGTTTGGGACATTACAGAACTGAGCATATATTGCATCTGTAGAGAAAGAGATGTCACTTAAATTTTGCTGCTCAAAGGAGGACCTTCCTAGAATCTCCATCTGTCCATCTGTCTCAAAGTGTCTTTTGTTTAGTTTCCTTCTCTACTTATAGGTTACAATCAGCTGTTACTCTTTCTTGAACCACGTGTCATCCTCTTTCATGTTCTCTCTATTTACTTCCTTCTTTCCCTGGAATGTCTCCTCCAATAAACTTTCTGACATAGGATTTGTGAACTGTTGTCCACATTCTTATACATCTTAAAATGTATTTTTCTTTCACATTTGATTGATAGTTAGCTGTGTATCAAATTCTAGTTTCAAAATAATTCTATTCTGAACATTATAGTCACTGCTCTTTGCCTTCTAGTGCTCCGTGTTGCTGCCGAGAGGTTCACCATCATCAGCCTGACTCTCACTCTTTTCAGGACACCTTTCATTTGTCTCTGTGAAAGCTTTTAGGATTTTTCTCTTAGGACATATGGTTATGGATTTTAGATATTGGTTTTAACTCAAAAAGAAGATTATCATTCTCTTTTACTAAGAATTGTTAACGCTTTCATGTGTAAGTAAACTTAAGTTTTCCAGCTGTAAATAATTTTAACTGAAATGTTACTGCAACAAATAAAAAAGCTTAATAATGCAGATGATGAAATGGAGGACAGCATTAAAGTTTCTTGATGTGTCTTTAAATGGGAAATGTGTTATAATGCGTTTTTTCCATTTTTATCATCAAATATGCTATATAAACAAAAGCATACTTATAAAATATATGTAATTATGCAAAAGAAGTGTTAAAAAAGAGAGAACACTTGTGTATCCATTTTCTAGTTTTGGTATAATTGCTTGTCATCTGTATGATGTTAGAAATCATTTGAGATACATTTCTAATCAGACGTAATTTTTTTCCCAAATGACTGTTATCTAAACCACTGACCATCACATTATTGTTTTCTTCTACATGTTTCTTAGTGCATTTACATCACAGAGCTTTAATTGACTTCAAAAGGAACTCAGGATAAGGAGAAACTATGTGGGATACAAAGAAAGAGCCAGATATGGCTTTCTATAAACATATTGTGTACTACGTCTAAGTCATAATAATTTTGTTGACTGTTTACTTTCCCTGTTGTCAGCATGATAGAGCTAACATCAACGACTTGGAAGTTAGTTACATGCTATTCTTAGTTTATTACGATCAGCTCTTAATAACTTGGGGACTCATTATGTACTCGGTGAACTGTTTTTTATTCCCCTTGTTATGGTCTGGAAATGGCCTTGTGCTGGAGCATTAGACCCTTTAAAACCAGAACTTTTATCAAAGTGTCAAAGTGTGAACAAGGGAAATGAGGAAAAACAAAATTCAGAAGACAAGTATGATGCTTAACACAGGTTAAAAAATTTGATCAGTGTTTGGTGGACATAGAATTCTGTGGCCTTTGGTACTTTGTGACTCTTAAAATTCTTTGACATTATTAGAGTGGAAGCTTTAGTTTTGGGGTAAAATGTTGATGGAGATGATAATTAGTAAAAAAAAGAAAAATACCCTGATTCTTGATGAAGAGGATTGAACAATTAGAGGGGATTATACTCTTTATTTTCTTTAAAGTATACATTTATCTAAATAATACATATCACTAATCATCAGGAAAATGCAAGTTAAAACTATAACAAGGTATCACCTCACACCTGTTAGAATGGCCAGTATCAAAAAGGCAAGTGATAAGTGTTCTCAAAGATGTGGAGAAAAGGGAACACTTTTGCACTGTTGGTGGGAATGTAAATTGGAAGAGCCACTATGGAAAATAGCATGGAGGTTCCTCAAGAAATTAAAAACAAAACTACCATATGGCTCAGCAGTCCCACTTCTGGGTATATATCTGAAGAAAATAGAATCACTATTTTGAAAAAAAAAATCTCTTCTTCATGTTCATTGCATCATTACTCACAATAGCCAAGATATGGAAACAACAAGTGTTTATTGATGGATGAATGGATAATAAAATATTAACATATACATATATATATACATACACATATATATATATCACATACACACATGCACACAGACCCACACAAGCATAATGGAATATTACTCAGCAACAGAAGAGAAGGAAATCCTGCCATTTGTAACAACATGGATGGACCTTGAGAGCATTATGTTAAGTAGAATAAGTCAGATAGAGAAAGACAAATACTGTATGATCTCATTTCTATATGTATTCTAAAAAGACAAATTCATAGAAGCAGAGGGTAGAATGGTGGTTGCCAGGGGTTGAGGGATGGGAGAAATGGGAAGATGTTGATCAAAGGGTACAGACTGCCAGTTATAAGATGAATAAGTTGTGGGAATCTAATGTACAAAATGTAAAACTAAGTTTCACCTGCTAATTCTTTCCTCCTAATGTATCCTCTCCACATTCCATAGTCCAACTTCTTCCTAACCTTACTTAAAGATATGGTAAACCACTGTTCACCATATTTACATTCCAAGCATCTAAAAATTCTTTACATTTGTGTTAACACTTGATATTTCTTAAAATTCTTTATAGGACTTTCTTACTTAATCCTTATTCACTTTTAATTAAACAAATGGAAATGCTATGTAAATTCATATGCTATATATAGTCACTAAATATTATGTAACCACAGGAAACTAATAAATGGACAAAATAAAAACATGACCTTAATCTTTCCCAAATTAATGTTCTAACTTTTTGACTGTGTTTTCTGAAGTAAACTAAAAAAAAAATTTGGAAATAAAATATAAAGACTTTGACTTTACCATCATACTCCTACAACTTCCAGAATGATCTATTAAACCACAAGTGAGATTATGTTACTCTTATAACTAGAAGTTCTTCTCATAAGAGGAAAAAACAAACAAACAAAAAACCCTAACAATTTCGTAGCCCAAAGCACCTGTGTGATCTGACCTCTGCCTGCCTATCCACACTAGGGTGGTCACCATACATCTTGGTGTATAACTAATTGTCATAAAGTCATTATTAAGAATGCATTCTGTCACTCTCCAAAATACTGTTTGATAATAAATTAAGTAGGTGGTCACTCAACTCCAATCTCATTTTTTTTTGCCCCTTCTACTTTTTAACTACATTTGAGCTACACTGGTCATCTAAAAATGTCTAAAGTTTCATGAGGAAGCAAAAATGTCTAAAGATAAAGTTTCTTTCATGTCTTAGGGTCCCCACCCAAGACACACTTCTGCCTGGAACACATTTCTCCTTTTTATGGTTAACACTTAGGCATCGTTCAAGTCTGCTGAAATTCACATCTACACACCCCAGTATAAATCTGTTAGTCTTTTTATTACACTCTTTATTGCAATGTTAAGATTTATAATGTTATATTTGCATATGTATTTATTTCTTTAGTATTTATCTTCTCCACAGGACTCTGAGGCAGGGACAGGACTGGTTCTCAGCTGTTTCTCTACAATGGCCTTTAAAGGGTTGCTATGAATCTAGTCTTTTCACCAGGGATATCCCATGCCCACCACAGTGCCTAGAACATAGTAGGCTCTCAATGCATTTGTTCAATAAATAAAAGAATGACAAAGTCATAGCATGACCTCATGAAATCAATTTTCAGGAGCTCAATTAAAATCAGTCTCTATTGAACTCTAACTCTATGTAAGGCATGAACAGAGTGGTTCAAGAACCTTCAGCATCAGCAACAGCTGATGAAAGGCTGAATCTCAGGTCCAAACCTGCTGAATCACAATCTTCTATTTAACAAGATACCCAGGAGATCCCAATTGTACATTAAAGTCCAAATGCACTAACTTGGTGCACATTTATGTAATAAGCCTGGAAGAACAAGAAGCTAAATGACTACTCATACTCATTTCACTTTTAAGCAACCTTCATGGCCTATCAAATGAGCTAATTCCTATTTTAAAAGTGGGTGAAAATTTTGCCAGTTATTCTAAACTTCTTAAATGCTATCCTCGGTCTTTCTTGTAAATCGTATAACAAAATAGATAGTTCTGTTAGGTTTCTGATTTCCTTTCTTGGCATGTTGCCCTAATCTAAGCAAGAATAGTCAGATTTGGGGGTCTAATATAAAATAAACATAAAGGTATATAGAGTACTGAAAATCTGCAATGGTTTTAAAATAAGTACAATTGTCTCACATGAAAAAAATTAGTGATTAAAGGTAATATCATAGTAATGCATAATAAACTCATTCATATCGGTGACTCACGTGTCATTTATGCAGGTGTTCAAAGGCCCAGTGAACTTTCACACAGAAAGAATTTTTGCCTTTTGCCTACTTCACCAGAGTCCATTGATTTCCTGTTAAACAAGATTTTAAAACATCAACTGAGAATAAACAAAGACAATTTAGGAGGACCCAAGTCAGTATCCGGAATGCCAGAGGTGATCAAATGAACTTTGATTCAAAGCAAATAACGTTACAAATTCCATAGTTGATCTGGCATTCTCATTGACTCCAGGGCCTTCTTTATCAGCCAGAATGCCATAAAGAGGGCAGAGAAAGTAAACTCATTCTTACATGGCAAGGCATGTTTAAGCTCAGTGTTTAGCATGCCGGGTAGCTGTCAGATACAAATCTTGCACATTAGGCAAACCTGATACATATAATTGTCATTGTGTTCATTACAATTTTTTGACTATAGTGTTGAAAAATAAGGTAAGGTACAAATTTGCCTTCCAAGGCCCCAAACCCAGAACCTAAAAACACAAGGCCATAAATGGATTACTCAATTGAGTATTTGGTTACAGTATCTATTGATGAAGTAGGATGTTTTAGCTTACTTCCATTAGATTCTGTAAATACCCAAATAAACAGAGAAGAACTAAGTTTCACTAATGTGAACTCAGGGCACTCCCCAAGTATAGAAGTGTCTAAGGCTTCAGGAAGGAACCAGAAACCTGCCAAGGCAGTACAGTGGAGAGGTTAAACCACAGGCTTTGGAATCAATAGGACCGGGCTCAAATACTGGTGTCCATCATTTGTTCTGAGCTTCATCTCTGAGTAAACAATAATAATCACCTTGGAAAGATTTTAAAGGATTAAATCAAATCATCAGATAATTCAAGAGTTACTATTAACAATAAAAGAGGACCTTAGAATTGAAATAAAACTATTAACAAAAATTCAGCTTTCCGGGAACTTCAAAGCACTCACAATGGTGTAAAATGGCTATATTTTAACTCCATTCTTCCCAGAGGTTAGCTTGGGACAATTCATTCATTCATTCATTCATTCAGCATATATTGATTGAGAGTCCACACTGCATTTGTGCCTGTAGTTGGGATATAAAAAGAACTCAAAGATCTTCTAAAATGACACTTAGATTTTAGTAGAGATAAGTATTTTTTTAATAATAATTATACCATGAAAAACTATATGAATTGTGATCCATATTATGGAAGAAAATTATAGGATGCTAGCAGAAAATGCATCAAGAAGAACTAAGTTAAATGGCAAGGTCAGGAAATGTTTCTGAGACAAAGTGTCAGTTCCCCTGAAACATGAAGAATGAGTAGGAGCTGGTCAAGTCAGGGAGTGGGGAGCAGGGTGGATTTAAGCTGATGACTATACTGGAAACAAGGAGACTAGTTTATTAGGGGAGTGTCTTAAAACACTGGAACACAAATTTATATTTAGCACACTCTTTGTGTAAGCAACTGCGGGAGCATGAAAAGCATGAGGCAAGTTAGGGTTTTACAAGCTCACATTCCAGTTCCCCTTTAAACCCCTTTAAAACATGTGTTTCCTGAGGGATTAACTAACAACTATGTATGTGGGCTCATGCACTTCCAACAAATATTTATTAAGATTTCTCATGTGCCAGTTACCGTCCTAGGCACTAGGAACAGAGCAGTGAACAAAACACATGAAGACATTGCTCTCATCAGTCTTATGTTCTAGTGCAGAAGAAATTAAGCAAGTAAACAACTAAGTATATATAGCATGATAATACTTTTATAAAGAGAAATAAGCCCAAGTGAGAGGACAGAGAGTAAGGGAAGGTGGTACAGTTTAGGGTCGTCAGGGAAGATCTCTCAGATATGGTGATTTTTGAGCACAAATGGAAAGTAAGCCACTTAAAATCTAGAGGATGATATTTCAGGCAAAGACAGCATGATTAAATGCAAAAGTCCTGAGACGAGTGTTGTGCTTAAAGTTTTCAAGAAACAGCCTGGAATTTTGGTCAAAAATTAATGTGATTCCATCATCATCACCATCACCATCACCATAATAATCATGTAACTTTGGAAGAGCTTCCTAGAGGCTTCGTAAGACTTGCTCTTGATGAGCTCCATCGGAAACAGTCTTACATTAGACAGAGCTTAAAGCTCAGCAAAAGTTTAAATGTTTAAGTACTCCCAGATTTTATAACACTTTGGTCTTAAAAATTAGGAAAAGAAGTCTTTTTAAGGCAGATATTTTCATTCTTCGTATGAGTAAGAATAAATTGAGTTACTTATCACATGGGCAACAAACATCCCAGATGGTTTCTTGTTGCAAGTGGTCCAAGGACTGTGCCTTGAAAAATGCCATTTTAATCCCTTTTAGTGATTGAGCTCTCACAACTCTTACAATTTGTAATCACTGTCACCACTGATCATCTGTGCTTGAACTCAGTAATGGGGGCCTAAACCATTATAAAAGTGACAGGCAAGTCAAGAAGAACCAACTTTAATGAGAAACAATCTACTATCGGAAAATTGATGGAGAAGGGAAACCGATGAGTTCAAATTCATTGTCACTTGAAGTATGAGACTGATGACACTTATTAATATTTTTCTCCAATGTAACTCACTTTTCTAATTGGCCTCAATGACAAATCTTTTTCAACTAATGTAACTTAGGAGGGAATTCTTAAAATAGAAGTTATTTTCAAAATATCTGGGATTTCTAGGGAATAATGGTGTGGCTTATATGAAATACCAAACATGATTTACATGTTTATTTTCCAGTATTAGAGAATACAAATATGCTTAGAATTTAAATAATTCTTCACAATATTTTAATATCCCAGTCTTGTAATAATAACTCTATGTGTACTGGAAATTTTCAGAAGTGCCAATTAATAGAGAATTCTGGTTAATAAAATGCTGGTTAGTAGAAAACCAATGTAACTATATTTCTTCCTTTAAATATTAATATTTGCAACATAGAAATGTGTTTTTAATAAAATTTCCCTTGCCTTTATACCAAGAATCAATTGATATTTTCATCTTGCTTAATTACTTGGTGTTAACCAAATTCTCTTCTACACAAGCCTCATGACAAGACGATTATATCCTGTTAGTTTCCAGTCTTTAAAAGTAGTCACTGGATCATCATCCTGTCCTGCCTTAGAAAAGGAAAGTGATACCTAATATGGGTCAGCTCCTTAGATAAGGAGGTTTCTTGTTTTTTCCTTCCCTATTAATTAGCTCTTTTTATTACCTCATTTCAAAAGGGTAATAAGGGACTGGGTAACAGCTACTGTTTTTGAAAACATATATCTGAGATTAGCATTTGTAGAAACATAGAAAGGACTATTAACAAAGAAAACACTAATTTTAGATGAGACTCTAAGATTCTGATCTTCAGATGATTTTCCACTCTCCAAATTTTTTCAAAATGCTTTTTAAAATAATTATGGTTACTATGATAAATGGTTTCAGTTGGAAGTTGAACTTGAAAGTAAACTAATATTTTTCCTTCTGTGTTTATCACTTGTATATTTGGCCTCAAAACTCAAAATAACTTTTCTCCCCACCTCTAGCTCCACAGTTCAGTTCCCAGTAAAATGGTAATTCTTTAGTCAGTTGTTTGCCTGAAATATTATCTTGGCTCCAAGGTAAACCCAGGGTTTTTGGTTTTGGGGTTTGTTTTTTTTTTAACGGAATTACTGCCATTGCTCCATTAGGCCTATCAATACTCCTAAAATATATTTGATTATGAGTCCAACAAGCCTGAATTCTAAAATCCAAAGCAGAATTTTAATAGCTAAAGGCAAATTTATTGGAGGCCAAACCTCATCTAGCCCACCCCAGAATCAAGGTGCCAGTGAATCAGGAGTAAATGTCTTCTCCTCTTCCTTCTCAGGGGCAGTTTTGGAATCAGAAGGGCCAATGAGACTGTCTCCTGTTTACAGATCATGTTATAGTCCCCATCCCGTGTTGATGATGATGCCCCATTTCCCTTGAAAGGGGAGTATAGAACTTAGTCTTTGCTTAAAAGGATGATTAAACTAGCATCTGACTCTGGAGTCATTTGGGAGAGGGAATGTTTATATTATCAGCAGGCTTTTGGAGGCTTTTAGTCACTTCTCCAATTCCCAAGGAAAAGCCACCCTTATTCACTTCAGTATTGTCAATGGAATCATTACACATGTATATTTATAATTTTTAATTGGATATGAAATGTTCTCTCAATGCCAAGACTTCTCCTTAGCACATATACCCATTTTATACATTGCAGGTGTAAATCACCAGTTCAAAGAGAAGCCTCAGGTACAGTCCCTCCAATGGGGAAATTAAACGTAGATTACTCGGTAACCTGAGGCATCTGCATCATGTGTTAAGCGTTCAGGTTTCTGTTCTAAACATTGCCAATATCCTCCTTTGGTTGTGCTTTTCAAGATCCCTGTGTGAGGAAGCTCAAAGTAATAGGAAGTTGTTCATTTCAAATGATAGAACAATTGCAACGATTCCAGACAGGCTGATTCTTGACTGTTAGCAAAGGAAAAGGCATGTGTCTCCTGAGTTTTTGGCTGTGCCAGTCTGGAACTCTGCTGTGGCATGTCAGTACTGATGCCAGGCTTATGGAGTAGTTCTGGAAGTTGAAATCTTAAGATTTCATTCATTCCCTGGAAGGTAAGCACCATGAAAACAGGAGCTGTGAGCATAAATTTCACTGTATCTGGAAGGCCTAGGTAGAGGTGAGCCTGGAGTACCTATTAGTATTCATCCAAGCAAATGGAATTATCCAATCATTTGTTCAAGATAAATTTACTGAATACTTACCAAGTATAAATATTTATTGAACACTTGTGTGGAATACAAAGATAAATAAGATACAGAACCTTAAGGAATTTTTAGTTTATCAGAGGAGCTAAGTATGAGTTAAAATAACTGATAATACAAAGTAGATAGGCAATATTAGACAGGTATTAGTTTTATATTTTTAAGTTATTTGCAAGATATTTCCATACCAATTTAATATGATCTAATGCTTTGGGATACACTCTGAAATATACTGCATGCTAACTAAATGTGAAAAATTATTATAATTATAAATGTCTTTTGTCTCTGAAGAGATCCAATGTTGGTGCCACTGCTTTAGAAGGCTTTTTCTTTGTGGATTTCTACCCATCTCTAAACAAAAGATGCAGACAGTTTATAAGATCATCATCTTGGCCTGGTTGCCCATTAGAATCACCTTAGGAATTCTCAAAACTTCCAATGTTCAGGCACAGCCCAGACCAATTAAGTCTGGATCTCTACAGGTAGGATGTCAACTGATCCCATTGGTTAAAACCATTATTTTTAATCATTTCTGCACGTAAGCAAGCATCACAAGCAGCTTCTAAGAACCAAGCCTTAAAAACACGATATTCTGATTAATTTGTCTGGAGTAGGACCTAGACGTAGATATATTTTTTTAAATCTCTTAAATTCTTTAGTACTGTGCAACCAGGGTTGATAAACACAGAGTTAAGGAATAACAAAAAATTATATCTAATTGTGGGAAAAATATGTTTTTGTCACTGATCATCTGTAATAACGAAGTAATATCCAGTTTAAAGGACTACCCTGTTTACCTAATTTTTCCCACTCATAAGTGATTATGAGGATGATCAGAAAGGGTTTCTATCCCTGAACCTATGCCAGGTTGGGTCTGGGCAGGCAAGAAGACTGCCCTGGAATTCTTGGCCTGTGAGCTGGTGTGGTCACTCTTAGTCATTTCTCTTTGACAGAAAAAGCCTGGGCATGAATAGCGTGCAAGCCTGTGTGATCATTTCAACACAGATGTCACCACCTATACAAACTACCATGTGGGAAGGAAATGTGTTTACCCCTTGCACATCTTACATGGATAAAACAAAACATTGTGTTATTTCAACTATCCTTAGTTTGTAAATACTTCTATTGTATAACCCACAACACAGTTTGGAAATTTCTTGAATTACCAGTTTCTCAGAACCATTGATATGTGTCTCCTTCTGATGCATTTTATCAACTGTTTATAAAAAGAAAGTATTACAGAATTGAAAGTTTATTGAAAAACTCAGATACCTTTCATCAAAGGCAAAATTAACAACCTTAATTTCAAAATTTAAGTAATAGCATGCTGCTTTTATAATCTTGAGAGCGTCTATGTGATTTAAATATAGAAGAACAGAGGGGTGAATACAAGGTGAAGGAAAAGGTGGAATAATTACAGGAAAACTAATGATTCTAAATGATGTCAGCAGTAATTCTAGCACTTCTGGATAAAAGAACTGACTCATCTCTCAACACTTAATTCATTTTATTTAGATCACTTAACATAAAGTTTTCCTTATGCCTTCAAATAATTTCACATTTCCGTTCAAATGAATCATATGAGATTGTAGCCTAGGGCAGTTTATTTTGCTAGATTTTTTTTTCTTTTCTAAGTTCAGCTCCACCTGGACAAAGTCTGACAAGTTATTGTGGATTCGTGACTGCAAAGATCTTCTTTGGCGAAAGCAATTTTGATGATAAAAGGAATGCAAGACAGCATTGCATTCACTGATGATTTTGTTCAACTCTATTACACATCCTCTAACTGATCATGGCCTCAAGTCAACTCCACTGTTACCCTGGCAGTGACACTCTCCAAATCAGACTGGGGAAAATGAAAGACAAACTTAGTGGGTCAGCTCTCCTGGTTATCCTCTGCTTCTGCTGAGGAGAGTCCTTCTTTCAGTACAAGGGAAGGTAACCAGCACATACCGTATATCCATTGGATATGTTATCCCATGTAATTCACATCACAATCCTAGAAGTTACGGGAGATAATTATACTAATTTTAAAGTGAAGAAAACAAAAATTATTAGGAATAACTAATTTTTATGTCTTCAAATTTTTCATCATGTTAATTTTTATAGATATAGTTATATAATTTGAAAAAAAATCTACATCTATATTTTAGACTATTTGTTTGTACTCAAGTGATTCCATAACAATTAAATGACTTGGCAGCTAAGTGAATTACAGGCATTGAAAAAAAAATTACAGACGTAGGAAAAAAGAAAATCTGTGAAATACTGGACTCTCAAATACAACATGTAATGTCAAACATACTTGGATAAAGGGATTTAAAAAAAAACATGTGTCATATATTCTACTATCTGAAACTTATAGAAGCTAACTTGCCCATTGATATTCCTCTTTCCTCTTCTTTTTAAATAGATCTTTTTTTTTTTTTTTTTCTTCCCAGAGGTGGACATAAGTAGGGCTTTGCTAGTTATCTGAGCTGACAATTCAAAGCCCTTCATTTGGAGCACGTCTGGGAGCCAGAGAGGGGAATAAAGAAATTAAAACTCAAGTTCCTTATTGTAGCTGTTCACAGCAGTTCCTGTGAAAGGTGAGGCAGGACACAGTTGGTGGCGGTGTCTCATTGCTTCTAGAACAATCCCAAATCTTTAATACGGCCTTAAGGCCCTACCTAACTGCCCTCTTCACAGTCTCATCTCCCACTACCCACCTCGTCTGTGCTAACCTGACCACATAGACATTCTTCCAGGGCTTCAAATGTGACACATCTCTTCCATCTCAGTCATTGCTCAAATTCCTGCTTCTATTTGGATAGGAAACCCTTCTCCTCGCTCCTTCCACTTAACTAAAATGTGCTCGGAGCTCCATTTAAGCATTTCCTCCTCAGGGGCACTTCCCCGATTCCCCAGAGTTGAGGTCCTTCTCGTATATACCGTCATAGCATCTCTGGTTCCTCTTCTGTAGCGCTTAATGACTTTACGATTTTTTACTTAATATCTGTCTTCCTTAATGATGATGATGATGATAACATTTATTTAATATCAATAACAACTTCCTTAGGGAGCTATTATTATTCCTATTTACAGATGAGGTAACTGAGAATTAGTGATATTGAATAACTTACCCAAGGAGACAGTACGTGATAAAGCCAGGATTTAAACCTGGGACTTTAACTCAAAGCCATACCCTTGAGCACTTTATTGTTACCTGAGTTCCACCTGATTGTCTTCTTTTCCAATCCATACATACCTTGTACCTTGCACAGTGCCAGGCACATCTCACAACCCATACATATTTGTTGAATGTAGGAATAAATGAGCTGAGAAAAGAGTAAGAATAAAATTAAAAATAAGATAAAATAAAAGGCCCTGGCAGCTTGCATCTCACAGCTAGGCCATGGTGTCCTCCACTAAATATAAACTACATCCACCAAATATCAAGAGTCAGACAGGGCCACACCGTGACCATGGTGAGACATAACAAAAGTAAGACCACATCCCACTGTGTGTGAACAGAGACAGGGGGCAAAGCAATCACAAAAATATTCAAATGCCCTTCTATCCCCACTAACCTGAGTGACTATTATTTTCTAACCACTGGCAAATCTAGCCTTGCATACTTCCTCCTGCCTCTTAAATAAAAACATTTAAGGTACCTAAGTTGAATTACCCAAGCTTTCTGACAGCGTCCAATCCAGAAAAAACCTTGGCTTCCTCATATTTTCCCCAAAAGCATCCAGCACAGATCCAAACCCTATAAAAAGTTCCTCCTTAGAAGAAGTGCATTCTCCCAGCAGACTAAGAAAAACATGGCTTTGTCTGACCACATGCATGTTCCCAGGGGACATTCACAGGTGAGCATGGACAGAGCAAATGAGAGTTATTTAGCAAAGTTGTGGTGAAATGAATTTAACCTCAGAAAGTTAGGACTTGTAGCCATAAAACTGCTACAATTCTTATTAGTTGCTTATGCTGTGAATTTTACTATACTGAATAATGTTAGTCCTAACTAGTTCAATGAGATATTTATGGAGTTAACTGACCAAGTGGGAATTCTCCTCTTTTAACCAATGTACTTGAGAACTGACTTAAAAAGCAAACAAATAATCAGTCCCAGATCATACTGTTGCTCTTTGAGAAAGTATTATTAGTTACCAGGAGGAGAAAGGTGAATTACAGATAGAAGAGAGTGATATAGTTAGCTTACTTTATAAACTCCATTGCATTAGTTACAGAATTTTCTTATATTTGGGAAAATTGGTAAAAAGACCAAAACTATATGTTGATGTCCTCCATATCTCTGTGTAACATCCCTTTCTCTATATATCATCACGATTCCAGCCTTCAAAACCTTCTTCTGTTGTCTCAATTCTCACAAAATCACTCTAACATTTTAGCCAGGATAATCATCTTCAATAACTTTCCATATTCTGCAATTTTCCTTCACTCTCCTCTTATTAAAATCCCTCTCCTGGTGGGTCTCACTTTACTGCTAAGATGACATATGAAAATATGCTAATGTAGTTAAAAGTGCTAATGAATTAATGAGTTATCCCTCCTCCGTGACACTGGTCTTTTAAAGGGAGTCATTTGGCTTAATCTAAAGGGTTGACGTTAATTCTGGGAAGAACATTTATGGTTTAGGAGATCAAGATGCTGAGGAACTGTTCCAGATTAAAGCAAATTAAATAAAGTTGACAACTAAGTGCAAAGTGTGATCCTGGATGGAATTCTCAACCAAAAAAAAAAAAAAACAAGAGATAACATGGGGACATATTAGGACAGTTGATGAAATTTAGATATGAATGAATATCAGACAGTAGTATAACAATGTTAAATTTCTTGATTTTAATAACCTGCTGTGGTTCTGTAAGAGAGTATCCATATTCTTTGGAAATAAATACTGATGTATTTAGAAGCAGAGTTCCAGATATCTGGAACTTTTCCCAAATTGTGCAGAGAGAGAAGGAAGGAATGATGGAGGAATGGGATGAAAAACTCATAGGTAACTCATGATCAACTAATTTGCCAGAGTGTTTTATTGGTATTAAAATGTATCTTTTATTTTATCATCTGGAACTTAGAGAATGATTGCTGCAAGTTGTATCAAAAGTAAAATTTTATATATCCTTAACTTTGTTCCAGTAATTTTACTTTCCAGTGTTTATTCTAGGAAACAATGGTTGTGTTACAGGTACATTCATCAAAATTTGTACAAATTTGGAAAATTAGAAACAATTTACACATCCAGTAATATAGCTTTGCTTCGAGATCACACAGTCATTAAAATGCTATCGAATAATATTTAATGGCATGTGAAAGCACCATTGTTAAGTGTTAAAAACAAGAAGCAAAATGGTACACACAGAATTACTCCATTCCTGCACATATAAATATACTCCCAATCTCATTCACATAAAAGACTGCAAAACTATAAATCAAGATGTGGTAATTTAAGAAGTAGGGAAAAGGGGTAACTTTAAACCTATTTCTACTTAATAGTACTTTAACATTTTGCTAAAAACAAACATTATTTTGTAATTAAAAACTAGTTATATAAAACAAATAATTTATTGCAAACATAGAGCACATAGTTTTAAAAAAGGCATAAGTAACCATAAATTTTAATGAAATTTTGGTTCTTGTTATACACACACCTGTTACATACGATAACTTTTTCCAATGACACAAGATCTTGCAGCTGAAGTCGGTGAGTGACATTTAGAGCATGACCCCTAAACTCTTCCTTTAGTGGAATATATTGATACATGCAGGCGTTGGAAGAGGTCAGCTAAAGGACATGATCACCTGTTGACACTAGAGCTGGACCAGGGCAATTAGTTTCCTCATCCCATCCCCTGTCCTTGGAACATACATTCTGTCCACTGTTCCCACAGTGGGAACCATTTTCAAGGATGCAGCCTTGAGAAAATAACGTGTCTTTGAGATCGTCTGGAAAGTATATGTGACTGAACCCCGTTAAGCCCTCTATATAAAGTTTTAAGAATCTGGCAGGTGGTGTTGGAGATTTACCCATCTTGCCACTGCCCAAGCCCTCATATATAAGTTCCTTTCTTATTCAATCTGCCACCTAACAATCTGGAGTGTTCTGCCCCTTTCTTTGGTATCTCCTTGCCCTCCCTGTATGGGGACCAGTTTGTGACCCAATACCAGGTAATCCTCTTACCATTGTAGTAAACAGATCTGTGGCTGCTCTAAGGGCCATGGCCTTTTGGATTTGTTTCCTGATGAAGTATCAAGCCTGAAACTAATGCTGCCCATTCTGATAAGAAAATACAAATTTATTAAAATCTGTGAAAAAAGGCAATTTTTTTATTATATGCTAAATTTGCATTTTCTCAATGTCAAGGACTTTCAAAGGAATTCCATTCTCTTGTGATTTTATTTCCAAGGTTGGTTTCTTACATGTGTTTTAAGACCTAAATTTCCAATAGCATAGGCCTAGATTCAGAACCTATTTCTGTGATTTTTAAAAATCTTTTCTTTGTCATTCAACTCTGGATGTGTTTATTTGTAGTTTTATATGCAGATTGCTAAAAACAAACTGCATTTTATGTGTGTGTGTGTGTGTGTGTGTGTGTGTGTCTGTCTGTCTGTATGTGTATGCCTAAAGAGGTAGACACTGTCTGTACAGTCTTGGTTTGGGGCTTTTTTACAGTCTAGATTGATCCTAATTACAAACCATGACTTACATTATCATTTTAGTAATAAATATTGAACTCTTCTATTAAGTATCACAGAATGATAAATGGCTGGAAAGCAAATATATATTAAGCATAAAAACTACTGAAGATTGGGTCCCAAGCTATGAAATAATACAGTGGAGTCTATGGACTGTTGGAGATTCTGAAGCACAAATCAAAAAAGCAGAAACAATGCTATAATGTGGCACTTTATTTCAACTACCAGATCTCACTAGGATTCCCAGTCTAGTCATGTAAAGGAGAGCAGATTGTTACCTCTGAGAAGTCAGCTATGATTGTATCCACTAACCTGAAATCTCCTACTCATGATTTCTAAATTATATGACATGACCAGCAGATCAGGAACCATCACATACATTGGAGGGGAATAAATTCTCAATATAGCTGCTGTGTATGTTCTCCAGTTCAACTTTCTGTTCTGTAGTCCAACCCATGTTTTATAAAGAGGCCCTACCCAGTTATAGGGGCTTATTTATATATCCCCAGCCAAATTCTCCTACTGTAATCTAGACTTCATCTTATGTAAGCACATGACTCATATGCATTGGTCCCTTTCCTGAAACCTGGGATGAGAGCCAACTCTCAGTTGCCTGTGGCATACATGCCAGAGTTGACTGGAAGTACTAAAATCCATTGGTTAGTCCTAATTGCATTTTAGCCAATAATGTTAACCTCCTCCCTGATGTCAACTTTCTTTAACTACTGATTCTAATGAACACAGAAAAGGCCAAAGAGAAAAGCATAGGGTCTGGTAAATCAAAAATTATTGAACAGTTGAGAGCTTGCCATTTCCATTCTCTTTCACAGTCAAGATGCTGGATAAGTATTTTCTACCAGCCAACACAATAGCCAACACCAACTCCTTTAATCTAGAGCGATCTAACTTCATCATCCACTTCAACAACTACTAAAAACATTCTTTCAAATGCATGACATTCAGAAGTCAAACGCAGTGACATTTTTACTCTTCAGTTTTTTTTTTTTCTTCTGGGTTTCTTGTGTACTGGACAGTGTTGGCTATTGTTGCAAATCCTAGATTTTTTTTCTCCTGATTTTCATGCCACTGTGCTCCCACACCTGCTCTCCTGGTTATAGCCATCATCAAGTCCTGTTGATATGAGGTTCATTCTAAACACAGCCCAAGTTCAACCACTTCTCATGACCCTCACTACTTTTATCTTTGTCCTAGCCATGTTATAATTTAAGTGGATGAATAAAATAACCCCCTACCTTGTCTTCCAGGCTTGTTTTGCCCCTCCTTAGTCTATTTTCCCCAGAGCAGATAGACTGGTCTTTTTGGAGTACACATTTTTTTAAATTGAAGTATACTTGATTTACAATGTCATGTTAGTTTAGTTGCTGGTGTACATCAAAGTGATTCAGAATATGAATATATATATTCATATTCTTTTCCATTATGGATTATTACAGGATATTGAACATAGTTCCCTGTGCTATACAGTAGGACCTTGTTTATCCATTCCATGTATAATAGTTTCCATCTGCTCATCCCAAACTCCCAATCCAACCCTCCTGCACCCCAAACACTGCTCCAGGTCCAAAATACTTTGGCTCCACAAATTTGCATAGCCGAGTTTGCCACACATCTCTACATCTATGGTCATATATTACTTCCATATAGATGCCTCCCTGGACACCCTAGCTAAAGCAGCCCCAAAACCAGAGTACATTATGTATTACTACCTTATTTTATCACTACCCACAAGACCTCGGGCAGTTACTCTCTGCTTCAGTTTCCTCATCTGAGTCTTATAAAAGTAGTTACATACCTCATAGGGTTGTTATAAGTATTTAATAAGTTATTACATTTTAAAAGCTTTACAGTAAATGGTAAGTCCTATATAAGTGTTTGATACTATTATTGTTATTAGTATTTATTTATTTTCTTTCTTTTCCCACTAGAAATACAAATTCCAGGCATTATCTTTCTTGTTCATCACTTACTGTTGGGATGTAGAACAGTAAGACACATACTAAGCCTTCAGTAAGTAATTGCTGAATGAATGAATGAAATATTTAACCATTCCTTTTGCCTTCACTGGCTCTTTTTCCTTTTACCAATTCCTCAAGTGAAGACGTTTCCTTGGTGTCAATCATTGGTTTTCTTGGCATTTTTCCTCTACCCTCACTCCTTTGAAGTGTTTAACTTGAAATGTTTCTCTGGAATCAACTGTAGTCTCTGGGCTGGGAGTTCCCATTACATCTTCAGCTCACACCACACCACCAAGTTCCACATCAAGGAGGCAGCTTTAAGTAGATGGAAATTTGGGGCGCAGGATACCTGGAATAACACGTAAGTTCTGTGACTTTACTTGTTTTGTGACTCAGAGCAAACCACAAACTTTCAGGAGACCATATTCTCTTATAGGTAATAATTATTAATCTCTTCCTTCCATCTCAGAGAGTGCATTTAAACAAAGAGTTAACAGATGTGAAAGTATTCTGCAAATTGTAAAATAGTATATATAATTTTGAGGTATTACCAAATACCTTGAACATGCTATTTCTACAAATATACCCTGCTGTTATCTTAATTCAACATATTTAAACTAAATTAACTTCCTTTTTCCCAAACTGAATTCTTTTTGACTCCAGTTTCTCTTATTTCGCCTATCCAATCACTAAACACTTCCAGTTTTCTCTCTGTGATGTGTCTAAAATTTTCCTCCTGCTCTCTGTTCTCCCAGACATAAGCTTTCTTCAGTTTATATCTAGGTTGTTACAACACTCTACTAGCTGGGATCTCTGTCTCCAGTATCTTTTTTCTCAATCAGTCTTCTCAAATAAGCTCATTTCAATTTTCCCAAAACACCATTTATCTTCAATTTATATTCGTGCTGTAACACACTACCACAAATTCAGTGCCTTAAACCAATAGAACTGGTTATTTTTCAATCCTGTAGATCAGAAGTCCAACTTAGGCTTCCCTGGGCTAAGATCAAGGTGTCAGCACTGAGTAAATAGTAAGGTGTTGGCAAGGCTACATTCTTTTCTGGAGGCTCTCTGGGAGAATCCATTTCCTTGTCTTCTCAAGCTGCTATAGGCCACCTGCATTTCATGGTTTATGGCCTCTTTCCTTGTCTCAAAGTCAGTAACTATGGGTCAAGTCCTTCTCAGACTACAGCTTTGACCACAGCTGGGACAGCTCCCTGCTTTTAAGGGCTCATGTGATTAGACTGAGTTCACCAGGCTAATCAGAATCATCTCGCCGGGTCAAAGTCTGTAATTTTAATCACACCTGCAATGTCCGTTTTGTCATGTAAGGTACCATATTCACAGGTTCCAGGGATTAGGACATTGACATCTTTGGGGCACGGGGGGCATTATTCTGTTTACCATACCAATTTATGGCATGGATCCCCTGATCAAGAACTTTAAATGATTGCCTATTACCCATTAATATGAAGTTTATCTTCTCAGTATGGCTTTGAAGATCCTTCAAACTAAATTCTAAACTATTCCCAAATAGAGATCCTATACTACTGTCAGAGTAGTCTCCCTTACATACCTTTAACATGCTATGATTGTCCCGATTATTCTTCCATTTGAAATGTCCTACAGTCCCTCCTTTGCTTATCAAAGTCCTGTCAATCTTCCAAGTCAAGTTAAAGTCTCACTTCCTCAATAAAAGCTTCCCCATTGACATCACTTTCTCTAAATTGTTTGATCTGATACTATTTAGTATCTATGGTGGACTTCTGTTGTTTGCCTGTTCAGAATTCATTTATTCTTCCTCTAGTAATAGCTCTCTGATTTTCCCCTGTGGGAAAAATGTCTCCCATTAGATACAAACTTGGTGGCTTTTCAACTACAGTGTACTGGTCGCCTGGCCAAGAGGTGAGCCTGTGATCCCAGCTAAGTAATCAGACGCTGTCTCCCTTGACCACATGCAGCCAAGAACTAAAAATAGCTGCAGTTCACACCTTCTAGAAGCAGTGCACTGCTAACTAAATCATTAGAACTTCTCTGATTCTTTGGCTTTTAATTCTATAGAAGCCCCTATATCTTTCTCACAAATTTCTTCTTGGTTAAGCGAGAGTTGTTTTTGGTCCCTAAAAACCAAAGAACTCTAACTACTAAAGCCTTGCGTTATTCTTTATATGTCCCCATAACTTCAAATTCCTCTTCTAAGTTTCTTGAAAACCACAGTACATTTTATACTTCTTTTGAATACTCTATACCCCTTATACATTACTAGATACAAAAAAAAAGATTTTCAATAAATATTGACTGATTCATAAACTATTAATTTTTATCATTTTTTCCCAGAATGTGAATTACCCCTGATGGCAAGTTGAGGGCCAGGAATATGACATATATTTCCTTGCTATCTATCCTGCCATCCAGAGAAAAAGAGAGTAAATAGAAAATCATTGCTCCCTTCTGATAGATTGACTGGAAAAGTCACCATTCCACTGATCTTTTAATGTATATTTTCTATATTTCCAATGAGTATAACCACGCCCTTACCCAAAGCTTTGTATCATCCTGTCACATGGCCTCCATTTCGCATGTGTTGGATCCATTAACAATACCTGCATTATATTAGCTTTGGCTGTGCTTATTTCTTAATAGGCACATGGCACTAAAGGCTCATACAAAATTTTTGGAAGACTTTTCCCAAATATTTCTCTGAATTCAAATAAACTGAATGTCGTACCTGTGTTTGGTTTTATATAATGGGTAGTTACCATTAGCTGGTTATCAGACAGGATATTTTTAAAAGATCCATATTTTAGGGCTTCACTGGTGGCGCAGTGGTTGAGAGTCCGCCTGCCGATGCAGGGGACACGGGTTCGTGCCCCGGTCCAGGAAGATCCCACATGCCGTGGAGTGGCTAGGCCCGTGAGCCATGGCCGCTGAGGCTGCGCATCTGGAGCCTGTGCTCTGCAACAGGAGAGGCCACAACAGTGACAGGCCCACGTACCGAAGGAAAAAAAAAAAAGATCCATATTTTATGTCTCCTCCTTAATGAATCCATGTTTGGATCCTAATGAACAGCACTTATGTTTTATAATGTCTTGTGACCATTTGGGGAGAAATATGTTCTAGAATTGACCAAATTCAGTGCCTACAGTTTCTTCTTTTTAAAAAGTTGTGATAATCGAAGTCTGGTTTTCTGGAATCTTTTTTCCTTCTGCATAATGCCTTCAAAATGGCCAATTCTGTCACTGTTGTAAAAAGTTTAGGGTAATCCTCTCTGAAATCACTTGAAAGTGAGCCATTCTGCACCTTCCAGAGGATGATACCAGGTTTTTGGCCTGAGATACAAGAAGGATGGAGTTGAATTTAATTGAATGGAAACATTGTGGAAGGAAAGACTTTTTAGGGGACTGTCAGTTATTGAACATGTATGTTTTAATGTCCAGTGCATATCCAAGTGGATGGGTAGTTTGATAGGTCATTGGATAATGAAGTTTGGAAATCAGGGAAAGTATCTAGCTTAGGAATAATCAGTATATAGTTGGCTATTAAAGGCAGAAGACTGTATGAAATAAAGAAGGGAGTGGATACACAGAGAAAAAGTTCTGAATTTGAGATCTGCAGGCACTCCAGCATTTACAAATGAGTGGTGGGGGATGGAAGATATTAAGGAAGATCCAGCATGAGACTGAAAACAGGTGGAAAACCAGAAGAGTGTGACATCCTGTAAGCCGAGTGAGAAGTGTTTCAAGGAGTTCTTTTCCTTAATTAACCCTCTGGGTGCTCAGACTTCAAATAGAGTCAGTCTGATGGTTATGAGACCCCAAGAATTTCATTTTACAGGAATTTCTGTTTCTCCCCCACAAAATTCCAAACTAAATCTCAGACTAACTCCACATGATGGTTTGTTCTGCTGCCCTGACATGGCCAGGGCTGTGGTAGAATCGGGGATCAGAAGACCTTGTTTCTCATGCCAACTTCATCTTTTACTACCACTGTGACCCTGGACAAATTGGTTTACCTCCTTGGAAAATGGTCATAGCTATGCCTCCCTGCCCTAACCACAGGCTAATGAAGTGGTCCAAGGAGCTAATAAATGGGCAAAGTACTCTATAGGTTTTGAAGTATGTACTTCGGAAGCCATTACTGTGATGGAGGTTCAGAGGAATGATGTTTCCTGCTCTGAAGGCTTGGGAAAGCCAAGCCTCTTGGTTGGCAGATGCTGAGGGAACCATGGGACATGCTTCTGGCTGATGTGTCCTTCCAAAAGTTATTTCTCAATACAATATTTATTCTTTTTAGAAATATACACATATATATATATATATATATATATTTTGTGTGTGTGTGTGTGTGTGTGTGGTACGCGGGCCTCTCACTGTTGTGGCCTCTCCCGTTGCCGAGCACAGGCTCCGGACGCGCAGGCTCAGCGGCCATGGCTCACGGGCCCAGCAGCTCCGCGGCATGTGGGATCTTCCCGGACCGGGGTACGAACCCGTGTCCCCTGTATTGGCAGGCGGACTCTCAACCACTGCACCACCAGGGAAGCCCCTAGAAATATTTTTTAACATACTCTTTAAAAATATTCTTTTAAAAAAATACTAACCCCCAGAATTTTATAATTAATGTGACTCCTTATATTTCAAAGAGATTCTTCACTATGGTAGGCCATAAAATATGATAAATTTATATAATGCTTTCCCAAACTAAAACCATATGTCTTTATGTCTAAACACATTATAGTCCTGTCACTGCTTTTAACCCTTTAATGTAGTATGGAAAAAAAGAAAAACAAAACAAAAAAAAGAAAGAAAGAGACTAAACTTATCAGTGACATTTTTAATGCAAGGTGTTTCATTTTTATTTTTCAATTTTGTTTTTTTCCAGTTTCCAACAAAAATAAATAAAAATTAACATCCTGTAAAGTATCTATATTCTCCTTCAATATCTTAAGGTACACTATTATCAAAGCTGATATTGAACACAAACAAATTGATACAATTCAGTACTCTGATAAAATTCATTGTCAAATAAGTTACTTTAAACTGCATGTGATACAACTTTATGTTCCATGGCATCTTTCACATAAACTCTATACCAAAATGGCTCATCAAAGTGCAATTACAGAGTGCAAAAAAAGCAGAGAGAAATTCACTATCTTACATTTAACCTCATCCAGTTTGAACAACAGGTATGTTTTAGATAAAATTATTCTTCAGTCAAAACATTAAAACGTACTCCAGCAGCACTGCATATACCAGTTGTTACTCCCCCTTTTCCCATACAAATAAGAGTAGAAAAAAATCAGAAAGTATTGGGCAGCAAATTAAACACATTTTTTCCAAAAGTCTACTGACAGACTATTGCAGCAAAAATGGCAAAATGGATCAGACATAAGTTTTTTAACTAAATTCAACAGAAATTAGAAGCTAGTATCATGTACTTGCTACATAAAAATTGATTTGATACCTCACAGCAGTTGAATTTAGCTAATTCTCTTCTCAAGGACTCAAAAATAAAAATCTGTCCTACCAGTGCACCATTTCTCCCCTTGCATTGACTTTGGCAGAGAGATAAGAGCAAAAGAATGTCCAAAAGAATAGTAGCATTTGACTGTATTTTAAATATTTAATATATTACACAAATCTTAATTATGAGGTTCTATCTTTAGTACCACTATTAGAACTTTACCTATTTGGTTATAGAGTATGTCTACTGGGTTACTTTGTGGCCTTGGTGGGAAGCCACAAACTATGGATTTATGCATTGGATTTGCATTTATTCTCAATACGGAGGGTATAGATAGCCCTTTCTAGAAATATATACAGTGAGAAATCTGTAAAATAAGGAAGATAGACTAAATATGAGCCAAAATGTTTCCATTGTTTGCAGGAAACATGAGTTGCCAGAAATCTTTTTTTTTTTAGCAGTCATTTTTTTATGTTTGTTCAGCATCAACCTCATTAAAACAATAATTTTTTTACTAATTTTCTCCCATAAAAGTAATCTGTGTCATACCTTTTTTATTACTTAATATGCATTTATAAATAAAAATTTAACTTTTACAGGGGTTAGTTTTTAAATAAAGATGAAAAAGCACCCCAAACTATTATCTACAATTAGTTATGTAATATGAATTCAGATGCTTAAGATAAACCAGTATGACTCCATTTTGTAACAAAGTCAAGGATTGCAGCTGATTTCTTGGTTAGTCAATACATTTTCTTTGAAGCACTCAAGGTCACTCAAAATATGCAGACCTCCTTTACATACAGTAGATATCAATAAGTATGTGTAGGATTTAAAACGTATTTTTACACAGCACATTTGACTTCAGCTGTATTAGTGGGAAACAGAAATATCCTTTTAGATCTCTTTAGACCATATATAGACTTATTGTCTTATATCACACTTTAAAATAATAATTAGTCCATCAAATTTTGGACTATGATTTAATCTTAGAATTCTTCAGCCAAGTCCCTACAGAAATAAATAATCTTGAAAAGAAGCACAAATTTTGGCTTCACGTGTGGATTTCTGTAATTGCCTCATGAGCAGTTACCTAGCATAAATGTCATACTAAAAAAAAGAACATTGTGAAGCTATAAATTATCTACTATTTACATAAAAGATGGTATAAAATTAAGTTCTCAATTCATTTTCTTAAGGAGACTCTGTTAGATGGATGACAAATAACGTAGGAGTTGTGGTTGGGAATAGGGAATCATGCACCTTCTCTCCAGGCAGACAAACAGCGAGTTATAGCTAAGGATGTGTGTGGAGGGAGCAGAGCCCTCCAGGTTTTAGTTTGTTTCAAATATGTAGTGTTTAGCACGTGATCTATATTTGCTTCTCCCCAATTTCCACAGCATTACCGTTTTGACACATGGCACAGTGGTGCCGACTCATACATCAGACTATGATATAGTCAAACCAACTATCATTGATTCGAGGAGTAGAAATATATACTTATTAAATTGATTTGACCATATATTTAGGCTTACAGAAACCTGTCACTTGCTGACACTTCCTGAACAATGAACTGGGCATTGCTCACTCCTATGCATTGTACAGCAGGCAAAAAAGCTTTCAATAAAGCACTTAGCCCAGGAAATGATTTCTTACAGAAATATCTATTTTCTTTCTACAGTAAATATTTTGTGTACATTATACATTAGCAAACAGTCTGTCAAAAAAAAACAAAAATAAAAACTCTTCTTAGTATATTAAAATACATCATTGTTGACTTAACACATGACCCCACATAAATATTATTAATAAAATAGGAGTATTAACATAACCAGGTATGCAGTTCATCCCTGCCCATAAGCTTAATGGCGCCATTCAGACTTGTGGCAATGCTGGATCCCCTGAGGTCACTCTTTCATATTCCTTCTTTGGTTCTTTACTTTTTCGATATCTGTACCTAGAAATATTCAGAAATTAAACCGTTAACACTGAAGTTAACAGTAATAGGATCAAAGTATGTTAACAAAAGAAACAAATATATGGATGCTAAAGGTATATTAGCATAGTGTTTCCAAAATGACAGAGGTGAATAGGTTTAGGTTGGATGCTAGAGAAGAAGGAGGGAGGAAGGGGTAGTTTCTCTGAACAAATAATTTTGGGAGGAAATGGTGAAATGCTGTTAAAGGACTTCTCAAAGGCTTTCACATGATCATGAAAATTGTAAAATTCCAGGAGAGCATGTGACCACGCTTAATCCTGGTCTGTTTATCCTTTTTTTTCCCTCTGACTTTTCTTCCTTCCTTCCTTCCTTCCTTCCTTCCTTCCTTCCTTCCGTTCTTTTCTTTCTTCCTTCCTTCCTTCCTTTCTTTCTTCCTTCCTTCCTTCCTTCCTTTCTTTCTTTCTTTCCTTCTTTCCTTCTTTCATCCTACCCATCACATTGATATAATGCTATCACCAATAATAATGAAAATAAATCGGGCACTTATTAAGTGACTGACAATGTTCTAAATGCTATATATCCATTATTTATTTTATCCTCACACTTACCATTATCATCCTCATTTTACAGATGAAGAAAATGAAGTACAAATGGGTTACATAACCTGGTCAAGTTCTCCCAGCTAGGATTCATAAATCTATCACGATTCAGAATCTTCATTCACTCATTCATTAAAGCTATCTTCCTAATATTTTGAGTTCATTTTCTACCCATTTTGAAGATGAAGCATGTAGCCTTAAGGAAACTGCATAACGTTTTTGCTTAGTGGAAGAATATGATTAGAAAACCTTTGTTTAGCCTTGATTTAGCTACTTGTCAACTAGATGAGCCAGGACATGTCAATTTACTTCTCTGGATCTTACTTTCCCATCTTTATAAAAGAAAGGATTGTAGTCAAAGACCTTTCAGGTGCATTTCAGTTTTAATAATATTCAGTTATGTGATCATAACCAATTAAAAAGGCATTATAATTTGGTGAATACTCAGACTCAAGCATGGACCAAATAAATTTAATCTTATAAAAGTAACACTTTTGGAGCTTCAAAAGTAGGAGTGCATTACTGTCAGCAAAAATAAAATGAAATTCACTCAAATCTACACTGAAAAATCTGCACCACTTCCAAAATAAGAAGGGTTTCATGGAGGCATTTTAAAGGCAGCTATTATTAACTAAGTCATTCTATTCCTATACCCTGGTCCTAAGCCTAAAAAATGGCCAATCTGATATACTGTCAGTAGTTTGGTGCCCACTCTATATTTTCTCAGTTATTAGCATATATCAGTACAGCATAGTACATGAAGATGGAGTGTTGAAGATGGAACTTTGGGGGACTGACATGAACCAGTTTTTAAAAGTCAGCTCTTATAATTATCTGGACACTCATTTCTACTAGTCCAGATGTTCCACTGCTAAAACTTCTTTATAAATATCATTAGTGCAGAGTCTATCTTATCCCACTAAATAATACTTTGCCATATTTTTACCCAGTTTGTAAGTGTGGATTGTATAAAGGTAATTTACAAAAGCAGAGTGTTAAAAACAAAAACAGTGGCTTACCATCTGCAGAAATAGTATACAGAGCCAGCAACTACGACGAGGAACAAGATAACAAGAATCACAGTCAAAGCCACATATTCTTTGCTCAGAGGCTTTTGGACGGTTAAAAAGAAGTGCTCACATCGGACACCAGTGTAACCCACTTCACACCTAAAGGACAATGCAAGAGAAAGGTCAGTTATTTAAGAAAGAAATCATGGTTCTGAATTAGTTTTGTAAGAGCTAATCTTACAATGTAATGCAAGATACTGACAAGGTTTGCCAAAAGTTGTAAAGATGAATTCAAAGACTGACCTTAAAGCTGGCCCAACTTGGATAAAAGAGGCCCACACTGCTCTCAAGCTCAACTGCTGTATTAGAATGATAGTCTGGTTCACCTGCCAGGGTGGCTGACAGTGGTGGTTTGTAAGTCTGAAGTGCTTTTTGTCTAAGTCAGTGGAATCGATTCTTATAACAATGGCTGACACTAAGTCCAGATTCAAGGCTAAGCTACTACTGCGGTAAGTATGAGAGGAAGGCATGTGAAGCCCTGCCCATTCTGCAGCCCTGAAGCATCCGTACAATTTGATAACTGCTGTTTGCTCTACTATTCGTTCCCTAACTTTAAAAAAACTCACTCAATAAAGTTTCTAATAGTACATATAAACTGCATGCTAACAGTACATATAAACGGCAGCCCATGGAAACAATAGAGTAATTATTACAAAAATAAAAAAGAGAAGGCGGGTTTTTATAAAACTGTTTTTGTTTGCTTGTATTTGGCATATTACCTGCAGTGATTTTCACTCATGTCTACCAGGTAGATGCACTGTCCATGAAAACAGTAGCCGTTCATGTCAGAGCTACACTTTGATATTGACACTTGAGCCACACGCGGATTATCTTCTGTCTGAACTGTGAAAGAAATGGAAAGTGGAATATAGTCTGTTGCTTTCTTTGAAGAATCAATCACCCTTTCATAATAGTAACTACTGAGCTACTGGAACAAAGCAGGTCAGGTATTTTCAGGACAAAAAGTCACTCTAGTTGTCACGCTCCCTAGACCAATAAACAAACACTGAACCCCCAAAGGAAAACGGCCAACAGGCTACACAAAACAAAACAAAATAAAACCTGGGGGTAAAATTCTCAAACGACAACGTTTAAGATAGAAAAGGTAAGCTGAAGACACACACACGCAATCACGATCCTTCCCAGTTATTCACTTATCCAAACAAAGTGTGTATAATTTTTTCAAATCTCAAAATAATTCTGACATTCATTACTCCCAAAGCAATTGCAAACTGAATCCATTAATTAATTTAAGAGAGCTTAAATCTATAGTGGGTTTTAAGCCAGCAAGGTTTGTTTTGGTGTGCATTCCCAAACTTCCGGGTTCGGGGAAATCAATCACAGTCTCTAACGATGAGACCTGGACATGAACTAGACAAACCTTGAGTTCTAAATGCCTCGGTTACACAAATACAACAATGAAAATAGTAGTCTCTTTAGAATAGTGTTGCAACCTACACATAAAATTCACTTTAGAACGTTTTAATTACTAAAATGTGACGGATCTTTATGAAATAACCAAACAAATCATCTTGATTGTAACACTCTTGTTCAAATAGCCAGAAATAGGCAGTGAAGCACACCAAACCTCTAGAGAGCACAAAGAGGAAGGACAAGAAAGGAGGTGAAGTTGTTGCAGGAAGTGCTCTGGTTCCTCAGGAAAACTCTGGACTTAATAACTCAGAGTGAATATAAAGCAGATCTCTCTCTTTCTCACTCTCTCTCTTTTTTTTGGTGCCTAGGTGCTATTACTTTAATTTTATTTTTTAAATTTTATTTCTTTTATTTTTAATTTTTTTTTTTTTTTTTTACTGGAGTATAGTTGCTTTACAGTGTTGTGTTAGTTTCTGCTGTACAACGAAGTGAATCAGCTATAAAGCAGATCTCTCTTGAACCACATTCAGAGTACTCTGGGCCCCAAAGATAAGACCATACACCACTTTTTTTTTTTTTTTAATATGTTTTTTTTTTATTATTTATTTATGGCTCTGTTGGGTCTTCATTTCTGTGCGTGGGCTTTCTCTAGTTGTGGCAAGCGGGGGCCACTCTTCATCCCGGTGCGTGGCCTCTCACTATCGCGGCCTCTGTTGTTGCGGAGCACAGGCTCCAGACGCGCAGGCTCAGTAATTGTGGCTCACTGACCCAGTTGCTCCGCGGCACATGGGATCTTCCCAGACCAGGGCTCGAACCTGCGTTCCCTGCATTGGCAGGCAGATTCTCAACCACTGCACCACCAGGGAAGCCCGCACCACTTATCTTTGTAACCCTATGCCTAAGCACGGTGTTTAGCATGTATTAAGTACTCCGTAGATTTTTCTGAATGAATGCTGTAACTCAAAATAAAAGACATCATTTGCTCCTTTTACAAAAAATAACAACAAAATATATTGACTGTCCACTGTGTAAAAAGTTTAAATTTTCCTGTTTTGCCTGGGATCCAACTCCTCACAATGGTTTCTCAGCGACGCTCTGAAATGACCAAAGGGAATCTGATTTTCTTTGTTCTCTATCTCTTTAAGATCAGATCTTTATATATATAACTAGGTGCTCAGTCCCTCTGCCTCCAGTTATTCCTTTATATAATTTTTCCAGATCCCTAGTTCACTGGGTTCTTTTGTTAATACAGCAGCTATTTCTCCCCCTTTTTTTCCACTATCACATACTTATAGTCTTTGAGTTACATTTCTGTTAAGAATGTATAATTCTTTGATGCAACATTGACAAAGCTGGGCTTACCTAAAGCTGTGCAGTTATCTTCGGACTCTCCTGGGATACATGAAGGAATCACAGTTGTACTGAGAACTGCTTGTAGAAGATGGAAACCTACTTATGGAGAAAAATCAAATATATAACTAATGCTTCAAGGAAAGAAACCTTAATCAGATTTCCACATAATTACAGTATTTATAAAGTTCTTTTAATTATTTCAAGAATTTGATTCATCGAAACCATAAAAAAAATAATTCATGGAAACAGGCATATCATTGAAAATAAATGAACCCCCAGCTCTTCTGTCCAAGGGTAAAAGCCCTGGCATTACATTCAGAGTTTCAGATTTGACCTACTCTAAACATTTCACAGTAACCTTTTCAAAGACCTGATTTTAAAGATTGATTTCTTAAGAAGCTTAGCCATTGGAAAATTGGAAAATTTCCACAGTTTTACGTCGTGATGTGTTCAGAGCAATGCTCCAAGGTAGAAACTATCACAAAGAAGGCTTCAAATAAAACTCAGCTTCTATTTACGGTCACAACTAAACAGGACTCTCAACCTAAGATACATCAGTTGTTGATTTAAGTACCTAAGTTACTCCTTGCATTACACATTAAAATCCATTTTAATGAATGAAATGTAATCTAAGTAAAGTCGGAATATATCTTATCTAATATGGAAAGGAACACACATGCTAGATGAACCACACTGTGCCCAAGAATCTGGTTTCTGTCAGCCCAGTAAGAGCTTAAACAAGGCATTTCGTGATGTTTCTCCACTGAAAAGATAAATGTTGGGAAACAGGCACCAGAATGATTCATGTAGTTTTCTGAATTGCACAGTAAGAATAAGAGAAACCTTTTAATTGCACGGATGTTGACTGAAGAGAGTTCTACTCTCCTTAGGAGTCATGTAGTTGCTCTTCACTCTTCCAGGCTATATGAGTAACTGTTAAATAAGAAACATTACTCGTGATGGTGAGAGTAGTAGGTAGCAGTTAACATTTCTTGCCCACGTACTGTATGTGGGCATGGTTCTACCCTCCTTACCTATACTATCTAATTTAATCCACTCACTGACTCTTTGAAGAAGATACTACTGTTCTCCCCATTAGACATATGAGAAAAGTGAGTTAAGTAACTTTCCCAGGAGTACATAGCAATGTTGTTAATGGGCTGCATTACAGAATCTGGCAACAGGCAATAATACTCGAGTATAATGGACATCACAGGGAACAAACTCAGATAAATGTAACTGAAGCAGAGTATTTAACCCCATAGGGAGGCAACAAAGTACGTGGAAAGGCAATCTGGGAGAAAACTTGAGCTATGTAATTTTGGACAAATTAATTAAATTCTCTGGATCTCCATTTTCCCTAGTTTATAGAGCTTTGGGGAGAATTAAATGAAATTATATTTTTCTGAAACATCTAACATACCAGAGACTCATGAATGTTCCATGCCACTCAACATCTAGCCTCTGGTTTTAGCAGTAGTATATGTGGGTAGTGCCCTCTACTGGTCTATAATAATGTTATAAATCTCTCTGTACTTTGGTATTTTAAAGGATAATTAATCCATGTAATAGAGAATTTTATTTTATTTTTTCACAATCACAGGAGTATGTATATGTTAAGCAAATTGCATATGATTTGGGTAAAACTGAAATTAAAAACTAAACTACACATAAGCATCAGAATTTGCAATTTCTTAATGTTTCAAACTTGACACATAACAATCCTGTGAAGTAGTTATTAGCCCCAAACAACCTCAGTGTTAAATTACATGTCTGGTCCAAGACCAATTATCTAGTGACCATAGAAGATAAGAGTTAGGAGTCCATCTTTGGACATCAAGCCTCATCACCTTTCAGTGATTTGAAAATGTCTTTTGTAAATAATTTTAAATGTTATTCTCAAATGAAGGTGTTTACACTACAGTTCCATCATAGATGCATGTAGCCAGTAAACTATGAAAATTGGTTCTAAATCGTGTGTCCAGCTGCAAAGCTCTATTGCCTAAAAGCAGTGGTCCTCAGGTTTTTCTCAACCTCACCTCTGGCCCAGGGCTTTGCAAAATCGGGTAGAGGAGTAAGTGGGAATGATCAAAAGATTGAAAAAGTCCACCCATGGAGAATTTTGATATCCAGCACCCTGTCACCCTCATAAATCACTACTCATTACAGTCATACAGGAAAGGAATAGATGCTAAAGTCCTATCCATATATTTCCTTAATCTTTCAGTTGTTCATGACTTTAGTGTTATTTGAACATAATGATCTCTCTGTAATTCAAATGCAAATCTTATATTTGAGTTTTCAATCTTGACCATGGGTCCCAGCTAAGAAAATAATTCCCTGTGATATTAAAGATTTTAGACAGGGTCAGTGTGTCAGAAAACAGATCTGGTAGCAAGCTCTACATTGGTAACTAAGATACAGAGGAATTCCGTGCTAAATGATAATCTGTAAACTCAAAACTGGCCATTGGAACTTCTGTTTCAATAATGTTATGAAAACAAAACTCCCTTTGGAGGCCATTATTCCTGTCAAATTTCCAGATGGGTTTCAGTAATGTAAAGCTCACCTGTTCATCTCTCTACCTTCATCTTTCAGAGATTTGTTTCCATGAAACCTCAAATGTGCCAGCAGGAAGTGACACCGGTGACTCACAGCACACATACCACCTCTACTCCGTGGGTCAGGGCCGAGCCTACACCTCGCACGATACTGGGGACAGCGCGTGGGAACGGTGGAGTACCATGACCCCAGTGGGGGGAGCACTAAGTAAGAAGTGCTCGCCTGAGAGTCAGGAGGAATGCCAGATGTAGAAAGCACCCTTTTTATTGTATATGGTTTCTTTTGTCCTTGCTTCCTTATGACCACACTGAGGGGCCATCTCGAAGGAGGCTGGGATTTGGTGACTGGCTGACCAAGCCTATTCCTCAATAATCAACTGCAATTCTCAGAGATAAAATGGCTTTCCTGAATAACAATCAAGCAAATAAAAACGACCCGAAATAAAATAAGATAGGTTACAGAATGAAAAGAATGCACCTTATTTTCCCAATTGCACCTTTTAGGCTATTTGGACTGGAACAGCAAATCATAATGAATCGTAGTATTTGCCCAACCCCAAAACAGGCAGCAAAATCTGCTTTGTTCACACTTTTGCTGTGGTCACATGCCTACCTATTTATGGACTGTTAGTTTTCTACCTTCTTCCAGGGCAGTCTGTAATTTTAGGATTTGTCTGTAACATAGTAGGCTTGTTAGGTCTTGTATACTTTCAAGGAGTGAATATGCCTTTACCACTTCCAGATGCCTTTTTGTCTCAAATCCACTATTAGATAAAGTCCTGCTTCACTTCATTAAAATAACTGTAAACTATCACATCAGTTTCACATCACTGAAAATAACTATTGTCAGTACTTTCCAGTAACAGCCTATGTTTTCAGAGAATAGAATATATATATATATGTGTGTGTGTGTGTATACATATATATCATAATATATATCTATATATCACAAATCTTGCTTCCTACCAGCAATCATTTTCTTCCTACAGTTTTTCAACATTAACCTTATCACTAAGCTTCATTAAAGTAAAAGCCAACAACTATTTGAGATAAAAACAGGATAACAGGATGAAACCAGAGGTTGATGTGATAATGGGTTACTAACAAGTCTTTAAGTTTGAGTTTCAAATATAGCCATAAGATCTTCCTTGTCAAGTGTCAAGAAAAGATTTAATACGCCATGTTTTTCAGTTCAGAGACATTAAACTAAACTCTTCAATTCTGGTAGTAATTTCTAAATCATACTTCAAAGTGCTCATATATTTTAGTGATCATACAATACTTAATGCTCTCACAATGCAGGAGAAATCATATCAAGTATTATATAAAGGATACACTTTGTACTAATTTGGGTGTTTTGGAATTTTGTGACTAAAAGCTCTAAATATGGAACTTGCCCCTCCTAAAACCAAAGATTCATCTCTATAGTATTATTTCAAATGATCTATTGAAATTGTATTTTTTTTTCTTTAAGATAATGTTACACAGGAAGGTCTTTTTAGAACCTTTTCTGTCTTCACTCCCTTCCATCATGCTTTTCACACTATCCCTATTGATCCAATTCAGAAATTTAAATGACTATTACATTATTGTCTCAAAAAAATCTTCTAAAGGAGCAACAGTTTAGATTATAAGCGTTTGTCATTTGCCTTTTTTTCATTATGGTCATATTGTGTACTACAGCTTTGAAAACTTAATGACATTTTTAGAAGCATATTGTCTATCATATCATTCATTCTTTATAGAAGCCTATTGCCAAAAACGAATTTGCAAAAGGATAGAGTTTTAATCGGTAAGCATCAAAAAAGAGGAGAAAATGAGTACATAAAAGATAATTTTAAAAGGCTTAAAGTTAATTACACTTCATTCCGAGAATCTATGTAATGCACCTAGCATAATGGAAGGTGCTAAGAAACTTTATTTTGTGAAAATATATAGTTTTTTGGTTAACAGTGGAGACTCCAACTTTCGTGAGAAGCACAAGTTCATCTGTAGTATGATGGTAGGGCGGGAATGGCTTAATTATGCTTGATAGATGGGAAAGGAGGAGAGCAGCTTAGCTCTCTTATACTTACTTTTAGTAACTACATGTCTCTAAGAATATTTGTTCAATAAATATCTACTGAGATTTTTCTATATGCAAGATACTGAACGAGCTGCTGAAAGGAAAACTGATGCAAAGGACATAGCTCCTGTTCTAGCTAGAGTTAATGAGGCTAGACTCCAGGTGGTGGCGAGAGAAAGAATTCATAGATGACACCAAGTTTCTGGCCAGAAAATACCAAGGAAGGTGGTGTCATTAAAAGAGTCGACAACATAGGCAGGGCAGCAGGTTTGTGGTGGCATCTGCAGCTAGTAGACATGAAGAAGGACATAATGAGAGAAGGAATTTGAGTTTTTAGTTCATATATCATCTGTTTATATTTATGAGGCACTTGGGAAAATACATCTGGAGTAAAACAATAAGAATGGAGTTGATGGAGTCTATTTGAAAATCAAATGAGGAAATATCACCTTTAAAGGCACAGGAGTCATTCAAATGTTCTACGGAAAATAGTACGCAATGGAAAATAATGAACTTTGGGAAATAGGTGATAAGGAGTGGATAGAAATGGCCAAGGAATTTGGGGAAAAAAGGAAATTCAGTCTTGCGGGAGCCAAGAGAGCAGGGTTACAAAAGGAGGCATGGAGATATACAGACTGCCAACAAACACATGAAAGAATGTTCAACATCATTAATCATTAGAGAAATGTAAACCAAAACTACAATGAGATATCATCTCACCCCAGTCAGAATGGCCATGATCAAAAAATCTAGAAACAATAAATGCTGGAGAGGGTGTGGAGAAAAGGGAACACTCTTGCACTGCTGGTGGGAATGTGAATTGATACAGCCACTATGGAGAACAGTATGGAGGGTCCTTAAAAAACTACAAGTAGAACTACCATATGACCCAGCAATCCCACTCCTGGGCATATACCCTGAGAAAACCATAATTCAAAAAGAGTCATGTACCAAAATGTTCATTGCAGCTCTATTTACAATAGGCCGGAGATGGAGACAACCTAAGTGCCCATCATCGGATGAATGGATAAAGAAGATGTGGCACATATATACAACGGAATATTACTCAGCCATAAAAAGAAACGAAATTGAGCTATTTGTAATGAGGTGGATAGACCTAGAGTCTGTCATACAGAGTGAAGTAAGTCAGAAAGAGAAAGACAAATACCGTATGCTAACACATATATATGGAATTTAAGGGAAAAAAATGTCATGAAGAACCTAGGGGTAAGACAGGAATAAAGACACAGAACTACTAGAGAACGGACTTGAGGATATGGGGAGGGGGAAGGGTGAGCTGTGACAGGGCGAGAGAGAGGCATGGACATATATACACTACCAAACGTAAGGTAGATAGCTAGTGGGAAGCAGCCGCATAGCACAGGGAGATCAGCTTGGTGCTTTGTGACCACCTGGAGGGGTGGGATAGGGAGGGTGGGAGGGAGGGAGACGCAAGAGGGAAGAGATATGGGAACATATATATATGTATAACTGACTCACTTTGTTATAAAGCAGAAACTAACACACTATTGTAAAGCAATTATACCCCAATAAAGATGTTAAAAAAAAAAAAGATAGATAAAGGAGGCATGGGGTGGTCAGCAATGCAATGATTGAAGAAAGTATGAGTGACTCCATCATAAATAAGATTCATCATTATTCAGGGAAAATAGTGTTAAAATCAGCAATAAAAATTGCTAAGTTGATTTTTTTAACACTAGAATTGGCTTTATATTTGCATCCAGCTTACCATTAATATGAATTTTATTTGTCTTGGTAACTCAAGCACTGATTATTCAAACTGTGAATTATGAGTGGCAATGTGTTACAGCAATGGAAAACACATTAGCTAATGCTTCTCACCCTGGAGTAATTTTGTTAACCAGGGACACTGAGCAATGTCTGGAGACATTTTTGTTTGTCACAACTCAGGGTGGGTGGGGTGCTACTGACATCTAGTGGGTAGAGACCAGGATTGCTGCTAAACACCCTGCAATGCATAGGACAGTCCACAACAAAGAATTACCCAGTCTGTAATGTAAATAGACCCAAGGCTGAAAAACCCTGCAGTAGACCGTGAGGTATGGAGTACAGTTCTAGCTCAGATACTAAGTTTATCCCTCTGAAGCTAGGTTTCCTTATCTCTGAAAATGTCACCTAGGCTTGGGGTGGAGTGGAGGCGGAGATGGAATTTAGATTAGATTACTCTAAGGTTCCATTCATTTCTAAAACAATACTTTTCTTTTTCTTACTGACTATCCATCATTTAGTCATATCACTGCCCGACCTCTCTCTCTCTCTCTCTCTCTCTCCACCCCCCTCTCTCTCTCTCACACACACACGCACACACACACACGTACACACACACTGTGATATACTTAAATTTTGTTAGGCATACCATCAGTGAATACAGACTACATTAAAGATAGAAATGGGGAAAATAGGGAAGAAAAGGTATTCAACTTTATTATTTTTTTTAACATCTTTATTGGGGTATAATTGCTTTACAATGGTGTGTTAGTTTCTGCTTTATAACAAAGTGAATCAGTTATACATATACATATGTTCCCATATCTCTTCCCTCTTGCGTCTCCCTCCCTCCCACCCTCCCTATCCCACCCCTCCAGGCTGTCACAAAGCACCGAGCCAATATCCCTGTGCCATGCGGCTGCTTCCAACTAGCTATCTACCTTACTACGTTTGTTAGTGTGTATATGTCCATGACTCTCTCTCGCCCTGTCACAGCTCACCCTTCCCCCTCCCCATAACCTCAAGTCCGTTCTCTAGGAGGTCTGCGTCTTTATTCCTGCCTTACCCCTAGGTTCTTCATGACATTTTTTTTTTCTTAAATTCCATGTATATGTGTTAGCATACGGTATTTGTCTTTTTCTTTCTGACTTACTTCACTCTGTATGACAGACTCAACTTTATTATTAAATAGAACTGAATTTTCAAAAACTATTGCTCAGTCATAATATTTTGCTTCTCAAGCATGTTTTCAAAGAACAGCTGGTTGAGTCAAAACATAGTGCTGAGAACTCTAAATAAAATACCATTCTAATCACCCATCCAACAACATTTATTGAGTGATTAACGTAAGTCTGTTACAATGTGAATGATAAAAGATAAGTACAGCACCAGTTAGGAGAGACAGGGCCAGATACACACTTACAGGGTGACGTGTAAAGGGTAGGACCGAAGGACTCAGAGGGATGCAAAGGGGTGGGGGGAAGACTGCACATTTATTTTCCAGTGGTGAGGGAAAGATGAAAGGGGCTATCAGAGAAGGCTTGATACTTTTCTTCAGTCTTAAAGGATGGGGGGAACTTTCACCGAAAGTGAAGAGTGAGTTGGGAGCATCCACAGTCGATGATACAGCATATTCATAAGTGGAGACTTACACTCTGGGTAACTCACTTCTTTTTAAGTCTGTTTTCTCATTTGGAAACTGGGAATAGTAACACTTTTCCTGGCTAAAAGAGAGTTATTATAAAGATCAAATGAGGCATTTGTCTAAAAAAGCACTTGCTGCTACTGATAACAGCTCTAATTTCAAAAGTGTTTTTTAGTATTTTAATATTATGATATTTAAAATGTCCGTATATAATAACCTGATGACATAGTTATTATGATCTCCATTTTACAGATGACAAAACTGAGGCCCAAAGAGGAATAAATCCTTCCAAAAGTATGAAATAAAAGAACTGGGGTGTGAAATCTATATTCTGTATACTATGTCTCTTGATTCAAAACTATACAGTTTGACTAACACACCATAGTTAAGCAATTATACTCCAATAAAAACGTTTAAAAAATATACAGTTTGACACACGTACGTGTGCGTGTGTGTATATATAAACATATACATATGTGTGTGTATATATATATATATATATATATATACACACACACACATATATATTTATACATATATATGAGGAAGAGAGGCTTTTCCCCTTATCCTGAGGACTTTTAAGAGGATTTGTATTTAACTCACTTTCAAGCCTCAAATTTAAAATTCAGGATTTTTGACCTAAGTAATTAAGGGTTAACATTTTTTTCTGGACAATTATCAAGTTGTCTTGTGTGTTATAAATATAATACTAGTTAATTAAATCATTAACCTAGAATATCACTGAAGCTTCATTTGCCCTATAACCAGACAGGCACTCTTACATAAACTGCATTGCCAGAGGACACTGAGTCTGTCGCATTACTTCATTTTTCCAAAGGTTCCAGAATTGCCATACCAAGGCAATGGTTTTCAGGGTGCTTCTCCTTGAGGACCTCTCCTATTACAGCTCTAGGGAGTCTTCCTATTGTCTTCTGAAGGAATGTTCTCAACAGTAGTTACAGCCATATGAATTAGACAATTTGCAGAGGCCTATATTCAGGGCAAAGACTGACAGATGAGGAAGCCACACCTTAATTTTTTTTTTTTTTTTTTGGTACGCAGGCCTCTCACTGTTGTGGCCTCTCCCGTTGCGGAGCACAGGCTCCGGACGCGCAGGCTCAGCGGCCATGGCTCACGGGCCCAGCCGCTCCGCGGCATGTGGGATCTTCCCGGACCGGGGCACGAGCCCCCGCCCCCTGCCTCGGCAGGCGGACTCTCAACCACTGCGCCACCAGGGAAGCCCAGCCACACCTTAATTTACAGTCTTTTTAAAAAGGATTCCTTACTTGACATTTGCATCTCCTGGGTGATTATTAACCAGGAAATGGGAGATTCTTGGGCAAAAATGAACAGAAGACATTCAAATTCAATTTTTCCAAAGTGATTATGTGAATATTACACTTTTTTTTAACCAAAGAACTATGTCTATTTCCTCACTGTTAATAGAAGTGTGCTGTAGATTCCAACTTGACCCCTTATCAATACTACATTCAGTTCACAATATTGTGAATGATCCAGGGAACAAAAAGGATGTGGGTTTCCTTCTCCTTGATTTCTTTACTTACTATACATCTAGGAAAGTATAAAAATAGAAACAAAGGCCTCAGTCAACTGATGTCAATGATGGCTTCATAATAAAAGTCATTTCCTGGGTATTAAAAATGCTGAAATAGGTTAAGTAAAAATTTAACATATTTCAGCTGAGCTTAAGGAAATAATTGTATCTTTTCTGTGCTTGATTTTGAGTGATACCATAAAGTACCATTTTTGCACAAATACCAGTCCCCATAACAGATTCTAAGCCCTGGGGCAGTCCCCAGACTACTCTGGAACTTCTCTACTAGAACCTGTTACTTTTATTATGCTTCTGATAACTCTGAGAACCTCTGGCTCTTTACACATTGCTCCAGAGTGACCTTGACATTTGCCATCTCTAAATCCTTGTAAGGTACCTGATTCACTGAGCCTCAGTTTTTTCATTTGTCAAACTGGTCTAATCATACCTACCTCCTATAGTGTTTTAAGGAGCAAAGGAGATGCTAACGTGGAGAACACCTAACACACGACATGGTCGGCTCACAGGAGGCATTTGGTAACTGTTAGCTCCCTTCCCAGCTCCTGGATTTGGGCCTCAGTGCTGAACCACACACCCCAATTGCCCAAGTTGTTCATGTGGCAAGATGATGCGGAAGGCAGCTAGAATACCTAGACCAAAACCCAGACCGGAGAGGCCTGTCATCCTGTTTCTACCTATGATGTGTCATCTCAGGTTGTGCCAGCACCAGGCAGCTCATAAACTCTCAGGGTCAAAGGAAAAGATCTGAGGTGAGCCATTGCCTCATTGAGATCCCCGCTTCTCAGGTTTCAAGAAAGAATGTTTATTCTGCTCAATTCTCTGTCATTGTGCAATGAAGTGGACATCAGTTGTCTTGGATCTGTCATTCAGGAACACGCTCAAAAGCCCGTTTGGTTAAATGAACATGTCTGACTTTTAGATCAAGAGCCCCTAAACGTTAATTGCAGAACTCAAGAGAAAAATTTCTCCTCTTCATCCTGCAACAATCAAAGATTAGAAATGATAATTTAGGGCTTCCCTGGTGGTGCAAGTGGTTGAGAGTCCGCCTGTCGATGCAGGGGACACGAGTTCGTGCCCCGGTCCGGGAGGATCCCACATACCGCGGAGCGGCTAGGCAAGAGAGCCATGGCCGCTGAGCCTGCGCGTCCGGAGCCTGTGCTCCGCAACGGGAGAGGCCACAGCAGTGAGAGGCCCGCGTACCACAAAAAAAAAAAAAAAAAAAAGATTATTTAACTCTAAAATTATATATTATTTAGAATGCATTATCTAGTTTGAGGTATCTCAACCCTTTTACTTAACGTTGAGTAAGCTAAAAGTGCCAGCAAACCTGGGTGCGAACTTTTTCAGCGAAGCTTTGCTTTTCTATGGGATACCGGGTAACAGTTTCCCCATATATAAAGCAAGAACATCAATATCAAATATTTATAAAATGTAAAGGTAACCAAATGATTGTGGGGTGTGTGTAGCAATTTAAATCTGCATGTGTTGGAGACAGAGGATGGAAATGAAAGTGTCTGTATTTTTTCCACAGATATAAATACATGTGAATTCCACAAAAAAAAGCGAAAATAAAATGCTGAAATCTAAAATAACTGTTTCCTTCTTCTGAAGGCTAGACATTTGGGAAAAGTATTTCTAGGTAATATTTTGTCTGGGGGGAAAATGGCAATTTCACAAGTAACCGGTGGCCTTGCCTTTTTTCCATGTGCTTTGGAATAAGACTATTGAACTTGCATACCTGAATAGAGTACAGAGATATGATATAGAACTTCAAACAGGAACTTCCTAGTGGCAGGGAAATATCTAAACAAACTGGGAAAACAGAAACTGACTTAGCTCATTTGTAAATGGGCTTGGCCGCTTATGAAATAGGTGAACTATAATTAAGTAATGCAATAAAGGAGTTAAGCACTTTTATGGCAACAAAAACACACACGACACATATGCTAGGTAGGTAGTAACCAGGTTATTCAGAGGCTCTTGCTGTCTCAAATTAGCATATTCAATGAGTGGCCCAGAACAGACACTCACTTGCATTGTTCAGAGCAACCTTACAGGTGGAAAAAAAAAGCGCTAAGCTATTCTGATCTCTAGGTTAATTTCTAACTTTAGGAAGACTGTCACCTTTGTAAATTCATTCTTTTCACGGAGACTTCAAAACAAAGATAGCAAAGCCACATTATTTACTGAGAACCTTCTAGTACGTCGTTCTTAGTACAGTTTTGGTAGAAACCGCAGATCCAGTTTCCACCTATGTCCTTGAAGTTGGACGACTATGCATAGTTGTTACAACTATGCATAGTATGCATTTCATTAGGTTTCCCAACCCGTTAACATAAGGCGTGTCGAAATAATAATTGAACAGTCACATCCTGCACAGGTAGAGTGAGTTAGGGGAATTCGCCTCATTGCAACTCCAGAAAAAAAGCGAGATTGACAACCTTTATTTCCTTATTAAAATTTTCATATACAGCTCCAAATTCCTCTTGACGTTTAGGAATTCACAATATATATTTTTAAACCAGTTAAGTTAAAGATTTTTTTTTCCCTGTCCACAAGAACTAAATTATCTCAAATAAGAAGCATTAAAGTACGCTCAGCCACTACAGAATACAAGGGTGCAAGTAGCAGCGAGCGAAAAGAGCCCGACCAGCCCGCGGGGGGAAACCGGAAGCAGCAGGTGTTGGCGTCCAAGGGCCTCCAGGAGCACCCGGACCTGCGCGTGTCCCTCCCGCTCCGGGTACGCAAACAGCCTTTTCATTCTCTGGAGCTTCAGCGAAGCTGGCACCGCCGCACGCCAGCGCCCCCAGACGCTTAACCAGCCTTGATTTAGAAAACCTAAGGCAAGACAGGCGGAACAGCGCTTCTCTCCAAAAGGTCTTTCCTAGGCGCGGGTCTTGTCCATACTCCCGCCTCCTGTCCCCGCCCCCAGCCCGGTTTTCCCCCGTCTTTTGGATTTCTAGAACCGTCAGATTTTCAAAAGGAAACAACAAACCCGAAATCTTTTCAACTTTTTATTTCGCCTAATACGGAGCTATATTACTTCATGCAGAACACACAGACCAAGTTCATCTATCCGTGCAAGGTATTTTAACACCAGCCCCTTCCCCTACCCCACCCTCTTCCATCGCCTGCTGGAGGGAAAGACGGGCTCGCCTAACGAGAGACGTCGTTCGAAACGGAGTACACCTGAGTCTGGTGAAAAGCGCGGTACTTGTGAAAGGACAGCTGCCCCGGGGCCGCGCAGTCTAGTCTTCCGCGGCGGGAAGGGGCGGGGGACTCACCCAGGCAGAGCAGCGGCGCGGGGACCCAGGGGGCACGGCGCGGCTCCATCCTCCTCCCCGCGTCAGCCTGTGCGGGGCGCGGGCGTGGCCTGGGCGGCGGGCGGGCGGGGACCGGAGGGGCTGCGGCGGAGGCGGCGGTGGCGGTGGCGGCGGCGGGCGCTGTGGGAGCTCCGGCGGCCACGCGTCACTTAAGCAGCTTTTCCCTCCGACACCCGGTCTGTAGGGCAAGTGAACTCCACAGCCCACGCCAGACCTTTATAAGTACGGGGCGGGGCCTGGGGACTGAGGACTAACTGCTTGTCCGGAGTTTCATAATCGCCTCCGGGGGAGGAGTGGCCGGAGGACTGTCCGGATGTCATCCTCCCTCTCTGAACACCTGCGAGTGGCTGAGGAATGAAACAATGCTCTTCGGGTGAGCCGGGGACTACTCCCCACACTTTTGCAGCTCCCTCTCGGGCTCCTGCGGGCGGAGGTAGGGAGCATGGACCAGAAGCGTTGGTTTGCGCTGTGGGACCGCCTGCTGGATAGTGGGCGGTTTTAGTTGCTCTGGGTGACAGGCGTAACTTGAGTCAGCCAGTCTTCCTGCCAGGGCTGGAGTTCCCAGTACGTGCATTTGGAGAGCTGTGTGTGTGTGAGTGACTTACGGAAGTTCTTGAAACTTGTCAGTGGCTCAAGGACTTTCTTTGTGTTCACACCCACCACTGCCCAGAGTTGCTTTTTGTGTCTACACCTTCTTTCGAAGTCCCTCGGCTTCCTACGTGGTACAGGCATTTATGGCTTCAAAATCTAGTGATTATGAAGAAATAATCATAATTATTTCTTCATAATCATCATTTCTTCCCCTAAATGATTTAACTTCTCTGAACTTTGCCTTAATCCTGTCACTCCGCTGTACAGAATCTTTCAGTAACTTCCCGTTGCCTTTTGGACAAGGCCAGACACAAATGTAAAGCCAACAGTCTTTTCAGCCTCAGCTCCCACTAGTTCACCGGACAAATTTTCGCACCCCAGCCAGGCTGGGAAACTCACTCTACCTTTACTTATTCCCACTTTCCTCCCTGTGCTGGTGGAGTCAGAGTTTGGGGAAATGGCTGCGTTTTACTGGAGCTGGTCAAATCCTACTCACTTTCCTGGTTCTCCTCAAGGGCCTGGATTTCTTGACCCTACAGGGATCTCTCTCCATTCTGATCTCTTACAGCTTGTATTGTTTATCTTTCCCCTAGACTCAGAATTCTAGATCTGGTACTTCATACCTGATGAAACTACTTTGATTTGTTAACTTTTCTTGTTTGTCAGTCATATGTTCAGATCTGTATGAATACATAAATTGCCTTACTTGTTGTATTTCCCCTGTAGGGCCTGAAAACAGTGTGTCAATACAGCAGTACTGACAGCATAGTTGAATGGAAAATGGAATCTAATGGATGTTGGTTAACTCCTTACCTTTCTACTTTTTGTTTTCTTCTTATTATTCCTTTCCCTTTCCTCCCTCCCTCTCTCTCTCTTCTTCCTTCCTTTCTTTCCTTCTTTCTCTCTTTCCTTCCTTCTTTCTTTTTCTCTCTTTCTTTCCCTCTTTTTCTTTTCTTTTTCTTTCTTTCTCCTTCCCTCTCTCCCTTTGTTTCTTCCTTCCTTCCTTCCTTTCTTCCTTTCTTTCTCCCTCTTTCTCCTTCACCAGAACTCTCATGTTGGAAACAAACACTTTGTCTTTCCCTCAGTGGTTAAGATCATGGGTTCTGGATTTAGATTGTCTGCATGTGAATCCTTGGACAAGTTGTTTAACCTCTCTCCATTTCCTCATATGTAAAATAGGGATAATAATAGTATCTAACTCATCGGAAGATAATGAAGGTGCTTTCTGTAATGCCTAGTACAGAGTTGGCACTCGTTAAAAATACCTGTTGTGATATGTAAACACATGTTAGGATGATGGTACTTAATAGGTTGGCAGTATTCATGAGCTAAATGAATGAATGCATGGTAAGGTAGAGGTAGGATTATGGGTTCCTAAGTCTTAACTTCTGAATCCAGAGGGAAAACAAGCAGTAAGTAATTTGTCACTTAATTGCTCTTTTGTAAAAGAATAAATGGAACCAAGAAAGATGATCCTGGCAATGGGTTAGTTTTATGGAACATTGACAGGGATCCCAGATTTGGTAAATTAGAATTAGGAAAAGGGACTGCTGGCTCGTAATAGTTTCTGTTTTACAAACTGGATCTGGAAAAGAAATAACTCAAGTGTCTGAAAAATTAAAGCCGAATTCATTGGAAAGAATGAGGGGTCAACTGGGAGCATTTCCTTATTTTGCACAATGGCCTGTCATTGACCTACGAGGAGTGACAGGAAGAAGAATGTCTTAGTCCTAATTAGTGTCTTATTTCCATAAATACAGTGTTGTGGTTTGTGCTCAAAAGAAGGATGGGGTGGGAACACATTGGGGAAAATGGGGTCATGCAGCAACAGTCAACTCTTTGGTATTGATATGTGAAGAGGAATTTTTTGGGGCTTCGTAGCTAATGCCTGCAAGCATGAAATATCATCATCGTGAAAAAAATCCTTGTGCTTATCCCAAAATTTTCCACAGCAAGGACCTCCTCTACGGGTTAAGTTCACATGGTGTGAAGAAATCTTTTCTTTATTGGTTCTATGTTTACTCAATTTTCTAGCCATCAGTTTTCAAGAATGACTCCATCATGATACATCAGGGAAGATTTGCCACTGCCTGTGCGAAATAGCCGTCTTCTTCTTTTTTCTTTTTTTTTAATAATTGGAAACAGTTTTCATTAATCTTTCATTTAAACGTATCATTGTATGAAGTACAATCATAATTCCTCTTAAAGGCACAAAATATATTTGAAGATACGACAGTTTGGGAAGAAAATAATCAAGTCATAGAGAATTTTCCAACTAGGAAGTGACTTAAAGACATCAACCAGATCAGCAATTCCCAATCTGAGAGGTTTGGGGATCTTCTTTGTCAAATGGTTAGTAAATATAAATAATATTTATAGTCTAAATATCTATCTAGTACATTGAGTATTGTGATTATTAAAATGTATTCATTTTAAATTGCTAATGAATTTAAGGTGGCTTGGTGGCACCTGTAGTTTAATTGATACATAACAAACATGTAACCTCTGTCAGGGGGGGAGATGTGGCAAAATAATCTTTTTACATTATAAGAGGTCTTCTTAGGGGACTTAGGAAACCCTGGGCTGGCAGCATCCACATACAGGCCTGAATGGGTATCAGCAATAAACCTATTACAGACCATAGCCAAATCCAGCCCTGGGCCAGACCTAAAAAACTAGCATCTAGCCTCAGACAAGAATGGATAAAACCTCACAATACTTCTTCCATCTCTTGCTTTTCTCCTCAAGTCAGTGCTCCTTGGGACTGCAACGGGCACTTGTTTATTATGAAATTACTGCTTTTCAAACTAACAACAGATAATACCTGCTTTGGTGAATTAGCTTTTATATAACACAAAATGTTTAAAGTCTTTTATTAGCTAATCCTTAGCAAGAACTGCTACAGTGGAGTGGTGCTGGATTACTTTTTTTTACAATGAAGGTGTTGAAAAATATAGGAAAGTGTTCAAGATCAAGTTATTAAATTTGATATTCAAAATATGAGTCCTAGAACATGAATTCTGTTCTATCAGATGCTAACTTCTGAAAAAAGAAAACTGATTTTATTCTAAATTTAGCCAAATATTAACCATATGGGAACTTTTTAGCAAGTTCCACTTGAATGAAGAATTTATGTCCTTCAGGATAATTTTTAAACTGTGTGCTAAATAGTGTCTTATAAACTACAAATAAAACACAGATTTCCAAGCAAAATTCTGGGCTCTCTCTATCCCCATATATCACCTTTATGGAAAAGTGACTGCTTTGCTTTTCTCCTTGACCAAAAATCAACAGACTGCCATGCCATCTTTCAGTGATTTATTTATTCATATCATATACAGTTAGAGACAAAAATAAAGAAGGGAGGAATATATATTGAATGTAGTGATCCTCCCTTTTTTTAAATAACCTTTATCATAGACTTTTTTTTAAAAAGTCATTTTCCTCTGGACTAATCCATTCTTAATTGAGAATTAGTATAAGAATTCAAAAAGGAAAATTTCCTTGTTTTTCTTTCAGTATATACAGAGGTAGAGGAAAGTAAAAATTTAGAAAGCTTTAAAGTCTAATAAATAGTAAATTATTATTTCTTATTGATTGACCTGATAATTTGAGGAGTTTTCTGAAACCAAAAATGATTCCAAAACATTTAAAAATTTACGTACCATTTGAATGTTGACTGAATGGTGTGGATGGCCGATTAACTGATTAGATCAGTGAATTCACTCAAAGACACTATCTTCTGTTTGTGGTTCCGTTTAGATTCAGAACCATAGGTGGAAAGGAACATGAAAGTAGTGGATATTTGTTCTTAAATCTAAATGTGGATGGATGTGCCTAATAATAATAATAATAACGACAACTACTGTTTATACCTAACATTTTTAACTCACTAGGTAGTTTAAAATATAATGGCTTACTTATTCCTCTAAATAACCCATGAGGTCAGTACATTTTTATTTCCGTTTTACAGATGAGACTAAGGCAAAATAGTAAGGAATTTGGTCAAGGCCCTTCAGCTCATAAACAACAGAGACGGGATTCAAACCAGGCAACCTGACTCCAGGTGGTACCAGACTCTTTCACCATCACACTGTATTGCTTTGACCCATAGCAACACCTGGTTCACTGAAAGTGCAGTGCTTGTTATATGTGCGACGCTCTCAGATATTTTCATTAAAATCCACGTTTCTGGAGTTTTCTAGTCTCAAATTCTTTGCAAAGAGCATTCACATCCCTTTGCAGATAGTTTTTATACTCCTTCCTTAAGACGAATGTCCTATGTTGCTGTTATCCTATTAAGAAGAAAATCAGGTGTGCCAGCCTTCCAGCTTCCATTGCCAAAGCATTTGTTAATCTTACTATTTTATGGTTCATTGTGCTTATGTAAAACATTTTATTCTACAAATGTCCCATCAGAAATGTCACCTGTGAATTTCATCAACAGAATCCTCTGAAAAAATCATTCAGTAATTAAGAAAAAGACAGATACTACGTGATATTAGGAACCTGATATCTGACGCTGCTGCTTCTTGTACTTGCCGTGAACTGTGCCCTAGTAATAGAAGAGCCTCCCCTTCCGTCGCTTATACCCACAGAGCATTAATTGCACACGTAGTGATGATGAATTAGGAATGCAGCTATCCCTATTTAAAGCACTGCTATTTCATGTTTACCTAACTCCTAGTAGGATGTGATCATACATTGCCTACGTTGGTGCTTCTACTCCTTAAGCAACATTTTACAGTTAAAAGGTTAACTTTCAGAGTCACTGATTCAACAATCATTCCATAAGCATTTTATGTCTCATACAACCACACATCACCCTTTGAGAAACTTTGCAATTCATTTCTAAATCATCGGCATGATTATTGCATGATTGCTTATGGATTTATGTAGTTTCATAAATATTTAATGTTAATGTCATTATCAGGTGTGGGAAAAGGACAAAACATACACAATAGATACTTAAGCTTGAAACTTTCTTGTCTGGCAGTCTCTTCAAAGATATCTGAATTACTTTCTAAATCTATGTCTCAATAAACATTACCTAGGATTGCTTAATTGATGCAGACCCTGGGGGTAAAATATCTAGAAGATAGACTGCCACAAAAATCCTAGGAATTGTTTTATGATTAATATTTTTTCTCAGTTTAGCACTACCACTAACAGACAGGTTAAAAACCTGCTAGTGAGAGCAATAAAACAATAGCTATTAAAGCCAAGATTGCATTGGCTATCGCTGGTAATATCTATTTGACTTAGAAATTATCCCCAATAAAATTACACACAAATGAGATTGTATTCTATCTTGCAATGCATCTTACTCTGTAAGGAATGATTTGTGTAATTGCTAATAATTTATTGTACGGCTGGCTAGACACCAATTCTCACCCATGGCTGCACTTTAAACTCAGTCAGTTTCGGAAAAAATTCCTGAAGTCTGGGCCTTACTTTCCCAAAGGTTGTGATTCATTTGGTTTGGGAAGGGCTTCAAATGAATGTATCCTTATAAGCAGAAAGCTTGATGTTTTAACTAAAACATGGAAAAAAGAAAGAATAGTGAGTCACATGGTTTAGATCCAAGTTCTAGTCCTGACTGAACATAAACTTTTGTGTGATCTTGTATAGGTCATTTAACAGCTCTGGGCTAGATTTTTTTCACTCTTAAAATGCAGGTTTGAACCATATGATCTCCAATGGTATAGCTTTCTATGACTTCTGAATCTGGTACTGAGAAGATGGAAGCCCAGCTTTTTATCTCTTGACTGTATGTGCTTTAAGCATTGAGCAATTTTAGGCATTGGCTAAAATATCCTAGAGTGATAGCACAGATAATGTCCTCAGGATTTGAAAAAGTAGTTTATCTTCCAAACGGGCTACTCCAGTTCTCTAAATCTTGCCTTCATCTCCCGTAGTATTTTTGCTTAGGTGTTTTGGTCATTTTCTTCCCCTTGTTTACAACTTATAAATCATAAACTCCACAAAAACTATGTGGGGTTTAGAAACTTGAAAATCTTGATCCTGTTGCAGATAAAGAGGACTGTATTGTAGTATAAACCAAATCACATTTATGACAAAAATTTCACTTTTTTCTGAGAGAAAAAAGGGTATATGATAAATGTGCCAAAAATCAGAAAAAAAAAATTTATGGAAAGAAAGAAGGAAGGAAGGGAGGAAAGAAGGAAAGAAAGAAAGAAAAAGAAAGAAAGAAAGGGAAGGAAGGAAAGAAGGAAGGAAGGAAGAGAAAGAAAGAAAAAGAAAGAAAGACACTAAATCAATAATAGTTAGAAGCACTAAGTTGCAATCCTGGCTCCTATCATTCGTGAGTCTTTTGACCTTATGAGCTTGTTTATACTGTAGTAGCCTCATCTGTAAAACCTGGAAATAATTGTTCCTTGCATTCATCTCAGATATTTATTTAGTGCCAAGATATATAAGAGGGTCAAAAATTTAAAAGGGCAACCATGATAGTGCTGGATTCCCAAAGCAAAAGGTGGGCGTTCCAAACAGGAGGCATAGGTACCAGTAGCAGGTGGAACAATGAGGTCAAGACAATAGGAATGGAGGAAGAAGTTTGGCAAGAATGAGGTCACTGGTAACCTTTCAGGAGAAAGTTCAGTGGAATGGAGAGGACAGAAGTCAGATTACAGGCACATAATGTCCTGTATTTCTTCTGATACTAAATATTACTAGCAGAGGAGTTGTCAGTGAGCCTCAGCATGGGAATATTTCATAGCACAGGCCTCCCAATAAGTCATCAAAACTACGTGTAAAACTCATGTAATAGAGATGAGTCATTCTTCCAGGCAGGCCTCTGTTTAACTCATATAGTATTCAAGTGAACAAGATAAGGAAGCTGCTTATGGTGGGCCTTACTAGAACATTCTTTTCTTATCTTTTGCTTATTTAATTTGGAGGGAAATATCAAAAATAATTTTCTTCACCTATACATAGCTCTAAGAAGGTATCCTTATATATTTTAATAGAGGGATTAGGGACAAAGTGATCTATACATACATATTGAGATTCTATACCTACTATCTCATTCACTCCTTATTTAAATGTTTTGGTCTCTCCTCTTATTCCTTTCCTACCTATCCCTATTCCACTATTTGTACGTGAGGGTGAGGGGGTACAGGGAGATATTGGGTTGGCCAAAATGTTTGTTCAGGTTTTTCTGTAAGATGTTGTGGGAAAACCCAAATGAACTTTTTGGCCAACCCAATACATACAACAGGTACTCTCTCTATAGAGAGTATACATACATACATACACACACACACACACATATATAGTATCTGTTGTATCTGCAGTGAGGGCAACTAGCTGACTCTAGAGAAACAGACATGGGTCATCATCTTCAATCTTTATATGGTGCTGTAGAACTTAAACTGATCTGGACTTCAGAATAGCATAAGATCAAAAAAATAAGGGGCTTCCCTGGTGGTGCAATGGTTAAGAATCTGCCTGCCAATGCAGGGGACACGGGTTCGAGCCCTTGTCAGGGAAGATCCCACATGCTGCGGAGCAACTAAGCCCGTGCACCACAACTACTGAGGCTGTGCTCTAGAGCCCGTGCTCCTCAACAAGAGAAACCACAGCAATGAGAAGCTCCACAATGAAGAGTAGCCCCCATTCGCCACAACTAGAGAAAGCCTGCGCACAGCAGTGAACACCCAACACAACCAAAAATAAATAAAAAGTAAATGTATTTTTTAAAAAAATGATGTGAAAGGAATGCCAGTCCTACAACTCCTAGAGTCTCCTCTCAAGTTACTGTGGCTCTTGGACTGTAAATTCAGACTCAAGATTCTTCAAAACTCCCATCATCTCACCAATCAACTCCCCGAACTGCCTGTAACAGCATTAATTTTCCTTCCTCTAAAGATGCCTCTTAATACATACCTATTTGTAAAATCTAGTTATCTTTCTAGCTTTGTACCAGAGGAAATAGTTCTTCAGATCTATCGGTCCTGGGTTAGTGTAACTGCATTCCTAAGAATTTAAGAAAAATAAAGGAAACCCAAAATCTCACCAAAAGGAAACCTGAGTTTTACATGAATCTTGAACCAATTTCCTAGAGGCCTCCTGTACCCTACCTAGATGACAGAGTGTGTCTCTGGATTTGGAAAGAAGATCGCCCAGGTAGCTGTGGGGCTCCACAAGGAATGATTGTAAACTGCCCTTCCCTTTGCAGTTACCCTGTGCTGCCAGTCTTGTAATGGATATCATGGCATCCTAAGAGGAAACCTTCCACTCTTTGTTCTGGTGTCTGTTGTACCAAGGTCTCTGGTGGCTCTGATAAGTCCTTGACTCTCCAAAATCACAAGTCAATAAAAGATATTCAAAATCAAGCTCAACAATGGATAGGGATAGGCTGGGATAGGCTAGGGATAGCTTTTGATGTTAGAGGATAAATTTGAGGATGGAAGCTTCAATGTTTATACATTTCTGCTTTTGTGACTGTTTAGTTCAAAATAGTTTTATGACACTTGAGCCACAGGTTCTTGGCAATTTTGTTTAATTTTTGTCCTGGCTCACATTCAAATGAGTGTCAACTTTATTATTACTTCCTCTGGGAAACTTCCCTCATCTTTCTAGACCATATTAAGGACTTCCAGTGATGGCCTTTATTACATCCTGAACTTTCTTCATCATAAAACTTATCAGCTCTTCATGTATTTGCTTCTTTGCTTCTCTCATGGAAGAATAAGCGCTATGAGGAAAGGATCCATAACTATGCTTCTGAGTAACTTGAAGTTAAAATTTTTAGAACATTGCCTGGCACATAATAAGTTACACAATAAGTATTGACTTTTATTATTGTTAGGGGTGATTTAAAAGTTGTATTCTGAATACCAGATTCTAATATTCTTGAAGCCAAAGTAATACCTTACTTGTGTTTGGATACACTGCTATACCTAGTGTCTTGCCCATAGTAGGCACTAAATACATAGTTGTTGAATGAATTTGTTGATTACCAAAGCTGAACTCCGTATTATAAATTATAAGAAGAGAAGGAAATTACATTGGGACTCAGTTGTCCTATATCTGGCAGTGATCCAACATGACAATGTTAATAACTATTGCCAGTATAATCCTATTACATTAACAGTGTGCATTTTATCTCAACAAGCTCCTAGACCAGTTTTGTTAGATATCTACGAATCAAATTTAGGGCCAATGGTAAGGAGCACTTGCCCATTAAGCAGGCACTTAACACATTTTTGACCAGAGACGTATTATGGCCGTAGGCGTTCGTTTCTGCAAAAAATCCCCCGGTCAATTTAACAATACTTCTCTGCACTGATCAGTACCACTCACAAGTCACAGTGTCACAGGATGGTGGACAGGATCCTGTCCACACAGGATGTGGACAGCCAAAAGCCTGTTGAGCAAAAGAAATACTTGAAGCAATCTCCAGAAAATGCTGCTTGTTAAAGACTATAACATCTTGAATCATGCTGAGAACTGGTCAGAGATGAGATGAATCATTTTGAGAAAATCCTACAGCTTGAGGAGCCAAGGGACTCCTTCTGTTGGTAACCCAGCAATTAGGAGCCCAACCAACACAAGACTCTTGTGTTCCACATGAAAAAGACAAATATGCTTATCATATTTGGATGCCCATCATTGTGACAATTAATACAGGAATGATACTGAGGCCTGAAAGATAAACACATCTGCATTGTTATTAAGAGAAGTGGCATCACCCAATTTCATGGATTAACCAAGTTACTGCTATTGCCACTTTTTACATTTGAAGTATTTGAAATACCTTTACATCTATATCCCTGATGTATGAAGAACTTAGCAACTATGATAGAAGGCATAAGACGGCCCAAGTTATTCAACAATCTTAGGTTTAACTAAACAGTTTTTGATAGAGAGGAAAAAATAGCATAGTACTTATAATGAATAAATTATAAATACATAAATAAAAATAAACAGCTAAGAAGACCAAATTACTTCTTTTTATTACTAACAAAATTCATGCCTCCGGATTCTTCATTGATTGGCCTGTACGTGTGTTCAGTTGTAACTTTTTTTCTGAACACAGTTCCATTATGTATATTAGAGTTGGCAGTTTGTCGTTTCAAAGTTATTTTAGCAAAATTTAGCAAAGTTATTTTAGCAAAGTTATAATTTTCATGAGTTTCCTCAACCTCATGAAGTAGTGTGGGGTCTGTCAGACTTTTCTTGTCTGAGGCTTAAAACCATTTTACATTCTGATGCAGCATACCCAGGAATATATAATTACATCTCTCTGAAATAAGTGTCTTAAAAGCAATCTTTTATCTTGTTGAAATGTGCTGTGATCTCTTCTATTTTATCTCATATGAAAGATGGAATAGGTGAGAGTCATTAAAATGTATTTAATTACACACTAATTGGCTGTGATACGCAATTTAGAAAAAAGAAACACATAGATCAGAGATGCTTTAGAGCAGTGGTGAGTCCTGTGGGACTTAAAGCCATATTGGCTATATGAGTGGATGGGGGCTCAGAGTTTCTGTCATGGTCAGAAATGGGAGAGAAAATGTGTGTTCTTGGAGTGGATGGATTCCAGGTTCTCACTCCCACTTTTGCTACATTTTGCTCTATATGCAGGTCTTCCATAGGAAATTTCATTTAAGGAAACATGTCATTGGGTAAAAAGTTTGACAGCTGTCTCTGCACATAATAATTTCCTTAACTTATAGGTTAAATCCTCTTATGACAAAAACGACTATTCCTGAAGTCACTATATAAACTAAAAACTTTCTTATATGTTGTTCTGTGTATTTCAAGCAATACTTTAGGCACAAAGTTGCAGTAAAACTGAAGTATTTGCTCGGGTCCTTATATTTTCTTAGAATGCAGTTTTTCTTACATCTTTTAAAACTGACATCAGAAGTTTGGAATTTATATTATGGGCTTGTGTTAATTTGGTTAGATAATTTACACAAATTTTAACCCCTTTGCTCAGAATTCAGTGCTAAGTTTTGAGGGATTGCTGTTTTTGTTTCTGGTAAGTGAAGACATTCTCTTCTTTAAGGGTCAAGATAGTTTATTTATTGCTTTACTCTTCGTGCCTGTTTAGATAAAGACCATTTCATTTCATTCAAAAGAAAAACTAGAATATTTCTTTAGATTTTATCAGTCTGTCAGGAATGGGAACAGATTATTCTCAGAAAGATAAGTGGTATTTCAAGCACAAAGGTGACATTCCATAGTTTTAAACTAATTAAGAAGAATTGAAAATGGTTATTAGAACTTCCTAAAATCACATTTGTGTAATATGGGGACACAAACCCAGTTTATAAAAATGACTCAAATTGGGATGTGGATGGTGGAGGGGGAGAGGAATAGGAAGCAAAAGAAGGGAGAGAATTTGTGTTTATTGAATATTTGCTGTGTGTGAAACATTAAGTCTATTACACATATTCCTCCTTTTAATCCTCACAACAATCCACTGAGTAGACGTAATGATTCCCAATTTACTGATAAGAGCCTGAAGGTTAAATAACATTTACAAGGTCAAGCAGTGATGGAGTTGGGGTTTGAAACTTGGTTTGTGAGATTTTGAATCCCTGGTCTTTCCCTGTGTTCCTTTGGCTCCCAAGACTGGTCTGTTTTGGCATGGTTCCTGTAAATTGCCCTTCTCACTCCTGCCCAAGCACCTGGTTCTCACTGATCAGGTCTGAATCCCCAGCCACATTCCATCCTGTTCTCCATCTCCTGAGTCCTCTAAAAGCCAATCCCTTTGTGGCTCCTCCTCCCATTTGGGGGCCCATCTCACCCTTCAGACGCAGCACTCTTTGCTCCACTTGTTCCTTGGCTTCCACTTGACCCCAGGTTAGCTTTAACCTTTAACTACGCAACATTAGGCTACCTTAGGTTAATAAGCCCCTTGGCTTAAAGCAATACCAGAGCCCCACTTTTCTTTCTTGCAAGGAAGGCACATCTCCTCAGCGTAGTATGTACTCCAAAAGTATAAGATTAACACAGGTACAGACACTTTGCCTCACAGTAACTCAGGCTTTGGAGAGAAAGCCTTTAAGTTCAGGATCTGAGGGTCTATTTACATGAGAATTAGAGGAGCTGGAGAATTGAGAGGCCCAAAGGAGTAAACTATTGGAGGTCAGCAACTGGTTCCCAGACAAAGCCATTGGAGGCTTGCAGAGCCAAGAGTCAACCCTTTCCCCAGCACAAACAGCTCATCAGATAAGGAAGAGGGTCACTCAGAGGGGAAGACAGTTGAGGGTCATAAGCTTGAAGTAGAAAAGCAGTAGTGGTTGGGGACGAGAAGTGACTGGGTGCATGGAGGGCATAAAACTCGGAATGTTTTCTAGCCAAAGGCTGAACAAAAAGGCTGGAATTATGAGTAAGTCAAGCATGAAGCTGTACCATCTGGTTTTGTAGAAAATGAACAGTAGAGAGACGTAGTTTTTTGTTTGTTTGTTTCTTTTTTGTTTTTGTGTGTGTGTGACATAAAAACAGAATGTAATGCTGTTGAGGAAAACGGGATTTCTCCTTACTGTGAAACCTGAGTAGTAGAAAACAATCAAGAGCTTTTTCTCAGGTGACTTATAGATCCTTAGGAATAGAGGTTTCTGGCACGTGGGATCCTACTGACAATCTGGAGAACTCTGGTGTAGAATTCACAAAAGACCCTCCTCTTTTGTAGGTCAGAGATGGATGTGGGAGAAGGATTGAATTTCCCCAGACGACACTAGAAAGGCTTGAGGAACTTTTTAAGTTTCTTTCCTCTTCCCCATGGTAAACCAGGCACCATGTGTCACATTTCTTTCATGTCCTCCAGCTCCTGGCTCTGTACCTGGAACATAAACAGTGCTCCATTAATGTTCTTTAGGGGAATGAATGGGTTTGGCATCAAACAGGATGATATATGCAGAAGTACTGAAGAGGGTGGAAGGTAAAAAGAGTGCTTGGAGCTAGATTGCCTGGTTTCAAATCCATACAACCCGGTTTACTAATTGTATGACTTGGGGCAAGTCACTTAAGCTTTCTGTGCCTCAGTTTTTTGCCATTGATAAAGAAGAAATTATAGTATTACTATCCCTTAAGGATGTTGTGGGTCTTAAATATGCATAAAGTATTTAGAACTGTGCCTGGTCCATAGTAAGAGTTCAGTAACTTAGCAACTTGAAAATTACAAACCATACCAGGTTCTTATTGTTTTTTAAATGACCAAGATTGGATAAAAGGCTAATGCAATACAGTAAACCCATGGAATTCAAGTGTATAATATTTTAAGTTTGTTTATTCTCAGCCTTAATGGTTGTAACTTGGAGTAATTTGTAATTTTACTTATGCATGAATTTAAATTGTCAATACTGTTAGACTTGTATGCAAGATGAATCTTATCTCTGATGAATCTTATCTCTGAAGAGTGTGCCCCCCAGATATTGCACCTGACACTTCTTGTATTCACATATTCATTATCTATTTTCTTAATAAGCACTATGAGCACAAGGACTATGCCTGTCTTATTTTCAGAGCCTAACACAATAATAAATATAGACAACAAATATGGTACACTTACTATGTGCTAGCTACGAGGCTAAAAGCTAACATAACTTGCATCAATTAATATCTCATCCAATACAACACTTTGAAATTGGCACAATCATTGTAATAGATTATTCAAATAGATTATTATTCATAAATATTCACCCTCCTCTTGCCACTTCCCTACCTCTTGATTCTGGTTTCTGCCACCTGACTTGCTTAGGCCAATGGGACGTAAGCAGATGTAGTGCAAGCTAAGGTTTAAGAAGTACATGCGTGGATGGGCGTGCTTTCTTGCATCTCTGCCATCATCATGAAAAACACTGCCTGGACTAGCCACTGGTTCCAGGAAAAGGATGAGAAACATGTGGAGCAGAGCTAAGCCCTTAGCCCAAACCAGTCAAGATCATCCCACCGCCAGCCAAATTCCGGACTCATGAGGAAGCCCGTCCAAAATCAGCAGAGCATCCCAGCTCCTTCTAGGCACTGCTTCATCTGTATCCTACAGATTTTAATAAGACATACTTTTATTTTCATTTAATTGAAAATATTTTAAAATTTCACTTGAGACTTCTTTGACTCAAGTGTTGTTTAGAAGTGTGTTGTCTTATTACAAAATATTTGGGGATTTTTTTCCAGCTATTTTTCTGTTGTTGATTTCATGTTTAATTCCACTGTGCTCTGAAATCAGACTTCCTATGATTTCTATTCTTTTAAATTTGTTGAGGCTTAAAATATGGTCTGTCTTGGTGAATGTTCCATGGGAGCTTCAGAATAATGTGTTTTCTGCTGTCGTTGGATGGAGTATTCTATAGATGTCAATTAGGGCATGTTGATTTATAGCGCACTTCAGTTCAACTATATTTTTACTTATTTCCTGCCTTCTTGATCTATTAACTACAGAAAGAGAGGAGTTGAAGTCTCCAACTGTAATAATGGGTTTGTCTATTTCTCCCTTCACTTCTATCAGTTTTACCTCACTTTTTTTTTTTTTAAATGCTCTGTTACTAGGCACATACACGTTTAGGACTGTTCTGTCTTCTTGGAGAATTAAGCCCTATTCATTATGTAATGCCCCGCCTTATCCTTCGTAATTGTCCTTATTCAGAAGTATGTTCTTTTGGAAATCAAAAAACTCCTCCAGTTTTCTTTTCATTAGCATTAGCATGGTATGCCTTTCTCCATCCTTTTACTTCTAACTTTCTGAGTTTTTGTATTTAAAGTGGGTTTCTTATGGGCATCATATAGTTGGGTCTTCTTATCTATGACCTCTGACAATCTCTCTTTTAATTGCTATATTTAGAACAATTCTTATTTAAAGTGGTGTTTTTCATATAATTGGATTAATACCTACCATATTTGAAACTGTTTTCTATTCATTGCATTTGTCCTTTGTTTCCATTTTTGGCTTCAACTATTTTTCTGCCTTCTCTGGTTTTAATTGATTGTTTTATATGATTTTCTTTCACCTCCCCTTTTAGTGTATCAATTATAATACTTTTTTAAAAGTTGTAATGCTTGCTCTAGAGTTTGAAGTACACATTTTAAACTAATCTAAAGCCATCTTCAAATAACATAATACTGCTTCACATGTAGGGCAAGTATCCTATGACAGGGTATTTCCAATTTTTTTCCTCCCATCCCTTATCACATTACTGTCATTTATTTCATTTACCCACATGTTACAATCATCCAATGCATTGCTATTACTGTTATTAATTTAAGCAGCTATCTTTTAGTCAGTTAACAAGAAAAATGTTTTATTATTCCTTCTTCAGTGCTTTTTCTCTTCTGTACGTAGACCCATGTCTTTGATTTTTACTGTTTTCCTTCTTGAAGGACTGCTTTTAACATTCTTTACAGGGCAAGTCTGCAGGCAATTACTTCTCTGTTTTTGTTGTTCTGAGAAGTCTTTATTTCTCTTTTACTTTTGAAGGGTAATATTGCTTGATATAGAATTCTAGGTGGTCGTTTTTTCTTCCATCACTTTAATTATGTCACTCCATTCTATTATTTGCATGGTTTCAGATGTGAAGTTGACTATAATTCTTACCCTTTTTCTTCTACAAGAACATGCTTCTCCAGCTTTTTCCAAGTTTTTCCTTTTGTCTTTGGTTTTCTGCAGTTTGAATGTAATTTGCCTAGTTGTAGATTTTTTGTTATTTATCCTGCTTAATATTCTCTGACCTTCCAGGATCTGTGCTTTGGTGTCCATAATTAATTTCAGAAAATTCTCAGCCACTATTACTTCAAATATTTCTTCCGTCCTATCCCCTTTCTTTTCCTTCTGGTATTCCAACTGTGTGTGTGTGTGTTACACCTTTAAAATTTTTTCCACATTCTCGGGTACATTGTTCTACTTTTGTAATCATTTTTCTCATTACATTTCAGTTTTGAAAAGTTTCAGTTGATTTATCTTCAAGTCCAGTGATTCATTCTTCAGCTGTGTCCCCTCTATTGTTGAGCCCATCAAAAGCATTCTTCCCTTGTGTTACAGTATTATGATCTTTAGTATTCCCTTTGATTCTTTCTTGGAATTTCCATCTCTATGTTTATATTACCCATCTGTTAAAAAACAAAATTCAACCAAGTAAATTTGAAGATCTAATTGGCTTTAACCAATGATTCATGAACCGGGCAGCATCCCGTCTAATAAATTAGAAGGGCACTCCAAGGAGTTGTACAAAAGGAAGGCTTTCAAAGACGGAAAGATGGTGGCCCAAGGAAGCTATTAGTAAAAGAAAAGAAAGGATTATTTCAGGCCAGGTCATTTCTTTTGGGGGAAGTGTGAGGATCAATCATTCGGATTACCTCTTCTTCCTTTGGGGAATGGAGAGGACTCAGGTGACAGACTACCTTATTGGTGCTGATCAGAAAATTCTAGACTGGCCAATTAAGATTACATTCCTGGGGAAGGTCAAGCAATTAAGTCAAGTGTTAAATCTAAGTTTGGTATCATGGGCTTTAGCACAGGTGACATTTTGTGCCTGTGGTTTTCTCTTTAACACATCTGTTCGTGTGTGTTGTCTACTTTTCCTATTAGTGTCCTAAATATATTAATCATAGTTATTTTAAATTCTTTATCTGATAATTCCACATCTGTGTCCTATCTGAGTTCTGTCAGTTGATATGTCTGTGTTTTTTCTTGCCTTTGAACATGGCTTGTGATTTTTGAAAATTGGACATGATGTATCAGGTAACAGAAACTGAGGTAAATCGGCTTTTAGTGTGAGGTTTTATGTTAATCTGGCTATGAGTTGGGCTGTATTCAATGTTTGCTGCAGTAGGTTTGAGAGGCTTAAAATTCCTCTAGAGTCCTTGTTTTCAGTCTTCCCTCATTACTTAGGGCTTCTCTAAGTACTCCTCCTCAAAGAGTCTGTACGACTTACAGCTCTTTCAGCTATAATCTACTCTTATTATACCAGAGCCCCATGTCATGGTGATTAGGTGTGGGAAGAGAAGTATTCTATAATCTTATGATTAAATCTGCCTTTTAATCAGTCTGTGTCCCAGGGATGTGAGCTTCGAAAGTGTGCCTTAGCTTGTTTTTGACTCCCTTATATGAACTAAGAATAGAAGGGGCTGGAGTTGGATAAATGTCCTTCTCCTAGATGGGATAAGGCTCTGGTAAAGTATTTCCTATGGAGAATAGGCTTCTGTTATGGAGAATGCTCTGTGCATATTTTATAGGGTTATGCTTCCCCTCCTCCTGCCCGAGCCAGGAGGTTTTCTTGGGTCTTCTCCATGAGAAACTAATGGATTCCTGGACATAAAACCCATGAAAGTATGGGAGACTCCCTAAGATGACAACCCCCAGGGGTTTCTTACTTCCATACTACTCCACATTCAGCCTCTAACAATTCATCAAAATTACCATTTAAATGTGCCGACCAGTTTATAGCTCTAGCGACTTCTGCATTAGATAAGCAGGTTTCAGCAGTGACTCTCTGAATTCATCTGTCCTCTAGATTTTTGGCTGACAGTTTGTCCTGTAACCTCAGTTCTCTGATAGGTACAAGGAAATCTGTTGATTTTCAGTTTGTCAGCTTTTTTTTTATTCTAAGGATGGGAGTGATATCTTCTAAGTTCTTTGCATGTCAGAACTGGAACTGGATAGCCATCAAATCATTTTGTTACATTTTGTTACCAAGTGCAAGGTCTCTCTGCTCTCCTTACAACAGGCCAATAAATAGGAGACGAGGTGTTGAGGCAAGGAACACGACTTTATTCGGAAAGCCAGCAGACCGAGAAGATGGCAGACTAGTGTCTCAAAGTAACCATCTTATCAGGGTCTGGATGCCAGTTTCTTTTATAGAATCAGAGAGGGAAGTAAAGTAAAAAGGCAGAATAGAGAGGGAGAGGCAGGGAGGAAGTAAAGTAAAAGGGGCCCTGGGTCTTACAAAACATTTCCTGGAATGGCCAGCCTCTGGGAGGGGATGTGTTAATATCTTCTTTCTTTCAGCCATTCACAGGTGGGTAGGGTTCCCTGAGGCAGGCCATTATGTATGGTTATAATAACAAAAGCAACGAAAAGCAAAGGCTAAAGTCAAAGAAACAGATCCAACATGGAGTCAAAATTGACTCTTCCCTGTTACAATTTTTTAAGTAGGAAAGATGTCAGTCAGAAATTACAATCTTACTTCGAATAGATTAACCTCATTCTTAACAGCATTCCTCAAATAAGATCAACATATGTATTTTACAATTTGTAAAAAAAACAGTCCATAAAAATTATCATGAGATGAAACAACTTTGCCATTGAAAAGCAGAGGTTTAGTCAACCTCTGTGAACTCATTTTCCCCTTGGAGTTTCTCTCATACCCAGTACAGAACCTATGAATTTATTTGGCTTGTAGAATTGTATAGTAACAACAGAGACCTGATAAAGACAGTATCTAGCAAAGAGGTGCCTATGAATCTACTGTTTGTAACTGGAAACAAAGACAACATTGGATACACAAAAGAACCTATGTGATAACTATTATTATTATATTCATTTAAGAATGAGAAATAATTATGCCATAGATATGGTCATAGAAATGTACGTGTAAAAATATAGGTAAAACTCATTAGATTTCTTTTGTTTATCTATTTGGGAAGCTTGGAGGTATTTAAATTTATCCCATTACTCCTATTGATCTCCTTGTTGAATATGCAGTCGTACAGGTACTTAAGATCGCCCGGGTAAGCCCTAGGAGATCTAGCCCAACTTAGAGCCATTCCCATTTGAAATGAAAACATGGATTAATGCTGGTGATTAGTCTGTTCATGTAAGTTACCAAATGGACTCCAGGAGTTTACTTGAACTTGTGATTTGGTGGCAGGATTGCCCTGGGAACCCAGGGTGAAACATGAGAACAGACTCAGATCAGTGTCTATGCTGGAATCTCTGGGCTGAGCAGACAACTGAGAACAGCCACAGGAATGGGGTGTGTTGGGTAGAAAGAAAATCTTTCAGTTTTGAGTGGTGGTGAACAGACTTTCTCTCCTTTAGCTGAGATAATGAAGCCGAATCCAGCCTCTGTACCCTGACACTGAATTAAATCTCAGAGACAGAGTTTTGGGTGAAGTAGAAAAGAATAGCTTTATTGCTTTGCCAGGCAAAGGGGTCCACAGTGGGCTAATGCCCTCAGAACTGTGTGTCCCAACCTGGAGGGAGTGGTGAGAAGTTTTACAGTAATGGTTCAAAGACGGTGTGATCAGCTCGTGGACATTCTTCTGATTGGTTGGTGGTGAGGTAAGTGGGAGTCAACATCATCAACCTTCTGGTTCCAACCGGCTGGCTTCCGTTAATTTCTCCCACCTGCTGGGGGTTTCAGTATCTGCAAAACAGCTCAAAGATATTGTTGTGTATATCCCTTGAGGGGGAGCCAGGACCCTGCCCTAAGGCTGCACTATTGTTTCTCTTGACTGTTCCTCCCTTGTCTCTGAATCCCCTCTGTTCCCTAACTAGCAACTGTTTGAGCCTTCCCCTTGGAACTCAAGGAAGGTCCTGGAGGCTGAATGAAGCCTATTTGCTGTAATCAAGAAATGGGAGATACAGAAAGGTTTTAGTGCCCAGGAGCCACACGGGTCCTGCGTGGTATCAACAGGGCAAATCAGAATGTTCTTAAAGGATTAGAGGCTTCCAGGAGGTACTCTGGCAGTTAAGACTAGAGACTGGAATGGACCACAAGGGATTGGTGTAGAGTCTTGTCCTTGAAGCTTTTAAGGGGGGGGAAGCAGAGGTGGAGGGCAGACTGCTATCTATGTTTGAAGTGCAATTTTGTCCAAAGACAGGAGAATGGACTAAGTAACTCCATGGGGTAATGACTCTGTTAATGATGATTTTTACTATTTTTAAACTTCATTCTTGGATCCCAGCCCCTACACTTATTAGCTTGAAGTGGTTTAGCAAGCTTGAATCACAGTTTTATCTGTAGAATTGAGTTAACATAACATGCATCAGGGGATACTTTTGAGGTTGAAACAATTTCACATATTCAAAATGTTGAAAATAATCCCTGGAACATAGAAGGTACTCAAGAAATAAAGTGTGAGTTCCCCCTGAACACATACGCTCATGCGCGCGCGCGCACACACACACACACACACACACACACACACACAACTTGTGCATGACCACGGTTAGAGATAAACCATGCCAAAATGTCAGAAAGGGTCCTTTACTTTTATTATTAAATAAATAAAAGTTTAACAGATATAAACTTCCTCAGTGAGGAGTGTTGCAATGTTGTGACAGTTTAAGCAATATTTTCATGTATGCGCAGTTGCTGGATATCTGTAGGATACTTAAATTATAAACAATGACTCTTCAAAATATAGAGTGAATAGGATCTTTGTCTTTCACAAAACAGAGTTGAGTGATAGGACATATTTTTTTGAATGTCTAAACTTTGTTTGGGAGGATAAGTAATAAAAAAAATAGGAGTACTTACCATTAGGTACAGTATGAGAACTAATTTTACTTTCAGCTGTTTATATTGTACTACATATTCAAGCATGAAGGACAAGAAGAAATAATTTAATGTGATTCCTTCCTCTAGTTTTTGTTTATTTATAAATGTGATGTCTGTCTTCATTTTGGTTCCTGAATTGATATCAATTTTATATTCTAAATGCTATAATATAAACTTGGAAAGGCTCAGCTTAATTTTTTCTTTAGAATTTTTTTCAGAAAGCATAAACATTACAACAGTTTTGAAATAGCTGCATATTTGAAGTCTTATTTTGTTCAAGGATATAGCTAAGTTATTTAACAAGACTAGATAAACTTTGGAGTAGAGGACTCTTGAAAGCATACATTTTACTGATCTAAAGTTACAAATAATTATCATTAAACAATAGTGACATTGTAGAAAATCTGAAAGTTTCAGTAATGTATAAATTCTGTAGTTATCTATAAAAGTACAGGTTAACTGAAATTTGCTACAGATACTCATAACATTATTTATTCATTTCAGCCTTAGTCATGGACCACATGATTTTATTGCTGGCATTAAAATATAACAAATTTTACAAACAATTTTTTCTATTTACAGAATCACTATTTTTTTCTTTCTTTTACCATTCCTTTAAACTAATTATGTTGATTTCACCAGTCTGAGTGAGAATAATTTTGCACTATCAAGGTAAAAAATTATCATTTGAAATAGAATGGACAATGATTTGTGTTATGGGTTGAATTATACCCTCCAAAACTCATATGCTGAAGTCCTAACCCCCAGTACCTCAGAATGTGACTAGTTGAAGATAGAGTCTTTAAAGAAGTGATTAAGTTAAAATGAGTCCATTAAGCTAGGCCTTAATCCAATCTGACTGGAGTCTTTATAAGAAGAGGAATGTTGGACACAGGCAGAGACATCAGATATATACACGAGCACAAAGAAAAGAACATGTGAGTATACAGCCATCTGCAAGCTGAGGAGAGAGACCTCAGAAGAAACCATACCTGCTAACACCTTGATCTTGGACATCCCAGCCTCCAGGACTCTGTTATTTTAACTACCCAATCTGTGTATTTTATTATGGTAGCCCTAGGAAACTATACAGATTTGATTCTTACAAACCCCTATGAAAAGGGTATGACTATTAGTCTCTTTTCATTTATTATTTTATACAAAAGCAAAAAGAAAAAAACTAAGGCACAAGGAACCAGGGTTTGAACCCAGCAGTAAAGAATCAGAGCTTTGCTTTTGACCTCCAAACTTTTATGCTTCCCTTATTGTATATTATATACAATGCTATTAAAACTATATTTATATTGTACATATTTCTTTTACTGTCTAATTGAGTACATTTTTAGTGAAAACAAACTTTTTTTAAATTGAAGTATAGTTGATTTACTATAGAAATGTGTCAATCTCTGCTGTATAGCAGAGTGATTCAGTTATGCATATATATACATTCTTTTTTTAATATTCTTCTCATCATGGTTTATCACAGGGTATTGAATATAGTTCTCTGTGCTGTACAGTAGGACCTTGTTGTTTATCCATCCTATATATAATAGCTTACATCTGCTAACCCCAACCTCCCACTCCATCTCTCCCTTGGTAGCCACAAGACTGTTCACTATGTCCATGAGTCTGTTTCTGTTTCATAGATAGGTTCATTTGTATCATATTTTAGATTCCACATATAAGTGATATCATATGATATTTGTCTTTCTGACTTGCTTCACTTAGTATGATAATCTCTAGTTGCATCCCTGTTGCTGCAAATGGCATTATTTTGTTCTTTTTATGGCTGAGTAGTATTCCATTGTATGTATGTACCACATCTTCTTTATCCATTCATCTGTCAATGGTCATTTAGGTAGTTTCCATGTCTTGGCTATTGTGAATAGTGCTACTATGAACATATGGGTACATGTATCTTTTTGAATTATAGTTTTGTCTGGATATATGCCCAGGAGTGGGATTGATGGATCATATGATAATTCCATTTTTAGTTTTCTAAGGAATCTCCATACTGTTTTCCATAGTGGCTGCACCAACTTACATTCCCACCAACGGTGTAGGAGGGTTCCCTTTCCTGCACACCCTCTTCAGCCTTTGTTATTTGTAGACTTTTTAATGATGGCCATTCTAACCGGTGTGAGATGGTGCCTCATTGTAGCTTTCATTTGCATTTCTCTAATAATTAGTGATGTTGAGCATATTTTCATGTTCCTATTAGCCATCTTACGTCTTCTTCGGAGAAATGTCTATTTAGGTCTTCTGACCATTTTTTGATTGAGTTGTGTTTTTTTTGTTGTTGGGTTGTATGAGCTGTTTGTATACTTAGGAAATTAAGCCCTTGTCAATCTCATCATTTGCAAATATTTTCTCCCATTCTGTAGGTTTTCTTTTCATTTTGTTTACAGTTTCCTTTGCTGTGCAAGACTTGTAAGTTTGATTCAGTACCATTTGTTTATTTTTGTTTTTATTTTTATTATCTTGGGAGAATGACCTAAGAAAACATTGGTGCGATTTATATCAGAGAATGGTTTGCCTATGTTCTCTTCTAGCAGTTTTATGGTGTCATATGTTTAAGTCTTTAAGCCTTTTTGAGTTTATTTTTGTGTATGGTGTTGGGGTGTGTTCTAAAGTCATTGGTTTACATGTGGCTGTCCAACTTTCCCAACACCACTTATAAATTATGACCAGAAAAAATGAGAAAAGAAAAAGAGAAAGCATAGCACGTTTAGAACACTTACAAGAAAGATATTTCCACTGAGCAGATACAAACCATGACAGTACATTGCCATAAACTTGCATGGCTCAGAGTATTAATCAAAGTTCTCTTAGATATCATTGAAGATCTCAGGGCCTTGTGATGAGACAGTAGAATGACCAGAGGCACACATTGTCAGATCTCAAGAAAAATATAGAAGAAAAGTAAAATTTTGTATAAATAAACACCTTTTTGAAATAGCAAAACAAGACAGTAGACATTGTTTAACACACAAGAGGGGACATGAGGACAGAAGTAAGAAAAGCAAGTAAAATAATAGATATAAACAAAAGTAAAATAATTACTATAGCCAAAAATCTTAGTTTGTTTAGGTTTTAGACTGATTATAAAAAGTGGGGAGACTATGGTATTTTGGATTAACCTTTCCACTGAGAATACCTAGAAAAGATGGAGCAAAGTAAAAGAAAGCATTGATCTGAAGGCATCAGATAGGTAGCAGAAGGTATTGAGGGGTCCTCCACATCTGGGAGAGAGTGTGGTGAGCCCCACAATTTGGACTTTGGATGATTCTCAACAAAGAAAGTAGTGGATGATGGACAGGAAAACTGAACAGAGCTATTGACAGACTTACAAGGATGGGGACAAAAGTTAGAGTTTAAATCTTATCAAAAAGAGAGTCCTTCATGGAAAGCAAACTTATGTTTACCAAAGGAGATAGCGGGGGTGGGGGGAGAGATAAATTAGGAGTTTGGGATTAACGGATACATTCTACTATATGTAACAACAAGGACTTTTCTATAGCACAGGGAACTATATTCAATATCTCGTGATAACCTATGATGGAAAAGAATCTGAAAAAGAAATCATATATATATATATATATATATATATATATATATATGTATAACTGAATCATTGTGCTGTATACTTGAAACTAACACAGCATTGTAAATTAACTATACTGCAGTTTTTTAAAAAAAGGGCAAAAACATTTACCTTGCTGGCAAATAAAACGTTATACAAGAATGTCATTCATTACCCTATGTTGAAGCAAACTAAAGTGTAGGATGATGCTAAGCTGCAAATAAAGTGTAAAGTTTGATATCAAGGGCATAGTAGAAATGAAAATGTAATGGCTGGACAGTGAACAAAGTTTACATAGTTATTTTAAAAAAAGGAGGGTCCTTGTTACCACATACTTAGCCTTTCATTTGGGACTTGAAGAGTTACATCCTAATAGTAAGAAAGAACTAGACATACAGAGAGGTTGGATAGTTTGCCCAAAGTCATACAGTCACTAACAGCAGAGCTGATTTGAACCTGGCTAGTCTGGCTTCAGGGTTCATGCTTTTTATCATCACAGTTCAGTATTCAGCCTCCATGATTTTGACACCCAAATCCAACAAAGCACAAATAAAAACTTTAAAACAATTTCACATATTAATTTTGACATAATAATAATCTTGAAAAAAAAGAGAAAATAAAATTCAGCAGCAAATTTTAAAAAATAGAAAAAATAAGAGCAGGTGTGATTCATACCAACAGTGTAAATAGGACTTACCATGAAGAAAATTATTAATTTAATTCAACATATTAAGAGAACAAGGGCAAATCATAACAGTCTCCATAGATGATGAAATTCTTTTGATAAAATTCAATATCCATTCTTGACTTTAAAAATACTTTTACTAAAATATAAATAATAGGATTTATTTTTATTATACATAGATGGAGTCAAGAGTCCATATCATGTTAATGGAGAACACTAGATATATTCATAATAAACCTGGGAATAAGATAAATTATTATTAACTAGTATAATTGTCAGCATTAGATGAGAGAGAGAAAGAAGGGGCAAAAATATTTGAATAGTAGGAGGTAAATTATCATTCTTAATAGAAGAAATGATTTTATATCTTTAAAAAACAAGGGAATTACCTTATAAACTATTACAATCAAATAGATACTTCAGTAAGATGGCTGAAATATTTATATACAACAATGATGGCCTTCCTATATAGAATTAACCACCAGTTAGAATTTAAAGTAGAAGTTGATCCATCTTACAGTAGTACCAGAATGAATTTTAATAGCTATGAATAAATTTAACAAGAAATGTACAAGAGTTCTATAAACAAAATATTAAAATGCTATTGTGAGAACCTAACCTTGGACAGAAACACTGAACATCATGATAATGTAAATTCTCTCTAAAGTAAGGGTATGCACTTATTATAATAATAACAAAATAACAGCATGTCAATTTTTGAAATAGACTAGGTAAATTGATGAAACGAAACAGACTCCAAACACAGAGAGCAATATGGGAGTAGTATATCATATTAAGGTAGTATTGCAGATCAGTGTGTAAGAACAGGTATTATTCAATAAATATTGTTGAAAAATTGGAATAGGCATTTAAAAAATAAACAACTTTACTTGCTTACTCTTCACACTAAAACAAGTTTTTAGATGGATCAAGCATTTACATTTTAAAATGAAGCTATGAAAGTATAAAAGTATTATGGAAAAGATGGTTGTATTCAACTACATGAAACATTGTAGGCATCAAAAAGCAGCATAAATAATTCAAAAGACAATATTTGCAAAGCATCTCTAAAGCAAAGAACATTCTTTTCTTTATATAAATGGTGCCTTATTTCTAACTAATGGCATGGGCCCTTGGGTTGATAAAGAAATGGAAATATTAACATTTTAAATACAGAAAAGAGACGTGTCTTTGAAACAGCAACCCCATGTTTAGGAACTAGCAGTCCTATTTCTAAGGACTTACCCTTATAGATATATTTTCATATCTGCAACCTGATGTACATGTAACAGTGTACTCCTGACAGTCTTGTTCGTTGTAATTAGAGACTGGAAGCAATGTAAATCTACCAAGTAAAGACCAATCAATTAATATGGTGCATGGAGCAAGGCAATACTATGCAAATCTAAAATAAATGATGCAGCCTGGATGCACTTGCATTAAAAAAACCTACAAAAATATAACATTAGGTAAAAAACAAAAGCTAGTGTATATAGTATAATAAAGTTTGGGGGCAAACAAGCTTATAAATGATTATATTAGTTTACGTATAGAATATCTCTGAAGTGGTACAAAATAATTGTTACCTCTGAAAACTGTAAGTGGTGGTTGAGAAACAATAACGGAAAAAATAATTACTAGTCTCAATTTTTTTTTAGTTCTCTATATCGTGTTTATATAAAACATTAAAAGTTGTTTTTTCAAAAGCTTAATCTGGAGAAATAAGCAAGAATAGCCAATACAATTTTGAAAAATCAGCTTTATAATGAGGTTCTAACTTTACCTGATCTTTAAGCATATTATATAGCTACAATTATTAAATATATGTGTTATACTGGTGCTAGAAGAGGAAAAGAGATCAAATGAAATAGAATTGTAGTTTGGAAATATAAATAAATATTAATTATATATATATATAATATATATAACTTTTGTATTATATACAATAACTTGATAAATGATGAAAGACTCATCACAAATTAGAAAAAGAACAACTAAGATTTTCAGCATTCTGTACAAAGAATCTCTAAAAATAAAAAGTTACTTCTTGTGTGAATGAGAAACTTTCTCAAGTGAAAACAACTTTAATGTAGAGAAGATCTTCAGATATGAAAAATCACATTTCAAGTTCCGTATTTCAAAGAGAAATATAGACAAAATAAAAATGGAAAACAACTTGGAATAAACGTTTGCAACCCAAATGATAAACGGTTAGTATTTGAACTTTTTTACATTTTCTATATGTCAATAAGAAACTGAAACAGCCTAATTAAAAAAAATGGGTTATGAAGATGAATAGGAATTTCACAAAAGTAGAATTACAAATGATCAGTAAACATATAAAAATATTCAGTCTTACTCGTAATGAAAAAAGCTAATTTTGTTCCAGCCTGAGATGGCAATTTCACTTCGTTTTTCCAGTCTATAATCTTGCAACATAGATATGAAGAAACAATTCTCATGAATGTTTCGATTTTATGACCAATATTTTTCGTGGTAAATTAGCTAGTTATTACACCCAGTGCATGCCTTGATGTAAATCACTCCCTCTGAACCCATTTCCTCTCTGAACAGCTTGGGCTCAGGGCTGCTCTCAAGCAGTGAATTTATGTCACATATCAGCAATTTAGGGTAGGCAGGGAAAGGAAGCTGGGCACATCCATGGTCACATAATCTGTGGAGGAAATTACTCAGATGGGTCAGGGTTTGCCTGCCCCAGTCCAGTTCCTGGTTTGGAATTGTTTATCTCTTCTTAGATACTGATTTTGGTAACCCAGCACATCACATATATAGCCTGGTATACCTCAGATTTTAATTTAATCTGTAATGTCTTTCACAACATTTTACCACTTGAGTAGATTTAATGAGATTCTTATTTGCAAAACCACCTCACCAGTTTTTGTGGGATTCTGTTTTCCTGTGTGTTTTCTTTTATTACTTGTAACCTCTACCTCTCTGTCAGGGAAATTGGCCGATTATTTTAATGTATTCTTTACTTTCACAGTAAAGTTCTCCTGTAATGGGAACTGAAATACTTTGAGTCTGCAGGATAAGTGTCTGAAGAGAGACAGAGCCCAGGGGTCCAAGTGAACTTGGCTACAACACTTACTAATTGTCCATTGTAGACAAATTACTTCATTTCACTGGGCCTCTAAGACCTCATCTTGTAAAACGGGGTAATAACTCATACTATTATTGTAAGAATTAAATGATTAATATATGTAAATCATTTAGAACAGAACCTAGCACAGATTGAATGCTCAGTAAATATTATATGTTGTAATTTCATGCAATATGCATTTCAGCAAGCATGTTCTACATCATTTCAAGTCTTTTTTTTCCTACAGTTGCAATTGTACTCTATGAATGTCTTTCATAGCAATAAGCTCACAACATGTCTGTCTCCAGGTATGAATGACTAAAATAATATACCACAAAATCTAACTTTAGATATGTTTTTCTATTTTTCAAAATTATTGATAAGTAGCAGTAAGAATATTGATTAAATATGAATTGTACCTGCATTCATAATAACACTAAGAGAAAATACCTTTTTAATGTTTGAAAAAATATATATAAATTCTTCTTAATTTTAATTTTTTTAAAGATTTATTAATTTTATTTATTTTTGGCTCAGTCAGGTCTTAGTTGTGGCACGCGGGATCTTTGTTGAGGCACGCAGGCTTCTCTCTAGTTGTGGCGTGCGGGTTTTTTCTCTAGTTCTGGCGCACAGGCTCCAGGGTGCATGGGCTCTGTAGTTTGTGGCACGTGGGCTCTAGTTGAGGCGCGAGAGCTCAGTACTTGTGATGCATGGGCTTAGTTGCCCCACGGCATTTGGGATCTTAGTTCCTTGACCAGGCATCAAACCCGTGTCCCTTGCATTGTAAGGCAGATTCTTTACCACCAGGGAAGTCCCCTTAATTTTAATTTAAAATAATTTTAGCTTCATCTGACTAAGATACTCAACTACCTGAAATCTTTTTCTGAAACAAGGTGCAGTTTAAATAAATTCTTAAAAACAGACTCTGAATTTCTTCAAGAAATAATAACCCTGTGATACTTTCTGAAATTAAAAAGTAGCCCCTGATGATTTGTTTCAAGTTTTCCTTATAAAAATTTGAAAATTGTCTCTGTTAGAACTACGTTACTTATGCTATACTTGTAAACGGGGAAACAAATACAGTGAACTTGCTTTGAAGCCCTTGTTCATTCATTCCTTCATTTGCAAGTATTTATTGAGGTCCTACTATTTGTACCAGGCACTGTTCTAGGTGTTGAGAAGAATCAGTGAAAAAAATAGACAAAACCCATATGCTCTGAATTTACAGTCTTGCAGAGGGAAAGATAAACAATAGACATCATAAATAATTAAATTGCATAGTATGTTTGAGTATTATAAACACTATGGAAAAAGAAAAAATATGATACAGGGTAAGGGTGATAGAGGGTGAAGACATGGGTTGAATTTTATGAATTTGAAGTGTGTTGTTGCATAACTTCCTCTGAATGAAGAGAATGGCCTGATACTTTCATTCAATTTAAGAGCAAAAGTTTTAAGAGACAGGTAACTATAATTGGACATTCCTAGGTGATTATTCTCCATTTGGCAATATTCTCCTTACAACTGTTACTTAATTATGTTAATATATTTGTATTTTATTTAAAGATAATCTGCATTTTACTAGACCTCAACAGATTTTAGGCTACAGGGAAAAGATTATCTCCTGTCTTTTGCTCCTTCTGCCTTGCCACCTGAAGTTTTCCTTTCCCATTTTTCCTAGTCCTGTTTTCATTCTTTCTTCCTTCCTTCCTTTCTTTCTCCCTTCCCTCTTCCCTTCTTCCCTTCCTTCCTTCCTACAATTTTTTAAAATAAACCTTAAAAATTTATTATTTTTCCCCATTTTTTTAACATCTTTATTAGAGTATAATTGCTTTACAATGGTGTGTCAGTTTCTGCTTTATAACAAATTGAATCAGTTATACATATACATATGTCCCCATATCTCTTCCCTCTTGCATCTCCCTCCCTCCCACCCTCCCTATCCCGCCCCTCTAGGTGGTCACAAAGAAGTGAACTGATCTCCCTGTGCTATGCGGCTGCTTCCCACTAGCTATCTATTTTACATTTGGTAGTGTATATATGTCCATGTCACTCTCTCACTTTGTCCCAGCTTACCCTTCCCCCTCCCTGAATCCTCATGTCCATTCTCTAGTAGGGCTGCATTTTTATTCCCGTCTGGCCCCTAGGTTCTTCTGACCATTTTCTTTCTTTTTTTTTTTTTTTTTTTTTTACATTCCGTATATATGTATTAGCACACGGTATTTGTTTTTCTGTTTCTGACTTACTTCACTTTGTATTGACAGTCTCTAGGACCATCCCCCTCACTACAAATAACTCAGTTTCTTTCCTTTTTATGGCTGAGTAATATTCCATTGTATATATGTGCCACATCTTCTTTATCCATGCATCTGTTGATGGACACTTAGGTTGCTTCCATGTCCTGGCTATTGTAAATAGAGCTGCAATGAACATTTTGGTACATGACTCTTTTTGACTTATGGTTTTCTCAGGGTATATGCCCAGTAGTGGGATTGCTGGGTCATATGGTAGTTCTATTTTTAGTTTTTTAAGGAACCTCCATTGTTCTCCATAGTGGCTGTATCAATTTACATTCCCGCCAACAGTGCAAGAGGGTTCCCTTTTCTCCACACCCTCTCCAGCATTTATTGGTAGATTTTTTGATGGTGGCCATTTTGACTGGTGTGAGATCATATCTCATTGTAGTTTTGATTTGCATTTCCCTAATGCTTAATGATGTTGAGCATTCTTACATGTGTTTATTGGCAGTCTGTATATCTTCTTTGGAGAAATGTCTGTTTAGGTCTTCTGCCCATTTTTGGATTGGGTTGTTTGTTTTTTAGATATTGAGCTGCATGAGTTGCTTGTAGGTTTTGGAGATTAATCCTTTGTCACTTGCTTCATCTGCAAATATTTTGTCCCATTCTGAGGGTTGTCTTTTCGTCTTGTTTATGGTTTCCTTTGCTGTGCAAAAGGTTTGGAGTTTCATTAGGTCCAATTTGTTTATTTTTGTTTTTATTTCCATTTCTCAAGGAGATGGGTCAAAAAGGATCTTGCTGTGATTTATGTCATGGAGTGTTTTGCCTATGTTTCCTGTAAGAGTTTGATGGTGTCTGGCCTTACATTTAGGTCTTTAATTCATTTTGAATCTATTTTTGTGTATGGTGTTTGTTAGGGAGTGTTCTAATTTCATTCTTTTACATGTAGCTGTCCAGTTCTCCAAGCAACATTTATTGAAGAGGCTCTCTTTTCTCCACTGTATATTCTTGCCTCCTTAATCAAAGATAAGGTGACCATATGTGCATTGGTTTATCTCTGGGCTTTCTATCCTGTTCCATTGATCTATATTTCTGTTTTTGTGCCAGTACCATATTGTCTTGATTACTGTACCTTTGTAGTATTGTCTGAACTCAGGGAGCCTGATTCCTCCAACTCTGTTTATTTTTCTCAAGATTGCTTTAGCTATTCAGCGTCTTTTGTGTTTCCATACAAATTGTGAAATTTTTTGTTCTAGTTCTGTGAAAAATGCCAGTGGTAGTTTGATAGGGATTGAATTGAATCTGTAGATTGCTTTGAGTAGTAGAGTCATTTTCACAATGTTGATTCTTCCAGTCCAAGAACATGGTATATCTCTCCAACTATTTGTATCATCTTTAATTTCTTTCATCAGTGTCTTATAATTTTCTGCATACAGGTCTTTTGTCTCCTTAGGTAGGTTTATTCCTAGATATATTATTCTTTTTGTAGCAGTGGTAAATGGGAGTGTTTTCTTAATTTCACTTTCAGATTTTTCATCATTAGTGTATAGGAATGCCAGAGATTTCTGTGCATTAATTTTGTATCCTGCTACTTTACCAAATATATTGATTAGCTCTGGTAGTTTTCTGGTAGCATCTTTAGGATTCTCTATGTATAGTATCATGTGATCTGCAAACAGTTACAGCTTTTCTTCTTCTTTTTCTCTTTGGATTCCTTTTATTTCTTTTTCTTCTCTGATTGCTGTGGCTAAAACTTCCAAAACAATGTTGAATAAGAGTGGTGAGAGTGGGCAACCTTGTCTTGTTCCTGATCTTAGTGGAAATAGTTTCAGTTTTTTCATTGAGGACGATGTTGGCTGTGGGTTTGTCTTTTTTTTTTTTCTTTTTTTCTGGTAGGCAGGCCTCTCACTGTTGTGGCCTCTCCCCTTGCGGAGCACAGGCTCCAGATGCGCAGGCTCAGTGGCCATGGCTCATGGGCCCAGCCGCTCCGAGGCATGTGGGATCTTCCCGGACCAGGGCACGAACCTGCGTCCCCTGCATCGGCAGGTGGACTCTCAACCACTGTGCTACCAGGGAAGCCCTGTGGCTTCCTGTGACTTCTCTATGCCTACTTTCTGGAGGTTTTATCATAAATGTGTGTTGAATTTTGTCAAAAGCATTCTCTGCATCTATTGAGATAATCATATAGTTTTTCTCCTTAAATTTGTTAATATTTTGTATCACATTGACTGATTGGCATATATTGAAGAATCCTTGTATTCCTGGGATAAATCTCACTTGATCATAGTCTATGATCCTTTTAATGTGTTGTTGGATTCTGTTCGCTAGTATTTTGTTGAGGATTTTTGCATCTATGTTCATCAGTGATATTGGCCTGTAGTTTTCTTTCTTTGTGATATCTTGGTTTTGATATCAGAGTGATGGTAGCCTTGTAGAATGAGTTGGGGAGTGTTCCTCCCTCTGCTATATTTTGGAAGAGTTTGAGAAGAATAGGTGTTAGCTCTTCTCTAAATGTTTGATAGAATTTGCCTGTGAAGCCATCTGGTCCTGGGTTTTTGTTTGTTGGAAGATTTTTAATCACAGTTTCAATTTCAGTGCTTGTGATTGGTCTGTTCATATTTTCTATTTCTTGTGGATTCAGTATCAGAAGGTTGTGTATTTCTACGAATGTGTCCATTTCTTCCAGGTTGTCCATTTTATTGGCATAGAGTTGCTTGTAGTAATCTCTCATGATCCTTTGTATTTCTGCAGTGTCAGTTGTTACTTCTTCTTTTTCATTTTAATTCTATTGATTTGAGTCTTTTCCCTTTTTTTCTTGATATGTCTGGCTTATGGTTTATCAATTTTGTTTATCTTCTCAAAGAATCAGCTTTTAGTTTTATTGATCTTTGCTATTGTTTCCTTCATTTCTTTTTCATTTATTTCTGATCTGATCTTTATGATTTCTTTCCTTCTGCTAACTTTGGGGGTTTTTTTGTTCTTCTTTCTCTAATTGCTTTAGGTGTAAGGTTAGGGTGTGTATTTGAGATGTTTCTTGTTTCTTGAGGTAGGATTGTATTGCTATAAACTTCCCTCTTAGAACTGCTTTTGCTGCATCCCATAGATTTTGGATTGCTGTGTTTTCATTTTCATTTCTGTATGGGCATTTTTTGATTTCCTCCTAGATTTCTTCAGTGACCTCTTGGTTATTAAGTAGTGTGTTGTTTAGCCTTCATGTGTTTATATTTCTTACAGATTTTTTTCCTGTAATTGATATCTAGTCTCATAGCATTGTGATTGGAAAAGATACTTGAAACGATTTCAATTTTCTTAAATTTACCAAGGCTTGATTTGTGACCCAAGATGTGATCTATCCTGGAGAATGTTCCTTGCACACTTGAGAAGAAAGTGTAATCTGCTGTTTCTGGATGGAATATCCTATAAATATCAACTAAATCTATCTGGTCTATTGTGTCATTTAAAGCTTCTGTTTCCTGATTTATTTTCATTTTTGATGATCTGTCCATTGGTGTAACTGAGTTGTTAAAATCCCCCACTATTGTGTTACTGTCAATTTCCTCTTTTAGAGCTGTTAGCAGTTGCCTTATGTATTGAGGTGCTCCTATGTTTGGTGCATATATATTTATAATAGTTATATCTTCTTCTTGGATAGATCTCTTGATCATTATGTAGTGTCCTTCCTTCTCTCTTGTAACATTCTTTATTTTGAAGTCTATTTTGTCTGATATGAGTATTGCTACTCCAGCTTTCTTTTGATTTCCATTTGCATGGAATATCTTTTTCCATCCCCTCACTTTCAGTCTGTATGTGTCCCTAGGTCTGAAGTGGGTCTCTTGTAGACAGCATATATATGGGTCTTGTTTTTGTATCCATTCAGCAAGCCTGTGTCTTTTGGTTGGAGCATTTAATCCATTCACGTTTAAGGTAATTGTTGATATGAATGTTCCTATGACCATTTTCTTAATTGTTTTGGGTTTGTTTTTGTAGGTCCTTTTCTTGTCTTGTGTTTCCCACTTTGAGAAGTTCCTTTAGCATTTGTTGTTGAGCTGGTTTGGTGGTGCTGACTTCTCTTAGCTTTTGCTTGTCTGCAACGCTTTTGATTTCTCTGTCAAATGTGAATGAGATCCTTGTAGAGTAATCTTGTTTTTAGGTTCTTCCCTTTCATCACTTTAAGTATATCATACCACTCCCTTCTGACTTGTAGCGTTTCTGCTGAGAAATCAGCTGTTAACCTTATGGGATTTCCCTTGTATGTTATTTGTAGTTTTTCCCTTGCTGCTTTCAATAAATTTTCTTTATCTTTAATTTTTGCTTATTTGATTACTGTGTGTCTCAGCATGTTTCTCCTTGGGTTTATCCCGTATTGGACTCTCTGCGCTTCCTTGACTTGGGTGGCTATTTCCTTTCTCATGTTAGGGAAATTTTCAACTATAATCTCTTCAAATATTTTCTCGGGTCCTTTCTCTCTCTCTTCTCCTTCTGGGATCCCTATAATGCGAATGTTGTTGCATTTAATGTTGTCCCAGAGGTCTCTTAGGATGTCTTCATTTCTTTTCATTCTTTTTTCTTTATTCTGTTCCACAGCAGTGAATTCCACCATTCTGTCTCTAGGTCACTTAGCCATTCTTCTGCCTCAGTTATTCTGCTATTGATTCCTTGTAGTGTATTTTTCATTTCAGTTATTGTATTGTTCATCTCTGTTTGTTTGTTTGTTTGTTCTTTAATTCTTATAGGTCTCTGTTAAACATTTCTTGCATCTTCTCGATCTTTGCCTCCATTCTTTTTCCACAGTCCTGGATCATCTTCACTTTCATTATTCTGAATTCTTTTTCTGGAAGGTTGCCTATCTCCACTTCATTTAGTTGTTTTTTCTGGGGTTTTATCTTATTCCTTCATCTGGTACATAGCCCTCTGTCTTTTCATCTTGTCTTTCTGTGAATGTGGTTTTTGTTCCACAGGCTGCAGGATTGTAGCTCTTCTTGCTGCTGCTGTCTGCCCTGTGGTCTGGAATTGCATATTTTTAGTATTTGCTACCAACTCTTCTTACTAAAATTAATAAGATATGATAGATAAAAATAGCTGACCTTGTTTAGCATTTCTTTTGTGTTAGATGCTGTTCAGTGTGCTTTCTGTATATTAACTCAGAATTTCTTATGTTAACTAATATGAACTCATCTGTTAACTAATCCTCACAACAATCCTATGAGTTAGCTTTTACTATTACTCCTATTTTACGGATGAAGAAACTGAGGTATAGAGGGATTACGTAGCCTGCCTAAGGTTACATAGCTGGTTACCTAAGTAACCCAGGGTGCCTGGCACTGGGGTTCATGCTCTTACCCCCAAAGCCATATGCTTTGTTTCATTCTCAGCTTTTTGCTGTTAATTTCTCATTCATTGCTTTTTAATCAAAGGACATTTGTATAATTTCCCTTTTAAGATTCTCATTGAGGAGTCCTGTTGTGGTGGACTCTTATAAACATTCCTAATGTGTTTGAAAAGAATGTCTGGACCTTCTTTATGGGATAGTGTGCATATCTTTTACATTGAATTTACTAATTGTGCTATTCAACTCTTCTTATTCATATTAAGTTTTCGTTTGCTTGTACAAGAAGTTGTTGAGAGACATTTTAAATTCTCCACCTATGAGCATATACTTGTCCATTTCTCCTGGTAATTCTGCCAACTTTCGTTTTATAGATTTCAGGTTATTATGTAGATACGTGTTCAGGATTATTACAGCGTTAAATGCATCATTATTTGTATCTATATCTCAATTCAAGCTTTTTGCCTTAAACTTTATTCCAATTAATATTTTATGTCAGCTCTCTTTTCATGAGAGGCTTCTGTCATTTGGTTTTATGTGTATCTTTTGAAAGTAACTGAATGCCTGCGTTTCATTTTTTATCCCAGTTTCAAAGTCTCCAACTGTTTACAATTATTATAATTCATAATATATTCCACCTTATCATTACTATCTCATTTTGTTTTCTATTTAGTATGATTTTTTCCATCTTTTACTTTTCCCTCTCTGACTTTTATTGGTGAAAGTTTTCTCTGGTATATTTTTATTTGTTCTCCTATTTTAAGAGTAATACATTGTGTTCATCCTTATGCTATAAATATTTAATATTATTAATGGTTTACCATATTCTTTTCCACTCATTTTTTTTGGATAGTATAATGATTCCATATATACTCATCATTCAGCTACAAAAATTACCACCATTATCAACATTTTGCCAGTATTGTTTTATCCATCCCCCCTGCTATTTGCACTGAATTCTTCTATTTTTTAACTTTTTTTAAAATTTCATTTTATTTTTTCCACTTATTCTTAATTTTTATAATTTTATAACATAGTCTCTTTTTAGTCAATATTTCTATCCTTGTTTGAACAGACGAGGACCTTAGTACAGTTTAACTTCTTTCTAAATTCCTTCTCCAATATCCTTGTTGTGCTCTAGTGTTGAAGTTTTACATCATTTTCTAACTGTTGCCCCAGGTTAATTGTAACCAGAACTCAACATTTATCTCTGTTTACCAAAACATATCTCTGATTTTCTTGCTCATCATTGCTACTTGCCTGACATTTTCTCCTGTGCGATCTTTTTTCATCTTGTTAAAATATATTCATTGGCAGTTCTTTCAGTGATAATTTAGAGATAGGAAACTCCTAGTATTTTGCAGAAATAGAAAATTCTAAGCCCAATTTCTTTAATTTAGACTTTCCTAAAAAGAATGGTCATAGGTTTTAAGCCTTTATTGAGTTTAATTAGAAATCTTGAGAATGAGAAGATAGTTACCATGGTCTTTAGAATGGTAGATCTCTGATTAAATCATAGATCGCAGAAATAACAGGTTAGCAAATAATAACTGGTGAGTTACTACAAAATTGCATTAAACTTCAGTTTTTTTATCTTATCATCATAAAGTTGAGTATCTCTTTAAGTTTGTTTGCTAAAGACAGAGAAACTTGCAGCTTGACTTGTAACCTAGAAACCAAACATGTTTGTTTTAAAAAACTGTATTTGTTAAAATATTTGCTTCATCAAACTGTTCACATGAAGTTGTAAACTATGTATGTAATAGGAAAAAAATGTGAAATGAAACCATTATGTAGGATTTCACTGAATTTCTGTAATCTCAATTATATATCAGTGGTTTGAGTACTTTTGTTGTAAAGTATTAATATCGTTTTTGACTGAATGTCTTTATTTTGTTTTGCTCTTAAATGGAGGTAGAATTCTATAGTAACATTGACTTTACTTAAATATTTTGAAAATTATTCGTTTGTATAATAATAATGTGTTTTTGCTAAGAGGAAATATGCTGTCATTCTGACTGATTTTTTTTAGAAGATATATATTTTTTTCTTGACAAATCTTAAACGTTTTTAATCCTTCATGTTCTTCAGTGTCATTGTGATTTATTTAGGTGTAGACTTCTTTTCACTCTCTTTCTCAACACTAAGTATATATCTTCAATTTGAAGATTCATGTCTTACTTCAGTTCTGAAAGTTCTTAGCTATTTTTTCTTGAATATTTCCTCTAACCTATTCTTTCCTTCTGGAACTCATATTACACTTATTTTGGAAGTTTTCATGCTTTACATCTCTTTATTTCTCTGAGCTACATTCTAGATGATTTCTTCAGATCTTCCTTTCATTTCTCTAATTCTCTCTTTGTTGTGCCTAAGCTACTGTTTAATCTATCTAGAGGATTTATTTAATCCTAAAGCCTGTCTATTTTCCAATTCACTGCTCTTATTTTATGATTCCTTCTCTTATCACTTTGAACATTTTAAGCTACATATTTTAAAAAGTGTTTTAGATCACACTTCCTCTAATTATTTAGGTGTCAATTCCACATTTCTTGGGTCTGTGGACTCTCTCCTATCTGAGATTCTTTATGTGTTTTATAATTTTTGTTTATGAGACCATCTTCAGTGGGAAATATGTTCTCTGGAAAGCTGTCACATGCCATTGGTTATGGAGACCTCTCTATAAGGCGTTATGATGAACTCTGTTTACGTACAATGAGGACCATAGGTTCTGAATCTTTCTTTTGTCTTACACTCAATTTGCCAGCTTGAGATGCTTATGCAATATGAATAATGTGATTTCAGGCCCCTACGTCTTTGCTTGGTATATCTTCAAGCTCTGCTTTCTTGAAGTTGATTGTGTTTCTATTCACAGCCTGGGTTGGGTATTTTTCCATCTACTGAGATCTTGACTATCTGGTGGAGATTTTCTAGTCCTTGTGCATAAATAGAGTAGAGCTTTCCTAGTTCAGGGCTCTAAACATGTGCCCATGAGATCTTAACATCCTAAGCCCTAAGACATACATCTATTACACATCCAACCACCTATCCCTTTCTTCTCATTATAGCTTCACCTTCTGCTCTATGACTCTGGGATCACTCTTTTTGATACCTGGTGAGATCCATTTCTTTCTTCTGAGTTTAGTCATGCAGTAGCAATTTGTGACACAAAAATCATTTTCCAAGTTAAATTGTACACATTAAATGGTGCAATTATGATGACATCAGAAAGCATAGGAAAAGAACTTTGCAAAGCTATGTTTTGAACCCCATCAGATGATGGCATCTGATTCTGCTGCTGTGCTAAGCAAATCTATAGTACATAGTTTTTCTGTGACAGAGTTGTGTTAGTGGTAAGTGAACATTCTCACTGATGTGATATTATTGAATTTCAACCTGTCTCACTTTGAACTTCAAAGTTTTCAAAGTATTTCAAAATAGAACTGATAGTTGAATAGTCATTTGTACTATTGAAGATACAGCTTGGATAGCATGATAGGCAATGAAAGGCAAATTACAGAAATAACTGTGTTGAAAAGGTACTAATGCAGCATGAATGAAAGTGTAGAACATTCCTAGTGCCAGCACAAAAGGATTTGACATCAGTTGACATGTCAAAACATTTTAGACCTATACTGAAACAGACTTTTTTTTCCTCATTTATTCTGGTGAGAGTGACTCTAATCACATTTTTACTTTTGCCTGACAGTTTCACGTTAATAAGAATTAACATATGAAAAACTTTACATGGATAACACATAAGAAAAGCCATGACACATGATTTAGCAGCAATTAGATTTGTGTTTCCTGTTTTATTCATGCTGCTGCTCAACAAGCTAGAACAAATGTACTCACATAATTTTGAAGCCAAAAAAAATCTTGTGGCTAAATCCTACATCAACATCTCTATCCATGTACTCTAAATAAGAGGTTTTAAAAGCAATCTGTTTGAATATCTCTGGTGCTGAATATTTCAGGGTTTTTTCCCCCATCTTTTAAAAGCATAAAGAAAACAAACAAACAAACAGCAGAGTTAGGAGCAATATTCTCCTTGCAGAGAAAATTATTGTATTGCTTACTTTTCATCTCTGCCAACAAAGATCTCCAATGGTGTGTTTCTATGACTTTGGGATTGGAGGAGGTGTATATTACTATTTAAAATATCAATTCCTATGCACTGACTCTTGGAATTCTGATTCTCTTGATCTGTGTTGGAGTCCAGTAATCTGCATTTTAATAAACACCCCCTCCACATGATTCCAATGCATACTAAATGTTGAGAACCATTGATACAGAGGCTAAATTAAGAGCATGGTAGTACATACACCAAGACAGGTATTCAGAGTACTGGATTTCTGTGGAAGTTGGTCATTTTCTTTGATTACTGCCAGGCCGTGCTAATTTATAGAAGAACTACTGATACTAACAACTCTGCAAACAGTTCATCCAAGCTACATATAGCAAAGGCAAGTGGAATTGAAAATATGTCATCCTGTGGTTTGGAATTCATACACTAGATCTGCTGGATTAAATTAAGAAAAGACCAAGAAGAGTTTTCAGAAAGAAATGGCACCAGAGGGAAGTGATTAAAATGTGAACAAATATAAAGAAGAATTTTCAACCCATAGGGATTTCGATAATGGAGCCACTCTAATATATCTGATGGGAATAACTTACAATTTTCTGAGGGATTAGGTAAGAAATACACAAATTACTAGAATTTGTAATTCAAGTAAACTGATCACTAGAATATCATTAGTAGAAATAAGCCATAAAATAATTGGCTAAAATTACACAAAATCAAATTTATTATTCCTGGCAGCATTTATATTAGTTGGTTGAGCAGTCTTAAAAATATTACTTGTTATAAGTAAGCCAACTTTTAAACTTTATGTTATTAAGATAAGCCATGGACTCATTTTCATTTTTTAATCGAAAAAAATCAGTGTTGCAATATTATTACTTTTTAATAATTATTTTTCATATAGAAAACAGTTATCCAGTTCTCGGTTTGAAGCTTGATGAGCACCTATGCTTCTCTGTACTATCATATCAGTAAAACAAGTTTTTAAAGTCTTCTTATTTTTTTACTTCTTAATTACTTGTTATTTTATCACACATTTGTCTAAAACAAAACATTTCAAACTACTGTAATTTTTATTTTGTTTTCTTTTAATAAATGTTAACATTTGTACCAACCCGTATGACAGACTGAGAAAATCATGAAGCAAATTTTTGAGGTAAGGAGAACCCAAATACAGCGCACAGTAGCTCTGATGTAGGCTACACCCATCAGAAATTTTGTGTCATAAATTTTACACATACATGTAAATATTGCACTTTAAAAAATATCAGTACCAAGGATACCAAAAACTCTTTAAAATGTCTTCAGTCGTTTTATCGTAAAGCAGTTCACAAATTTATGTTATCACAAACATTGTCTATAAATTCAATAAAAACAGAATATTCAACAACAAAATTCTCTACTTTCATCCAATTTTAAGGTTAAATAAAATTGAATTGAGTTCAATCTTTCAATCATTTGTTTAATATTAAAATGTAACTTGTTTTATAAAGACACATACTTCAGCTTGGCTTCAACTTGTGGTTGCATGAGCAATTCAGGACTTCATAAAATATTCTCTAGTTATATCCAGTTTACCCTCTAAGATGATTCTAAAATTGACTCTGAAGGAAACTTTGAACAATTTTAATTTGGTCCTGTGATTGGGTTCTCCATTCTACCTACTTAAGACATCTCTGTTTGAAGTTGCAAAATAGACTGGTGATTTTCTTTCAAATGTGTAAGATAGTTTTTAAATATACTTTAACACTGATGATTTCACGCTTTATATCTTGGCGGTTTCTCATCAATGAAACACCACTATTTTGGATCACTTGCAGCTTCACAACAATAAAACTGATCTTTAATTAAGCATCTAAGTATCTCTGAAAATTTGTAGATCTGCTGCTCCTGTTTGCCACTACTGGTCCACTATGTGTGGTTGAGAGCCTGCTCTCAACTGCTTTACTTTCAAGTTCAGTTCAGGGGACCTAAAGGACAATTACTTTATTTCAACACGCTTCATGATTTTAGGTTGTTCTGAATTTATCTCACCATGAACATTTTCTCTATAAGCATATGAGTAAGATTTCTTATTTTAAGTAAATGAAGAACAATATTTTTAAAAAATGGAATTTTCAATTATTTGTGTTATTTGGGAACTTATTGCAGAACAATGGAGCTGTGTATATAGAATAGGAGAATAGCTCAACTCTGACGGTGAAACTGATTTATGGAAGCCAGTGGTTTATGTAATCAAAAGAGTTAAATTTCCACGAATTTATGAAGTTATAAACTAATTTTTCAGAAAAGCTCTCTGTGCAGGACTCCTGAATACATCTAGGAAACACACTTTCCAGCATAGCCATATGGGTTACTGGCTGTAATGTTAAAATCCAGATCCTCCCAAGCTTTAAAAAAATGTCATATTTTTCTGTCTCTCTCTGCATGCACAAATTTTTGTCTTTGAACTTTCATTTCTTAAAGAATGAGTTGGTACTGTATGGAAAAGTGAGACAACATAATGTCTTATAAAAACCCTAAAGGAGAAAAAATTCAGAACTTTCTACTTTAATCTTGGAGTAAATTTCATAGTTTAGGAAGATGGTCAATAATGCTTAAGCTAGCAATGACATGTATTGATTAGCTTTATTTTAAAAAGTCTAGGGACAGAGTTGGAACTCCAAACATGGCTAAAATCAGGGCCTCAAAAACTGTCATCAGGAGTTAGAATCTCTTCCATGCTTCTCATGTTTTTCTCTGTTGTAATTTCATTCTCAGGCAGGCCATTGTCTTGTGGTGGCATTGATGACCTTTAGAAAAATCTAAGATTTCATTGTGCTAATTTAGCAAGGCAATCTGAAAAAGAGAACTTTTCCTCCCAGACAATTCCCATAAAAATCCCAGGGCTGATTTTTATTGGTCTGACTTAGATAGCATGCCTGCCTCTCAGTTAATAGCTAGTATTGGATGTGGAATGCTCTGATTGCCCCTGGGGTTAGAGGTGAGGTAAGTACACCTAAACCAGGTACAATGAAGGTGAAGGAGGATGATATTCCAAAGCAAAAGTGAAGTGCTATTTTCAGAAGGGGCATGGATGCTGGCAAGGCAAACAAATGAATTGTTACTGCATTTTACTACATACCATATATTTCCCTAGCCATGCAAACACAAACTGTCTGAAGGCTAAATCAATTTTGATCAGGTGTGAGAAGCACCTGAATGTGTGCTCACTCAGAGAAGGCTCCTTAGTCCCTCAAGCAAATGGACTTCAATCTATCCAAGGCACCAATCTGGAGACACACGTTTTTGTCCAGTCCACCTAGACAGGCCTGAACCCTGATGGTAACATGTGTTAGGCTCAAGCTGGGAACCCTAGTATATACCAAGTTTGACTCATCTTTCTTATTGACTTCTTTTTGCTTAATGGCCCATTTTTTCTATTAAATGCTTTGTTAATTCCTAAGTAAGTTCTTGCTGCTCAAAGGTCTGCAGTTTGGCATAATTTATTGCCTAATATAGACTGCTGAAGGAAGCCAAATTTTTTTTCTGCTGCACCACTTAAAGACTTTTGACCCTCAGAGAGTAAAAATAAGAGGAAGGGAATAAATCATGATGAAAGAAAGAAGAATTGGGACCCTTCACATTAGATGGTAAGTCGATAATATTTGGAAGAAATCCATCTTAGTGTGATTATGATTTAACAAGGAAAATATAATCATGAGGTTTTCTGTCCATTTATAGTTTGATAAAGAAAAGAACAAACACGATGATAACAAGTCTGCCTGAGAGAACTCGAAAGCCCAGTATCGTGGGTCCTTGGAAATATGTCCTTGACACCCCTGTTAAAATTTAGACTGAGAAATAAGGGTCGTCATAACCCCCAGCCCTCAAGGTCTTGAGTGTCTAATATAATCAGAATACTTCAAGTGCCTAATAATAATAATTAAGGTTTAGGTTGAGATACAAGGGTTATGATCATTTCAAGACACAGTCAGTTTTATTTGAATGCTTGTTTTGAAAATGTGCATTTATTCCAACATAAAGGAACAGTTTGAGCATAATAAGAATTCTGTTTCCTTACACATGATTTCACTCTAGAGAAGCACTAGATGAATGCACAAAGCTGTTGATCTGAACTTAGTAGACTACACCAAACACACACACATGCCCAAATCTCAAATGTGTAGCTACATTGGTTCAGGTTGGTGTTAAGAGCATCTGCTGTTACAACTTTCTATCCAGTTTCTATAATCCTTCCCCTATCATTTCACAAGCAAACTTCAGGTGTTTTTTGAGATAATGTACCCTACATACTGAACTATTTACATATTTAATTATTTCTTTGTGTATCTTTAATCATTTAAAATGTACAATAAGACTATGCTACTGTTTATATTGAAGTATAATTAACTTACAATATTATATTGGCTTCAGGTGTGCAACACAGTGATTTGATATTTTTGTACATTATGAGATGATCACTGTGATAAGTCTACTTACCATTTGTCACCATAAAAAGTAATTACAATATTATTAACTATATTCCCTATGCGCATTACATCTCTGTGACATTTATTTTGTAACTGGAGGTTTGTACCTCTTAGTTCCCTTCCCCCCCACAATGCCCATTCCCCCACCCACCTCCCCTCTGGAAACCACTCATTTGTTCTCTGTATCTATCAGTCTGTTTCTGTTTTGTTGTTTGTTGATTTCTTTTGTTTTTAAGATTCCACATAAAAGTGAAATCATATGGTGTTTGTCTTTCTCTATCTGACTTATTTCACTTAGCATAATACCCTCTAGGTCTATTCATGTTGTCACAGATGACAAAATTTCATTCTTATTTATGGCTGAGTAATATTCCATTGTATGTGTGTGTGTGTGTGTGTGTGTGTATATATATATATATATACCACATCTTCTTTATCCATTCATCTATCCATGATCACTTAGGTTACTTCTATATCTTGGCTCTTATACATAATGCTGCAGTGAACATCAGAGTTCATATATGATTTCCAATTAGTGTTTTCATTTTCTTTGGATAAATACCCAGAAGTGGAATTTCTGGATCATATCGTAGTTCTACTGTAAAATTTTGAGGAACCTCTATACTGTTTTCAATAGTGGCTGCACCAATTTACATTCCCACCGACAGTGCACAAGGGTACCCTTTTCTCCACTTCCTCACCAATACTTGTTATTTGTTTTCTTTTTGATGGTAGCTATTCTGACAGGTGTGAGGTGATATCTCATTGTGGTTTTGATTTGCTTTTCCCTGAAGATTAATGATGTTGAGCATCTTTTCATGTGCCTGTTTGGCCACCTGTGTGTCTTCTTTGGAAAAATGCCTATTTAGATCCTCTGCCCATTTTTAATCTAATTCTTTTTCTTTTTGCTATTGAGTTGTATGTGTTCTTTATATATGTTGGATATCAGACATATCATTTGCAAGTATCTTCTCCCCTTCAGTAGATTACCTTTTCGTTTTGTTAATGGTTTCCTTCCCTTTTAGTTTGATGTAGTCCCATTTGTTTATTTTTTCTTTTGTTGCTTTGCCTGAAGAGACAGATACAAAAAAAAAAAAAATACTGCCAAGATTGATGTCAAAGAGTGCCTATATTTTCTTCTAGGAGTTTTATGATTTTAGGTCTTACATTAAAGCATTTAATCCAGTTTTAGTTTATTTTTGTTTATGATGTAAGAAAAATTGTTTCATTCTTTTTCAGGTAATGGTCTAGTTTTCTCAACACCATTTATTGAAGAGACTGTCTTTTCCCCATAGTGTACTCTTGCCTCCTTTGTCATAGATTAACTGACCACATAAATGTGGGTTTATTTCTGGGTGCTCTATTCTGTTCCACTGATCTATGTGTCTGTTTTTGTGCCAGTACTATACTATTTTGATCACTATAGCTTTGTAGTATAGTTTGAAACCAGAGAATGTGATGCTTCAAGTCTTATTCTTCTTTCTCAAGAACACTTTGGCTATTTGGGGTCTTTTGTGGTTCATACAAATTTTAGGATTATTTGTTCTAGTTCTGTGAAAAATGCCATGGGTATTTTGATAGGGATTGCATTGAATCTGTAAATTGCTTTGGGTAGTATGGACATTTTAACCATAATTCTTCCAACCAATGAGCAAAAAATATCTTTCTGTTTGTTTGTATCTTATTCAATTTTTTTTCATTAGTGTCTTATAGTTTTCAGAGTACAAGTCTTTCAACTCTTTGGTTAAATTTCTTCCTAGGTATTTTGTTCTTCTTGAGGCAATTGTAAGTAGGATTGTTTTCCTAATTTGTCTTTCTGATAGTTTGTTATTAATGTATAGAAATGCAACAGATTTCTTCATATTAATTTTGTATCCTACAACTTTAGTGAATTCATTTATTATTGTTAATTGTTTTTTGGTGGAGTTTTTAGGTTTTCTATATAGAATATCATGCCATCTGCAAATAGTGACAGTTTTACTTCTTCCCTTCCATTTCAGATGGATTTATTTTGTTTTCTTGTCTGATTGTTATGGCTAGGAAATCCAGTACCACGTGAATAAAAGTGGTGAGAGTGGGCATCCTTGTCTTGTTCCTGATCTCAGAGGAAAAGATTTCAGCATTTCACCATTGAGTATGATGTTACTTGTGGGCTTGTCATATACAGTCTTTATTATGTTTAGTTGTGTTCCCTCTACACCAACTTTGTTGAGAGTTTTTATCACATCTTGATGTTGACTTTCGTCAAATGCTTTTTCTGCATCTATGGACATAATCATATGATTTTATCCTTTGTTTTGTTAATGTGGTGTTTCACAATAACTGATATGCAGATATTAAATCATCCTTGCATCCCTGGAATAAATTCCACTTGATCATGGTGTATGATCCTTTTTATATATTGTTGAATTCGGTTTGCTGATATTTTGTTGAGGGTTTTTGCATCTATGTTCACCAGGGATATTGGCCTGTAATTTTTCTTTTGAATTTTATTTACTTATTTTTTATACAGCAGGTTCTTATTAATTATCTATTTTATATATATTAGTGTATATATGTCAATCCCAATCTCCCAATTCATCCCACCACCACCACCCTGCCAGCCTGTAATGTTCTTTCTCTTTTTCTTTCTTTTTCTTTCCTCCTTTCTTTCTTTCCTCCTTTCTTTCCTCCTTTCTTTCTTTCTTTCTTTCTTTCTTTCTTTCTTTCTTTCTTTCTTTCTTTCTTTCTTTCTTTCTTTCTTTCCTTCCTTCCTTCCTTCCTTCCTTTCTTTCTTTCATCTTTCTTTCTTTCTTCATTTTTGTGTGTCTTTGATTTTTGTATCAGGGTAATTCTGGCCTCATAGAATGAGTTTGAAAGCACTCCCTCCTCTACAGTTTTTTGGAATAGTTGTAAAAGGGTAGATATTAACTTTTCTTTAAATGTGTGGTAGAATTTTCCTGTGAATCGATCTGATCCTAGACTTTTGTTGGGAGGTTTTGATTACTGATTCAGTATCATTACTACTAATCGTCTGTTCATATTTTCTATTTCTTCCTGATTTAATCTTTGAAAACTGTATGTTTCTAGGAATTTATTCATTTCTTCTAGCCTGTCCAATTTGTTGTTGTATAGTTGTTTGTAGTAGTCTCTTGTGATTGTTTATATTTTTGTGGTATAAGTTGTAACTTCTCTTTCATTTCTGATTTTATTTGTTTGGGCTCTTTTTTTTTCTTGATGAGTCTGGCTAAAGTCTGGCTAAAAATTTACCAATTTTGTTTATCTTTTCAAAAAACCAGCCCTTAATTTCGTTGATCTTTTCTACTGTTTTTTTATTGTCTCTATTTCTATTATCTTCACTTTGATCTTTATTATTCCATTCCTTATGCTAACTTTGGGCTTTGCTTGTTCTTCATTTTCTAGTTCCTTTAGGTGTAAAGTTAGACTGCTTGTTTGAAAATTTTCTTGTTTCTTGAGTAAACCTGTATTGCTCTGATATTGCCTCTTACAATTGCTTTTGCTGCATCCTGTAGATTTTGCAAAGTTGTATTTCCATTTTCATTTGTCTCAAAGTAGTTTTTAAATTTCTTATTTGGTTTCTTTGTTGACCCATTCGTTGTTTAGTAGCATGTGGTTTAATCTCCATGTGTTTGTGTTTTTTCCAGTTTTTTCTTGTAATTGATTTCTAGTTTCATAATGTTTTGGTTGGAAAAGAAGCTTGATATGATATTAATCTTCTTAAATTTATTGAGATTTATTTTGTGACCTAATGTGATCTATCCTGGAGAATGTTCCATGTGCACTTGAAAAGGAAGTGTATTCTGTAGTTTGCGGATGCAGTGTTCTGTATGCATCTATTAAGCTCGTCTGATCTAATATGTTATTTAAGGCCAGTGTTTCCTCATAGATTTTTTTGTCTGGTTTATCTATCCTTTGATGTAAGTGGGGCGTTAAAGTCCTTACTATCATTGCATTACTGTTGATTTTTCCTTTATATCTGTTAATATTTGCTTTATATATTTACATGCTCCTATGTTGGATGCATAATTATTTACAAATGTTACATCCTCTTCTTGGATTGATCCCTTTATGATTATGTAATGCCCTTCTTTGTCTTTTGCTGCAGCTTTTTTTTTAACTTTATCATATATGAGATTGCTGCCCCCGGCTCTCTTTTTGTTTTAATTTGCATGGAATATCTTTTTTTATCCCTTAACTTTAAGTCTGTGTGTATTTAGATCTCGTAGGCAGCATATAGATAGGTCTTGTTTTTTTATACATTCAGCCACTCTAAGATTTTTGATTGGAGAATTTAGTACATTTATATTTAAAGTGATCATTAATAGGTATGTTCTTATTGCCATTTTGTTAACTGCTTTCTGTTTTATAGTTTTTCTCTATTCCTTCTTCTTCTCTTTGTCTCTTCCCTTGTGGCTTGATGATTTTCTTTAGTGTTTCTTTTTTTTAATGCGTCACTGACAAAGTTTTTGAGTATTATACCCTTAGCCTTAGTTATCTCATAAGACTTGTGGTTTTTATTGCTTAAATTTGCAGTGTGATAACTTTTTTAGGAAGGCATATGTCATGTTATAAAAAAGAAAACTGTGACTGTATTAAGTATCGATAAGAATTTCAACAGGAGTTTCAAATGTTTAATAATTGTAAGTAAAATTTATTGAATGAGTACCGTGTTCTAAATATTTTACATACTTAGCTATCAAATTTAACTTAATCCTAAAATGACCATATGGGTTAGATGTAATTATTATCTCCATTTTATAAGGGAGGCAACTGAGATTTAGAGGGGTTAAATAATTTATTCTCCATCGCATAGCTAACAAACAGTTGGGACTCAAAACCCAGCCCTCTGAGATTTCAGATCCTGCTTTAGACATTAACCAAGTGACAGCCATGGTCAAAGTACTGTGCTAAGTGAAGTAGGCCTCAGAACTGGACAGCCTTGTGGAAAAATCCAGGTTCCACCACCTACTAGCTGCATATCACTGAACAAGTTACTTAAACTTTCTAAATTTCAGTTTCCTGATCTGAAAAATAATCATAAAATAGCTAATATTCATTAAACACTCACTATTACTCTCCAAACAGCTCTAGCAGATAAATATTATCCTTTTTCTACAAATGACAAAACTCAGGCTTAGAAAAGTTAAGAAACTTGGTCAAGGCAGCACAGCTGGTAGGGGGTGGAGCTGGGATCTAAGCCACAGACTTTTCAACTCCAAAGACTGGTATTTTTAACTGCTATTCATCACAGTTCCCAATAAAACCTTCCTCCAGGCTGTCTTTGAGGACTGAAAGAGATGCTGTATAGAAGTAACTTAGCACTGTGCCCAGTCTATGGTATGAACTTAATGAAGTCTATTATTATTATTATTATTATTACCACCACTGGAACTTAGCCAAGAACAAAAATCATTATAACACAAGGCAGAATGTAAGCACTATTTGAGAGGTTAAAGAAAATAATAATCAAGAAGTTCAAAGGAAAGGAGAGATATTTGTAAATAACATAATTCTTCAAGGAGAAGGCAGGATTTGAAAAAAATTGCATAGGATCTTGACACACAGAGATGGAGGAGGGTAATACATGTGGAGGGAAAAGCAGAGACCCTAACACAGAGATAGGAACTGTGAGGTCTGTTCAGAGAGCAGAGGGCAGCTGGTGGCTGCAGCTGATGGTCTGAGTAGGGAGCCCTTGGAGGGTACATGAGAGAGACCACCAGAGCCTCCCTGTGGAAGGCCTCACACTACTGGGAGGGGAGCCTTTGTTAAACATGGTGCGCAATGGGGAATCAGGTTTGTTTTTGAGCAGGGAGTTAACATAAGCAGGATTGAACACTGAGAAAACAAATCTGACAAAGATTGTAGCAGAGAGTGACTGAGGGCATGGGCAGGGCAGAGAGTCTGAGTCATTGGATGCTGCCCCTGCCAGCTTCCAGGTGAGTGTGGGTTCTCCTAAAGAATCTGAGATTCTTTTATGGCTTGAGTGGTTTTCAGTACAACAAGGCCCTCTGCAGGTTCTCTGATGACTAGACTCAGAGGAATTTAGATGAGGCAGGATCTTAAAATTAATCCAGTCAAAGAACCATGGAGGCAGACTTTAAGGTCTATAGGAACTCTGAATGGGAAGCATAGTGACAGAAGCAGGCTGCATGTCAAGGGCTCACTCCTTCTGATCAAAGCTATGTAAGAATACAGGGTCAGAGCTCTATCTCCTATTTTTCTAGGACATCCCCTATATCTCCTATTTTTCTAGAATCTAGAAAAGCTGGATTTTTATACTAAAACATCTTGATTTCTAAATATGGGCTTGATTTAAAACAAACATCATGAAAGCCAAAGGAAATATGCCTGTGGACTGGATCTGCCTTTTAGGCTGCACATTTTCAACATATGACTTTCGACTAGGAAGGGAGTGTGGAGGTCATCTCTAGAGTGTAACTTCTTCACTTAACAGACAAGGATAGCCTGTCCAAAGGGCCCCAGCAAAATTAGACAATCATACAGCCAGACTAGATCACAGGTCCTTGAAGTGTCCATCCATTGCAGATTTTTTTTAATGTTGCTTCCAGTTTTTGCCCCAAGCTGGACCACTACCATTGACTGTTTTTCTCTAAGGTATATATGGCACTAGGGTAGGATTGAGAGTGATGTGTTGGAAGGAGGTTGATGAGATTTTCCTATAGATGTGAAAAACACTCACTCGTCATCTCATTACCAAACTGAACCAAGAGTGTCCCAGTTAGGATAACACTGGTACCAGCAAACCCTTGTCCACAAACAGGGATCAAGTGTTCCCAAATGACCACCTCATTCTCTATGTCCTGAGGATAAACCAGGGTTCATTTACAGTCTAAAGTCTCTCCCCAGACTGTACATTCAACTGTCAACAGGTACTTGACGCTTGTTCTGGCCCCACCCTAAGGAAGATCTGCTGCATATTTTAATAATCTTCAGATGACAGCAGGGAATTTTTGTGGTTGATCCATGACAAAGGTCATTATTTTATATATTTTAAAGAAAAGAACTTTTTTTCATTTGTATACAAATCTCTTGGGTGTATCTCCAAGCTCATCAAGAAACCAACCCCCAACACTAGTATTTCTCATAAAATATTGGGAAGCATTATCATCTAGGGTTTAGATGAGGGACTTTGGCATTAGATCTATCTGGTTCATGTCTAGGCTCTGCCACTTAAAGGCTATGTGACCTTGAAAAAGTGAATTGCCTTCTCTAAGCCTCAATTACATATAGGTGTGGATTAATTAAAACAAAGCTAGGGCTTCCCTGGTGGCACAGTGGTTGAGAGTCCGCCTGCCGATGCAGGGGACGCGGGTTCGTGCCCCGGTCCGGGAGGATCCCACATGCCGCGGAGCGGCTGGGCCCGTGAGCCATGGCCGCTGGGCCTGCGCGTCTGGAGTCTGTGCTCCGCGGTGGGAGAGGCCACAATGGTGAGAGGCCAGCGTACCGCAAAAAAAAAAAAAAAAACCCAAAGCTAACAATGCTTTTCAAATATTATAAGTGTTTATAAATGATAGCCATATTACACTATTACTTTAACTTGCTTTGTGAAGGGACTTAATATTGAATCAATATTTTTGTGCAATTAAAAAAATCTGTATATGCCATTTTTTTCCAGAAAATGGGAAGCCTAATTAACACCCTCTTAACACTGCTAGTTTGATACCTGCTTGCTTATGGTCTTAACGGAATTTCAATCTAAATGACTTCTGCTCCAGTATTATCTGAGACATAAAAATTACCAAGAAAGGCCATGAAGTATAGAGATAAGACCCGATTAAACAACTGAAGTCTTCTTGTTACCATATCATCACATTCCTAATCTTTAGGAGATGCTTCTCTGGAAGCTGTGGGTGTTGTCCACAATCTATAACAGCCCTCGTGTTCAGTTTTGGCAGAGGAGTGAAATGTCCAGATGGGACACATTTATTCATGTGGGTATTCTCAAGGAGTCTAGCCTTTGAATTCTTAGGATATTGACTACTTAGGCCCTTGCACTCTGAGTCGTGCATTCATTGAACATCTCACAGAAATTTGGAGCTGAAGTTGGAAGATATGCTTCTGAATATGCTACTGACTAGAGCTGTGCCAAAAGGTTGGACAGAAATGTGGACTCATGCAGATTAGCAGCGCCAGGCTCACAAATTAAATTTCAACACTTCCAGCTCATCTTGGCAACTGCTAATATCCTGATGTCATGCAATCATGATGTAAGCCAGAAAGAGTGGTATTTTGCAACAGAGAGATTCTGGTAACCCTTCCCATGAGTATGAGTTGTAGGATATCAATATTTATATCATACCATAGAATGTGTTACAGTTTGTAAGACAGAGAAGTTAAATTGTTTACTCATGTCCTCTGTGGCAAATCATCCTATGTTCAACATCAAAAGGTTAAATTAGTCAGACTTTTTTTTTCAATTACGTGTAATGAATAGAAATCTTCTTGACATCATCAAAATAGATGTTTCATAATTAAGGGTTGTACTGTGCCAGGAAACACTAAAAGATGGAATGTGTTATGATTTCATCTACTTTCCAACATTATAAAAACATAATTATACAAAAAAGTAATTTGGAGAAAGAAGATACAATAACAAGCAGTTATAATTCCCTTTTTGTAAATTTACTCACTCAAGCACGACTGAAGTTATAGTGTTTGCTCCCACAGCCATTATGCTCCAAAAGGCTAACTAATGACTCACTCATGAATATCGATGACCTAAGAATGTGTTCTCAAGAACTGAAGGGCAGAAACAGGAAGGAGACAAAATGGGAAATAAAAGAAATTGATGAACCCCTTGGCCCGTTTGATTTAGTCAAAGATGGCAGAAACATGTTCTCATTTCTTTCCTAAATGACCCACCTCACCTAATAGCTGAAAATGTAGTTCTGATGCCAGGGCTTCACTAGTAGGCTTTTTTCAGGGTCTTATTGCATATAGGAAAAAATAGAAAATGAAAAATTTGCAGAACATCTTATACTTATGCATTTTCCTACTTAAGGCCTGCTTACATGTGTAAATATTACCATAGGAATGCCAGGGATTCCTTCCCGGAAAATGAACTCTAGGAGTTTATCACAAGATTCTTTTGTATGACGGACCATAAACAGATAGCTTCTCGTTAGCTACACTGTAAATTTCCGTATACTTAGGGACTTCCCTGGTGGCGCAGTGGTTAAGAATTTACCTGCCAATGCAGGGGACACTGGTTCGAGCCCTGGCCCAGGAAGATCCCACATGCCATGGATCAACTAAGCCCCTGAGCCACAAGTACTGAGCCTGCAGTCTAGAGCCCACGAGCCACAACTACTGAGCCCATGTGCCACAACTACTGAAGCCTGCACACCTAGAGCCTGTGCTCTGCAACAAGAGAAGCCACTGCAATGAGAAGCCCGTGCACCTCAATGAAGAGTAGCCCCTGCTCACTGCAACTGGAGAAAGCCCGTGGGCAGCAACGAAGACCCAACACAGCCAAAAATAAATAAATAAATTTATAAAAATAAATAGATAAATAAATAAATTTCCATATATGTGGTCTCACTGGGTGGATTTTATAATGTTAATGTATACTCTTCCACAGGTGAAAAAAATTGAATTTCTATTGGTTTTATGTTTTGGTTTGGCATTCTGGGAATTTTAATTTGTTGATTAATATCAATTCAATTAGTTTACATTTTAGAAATATTTATAGACAGCAAATGTTATAACTTTTTAGGTTATCACCTCCCCAGACTCTACCCTTACTTCCTCTTCTTTTCATCGGGAGGCAGTCCTTAATTAAGCTTTAGTGTTTCTTCTTGGACTCTACCCAGCTTTTTAACACCTTTTTGAAATGCTCAGGAAAAGCCCGGCTTTCTAGGTGCGGTCACTGGAGTCACTGGGAGGAACCTTCATCTCCCCACTCCTTGGTATGATGTAACCTCTGCATACTTTGAGAGGTCATGCAGAAAGTGCTGACATGCAATTCATCTGCATTAAATTCCTTCTGAAGGAAAAACAAAGCAAGTGAAATGCCTTCTATTCAAAGGAAAGCAGAATGTAGTTTTGTTTAGAAGTGAATGAAAAGTCACAACTTGATATAAGAGAAAGGCTTGCTACTAGGCTACCATTGTAAGAATATTCATGTTTGATCTTTTTTTAACCCATCTCATGATCAAAATTATTTTGCTTATCTACACCACAATAGAAAAAAAAGTCCATAGTCTTAGATTGAATCTAAAAGAAAAATGGTAGATATTATTATTTTTAATTTCATGTTTTACTTCCTTTAAAAACAAATTCTTAAATTATTATTTTACAAACCAAATAATAAAATATACACCTAAGATGATATCCAGTGGGGTGAGAGGTGAGATCAGGGACAGAGATGGAGTTGAGAGGTGGAAAATATTCTCTCTTCTGTCACAATCAAATTTTAGAGTTAGAAGGACATTGTACAAACTGATCAAAGCCCAAAGAAATTAAGGGACCTGAACAAGACTATTCGAATTAGGTGGAAGAAATATGATTAGAGAGGAAGGACCCTAATTCTCAAATTGTTATTTCTACCAATATTCCGTTTTCTCTCCCTCTGTGCAAATCTTCTCTCCGGTACCCAGAAATGGTAAAGAAAATGTCCTCCCGCTGTTGGCTGGTGAAAAATTCTTATGTCAAGTTCTTCAGTTTCTATTTCAGAGCCAATTGTAGAATTTTATTTGTTAGTAGAATTTTAGAATTTCAGTCCAAATAGATAATCACCAGGTAATTCCACTAACAATAGGAGAAAGTGATGAACATAAGCATTCGGGGACCAGTGAGTCCAACACAAAATTTTATAATCCATGCAGAAACAAAAGCTTTTTGCCTCCTCAGGGCTCAATATCCAGGTAGCTTTCAGTCATCAGAAACTCTTTAGCTTATTCCATATTTCACAGTGTTGTCACAAGTTGGGTATCATTATGTTTGCCTTGGATATTCCATTTCTTTTCTCTAGCTTAGACTTTAATCATAAGTTTGGTTCACTGGAGGTGCCATAATACGAATGTCGTCTGAATAGCTGACATCGCATTCTTTTAGACACCATGAAAGCATCATGTTTGGGATTTGGTCCGTAGAGCAGTGGTCCAGAATCCTGGTAGCAAGCATAGTGAAGGATCCAAGCTTGGCATTGCTTTGGCTGGCTGCAAGGTTGATAATTATTCCCATGAAAATTCACATCTGACGTAGTCAGAAGCACAAAACTCAGTCTCTCTGCAGTGAGAACAATAATCATGCAACAGCAACAAACCCAGAGTAGGACTGTGAACTTGACCTCTGTCACTGTACCTTGTTTCCTTGGCTCCCGTGGCACTTTAAAAATGGCAAAGCCAAAGGACCAATGTTGAAATTTATTCTCTTGTTTCATCGTGATCCCAACTTTCTAGTCAGCTTAGGAAGTTTTGTTGTTTCACTTGAAAATTTCAGTTTTGGGCCCACTGATTTTCACCAATGACTCATGAAAATTTCTTACAAAGGCCTCATAGTGGTCTTCCTCCGGAACAGACATTGTAAGGTGATTTCAGTTTTAGACACCTGAAACAGAGTATTGGTTTTCATATGAATTTGCTGTTTGTATAGCTTATTGAGGATTATATAAATGCTCTGGTGTAGCAATTGCTCTTGGTATCCCACCCATATCCTCTTTACCCACTGGTATACCCATCCCCCAGCAGTTGTGGGTGTTAGTTAATAAGGCTCACAGTACCATCCTTCTCTAGAAGATTGTCCTCAGCCAAGAGAGGACTTTGCCTGAAGATTCCTAGGAGATTCCAAGCCCCTGCCAGGAGCACTCTGACACCCATGCCTGATGATGCTGGGTACTACAACCAAGATCCCTCACCTTCTTGGGATGGGTCAGCGATGCCAGTCATGTTCTAGGTCTCCCTTTGGAATCAGGCTGAGGATAGACTTCAGCTAAACTACATCTTTGCTTACCTTCTTCCTCTGTTCTAGCTTTCCTACTTCATTACAGATTTCACCTTTGAGCATTCCCTTGACCAGTCATCACTCAGTCAGGAGTCTCTATCTTAGGTTCAGCTTTTAGGGAACCTGATCCCAGACAGCTATCTTGTTAATATTAAAAGGTCTTACTTCCTTTTTCATTTTCTTTCTTGGTCTCTTAGGCAACTGATATAACAGATTTTATATCAATTGATCCACAATTGATATTAACAGATTTTATTCTAAGATGCAATTTTTTTGTTGTTGTTGTTTTTTGTTTTTGCGGTACGCAGGCCTCACTGCTGTGGCCTCTCCCGTTGCGGAGCACAGATTCCGGACACGCAGGCTCAGCGGCCATGGCGCACAGGCTTAGTTGCTCCGCGGCGTGTGGGATCTTCCCGGACCGGGGCACGAACCCGTGTCCCCTGCATCGGCAGGCGGACTCTCAACCACTGCGCCACCAGGGAAGCCCTCTAAGATGCAATTATTAAGCAATTTTTTTTTAATGTTGTATAATAATTTTTGGTCATTTTAAAAATGACAACTTAGTTAATGGAGTACAGCAAGGGAAATGTATTTATACCTTTTCTTTAATGTATATCACATTATTTCTTGACTTTTCCCTATACATGGATTAAAGGAAAAATTGCCAGTGTGGAAAAGCCAGAAATAATGATAATAATTAATAATTAGTGCATGAGTAATTTATACTTAGTGGATCAAATTTATCTTGTTTAGCTTTTAACAGTAGACAGTATCTCCTGAATATACCCTCAACTAATGTCTGGGAAGAAGATGGCCCACATTTATCACACATTTTCATTAATTTAACACTCATGTTTTGATTTGTCCATTCAACAAATAATTACTGAGTGTCTATGGTGTGCCAGACATGGTATTCGACACTTCATATAATTGTGCACAAAACACATTAGTCTTTACCCTTGTGGGCCGACTGTCCTACACATTTGTAACTTTGATGTAGGCAGACAGAGTTGGGGATGAAGGGAAACTGTAAATTGGAACTATCCTATTGCAACTGTGGGTAAATTTTTACCTCTTGTCTGGGTTTATGAGAAAAGGCATCAAAACAGATATGCAGAAACTTGCCAGATTTACAGCCATATTTTCACTAAAAAATTACATATGTCGGGCTTCCCTGGTGGCGCAGTGGTTGGGGGTCCGCCTGCCGATGCAGGGGACGCGGGTTCGTGCCCCGGTCCGGGAGGATCCCACATGCCGCGGAGCGGCTGGGCCCGTGGGCCATGGCCGCTGAGCCTGCGCGTCCGGAGCCTGTTGCTCCGCGATGGGAGAGGCCACGGTGGTGAGAGGCCCACGTACTGCAAAAAAAAAAAAAAAATTACATATGTCAGTGCCTGGTACATTGTAGGGGCTCAGTGAATATTTCTCAAATGAATGAGTATCTAGTGACTTCATAATTTGTATTTTTTTCATACCTCTTTTTTATGTAGCAGTAAAAAATAACAAGAAAACCACTTAATAATAATCCAACGCCAATCCCAATTGCAATGTATTTTTCATAAGGATCCACAGCATATGAAGTTAAGGTCAAGTGCTCACACCTTTCTCCAGTATAACCAGCAAAACACCTTTAAAAAAAGAAAAGAATGTATAATTTTAAAACTCATGATAGAAACACAAATGACAAATTTCAAAGAATGAAAAAATTTAATAAAAAGTGATTTTAATTAAAGAGGCCAATACCAAATGAAAGCCAATCTATTAAATGTATTGAAGAAGCCATGTATTTTACAATAATCATTTGATTAAGACCCCATATTAATGCAACTTCCCTCATTGGTAGGAGGGAAAGGTAGGACCCTTGCATGAGCTGATCTAGAAAATTGTTAACCTACTCTTTCATAGGAGGATGCTGAGCCAGTCAACGATCATAAAAATGGTATCTCAGTTGATCTAGAACTTTATATTCCTGAAGTGTTTTTGCCATAGTCTGTTTCATTTTATCCTATAATCTATCCATAAAAACTTGGAAACTTCTTAGCATGTTGTTAAAAGTTGATTTGGATTCAGTAGTTTTGAGGTACGGTGTGAGCTTCTTCATTTTCAACAAGCTCCCAGGTTATACAGATGCTGCTAATCTAGGAACCATATTTTTGAGTAATGAAAACTAGGTAGGTTAGAAAAAGACCCCTTAGATATTCAAATACAAAGAGAATTGGTGAATCACGTTCAGATCATGTACCTTTTTTACTAGATAAGATGGAGGCGTGGGGAAATGTACTATGTGAAACACCATGTGAAACGAGGCATACCTTCTCCTTCTCCCATCTCTAGGGCTTGGGAAGTTCTTTGCAATTACCTGCAGATGGCTTTCTCCAGCTCATCGTGGAATGCACAAACACCATTGATGCAGTAACTATGGTGGTCTTCCAGGCAAGGATGTGAGACCCTCAACGCTATGGGTCCTTCTGTGTAGCCAGCTAGAAAAAGGAGATACAGTATTAACAGATGAGGTGGGTCACACTTCCACAGTAGATTTGTAACACATATACAGAAAGGCCTTTAATTTTAGGAATATTCTTTGAGTGCTCTGTCATTTGAACTATTGATTGATTCCTTTGACAGGTTATATTTACAAAGGTTGGGTTAATATCATCTAAGACATATTAATGAATTAGGGGCTGGAGGTAGATTGATGATCATTCCATTCTTTGGAAACTATGTAATAAGATATAGATACAAGTTTGCCAAAAGGTGGCAGCATTGATTCTAGTCTTAGCATGCTGTCCTGGGCAAGGCTTTCTAAATATATGCCTGGATACAAATATATGCCTGGAAACAAATGAAATAATACAATTTTTTTCATTCTCCCCTTTACACCTGAGAAGTAAGCACTTAGGAAGATTTGGATTTATGGTTGGGAGATAATGAACTTGATTTCTTTTCATTCCCCAGAGAAGAGTGAGATGAGAATCCCCCCTTCTTCTTATGCAGACTACCTTAAGTAGCTAATGGAAAAGGGATTGTTTTCCCTTGTTATGAAGAGGTATTGTTATGACCTATACAGAAGAGGTATTGTTATGACCTATACATGAAGCCAGAAACAACTTATGGCTCAGGCTTAACATAGCTAAGACAATAACTTCAGATGTTAATTAGAAAATTTACTCAGTTAAGAGGCATTATGAGATTGTGGGAAAAGCCATGGAGTTGGAATTAGAAAACCTGGGTTTTGATTTCTAGCTTTAACACTATGCAAATGACCACACTTGGCGAAACCTTTGTGGTCAAGTGTGCAGAAGCCTCTTTATGGGAAACTTCCCTTTGGGAAGCTGTACTGTGGCAAAATACTTAGATTTCAGGATGCTTATCCTTCATTCCTTGATGTACTAAAGACATATACCTATACTATCCTTGAGGTTTATGCAGTGGGAATGACAAAACAGCATAAATGAGTCCTTTTTAGTATACTTTAATTACTGATTCTTAAATTCTTCTCAAGAAGAATTAGTGGCATTTTATTTTTGTCACTGTTATGAATAAACATATCTCCTCAACCTTAGTTATCATATTATATTCACCTTGCTAAGTAGATTAAGAGAATCATACTTATTTGTTTTCAGGAGAAAAAGATCTAAAAAGGCATACTTATTTATATTGAAAATACTAAATCTTTAGGTACTAAGTCACCAACAACATACTGTTATATAACTTCATTTTGGCTGAGAAGACACAACATTACCTTAAAATTCATATTCATTTTGTTAACTGTGGTATGGTAAATCTAATTTCTCATCTTGATAATTAATTCTAAGGGAGTGGGAATTTCTCATTATAAACTGTGGTAGATTCTTCCTACTTCAAGATTAAATAAGTTCAATTAACCAAGCCTGAACCAGGACTTACTAGAAAATGTGAGAATTGAAAGAAGACATTTCCAAAGAAAGAATATACTAGAGACTCATCTTTCCTCTAAGGAGAAGAATATTAGTTATAACTTCATGAAACTTTCCTGAGATACTGGATTCAGATTTTTAAGTTAAATGAAAAGCAGGGAACTAAAATTCACCCATCAAGAAAGCAAAGAAAAAACTACTGAAGTGATATATTCAATCCCTTTTGTCCATAATTATTACCTGTAACTTGGAGAATTTGACTTGCAGTTCACTATTAGGGAAGAGAAAAGGTGGTGATGGACACACTGTTATGTCACTGAGAGGAAACTGTACTTCTTTAATTCTCTACAGTATTATCTCTCAACAAAGATGTTTCCTCTTTGTTTAAAGGCTCAAGACATGAAGAATTTGGCTAAAAGTTACTCTAAAAGCCTCACTAATTTTATTTTGCAAATTGATATATATGCAAAAACTCAAATGAGCAAAGTATTTTAAGCAAATTTTTTTTTTTTTGTGGTACGCGGGCCTCTCACTGTTGTGGCCTCTCCGGTTGCGGAGCACAGGCTCCGGACGCGCAGGCTCAGCGGCCATGGCTCACGGGCCCAGCCGCTCCGCGGCATGTGGGATCTTCCCGGACCGGGGCACGAACCCGTGTCCCCTGCATCGGCAGGCGGACTCTCAACCACTGCGCCACCAGGGAAGCCCCACCAATAATTTTAAATTAAAAAAAATTTGCTTAGGGCTTCTTGGGGCTTGATCCCACATGCCGCGGAGCGGCTGGGCCCGTGAGCCATGGCCGCTGAGCCTGCGCGTCCGGAGCCTGTGCTCCGCAACCGGAGAGGCCACAACAGTGAGAGGCCCGCGTACCACAAAAAAAAAAAAAAAAAAATTATTGGTGAAATGAAGAATACTTAAATATTACTACCTTTCATATTCAGAAACAAAATATTTAACTTGATCTTCTTTTACTTGCGTGGCTCTGAGAGCAAGATATGGTGTTTCTTTGGTCCTAAGTCACAAAGCCCATCTTCACATCAGGGGGTGGTATGTGATTTGTGTGAGAATCACAACCACCTGATACACAGGTCTTGGCAGGTAAGTTTCCCAAGGTCACCTCTAAGAGTTCAAAGAGTTTGGGAAAATGCTGATGCTCAACAGTGGCCAGAAGCTATTTTAATAACAATAATAAAATATATCATCACCATCAACAACAAAAATTGGATACAAGTGGTTGGGAGGTATAGCATATACTAAAGCAACAACAAAAGCTCCCAATGACAAGAAGAAAGATCTTTCCAAAAATGAGGGAAAGTGGATTAAGGCTTCATCTGGTAACCATAATTTATTTGGCTGCAAAGCTCACAGTCACAGATCAAACTATAACGTCACTCATCAAGAATGCCAAAATAGGGACAAACTGCCTCTGGAAGCACATGGGTTATTGGGAATCCAGCAGGAATCAAGCAGAAAGGGTGGCATGTTTCACATCCAGGACAGTAACTGAAAACAACGTTTTCTCATTTGCTTCACTTCCTCCTTTTAAAAAGAGAATTCTTTGCTGACACATTTACCCGTCACTTCCATTTAACAGCATCCTGATAAAAGATCGTCTAATAATAAAATATATATTTAAAAATTTCCAGTGTTGCTTTTATCACAATCCAAATTTCTCTCAAACATTAAAAAAAAAGTCACTTAAAAAAAAAAAGTCACTTGAAATACAAAAGTGTGAAGAAAATACCTTCTGTTTTGTTAATGGTCCAGTCACTTTGCTGGGTTGTGATTGGGGGTGTTACAGTCCTGGCTGCCTCTTCAGTCAATGCTGTCACAGCTGTGTGAAGGGGGGGGGGGAGGGAAGGCATCTTTAGCAGGTGAGCCTCCTTCTACATACCAGCAACAGATCAAAAGTTATTCTATCTAGTCCCACATCTGTTCTATTTTTAATTCATTTACATTTGAAATCCATAACCTGACAAGGGCAGTTTCTTGATAGTTTCTCTTGCATATCAATTCCACTCACTACATTATAGTTAGAGAAAGTAGAAACACATTAATTATTAAGAGGAAATAAATTTTATAAACTCAAAAGATAAATTTTATTACATTTTATAAACTCATTCAATCACAAGGACACTATCATATCATATGTATCAACTACTCTTCAATTGTGTACAACAAACAATATAAAGATCTCAGAAAAGGAGGTGTCAAAATATGTTAAAAGAGGAACATACATTACATAAGAAACTAAATTAATTCACAAATTCCTTGCTTGGATCTTTGTCATGAAGAACAACTGCTAAAAGCCAACTCCTCACTAATTCAGATAAAACAAATCCTATTCACATTTTACAATGACACAAAATTAACACAGCAAAAAGAAATGACCTACCATTGAATAAGATATAGACTGATATTGAAACTCCGAAAGCCATTTCCTGCACTTGTTAACAGTATCTTGCTGTTATCCTCCTAGAATGACGGGTGGAAGGCTTTTATTGAGCTCTCTCGGAGGCTTTCTTGCATTTATATTTCATGAAGCGTCATCTGGCAGTTCTTACCAATCAAAAAAATATGTCTTTCTGGCAGCAGCTTGAAGCCTTGAGGCATTCGTGTACTTGTTTAGGTTACCTGTGTTATCTAGCAGTGTGATCGAATTTTCTTTTGAAACACTGGTTTCCTGTTACCTGTGGGCATAATCGTGTCTGTAAACATACTGAAAACAACAAAAAAGAATCTGAATTCAGGAAAAGCCCCCTTGGTGTGAACAGAATTATCCCAGCTACAAAGTTGATAGTGACCTATAAATGATTCCAAGAAAGGGGAGTTTTGATATTTCCAAAGTCGGAAACATCTTAACCTGTTCGTAAAAGAAATATCCCTGAAGCTGCAGTCAGTTACACTACTTTTCAGTACAGATTGGGTTCCACTGCAAATCAAGATATTTTGTAATTTATGGGCAGGAGAGAACAATTAAATGTGTGTAAAAATAAAGGTTTAATATTCCATTTTGGGTTTTGCTACTTAGTTTTACTATTTCAATTTCTGTAAAAATAATTGTTTTTAAGAGCATAAGATTTACATTTATGTCATTCTTCCATTTATTATTTTTCTGAGTAAATGGAATAGGCTACCAAGTTCTAGGAACTACAGTTCTTAAGTATATGCCCTAATGATTAGGCTCTAGAGAGAACCAGTAAAGCACTAAAATAATGATGATGATAATGATAATAATAATAGTAATAATAATAATAATGTCATCTCCATTAAGATAAAATTAAAATATTTATGTTTGGTACACCTAATGAATAGAAAGCTTTTAGTTTAATACAACATTCAAATTTTTCTTACTATTAATCTACTTATGATTATTAAAGTACCACTTTTAAGGCCAAAATATATAATTATTGCTATTACTTTTTGTGACTATAGGAACTTCCATAAATTTTTCACTTGCCCCAAGTTATTATAAATAATTTATAAATATGTTTTGCTGAAGTATTGCAACTTTCGACCAGTAATTTCAATTGCTAATATTTTCTGTACCTTAAAAACCTGTTTAAGTCAAGATAGGTTGTCATTTGCATCATGTCCACCCAGAAAATTCAGTTTACCGGAAAGGATCCCTTTCACTATTCAAATATGAAGTTGGCTTTAGAAATCACACAAGAATGAGCTTGTTGAACTCATTATACCTTGGGCAATCACTTGCCACAGAGTCATCCTTTTAAAGTTAAAAGACTATCCTTGGCTTCCTTTAAATGTGCCTACAGTTCATATTCCTACTTTTGTAGAGTTTTAAACAACTATTTATTATTAAGACAAATTCTGGATACTGTTTTTCCCAAGCAAATCATATTTGAATTATAAGTCAAATAATCATCTCTGTATCACTGGTAAGAATTTAAGGAAAAATCATTTACAAAGGATTAGATAAACCACAGCCAACTGCAGTTTCAGGAGGAAGATGCTAGGTCTAATGTTAAATATGTTTATTTCTAAGACTGGGACATAGTACCACGACCATCTTTATAGTGACTGTTAACTGGCACTTGACAGTGCTTTGCATTTTGCAGAAGGTTTTCATACATATCTCAATTCTGTCTTCAGTAATCCCGGCCCCAACAAATCCAGTGCCTAATATATAGTGTAGAGTATACTCAATCAATCTGTCTTGAGTGAATAAAGAAATAAACAACAGGCCTTATTTTTATTTCCATATGACAAATAAAGAATGAAGACTCAAAAGAATTAAGTGACTTGCCAGAGGACACACCCTAGAGTCAGGACTTGAGCCCATGTTCAGATTCCAGATCATACGCCCTCTCCAGTTCCCCAGCTGTGTCCTCTGGTAGGAGTCAGTATACTGACCTTAGAGAAATTCAGATTATCTCCTAAGATCAAGATTTTAGTAAATTACCTTACCATAAGAATCTAAACAAATGAATTATGGCTTTTACACATGTTTGGGCTGAAAGAAGTGGACCACTGTCTCTCTAGATGTTTCTCCACTCTGGTGAATTAAGCCATATAATATAGAAACTCACCTACCACTTGAGCTTAAGAAAATAGCTCCAAGTCATCCCATATGTTTCTTTTCCTCTGGGACTCATCATGATGGATCCCACTTACACTCTATATAGGAAAACCTCCTATCTTCACATCTTCAATCCTCTCATCAGGGAGTCCTTCCGCAATCCTGAAGAATGGGAGAGGTGGGTACTGTAACATGGCCTCACGGATACTCGTATTCATTCTTGATACATGTTAGAGTCAAAAAGAAGGCTAAGAGCTGCAGCACCCCACTATCATTTTTCCCTCCGACCATTTTTCATCTTTTTAATTTATTCATCTCTCTATAGTTATAAGCATCTCTGGAAGTGTCTTCTCTTCCCTTCCCTTGCTGTTAAGTTTATTTTTTTCCTTCCCTTCTCCTACTTTCCCTTTCTTTCCCCTCCTTTCCTTTCTTCATCTCTCCTCTCTTTTCCTTCCTTTTTTCTTTTCTTTTTTTTTTTTTACTTATTTATTTTATTTATTTATTTTATTTTTGGCTGCATTGGGTCTTTGTTGCTGTGCGCAGGCTTTCTCTAGTTGCAGCGAGCGGGGGCTACTCTTCCTTGTGGTGCGCAGGCTTCTCATTGTGGTGGCTTTTCTTGTTACAGAGCATGGGCTCTGGGGCGCATGGGCTTCAGTAGTTGTGGCACGTGGGCTTAGTAGTTGTGCCTCTCGGGCTCTAGAGTGCAGGCTCAGTAGTTGTGATGCACAGGGTTAGCTGCTCTGCAGCATGTGGGATCTTCCCGGATCAGGGCTTGAACCCGTGTCCCCTGCATTGGCAGGCGGATTCTTAACCACTGCGCCACCAGGGAAGCCCCCTTTTTCTTTCTTGCTCTTTCACTAATAGCCAAAACTTGTTGCTGGACATTGGCAGGAAATGGTCATCAGCCCATTGCTTATCTCTCTCTAAACTTATTCTGTAATTCTCATGAATTCAGTTGCCTTTCATCCATTCATAAACCATTTTATGCCTGTAACATGTAATGTTTGTAAGACAAATAGAAAAGTCCTGCATAGACTCTGACCTCAAAGAACTAGAGGGGGCTAAGGAAAGTACATACATAACTACAGTGCTGGGTAGAGACGGATGACTGCCATGAATGTGTACATAAATGTGTATAAGAGTTCAGGGGTGGGACTTGGTCAAACTCTCACAGCATTTCTCATGGATGAGTTTCATTTGAAGTGAATCTTAAATAGCAAGTAGAATTTAGACATACAGTGATAAGAGAAAGGATTCTAGGTGGCAGGGGAGGTGGGCACTGAGGGGAGGTAGCGTGATAGAATGAAAAGAGAGTGGGTTCCAGTTCACATCATCCTAACAGAACTTTCTTTGAATTCCAGTTCTACCTTTGCTATCCATTTGGCCTTTGCTGAGACTTTTTAATAACCTCAAGGGTTGATTTCCTCATATATCAAATGTGGATCGTCAGTAACAACAATAACAAAAAAGTAAAGCATTTAGCACACGATAGGTGCTCAATTAAAGATAGCTGTTACTATCAAACAAGTGTAGAAAGATGCAGGGTGTATATAGTGGTCAATCAAGGTTAGGAATTTAGCGGTTAACACATGTTGATGCATCTTCAGTTTTCATCATTAGCCATGAATTATTCTCATACCAGACTGATACTATGTCAGGACTTTTATTTATGTATTATGCCATCATCACCTCAAACTCAACATGTCAAACTGAACATATTATCTCTTCTCCAAAATAAGCTCCTCTTTACAACTTCCTCATGATAATCAGTGATAACGTCTTCTAGGCTTTAACTACAACTCTCATCACTGACTAAATATCGTCTAAATTCTGATTTATCCAGGCTTTCTCTAATCTACTTCTGCTGTTTTCCAGCTGTATTTCCACCACTCTGCAACACACACTTTTCATTTCAGTCTGACTGTAGCCCTTGCTTTCATATATATATATATATATATGCTAAGCTCATTCTCACCTCCATATCTTCATGTTATTGTTCAGTCCTCATTAATTCTTCGGGGTCCTTTTTACAGATACGTGTAGAAGAGAACTTACTTCTCCAAACCTCCTCCACAAGACAATCATATGTCTTTTATAGACCCCAAATATGCATAAGTAAAGTCATGATAACAATGAACCAACTTTATTTCCTTTATGTGTTGACAAAGGCTCCCTTCTTGACCAAGCTTTAGACTTCTCCTACTCCTTTTCTCAACTAGGCATCAACTTAGCCTGTTGAGCCCAGTTTTAGCAAAGAAATCTGCTAAGTTTCTGGAGAATCCCCCTGCCCTGCTCCTTGCACCCTTGTCCCTGCCATATCTGATCAAGTTCCCTATCTCCCACCCTTGGTATCTGGCCTAACTGTAACAAGAATCCTGGTAAGCTAGTTTACAAGAATCCCTCTAGTCTTGTTATCTAATCAAGTTCCTCTCAGTAATTTTCTATCTACTGATCCCCTCACTCTCTTCATTGCCTATAAATCCATTGCTGTCTCAGCTATATTTAGAGTTTTCAATCTCTTCTATTGTGATAGTCTCGACCCCATTGCAATAGTCCTGAATAAAGTTGTCCTTATATTTTTAACAAATGTTAGATAATTTTTCCTTTATAGTGTTTTAATTGGTCTCTGGAAAGGCTCACTCCTGAATTTTAGCCTCATCAAAGGGGAAAAATATTTCCAAAAAATAACTCCTCCTGCATTTGGGGGTGGGGGAGGAGGAAGCTCAAAATTACAGACTTCACCTGTTCCATGTAAATGTATTTTGGGTCATTATGTTTGTTTTGCGAACGTGGGGCACTTAAATATTAAAAAGAGGGTCTTTCTGAAGTGTTTGCTTGGGAGCTTTAAATTTAAACTTTTATCAGGGTTATTAGACAAAGATTGATCTGGAATGGGCTATAGAACCTTTTCTTTCATGTTTGAGGAACTTGTACATTTCCCCAGCATGCTCTGAAGAAACAGATAACAAATATATGAACAAAGAAACTTACAGATAGCTTAAAGAAAAAGAAGACAGGTATTCCTTTCCAAACTGGTTTTATTATACAGTTGAAATATTAATTATAAACATCTAGTCTATTTTCACACAGATGATCAAGAGTATACACTAATAACAACATGCATTGGGTAAGAATCATTACTGGTACATAAACAGACTGGGATTTGGGCCTGAAAGCAATACAATTATATGCCCAGGGTAGTCTCAAAATAGCCTCCAACGGACAGTCACATGTTTTTTCTAATTTAAATTGTGTTAGAAACATGGCATCTACTTTGAGAACCAAATGCTATAAGAGAAGAAGGAAGAACTGTGAGTAACAAAGCAATAGATTTTTAGTCATATCCTAAGGCTTAGCTTGGGCACATTGTGTCATATTTTTCTATTAGATTTCTAGATTTGTGAACAAACATAACTTCTATTCTTTAATGAAGTCCTCATTCATACTATATTGTGTTTTCCTGATATTTGTGGGAAAATACAACCTTAGTTTTGTTTTGTATATTTGTTTGGTTTTGGAGTTTCCACTATTCTTCAAGGAAGGTATTATCCAAATATTTTTCTAGAAGAACAAAGAAATTGCATGTAAACCTAACACATTCTTATTGCATTTTTACTTGGCAAGTAGTAATTCACCATTTGAAATAATCAAAACCTTTCCAAGTAGCACTGCATTTTTTGCCTTCCTTGCATGTTTTTCTTTCTTCGAATGGAGCATCATTTCTCATTAGTATGCCTCGTAGGATGCATTTGGGAAGTGTATGAGATCAAAATTTTATTTTTAATATTTTATCTTTCCTTTAGCAAATAAACTCTTTTTCATCATATGATATAGTACATAAAATATATAAAAATTGGCCATAATTATGGCAAAACCTAAATTACATTTTACAAGGGAGCTTATTTGTCTGACAAAATGTTTGTTGAAAACACACTATTTGTGTCAAAAATATATGCATTTATTATGAGCCCTTTATTAGTTTTAACGTTATGAACAAATATCACAAAATAAACAATTGTTACCAAAGTTTTCATTGCAGTTGTTTTGTTTTCCTAAAACTCAATATCCATTCAAAATATTCAGTAAATTATTAGCAGGAAATGCATAAGATTGTGTGAATCATCTGATCCACAATGATTCCATCTGTGAAAAAATAAATACAATGTAGAAATCGCTTTGTAGTAAAATATAAAGGTTTTTGCCTTTTGTCAAATAGATACGTAGCATGACTTCAGTTTGCTTTATTCTTTCATGTGATCTAGTAAATGATTTTTTTAGCTGCCAGAAGGGTGTTCTTGAGAAGCATTGCCACTGTCATGGGTCCCACGCCTCCTGGAACTGGAGTGATAAAGCTAGCCTTCTTCTTAACAGCTGATGGAGGAAACAGAAAGGATTCTTTATTTTTTTCTGAGAATTTCATATTTTTAAACATACTGAACTGTTAAACCTGAAGCATTTTAAAAATTTAAGAGTTTATCTGAGCAAAAATGGAGTCTAATCGGGCAGTGCCAAACCTGAAGTATAGCTAGGAAGGCTTCCACCGACAGGAGAGACCTACAGAGAAAAGGTGGAAGCAAAGCAAGGAAATCATTGATTGGTTATAGCTTTAAGCCTAGTTGGCTGTTTGTGATTGGTTGTCCTTGGGTTTTGATTTTGTAACCTTGAGGCAAAATCTACAAGCCAGATTTTGGTTTGCTTACATAGGCAGCCAGGGCATTAGAGCCATCTCAGTCGAATGGCTCCCTTGTTTAATTAACAGAATACAGTGGATTTTTCTGCATTACACATATAACCCTAACATCCTCAAATCATTTTTAGAATGAAGTAGGCTATAACACACACACACACACACACACACACACACACACACACACACACACACATTTCTGTGTATGATATCTAATGTGTATAGAAAGAACACAAAGAGGCCAACGCTGTAGGATGAATCTCTACGCAGCTCAGTTAGTTTTACATAATGAAAATCTATAGCCCATGATTTATCCAACTACATGTAATTCCAGTTAACTACTTCTAAAATACATGATATTGGTCACAAAGGGGATACAGGATATAGATAGTTCAACACACATCATCCGTTAAATTAGAATAGTCCTGTTATAAAAGCAGTATCACGTATATGTGGATAATACATTCCACTGCAAGTCTAATAAAAATCATTAAACATATTAAAATTAACTGAGCAAATACACATAGTCCTGTTCTAAGGTATGAATGAAGACTTCGTATTCAGTGAATATACTCAAAGAAAATGGCAGAGAATTTTTATCAAGTTTTATTTAAGAATGTGCTCACACCCACAATATTACAGGTGAATGGTTTCATGAATTGACCTACTGGTTTAGTGTTTCACCGTGTGCTTAAGAATAATGAACTTTTCCCAGATAACTCTTTTAGTACAAAGTTAGCATAGACAATACTTCTTTAATGCATACTCTGACCTTATCAATCACATGCTATTTAGATGTATTGCCTTTACAAGTTTGCTCGTATATGCTTCTACATAAATGAAATCAGTAGATGTTCCCTAAATCTTAATTAAGCATTACTTTTGTACAATTTATATTGCCTTCTTGAAATATGGTTTGTAAAATTTACATTTACCTTATTTTAAGTGTATTGGTATAATGCAGTATTTTTTAATAATAGGAAAAGCAAAGGAATAATATTCTTTTACTTGAAGAAAACTCCAGATAAGCTTGAAGGCATCACACACACACAAAATCCAGCTAGTGTATATTCATGAATCTTCTCATGGCATATAACAAAGAAAAGATAAGAATGCTGTGATCTAGAAGGTAATATGTTAGTTTTCCAAAATGTGCCTCTATACATGAAGCATGTCCTTTTCCCGCCATACTTCTATCCAATGTACTCTATGCTGTAGAAACACTAGGCTAGGTCAACAGCTATTTCATAAATAGCTACAAATTATCATTCCTTTCTTCCTTTGCTCTCGTTATTCCTTCCACCTGGAATACGCTGCTACCTTATCCAAATAAGAAATTCCTTATTATTCTTTAAAAGCCAATAAAATGTTACCTGTCCATCATTTTTCTCAAAAATTCACCCCTCCAGCATTGAATTAAAAGTGCCACCATCTATGTTTCCAGTCATTTTGTACCAAACTCTGTTATGGAATTTACCACACTGTGCTGTTCCTTTAATTAGACACGGGCACCAAGAAGGCAGAAACTAAGTCTCGTGGTGATTATTGTTGTCATTTTTAATCTGAGAACTTCTCCATACACAGGTGAGGCATTCAGTAAATTATGATAATGTGAACTAAATAGCCCTTGAAATTTAAAATCTAAAATCAATTTGCAGGAATGTGTCAGTGCTTTTGACTAGATACAAACAACATCAAAACAATTTAGTTCAAGTTAATTTACTGAAATTCTCAAACTACATATTTTGCATGATGGTGACAAACTGCATTTTTCATTTTCCAATAAGCTGACTTGATGGCATGAACAATGCCTTCCAGAACCTTTTCTATAGGATTAGAGAAGTAATGCCTTTAAAAATTTCAGCAGATCTCTAGAAGAAATATACTATACTACTATTATTTACACTGATAGTATGTAAAATCATATATTTGTAGAGCACTTTGAAATATTAATAGATAAAAATAGAATACTACTGAATAATATGGCAAATTAAGAAGTACAAACTAAATCTTCAATGAAAAATAAAATGGTTTATTTCACAATCAAAAGTTAGATAAAATTGGGAATCCATTCTGGGTATACCATAATTTTTTCTATAATTTGGTTTTCAACTTTGAAAAATGAAGTGGCTTGGAATTATGTATATATGGAAAAATAGTCGTAACCATAGCCACTATCAGTTGACTACTTGCCACGAACTTTATACACATCATTTTAATAATATTTAATTATTATTTCATTTTAATAGCTGAAGAAAGTGGGGGGGGGAGTTCTAATATAGTAATTTTCCTACAATTTTACTGTGAGTACTCATAGTTCATCATCTTTGAATTATATCCAGCACTTCAAATTTCAGCTGGCTGAGCAGTTTTTTTTTCTGTTTGTTTGTTTTTTGCTGTACGCGGGCCTCTCACTGTTGTGGCCTCTCCCGTTGTGGAGCACAGGCTCCGGACGCGCGGGCCCAGCCGCTCCGCGGCACGCGGGATCCTCCCGGACCGGGCACGAACCCATGTCCCCTGCATCGGCAAGCGGACTCTCAACAACTGCGCCACCAGGGAAGCCCTGGATGAGCAGTTTGAGTTGCTTTCTTTTTTGGGTGAGATTCAGATCAGATAAACCACTGATCCGGTATTATACCCTCCTCTTTCAAATGATGTTTTTCACAACATGCTTACTATTGCATTCTTTTGCTCAAAAAGTGAGGTTTGAGGTGGAGGAATAGGGAATGAGAATAAGCTGTTGCATGAAATAATACCTACCCGAAATTTGTAGCTCTGTGTCTGTAGTTTTGCATACTTTACTGTGGAAGCTAACACACATTTATCCTGTCCTGTCTATCACTTCATAGAATTAGACTATGTGATAGTCTTTACCTGACCTGGGCGAGGACTTCTCTGGACATTCATAAGCATTTAGTTGCATCAACAGAGCCCTGTAAATTACTCACTAGGCAGAAGTTTATGACATCACTGTGAACACACCTGGTTATATAAATACTTGTTTCAAATATTTTTATCTTTGAAATAAACTGGGCAGATGTGAAGGAGAAGTTTGTACACAGTCATGAGAGGCAGGTTGTGATGAATCTGATTTAAAAAATATAAGATCTCTATTCCTTTTAATTTGATTTTCATTAGGTTCTACATCTGAGAAAGAAATGTTACATTTTTCTGCTGCTGGCTAGTGTTAAATGTATTCTTCGTCTATTTACATAAGGACCAAGATATGGAAGTGACTTCTCAAGAGAGATGAGAAATTATCATTGGCCAATACCAATGGGTACAGATGCCAATGCTTAAAAGAAATTCTCTAGTCTAAGGATTTTGCATAACTATTTGAAGGCTGTCCTAAGTGACATGTTTATGAAGTACCAGAAGTGGCTTATGAGCTAAACTCAGTCATGTGAGAGTTAAATTCAATACATGTTTGATGCTCTGAAGAGCATCTTCCCCAGTCATGTCCGAGAGATAGTTAACAAGCATTACATCACCAGAATAACTTCTCATTGGCTGGTCTTTCCCGAGGGCAGACAAGGGTTTGCACCTGTTTGTTGAAGATGATGCTATTAAAGATTAAACCTATTATGTGTGAGGAAAAGGTGTACTACATGCTCCACTGAAAACAATTACAGAAGAATTTTTAGGCAGTAGTTTCATTCAGAAATTTATTTACTGTGAGGGAGTGTGTGTGGGTTTTAAGGAAAATACTAACAATTCTGTATATATGAGAATCAGGTATTAGATCTTGATTGATATCAATGCTTTCAAGAGAGACTCATGAACAGGTATCTCAAAACCAGAGTTAGATTAAATTTCATAAAGTCCACATGATTTTAGAGTTACTGAAACTGACAATGGAGGCAAGTAAAATAATCACCAACTCCTATTGTTACCTGCGTGGAACTTACTCTAGGGAATGAGATTTAGATGGAAATGACTTGATAATGTTTAAAGCAGTTACCTGATAATAAGAATATTTTGAGGAAAGGTGACAATCATGATAATTTATCTGAATGACCTCTCTGTAAACTCTTGACCCTGCAAAGTATATTCTATAGATTTACTTAAAAATAATGCTCTACCAGCCAGATTTAGACATTAGAGAGTGTATGTTCAATTGTATAGAAAGGAAAGAAATTACCATTTAAAATCAGTCATTTTGGACACAAGATTTGCCTTTGTACATACTATTTTCTTTGACATATACTCCCTGCACTTCTCCATCTGATGAATACTTATTCTTCCTTTTCAGATCTGGCTAAATGTCACTTTCTGAGTGGTACTTGTTAGCTCCCCAGGCTGTGTAAACTGTTCATTCATTGATCCATGAAACTTGGTAGAGTGATTTTCACTTTGTAGTCATAGAGTATGTTGGAATCTCCTGAGAACTGTAGTCAAATTAGATATGCCCCCTCCCACCACATGATTCCAGTACACACCACTGAGAATCACTGCTGAAATGAGAGATGCTTCTAACTGGTGGGGGTAGGGGGGAGTATTATACATATAAACTGTGTAGAGTAGATTTAAAACAAGGTTAAAATTCACTGCTTCAGTGAAGGCTACTTCACATGGTGGCCTCAGTTTTCCCAGTCAGGTCCCAGGCAAACCCCAGTGTGCAATACTTGAATGCCCCATTGGTCAAAGCAAGTCACATGGTCAAGCTCAAATTTAAAGGCCTGGAATAGGAAGAATGGCAAAGTCACATTGCCAAGAGGATGTGCTTATGAGAACAGAAGATAGTATAGTCATTTTTTATAATCTACTATAATCACTCTCTTGGATTTCAGTCTCTACCTTATTAGCCATATAACCTGCTGCCAGATTTATTCTTTAAAACACAGATTAGATCATTTCAGCTTATAAACATTTGATGAATCTTGACTGTCATGGCAATTAGGACCTTTTATGATATGGCCCTACATCCACGTTTGCATTATTGCCTAACTCTGGCATATTTTCCTAACCTCATTATTCACTGTTCCCACACATGCTAAGAACTGCCCTGGATAAATTTACAGCAAAAGTTTCATGAGAAAGACAGCCATAGTCACTGTCCCTTGGAACTTACAGTCTAGTTGGGGGCTATATATTACAAATATGATTACCTAAGTAGTAACTGAGCTAAGGCTATGAAATATCCTACAAACAAAATGTTTCCTACAGTTGTGAACGTGTTGGGAGGACCTAACTGAGCCTGAGCACATGTGGTATATCTCTGCCAAGTCCAGAAATCAGAGGATGAACCAATCTTTTCCGCGTGAAATGGAGAGGTGAGGAGTAGACAGTGTTCTTGGCCGGGGAACAATGTTTGCAAGGAGGTGGAAATAACCTTTCCCCCAGGCAGAAAATGGCGTGAACTCCTGGAAACACTACAAGAAGGCCAGCAGGGCTGACATGTAGAAGTGAAGAGTGCAGAAGATGACGTGAGTCTAGCTCATGTAGAGCCCAGCAGACAATGCTAAAAATTTGGGGCATTTAACCTAAGAGCAATGGCTAAAGTATTTTTATTTTTATTTATTGAAGTATAGTTGATTTACAATGTTGTATTAATTACTGCTATACAGCAATACAAAAGTGATTCAGTTATACATATATACATACTTTTAAAAAATATATTCTTGGGGCTTCCCTCGTGGCGCAGTGGTTGGGAGTCTGCCTGCCAATGCAGGGGACATGGGTTCGCGCCCTGGTCTGGGAAAGACCCCACATGCCGCGGAGTGACTGGGCCCGTGAGCCACAACTACTGAGCCTGCGCGTCTGGAGCCTGTGCTCCGCAACAAGAGAGGCCGCGGTAGTGAGAGGCCCGCGCACCACGATGAAGAGTGGCCCCCACTTGCCACAACTAGAGAAAGCCCTCGCACAGAAACGAAGACCCAACACAGCCATAAATAAATAAAATTCTTTTCTATTATGGTTTATCATAGGATATTGAATATAGTTCTCTGTGCTTTACAGTAGGACCTTGTTTATAAAGTATTTTTAAAATTTGGAAAAAAAATATTCTGAGGCAGGATAAGTCAAATGGGGAAACTACCTATTCTGTGTACATTTTTCTAATGAGATCAGTTTATCACCTGGGACAGAGAAGGGAGAACACAAAAGTATCAATAGCAACATAAAGTGAGACGTGCTAAGATGGGAATAAATTCTGGTTCTTGTGGGAGCACCCCAAATCAAATGGGTGTCAGAGAAATATCTGTAAAGTGACAGAAAATCTTCAAGATTTTATGGATGTGTGAGGGGGTAAGAAAGAAGGAGAGAATGCAATGCAAACATCAGGAATAATAAAAGCAAAGGAACTTTGGATTTGACAATGAAGCTGATGCAATGGAGGAGCTCAAAGAAGTTCATTATGACCAAAGCACATGGTGGAAACAGAGAGTAGAAAGAGATGAGGATAGGAAGGTGGTCAGGGGCTGCATGACCCCGAAGTGAGGGGTCAGGAAACTTAGATTGGGTGATGGCAGCTGTAGTTACTGTGTTCAGGGTGAAAGAGCTTTTAAAAAAATATCTTTTGTGAATGAACCTAGGCATTTATATATTTAAGAATAACCAGTTTTGCAAGATAAGAAATTGGAGAGAAAAATGTATGCTACTAAATAATTTTCAGAAGGAAATATAAAGGAAAAATTTATGTTATATTTTCATAAAGTTTCAGGTTCTTGAATGCTATTAAATTATCATTAAAGAAATCCTTTTTCAGCCTGGAATATCTATCTAATCTGCTGTGCTCCCTTTTCTCCACTATAGAGACATCTACTTTTTATCATGTTATTGGCTTCAGATTCCTAAAGGGAAGAATTAACACAGGTTTCGCTTGACATAATTTCCAACATTTCTTACTTGAAGTCAACCATCTTTCAATGTCATGATAAGAAGAATAGGTATGGAGCAGAAGATATTCAAGTTTAAAATTTGAGGTGATGAGAGGGACGATGAAAGAAACTGTGTTCAGTGTATGTGTGTACCTCAAAAAAATCCAGGGGTCACACAAGGTATGGAAATATTACTAATGAAGGATACTTATAACAACATAAGACATTAAAATGCCTTTTAACAATTAAGGTAGGAATAAAGGAAGAAGTATGTGATCATTAACCTTTTGGCACCAGCAACCCATGCTTCACTACAGGATGTCTCTGGCTTGTGTGTTCTGTGTCATTATTTCCTCTGGAAAATTTACGTTCCCAGGTTCCCAGGGCCTGAGCTTAATAACTCTCATCTAAAATACTTTGTTAGGAAGACTCACTAATTCTTAGGCAGATAGTGAATTTCTGCTATCGTACATGATATACTACTCCAAAGTTCCCAAATAATGGAATCTCCATATGTACCTAAACAGAATTTAATTTTGCTAATACAGTTTGGAAATTGTATATTCTGGCAAAGTTAAAGAATATATTTGTGCTTTATAAATCTGTTTTTGGGTGGAAGAGGAGGAATTGCTATCTCAAGTTCCTGTAGTATTGTTTTATTTCCCTTTATATTTTGTCCATTTCTCTGTCTGTTTCAAGGAAGTACTCTATAGCCCATGTCAGATTTCCAACAATGCTACAACTAATTTTTAAAACCAACCCTCTTCTCCAAAAGGAAAAAGGGATGATTCCTTATCTGTGGCAACTGAGCAGCAGAGGAAAAACTCCTCATTCCTTTCATGTGAATTTCAGCCTCCTCCTATACATGTGCAATTGCCTAAATTAAATGCTTGGAGATTCCCCCTTGCGTCTAAATGCAATCCATTTAGGCATGACGTCTCAAACATATCCACTGTAATGAAGGGGAGACACGCTTCAGGAAAATGAAGCGCATGAATAACAACCAGAAAAACCTGACTGGCATAAGACTGGAGAAATAGTATGACTCAGGAGATAGTATGGAAAACACTCTACTTTCTCATATGGTTGATAAAAAAATGGCACTTGAGAGCATGATGAGCCAGACAGAGTAAAGGGCTCCTTGAGAAGTGAATGGCTCGCCACTGACTTCTTGCAAGGCAGCGAGGAATCAGGTGCCCCACAGACAATTTACTATGCTTTCTCTTGCAATTACCTAGCTGCCTGATTCCTGGGGTTTCTACGAGGTTTTTTTTTTTTTTTTTTTTACATATATTAAGATATTCATTATCATGGCACCCAGTGGGGGTGTTAATGGGACAGACAGGGTTAACGCCCTACTGGGGACAAGAATATGAGACTCTGGTCACATTTCTGTAAGTTGTACTTACAAAGACTTCCTTCACCTGTTTACTGTATTACCTGAATGGGTAAGGTGGCTAAGCCTTTTCTTTCTTTTTTGTTTTTGCTTTAGTTACTTTTCTCCTATGTTAAATCAAATCTACGTATATCCAGCTACTGTATCATAGATAGGAATATCCAAAACTGCCACTCATACAACTCGGAAGGCTTTCCATGGAGCCAAATAGCAAATCAATCACCCGATATGAAAATTTGAAATTGTTTTCTACAAACTCTGTCTATGACCCACCAGAGGAACCTCCTTTCTGACCATGAATGGTATCAGCCACCACTGCCAGTTTCTATTTTGGTGGGCAGGAGTAGGGAATCACTGCTAGGATATTTCTAGTACTCTATCAACATAACTAAAAATATCTTCCTTTCATGACTTCCTTTACAAAAGATTATCATTTACTCCTGTCATTCTCCCCAATCCTTTTACTTTCCTCCCCAATCCTTTTCCTCAAGCTTCTGAACATCTGTACAATAGAGTGGCAAATCTATAAACTAGATAGGCTGTTTGGAGTCTTCTCAAAATCTCTTGGCAGGGTCTTGATCCCAGTAGTCTGTCATGATCAACCCAAGACACTAGGAGATAAAATTTCCCTTCCATAGATACTTTTATTTTTAAAAGGTCCTGAGAAACAACTACAAAAAAAAAAAAAAAGAAGAAAGAAATCTCATCCTTCAGTATAAAAGAAGAAGAAAGACTTGCAGAGGCATCAGGCACTTCTCCTGTTCTGGTAGACGGCCTTTTTGTGCTTCAACTTTCACTCTTCTCTAAAAAGATAGATCATTCAATGTCAAATACGTTCTACTAAAAAGTATGTCTCTAAAGGTTGACCTGATTTCAAAGACATAGACTTCACAGTAAGCATCTTGCCCATGTTGTAAGTAACAAGGTGGCAACTGGCTCACTGGTAGGGGTTTCATAGTGACCATCAGTGGCTCTACCTGCTTTCTGAAATGACATATGTAGCACTATCACCACAGTATTAGTAATAGTCTCTCTAACAGAGGCTTTTGCCAATTTCCATCAGCTTTTTAAAAAATGACTGGAAGAGATCACCTCTGGGCTACAGTGTTAGATCTTCTTTTATACTAAAGCTGAACTTTTGAGCTACCTTGTAATCATTTACCACAAAAAGCTGATATTTTGAGTGGGACTGATCAACCGTATTGTTATTGACTGAATATTTGTGTTCCTCAAAATTCATATGTTGAAATCCTACCCTCCAGTGTGATGGTATTAGGAGGCGGGGCCTTTGGGAGATGATTAGGGGTCATGAGGGTTCCAACCTCATGAATGGAATTAATACTCTTTAGAAAAAAAGACCCCAGAGAACTCTAGCTTTTTGTGCCATGTGAAGATACAATGAGAAATTAGCTGTCTGTAATTCAGAAGGGTTCTCACCAGAACCTGACTGTGATGACACTCTGATCTTGGACTTCCAGTGTCCAGAAGTGTAAGAAATAAATGCTTGTTGGTTATGCCACCCAGTCTATGGTCATTTGTTATAGCAGCCCAAACTGACTAAGACACATATCATCAAATTAAAATGATTAACACAGAAGCTGAGTTGGTAGAGAGCCAGTCTAATTCTGGTTCTTTACAATGTCATCACAGATTAATAGTTCTCTAAAAGTGATGTCATTCCAAAACAGTCTTACTTCCTTAGAAACTGGTAACATGCTCTTACTTTCCCATCTTGTAGAACAGCGGTCCCCAATCTTTTTGGCACCAGGGACCAGTTTTGTGGAAGACAATTTTTCCACAGGGTGGGGGATGAGTGTGGGGGCGGGGAATGGTTCAGGTGGTAATGGGGGTGATGATTCAGGTGGTAATGTGAGCAATGGGGAGCGATGGGGAGCGGCAGATGAAGCTTCGCTCCCCCGCCCGCCGCTCACCTCCTGCTGTGAGGCCCGGTTCCTAACAGGCCGGAGGACTGCTACCAGTCCACAGCCCAGGGGTTGGGACCCCTGTTGTAGAACACACATTTGGAATAAGTGGTACCAAAACCACTTCCAAAAGAAGCTTACCTTGACATATAATCTAGAGAATATAAGTTCCGTGAGAGCAGGGACTTTGTCTCTCTGTGCATGGCTATATCCCTAGTACCTGGAAGGTGTGTTGAGTGAGAAATATGTGCTGACCAAATCAATGTATGACTCAATGGATGTATCACTACTGAATCTGGGTTGCTGTAGATTAATAATGTGTTGGATGCCACCTTGAGTGGGAGATTTTGTTCCCATTAGGGCAACTATAAGGAATTGCTTCTGTAATGTACGAGTGACACAAGAGATTTATAAGTATCGAGGATGATCATACAAATGACCAATGATATGACTAAGAAGGCTGAGACCTGGTATGGGATGGAGGAGACAAAAAGAAATGTAGGACAAGAAGCTTACGTTACAGAGGCATACAATTTAGTAGGGAACAACTAAATAAAAGTGCAAGGTAGTATAGGATTAAAAGCAAAAAGAATAGAGGCAGACTGAGATCTACTACAGGAGTTTGGAGAAGATGGGGATAAGCATGAGTGCTTTAAAGTTATTCATATGACTGCTGGGTGAAAACATACCTGATCAGAAGAGAGCTGAGGCCAGAAAAGTAATGAGGAGCTGGGTGGTAATTGAAATGTGAAGTTACATTTTTCTGGATTAGTGCTCTAGTGAAGGGGTCCCCAATCCCTGGGCCGCAGACCGGTCCATGGCCTGTTAGGAACCAGGCCGCACAGCAGGAGATGAGCGGTGGGCGAGTGAGTGAAGCTTCATCTGCCGCTCCCCATCGCTCGAGTTACCGCCTGAACCATCTTCCTCCCTTGTCCATGGAAAAACTGTCTTCCACAAAACTGGAACTGGTCCCTGGTGCCAAAAAAGTTGGGGACTGCTGCTCTAGTGGGAATGGAGAGAAAGGCTGAACAATGTGCATGTACACAAACACAAACATACACTGTTTTCTGCCAGGTATTATGCTCAGCAAGTCACATACATGAGCTCAGGTGAGGTGATTATTTCATTTGATCTTCATAACAACTCTATAAGATAGGTATTATTTATCTCAGTTTTTCAGATGATAAAATCAAGTCTCAGAGAGGTGAAGTGATTTGCCAAGATCATAATTGTTTTAAGCAACAGAGCTAGAATTCAAACCTAAATCACCCTAACTCCAAATCATAATCTTTTATGAAAGGTTGTATATAATATAAAAACAGCATGGAGTAAAAGGTAACTCTCAGGTTTTGAATGTACAGTACTGTGCATAAATAAGACATCTGCAAGCAAGTGTAGTAAAAGAAGCGAAAATACAGACGAAAAGCTGCTTTAAAAGCACTCTGGGAGGGCTTCCCTGGTGGCGCAGTGGTTGAGAGTCCGCCTGCCGATGCAGGGGACACGGGTTTCGTGCCCTGGTCCGGGAAGATCCCACATGCCACAGAGCGGCTGGGCCCGTGAGCCATGGCCGCTGAGCCTGCGCGTCCGGAGCCTGTGCTCCGCAGCGGGAGAGGCCACAACAGTGAGAGGCCCGCGTACCCCCCCCCCCCAAAAAAAAAAGCACTCTGGGAGTTTTATACTAGTTTCCTTTATAGTAGTTTCTCAGAAGAATGGTACCTTCTATGTAATTCTAGATCCTCTTCTGTCCTCATATTTGACTGTTGGGTTGGAATTTTGAGGAATAATTCTGACCAGATGGAAGTCCCAAATTATAAGGTTCTTTTTGCTCTAGGAGAGATTTGTCCAGTGGAGATTCTTTTGAAGAAATCATGGTAAAGCTACAGCTATTCGGGGCCAAATCACAGTTATTTAGAATATCATCCCCTTACTTTCAGTCTGTATGTGTCTCTAGGTCTGAATAGACATTTCTCCAAAGAAGATATACTGACTGCCAAAAAACACATGAAGAATGCTCAACATCATTAATCATTAGAGAAATGCAAATCAAAACTACAATGAGATATCATCTCACACCAGGTAAGAATGGCCATCATCCAAAAAATCTGGAAAGAATAAATGCTGGAGAGGGTGTGGAGAAAAGGGAACACTCCTGCACTGCTGGTGGGACTGTGAATTGGTAGAGCCACTATGGAGAACAGTATGTAGGTTCCTTAAAAAACTACAAATAGAACTACCATTTGACCCAGCAATCCCACTCCTGGGCATATACCCTGAGAAAACCATAATTCAAAAAGAGTCATGTACCAAAATGTTCATCGCAGCTCTATTTACGATAGCCCGGAGATGGAGACAACCTAAGTGCCCATCATCGGATAAATGGATAAAGAAGATGTGGTACATGTATACAATGGAATATTACTCAGCCATAAAAGGAAACGAAATTGAGCTATTTGTAATGAGGTGGATGGACCCAGAGTCTGTCATACACAGTGAAGTAAGTCAGAAAGAGAAAGACAGATACCGTATGCTAACACATATATATGGAATTTAAGAAAAAAAAATGTCATGAAGAACCTAGGGGTAAGACAGGAATAAAGACACAGACCTACTGGAGAACGGACTTGAGGATATGGGGAGAGGGAAGGGTGAGCTGTGACAAAGCGAGAGATAGGCATGGACATATATACACTACCAAAAGTAAGGTATATAGCTAGTGGGAAGCAGCCGCATAGCACAGGGATATCAGCTCGGTGCTTTGTGACTGCCTGGAGGGGTGGGATAGGGAGGGTGGGGGGGAGGGGAGACGCAAGAGGGAAGAGATATGGGAACATATGTATATGTATAACTGATTCACTTTGTTATAAAGCAGAAACTAACACACCATTGTAAAGCAATTATACCCCAATAAAGATGTTAAAAAAAAAAAAGAATATCATACTTTCCTCATTCAACAATGTTGGACCTATTATTGAGTACATAAGGCCTTTTGTAATTTTTCCTCCTTGCCTTTGATCTGCTGTTCCCTCCACGTGGAAAGAGCCCCTTTTTCTTCTCCCACTTTCTGCCCTATATACACATAAATAGATGAAATTCATTGATCCTTTCAGACTTATCTCAAAAGGATTCTAGAACAGGTACCTTCACTCTTACCTATTTGAAAACTCTTAGAGTCATAAATAATTCTCCTCTTCCTTTTATATCTAATCATTTAGCCAACCATTCTAACTCTCCTTTTAAATTTTATCCACGATCTAACTACCTCTTAATACTTTCACCCATTACCACCATGGGCCACACCCCATCTTGGATAATTTCTTACCTGGATAATTACAATGGGCTCTTAACAGGCACCCAATTTATATCCTCACTTCTCTAAGGTCTATTTGCCATTCAGAAAACCAGGGTTATCCTGTTAAAATGCAAAAATACCATGTCTTTGGCCCAAATCCTCCAATGGCTTTCCATTGCACTTAAAGTAAAATTCAAATTCCTTTCCATGGTCTGTAAGGCTGGTCATGATGTGGCACCCCTACTGCTACCTCGTTGAGTTTATATCTGAGCATTCTTCCCCCTATTTATTCTGTCCCAGTTACAGTGGCCTTCTTCAGCTTATTAAAACCAGCAGCCACACTGCACCTCAAGGTGTTCCATGCGTCTGGATTGTTTCTCCCCTATATATCCACATGGCTCTCTCCCTCACTTTGTCCAGGTCAGCAGTTAGCTTTCTCTGACGACCCTTTCTAAACAACCTCACTCCATAAATCTATAGCCCCCCTTTTCTTGTTTTATTTTTGTAACATTAAATGCTGCCTAATATAGTATATGTATAATTTGTTTATTATCTGTCTTCTCCAACCAGAATGTAAGCTACTTTTGGGGAAGGACTTGGCCTATTTCTGCCACTGTTGCATCCCAAGTGCCTATGACAATGCCTGACACATAGCATCTCCCACCCCCTCCTGTATCCCATCCCACAGTTCCTCTCTGGCCTCCAGGAATTCCTGAGAGGACCCTGAGCAGCCCCTCCTCTTCCCACTGTCCTCCTCAGCATTTTTTAGAAAGGGTCATTGTGAGGGGCCAGAGAACCCCTACGCCTCTACTGTGCAGGGAATTGTGGGCCAGAGAGAAATCACTGCCAGGGGTGGGCTCAGCTGTTGTCTCCCCTCCAAGGCTGGACGTGTCTCGTTCCTGGGGCAGTTTAAGAAACGAGTGGGTTATAGGCCTGGAGTAGATGGACAGGCCAGCTCAAGGTTTGGCCTTCTCTTTCTTCTTACTTTCCCAGGGTGGCTGGGCTAGATACCCCCTCTTCCCTCCCTCCCTAGGACCAACCACTCTTCATCCACAAATCCCTCCCCGAGTTCAAGCACAGACTCCATCATGAAAAATGTTTTCCTTGGTAGCTTAGTGAGCTGGTGCTGGTCCTGCCTCCCTGTGAAGCTAACCCAGCCGCAGGAGGGCACTTGGCCCCACTGCCTTCCCAGACTGTTCACAGGAGGGTGCCCAGCAGGGTAGCACACAGGACCCCAAAGGAGGATCCGAAGGGCGAGCAGCGCACTGAGGAGCAGAAGCCCAGGTATGAGAGTCCCTGTCCCCATCCCTGCCTGCACTGTGCCTCAGGCCGAACCTAAGATCCTGCATGCCGTGTTCTTTTAAACAAAAATGTATTGAGATATGGTTGACATTGTGTAAGTTTAATGTGTACAAACCTGTTAATTTGATACATTTATATATTGCAATATGATTACCACTGTAAGTTTAGTTAACACCTTTATCACGTCACAGAATTATAATTTCTTTTTTTGTGGCGAGAACAACTGGTCTTTTAGCAAGTTTGAAGTTTATAATGTAGTATTGTTGACTATATCATTATGCTGTGCATTAGATCTTCAGAACTTACTTATCTTCTAGTTGCAAGTTTGTATCCTTTAACATCTCCCCAATTCTCCCACCCAGCCCCTAGTAACCACCATCCAACTCTGTGTCTATAGTTCAGCTTTTTTAGATTCCACATATAAGTGAGAGCATAGAGTATTTTTCTTTCTCTGTCTGGCTTATCTCACTAGCATAACGCCTTCAAGATCTATCCATGTTGTTGCAAATGGCCGGATTTCCTTCTTATGGTTATATAATAATTCCATTGTATATATATCACATCTTCTTTATCCATTAACCTATTAAGGGACACAGGTTATTTCCATATCTTTTGTGAATAAAACTGCAATAAACATGACATATCTTTTTGATATCCTATTTTCATTTCCTTTGGATATATACCAGAAGTGGGATTGCTCATAAAATAAACATACAGAAATCAGTTATGTTTCTATACAATAACAATGAAATATCTTAAAATGAAATAATGAAACTATTCTGCTCACAATAGCTTCATAAAACAATAAAATACTTAGGAATAAACTTAACCAAGGAAATGAAAGATCTGTACAATGAAAACTGCAAGACTTTGAGGAAAGAAATTGAAGAAGACGCAAATAAACAGAAAGATATTCCATGTTCATGGACTGGAGGAATTAATATTTTTTAAATGTCCATACTACCCAAAGCCATTTATATATTTGGTTAAATCTCTACCAAAATTTCAATGGCATTTTTCACAGAAATAGAAAAAAAAATCCTAAAATTTGTATGAAAACACAGAAGACCCTGAATAGCTAAAGCAGTGCTGAGAACAAAGATGGGGGCATCACACGCCCTGACTTCACACTATATTACAAAGCTACAGTCATGAAAGCAGTACTGTACCAGCATAAAAATAGACACACAGACCAACGGAAGAGAATTGAGAAGTCGGAAATAAACCCCACATACAGGGTCAACTAATATTTGACAAGGGAGACAAGAATACTCAATGGGAAAAGGATAGTCTCTTCAACAAACAATGCTAGGAAAACGGGATAACCACATGAAGAAAAATGAAATTGGGGCCCTTTCTCGCAGCCTCACAAAAATTAACTTGAAATGGATTAAAGTCTATTTAAGACCTGATACCATAAAACTCCCAGAAGAAAACATAGGGAAGAAGCTCCTTAACATTGGTCTTAGCAAGAATTTTTTGGATATGACACCAAAGCACAAGCAACAAAAGTAAAAATCAACAAGTGGGACAACATTAAACTAAAAACCTCCAGTACAGAAAAAGTAACAACAAAATGAAAAGGCAGGGCTTCCCTGGTGGCGCAGTGGTTGAGAATCTGCCTGCTAATGCAGGGGACACGGATTCGAGCCCTGGTCTGGGAGGATCCCACATGCCGCGGAGCAACTGGGCCTGTAAGCCACAACTACTGAGCCTGCACATCTGGAGCCTGTGCTTCACAACAAGAGAGGCCGCGACAGTGAGAGGCCTGTGCACCGCGATGAAGAGTGGCCCCTGCTTGCCACAACTAGAGAAAGCCCTCACATAGAAACGAAGACCCAACACAGCAAAAATAAATAAAATGAAATTAATATACTCCTAACCCCACATCTTCTTTAAAAAAAAAAAATGAAAAGGCAACTTACAGAATAGGAGAAAATATTTGCAAACCACATATTGGATACGGGATTAATAACCAAAATATATAAAGAACTCATACACCTCAGTAGCAAAAAAAAACCCCAAACAACCCAATTAAAACAATGGGCCAAGGAACTGAATGGATATTTTCCCAAAGAAACCATACAAGTGGCCAAAGGTACATTAAATATTGCTGAACATCACTAATCATCAGTGAAATGCAAATCAAAACCACAGTGAGATACCACCTCACACTTGTTAGAATGGCTACTATCAAAAAGACAAGAAATAAGTTTTAGTGAAGATGAGGAGAAAAGGGAACACGTGCACTGTTAGAATGTAAATTGGTACAACCACTGTTGAAAACAGGATGGATTTCCTCAAAAAATTAAAAATAGAGGGCTTCCCTGGTGGTGCAGTGGTTGTGATTCCGCCTGCCGATGCAGGGGACACGGGTTCGTGCCCCGGTCCGGGAAGATCCCACGTGCCGCGGGGCGGCTAGGCCCGTGAGCCATGGCCGCTGAGCCTGCGCGTCCGGAGCCTGTGCTCCACAACGGGAGAGGCCACAACAGTGAGAGGCCCACGTACAGCAAAAAAAAAAAAAAAAAATTAAAAATAGATCCAACAATCCCACTTCTGGGTATATATGCACAGGCTGTGTTCTAACAGCAGGTATCTCACCTTGCCTGGCTGGGCATATGCAAAAAGTCTTAACACTTGAACCAGGAGAAACATGGGTCTTTGGGACCCTGTGCAGCCCTGGGCCCCAGGAACAGTAGCCAAGAGCTTTCTCATAGGCTTGTCCCCAGTTCCTACAAGTATGACCCAGGCCTTCTCGACTCGGGCTGCCTTAAAGTACCATTGCCCCCACGACTGGGGTCTCTGTAGGCTGTGCCCAGGCCTGGCCCTTGGTCTTCAGAAGAGCCTCGTGGCTATGGCAATAGCTCCATCTCCCGAGGCCGGGGGCCCTGAGTCTGAGTCAGGCCCCTACACTGTGGCCCCCTGCCCACCTCTTGGCTGACACGGCCCAATTCAGCCTTGGCTAACCAAATCTCTGTTGCTATCCCATTTATCTGGTGTCCCAGCTTTACCCTTAACCTGGCCTGGGACACTCTGGGAGCCCTTTCTCAGTTTGTGTGCCACTGTGAGACCAGCAGGGGTAGAGGGAAGCTTGTGGACCTGAGCCAGCTGGCTTTCCTCCCAGCATACCACCCTGAAGGCCTCCTGCTCTCCTGCCACATCTCACTTTGTAGGTTTCTCTTTCTTACCAGTCAAAATAAGTAGTAAGTCATGGGCCTTTCCTTCTCAGGACATGTTGGAGATGGTCCCTGGGCCAAGGACTGTCTCCTGACCTGCTCCCTTTGTTGTTTTTCCAACTTCTGGACATATTGCATGACATACACTTCAATAAAAAGTATAGCCTAGTGAATTAGAAGGGCTACTGAAAACATCAGTAATAATCAAGAGCCTGAAAATAAGGTCAGTAAAGGTGGAGTTATGAAAAATGGAAGCCCCAAAAGGTCTTGATATAATTTTTGACATTGCATGAAGTAGTCAAAAAGTGTCTAGTCTCTACCAATGATTGAATAATAAAAATGAGTGTAGTTAGAACCAGATAGTTTGATGAGGCTATCCTGACTATGCACATTCTGTTGCAAATCTACATATCCTTTACCTACAGAGAGATCAGAGTTAATCCTGTAAGAACTGAGTCAAGACATAACTTCGCTGACACTAGGCATCCACTAACCCCCTAGGGAAAAACCAAGCAGCTCATGCTTTGAAACTGACTGAAAAGCAAGCAGACGATGATGAGATTGTCCCTGAGGTTTTCATAACAGAATGAAGTTAGAATAGACTGAATGGTATATGGATGCTGGATGAAGAAATCTTTTTTTTTCCCAAGTAAGAGATTGGTCTTCAAGTTCTTATATACAGAATGGGTTGTTATTCACCCAATATGGTGCCCATCTAGAGACTATAAATTCCACATCTTTTTTACTCCCACATAGGAGCAGCCATGTGACTATGTTCAGGTCAATAGGATGCTAGCAGAAATGATACGTGCATCTTCCAGTTCAATTTTCTCAAAAGGGAAGTCACTTGCCTTCGTCTCTCTTTCACCTCCATGGAAGGAACCATGGATGAGGAGGCAGTTCAACTGTGTGGATAACAATGCTCAAGTGGAATAGTGTTACGGGCTGAATGGTGTCCCCCCAAAATTCATACGTTGAAGTCAACCTCAGTACCTCAGAATGTCACTGTATTTGGAGAGAGGGTCTTTCAAGAGGTAATTAAGTTAAAACAAGGCCATTGGTGTAGGCCTTCATCCAATATGACTGGTGTCCTTATAAGAAAGGAAATTTGGACATAGGCATGTACAGAAGGAAGATGATGTGAAGATACAGGGGGAAGATGACCACCTATAAGCCAAGGAGAGAGGCATTAGAAGAAATAACCCTGGCCACACCTTGATTTCTGACTTCTAGCCTCCCGAATTATGTGAAATAAATTTCTGTCGTTTAAGCCACGCAGTCTGTGGTACTTAGTTACGGCAGTTCTGTCAAACTGATATAAAAAGTAAGATGGATGAAACCAGTATCCCTGAGTGAAGCAGAGCTGATTGTCTGCCTAACTCTGGACTTTTATGAGAATGAACTAAACTATTCTGTTGAGTTCATGTATTTTGGTGTCCCTTTGCTATAGCAGCTTAAGCTATACTCTAGTATAATACTTAGAGGGGGAAAAAAGGGAAACAAGCATTTCACAAGAGAGAAGTGGCGAGGCAAACCATGATATATTCACTGAACATAACCATGAACTAGGACCTCAGCATGGAAAATGACTGATAAAAATTTAAGTGCATAAGTCATATATTCCTCAAAGTATGTAAAATAGGCATACACAAAATGTCTAGAAGCAACTGTAGTTATAAAAAAAAACTATTGGTTGTGTTAGAGGATTAGACACATCAAACGTGGCTTCTTTATTCTGATAATTTAAATCAGTTCCATTAACAATATATGTACCTTTAGACTTACCTCTATAATTTCTATTTACTATCCTATAAGTTTAAGTCAGCAAAGAGAATCATGCTTAGACATTAACCCCGCCTATTCTGATTCTGAGAAAAGCGCTACACACTGTTCCTCCTGCCCATCTCTTTGCTTTCTTCTCACCAGTTCTTCCCAGCATCGTCTTACTCCCTGCTTTCTTACAGACCAGTAAGTGGAGCAGAGCGGTCAGGGATGGAAGAATTGAAGACAAGGAATGTCTTGTCCTTGTCCACCTCAATCCCTGCAGAATTCATCACAAAACTGAAGCAAAGCTATTGAAGCTTCCACAGACGTATCTGTGTGTTATCTACAAGGTGTAAATGAGGCATATGACTGTTCACCAATGTGAACAAGCTTAGCTGAAGTAACAGCATAGGAAGTCATTAATTAGATTGTTCAGCTGACCAAATCCATTCAGTGAATGGCTGTTATAAAAGCATTGTAATTATGCGCTTCTGAGTCCTGGCCCATAGACTGTTTTCCAGCTCATTACTCAGAAGAAGCAGTTTACACCTCATACCACATCATCTCTTATTTCTGTTTCATGAGAATACAGCCTTCTTTGTTAGGAATGTATGAATTTCCTTTCAAAGCTACCAACCAAAACGATTAAAAGAAATTCCAAGTGAAAGTGGGTACGCCTCATTGTTTTGTTTTGTTTTAAATCTATATTAGCAAATTTAAGGTTTTCAGAAGATTATTTATTTTATGATTGTTTGTAATGAAAAACAATTTTTCGACATACCCAGTGATTTTATCACTGATGTTTTAAAATACCGTTTCTTCTTGTAATGTCTTAAATTGAAGAGGGGAGGCATGTTCAAGTAATTGAAAGGTAGCAGTAAGCACCTGTCAGATGCTGGAAGCAATGATGAGCTATCTTGAGTTCTATAACTGAGGTTCAATACAAAACAAGATAGCACTTTAGTCATAACTTTAAGGCTTTATTAATTCCTCAGAGCACCCAGAGAGGAATGGTGTTGCACAGAGGCCTAACTTGGATCTATTTTGAGCAAAAGCACGAGTGTGGATTTCCTAGAAAAGGTGCTAAGCAAACGATGCCTCCAACACTGCATAACCTCCATGGGTAGTAATACTGAGAAACTGTAATCAAACACAATTGAATAATCGTGTAGTAGAGGTGATTATGACAGTGGATATGAATTTGAACTATATGACCACTAATTTCATGAATTTTATTGAACATAGAGATAAATGCAGGGAGGGCTCACTTTTTACAGTAATGTAAGATCATAAAAATGACTGTGCAAGCTGAAACAGTGCCATGTAATCTTAATAATCAATGGGGGGATATTACATTTGCTCAACGACCTTTAAAAATTTTTTGTCAAAACACTAAAAACTCTCTTACTGTGGTTTATAAATGTGTAGAGAATTGAAAATTATAGTAAAACTAGTATTTATTTATTATACCATAATTTAAACATTAGAAACATTGAGAATCCAAGTGTTTTCTTTATCTGTAAAAATCTTATGCAGAATAGTTTGAATAGTGCTTTTCTTCCCCTGGTCGTATACCTTATAACACAGAGCTAGTACCTCTTTTATGACTTGATGAATTGTCAGATTCCTTTCTAAGTTTGGATCCACTTCCAACATTTTGTCTTTGCCCTTTCTCATGTCATGAAATATCTCTGAGAGTTCCTTTAATGTAGAGTTTTATGCCAGTGTCACTTCCTCTGGGACACTGTCATCCTTTCAGTAACAACCACTTTCCTCATTTATGTCGATAAGTTCATCTGGCTGTATATCTAGAGTCTCAAATGGCAAACAGTGGCACTGTCAACATCCCATGGTCAGCTATTTCAAATTTCACTTTCAGAATTATCACTTTTCATTTCTTTGCTGGCAGTTCTCTCTTTGCATGATCTATTTTTGCAAAATGTTACGTGGTTTACCACAGTCAACAGAACTACACACTTTGCTGTCTGAACTGAATAACAGATGTGCCATGACCAATCGCCCACAGACTTTGAAAGAAGTGGTATGATTGGTCACAAGATCATGATGCACATTTGTTACTGACATAATGATGTGTGCCCCAAAGAGCTAGCAGAGAAGTTTGCACTTGATGCAATTATTAACTGAAATTCACATCACTCTATTGGGGGACTGGTGTTATTTAGCTAATCCGTGGTAATTGAAATTTGTGTATATCAGAACCATGCAAAGTGAGGACTGTTGTACACCAATACTGTTGTTTAGGCACTTTAAAACCTGCTATTATACATAAGGTGGGCGGGGGATAAAAGAAATAATTCAACGTCCTGAAAGGAAAGTATTAACCAAGTGAAATATAGGATAGTCGAGAAAATAGAGGGTAAAAATGATGAGTGGCTACAAACCCACAGTGCCCCCTGTGCTATGTCCTCTCAGGCAAGATGCCCAGGCTTTGTGTGCCTCTGCAAAGTGCGGCATAATAACTGTCAACTGAAAAAAAAATAAACAACGTGAGAGTTGCGAGTTAAGTTTAATTTGGGGCAAAATGAGGACTATAGCCCAGGAGACAGAATTTTGGAAAGCTCTGAGAAACTGATTTAAAGATGCGGGGGGGGGGGGAGGTCAGTGATTCTGGTGAAGGGGGAGTACATGCAATCAAGCACATATTGTTTGCACAAGGTTGCTGCCAGTCTCGTGAAGGTTACTGCTAGTCACGAGCAGGCATCACCATGAAGGGTTTTAGTGCTTCTCTAGATACGAGGAGATGCAAGAATTGGGCTCATAAAATCTTCTCCTGCAAATCTCTATCTGAAGACCTGTTCTGCCAGTTTTTCCCAGAGTACAGAGTGCCTCATTCCTGATCTCCACCCTGAACTCCTCTCAGGGGGTGTTGAAGGTCAGCAACTGCAGCAGCTCTTGACTTAATCCTTTAGAGGCAGATGGCAAGCGCCAATTTGTAGTTGGCATAACAATACCTACCTTATAGGGTTGTCATAATAACTGAATCAAAATTAAACAATTATAGGGTTATCATATGTAAAATGATAGGGTTATCATAGGGTTATAGGGTTATCATATGTAAAAGCCTGAGAACAATACCTAGCACACTGTAAGCACTACAGAAACACTAGCTATGAGAGCAGGAAATAAGAGCAGGAAACCCTAGCAGATGAAGGAAGAGGTGGTCTAGAGGAAATTATATCTCAACCAAAACAAAAAACCTGTCCTTAAAGTCAAAAGGAAATATTTAGCGTGTTTTTTTATTTCCTTTTGTCAAGAACTATAGTAAGGGTGATGCAATCTTCATGTTGTATTTGATATAAAGTATCACTCTTCTTAGAGAGAAGACTGATTTAAAATTGAAGCTAAAATATCTAATAATGAAGAATACAAATAGGCATCTATATTTTCTTAGAAATAAAATAGATTAAATGACTCCTGGCTTTATAAATCATTGAATTTGTAAAATAATTTGCAGTTATTTACATATTTCCAACAGTGCCCAAATGAGGTCATGGATGAAATCTTTCTTTAAAAATCATTCCCATCCAAGTAATCTACTTGAAATAGGCCATGTTGTTTCCTTTATTAGTGAGCTAAAGATTTCTGCAAGGACAAGTTACTTCAGCACTGGATTTTACCTGTATCTGTTTTATCTGTCTTGGCTATGGTTATAGTGAAACTTTCACTGATACTCACAAAGCAGCCACACTCCCTGTGGCAATTTACAGCCAAACACTACCTGTAAGTTTTGCATCAGAACCCACGTGAAAGCTCCTCCCTCTCAGCTGCAGGATCATCCCACACCTCAAGTTAAGTCCTGATCAACGACCTGAAGAGCAGCATGTCAAAACCTATCACTTGCGTGCTCCTCTGGGTGGCTGAGTCATGGCCTCACCGACAAGGCTTTCTTTACCAAGTCCAGGTCTTCCTTAGGGCTCTGGTTCCATAAACCAGCAGGGCAACAAGAGTAATATTATCAGTCACATGGGCGTCATTTATGATAGGGTCAGAAAAACCGGACTTTCTGAAAGTTGCTGTGTTTTTACACAATCATGTGGTAACACTCAGCTGAATGTCCAAGATGCACCAAGTGTTAGAGCTGGAAGGAGCCGTTGCCAACACTGTTATCATTTAACTGATAACAACTCTGATGGCCAGAAAGGTTGCAAAATTATCAGGTTGCCATACTAGGTCTAAGAGCATCTCTTCAGTCTCCCAGCCCAATGCTCTTTCCTGCTCATCTTATATCTTTGTCTCTCATGGTCATTTCCTTTTTTGTTTCATTATATACTTAGATACACATAACTGAAATTTAATTGAATAGATACTACCAAGAGATTGCATATCCATGTGTGACTTAGCATGTGCACCCACCCCAAAATGCTCATTTTTAATGTTTTCATAATACCCTTACAAGCAAAAAAAAATTCTTAGCTAAACATAAGAATGCATGGAAATGATCTGAGACCAATGAAACATCATATAAGAGAAGGGTCTTATAAAACATTGCCAACTGCTGAGTGAGCGTGCCCCACAAGCACAGTCAAGGTTGAGAGCTGTTAACATCCCTGCTTTTCTTGCCTCGAGCTGGTTATTATGTGTTGTCTGTGCCACCTGGGTGCATCATAAGTGTGTGGCGATTTTGCAATAAACCTGGTAACTAAAATGTAATCATGAAGCAGAACGACAGTGCAAAAGAATAAGAAATAAGGTCAGAAATAAAATACATTTTAAAATGAAATGTACCCTTACTCTTTCAAGTTGAGAAATTCAAATATATTATTGACATCTGACATTAGTGATTGAACATGAAAAAATGAAATAAAGAAAAAAGGTCATTTCCTAAAGAGTTCAACACGTACACATAACACACACACATACAGACAGACACGCATGTTCACTTGGAGAGCCACCCTGCTAGGCTGGCAGCGCCCTGCGAATGACAGCCTATGAGGGCAGCAGATGATAAGGTCCATCTGTACTTTGCTCTCTTCACCATTCTGTCCCCAGAGTATTTTGTTCTCAGGTTTTCTTTTTTTTTTTCTTTTCTTTTTAGCACCAGGCTCACCTTGCCTACCTGGACCTGGTCCCTGATGCACCCTGGATTCTCACATACATGGGGCCAATACCTTACTCAGAAGGACACTTCTGAGTCCCTGCATATTCATTTGTATTCCACACCATGCTAGGACTCAGGCAAACCATCAGCTGATGACTAGATTCCAAGAGAAAATGTAAAATTTGAATTATTTTAGAAAGAGCACCATTGTTCCTTTCAATTTGTCTATAAAGACACACCTATAACTTAAGGAAGTTCTCGCATGGCCCTGATTTTTTGGCCAGAATGATCAATCGAATATATAAAATATTTCTAATATGAAAATATCTCCACTTTATTATATGCCTGTAGTATTAGACATCTAAGATTCCTAGACTATACTGAAAACCTGAATGCAGGTAAGTATCTGACAAAGATATTGGAAGTAAAATTGGATTGGGGGATCAGGCATCTAAAAATATATCTATCTTGCAGTTGGTTTCCTCATCTGTAGAGATACGGCATCGGGTTGGAAATTTTTTTATTACTACACAATGGGTGCTTTATCTCCTTCATTGGCCATGGAAATGTTAGCCTAGCTCCTTTTTCTTATCCTCTTTAAAACACAAGTGAAGAATGTTGACTTGAATTATCCAGGTAACTGTCTAGATCTGAAATATAGAGTTAGCAAACACACCCTAAGATGTCTTCTCGCTCCGAGAGTGAATGGCTGAGTATAGAGCATGGATGAGGAGGTATAGAGACACAATCCCAAAAGTCAAAATAATGCTCACTATAAAAGGCCGGCTGAATTGTTTCATTAAAAAAATGCACTATAAGGAATTTCATCTTAAAACTAAATAATAATGGTACAATTATATTTTTCTCCCAAGGAGGGAAAGAAGGAGGAAAGGAAGGATAGAAGGAAGGGCTGAAAGAAAGGGGGAAGGAAGATAGGAAGAAAGCAGTGAAGGAAGGAAGTCAGGCAGAAGGAAGGAAGGAAATATGTAATTGTCATTAAACTCTTTTCCCTCAGAGGAAAGGTTAATGTAATCGTTGATAATAATGCCGAAGGGAAAGTTTCTCTTTCTACTATCAAAACATGCAGCATAGAATCTTTGTTTTTCTTCACTTATCAAAAGAGATGTAGTTAAAAAAATAAAAAAAATAAATTAAAAAAAAAAGAGAGATATAGTTTACTACCTTCAAAGTCCACGTCTCCAACTAATTTTGTCTTTCCTGTCATTGGGTCATGGACATAGTTGATACCCACATCAATTACAGCAGCACCTTCTTTAACCATATCAGATGTAATCAACTTTGGAATACCTGAAAGCAAAACAGAGTGGTAAAACACTGGAAAATACTTGAGCTTTGTCCTTGAGTATAACAAAATTTATACATTAGTTTATACATCTAATGTTTTTACTGTCATGGAAAGGTAGCACATGGGGGCATCTCTGGGTGAAATCCTGCCAGGATTTACCCTGTCACCTTAGAGATTGCTTACCAAAGCAATTTCTTACCAAAGCATTTCTCCAAATGGACACCCACTTGAGCAGCATTTTGTATTTCACGTACTATAAATAGCATGGGAAGATTATGGAGATGAAACAGGCTCCTGCTGAGGGTGAGTGGAGTGAAAACAACTTGGAAGATGGAGGTGGAGAGAAGGAAGAGAGGGAGGGAGGAAGGATAAAAAGAAAAAAAGTGAAAATGCTAATAATTCATATTCCTCAGGGTTGTGGTAAACTGTAAAGTGCTGAATACAAAGTATTATCTCATCCACTCCAAACATGAAAGGCTATCTTGAGCTTTATATTTATTTTTTTCTTGGTTTCTTTGATTCATTATGTCTGTATATGACTTGGAATGGTGTAATAAACAGTTAGCTCTACTCACTATTTCTCCATTCAAGTTTGAAAGATAGCTCTACAGAGATGTTATGTCATCATCTATATTTTATAACTCTTTTCAAATTTTATTTCAGGCACAACAGTACCAGCTAACAATGGCTAGTGTTCCAATTTTTTGGTTATAAATTAACAAACCATTCCCAAACTTCGTGTCTTAAAACAACAACTAATTATTATGTTCCACAGCTGTGTGAGTTGACTGAGCTCAGCTGGATGGATCTTCTTGTGGCTGCGGCTGAAGTCATCTAAAGCTGTGATGCAGCTGGTTGTCCGAGGTGGCGCACTCACAGGGCTACGGCTGATGCTCATGGTGGCTGAGCTCAGCGGGGGCTGTCCAATGGAGCACGTGGGTGTGGCCTCTCCATGCAGCTTGGGCTTCTCACAACCTGGCAGCTGGCTTCCAAGAGTGAGTGTTCCAAGTGATAGGAAATAGCAGGCGCCCGTCACTTAAGACTGGAACCTGGAACAGTGTCACTTCTGTCATATTCTATTGGGCAGGCAGTGACAGAATCCACTTAGATTTAAAAGGAGGGATGGAGATGCCATTTCTCAGTGGGAGGAGAATCAAAGAATTTGAGTGTCCATCTTTACTCCACCAGAATGCCTCTGGTGGACATTTTGTCTGGTGGGTGATGTACTCACTTTCACTTGCTACATCCCTTGCTGGAAAAGGGTTACCTGTTGTTGTGTTGGCAGACGCTTTCTTCTAGCATCTGAATATTCATTTAAGCATTCCAGATGGTTTGAATGTCACCTTGTGGCATATGATTTTTACTACTAGTAAGAATTGAAAGGCTATAAAGAAACAGTGCCAAAACAGTTGTAGCTAGCTGATAGGTTCCGCAGCCACATAATGATACAACCAAGATGGCATCAATGTTTGAGATATATTTTTTCTCTTGCTTTCCTATCCTATCCCATAGAACTTCTTCCTTTTTACCAGTTCTAGCATCGATATTGAGTATTGCTCTAAAGATAGTCATAAAATCCTGTTTCTTCTTGGCATTCAATAGAAAAAGAAACCATAATTGATTATGACTGCAGGAAATATTTTTAAAATCAAAATGTTGATGAAATAGTTATTAAAATCCAGCTACTATGCTTTTGAGAAAGATCCAGATCTCCCTCCTAATTAGAATTGTTCAGTACAATATCTCAGAAAATATCAACTGGGAATGGTCAAGTGCACAATTTTCAGAAAAGAGGGGAATGTGAGCTTGATTTTAATTCCCAGGAAAATTACAAAATGGAAAAAACCTGAATGCATTTTTTTCTGATGATGATGTTACATATGTCCATTGCAGAAAATCTGAAAAATATTTAAAAGTTTAAGAGTAAAACAAAAATCATTATAATCTTGCCATCCAAAGACAAGAAGTATATTTTTATTGTATTTCTTTCTAGGATTTCAAAATACTTCTACATTAGATATAAAAGCCTGTAATTTTTTTGCACCATGCTTCATTGTATATCTTACCACTTTGCATTAAAATTAAACTGTGAACTTTTTCCTATTTTATCAATTATTTGAAATTTTAAAACTACATGAAATAATTTATTATATGAATTACCATAAGTCATTCATTCCTGCACACTCTTTCCAATATTTTGCTATTATAAATAATGCAGTGATGATCATTTATGTTCAGAAAACTATGATGATTTCTGAACTGCAGCATCACATTTGACAGAATTTTTCACTGAACCCTTATTAACATGACGGAAAAATGTGGGCTGTATAAAAGCTCTCATTGGTACAGTCATGACTGTTTAAATAACATATTCTGAAATGGTTTATCAATGCATTCGTTAAAAAGGTCTATTGAGGTCTTCCATGAAAACTATTTTTCAGTGCCATTTTCAAATTTTGTATGAAGAACTTCGAAGAACACACTGGCATTATAATGTTTGCTTTATCTTTGTCTTCCTCCAGGTCCATTTTCCACCTTTCCCTGCTCTACTTTATGGCAGAGATGGGACTGATCCTTACAGAGGTCTTGTGTGCTTCCTGTCTTTTTTGGAACCCTGTCATAGCCTTGAGAACAAGTACAAGCTAACCAACTGACAGGTTCAAATCCTGTGAAGAGAGCTGAGTTGTTTCAGTGGAGGCCATTTTCATCAGTCAACTAGCCAACACCAGCTGAAGGCAGATGCTTGAACAAGCCAAGTCAAGGTCAGAAGAAATGAGCCAAGGTCACCATAACTGACCAGCCGAACCAGACTCATGAGAAATTTTTTTTAAAAGGTGGTTGTTTAAAGTGACTGAGTTTGGGTTTTTTTTTGTTTTTTGTGTTTTACACAGCTAAAGCTGCATAGCCCATATTAGCAAATGACACAAAGTTGGGTAGAATAGCTAATAGGTAGCCACTTTGGAATAAAGGACTATAAACAGCAATAAGAATTAGAAAGGGGTTACATGTACAATTCTGATCAGTTGCTTTACTTGATTAAAAACTCATTAAAAACTATTAGGCTATGTTAAGACAAATAGTGTCCAGATACAGGGATGTAATGTTTTCCACTATATTTTCAGCAGATTCTCTCTGGAAATGTTGGTTGTATTCTAGAGGCTGGTCTAGAGAAGAACGATTAGAATGGATCAGAAATCATGTCATATGGAGCCAGTGCTATCAAATTAACTGGTTCAACTGTTTACCGTCAGTCTTTGATAAGATGAAAAAGCTTGTGCCACAATGTAAAGCAACTGTATCACTAAACAAGCTGTTGAATTCAGCTAGCTTTATTTCTTCATAGCAAGACTTTTTCAATGAAGAAAGCAGTATGTTGACTTATATTCTGCCACATTTCCTTATCTTGTTGTGGACCTATGATTATAGTTCCCAGAGGGTAAGAAACAGTATGGATCAGTACTGGTCCACACACCGAATATCTCTGAAATAGAGGAATGGTTGAATAAACTCAGGCTGCCTATCTCAGGGGAAGAAAACCAAAAAAACTAAAAACAATCAAAACCCAATAATTGCGACAGTGTCTCCAATATGTTAAACTGAATAGGGAGTAGATTTACTTTGTATATTTTCAGAAGGAAGAATGAAGGGACAAAGGAAGGGAATAGATTTTAGCTCAATATAGAGAATTTTAAGAGTAATAAAATAAGCCACAAAGAGAAATACTGTCCTTATTCTTCATTAGAAATATTCACAATAGGGTAAAGAAGAGATTGAATTGGTAAGGTTAATGAGGCTTTCCAGTTCTATGATTTAAACATTCTCTTTTGTCTAGAAAAATTTTTTAAAAATTTTTTCTTTCTTCTTTAACATTCATTTCTGAACCCTTGTAGACTTCTGACCTTTTATTCTACTAAAGAAAAGAAAGAAATAATGCAAATTGTACTTAGTTGAAATGATAACAAATAGGCATGTATGATGTCTACTTCAGATCTGTTAAATACTCTAAGTTGTCCACTTATATTGTTGTCTTCTAGAGACAAATGCTTGGACGTGTAAAGTTGCTCATTAATTGTGTCTTTAAGGACACTGAAAAGAAATTTCTTAGACATGATGTATTTATTTCCCCAAATATACAATTGCAACATATTTAAATTATCGTTTGATAAAAGTGAAATATCATTAAAAACTATTTATATATTTGGAAAAGAAAAGACATTAGATACCAGTAGAATGTGAAGTCAGAAAAAAAATTTTTTGCTTTTTGTTAAAGTTGAAAATGAATAGTACCTTCAAGTGAACATTTCCTATGAGCTTTTTTTTTTTGATGTGATAATTCCATAGAAACCTATCCTTAATTCTTATATAATTTGAAGGCTCAAGCATTATATGTGAGAACTGAAACCATCCACACCCACATAGCTTACTGTATACATTAGTATGATTTTACTATTTCACTGTCTTCATCAACATGACTTTATTATTCCAGGAAACTCTTGCTCAGAAAGATAAAAGTTTCAAGTAATTTTATTGTCTCAAGAACATATTGAAAGACTCATTTTAATTAACATCAAACTGTTTGACTTTTCAACAGATAGTATCAAAATTTTCAAGACTCTTGGAAATCCTTGCTTTAATTAAATTCTCTCCTTGTTGTGTCTGCCAATCCTAAACTTTTATATTATGATCCTTACCTAATCCTAATCAAACTTTCACATTAAGAGACTTGCCTTAAAACAAACTTCAACATCTCTTAAATATCTCAACTTTGCTTTCACACCCCGAGATGTTACTAAGGTAAAGTGGCTCCCTGGGGGGGGGGATCCCTGATTTGTGGAATTTGATGATTTCTGTGGTATACGTACTCCTACCATGGCTGACTTCAAGCTACCGAGGTGACATCACTGAACACAGAATTGGGAAGAGATGTTCAGGATCCTTCACAGGCTGATAGAAGCTAGCTCCAGCACACCACTGCTCCTATGTGACTGTCAAGACAGTGTTCTCCCATGCTTCTGTAACCTAAACTCAGATTTGTCTTATCAATGGATTGTTTGGGTGATATTTGGGAGAAGCCAAGTATTCAACAATACTGGGGACCTGTGAAAATCTAGTCAAGAACTTCTCTTGGCCATGGTCCAGGACCTCAACTTGGAAACCATGGTTGCCTCTGTGGTCCCTTGAGCCTCTTGCTGGTAAAGGGAGCTGCTGGCCTCTGTGACTGGGATGATGAGGTAAGTTTTGCATTGAGTCCAAACTCTGATTTCTTTTCATTAAAGCTCCTCAAATGCTGAGTTTATTTTGTCTTCTTTAAATAAGAAATTCATTTTAGGAATCCTTTGATTATTTGTTCAGTTAAATAACTTTTGTCCTTGGTGGAAATCAGTGTTATTACAGCACAATTTGTCTCTGTCGCTGTCATCTTTTTCTGTATATCTACAAGGGAAGAGTTCACAGGGAGGGGATGGGAGTAAGCTGGATAAATCCATTCCTCAAAATGACCCTGAGGACTGAAAAATTGAGAAAGTGTCTCTTGAATTTTGGAAAATCCTGTGGAAAATCTTTGCCTCAGGTCACTTAGCAACATTTTATGAGAACTTGGCCTCAGTCTTCTCTTGTTTTGTTGGTGAAATCTCTCCAAATCTTTCCATCTGCAGGGAACTGTAAATTAGTCAAGTTTGCAGCTGGAAACTGGCCAGCTACTAGGCCAAGGTGGGGGCAGGGTGCTGAGGGACCAGGGAAAGAAGCGGCACTTTCAACCTCTGATGTAGACTCCTGCTTCTTACATGTATTTGCACAATATCCCAAATTCTTATACTTACCTTTGTAAATGGCATCATTTAACCAAGGATAATTTAGAATTATAATAGACATTTTGAGGAACTTCTGATGTGAACAAGTGTTCTTTTGAGAGGTGCCATAGAACATAATGGAATATTATTCCAAACATCTAATGGTCTGCATTACATATATATATATATATATATATATATATATATATATATATTTTTTTTTTTTTTTTTTGAGGTACACAGGCCTCTCACTGTTGTGGCCTTTCCCGTTGCGGAGCACAGGCTCCAGACGCACAGGCTCAGTGGCCATGGCTCACGGGCCCAGCCGCTCCGCGGCACGTGGGATCTTCCCGGACCGGGGCGCAAACCCGTGTCCCCTGCATAGGCAGGCGGACTCTCAACCACTGTGCAATCAGGGAAGCCGCATTTTTTATATTTTTGAGGAAGTATCCAAAGGCATTTAGATTCCAAAATTGTTCCCTTAAAAGATGTCTTGGCCAAGGCAAGCAAAAGGTGAAAAACTAAAAATAGTCTCTCTTTTAGATTCCTCCAAATCTCAGTGCAAATCTAATAGCTTTTATCCTATTATTTCTCTTCCCCCAGCCTATGTTTCTCCATTTCCTCTGGCTTGTTCCTTTTACCTCCTGGCTGGCTAGAAAAATCCCCGAAATGCAATTACTTCATAAAATTAACTACGCCCCCCCCCCCCACCAGAAACATGGAAAGTTGAATTGGTTTTAAGATCTAGTCCCATACTGAGCTGAAAGCTGTGTTAGATTTTTTTCAAAGCCTAGAAAGATAAAATTTGCAGAGGAATTAGGAAATTTCTAGCTTACAAATAAAATTATATACTAAAGCCCAAGGCAGGTTTATAGAGGTAGCTTGTGGTTTTTTCCCCCAAGCCAATTAATCCATCTATGAAGTTATTTCTAGCAGAAGAAAAAGGTCTTTATTAATGCAGATTTTCAAAAATAATTGGGATAACTATTTTAGAGTGAAATATTCTCATCAGAAAATTTAGTAAGAAGATTTATGATTCATCTAAGATTTCTCTGTTGTGGGTGAAATCTCTTTGATAAGTAAACTAACCAATAGATGGTCTATACAGAATCACATTACTTCAAAGGTTATGACTTTCTTGTTAAGCGGATGCAAATCTGTTATTTTGTGATTACTTATATGACAAATATGAAATAAATCACCAAAGCTGTCTTAGCAAAATATACTGAATAGACATAATATTTAAAAAACAGTATCAATACTTAAAGTACAAACAGGACATTATTCTAGACCTTGGGAGCTAAGTTTACTTTTATATGAAGGTATAACCAATACCCCCGAGCACATAGAGGCTATATCCTTATTCTTATCATTTAGAACACCAACTAGGTATTTTCATATGCTTCTTTGACAATCTCAGAACTCAGTTCACATGAATTTTTTTTAAAAGTAATCCTTTCCCTATGAATCCTCCTATCATAGTCATCTTTCTTTATGAAATGGCTCAGTCAAGGCATCCTGATAAAAGGAAGCACCATATTTACACAACAATTTAATTAGTAGAGTTCAAAGGGCTGTGAAAACATCTAATTAAACTTCACAACAATTCAGTGAAGCAAGAGAAGGTTTACCCATTATCCTCGTTCACAGAAGGGAGATTCTGAGGTGCTGAGAGGCTAAATGATTTCTTGGTTTCACAATGATGAGTCAGAGGTGAGGCTGGGAACAAAACCAGAACTCTTGCTCAGATATAAAAGTAACACCATGGAAATGCTTTTTCAGGTGGATCACTCCTTCAGCTGGAAGTTGTCCTACTACATAAATAACAAGAGTAATTGCAATGGAATTTGTATGAATATATATGTTTCTGTCTAGATTAGAAAAACTTTCTTCAACAGTATTTACTTTGGAGACAGTCATATGATGGCTAAATGGATCCTAGCTAAATAGAACCAACATTAGTAGTAAGAGTACTTCAGTGTCTTCCCCAAAGTGTTCTCCTGTTACTTCTAGGAATCCTGAAGAAATGTTTATAAACCAGTGAGTCAGTGGCAATGACCACAGAACATACTCTCTTTTTTCTCTTTTTCTCTGGCTTCCTTGATTCCTATCTGATACGTGTTTGACTATGATGCCTGTCATGAGAGTAATGTCTATACGTAGGACAACCTCCAGCTGCTTCCAAAGCTTGTAATCCTTGGGGTGCCAGACCAGTACTAAGTTCCTTACAGAGCTGAGGGCCAGCAGGGCCCTGCTCTGTGCCCTACTTGATCATTTAGGGGTATGGAATCCTTTGTTTTCAGAAATTCATAGGATCACTCTTGAGTAGTTCTTTCAGTTTCTTCCTTGAACCTTTTCTCTGCAAAGTCCAGTGGACCTTTGGGGCAAGATGCATGTTTCTCTTTTCTTCCTCCCATTAACAAAACTATGTTCCCTTCAAATAGACACTGGTGCACTGGGGGCATCGGTGGAGGTTGGAGGCCAGTGGCGGTGATAGGTAAGGGTCTACATTATCAATCACCATGTTATATACAGAGCATATATATACAGCATACAAATGGAATGGGATTCAAACATTTTTTCACCCTTTCTTTAAAGGAAAAACGTTTACCAAGCTCAGTATGTAAAATGATCAAAGCAAGGACAGATGTATTAGTTGAAAAGAGAAGGTAGGGTTGGGGGAGCTCTGCAGGCAGTCAACAGCTCCTTAGGTTCCCAAGAGTCCAGTTTGAAAACCAGTGAGTCTAATTCCTTTTGCTTAAAAATATAGCTCCTGAAGGCCAGAGAGTCTAAATAATGTATGCAAATAAGGCCGATATTTAGGAAATACAAACTATTTTTTCATAATTCTCTTATTTCCTTTGTACTTATTCTTGGACCTTCTCTTCTTCCACCTTGTTGCCTGCTGGTCTCAGCCTATTAATAACCAATGCTGTGGCTGGACCTGCCCTGGTGATTCTTATTATGATTGCAAGATGCTCTCAGCAATAACAATCAAGAAACTTAAAAAAAAATCCTTATTGATTACAGGACCTAGAAATTAAATGGCAAACCTGGGGCCACAGAGCAAGGTCACAGGTAGAGAGTGAGAGAGAGAGAGTGAGAGAGCACGGGACTGGGGTTCTGCTTTTTATTGGGGTTGAGGGGTGTCTAGGGTTTCAAAGGCTCACTCCTTACTGGTGAATTTAAAACGTAAGAATGGGAATTAACAGCACAGGAAGAGAGAAAACAAGCAGCCCAAATCATCAGTTATCAAAATCAACCAAGATCTCTAAAACAGAGAAGTCTGTTTAGACTTCTCTAAAGTCTAAAGAGGGGATGGGTAGCTGGGGTCTTTACTGGCTGACAATGTGTTTATTCAAGATAGCCATCTTTGAAGTGGATGCCTCTTTGAAGTGGATGGTTCCACAATTTAGGCACTTGCATTATAAAAAGAAAAGCCAACTGTCAGGGCTTGCACTATGCACCTCCTTTAAGTATTCAAGCATCAGCTAAGACAACCTGTGTTTATTGACTTAGAGAAGTGACACAGACAAGAAAGAGAAGCCCAGAAGAAAGAATTTGCTCCCTGGCTCCTGGATTTCAAAAGACTAGCACTTTAGAAGTGGTGGGGAGGAAGAAATTTTCCTTTACCCTTCTAAGTTCATCTGGCTGGTCTAAGAATTAAATTTACATGAGACAGATTAGCAGAAGTAAATCACACAAAAGTTTAATAACTTGTATACATGGGAGAGACCCAGGAAAACTGAGTAACTCACGAAAATGGCAAAACCCCTCACTTAAATACCATCTTCAGCTAAAGACAAAAGTGGATGCTGGGAGTTTGGGACTTCAAAGAAAAGAAAGGCAATTCACATGGAGATGGAAAAACAAATGTTTGGTAAACAAATGTTTGCTGGGCCATGCACAGATGATGGGACAGAGTGGACTCTAATCTCTAGGTCCTGCCAAGTTTCCCCCATCACACCTAGCCCATTACTTTTTGCTGGTGATAGCTCTATTCTGGGAACAGGCCCTTCAACTAAATTCTTTTAGGCAGTTAAATAGGAGGTAACAAGAAAAACTTCTTGAATCTTCTGTTTCTTAAAAATAATCAACCTAAATGAATCCTCATGCCAGAGAAACACATTTTGGGGTGGCAAATTTTGCTCCCCTGCAGAAGAGTAGAGAGACTTAAACTAGAAAATCGGAGTGCTAAATATGAAGAGTCAGGAAATTTGGAAGAAGTGATGAGAGCTTAGACTTAAGAGGTTCCCAGGGACAGGTTGCTAGTCAAATTGCCTAGAGCTGTGTCTTGGAGAACTGGCAAAAAATCCAGCATTGGTTTGGGATATCCAAAAACAAAGGGACATTTTCCTCATAGCCTGTGTAGAAGTTGAGGAGGTGTCACGGCCCCAAATAATTAAATGGGTGCAAGGAGGGCCTAGGAAGATGCTTTAGACACTTTTTTAGAGTTTCCTGTAGCAGAGTGATAAAGCCACTAGAAAGAAATTGACCAGCATCTGTGCAGATAGCTGGCAAGGACCAAATAAGGTGAAGGACATCTTATTGGATACCAATTTAGAAACATAATATTGAGAACTAAATACCCCCACCATGCCTTGGTACTTACATGGCAACCTCAGGAAAGAGGGAAGTGTTTAATAGATGCTTAAGTATACGGTGGTTTGGATAACTGGCCACCAAATTACAGAAATGTTTTTAGAATTAAATCAGGTCTACAAATATCAGAATCTCAAGCATAAATAACTGACTTTAACATGTTTAAGTACTTTGGAAGAACAATTTAACAGTGCTTTGCTTGCTAAAAGAAAAACAAATAATGAAGGCTCCGTATGTGCAAATTAGGCAAACTGTATTTCTTCATCTACCACACAACGTATTGCTCTAGAAATCTCGCTGTACAAATCTGGATATAGAGAATATTAAACTTAGCAGATTGTACGATACACCAAATTACTATTTTACTAACTTATATATTTAGAATTATCCATAACAGAAATACTAGCCATGGAAAATTTTAAGTGCTTGTCTAGTGTCCTCTGTTCCCTGGCCAATATCTAAGACTCAGATTCAGACTCAGGCTTTATAGTTTAGTGCCTGGGTTACCTTGAAGAATTACCTGCCTAAGCCTTAGCTTTCTTACCTACATATTTAGAATAATTATAATAGTTACTTCATAAGAATGGCTAGAGAGGTGAACGAAATAATGTATATAAAGTGCTTAGCACATTGCCTGCTGCATAGAAAATATCCAATACATACTGAGGATATACCAGTTATTCATATATTATCCTGGACAAAACATTTGGAAAAAGAGAAAGTTACTGTACATGCATATATTATGTTATAATCTACTATTTTTCAAACTGTGTGGGTTTGAAACAATGCAGTAGCAATCAGCATTTTTTTCAAAGGAATAGCACAGCATAACGTCCATGGCATAAATCAAAGAGCAAGACATATGGTAAAGGTAAGTATTCTTCTGTAAAAATTTGTCCTAATTAAACTCAAAAGCTTTTGCACAGCAAAGGAAACCATAAACAAAACGAAAAGACAGGGAGTTCCCTGGTGGTCTACTGGTTAGGATTCAGCGCTTCCACTGCCGTGGCCTGCGTTCAATCCCTGGTCGGAGAACTGAGATCCCACAAGCTATATGGCATGGCCAAAATAAAAAACAAACAAAACTAAAAGACAGCCCACAGAATGGGAGAAAATATTTGCAAATGATGCAACTGACAAGGGACTAATCTCCAAAGTTTACAAACAGCTCATGCAGCTTAATATCAAAGAAACAAACAACCCAATCAAAAAATGGGCAGAAGACCTAAACAGATATTTCTCCAAAGAAGACATAGAGGTGGCCAAGAGGCAAACATGAAAAGATGCTCAACAGCGCTAATTATTAGAGAAATGCAAATCAAACCTACAATGAGGTATCTCCTCCCACCAGTCAGAATGGCCATCATCAATCAGAAAGTCTACAAAAAATAAATGCTGGAGAGGGTGTGGAGAAAAGGGAATCCTCCTACTGTGTTGGTGGGAATATAAATTGTTACAGCCACTATGGAGATCCCTTAAAAAACTAAAAATAGAGCTATTATATGATCCAGCAATCCCACTCCTGGGCATATATCTGGAGAAAAACATGGTTCAAAAGGATACATGCACCCCAATGTTCACTGCAGTGCTGTTTACAATGGCCAAGACATGGAAGCAATCTAAATGTCTATCGACAGATGAATGGATAAAGAAAATGTGGTACATCTATACAATGGAATATTACTCAGCCATTAAAAAGAATGAAATAATTCCATTTGCAGCAACATGGATGGACCTGGAGATTATCATACTAAGTGAAGTAAGTCTGACAGAGAAAGACAAATATTGTATGATATCCTCATATGTGGAATCTAAAAAAAATTATAAAATGAACTTATTTACAAAACAGAAACAGACTCACAGACTTAGAAAACAAACTTATGGATACCAAAGAGGAAAGGTGGGGGGAAGGAATAAATTGGGAGTTTGGTATTGACATATACACTATCATTTTTAAAAGAGATAACTAGCAAGGACATACTGTATAGCACAGGGAACTCTGTTCAATATTCTGTAATAACCTAAATGGGAAAAGAACTTGAGAAAGAATAGATATAAGTATATGAATAACTGAATCACTCTGCGGTACAACTGAAACTAACACAATACTGTAAGTCAACTATAGTCCAATATAAAATAATTTTTTTTAATTTTGTCTTATTTTATAAACATATATGTAAGTATATATAGCATTATGAAATATGTTATATAATGCATTAAAGGCTAATTTTTATCCCCATTCCCCTATATTCAAACTCCTTACCATGTGACTATAAAAAATTAATAAACAGAAACATTAAATAAATAGAGTCAGGAGACCAGAAAGGGGAGTTCCCATGCCCTATGCTGATAGCAGAGTCCAACAGGAAGGGGAAAGACCTCCTCTTCTTTCCTGGCAAGAGCTCAGCCAATGAGAGACTGTCACAAATCAGTCAATATAAAGCCATTTATATTACTCAGTCTTCCCAACTTCCTTTTCCCCTCTATAAAAGAGTTCTCTCTGTTTTTTTTGCTGGGGATTTGCACATGGCTCACCATGGTTGCAGACCCTGAATTGCAATTCTTTGCTGACCTGGAATAAATACATTTTTGCTGGAGAAATAACTGTCAGTCTATTTGTTTTAGGTCAAGGTGACCTTGTAGTTCTTTATTTAAGAGGTGGAGTCTTTTTTCCAGTGCTTTGAATCTGAGCCTGGCCATGGAAATCAATCTAACCAATAGAATAGGGCAAAAACGACAAGAGTGCCAGGAAAAATAGAAGAAATAGTTGTTTTCTATGTTTCATCCTTAAATTAAAGGGAATAATTCTAGTATTTAAAAATTGATTATATTTTTTCTATTTATTTTCAATTGATAACTTTCATTAGATTAAGAAAATTTCCTTTATTCCTAGCTTTTAGGATTATTCCTGATTTTTTAGAAATTTGTTTCTTTGTTGTTGTTTTATTAAATCATGAATAGGTGTTGACTACTATAAATTGCTTTCTCTGAATCCATTGAGGTTATAAGAGTAATAGTTATACAGTTTTAAAAATTTGAATTCTTGTCTTCTTTTAGTACTGTTGTTTTTAATTTACTAATATTCAGAAATAAGACTAGGCTGAAGGCTTTTTATTCCCCTGTCACCTTTGTCCTGTTGTGATATCATTATAATAATCTTATAAATTAAATTGGGTAATGTTTCTTCTTCCTTTCTGTCACCCTTCCCCTACCTATCCCTCTCCTTGCCATTCCATAACTAAGTCTGTATAAAGCATAATTATTTATGTTTTAAAGAATTAATAGAAATTATCTCCAAATCATCTATTACTTATGTCTTTTAATATGAAGAACTCTGTTTACCATTTCAATTTATTTTATACTTAGTAGCTTAATCAGATTTTCTATGTCTTGGGCCAATTTTGGTCATTTTTCCCCCCTGGGTTTTAAAATGTTATCCAGGTTTTAAGGTTCAATCTAGGTTTTAAAATTTAATGGCATAAAATTATTTATATAATTTTAAAGTGTTCCACTGTCTCAGTTATATTTTCTGATTTTACTTTTTGTGCCATCTCTTTTTCCTTTTTTCCCCTAATTTTGATCCTAATGACTACATACACCCATGAAAATTGTGGTGTATTCTAATACCGATTATGAATTTATCCTATTGAAAATATGAACTCCATCAAATGATTCATACCATTAACTGAGATATTCCAAATTTTAAGTATCGAATTTAAAAATTAGATGTGTATACAGCTTTTGATAGCTCACATTTAATTTTTTCTATTTATTCTTTGAGTCATAAAGGTATATTTCAATAAATTAAGGTTTGTAATAAATGCAAATAAGTGCAATAAAACCTGCAGAGTCTTGGTATTCCATTCATTGAATACTTAGATTTGAAATTTCCAATTGATTTTGAATAAAATGCAAATAAAATTTAGATGATTCATTTATAAAATTTCAACTCCACTCTAGTACACTTAGTTTGACTAAAATATTATTTAAAGGTTCAAAATTTCTATAATATCAATGATGAGCAGAAAAGAAATATATACACATATATGTATGTGTATTCATATTTTTAAAAACTGCAAATTTTGACAATGACTGCTTCTGATTCAACTGATACAATATCTCATTTGGAAGAAAGTCTGAATTATGCGTGTACCACAATTAATCCCAACTCATTTCTGTCCATAGCATTTTTTTTCTTAGCAGCTTTATTGATATATGATTCACCCATTTAAAATCTACAATTCAGTGGCTTTCAGTATTCATCACCACAATCACAAAGTTGTGCATTTATCACCACAATCAATTTTTTACTATTTTCGTCATCCTCAAAAGAAACCTCTTATCCATTAGCACTCCCCATTTCTCTCTTCCCCTAGTCCAAATCACTAATCTATACTTCTATATTTATGGATTTGTCAAGTCTGGTCATTTTATATAAATGGAATCATACTATGGTGCTATATTTGTGTAATAGCTTTGTGTGGGATTATGTGTTCTTTTTCTTGGGGTATATACCTAGGAATGGAATTATTGAGTCATATGGTAACTCCATGTTTAACATCCTGAACTGCAAAATAATTTTCTGAAGAAGCTGAACTATTTTATACTTCCATCAGAAATGTATGAAGATTCCAATTTTTCCACCTCCTTGCAAACACTTGATATTATTTGCAGTTTTGATTACAGCCATCCTAGTGGGTGTGAAGTGGTATCGTATTTGGTTTTGGTTTGCACTTCCCTAATGATAATGATGGTGAGAATCTTTTCATGTGATTTTATTGACTATTTGCATAACTTCTTAGAGGAACCTCTGTTCAAATCATTTGTCCATGTTTTAATTAGGTTGTTTTTTCACTGCTGAACTGTATGAGTTTTTTGTATATTCTGGATAAAAATCCCTTATCAGATAATTGATTTGCAAATATTTTCTCACATTCTTTGGGTTGTCTTTTTACTATCTTGATGATATATCCTTTGAAGCAGAGCGTTTTTAAAATTTTTTATGACCTTCAATTTATCTATTTTTTTCTTTTGTTGATTGTGCTTTTGGTGTCATAGTTAAGAAGGTTTTGCCTAGCCCAAGGTTATGAAGATTTACTGCTATATTTTCTTCAAAGAGTTTTATAACTTTAGTTCTTATGTTTGGTCTATGATCCATCTTGAGTTAAATTTTGTGTATGGTATGAGGAAGCAGTCCAACTTCATTCTTTTGCATATGTGGATATCCAGTTGTTCCAGAGCTATTGATTTAAAGAGACTTAATATCATTGAGATGGCAATACTCCTCACATGTTCTACAGATTCAGTGAAATTCTTGTCAAAACCCCAGCAGACTTTCTTCAGAAATTGACAACTTAATCCTAAAAATCATATGGAAAATTATGAACATGGGATGAATGAATATGGGACATCTTTCTTTTTAATTATGTTGCCTTTAATTTTCTTCGAAAATGTTTTGTTGTTTCTCAGAGTAGGATATTTTCTATTCTTTTTGTTAAATTTATTCCTGAGTATTTTATTATTTTTGGAATTGTTTCTTAATTGTGTTTTCAGATTATTCATTGCTAATGTATAGAAATACAATTGATTTTTATATATTGATCTTGTATCCTGAAACATTGCTGAACTCATTTATTAGTTCTAATAATTTTTAGATTCTTTAGGATTTTGTATATACAAGATAATGTCATCTGCAAATAGAGATCATTTTACTTTTTCCTTTCCATTATGAATGCTTTTTATTATTTCTTCTTGCCCTGGCTAGAACTTCCAGTATAATATTGCATAAAAGTGGTAAGAATGGTCATCTTTGTCTTGTTCTTCATCTAAGGGAAAAACATTCACTCTTTCACCAATAAGTATGATTTTAGCGATGAACTTTTTAAAAATGCCTATTATCAAACCGAGAAAGTTTCTTCTATTCCTAGTTTGTTGAGTGTTTTTATCTTGAAAGAATGTTGCATTTTGTTGAATGCTTCTTCTACATCTATGGAGATGATCACATAGCTTTTGCCCTTTATTCTCTTGATGGTGTGTATTACATTAATTGATTTTGTATGTTAATGCAACCATATATTTCTAGTATAAATCCCACTTGGTCTTGGTATGTTATCCTTTTTACTTATAGCTGGATTAAGCTTGCTAGTATTTTATTGAGGATTTTTGGATCTATATTTATAAGGAATATTGGTCTGTACTTTTTCTTTGTCTGTTTCAATATCAGAATAATATTGGCCTTGTAGAATAAGTAGGGAAATGCCCCCATCTCTTCTATTTTTGGAAAGGTTTCTGAGGAAGTGGTATGAATTTGCCTCTAAATATTTGGCAGAATTTATTAGTGAAGTTGTTTGGGCTTGGGCTTTTCTTTGTGAGAGGAAGCTTTTAAATTACTGATTCAATCTCCTTACTTGTTAAATGTCTACTCAGATTTTCTATTTCTTCTTGTGTCAGTTGTGGTAGTCTGTGTCTTTCTAGGAATTTGCCCATTATAGTTTTTATAGTATTCCCTTACAATTTCTTTTTATTTTGGTAAGGTTGGTAGTCATATCCTCTCTTTCATTTCTGATTTTAGTAATTTGATGTTTCCCCTTTTTTTTTTCCTGGTCATTCTAGGTATCAATTTAGTTGATCTTTTCAAAAAAACAAATTTTGGTGTTGTTTATAATCTTTATTGTTTTGTACTCTCTATTACTTTCATTTATGCTGTAAACTTTATTATTTCCTTCCTTCTGCTTCCTTTGAGTACAGCCAGCTCTTCTGTTTCTAGTGTTCCAAGTTGGAAGGCTAAGATGTTGATTTGATACATGTTTTCTTTTTTAAATACAGACATTTGCAGCTATAAATTTCTCTCTAAGCACTGCCTTAACTGCATTCCATAAGTTTTGCTGTGTTATGTTTTCATTTCCATTCAGTTTAAAGTAATTGCTAATTTTCCTTGTGATTCCTTTTTTGACCCATTAGTTATTGAGTGTGCTGCTTAATTTCCACACATATGTGAATTTCCCAAATTCCTTTCCATTATTGCTTTCTAGTTTCATTCCATCGTGGCCGGAGAACATACTTTATGTAATCTCAATCCTTTAAAATGTATTGAGGCTTTCTCTAAATCCTAGCATATAGTTTATCCTGGAGAATTTTCCATGTGTTCTTGAGAAGAATGTGTATTCTGTTGTTGAGTGGAGTGTTCTAAAGATGTCTGTAAAGCCTAATTAGTTTGTAGTGTTGTTCAAGTGTTATATTTTCTTGTTGCTCTTCTGACTAGTTCTGCTATCCATTGTTGAAAGTGGGATATTGAAGTCTTCAACTATTGTTGTTGAATGGTCTATTTCTCATTACAATTCCATCTGGTTTTGCTTTATAGATTTTGGGGTTCTGTTTTTAGGTACATAAATGTTTATAATTGCTGTATCTTCTAGATAGGTTGACAGTTTTTTCATTATAAAATGTCCCTCTTTATCTCTAGTAACATTTTTGTTTCTTAGTTTTAAAGTCTATTTTGTCTATTAGTATAGCCACTCTTGTTTTTTTATCATTGCTTTTTGCATTCTTTTTACTTTTTAAACTATTTGTATTTTTGAATCTAAAGTGTGTCTCCTATAGACAACATATAGTTAAATCTTGCTTTTACACCAGTCTGACAATCCCTGCCTTTTGACTGGATTGCTTAATCAATTCATATGTAGTGTTATATTGGTAGGGCTGGACTTATGTTTGTCATTTTACATGATTTTTTGTATATATTTCATGTGTTTTGTCTTCCTCTGTTTCTCCTTTACTGCTTTACTTTTTAATTAAGAGAATATTTTCTAGTGTAACATTTTAATTTCTCTATTTTTTTTCACTTTATTCTTTATTTTCTTAGTGGTTGCCCTAAAGTTTACATACTAACTTATCAGAATTGACTCTAGATTTATCTTAATTTAGTGCCAATGAGATATAGAAATATTAATCCTAGTATCTCTATTCCTTCCTCCATTTTTTGGTTTTTTCTTTCTTTCTTTTTTTTTTTTTTTGTGGTACGTGGGCCTCTCACTGTTGTGGCCTCTCCTGTTGCAGAGCACAGGCTCTGGACGCGCAGGCTCAGCGGCCATGGCCCACGGGCCCAGCTGCTCCGCAGCATGTGGGATCTTCCCGGACCGGGGCACGAACCCGTGTCCCCTGCATTGGCAGGCAGACTCTCAACCACTGCGCCACCAAGGAAGCCCCTCCGTTTTTTAGTTTATTATTATTATACATATTGTATCTTATTACATCTTTATATGTTACAAACTCAACAATATATTGTCATAAATATTATTTTATATAACTTTATGTCTTTTAGAATATATGAGAGAATATATTAGAGCAAGAACTAAATGTCACTTCTGTTTCTATTCATCTGTTCCTGTGGATTAAACTTACCACCTGGAGTCATTTCATTACAGTTTTGTTCTCATCTGCCTCCTTTGTATGCTATTATCAAATATATTACATTTGTATATGTTATAAGCCCATCAATACAATTATATACATATTTTGTATGTATTTACTATTTAAATAAGAGAAAAAAAAGAAATATACAGTTGTATGTCTTTTATAATTACCTATGTAATTACCTTATTGGAGCTCTTTGGTTTTTTGGCATGTGTGCATTTGAATTATTGTCTGGGGTCATTTGCTTTCAACCTAAAGAGGCTTCTTCAGTATTTCCTGTAAGGCAGGTCAGCTGGCAATTCTCTTAGTTTTTATTTATCTAGAAATGTTTTTTGCCTTCATTTTTGAGAGATAGTTTTACTAAATGTAAGATCCTTGTTTGACAGTTCTTCTTTCAGCACTGTAAATATGTTATCTCACTGTCATCTGGCCTCCATTGTTTCTGATGATAAATGAACTGTTAATTTTATTGAGGTTCCCTTATATGTGGTGAGTCATTTTTCTCTTGCTGTAAGGTTTTCTCTTTGCTTTTCAACATTTTAGGTGTGATATGTTTGAGGGTGTATCTATTTGGGTTTATTCTAGTTGGAGCTTGGTGAACTCCTTGCATTTGTACATCAATGTTTTTCATCAAATTTGGGGAATTTTCAGCCATTTTTTCTTCAAACATTTTTTTCTGCTCATTTCTTTCTCTCCTCTCATCCTGGTAACTCCATCACACATATCTTGGTGTGCTTAATAGTTTTCCACATTTCTCTGAGGCCCATTCATTTTTCTTTATTCTTTTTATTATCTATTCTTCAGATGGCACAACTTTATTGATCTGTTTTCAAGTTCCCTAATTGTTTCTTCTAACAGCTCAAATCTACTATTGAACCTCTGTAGAAAATTTTTTCATTTAGTTATTTCACTTTTCAACTTCAGAATTTTCATTTAGTTCTTCTAAATAATTTATATCTCTTAACTGATATTCTTTTTTACTAAGACACTGTTATCATGGCTTCCTTTACTTCTCTAAGCATGATTTCCTTTACTTCTTTGAATATACTTACAATCGCTGCTTTGAAGTCTTTGTCTGCTAAATTTGACATCTGGGCCCTCTCAAAGGCATTTTCTTTTGCCTGCTTTTTTTCTCCCTCTATATATATTGCTGTCACACTTTACTGTTTCTTTGCATGTCTCAATATTTTGTTGAAAACGAGACATTTAAGTAACATATTATAGCAAATCTGGATATTGATCTACTCTACTTGAATTTCTGTTGTTGTTTTTATTCTTTATTTGTTTAGTGACTTGGCTATACTACTTCAGTGAAATCTATTTTACCTGTAGTGTGCATCCTTTGATATCTCTCCTCAAAGAGCACAGCCTTGGGCATAAACACAGTCACCATGGGATGACAGTGGTTTTTAACAAAGTTCTCTTTAACGATATCTTTCTCTGATCCCTCTGGTAAGCTAGTCTCTCTCTTTTAGCTACTCTTCCTCTATTGGTATCACACCCAGCTTTTAGACTCCACTAATTGTCTATTGATTGCTCTATTATTTCAACAATACCTTGGGGAATAGACTGTTCTACAGTCTGATTCAGTTAGAGTCAAGCTTCTTTACAGGGGTAGTTTTCGAGGCCAGTCTTTTGTTCCAACCACACGAGGTGTTTTCTTAGCTTTATCTTTCCTTGTTTCTCTCTGTTAAACATATAGCTGATCTGTGATTTAGCTTGTAGCTTTCATGGACTACCAGCCTCTTCTTAATTGTCTGCCACCAAAATCTTCATTGTATTTGACAGTGCCTTTAGGCTCGAACTTCCCTATACTCTCTCCAAATAAAATCATTTCCCTTAGGAAGAGTTATGGGGCTTTCCATTCGTGCAGCCTGCCTGTCCCCCTGGGTAAGAACTCTGAGCAACCTCTCCAGATCATTATTCTGCACTGATATTTATGTTCATATTATCATCACAAAACTATTTCATTTCAATGATGAACTTTTAAACCAAATTTACTATAATATTCACTATAATGTCAGATGTTTAATATTTTATAGAATAAAACTCTAAAAGCTTTACATTGATTCCATGAATTCAATAAAAAAATCAAACCATTATTAAAATTAATTGAGTTTCTCTGCATGTCTGATATTTTTAAGCACACTTTTATTTTACTCAGCAGGTACCATGCATGCTGTTCAAAGGGAGGTGTCTTTGTGTCAGGAAAGAAGAGGGAAAAAAAGATGGCTTATCTCTGTCTTTCAAATTTAATCACGAATTAAAATAACCACTCTTTTCACTGCAAAGATGTGTCACATTATACTAGATGAGATGATGGTTAAGTCTGGAATTACAATATGGAAGTCACCGCGTCCATTCTGGATTTTCAATACAATAATAACAATGCATACTACTACTACTAAAAATAATAAAATACATGATATATATAACATTGTATATATAATGTTTTTTATATATATATATATATATACACATACATATATGTGTGTGTGTGTGTGTGTGCGTGTGTGTATATTCTAGCACTAAACTAAACGGAATTCCAGATATGGAATAAGCTGGAACTATTCTGGGAAAACTGGAACATACAGACAATACTCTCCATGTACTGATTTGATTAAAAAGTGACATATTCACATCGTATCTCTCTCTGTTTATTTGGGTCCTCTTTAATGAGTTTCAGAGAAGAGCCAGAACTCTTGAAAATTTCAACTGATGAGGTTTTCTTGTCCCACACTTTTACTCACTCTCCATGGTCTTCCTCCCCACAAATCCAATACTATTATTGACTGGAAATTTTATTCCCAACTTACCAAACATATTAAATTGAATTATTAATATTTTATATAGTCAGCACTCAGATGATGTATAATTTTTTTGGCAGGGGGACTTACCTTTAGATCTTGTCTTCTACTTCTGTTTTAGGGACTCATTTTAAAGGAGATAAACTTTATGAGTCCTTATGTATCTGGAAATTTCTTTGTTTCATCATCACTTCTGAGTGATAGTTCAGCTAGGTACAAATTTCTAAATCAAAATGTTTTTTTCTCAAAATTTTGATGATATGACTCCATTGTCTTCTGGCACCAAAACCATTGATAAGTAATTAATCTTCACTGCAGATTCTTATTTGTGTGTAGACACTCTCTTTTTCCATTGTATATTTTAGGATTGTCAGTGTCCTGAAGTTTTCATCTTATGTACCTAAGTATAATTATTTTATTGTAATATTTCTCAGCACGTGGTAAATTTTTTCAAACTCAGGACTCATATCTCTCTTTAGCTTCATAAAATTATCAGTGATCTTTCCTTAAAATGTTTTGTTTACATTTATCTTTAATATCTCCTTCTGGAGAAATTTCTTAATTTATCATCCATATCTCAAGCCATATATTCTAGCACTTTATCTCTTTGTGTTTAATTCTGGAATGAGTTCATTTTATTATTCCAGTGGATTTACTTTTCCTCTGTGTTAATTGTATTCAGCCTGCTTTAAAGTTTTATTTTTTTAAATTTCAATAACAATTCTTCATCTACAATGTTTCTAATTAATTATTTTTCATAATTATCTGTTCTTGCTGCATAACCCCCTTTTTCTTGTTTTTAAAATTTCATTCTTCTCTCATGGTTGTAATCCCTTCTTCATCTTGCTAATGAAATCAAAATAACTTTTTATAAAGTCCTTTCTGTTTGTACTAGTATGCTTATTTTCCTTAGTCAGCTTTTCTGTTTACCAAGTTTGTTGTTTGTCTTTTGTTAAGTGATTGTATAGTCATTTTCCACAAGATATCTCCTCCTAGAGCATCCTGGTCTCTTACAGCAAGTTTGTGGTGGCCTCAACACAGGCTCTGCTGGTGGTCTGGCTCCAGAGCAGGCCTGGCACTCAGGGTTGCACTCTTCACAGATCCACTTCCAGATTTGTTCCTGCTAAGGCACAGATCCAGACTCCCATAACTGTACAAGCTGTGCTGCAGGAACCCCAAGCTATATGGCAGGAGGTACTGCTGTTCTAAGCTCAGCCAGGAGAGTAGAACGCAGGTGGCACCTTTCCCAGAACCCAGTTTTACTCAAGCTGTGCAGATGTGATCCTGAGCTATGTGCACAACTTGTGTGGGCATAAAGATGCCAGGACTTTTTTCCAAGCATTCACCTGAGTCTCAGCCCTCTCCTAACCGTGGGCTACTTCACAGCTTCAGACTGTTCTGAATTTTACTTGTTCCTCATTGCTTTTTTCTTTTAGTGGAATATCCTTATTCTACTCTACAGAGACCTACCTTATTTTCTAGAATAACTATGTTTATTAATTTAAAAAATGTTTTGCCATATTGTCAAATGATATACAAAACATTTTATTTCCCACTATTCACTTAGGAGAAGAGAAAGGCTGATTCAATTTCAATTGATTAACATTCCAGTTCAGGTGTATCCTGAATTTTGAAACTTGGTTTCTCCACTGAAAAGGTCAGAAACATCTAGTTTTATATTACATTCAATTCTTGGAAACACTATGGCTGGGTGTACCCAATGATGTGGAGGGATGGGCATGAAAGAAGTACCTGTGGGGAGGACAGATCTTCCAAATGTCGTGACATATCATTTTACAGTATTAAAAAATCCTATTCATTAATATCACCACTGCTCTCATGAGAAAAAACATTAAGTATTTGGAAACTGTCAAGCTCACAGTGGGGACACTGCTTTTGCAAAATTCTAAGTTTGCTTGAAATCAAACTATAGCCTAGCTCACACATCTAGTACAAGTCCACCACAACTCGCCTGGGTGCCTTTTGTACCTGCTACCAGTCTTTGCTTTCATATTTTCCTTCCCACTGACAAAAACAGACCAGTGGGCACTCTGATCCATTTCCTTCAAGCCCAATAGAAGGATCTGTCTTTAGCGCCAAGCAAGATTTTTCCACCCCATTCACCTTTCTGATCTGAGGGTCATGCCACTTTCCAGCACATTGGAAAGACTGTGGTGATGAATATAATGAATGATTTCATTTGTCACTTGAGACCCCACCCTCCACAAACAGAGAGTGTCACAACCTTAGCATATAATCATCCCATGACAACAGTTGGGACAAATAGTAACAAGAGGATTGTTCTGTCACACCTATCAACAAACTGAAATGGTGTTAGTTCTAAGTTTGGTCCTCCATAAAGCGTAACAATAATGTTATTAAACAATGTTCGGAGCCAAACCTTACAGAGTCCACTACCATAGATGGGGTCAGTATGCAAGCCAAAGTCAGGAAAGAATGGGCACCTTGAAAGAACGAAAAAAACTCTCTGTTCTCTTAGGGATTTAATGGGTGGGTCTGTTACCTTGCCTACCAGCTTTGTTTTGGGAGAATAACTAGTTGTTTATATCATTATCTGTGATGCAAGGACCACAAAATTAAGGGCAACACATTCATATTCATTTGGAAACATTAAAACTATCCAGAGCATGGAACTCTGAAGAGGCTTGAGATGAAAGGCGGGAAATCAAGGGAATACGTTTTTGACGTTAAAAAAAAAAAGCTTATTAAAAACAAACAAATGAAACTAAATAATAAAACTAAATACCAAAAAAAAAAATCCAATGCTTGTTATAAAAAAATGAAGAAAATCCACACAAAGGTATTTGAGAAAGCTTCTCCATTAGGAACTAGTAGTTACCCAGTAGGGTAATCAGGTTTGTCACTTGGTCTGCACAAGCATGCAGTCTGAGTCATTGGAAAGAACCTGGGCTTTGGAGGCAAACAGATCTCCACCTTGACAATTATAAACTGTGTGTTCTTACACTAATGGTAAGATTATATTCCACATTTATAAAAATAAACACAATGACACTTCCCGAAGCCCTAAATTTCTTGTAAAAATAAAATTAAGTAGATGAAAGCACAGAGCATGGTGCTTGGCATACAGTAGCATTTGATGAATGACAATTGCCTTTGGTTTCTTAGTTTTCTAACTGAAATCTCAAACACAATATGAATATTGTGTTGTATATAGCTTTAATGACATTAAGTTACCATAAGTGACCTTATTCCTAGGTAACTAAAATGTCTTTCTTTATATAAGTTACTTTCTTTATAAGTTGCTTCAAACTTTTTTTTTTAAAAAGTCAAGGTATAATTAAATATCTTTAAATAAATGTCATTGTTAACTTCCTTTTGGCAATTTTAGCAATTCAGTTTATTTTGTGAATATCCCTAGTTATTTGTTTAGGGTAAAAAACAAATATAGCTTAAAGGACCACATATAAATAAACCAAAATTGCCCCAGTTTTACCTGTTTTAGCCGCTATTGTTATGTGACTATGACCTCCAGCTGATTCCAGGAAAGCAATGTCATAATCAGTGAGGCATTATTTTTGTCTCTTTGGTCAGGGGAGGGGAGGGGAGCCCTTCCCTTACATAATTATTCTAGGATTAGTGGTGCACCAACCATTTTCCATGTAGAGTTTACAGGCCAGAATCCCTAATGAGGCACATTGGATGATGAGAGAACATTTGATGAATATATAAGAATAAACAATAGGTAAAAAAAGATTTTGATTTGAGTTCTAAATTAATTCCTTGGCCATGAAAACACACAAAAAATGTACAAGGAGTTAAAACTTCTCCAGTTGGAGCACGTATTTTGCTAGAAACAAATATGGGTCTATGACAAAAAGAAACGGAGATGAATTTTTGCCCCCTCAACAGATTATTGATTCCTAAAGAATGTCAGCCTCACTCTATGAGATTATGCTCTTTAGCACTGCCATGCATTATGAATGGGACACATATGGCAGGCTGTTTTGTAAAAGCAGAACTGGAATAAAGATGTAGCAATACTCTACTCAAATAAGGAAAATGCCAAGTTTTTTGCTATTTGAATATATGAATGGGAAATAGTCTTAATTGGCAGAGAGTTACAGAAGTGTAGATATAACTCTGGAAGCTTTGCAAATTTAAACTCATGCTTGTTTTTTGTCTTCCTTAAATATGCCCCTTGGGTTCTATTAAAAAGTGTTACTAATAAAATGTGGAGTGTGACCAACATAGCTGTAAATTCTTGAGAAACAGTTATGCATGCTTGATGCCTGCTCCTTCAATTATTATAACACTGGCACTTAAGAAAAAACAAATAAACAAGGAAAATAAAAGCACATCCCCACTTTCCAAAATTATGGCAACAATAGCCAAAAGCAGAATGAAGAATCAAGATCAGCTACTTCATTATATGACCATGGCAAATCAATTCACTATAAGCCTCAACTTTTTGCATCTATAATGTAAGGATAATAAACTTACTAACCTCATAAGGGTGTTGTGAGATTTAAATAAGATGATGTTTCAGAAATGCTCAACAACTATTAGCCCTTATTACCATAATAGATAAACATTATGAACACTAATATTTAAATAAAATGATGAAAATCCTATACTGAAACTCTCTATTCAAAGATTATTTTCAAATCTGCTTGATAACAACCACTATGTTTTAAAAAATAATGTTCCCTAAAACCGCGGTGGGGTGGGGATGGTGGTGTGCTGAATTGGGCGATTGGGATTGACATGTATACACTGATGTGTATAAAACTGATGACTGATAAGAACCTGTAGTACAAACAAACAAACAAACAAACAACTAATACTAAACTTCCTTTGGGTTATTTGTATGGAAATATGTTAATATAAATGTTTCAGACATTACATGAAATTTCTAAAAATCTTATATGTTCTGGTATCATGTTGTAAGACATAATTCTAATTATTACTTTAAAATGTATATCTCAGAAATAACTAAATTTCCTTGTCAACAGCATTATTATGAACTTTCATCAAATCTTTAACCATGGTCATTTTTAAGTCTTTTGTCATTTACAGACAGTTCTGGGTGTACTCTGATGCTTTTGCAAAAATGTTCCTATAAAAGGGTTTCATCTTCAAGGAATTCATGGAAAAGACTCTGACAAGTACAGCTTTCTGGTAACTGACTATACTGCTGAACTGAATGAAGAAGCATTTTCAGAACTCTAATGGAAAACTGATGAATTCATAAAAGTGCTAACAAAAGATCACGATGAAAAAAAGAATTAATTACATGGGACTGAATGAACTGATGAGGATGATTATAATTTTTGTGACTTTCTGTTTCAATAAAAAAAAAAATCCCACAAGGACTCAGAGGCAAAAAATATACAAATCAATTTTCACTGCAAAGTAAAGAAGCTGTTACAGGGGAGGACTGAATGTCAATATCATGACATAGTATAAGTGTGTTTCGTGTTTGGTAATTGCAATCATTGTTGCTTTTGTCGTGGTCATCCATTTACAATGCTTGGTGTCAGTTTATCTCTTGTAAAAATGAGATACAGTGTGTGTGTGTGAAAACAAAAAAATAAAATGGTAAAAAAAAATAATGTTCCATGATACTCAAATATAAGAAGGTAATAATTATTTAATTATTTAATACCTCTCTTTTCTTCTAAGAGTTATTGTTTCAGCTAATACATTTAGGTGTTTAATGCATTTTAATTTAGTTTCTCTATATGATGTGAAGAAGGGATCCAATTTTATTTACTTGTATGTGGATATTTGCTTGTCCAAGTAAAATTTTTCAAAAACACTGTTCTTTCCCTATTGAATTATCTTAGTACATTTCTTCAAAATCAATTGACTATAAATGTAAAGGCTCATTTCTAAACTCTCAATTCTATTCCACTGAGGGAAATACACACACACACACCCCTATCTTTATGCTTGTACCACATAAACTATTGTACTATGGATACCATAGTTCTGTAGTAAGTTTTGAAATCATGAGTTGTAAGTCCTCCAACTTTCTTTTTGTTCTAAGATAGTTTTGGCAATTCTGGGTTTGCTGCATTTCTGTATGAATTTTAAGATAAACTTGTCAAGGTCTACAAAAAAGGCAACTGCAATATTGATAAGAATTGCATTGAATCTGTATAACAGTTTGGACAGTGTTTCCATCTTAACAATGTTAAGTCTTCTGATTTATGACTATAGGATATTTTCCCATTTATGTTGGTCTTCTTTAATTTAATACAAGTTATATCGTTATTTTGTTAGATTTATTCATAAGCATTTTATTCTTTGTTGGTGTTACTGGAAATGAAATTGCTTTCTGATTTTATTTCAGATTTTCCATGCTAATACATAGAAATAAAATTGGTAATGTGTATTGATTTTTGTATTCTGCAAAAAAACCCCAATAATAATGTCCCATGATACTCAAATATAAGAAGGTATTAATTATTTAATCACATAGAAAAAAACTTAATGTCCCTATACATGCTTTTTTTCAGAAATGTCAAGGGCTAGCTAGTGCTGGAGATGAAGCAGATAAATTTGAAACTAAATATGTTTTTCTAAGGTTTAAAATAACACAGGGGCAAAAATTGACTGTGCCTCTATTCATCGCAAAGCTTGCTTCACTTAAAATCTGGATTTGTCTGTGACTGACTATAGTAGAATGAGGTATTAATGACATCTGGATAGCTCTAGGAGCTTGAGGCAAGAGGAAAGACCTTCAGCAGCAAGGAACATTCAAGACAGAATGGCAAAGGTAGAAAAAAGGAACCCAAATAAGAGCAGGTACAGGTTATCCTTCCCTACCTCTTTCCCTCATATTCTTGCCCCACTCCTTCCTCTTGGTGCTAATTGAAAACTAGATGACTTCTTTCTACTTCTTTCTACTAAATTAATTTAAAAGCCAAAATTACCCTCAATTTCAGCATCCCTAGGCCTTTCAGTTTTCCATCTGTTTTGATAAGCTTCATTGAGATATAATTTATATCCCATATAATTTAATTATCCATTTAATTCACATGTCTTTTCATTTCTTCTTTTCTCCCAAGAAGAGTCATTTAATTAGCACTCTTGGTACTTTGCAGGAGACAAGCCATTTCAGCTTAGTATACCACTCCCACGCTCTTCTACCTTAAAAGGTTAACAGTCCCAGAAGACAACATGGACCACAGGCAGAATCTTGCCACAGACTGGGAATGGATCATCTTAATATTTTTTATTTCATTTTATAATTGTGAAATCAGTACATCTTGAAGAATTTATTTGGAGAAATCAGAGAAAGATAAAGAATCAATATTTATCTATCACCTATTAGCCATTAGCCTGAGGTAACAACTCTTCTCAAGTTGTATTTTTTCATCTTTATTTTCTGTTGTCAATGTGTGTGTGTGTGTGGTTTTATTTAGATTTCTAGCATGTCTATAACCTAATATAATTATTTTTCAAAATATAATTGGTCGTAAGAATTCCTTCTTATAGCTACACCATCATTTATCAAATATTCCCATGTTGTTGGATGTTTAGGCTGTTTCCAACTTTTTGCTATGATAAATAAATCTGTGATGGATATCTTTGAATATTTCTCTGAAAGCCTCCTTGTATTGCTCTTTAGGATAAACTCCTGGATGTAGTATTTTGAGACCTAAGATAATGTCTGTTCACAAGCTTATATCTGAAACAAGTTTTAAAGTCTATTTATTTGTGTTTGAGGAAATGTACTCAGGCTTACGATCTCATCTAATGCCCACAGTAAACTAATGCCATTTTCTGAGTTCTTTTCAAGCCATACAGAGCTTCCACTAAAAAGTCAGAAAATGTATCATAAAGTAGAAGAGGGGGAAACTCCTTCAAGTAGTTTTTTATTCAAAAAAAAAGTAAATTTGGGGTGACATCTTAATGACCTAAAAGAACTTATGTTACTCTTAATGTACAAAGAGGAATTCTCGTTCACTGTGACATGGTGTATCACATTATTTTTATGACTATCCTAAGTATCCTGTGAAAGATGTATGTTATGTGTCCTTTGGGTTTTGTGTGTGTGTGTTTTACAGAGACAGGGAGTCTTCCTGCCTATCTTTAAAATAACTGTAAGTATGAATTATGAGACACATACAACAGAAACATGATGGAAATACAACTGTCCTTTTTTTGCAACGTAATATGTGATCCCTGATATTGATTTCTATCTTGATTGAAAGGGCACACACTAGGAAGATACTAAGAGTAGACTGGCTGCAATCTGCACACTTAGAGAAGACCTATGACTTATTTAAATTTGTTCCAACCACAGTCATAAAGCCCAGATCCATGCATAGTTACTCATTAATGCTCAAGTTTTGTAACAAAGGTACGTCATTCTAAAATAATCAATTATTAAGTAACCAAATCAGAAATAAATTAGGGAGGAAACGGAGGAAACGCACTTAGGTGAAAGATGGAGAGCCAGAGCCTGAAACATTTCTCTGAATATATACGTGGGTGAGAAGAAAGGACTTTCACAGAAACCTGCCTGAGGAGATCTATGGCAACACAGTGATTCCTTCCTTCTCGTTGCCCTCCTTCAGAACCAAAGCCACACCTAAAGCAGGTAGCTAGGTGCACAGTCAGATTCTCCATAGCCTATTTCAAACACCACCTCTGTATAGATTATTACACAAGCGTTGATGTGTGATATTTCATCCCTGAATTTTTTTTAAAAAATAGCTTCCTGAATTTTAATTAGATGTGCGGTGTTATTGCAAAGCCACAACTAGTAATGACTGACTCTAGCTCTAATGAAATAATTTCACTTTCTGCCAGTCATCACACATTTGGGAGAGACATTCATCAATACCACAAATCTGAATGTACCGCAGGAATGATGACTTCACCAAAGAAGGGCTCATACTGCTACCCACACGAGAAAGTAAAGCAATGGTATTTTCTCGTTCTTTCACTGAGGACAGTCATCACCTCTCAGCCGTTTCTCTGCCTTCTCCCTACCTTACCTTTGAATTCCGCACCTGTAAGCTCAGAGTCAATGGTGTTGATGCAATGCTATATTAAGCTTTCGGGAAGTGGAACAGCCCTAAATAAGGTGTTAAGGAGAATCTAAGTTTGAATGGATCCTGAAGAGATCATCTGCCCCGATGAAAGCTTTTTTCAAGTTTTAGGAAAAAACCTTAAACCAAGATAAGCACCTGACTTCTAAAGAAGGAAGTTTATTCATTTAACAGTGAGTTTTCTAGTTTCCAATGTAAGGTTCTTCACGAGGTACAAGAAATACAACGATAAATAAGACATGGTCCTCTGGCCACTGGAGGTCACAATGCAGTAGGAGTAACATCAATACTATCCCCTAATGTGGTCACCTTCAGTGCTGTCCCACTTGCAATCCGTACTGTTCTTTTTTTTTTTTTTTTTTTATAAACCGTACTGTTCTTTACTCATCACATATCTCATCTAGGTCCTCTGTATTGCCATTCTCCTTTTCCTCTGTCACTATCTTGTTACACTTCAAAATTTGCAATGTGATGCTTGAAAGAAGACTTTACTACTTTAAATAAAGGCACCCACTGTCACCCCATGTTAGCATCATGTATTTAAATTTTACATAACATTAAGGCATATTTTATGCCTTACATGTGTCTTGTTAAACAGCTTTGTTACAGCTATAAACAATGACTTGATACAGTCTCATATAAAGTAAGGGCTACTAAAAAATTAATAAACTAGAAAGAGGTAAGTCCATTGAAGGCATGGTAAAAAGAAAATGCCTTAAATCTCCTCTTCAGTGTAGTCCAGATAGCATTTATCGGAGTCACTTGTTGAAGTGAGTCATAATATTCAAGGGACATATTCAAAAGGGCACAGAAGCTGTAGAGTAGATTTTAAATCATCTGCTGATAACCAAGGAAAATATCATGGCTTTAGGTACCACTCTTTATTCAATAGGGATTAGATACCCTAGAACCTATTGGGTTTTAGTGCAGAGAGAATAATTTGCTAACAGAGGGGTAGAGGGCTTTTAATCCCTACTAGCATGTAGACTCTGAATGTCATACCCATATCTGCCTTGACCAGACCCTCCAGAGAGTTGAATAGACAGCATAGGGGTAATAATAAATAGAAAAAAATAGACTGGATGACCAGGAAAAAAATAGCCTAAATGGCCAGGAAAAACTAGAGAGCATATCCAAAGTCTGTAGAACTTTTGTTTCAGGTCCTAGTTTTTAAAAAGCAAGAATGAATTTAAGTCAATAGATGGTTCAAGCAAAAATTAAGCAGCCCAGCCTCAGAAATCAGATAATCAGACCATAAAGAACTGAAAAACTAATTTGTTCTCATTTTACAAAGCATTAAAATAATTATATAATAAGCATGAGAAATACATGGTTACTATAAGCAGGCTCTCTGGTGAAAAAAATTATATGAAGATACAATAGTCTGTGAGAATTGAGGCCGGAAAAAGCAAGTCAACTGGGAAACCTAGCCAAGCCATATAATGGAAATCAAATGCATTAAAGGATAAAGGATGATCATGACAAGTCCACTAGGCACATACCAGAAACACAAGCTCAAACAGAAAATACAAGCTGTGAGAAACATTTATTAATGATGCTTAAGTTTATATGTGGAAAAATTCAACATTTATGAAGTTAAGACAATCATTCTATTTTTAGAGCATAATTTTGCCTCTACTATATGGTGTATTTTGTTTTCCCAAAGATGTTTTCTCATGTTACTCAAAAAGTACTTTCAAAGATGATAAAGAGTGGAGTTACAAGGGAACAACAAGTATGAAACAGCAAAGCTTCAGGAAAAAAACCCACAATATTTTTCCTACACAATTATTCAAAGTGAATGCTGCAGCAAGAATAGGCCATCCTTCATTAGCACTGGTTATGCAGAGGCAAAAAGGAAACATATGGAACTTACACCAACCAATAAGCCTCAGACATGACAGGACTGCTCAATCCACACAGCTTCATTCTTAAAAAAGCTATTTAACAACACTCATGTGAGGCATAAAATATACCTTAATATTATGTAAAATTTAAATACATCATGCTTACATGGGACAATATTGGGTATCTTTATTTAAAGTAGAAAAGTCCTCTCAAGCACCACATTGTGAATTTTGAAGTGTAACAAAATAATAAAAGAGGAGGCGAATGGCATTGATTGTATAAACAATTGTTTTGTATAAACAAACTCACTCTCATGGTTCTATCCATGCCTCAGTGTCCGGTACCATTGATGCTAATGACTTCCAAACCTATCACTCCAGATTAGAGCTTTCTCCCTCACCCCAAATCCATATATCTCAATCCTCTACTGGACTTCTCCACCTGAATATACCATGAGTGTTTCAAATTTAACAAGTTCAAATGGGATTCATCATCATCTCCCACCCTCTCATCTTCTTCCCCCACCCCCCAAACCTTGCTTCCTTTCTGTATGCTCTTCCTTGTTACTGGTAACACCATCTGCCCAGGATCCAAAGCCAGAAAGTCTTTCTAGTCTACTTTCTGTTTCTCTGTTTGATTTTCAACTATTCCTGTATTAGTTTTAGAACCACATCAATGCTACTTCCAGTCTCATCCTTGCCCAGGGGCTACCAGAGTAACCGTTCTAAAATTTAAATATTATCATGTTATTCCAACGTTTACAACTATTTAAAGGTTACCCATAACCTACAGGATAAAATCCAAATCTTTTCATTTATTTTGCTGTCTGGTCCTTCTCAGATGCTCAAATTCATTTTTCACCACTCGCAGACAGGCATCTATCATTTTGAAATAGTTAAAAAAATTTTGATATATGCATAGTGTTTTATAGCTTTAATCTACCAAAAGTCCTCTTCCCTTTCATTTTTCCCAGGGAGTTTCTGTTCATTCTGTGGGATGGGACCCACTCAATCATTTCATCTTCAGAGTCAGTGAAACACAGCTGTTACTCCTCCTCAGTGGCTCTTTCTCTCTGTCTCTGTCTGTCTCTGTCTTTCTGTCTCTGTCTCTCTTGGACTCTGCCTCTGTCTCTTCTCTTTGTATTGTCTCTGTTTCTCTCTTCCTAGATGATAGATAGCCAGACATATATATATCTACACACACAAACCTCTAATACTATGTCAGTGAACTGTATTACCCTAATTTGTTTGTACTTCTTTCTCCTCTGCTAGGCTCTAAATTTCCCAAGAGCTGAAGCTATAATTTATGTATCTTTGTTTTCCAGAACCTGATGTAGGCCCTAATATACGTAGTGGCAAAATTAGTATCTGTTCAAAAAATGAATGAACCCAAGGAAATGTGTACAGACTTCTACACTACAGCACTGTTTATAATAGCAATAAATTGGAAATAACATTCATATCCATCAACAGAAAATGGATACTTAGTCAACTGTGTATTATACAACTAGTGCTACATGTATTTACATGAGCAAATCTCCAAAACGTAATGCTAATCAGAACAAGTTGCAGAAATGTACAGCACGTAGAATTGAAAACATACATAATATTCAGATCTAACAAATCTGGTTGATGGTTGTACAGGTGTTAACATTGTTTTCTTGCTATTTTTAGGCATATTTTAAATATTTCACAATATAAATTTCTTAAAGACTTGGCCATAAAAACATAACAGAGTAATAATAACAATGGCCAGAGACATTTCTTGAAAGGGCCTTTCCCCTTTGTGATATACATATATGTAACCAAGTAAAATTAAGTATAAACAACATATCATTTAACAATATAAAACACGGTTCAAAGGAAATCTGTATTTCTTCATAATAAAGAAAGGTCTTTGATTTAATTGCTCTTTACCTAAGAAGTTCTTTCAGATACTGCTATGGACACTTATTCATGAAAATTAGGAAGTATATATATGTGTAAGAAAAGAATCTCCAAAGAAAAAAAATCAGTCTCTGCTTATCATGTACTGATACTATCAAATGAAAACACTTGGAGATGAAAGATTGCATAAGTCCATGCAATTACAACAAGCTGAAATATATATATATATATATATGGGTCTCAAGTAAATGAAGAAAAAGAAATTAAACCTTGGGATGCTTCCAGATGCTCATTCTGGGGGGACTGTTTTTGATTAGGATAACATGGGTCAAGGAAAAGTATAAGAGTAAAAGTTTATATACACCTTTCACAGCATGTATATCAAGGTACCAGCAACTTAAATAAGCCCTTTAGTGCCAGATGATAAATATTTGTATATTTTCATTTAAAGCATACTGTAGTATTAGTCATAGAGTCATAACATGACAAACTGAAGGGAAGAGAAACTACATTCATTTAGTACCAATCATGTGCTAGGCACTTAATTCTTATAGCAGACTATACCACTAGTATTATTACCTCCATTTTATAATAGTTGAAAATGAAGTCCAGAGAGTTAAATCTGATTTTTAAGGTTAAAACTGAAATTGAACCCAGATCCTCCTTACTTTAAAGGCAAGCTTCTTCTACTACAATACCCTGCCTCATATTTACCCCACAGAATACCATCTTCTTGTATGTGTATCCTTAAAGCCTCATAGTATACCTATTTGTAATAATAACAGGCCTAGCGAATGGGTTACAAATGATACTCATATATCAATTTTGTATATGTTAAAGCTGTTTAATTATACACATGTAAGGCATGAAATATTATATACACATATATGAATACTATATACAGCTTTTGTTATTCACAAAGGTTTAAATGTTAATTTTGGTTTTGAGAATACAAGTAACCATTCATAAGCAAAGAAAAAACTTAACACCAATAAAATAAATATTAAAGGTTCCTTTTGCAAATAATCTTAGGTATTTACAAAGATGATTACAGTTGTTTACTGCAATATTCATAATAGTAAAAAACTGGGAACAATCTAAAAGTCCAACAATCAAGAGCTGAATAAATAAATTACAGTATGCTCATCATATAGAATACTATGGAGTCATTAGAAATCATGTTTTGGGGACTTCCCTGGTGATGCAGTGGTTAAGAATCTGCCTGCCAATGCAGGGGACATGGGTTTGAGCCCTCATCCGGGAAGATCCCACATGCCGCGGAGCAGCTAAGCCCGTGTGCCACAACTACTGAGCCTGTGCTCTAGAGCCTGTGAGCCACAACTACTGAGCCCGTGAGCCTAGAGCCCATGCTCCGCAACAAAACAAGCCACCACAATGAGAAGCCTGCACAGCACAATGAAGAGTAGCCTCTGCCCGCCGCAACTAGAGAAAACCCGTTCGCAGCAACGAAGACCCAACGCAGCCAAAAAGAAAGAAAGAAATCATGTTTTAGAATAATGCATTTTATGAGAAAACACAGTGTGGAGCCCTAAAATACAAACTGTACACACCAGGTGAAAGAACTCTTGTAAATATTTAGATTTCCATACGAATACAAAATAGCGGAAGGCCAAACAGCAAATTGTTAGCTGTGGCTGGCTTTGGCTGGGATTATGGGTCTTTCCCCTCTTATTGTCCATGCTTCCTAGGTTTTTACCTTAGGGATATGTTACTGACATCAAGGGAAAAAATCAATAAGCAAGCGCCCTCTTATACATTGATGAAGCTTACTTATTGTAGACCAGGGAGGCTTTGCCTATGTGGTATCTCATTTGGGGATGGATTGTGGGGACTGGAGTGGGGACGGGGAGGAGGCAGAAGGAGAGAGAGAGAGACTGGGAGTGTGGGTAAAGGCCTGAGATAACAAACCCCTTAGCCGAAGTGCCTCCACCTCCCCCAGCTCCTTGCAAAGTCAGACTCTTCCAAAAGAGAGAGAGGCAACAAGGGACTCATCCAGGGACAACAGAGTACACAGCTATGAGCAAAGGCTCATGGTATCATGAGAAGCCACAAATCTTAAGTGAAAATAAAGCTTTTATGAAGTTGGTCTCATGCATAAGTCACATCTTAGATTAATTTATTTACATTTATGATGACTAGTAAACATTGATACTATGTTAGTATCAAAAGTAACCAAAAAGTACATTGATTTAGTTATATAAAAGTTGTAGCTTAGGGCTTCCCTGGTGGCACAGTGGTTGAGAGTCCGCCTGCCGATGCAGGGGACACGGGTTCGTGCCCCGGTCCGGGAAGATCCCACATGCCGCGGAGCGGCCGGGCCCGTGAGCCATGGCCGCTGAGCCTGCGCGTCCGGAGCCTGTGCTCCACAATGGGAGAGGCCACGACAGTGAGAGCCCCGCGTACCGCAAAAAAAAAAGTTGTAGCTCAATAATCAACTGATTTATTATTTCTAAATTATTGTTCATATATATATATGTAATGGCCTGAGAAGGACTAGCATATAAAAATTAGCATATAACATTTATTGAGTATTTGTAATTTGCGAGTCACTGTGCTATGTTCTTTACACAGACTGGCTGGCTTAACAACACTATTGCTAGAGGTTATCATATTTTTCACACTGAAGAGATTGAGGCTCAGAGAGATGGGATAACTTGACAAGGTTATACGATTAGCAAGTGGCAAAACTGGGAGTTAAATTCTGGAATTCTTACTCTAGCAAGGCCTGTGCTTTCACACTACTCTATACCATTGAAAATAATTGACAAAAGTAAGATAAATGACAAATTTGGGAAGGCAGGAAGGAATTCTAAATGGAGAAGCAGAGGCTAAAGGTGAGAAGACGGAGAATGAGAAATAGGATATGGGAGGAACAATAGCTTTAGTGAGACCATGAAATGTGCTGGCATCCACTCAGGAAGCACCCAGGGCTGTAAGTGAGCAAGTTCCACTCCCGAGTTGCGTGAGCTGCCTATGGTGGAGTTGAGTATTTCCACGCCCCGCCCCTTGGAACTTCTCAGTGTCCTGGCATCCTGAAAATTACTAACCTGGCTCCAAGAGGAGGAAATTGATCAGAGGGAAAACTCCGAGTAGGATGATGTGTAATGGGAGTGCGTCTAAAACTTGATAATGTGATGGGAGAAGCAGTGAAAAGAAGTCGGTTGGTCACCTTGCATTTTATGACAAGTAAGTATGAATATCCCACATTACTGAATTACCCATTTATCCTGTTTTATATTACAATGTCTATCATTAAAAGTGTTGCAATAGAGACGCTTCAGTTATGATTGTGAAGGTTCATTCATCATGCTGGTAGGGAGAGCTTAGTGGACAAAACATCACCTATCACTATGACATTCTGCATTCAGAAGTTAATATGCTAGTGGCATTGACTCAGCAGCTTATCTTCTGAATGAAGCCAATTCCACAGAGTTTACTCAGATGGGTGGAGGGTCCTTTGGACAATGTCGGGGAAAAAAGTGCCTATCCTGCCTGGATAATCAAGATTCCTAGAAGTTTTACAAACTGAAGATTTCCCCCAGTTTCCTGGAAGCATGAGATATAGGCCAACCAAAGGTCTTCCACCACACGCTCAGAATTAGTGCCTTATTCTGGCTAGTTTCCCCTGCTTTACCACTAGCCTTACACAAAGCCAATTTAGCCTTCCCCTATTTTATTTTTTTAATTTTTATTTTAAATTGGAGTATAGTTGATTTCCAATGTCGTGTTAGTTCCAGGTGTACAGCAAAGTGATTCAGTTTTATATATATATTTTTTTTTTTTCAGATTCTTTTCCCATATAGGTTATTGCAGTGTATTGAGTAGAGTTCTCTGTGCTATACAGTAGGTCCTTGTTGATTACCTATTTTATATATAGTAGTGTATATATGTTAATTCCAACCTCCTAATTTATCCCTCCCCCCACCTTTCCCCTTTCTTACTATATTTTAGATGTCTGTAATAGTCTCTTTACTTTCTTCATCCTGCTCATAATTTCTTAATCTTCCAAATCAAATCAGTCCATTCATCCACTTAATGATAAGAACTATTCTTTTATAAATAAATCTTTCACTTTTATGGCTTTATCAATTTACTTTACAATGACAAAGTAGGTATGCTTAGTAGTCATAAAAATAATGCTGTCACTAAGTGAATCAACCAATATCTCAGACGAATGATTCCGTCTTTATAAAATTATTCTTAAAGATTTATCATCTAAGTTTATATCAATTTGAAGAAATCCTTGCTCCAGTCGTAATCTCAAAATGAACACAGCGCACATTTATTGAGCACCCACTGGGTGTCAGATATTGTTCTAAGCACTTGGCTTAGAAAAAAAGCTAAAACAAAACAAACAGTCCTGTTCCTGCTATAATCTAGTGAAGGTGACCAACAACCATAAACAGGTGTTAAGTGCTATAACCGTGATCCAGGAAAATGTCCTAGAAACAGATTCATGCTCTCTGTGAACTCAGAAGTAGCTATAAGTAGAGACTTGAAGCTCCTTATTTCTAAATACAGTTTGATAATTTGATTTTCAGATTCAAGCTTCTAAATAAGCCCAATTTTTGATTTTTGAAAGTAGATGCTTGGAAAGTAAGTGATACATAGTTAAATCTATAAGCATAGGACTATGGGAATTTGAGAAACTGAAGGGGTGAGATTAATATTAATATAAGTTAATTTTATTAATGCCCCAGGATCTTCACACAATGATTTCCTCTTTTACATCTTTCTTCTTCAAGCCCATTCTGAGATTTCGTCATTACATTCTGTACTGTCATCTATCAGACATCATTAATCTTTCTGATACATCACGCACTGCTCCTCCTCTACTCTTCCTGACTTCTAGATGGGACTGCTTCCATATATGCTGACATCCTAGTTATGACAATGATCCAGCCCTCCCTGTTCCAGCTACCTCTGCCATTAGATCGCTATCTCCTCCTTTTTTTTTTTTTTTTTTGCGTTACGCGGGCCTGTCACAGCTGTGGCCTCTCCCGTGGCGAAGCACAGGCTCCAGACGCGCAGGCTCAGCGGCCATGGCTCACGGGCCCAGCCGTTCCGCGACACACGGGATCCTCCCGGACCGGGGAACGAACCCGCGTCCCCTCCATTGGCAGGCAGACTCCCACCCACTGCGCCGCCAGGGAAGCCCCCTCTTTCTCCTTCTTTAATACCCACTGCTAATTGTATTTGTTATTTCCCACACATAATGCACGATGTGATCATTTTAGTAATATGTCATTCCTATTGTCTGGTTATATAGAATTCCTTTTTTACATTAACTCCTGCTTTCTATATAATTTCACTGTAATTTACCTTTACGTATTTTACGCTTAAATTCTCCAGGTGATTATTAAGGAAGTGGAAATGTAGCAATCTTTAGTTATTTCTTATGAATTCTCAATTTTCTACCCTGAAATTTCCCATTATCCAAATACATATTCCTTCAGCATGACAGCAGGGCTCTGTGCAGGGCTGTCTTCCAGCATTCAGAATACCTTTGTATCTAGTTAGAGGCTTTAGAGCTAGAATACAAGATGGGAGGAAGACCTGTTTGCACTACTTTTGTTCAAAATGTCTTCCAGGTCAGGATTAGGATGGTGTGCAGCCAACTGGCTGTCTGAAGTAGCTACACACCTGACTGGCGCACTCTGGTGGTAAGAGGATACTCTGAGCAGGATGGCTGCTGTACAGAGCCTCCATGCTGTCTCTACCCCTAGGGGCCTGAGTACCTCCTGACTCATTTTCTGTTCATTTTATATAGCCTTGGTCCTTCCTTTCCCTTCTCTTCCTTTATTGTCCTTTTTCTTTTCCCTGTCTTATTTTTAACACCTTGTATCCAGTGCTGATATAGGCCTTTACAAAGGAGCACACAATGAGTCTATAGGAGGAACTCAAGGATGATGATAGTATTCGCATGCATACTTGGGACCTGAGGTTTGATTTAGTCACAAAAAAATGTCATTGGTTCTTGAAAGAGGATTTTAATCACCCATTTGTCATTTGTCAAAGAAAATAACATGAGCATGAATGTACACTGAGGGATTTTTCCCCACTAAAAGAAAATATTCATTCAATGTTATAATTGATAAATGGGAACTAAGGTCAATTGTGAAATAGTCCTTACAAGTTGGTAACATTGAAGTCAAGTAGCACCTTTTAAAGACAGTGTAAATTTCATTCTGTCTAAAGTTAGAGATGAACAAGGACGACCACTCAAATTCCTCTCTACTCATCAAATACTGAGACGGGTGTGTGAATCCAAGTGTTTCTAAAAAGAAGTCAACAGAGGGCAGACAGCAGAAGCAGGAAGAACTACAATCCTGCAGCCTGTGGAACAAAAACCACATTCACAGAAACATAGACAAGATGAAAAGGCAGAGGGCTATGTATCAGATGAAAGAACAAGACAGAACCTCAGAAAAACAACTAAATGAAAAGGACATAGGCAATCTTCCAGAAAAAGAATTCAGAATAATGATAGTGAAGATGAACCAGCACTTCGGAAAATGAATGGAAGCAAAGATCGAGAAGATGCAAGAAATGTTTAACAAAGATCTAGAAGAATTAAAGAACAAACAGAGATGAACAATACAATAACTGAAATGCAAACTACACGAGAAGGAATCAATAGCAGAATAACTGAGGCAGAAGAACAGATAAGTGACCTGGAAGACAGAATGGTGGAATTCACTGCTGTGGAACAGAATAAAGAAAAAAGAATGAAAAGAAATGAAGACAGCCTAAGAGACCTCTGGGACAACATTAAACACAACCACATTCGCATTATAGGGGTTCCAGAAGGAGAAGACAGAGAGAAAGGACCCGAGAAAATATCTGAAGAGATAATAGTCAAAAACTTCCCTAACATGGGAAAGTAAAGAGCCACCCAAGTCCAGGAAGCACAGAGAGTCCCATACAGGATAAACCCAAGGAGAAACATGCTGAGACACATAGTAATCAAATTAGCAAAAATTAAAGACAAAGAAAACTTATTGAAAGCAGCAAGGGAAAAACTACAAATAACTTACAAGGGAACTCCCATAAGGTTAACAGCTGATTTCTCAGTAGAAACTCTACAAGCCAGAAGGGAGAGCCATGATATACTTAAAGTGATGAAAGGGAAGAACCTACAACCAAGATTACTCTACCCAGCAAGGATCTCATTCACATTCGATGGAGAAATCAAAAGCTTTAGAGACAAGCAAAAGCTAAGAGAAGTCAGCACCACCAAACCAGCTCTACAACAAATGTAAGGAACTTCTCTAAGTGGGAAACACAAGACAAGAAAAGGACCTACAAAAACAAACCCAAAACAATTAAGAAAATGGTCACAGGAACATACATATGGATAATTACCTTAAACGTGAATGGATTAAGGGCTCCAACCAAAAGACACAGGCTTCATGAATGGATACAAAAACAAGGCTGTATGTATGCTGTCTACAAGAGACCCACTTCAGACCTAGGGACACATACAGACTGAAAGTGAGGGGATGGAAAAAGATATTCCATGCAAAAGGAAATCAAAAGAAAGCTGGAGTAGCAATACTCATATCAGATAAAATAGACTTTCCAATAAAGAATGTTACAAGAGACAAGGAAGGACACTACATAATGATCAAGGGATCAATCCAAGAAGAAGATATAACAATTACAAATACATATGCACCCAACATAGGAGCACCTCAATACATAAGGCAACTGCTAACAGCTCTAAAAGAGGAAATCGACAGTAACACAATAATAGTGGGGGACTTTAACACCTCACTTACACCAATGGACAGATCATCCAAACAGAAAATTAATAAGGAAACACAAGCTTTAAATGACACAATAGACCACATAGATTTAATTGATATTTATACGACATTCCACCCCAAAACAGCAGATTACACTTTCTCTCAAGTGCACATGGAACATTCTCCAGGATAGATCACATCTTGGGTCACAAATCAAGCCTCAGTAAATTTAAGAAAATTGAAATCATATCAAGCATCTTTTCTGACCACTACGCTATGAGATTAGAAATCAATTACAGGGAAAAAAATATGAAAAACACAAACACATGGAGGCTAAACAATACATTACTAAATAACCAAGAGATCACTAAACAAGTCAAACAGGAAATCAAAAAATACCTAGAGACAAATGACAATAAAAACACGATGATCCAAAACCTATGGGATGCAGCAAAAGCAGTTCTAAGAGGGAAGTTTATAGCTATACAAGCCTACCTCAAGAAACAAGAAATATCTCAAATAAACAATCTAACGTTACACCTAAAGGATCTAGAGAAAGAAGAACAAACAAAACGCAAAGTAAGCAGAAGGAAAGAAATCATAAAGATCAGAGCAGAAATAAATGAACTACAAACAAAGAAAACAATAGCAAAGATCAATAAAACTAAAAGCTGGTTCTCTGAGAAGATAAACAAAATTGATAAACCATTAGCCAGACTCATCAAAAAAAAGAGGGAGGGCTTCCCTGGTGGTGCAGTGGTTGAGAGTCTGCTTGCCGATGCAGGGGACACGGGTTCGTGCCCCAGTCCGGGAAGATCCCATATGCCACGGAGTGGCTAGGCCCGTGAGCCATGGCTGCTGAGCCTGCACGTCCGGAGCCTGTGCTCCACAACGGGAGAGGCCACAAGAGTGAGAGGCTGGCGTACAGCAAAAAAAAAAAAAGAAAAGAAAAAGAGGGAGAGGAGTCAAATCAATAAAATTTGACATGCAAAAGGAGAAGTTACAACAGACAACACAGAAATACAAAGCATCCTAAGAGACTACTACAAGCACTCTATGGAAATAAAACGGACAACCTGGAAGAAATGTACAAATTCTTAGAATGATATAACCTTCCAAGAGTGAACCAGGAAGAAATAGAAAATATGAACAGAGGCAATCACAAGTGATGAAATTGAAACTGTGATTAAAAATCTTCCAACAAACAAAAGTCCAGGACCAGATGGCTACACAGGTGAATTCTATCAGAAATGTAAAGAAGAGATAACACCCATCCTTCTCAAACTCTTCCAAAAAATTGCAGAGGAAGGAACACTCCCAAACTCATTCTATGAGGTCACCATCACCCTGATACCAAAACCAGACAAAGATACTACAAAAAAAGAAAATTACAGACCAATATCACTGATGAATATAGATGCAAAAATCCTCAACAAAATACTAGCAAACAGAATCCAACTACACGTTAAAAGGATCATACTCCATGATCATCATCCCAGGGATGCAAGGATTCTTCAATATATGCAAATCACTCAATGTGATACACCATATTGACAAACTGAAGAATAAAAACCATATGATCATCTCAATAGATGCACAGAAAGCTCTGGACAAAATTCAACACCCATTTATGATAAAAACTCTCCAAAAAGTGGGTATAGAGGGAACCTACCTCAACATAATAAAGGCCATTTATGACAAGCACACAGCAAACATCATTCTCAAGGGGGAAAAACTGAAAGCATTTCCTCCAAGATCAGGAACAAGACAAGGATGTCCACTCTCCCCACTATTATTCAACATAGTTTTGGAAGCCCTAGCCACAGCAATCAGAGAAGAAAAAGAAATAAAAGGAATAAAAATTGGAAAAGAAGATGTAAAACTGTCACTGTTTGCAGATGACATGACTCCATACATTAGAGAATCCTAAAAATTCCACCAGAAAACTACTAGAGCTAATCAATGAATTTGGTAAAGTTGCAGGATACAAAATTAATGCACAGAAATCTCTTGAATTCCTATGCACTAATGATGAAAAATCTGAAAGAGAAATTAAGGAAACAGTCCCATTTACCACTGCAACAAAAAGAATAAAATACCTAGGAATAAACCTACCTAGGGAGACAAAAGACCTGTATGCAGAAAACTATAAGACAGTGATGAAAGAAATTAAAGATGATACAAACAGATGGAGAGATATAACATGTTCTTAGATTGGAAGAATCAATACTGTGAAAATGACTATACTACCCAAAGCAATCTACATATTCAGTGCAATCCCTATCAAATTACCAATGGCATTTTTTACAGAACTAGAACAAAAAAATCTTAAAATTTGTATGGAGACACAAAAGACCCCGAATATACAAAGCAGTCTTGAGGGAAAAAAATGGAGCTGGAGGAATCAGACTCCCTGACTTCAGACTATACTACAAAGCTACAGTAATCAAGACAATATGGTACTGGCACAAAAGCACTAACATAGATCAATGGAACAAGATAGAAAGCCCAGAGATAAACCCACACACCTATGGTCAACTAATCTATGACAGAGGAGGCAAGGATATACAGTGGAGAAAAAACAGTCTCTTCAATAAGTGGTGCTGGGAAAACTGGATGGGTACATGTAAAAGAATGAAATTAGAACACCTCCTAACACCATACACAAAAATAAACTCAAAATGGATTAGAGACCTAAATGTACAACCGGACGCTATAAAACTCTTAGAGGAAAACATAGGAAGAACACTCTTTGACATAAATCACAGCAAGATCTTTTTTGATCCACCTCCTAGAGTAATGGAAATAAAAACAAAAATAAACAAATGGGACCTAGTGAAACTTCAAAGCTTTTGCACAGCAAAGAAACCATAAACAAGACCAAAAGACAACCCTCAGAATGGGAGAGAATATTTGTGAACGAATCTACGGACAAAGGATTAATCTCCAAAATATATAAACAGCTTATGCAGCTCAATATTAAAGAAACAAACAACCCAATCCAAAAATGGGCAGAAGACCTAAATAGAGATTTCTCCAAAGAAGACATACAGATGGCCAAGAAGCACATGAAAAGCTGCTCAACATCACTAATTATTAGAGAAATGGAAATCAAAACTACAATGAGGTATCACCTCACACCAGTTAGAATGGGTATCATCAGAAAGTCTACAAACAACAAGTGCTGGGGAGGGTGTGGAGAAAAGGAAACCCTCCTGCACTGTTGGTGGGAATGTAAATTGATACAGCCACTATGGAGGTTCCTTAAAGAACTAAAAATAGAACTACTGTATGACCCAGCAATCCCACTACTGGGCATATACCCTGAGAAAACCGTAATTCAAAGAAATACATGCACCCCAATGTTCATTGCAGCACTATTTACAATAGCCAGGTCATGGAAGCAACCTAAATGCCCATCAAGAGACGAATAGATGAAGAAGATGTGGTATATATATATGTAATGGAATATTACTCTGCCCTAAAAAGGAATGAAGTCAGGTCATTTGTAGAGACAGGGATGCATCTAGAGACTGTCATACAGAGTGAAGTAATTCAGAAAGGGAAAAAAAATATCGTATATTAACACATATATGTGGAACCTAGAAAATGGTACAGATGAACCGGTTTGCAGGGCAGAAATTGAGACACAGATGTAGAGAACAAACGTATGGACACCAAGGGGGGAAAGCAGCAGTGGGTTGGGGGAGTTGGTGTGATGAATTGGGCGATTGGAATTGACATGTATACACTGATGTGTGTAAAATGGATGACTAATAAGAAAATAAATAAATAAACATTAAAAAATAATATAATACATAAATAAATAAATAAAAAGAAGTCAACATAACATTGGGTTTGCCAAAATGTTCATTAGGCTTTGCCATAATGAACTTTTTGGCCAACCCAATATTTGTCTTCTGTGAATATTTCAGCTGCTGCAGCAGTATTTTACTTAATGTTGACCTGTGGTCTGAAAAATTGTATTGCCTCTCTAAACATCTGATGTCTTACTTATGTCAACCCGGTTCAAAAATTTGCACTTGATATCATCTGAATATAATTGCTCAGAAAAATGGGAAATGTGCTTAGCCTTACCAGCTTACTGGTGATTCTTGAAAAGGGAATATTTCTAGTTTTACTCTATGAAGAGGCAAATGACTCCACCTGAAATCATCACATATCTATTCTGACTTTCAGAGAAGGGCCTATATTATAATAAAAAGTGAATTAAACTTGGTTGAAACTAATTTAAACTATTATTATTCTCTTCATCAAACTCAATTTCTTCTGGAACTTTTACCCTCCCTTCATAGTTTGTAAATACTCACCAAATCAAGTGTAAAGCCTAGAAATTACCAATAACATCTAATTGATAAACAAAATGAAAAACGCTCCCATTCTAGTCTTGGATAAAACAAGAAGAGTCACAATTGTCTGCAATGTAGAAATGCTATGTGGCAAGAGTAAAGATAGAAATGAAGGGTAGAATTACTTTGTATGTTTGATTGTAAAACAAATTAAGGAGAAACCTAGATCCATTAAGTAGAAGTGCAATAACTGTTCTCTCTGTTTCTACTCCTGCTCTTCTAGACTCAATTCCCCTTGACACAGTATGAATAATATTTTAAAAACATAAGCCAGATCATGTCAATCTCCTGCTCACAGCCATCTTTGGCTTATATGAAAGTCCTTACAGGGTCTACAAGGTCCTATGTGAGCTAGCCCTGGCTACTCTTTCAACAGCATTTCCTATCAGCTCCCCATAACTTATTCATGTTTAGAACCAATCATGTCTGTCAAAGTAATTGTAAAAGTACACATTTATTCTTGTGCTTAATCTGTCATTCCAAAGGCTGTTTTGTTTTTCCACAATGAAGTGATGAATGCTAACATAGGTATAATGGACCAATATGATGACTGCCAAGAGACAGAATGGAAGTCAGTCCTACGTATACCTAAGTCTCCCAAGAAGCTGTTCTTATAGACATGTCAGCAATTAGGGCAGGAATTAGTCTGCTGATGACATTTCACCAAACAACAGCCACTAAAGACTTACCTGCAGCTACTACGATAACATCTGCCAGCAGAGTATGGATCTTCAGTTGTTCTTTGGGAGTATATCTGTGAGCTATTGTCACAGTTGCATCACCTGGAATGCAGAATAACTTCCATTAATGATTACTGAAGTTTTTGTTTTTTTTTTTAATTTGTGAATGCTCCAATTCTAGAGGACTTCCAGTTACATCCTAAGAATAGGAGAACTGCTTTGAAATTATCAAGTCACTTAGCAAGCAAAAGCTAGATAATCTAGATGACTCAAAATATTGTACCCCTCAATTGAACAGTGGAAAATCAAATGAGATAAATGAAGGTATGTGCTGACCATCATAGGAGAGTTTTAAGTAGAGTCCTAGAAACCCAGGATTTGAAAGTTCTGTATTGACAGGTCAATACATAGATGCAGGGGATACTCACTGGCTTGATAATATGTAAATATTGAAAACAACAAAATAAGTGCACTAAAAATGGCACAATGTACTGTGGAAGCATAGGTGAGAGATTAATTCTGCTTCATCCTGAGGAGGTGTCAAGGAAGGTTTCCTGAAGGAGTTAATATACATTTTTAGGTCATAAAGTATGAACAAGACTATACTAATCAGGGAAAGAATAAAAGAGCATTCCAAGCCAAAAGGATAGCAGGAAAAAATGGACCAACTTTGAAATTATATGTTTAGAAAATGATGACGAGGTCTAGGATATAACAGGAAGTATTCATACATGATTTAATTAAGAGATGTAGGAATAAGAGAGGTTAGCAGTATGAGGGATTCCAGTGCTTAATGTGTGAGCCAAGGAAGGGGAATAAGGGAAAGGCAGTGATGAGGGAAGTCAAAGGAAGGACTTGCAGTAAGAACAGGGCCATGTAGGACAGTGTTGTCTCTCTTCTCCTCCCAGATAACATGCAAATGCTACACAGTTAACAACAAAAACTGCACAATTTTTAGCAAAACTAGAAGACATATTGTACACAGACTCCAAAAACATGGAAGAGTTACCCAGGATCAGCAGAGTTAGTAGATACCACATAGGGAGAAAGGCAGAAAGAAGTTCAGAGAATAACAAGATGGCCAGCAGTGGCAGATCTCTGGAAATGACTACAAAAATATACATCCTGAAGGTGAAGGGATCACATAAAATGCAATATATATCCCTCTTATTTGTAGCAGAAAATGTGGGAATAAGGGCAGAAGAAGCCCTCTTGGACCTAGCATAGTTCACAGTGGGTAGTAACACAAAGACTCAGAGGAGCCATTCAAACAGGAAGCAGTTTGACTCTGTGAAAGTGGTGAAGGAAGAATCTGAAGGCTGCTCAGCATGTCCTCCCCAAACCCTAACAGAAGCACCCTGCAAAGATAAGATCCAAGAAAATCCAGCTCATTCCATGATAAGTAATTTTAAAAAGGATTTTACACAGCATCAATAAAAGGATACTATATAAGAATCAGCCCAGGGGAACCTTGATTCTAGTGGTAGTTACATGACTATATGCATTTGTCTAAAGTTATGGAACTATACACCAAAAAAGAGTAAATTTTACTATATGCAAATTTTTAAGTAAATAAAAGGATACATTTTAAAAGTGGCAGACCCAAGGAAAAAAAACAAAGAAAATTTTAAATTTAACAACAAAGTAATAAACTCAACAGAAAAATGTTGTTATGGAAAAGTTGAACATTATGGCCAAACACTATGCCAAACACTTTAAAAATAAGAACTTAGAGTCATACAAAATGGAGAAAAAAGACTTGAGTCCATACAAATTGACCTATAATAGTCAACAGTGAGACACATATCAGTAAAGTTGCTGGATTTTAAAGACTAAAACAGGAATCCTATGAGCAACCAGGCAAAAATTCAGATTTTTACATTCAATTCCAGAAAACAGCAGAGCAATACCTACAAGAGACCCATGTAAAGAAACTGGGAGCAAGGATTTCATATCCAGTCAAATTGTCTTCCAAGATTAAAGTTTGCAAACAATTTTGAAATTGTAAGAACACAGGAAATATTGTTCCCATGAGTTTTTCCGGAGGAATGAGCTAAAAGATGAACTTTAATGAATCAAAATGTATCTGAAGAAACTGGCAAAAGGACTATTGGAGTGTTTTGAATATATTTAATAACAAAATTAAGGCAAAAAAGTGTGAGGATTGGGGTGACAGACAAAATGTTAAATGCTATTTGCTCTGATTAGGTAGAATTAGTGCAACTAACAAAATTAGAGTAGGAAGGACAAAATTGAGAAAGTTTGCTGATTGCCTTATATTTAATGACTAGAATGAACAGATATAATTTAAAGCTGACCAATCAAATAATAGAAATACGAGAATATTTAAAAGTATAAGGCAAACACACTACAAAGATAATTTTTATTGGCAAATATCAGGTAGGAGACAAAAGAAATGGAATCATGGAAGGAAAAGGAAACATTTTATCATTTCTTCTAATAGAGTATCAACAGATACCGTATAAAGAAATAGAGAACTAAGAGTACTGTATAAAGTTATAATTATTAACTTCCTAAATCTTCCTAAATAATAAAACAACTATATACAAAAAAGAAAAAATATAAAAAGTAAACAAAAACCATAAAAACAACAAAACAGAAGATAATATGACATTTCAGACTGCATGTATTTACCATAATAAATATAAATTTTTCTGTTATCTATTAAAAGAATAATATATTAAAATTGACTCACAAAGTAAAGTCTAGTTCTACACTTTATATAAAACACATCTAAAACAAAGCTGTTCAGAAATGTTGAAAATAAAAGGTGGGCAAACATATAACAGGAAAATGACTAATCAAAAAAAAATGATGTTCTTATTATCAAATAAGGAGAAGTTCAGTAAATTTATCAAATAGGATAAAAAGGTACATATTATAATGCAAAGGTGTGATTTAAATGAAGACACGACAATGATAAATATATAAGTAACAAATAAGAAAGAAATCAGTTCATAAAACAGAAATTACAGGAGATACACAGAGAAATAGAAACACATTGAATTTGTTGAATTCAATTAACCCTTCTCAATCCATTACAGGTCAAAGGTATAGAAAATATAAGCAACATAATTAATGATATATATCTGATTACAATATATTAAACTCTGAAAGTAGATCATATATTTTCCTTTCAGGTGCCCAAAGAATATATTTTTAATGATATGACTTTGGCAACAGCAAAAAAGTAATTAATACCAAAAAGTAGATAACTAGATAAACTATAGATATTTTCTCTGATCACAAATCAATAAAGTGATAAGTATTGACAAAATCAGAAATTGAAAAACACTTCCATTGGAAAAAATTTTTAATACTGTTTTGAACAATCCTTGAGGCAAAAGGAAAACACAAAACAACATTGCAGAATTTCTAGAAACATTTATAATAATAGTACTACAGATTAGATCCTATAAAATATAAATAAAACAAAGCTTAGAGGAAAATTCACACTTAAATTATTATATAAATAAAATAGAAATTAAAAAATGAGTGAATCAATCATTTAACTTAAAATGTTAGATAAAGAACAATAAAATAAATAAAAGATATTAGAAAAAATTAATAAACATAAATGTTAAAATGTTTATAATAACTAAGCCTAAAAACTGTAACATTATAAGCAAGGAGAGAATTCAATAAATTAGCCAAGTAAAAATGAATATATAGAAATAAATATGAAAATTAAAGAAAACCTCAACTAAAATTGGAGTTGAGGAGCACCTGTAGAAGGTGCTCTCACTACTATCACTTTCCATTGTTTGCATGCACTGGCCTCTATTTTCATGCCGCGTGGGAAGAACTGTATCTTGCTTTACCAAACAAGAGGAAGTCTTCTATTTCAGGAAGGAAGATTTTCCTTGCCCAGCAACAGACCAGCCAATGAGAAGCCATTGCCACCCTGAACTCTTACTTTCCTCCAGTAAACTTTTGTTTAGAACAGTCCCTCCAAACTATCCCCCCACTTTTCTCTATAAAAGTAAGCTCCCCTCCTTTGTTCTCTGGATTTGCCTATGGTCCACCATAGCTTGCATCTCCCAAACTGTAATTCCTCTGGCTATTCCCAAATAAACTCATCTTGCAGGTATGGTAACTGGCTATTTTATTTTTAAAGTTGATATAAATACTATCATATACAACAACATGTAAGATGATATAATGAAAGAAAAGACCCCATTATAATAGCAATACAAAAATAAAATACTCAGAAGTAAACTTAACAAGAAGTGTGTAAAATCTATATGGTAAAAGAAAATCTCTAGAACACACCAAAAGATTTAAGTAAGACTGAGGAACTAGTCATGGTTTTAAGACAAACCATATTCTTGAGTAGGATTCAACATCATAAAGATGACAGTTCCCCCTATATTCATTATACATTGAATACAACTACAAAAAAAATGGTATTTTGCATTTTTCTAGATGAATATAATTTTATTCTAAAGTTAATATGGACAAATAAAAGAGAAAACCAGGAAATCTTTGAATAGGAAGAACAATGAGAGGGAACTCTTTGTACTTGATACAGCAGTCTTTTTCATTTCAGATAATGGTACCACCTTCTGCCCAGATACTTAGAGTAAAAGTCTGAGTTCCCCTTGTTTTTTCTCTTTCTTTCATTTGCTATAAACAATCAACAAACGTAGAGTATATGTTTAGAACCATCCCAAGCCACCAAAATTATGAAGCATCCTCCCATCTCTATCTTAATACAATTCTCCTATATTTAGAAGGTTCCCCTTATACATTAGCAGCCCACTCAAGCATTCTCTTGTTCCAAATAAGAGCCTCCCAAATCCCTGCAAAAACCAAAATTAAAACCAAACCTTCCCACTTCATCATTACTGATGATTTCATCAGGGAACTGAGCGATACATAATCCAGTGAGTTATATACACATATAATTAACAATCTGTAAAGCTTCAAGCAAAAGAAAAAATATTGAGATGAATTTCAATCAGCATGGAAAGATCTTTTAGATAACTCCACTCCTTCAATAATAATATCTAGTTAAATTGTTTTTACTCCTAAGTGAGTTTGGCTAGGAATACCCATGGAAATATCAAAGTCTTATTTAGACTTGATTGATCAGTTTCTGACTATTGTGCTATCAAACAGTGGGAAGGTTTTTAGCCTGCTATTCATTAAAATGGATGACGACAGCAAAAGAGCGTTGAGTCATGGGAGTTAAGAGCAAATGTGTTCAAATAATGCCTCAGACGCTTCTGCCTTTTCCCCTTGATACCTGTTCCTGGTTCTGAGAACTAGATATCCTAACTGTCTTACTTGGCGTTGTGAAAATTGTCATTTCTGTTTTCAGTTCTGGCGCCCCATTACTTTTGTTCAATGAATCCTATGACTTGTTGCACCTAGTCATTTCTAGCACCTCAAATTTTTCCCTAGGGTAATCAGAACCAACAGGTTACAGCAGCTACTCCATAAAATGATGTATATCTCTGACCCTCAGATGACTTTTTCCCTCACTCAGTTTTATCCTCATATTGTGAGTATGAAAAGAGCCTGGGCTCAGGCTTAATTTTTCTATCACACAAACCCAGATAAAAATGCTTTGTGACCACCTACAAGGGTGGGATAGGGAGGGAGACGCAAGAGGGAGGAGATATGGGGATATACGTATATGTATAGCTGATTCACTTTGTTATAAAGCAGAAACTAACACACCACTGTAAAGCGATTATACCCTGATAAAGATGTTAAGAAAATGTTTTATAAGAAGTATTAAGCAACTTCACTGTGCCCAGTGCTTTACATCATGTTTGTAAGATATAATAAGAATAAAAGACTTAGAACCTATCTCCCAGAATCATAGAGTTCTGTTAGAACTTAATAAATTAGCTGCTGGGCAAGATATGCTTCTTACTATATAAAAGTCCACAGTCAATCAAGACTTGTTCACTGGGAGCCACCTGCACAGTTTTCTAGGCTATCATTACCTCTGTAATTTATGCAAAACTGCAGATTGTAGCAAAGAGTTGTTGGCAATTAAAATTTGAGGAAATTAATATTTTCTATTTAAAAATGTTAAGACAAACAACACAATATGATTCATTTTAGAGTATCCTTTTTTTGTTAAAATTACCTAAATGAGGAATTTACTTTTGTCAGACATTTCCAGCCATTCCCTACATTCATTTATTCGACCATCAAGAAATAATCCCAGGACCATGCCAAGTGATGGAGATACACAATTCCCTCCTCTCATATGGAAAACAGATCTGTGAATCAGAATTATAATACAATGTGATGACTCCACACTAAAAGGAGGTATAAGTTACAGTGTTGGCACAGAGAACCATTATCTACTCTAGCTAAGAACAGCACAGGGGCACTTAAAGGTCTAAGAGAGAGGTTCTTGATGGGAGTAGGAATTTGGTTTGCTTCTGCTTCAATTCCCTTATGCTTTTCCTATCCCTTCCAACTGATAAATCATTTTCCATAAAAATAATTACAGGCATATTATTTCGCCCAGACTTTTGGAAAGTTCTTTCTTACAAGAGCTAAAGTCTCCCTTTTGGCAAATTTTACTAGGATCCTAGATCTATCTTCCACAGCAACGCAGGACAAGTCTCATCTTCCTTTGCCATGAGGCAAATCTTCAAATACATACTTGCTCGTGCCTGTATAAGCAGATGAAGCCAAATGGCAAATCCAACAGGAGCTAGAATCTCACATGTAGGGTTTTGCTTTGTTACTTTTTAAGGGAAAAATGAGTCACTCCCAATATATTAACTCATACCATGGTCTGTTTGAAAGGGAAAATCACCAGGGAAATCGCAAGAAGGAAAACTCAGTATTTGTCAACAGAATAGCACTAGCTGGATAAGAGAAGCCTGAGTTCTATTTTCGGACAAATGCCTCGAGAGGCCTAAAGATTCTGAACTTGAACATGTATTTCTTTCTCTCTCCATAAGCTGCAATTACATCTTTAAGCATAAAACAGACAAAAAACAAAATGCACAGAGCCAAAACATATGTGATGAAAATAGCTCTTATATAAGAACTTACTACACGTCTAGCACTGTTCTAGTACTTTACACGTATTAACTCACACAATCTTCACCAAACACTGTAAGTGTATTTTTTATGAGGTAGAAACTAATATTATTTACATTTTTATAAATAAGAAAACCGAGAAAATACAAAAAGCCCATAATTTGTCCAAGGTCATAAAACTATATAAGAGTCAGAATTCAAATTTATTTAGTTCAGCTCTAGTGGCCAAGCTGCTAGTCACTTCACTACACAGCCTCCGCCCTAAGCAGAAAGGAAAGGAACCATTGGAGTTCACAGTTGTAAAATCAGAGCTGAGAAACACTATGTGTTCACTTTGGTCAGCAGAATAGCATTTCTGGGATTATCATCCTGACTCTTTCAGGAGGCCAGTGGGGGATCTTGGATGACACTTCTTTTTCCTTAGGGATAAAGTCTGCCTTTAGATCTCACCTGGAACATACTGGTAGTACTAATAAGACAGCATCTGACAGAAAACACATGTGTCTCTAACACAAAAAGGACATTTTCAGCTTTAATTTTTACCACTTGTAAAATAATCAAGAGCTAATTTCCCCAGATCTTAAAACAATACTGTACTCTCTTGGCTCCTGAATTCCATCTACTATAAGTTTTCTGTTTCAACTTCAGCTGTTTTTTCTTTGTTTAAATAACTTTAGATACAGTTACAGAGTACTCAGATCTAAGCCTTCTTTTCATGCTTAAAATGGGCCAGACTTTAATCTGGTATCTGGTCAAGACCTGGCTGGTTTGATTTGCTGTTTATCAGTCTTTCAGTTATCTTCCACACACCTTGGGTCACTAGGTGGATGACAACTAAGGAATATGGTTTCACGTTTAGTTACTCAAATACCGTTTCAATTCCACTCCTTTTAAACATCTATCTCAATCTATCTCTTTTGTGAGAAAGAGTATTAGGAAGGACTTACTGAATCTTGACCACCATTGTCTCTAGATAGTTAAAAGATCTTCCCCTGGTTTCAGCCAGAAATTATTGAATCGAAATCATGGATTCATTCATTTAACATAGACAATATATAAATGAGCAAATGCATATATAATAAAAAGTTTGCATAGAAATAAGTGCTATGAAGAAAAAAGCACAGAGTAAGTAAACAGAGTAATAGCATAGGTGCTACTTTGATAAGGTGGTCAGGGACAGCCTGGGGAGGTAACATTTGGACAGAAACCCGAAGGAAGTGAGGAAATAATTATGTAAATAACTTCCAAAAAGAGCATGCTAGGCCGAAGGAAAACCAAGGGCAAAGATCCTGACACGTGAGCATGTATGACATGTTCTAGGAAAGCAAAATGCAGGTGTGGCTTGGAGGGCAGTGATGAAGGTGAGAATGGTAAAAATTGAGTAAGGAGAGGCAGCCCAGGTAGGATCATGTAAGATCTTGCATATCATAGTAAGGAATTTGGATGTTATTCTGGTGTTTTATTGTTTTGAGTGTTATGGGAAGCCACAGATGATTGAGACACACCAGTTAGAAAACAGACTGCACGCGGGAGATGAGACAAGGGTGGAGGCGGGAAACTGGTTTGTAAATTTTATAGTGTGAGATAATGGCTGTCTGAACTAAGGTCTTATTAGTGAAGATGGTGAGATCATGGGTATATTTGACACAGACTGTTAATGGATAAGACATGGGGTGTGAGAGAGAGAAGTCAAGGATGGCCTGAGGAACTGGGTGAATTGATGGCGACATTTACTAAGACAGGGAAGACTAAGGGAGTAAAATTAAGAGTGAAGGTTTGTATATGGTAATTTTGAGATGCCTACTGACCATCCAAGTGGAGTTGTCAAGTGGACAGTGGTTATATGGGTCCAGAGTAAGAGGTGACACAGGCGGTATTTAAAGCTATGAGGTCGGAAAAGATTGACTAGGGAATGACTCTGGAACAGGAAGTGAAGCCCTGGGCTCATTCCCATGCTTTGAGTAGTCTTCCTCAGTTACCCTCCCTGTATACATTCTTCTGTGGAGCTTCCTAAAAAATACCGATATTCAGATCCAACTCATAAAGACTCTGATATGATTGTTCTGTGTTGGGCTTAGGTGGCTACATTTTTAAAAGCCCCCAGATGATTACAGTGGACAGCTAAGTTTGAGAAACACTGGTTTAGAATTTGGGAAGAAGGCAATGACTCAAAAACTGAGAATGAGAAGAAACGTCTAAGTGAGGTCAGAGAAATGTATGCCAATGGTAGCTTTGATCTATGCTAAACAATAAGAGAAACAACCCTATAAAATATGGCTGTTTCATTAAATTAAAAAGCATGTTATAAATATTACTCAGTCCATTACATAGTTCCCTGCTTATAAGTAATTTTAGGAGAAAATATTTTTTGGTCTTAATATCAGAAAATATTTTATTTATCCTGAGCATGTGTTTCCTTTTTATTAATCTTTATTGGAGTGTAGTTGATTTACAACATTGTAGTTATAGTTTCAGGTGTACAGCAAAGTGAATCAATTATACATATACATATACCTACTCTTTTTTTTTAGATTCTTTTCCACATAGGCCATTACAGAGTACTGAGTAGAGTTCCCTGTGCTAGCAGGTTCTTACTAGTTATCTATTTTATATATAGTAGTATGTATATGTCAGTCCCAATCTCCCAATTTATCCCTCCCCATCTTATCCCCTGGTAACCATAAGTTTGTTTTCTACATCCATGACTCTATTTCTGTTTTGTAGCATGTGTTTATTTTTAACTCTAAAGATACTTACTTGGGTCATCTTTCTTTCCTGCCTAAAAGCTCACAGGATGAAATTAGTAACCCTATCACAGAAAGTATAGTTTAGACTCAATTAAATAAATGTACCAAACACATATTCAGTGTGCTTGGCAGGGGAAAATATCCATGAAGATTTAATGATATGCCTATTTTTAATAGTAGCTTTATTCTTGGCTCCATTTTAGTTCCAGGCCTTGCTTCCCCTTTTTCTTAACTAGTTCTCATTTGCATTGTGCTTCATATATTGTTGTGGACCACCTTAAATACTTTTTAGAATAAATGCAGTATAATAGCTTATATGAACTGAACACTGAGTTCTAGGGAAATGCAGGAACAGAGTGTGCACTCGGGCAATATGATAAAGAGCCTATTCTCATTAACACTGGGCTCTCCTGCTCCAGCAGTCAATCTTCACCCATCAAGACTCCAACTATGGTGTAAACAAGTTGCCAGTTATAAAGGAAAATATTGGCTTTGGAGTCTTATATTTTTAGGATTATTTTCCTATTAATAGTGATAAAATGTGTTAAATCATCCACATGAATCAATTCCCAGGTGACGAAATTCCTCATGGTACCAAACAGCTAGGTCAGTATTCCTGACTGTGAAACAGATTTTAAGCTATATATATATATATATATATATATATATATATATATATATATATATAAAACTAACTAAATTTTAAAGCGATCAGACCCTCCCAAATCTTAGCCAAAATAAGGTAGTCAGCTCAGTCATGGGATAAGGGGCATGAGCCAAAGTATTGCCCTTTCCTTTCTAGTTGTTTTGGCTGGGAGATGTATGTATGAGATCTATTTGTTAAAGCTTTATATAATTTTTACATTTATTTTCTTCTTTCCAAGATTAACAGATGAAAAGAAACTCAGGAATCTTATTACAAAGTCTTATTCTGCAAACTTGCTTAAAAGACCATAGACTAAGGCTAAATAAGTATTCTCAAGGCTCTGAATTCATTCTCTGTGTGGAAAAAGGCTAGACCTCTGGGGTGTATTAGTACAAATTTAGCAAATATATAGATACAAATATGGCAACTATAAATACAAATATATATACACACACACACATATATATGTATATGTGTGTGTGTGTGTGTGTGTGTGTATATGTATATAATAGTTTTAGGGGGGATAAAAACAACTTTCAGGGTTAAAGACTTTTACTCTCACAGATTCACAGTACTTACTATATTAAAGGTTATATTATATTACTATATTCACAGTCAAGATATATGTTTGATTTTGTTTAACCCAGATTTCCCAGACTTATTTGACTAATTTTTGTCCCTTTAAAAAAAAAACTAAACCCATTTAGAGAAACACACTCCACAGGGTGTGGGTCATCTTACAAGAGGTGAGAGGCCCCAAAATACGGGGTGGTTAGTTTTTATGGGCTGGGTAATTTCATAGGCTAATGAGTGGGAGGATTATTCCAACTATTTTGGGGAAGGGGTGGAGATTTCCAGAAATTGGGCCACCTCCCACTTTTTGGCCTTTTTAGCTGGCCTCAGAACCATTTAAAATCTTGTGGTACATCCGTGCTCCTAAGAATACAGCTTATGAATAGCCATATTAAAACTTACATGATACTCTTGGTCTACAAATAAAGAGAATTTATTCATTCATTTATTGAACAAAGACTTTTTGGAGAGCTATTATGCTAGATGCTGGAAATAAAATGGGAAGATAAAGAGATATGGTTTTCGCTCTTGTGGAGTTAATAGTCCAGTGAGTATGATGAAAATTAATCAGATAGTGACACAACTAAATGACAATCACAAACTGATAAATGTTGTGAAGGAAAAGTTCTTCAGTGTGTCTATGGTGGTGTGTGTGAGGGGGTGGGAGAGATTTTCAGAAGTTCTATCTGATGTACTTACTATATATGTATAATAACACTGCTTGGCATTGACCTGATTTTTTTTTTAAATCATCAAATCATCATTTACCATTATGGTATGAATGATTTATTTTGTACAGAGTGAACTTTTTCCTTCTAGAGATTTTAGAAATTTTTAATAACTTCAAGTAAATATAGTTTTAGTTTTGTCTGTGAGGTGGGATTTTTTAGTTTGAAGTGAAGAACAGTGACAGAAGGTAGACAATAAAAACATTCCATTGCAATAGTACAAAAGATAGGCATAAAAAGGTATAACATTAATGTATAACTATAGCTAGAAATCATCCACTCCTTCCCACAACCAAGCTTTTTATTATAGAAAGCTCTCCTCCTTTGCAGCATTTTGCACAATTATAATGATTAATCATTCATACCTAATTGTTTGATCACTGTCTTTCCTACTAAACTGTAAGCTCAAGAGGACAGGGCAATATCTGATTTATTCACTATCATATTCCCATGCTTAGTGACAAAGAAATCAACTCCTCTGTAAGAAGGCAGCATTACATGCCAGCAGCTCAAGAAAAAAAAAAAAAGTCTAAACAAAATGATAGATTTTAAATGTTTTACTGGAAAAATGCTGTGACCTCTTTCAATTAATGCTGTCAGCAATAATTTTCCTTCCCTTCCCAGTATCCTTAGGTCTCCTCTCCCCTTCCTGATGGTCGTGAGGCATTCTCCTCTACTGTGATCTGACTCTTGGGCAAAAGGGGAGGCATAAGTTATACTTTTATGTAAATGCCTATAATGTTAAAATATGAAGGAGTTAGTTTATAGTAAGTACCTAGCTACTTCTGTTCCCTCCTCCCCACTATATAGGGATTTTTTTTTCCATAAACGGCAGTATTTTATTTTAACTCCCTAGCCTGCAGTCTTATTTTCTACAATACAGGCACACAGGAAACACTAAATAAACTGTTATTGATTCACTGACTAGTTGCATTATTACATGCCAAGCCCTGTGCTAAATTTCAGAGATACAAAAAGCCTAAGACAAAATATTTGTCATTGAGTAGTTCATATTTACTATGTCTGTGTAGAAAAGGGGACCAGGTAGACAATCAATATGCAACAGGATTAGTACTGGGATGGCAGCACATATAACATGTAAAAGTTAGATTTGCTGCACATCTTGAAAGGTGGGCTGGAGGTGAGAGGAAAGCAGGCGAGTGAGGGGAAACAGCATTCCCTGCAGAGGGAACAGGGTATGTAATGGAAAGGAGGCCTGGAAGAGATGGTGTGTTTGGGGAACAATGTGCAGTTCTATGAAGCTTCAGCATAAGGTACCAGGGGGAACTCGATGGGATGAATGGCTGAAAAGGCTGGTGGAGCAGAAATGAATATCCTAACAAGTGATGCTTTGAATAATCGGGCTTATAGACATCAGAAAAGGGATGCTTTGTGCTAATAATTATGAAAAAAAATGCCTGGTACTTTGAGGTCATGAGGAAAGAGGGAAAATGAAAGGGGAAAAAAAAAGATTTGGACTTCACTTTATATTTTAAATAGTGTTTAATGTTATTTTCAACAGGGCAACTAATAGTTCCAGCTGCCTGATGTGAGAATATGTGACATTTTTCCAAGTACATTGCTTTCCAGATACTAGCTGGCTGAATTTCAGAGATGTTGAAAATGAAACAGTACTCCGACTATTCAACTTAGAAAATGAGACTACAGCAAGCATTTGTTCTTTTCTATTGCTTTCCACTATGCAAACTCAAAGCTGTAATTCAGTAAAGTTTAGTCAACACAGAGGCGTCATAAAACATAATACCCCCAATATCTTACCACGAGTACTTCTACCTTAGGAATAGCGGAATGGGAGGAGAAAAGACTATAAATGCCTGCCGTCCCCCTGCCCCCATTTGACAATGGTTCATTCCACAGCGGCAGCAAAAGTCCCACTCCATTCCACTGGCAACAAGACTAAGAATCTCCGTCCGGGAGGCGTGATTGCTTCGCGTGACTCCTCTCTCCTAGGTGTTCCTTTTTGTCTCCTCTCTTTGAAACTTGAGAGCACCTGGTCCAACCTGGCACTGCGTTGAGCTTAATCACACATAACCACTCATATTACACTGCACTGCCTGGAACATCCATTCCTGTGTTACTACCTGAAGGCCCCTCCTGTAGGTGAGAGAGAATGCTCCCAGGCTAGCAAAAATGTTCATTTTCACAACTGGAGCCAATTTTCACAAAGGAAAGGCATCACACTGACAAAATATCTTGTGGTTTTCCATTTAGATAGGATGTCCCCTTGAATGAAAAATACCTGATATATAGAAGTTGCAGCAGGTGGGCAGCTTGAGTGCAAAAGCTGAACACCAATGCGGAAGCTGTGCTTTGAGAAACAGTGTCCTGAAGATGCAGTCTGTCATCTTCTGGAAACAGGGGGCCAAGTCTTCTTCACCCCTGTACCACACCCCCACCCCAGTGTTTCACAGAGAATACGCACTGAACGCCTATTACCTGAATGAAGTCAAGAATATCCCGAAGGACTCTAAGCAAAATCAGCTTAGTTGCTGACTCTTCCAAAATGCTCTTTTAAAAAGTCCCAGCAACCAATGCCACTGCAATAGTACCCCAACCTTTTAGTTAAAAGGAGGAGCATGTTGTGGCCATTTAGGGGGATCTATTTAGATGACATGCCCTATGTAAGAATATAAAATAGGCAGAAATGAATTTACTCTAAAAGAATTTGAAATAAAATCAGACTATGTATTCCTCTGGTTATAATTAATACACATAATGCCTGGTCATTATGGCACTTTGTTATCTTAAAGGAAAAAAAAAAAACTGTTTCAGAGAAATTGGAGAACTCTGTTTTACTCCATCAGGGTAAGCTAAACATAAAGACATTGTGCTAAAGCCAACAGTATTCAGTTTTCATTCTGAAAACTGAAAGGTTAAGTTACCTGGGTAGGTTACTACACACAAAGACGTTAAAAGAATACCAGTGAATTATAGGTGATCACAATGATATTAAAACATCCTAACAAGTAGTGGGGCTCATGAGAAGAGACTCCACTGTCAATCTCTTTACGTTTCCTCAATTAACCAAGGGTTTCCCTTAGCAAATTCAATGCTTTCTTAGGGATGCTGAATTTTATTTTGTGCCACTAAATATTTATCATTTAAATCACCCATACTTGCATATCATGCCCTCTCTGTACCCTGTCCCCCCACCCTACCACCACCAAGACTATAAGCTCTTGGAAGACAGGAACTATCTCTCACTCTCTATAAAGTACACAGTGGCTTGAATGTCATGTCATCTTTAAAGCCTCCTGTGATGACATGTCCTCAGCAGAAGGTTATCTCCCTGCAGCATCCTGCTGTGTTGAGTATCAGCACTAATTCTTTACCTCAAGATTTTAGCACATTCTCAGTCCTCTAAATATTTTAAGCCCTTGAAGAATTAAAAGAAGCTCTTTCTCACAAAACAGCCGGGATCCATGTCCTAAATAATCAAGACTAAAAGCCAGCCCTGTGTAGACACATATTAATCAAGCTAAATTTCAGTATCGCCATTTTTCTTCTAGTGCAATTATCTTTGGCTTTAAGACACAAATGAATCATTTGGGCTCTGAATCTTTTCTTGCAAAGAAGTACAGTGTGAGCTAAATGCTCAACATTCTGAGTGTCATCAGAACAAGTTCTATAGATATGAATTTGCCCAGTTAATCCTCCTTCATTATGTCCATAAGCTAACAATGCACATGTAGTCACTGCACATCATTACTGCTCTAGCAGACATGGACATTTGAAATATTAACTTTTCCACAGACTGCAAATCTCCGGTAAGCAGCTCTCAACAATTCATTATACTAATCATATATGTCACCATACTCCTATTAAATATGCATGAGATTAATAAACACCACCCATGTTGCGAACTATCCAACATCATTTTTAATACAATTTATTACCTTTTAGATACTGTAATTATAACGGCACCTGTATGCCACTATAACTGTAAATTTAACCACCTGGCATTTAAGTAACTAGTACTATATCTAATTCCAATTTTGTTCAATTTCTAACATGCATTCAAGTGAAAATATTTTGTAACACAAAGTATAAAATATTTATAAAGTAAATGTGTTTTATGACATAGGACTATCTAATTTAAAATTGCATAAATAAGAGGTAAATTAACTTACTTAGACTTAGGTATTTTATAGACAAATAATTCAAAATTGAAATTTATCAAGAAATTAGCACACAATATATTAATATCCACAAGAAAAAGTGCAATGTAAAGTAAACTTTGGAATATTATGATGTCATATTTATAATCTAATATTTTATTAACTTTATAAATTCTATGTTTATGCAAATTATTACAACAAAGATTAGATTTGATCCAAATAAAAGTAAATATAAAACCTACAGAAGAAGAAAATAAAATTTCAAATGAAGGTGAAAAATACATCATTGACCTTGGATTATGTTATTCTAAACTTTTTAGTTAGTATGGCCACAGATTATTATTTAAGCATAATAATGGAAATAACAGTAATAGTCACAGTTCACATGTACCAAGGGCTTACTTAACTTACTGTGTCAGGCACTGTGAAGAGTGCTTTACATACAAGTCTCATTCAATTTTCATAATAACCCAATGAAGGAGATATTAATATTATCTGCACTTTACAAATGAGGGAAGTGGAGACTTACACAGATTAAATGACTTACCCAAGGATACAGGGCTTGGCAGGGGAGGGGTCTGACTTCAAGTCTATCCTCCTAACCAGACAGTCAGCACCCAGCTCCCAGCTTTGTACACCACCTCCTTGAATGGCCTTGGGTAAGTCACTGAAGTCTCTAAAGCTCACTTCCTTTAGCTGCAAAATGTGAATATGAATATATTCCAGAATTACTGAGAATGAAATAAGATAGTTCATGAGAAAGTGCTGTGCAATTAATAGAGCTGCATAGTGCTGCTTGTTATGTTATTGATGAAATAAGAAAATAATATGTTGAAAATGAAGAAAAAACTGCCTATTTTGGCTCTTGGTCAAAATCTTCCAACAAAAATGGTACACCTAGGTAAATTTTCCTGGTTGTTTTTCCTTGCTTAACAGAAACTATTAAATAAAGGTAAATATGAATCAATATCTTTATTATACCCTAAGAGATAGATGAGCATTAACAGATTAAGTTAGAAGTGAATAGGTAAGCTAGAGATGCAACTTTGTAGATGGTTACCATGAAAACTATGTTGATATTACCAGATTTGGCCTTTCAAAAAGCTCTTCAAAGCTAAGGCTTTTTAAAGTTTCTTTGAGTCATTATCAGGCCCTAGTTTACTATGATCCACATACACATTTTGATTTGTTGCAATATTTAAGTCCTTAAGTCCAGGCAGGCACAAACAATTCAAACTCTAATAATTTATAATTTTATATAAGTGATATGTTATCATTGGGCTTCTTTTTCCTAAGGGCTTCATGGCTTAAAAAAATATTTCATATGCATTACGTCAACCAAGATCATAAAATTAGTACAGTTGACCCTTGAAAAATGCCGAGGTCTGGGACACCCACCCTCTGCACAGTCAAAAATCCTCCTGTAACTTTACAGTCAGCCCCTGGATTTATGATTCCACATCCATTGATTCAACTAACCACAGATTATATAGTACTGTAGTATGTATTTAGTGAAAAAAAAAATCTATGTATATGTGGACTTGTGCAGTTCAAACCCGTGTTGTTCAACAGTCAACTGTATTTGAAAATTTGAGATCAGGAAACTGGAATTCACCAAGGTTAATAATGGTAAAAAAAAAAAAAAAAACACCAAACATATCTATATATTGGTGGTGTGTTTTAGGGGGGTAGTGTGTATGGGTATACAGATATCTATCAACATGTGATTTTTATGTATCTAGTATGTATCTAGCCTTGCTACCCTTCTTAATGTCTATATTTTTAATGATATAAAGGAAGTATATATAGCCAAAGGATAAAGTAGGAACAAAGGGGCCACATTTTTCCAGTAATTCTTCTATTCATTGTCAAGGTGCTCATGTCATTAGATAGGGAATAAAGGGAAATTTGCAGAAGCCCATAAATATTCTATTTTTTTTTTGCAGAAGCCCATAAATATTTGCAGAAGCCCATAAATATTTGCAGAAGCCCATAAATATTCTATGGGCTTCTTTATTTGCAGAAGTCCATAAATATTCTATGTCACATTTTCAAACACATTTATTTGATGATTGTAAGTGAGAAAACTGTAAGAGTACATAGAATCTCCAGGTTGCCCCTACCTCCTGGCCGTTCGTGCTCTCCATCAGTGTGTAAGAGCATGGCGATGGGCATCCCTGCATTCTTGGATCTTCCAGCCACAACCACATTTTTTCCAAATGTTTCAATTCCTTAAAACACAGAGTTTGGTTTAAATGAAGAATAAGCAACAAGAAGCAAAGTAAACATCTCAACAGCCAACTGCAGTATTCTTTAAAAACTTCTAATTTAATTTGAATTATTTTGTGGCTTGTCTATAATGTTCCCACATTCACTATTTATAAATATTTCTTTTTATAATTCTTGGATCTGTCATGTTCCCTCTCATTATGGCCTCATTAAAAAACCACAGACATTTTCAAGCTTCCATTAAATTAGTTTTAAACATTAAAATTCATATGAAGTGTTAGAAGAGTGGAGACAAAATATTAACTACTAATCACAAAGCAAGCAAAGTGCAAGGTCAAGATTAATTGGCAATCAAACTTGGAGCAAATCTAGGACAAAATGAAGTGGGGGAAAAAGTATTTTTCACAAAACTCATGCACTTTATTCTATAGGAGAGAAGCACTAAATTTATGGACTTAGAAAGGTCTGAAAGATAAAGCTTACAGATTTAACACACTTAATCTCTTTGGGGCATAGTATCTTCATAAGTAAAATGAAAAAATTAGAATTAAGGCTTTTCTAAGTACTAACATTCTAAGAGTATAATTCTAGGATCTGCTTGCCCTTGGAAGTTCTCTCCCTCAGTTAGAAAAGAGAAGATTAGCAGGAGGAGATGCTGCCAAAAATGTAAGAGACAGTGATGAAGGCAGGAGAACTATCGAGGGTCTTTGAGAGCATTATTGAATTTAGAGCACAATTCAAGGGCAAGTGTTTATAATGAAAACCTAGCTCATTAGAGATGGTGCAAAATGTTCGGCACATTTTTTTAAAAATAAACTTATTTTATTTATTTGTTTATAAATTTATTTGGTTGCGTTGGATCTTCGTTGTGGTGCAGGGGCTTCTCATTGCAGTGGCTTCTCTTGTTGCGGAGCACGGGCTCTTAGAGCACGGGCTTCAGTAGTTGTGGCTCGTGGGCTATAGAGCGCAGGCTCAGTAGTTGTGGTGCACAGGCTTAGTTGCTCCACGGCATGTGGGATCTTCCCGGACCAGGGCTCGAACCCGAGTCGCCTGCATTGGCAGGCGGATTCTTAACCATTGCACCACCAAGGAAGCCCAGCATATTTTGTTTTTAAAGGTAAGGAAAAACATAATACATTTTGAAAAATGTATATGAAAATACCTTCAGCTTATAGTTTTAGAGTAGGGAGATAAACTTTCTATTTGGAAAATTCACTCCCTGAAAGGTGAAACAGCAGTTTCTTGTAACCTGGCATGTGTTCTTCATTTTATCTTATTTCAGATTATTCTTTGACTTCTGTAACTTTGTATATTCCTGTAGATTGAAGTTTAATGCTTATTTTCTTTCACTCTCTTTCAAGACAACGTGAAAATGCTCATTTTGGTACTTAGCACCCATGTCCCACAGACCAACCTGTTCGTTTGATAATTTCCCAAACAGCACTAGCAGTGGCAGGTATGAGAGAATGCTGATCCAGGCATAGTCTTCCAATGTTAATAATATGAAATCCATCTACGTCTTTTTCCGGGGCAATTCCATTGCATACTGTCCGCTCATCCACGTGGTCTGAAAAGTAAATAAAATTGATTTAGTTTTACAATTGTTATCTATTTGCAAGTCTGGAAAATTAAATTGGAGGGCCTACAGTCACATCACTTATGGTTCAGCTTTAGTTAAGATATAGAATCATTACTCTATTCCTTTTATTGCCATGAAAATAGTAAGCCAAACTGCTCTTGACCAATGGCTGTAATTAACTGCTGTAAGAGTATATGCAAGTACAGGGCCAGAAGTGGCTGGCCTGGTAAAAGGGAAAAATCTGTGAAATCAAACAATACCAATGAGATCTGGGAACAGTCAGATGATAAGGCTTTGCCTCTATAAGTTTGCATATTTAAATGTATGTTTTTCCTATACAAGATAGTTCCACGAATAGGCTTCTGTTGAATATTGTTAGCATTACAGATTAAAAGGGCTTTGTTAGTGTTAAAAATAGCCATGACATCATTAATGCCTAGCTGCCTCCCAAATGACATAATAGAAAAGCAAACACACACACACACACACACACACACACACACACACACACGTACCACACACATCATTTCCCTGAAGCATTATTACATTGAAATCCAAAATATCATTATGGTTTCCTTTATGAAAGGAAAAGAACATAACTTGAGTAATGAACTAATCAAATGAGATACGAGATGCCAATCATCTCATTTTGAAAAGTAATAAGTATAGAAATATAAAATAGGCTCTTAATACTACTCTATGCAGAGTAGCTTAGGGTATCCTAAATCCAACAATTAACCCACATTCCTAAAATACTAAAATAAAGGTATATTTGCTACAGAAAAGTTTCCTTATGTATTACACAATGAATGCCATTTAGAAATAATTTTTTAAAACATTATCAAAGCCCAAGTTCAAACAGTTTTCAAAAGAGACATGTCTTATGTCTCAGATATTTTATATCCTAAAAGTGACACTACTGCCGTCTTACTTTCAATAGATCCAATTTGCCATTACTAGGCTACCAAGTCATTTACATATATAAAAGTCATAATATGAATCATATTCAATTAGAAATTGGGCCTTTGGAATATCTCTCCAATGACTAGTTTGTCACTTTCAATAATTGTATTCATTCTATAATGTCCTACCAGAGTAAGCCTCCATCTGTTTTCTCTGAAGATAGAAGATGATTATACAAGTTCTAGCAAAATTTATTTTTAGAATTACATATTTAACTTACTATTTGAGGACAAAAATAGTGGTTCCTTTTTAAATCTGGTTGATTATGATGATGATGATGGTGATGATTCAGTTTTTAGACACCTACCACTCATGCAGACGCTTCATGCCATGGATATTTCTTACAACAAAATCAAAAGCTTTGTAAATAAAAAAAGAAATAACTGTAATTGAACACTCCATTATTGAGTTATGGCTTAAATTAGTTCATTTCTAAATTCAAAATTGGCTACTGTATGTATGGGCCAATAATGTATTGAAAGAATTCAACAAAGGTTCTTTTGTAGATTTTGAGAGCCATCCTCTTACCAAATAAGTCTGAACTATACTGAATTTCGCAGTCTACTGGTCTGTGCTGTTTTACTCACTAAAAATAACATTAACTTGTAATGAACAATTCATCTCACACAATAGCTGAAATACTCAGGAAGAAATGTAAGCATCTGAAAATTTGGGGGCAAGCACTAGAAACTGGCAACTATAGACCTGTCCTCTAATGTATTTCTTAAAACTTCAACCCAGATCTTCATTTCGGAACAATTTTATCTTAAGTTAATTACGTAATTTTTGTTTAAAAGACAGATGTGTGGACATATAAAAGGTGTGATGTAGTGAACACATGAAAACTGATTATTAATGTGCTTACTATTTAATCTAAAAGGAAAAAACCTATATGAGTAGATTAAAAATGTTAGGATCATAAAAATCAAGGACACCAATTCATACATCACTTTTATGTAACTCTATGTTATCTCAGGAGTGGATTAAATCTCACATACATCCTTTGCCAGGAAAGATGTACCTTTCATTATGTAATCTACAGTGTATGGAAGTAACAGGAGTTAGTATATCTTACATTCAAAGAGTGCTTTATAATGTTCATGTTACCATCACATAGGTTTCCCCTTTGGTCTTCATAGTTACTGAGGGCTAAGATAGAAAAGGTATTATCTTCATTTTAAAGATGAAACTGAAAGATTTTGAGACTCAGCCAATCTCAAACTACTACTTAGAAGAGGGATCCAGAATTAAAATCCACATCTGTTTGTCCTAAAACCAGTTTTTCCTTCTGTGTTATACAGAAATCATAAATATTAATCAATCTTAAATACCACTCAACAATTAATATCAGCAAGGGCCCCTGCCTCTTCTAATCAAGACATTTTGATCATCCTAAAATATCCCAAGGAATGCACTGTTTCTTCTAGACCTCCAAAAACAACAGTATTTTTGGATTAACTAACATGTATCTAAATACATGCAAAACAGCATCAAACGTTTTATAGCACCTTTTGTTAAATGAGTAAGAGAAATAAATACATTTCATGCTTTTAACTGACTGCTACTGAAAGTCCCCTGATGTCTCATCCCTGGGGCCCATGACTTGAAAAGAAGAAACAATCATGAGCCTCAAAAGCATTAATTTTTTTACAATGGTTATAAAACATTTTTGATTCATAGAATACATTGGCAAACAACTAATCACTTAATACCTTACCCAAATGAATGGGAAAACTGGCATTATTCACTTTGTGAGTGTGTGTTTTTCCCATCTATTTAATATTATGAGAAGTCATTAAATCATGCCAGGAAAAAAAATCATCAAATTGAATTCATAATAATGCAATAGAACAGCTCAGGGAATGTCTTTAGGTACCGCACTTTAGAACTACAACGTTGAATATATATTTCTGTGATTTATTTATAATATGTTTAATTGTCTTTGGATAAGTAACAACAACAACAAAAAGAAAACAAACAAATTACTGGTTTATTGTCCATCCAAGGATTTTCACGTTACTGTTCAAAAGTACCTCTTTCCACTTCCCCAATGCCTGTTGGGTAAGGGCAAGCTCATGAGCAAATATGTTCTTTAGCTTGATTATATCTTTTGTCCTATACTTCCCTCCCTCCAAGTGCCCCATCCCTTTCCCTACCATCATTATGACACATCCTTACCTCAATTCACACCAATCTGTCCCATTCCCAAGCCCTTAACATTAATTTTTGCATTTCTACGTTCTTGCTCATGATTATTTTTCCATTACTAATTCCTTCCTCCCTGTTGTTTCACATCCTATTTATTCTTCAATATATTGATCCCTTCTCAGCTGTTCCCTCATCACAAAGTGAAATGATAATTTTTATCTCTTCTGGTCCCCATAGAACTACTGTAAAAAGCACTTACCACATTACTTCAGTTAGTTGATCACGTTGGTTAAGTATCTCTCTTACTTACGAGTGTGAGCCTTTTAGGGCACAGACTTTGTCTTATTAAACTGATTCACCCATAGCCTTCTCCAACTCAGTTGATGGCAATTCCATCCTTCTGTGTTATACAGAAATCATCCTTACTTGCCAGAAAAACGTGGAGACATTCTGAACACCTCACTTTCTTTCACACGCAACATCCAATCAATTGAAAAATCTTTTGGTTCTTCCTTCATAACATATCTAGCCCTTCACTATCCTCACCATGTCCACTCTGGTCTGAGTGGCCATTATCTCTCCCGTGAACTCTTGCAACAACTAATTCTCCTAGCTAATTATTTGCTTCTATGTTTGTATCCATATAATCTATTCACAAAATAGCAGAGGTTATTTTTTTCCCACATCTTTATTGGTGTATAATTGCTTTACAATGTTGTGTTAGTTTCTGCTGTACAACAAAGTGAATCAGCTATATGTATACACATATCCCCATATCTCCTCCCTCTTGAGCCTCCCTCCCACCCTCCCTATTCCATCCCTCTGGGTCATCACAAAGCATCGAGTTGATCTCCCTGTGCTCTGCAGCAGCTTCCCACTAGCCATCCATTTTACAGCTGGTAGTGTATATATGTCCATGCCACCCTCTCACCTCATCCCAGCTTCCCCTTCCCCGCTCCCCCCGCCCATGTCTTCAAGTCTGTGTTCTCTACATCTGTGTCTTTATTCCTGTCCTGCCACTAGGCTCATCAGTACCACTTTTTTAGATTCCATATATATGCATCAGCATACGGTATTTGTTTTTCTCTTTCTGACTTACTTCACTCTGTATGACATAAGCTAGGTCCATCCAACTCACTACAAATAACTCAATTTCATTCCTTTTTATGGCTGAATAATATTCCATTGAATATGTGTACCACATCTTCTTTATCCATACATCTGTTGATGGACATTTAGGTTGATTCCATGTCCTGGCTATTGTAAACAGTGCTGCAATGAACATTGGGGTACACGTCTCTTTTTGAATTATGGTTTTCTCAGGGTATATGCCCAGTAGTGGGATTGCTGGGTCATATGGTAGTTCTATTTTTAGGGTTTTTTTTTTTTTTTTTTTTTTGTGGTACGCGGGCCTCTCACTGTTGTGGCCTCTCCCGTTGCGGAGCACAGGCTCCGGATGCGCAGGCTCAGTGGCCATGGCTCACGAGCCCAGCCGCTCCGCGGCATGTGGGATCCTCCCAGACCGGGGCACAAACCCGCATCCCCTGCATCGGCAGGTGGACTCTCAACCACTGCGCCACCAGGGAAGCCCAATTTTTAGTTTTTTAAGGAACCTCCATACTGTTCTCAAATGCATGTCTGCTTACACCACTCTTTTCCTGAAAACCCTGCTCTTCTTGCTATTCCTCTAACATATCAGGTATTTCCCACCTTGGTTATTGCTCTTGTGTCTGCCTGGAGGCTTTTCAAAAAAACCTGCCACTTTGGCTAAATCCCTCTCTTCTTTGAAATCTTTGCTTAATTTCCACATTCTCTGTAAGGACTATTTCGACCACATTATTTTAAAATGTAAGTTCCATGTCTGATAATGTTGAAGTTGTTTACATTGGACCAAACTTCTCACAGGAAACAACTGTAAACATTGGAGAAATTATATTAAAATAGAAGTATCAAGGATGTATCATACAATACAGAGAATATAGCCAATATTTTGTAATAACTGTAAATGGAATGTAAAATTTTTAAATTAAAAAATAAAAACACAGCTATCTGACACTGGAGAGTTACTAGAAGCAGAGAGATTTGGAAGAGAATGGACATCTGAAAGGAATATCACTGTAAGTGTTTCCATTTTGGAGGTTTTTCTAGACAAAGGACAGTTAGAATTTGGATAGAAATCTGCAGTCTTACTTGCTTGAGGAATCAAAGGACAAAGTTTGGGGCTACTACAGAAACTGGAAATTGAAGGGATATACCCAGGAAAAGAGAAAACCACAGAGGGGAGACTCAACTTGTGTCTATAAATTCTTCCCAAATCTCTGACTGACCCCTGAACAACACACACAAGAGGCAAACTCCAAGCAGCCCATCTAACACTAAGAGAACTAAACAGAATGCAGTTGTGGCTCACCAAGGGCAAAGCAAAGCTTGAAGTCCTCAATATGACACATTCACACACACAAAAAAAATTTACAGTTAACATTATACTTAATAATGGAATACTGAACCTTTTTCCCAAGATCAGAAGGTGGCAAGGGTGTCCACCCCCACCATTTCTATTCAGCATTTTATTGGAGATCCTAGCTGGTGTAATAAGGAAAATAAAGAGTTCTAAAGATCAGAAAGGAAGAAGTAAAACTCTCTAGCCACTCTAATGGTTGTTTATGCAGAATATTCTAAAGAATATACAAAACAACAAAACAAAAAATAAATAAAGTGAATTTAGCAAGATCACAGAATACCAAGTCAATATACAAAAGAAATCAATTGTATTTCCGTATAGAAGCAGCAAATACTAAAAAATGAAATTTAAATAATTCTATTTACAAAAACTCACAGATCAGAAAATTCTTAGGAGTAAATTTTAAAATTGGGGGCATGATTTTTATAATGAAAACTACAAAATGTTGCTGACAGATGACCTAAATAAATGGAGGGTGTACCATATTCATGGATTGGAAGACTCAATAATATTAAGATGTCAATTCTTCCAATTTGACCTATAGATTCAATGTAATCTCAACCACAGTCCTATGAGGTATTTTTGGTAGAAGTTGACAAACTGATTCTAAAATTTGTATGGCTATGCAAAGGACTTAGAATATCTAAAGAAATCTTGAAAATGAGCAAAAAGGACTTACAATACTTGACTTTAAGACTTGCTACAAAGCTACAGTAATCAAGACAGTGTAGTGCTAGTGTAGGGATAGACAAGTAGATCAATGGAACAGAATAGAAAGCCCAACTTTAGACTAACACTTATACAGTTATTTGACTTTTTACAAAGTTGCCAAAAGCAATTCAATGGGAAAAAGAAAGTCTTTTCAGCAATTAATACTTGAACAATTTGATAGCCATATAGAAAAAAACCAAACTGAGCCACAATCCCTACTTCATACTGTGAAGGAGAAAATTTGCCACACAAAAATGTGTCTCTTTGGCATGGATTTCATTTTACCTCCCCCTTAGCTGCCTAAAGAATTTAGATAAAAGAACTGTTCCCAGAATAGAGATATCACCAGAGATAATCTGCAAAGAATATGCGCTAGGTTGCTGGGGGAAACTCTAGGCAGGACCTAGAAATCAGAATCCACTCTGTGCCCCATTATCTCTTCATGGCCCAGCAAATATTTGTCTACTAAACATTTGCTTTTCCATCTCCAGGTGAATTGCCTGCCCCCCCTTTGAAGTCCGAAGCCTAGCTGCTAAGAGAAGATGGGGAATGTAAGGAAAAATGTGCATGTTTGGAGTACTTTATTTGTCTGTCACAGAAAAAAGCAGATCTAAAATAGGGATTAACAGAATTTTAAAAATTTCAGAAGGGCTGCGAAGGGCTCTCTGAGCCAGTGGCATTTAAGCTAAGACATGAAGGTTGGGAAGAAGTCAGCCCCCGGATGTTTGAAAGATAACCAATGTAGTTAAGAGGTCAAAGGCTAAACCCTATTCAAGTGATAAAATGTGCATTATTCTAGCATGTCCTTTGTAAAATAAATACTATAAAATAAAAATATAACATCCCTGAACATCCCCCGAACATCCCAATCCTCTTTACCATGCTCTACTTTTTCTTTTTTCCCATAGCATATCAACTTCTAATAGATATACAGTAATTACTTACTTATTGTGCTTATTTTTTTGTTGTCTGTCTCTCCTACTACTCAGCAAGGGCAGAACTTTCCGTCTTCTTTTTTTTTTCATTGATGTATTCCTAGCACAAAGCACAGTGCTTGGAAATTTGTTGAATAAATGACTACAATTACCCTTGATTTATAAATGAAGAAGCTGAGACAAATTAGTGGAAATCTGCAGACAATTAGAATAGCCTAATATGAGGAAAAGATGTCTGATCTTTCTACAACCGCTGACATCCATCTTTTTCAAATACAATGAAAACCAAAATGGCTTTCATTAAAATTTTGATTTGTCAATAGCTGCATCTACATTATTAGATATTTGGCACTTTTATATCCTCCGATATAAATTTAATGTAAAAGATTCATGTCTGTTTTTCATTTATTTCTTCCTTTCAAGACTTGAAAAATAAGAAATCTCAGGCAAAGCTTTATGCTGATACATTAAAGTCCACACTCTGAACAAGTGTAGACAAGGCCTCTGAAAATTCACTCATTTATTCACTCAGTAAATATTTATGTATTTATAATATTTAAATATTTATTGTCTACCATGTGCTTTGCACTGTTCTAAGGATTTAGGATATATAAGCTAACCAAACAAACAAAACTATTAACCTCTGGAGCTTACATTCTAAAGAAATAAAGATCTGCCTAATCAAATTATTTAGCTGCAGCCTCTTAATGAGTTAATTATTTTCTAGGAGTAAATGAGAGATATACTTTTGGAAGCTGTGTTCACTGTTCTCAACTCAATACATAAGTTACACCCTCTGGGTTCTACATCAATGTTTCAAGACAGAAAATACTTATCAGGTCTTACCACTTACCCAATATCATTTTAGAACTGTTTCATCACCAAGGACAAAAAGGGAATGGGAAGTGACTATTACCTCACTGTATTACTCTACTCCCAAACCTGAGAAAATAGAGCTTGGAGGTGGAGTGGGAGGTGTTCTCTAGGTCAGAAAGGGGTGGATCTGGCCCTTTACCCTTCCTTAGCCTCTTTCTCCTATAGCCACGAAACTACAAGGACATCCCTAGGCAGGCTTACTTCATAGGCTATTAAAAAAAGTTAATGAAGTGCGAACCTACACATCACGCGAAGGTTGCTACCTTTGGCCCTTAGAGTTTCTTGAGTCATATGAAGAGTACATGGAGATCCAAAAATTGCCTTATTTTTCAGAAGTAGTGTTGAAGACACCCTGTTTATTAAGCCCTTGGATTCCCAGACACTATATACTGTGACTTCTGTCAAATACATTGTACTAAACTTGAAGCAGTGTCTATTCCACAGAGGAAACAGTTGGATAAGTGAGCATGTCTATTCTGATGAGCTTCTTTTACACAAAAGGGAAAAGAAGAGATGCTGTGTTTTAGGGACTTGCTTGCAAACTTCTCAAGGACAGTGAGTCTCAAATTGTTTTCTAACTACCCCTTTCCCCTAGTGACTATCACAGACACATATATAGGAATAGATTGGATTCTAGGTAAATATTTTTTGAACTGGTAAATGAACAAAGAGCGTCAGAGAGCAATAATACAAATACTTCTCTTGAAAGACTTTCTACAAATACCCAGATGTTTCAAAGGGCCTTTTGATTTTGGTAAATTCTTTATCAAAGCTGAACGCACTCAAAAATACATGAAGATATCATGATAAAGAAAAGAGAAAAATATGAAAAAGAAAAGAAGTAACTATTGTTGATCCAAGAAATTCCAGATTTTGAAGATACTTTGAAAAGTAAATAATCTCAAGTTACATGATATAGTATGTTTATGATAGCAACTGCTCAAAAAGACGTAATTATATAGATCTGAGTGACTAAAATAACTCTTGGGATGGTTTCCATCTGGAAATGAATAGGAAGAGACACATATGGCTACAGGGACCTACCAATCCCACTGATAGGTAAATCATATCAAAATGATTTACTCAGCTTTCAGTATAAATCATTAAACTTTTTTTTTTTTTTTAAATCACTGCTTGCCTGATGCTGCCATCATGTGGTTTTCATAAACCACAGCAGGAGAATTTTCCATTTTGTTCCCCCACATCCCCACATAAATTCTCTGATAGAAATGTTACCTATGAGAAAAATTTTTTAAGTAGATAAATGATATTGTGGGGATGCCTTTGTATCTATGTTAACACTAAAATCATGTTAGAAAGGATTTGAATAAAATATTGTTTAAAATCTGGACCTTTTTCTCTGCATAAACCCTAAATGCATAAATTGGTTGAATGGATTGTGACACAATCTCAATATTAGTCCAAGCACAATCGAATTTTAAATTATTAATTAGTTATTTTTCATAATAAGCTAGATATATGCAAATCCACCACCCCAAACAAAAGTTATGGACTTGACAATAGTCTATATTTAATCATATATTTCGCCCATGAACCCACCTCATTTCCTGCTCCAGCCTTAGGTAAACTTCATCCTGCATCCTGTGCTTATCATTCCCTTGAATTCCTTTCTATATAGTTTTATTGAATTTATTTGTATTCCTAATAGATTTTTTAAAACAGCTTTATTTAAGAATATTTGAATATAATAGACTGCACGTATTTAAAGTGTACAATTTGATAGGCTTTGACATATGTATATACTTGTGAAACCATCACCACAATCAACATAATGAACATATACACCACCCTGAAAAGTTTCCACAGGCCCCTTTTCCTCATCCCTTCCTCTCTCCCTTTCCTGTCCCCTCACCTCCAACTACTTGTAACCACTTGCTATGGGCTGAATTGTGTCCCTCCAAAATTCATATGTTGAATCCCCCAACCCCTAATGTAATGATATGTAATTAGGTTTACATGAAGTCATAAGGGTGGGGCCCTCATGATGGGATTAGTGCCCTTATAAGAAGAGACACCAGAGAGCTTGCTCTCTTTGCCATGTGCAGACACAGAAAGAAGGGGTTGTCTGTCTGAAAGCCAGGAAGAAAGCTCTCACCAATCCGACCATGCTGGCACCCTGATCTCAGACAGGCTCCAGAACTATGAGAAAATAAATTTTTGTTATTTAAGGCAGCCAGTCTATGATATTTTGGTATAGCAGCCCAAGCAGACTAATAACCACTGATCTGCTTTCTGTCGCTATACATCGGTTTGTATTACATAAAATTTTATATAAATAGAACCACAGAGTACGTACTCTTATTTGTATGGATAATTTCACTCAGCATAATTATCTTGATATTCACCCAAGCTGGAGTTCACATCAATATTTCATTCCTTTTTTTACTGCTGGGTAATAGTCCATTGTATAGATAAACCACAGTTAATATCTATTCACCTGTTGATGCCTATTTGAGTTGTTTATAGCTTTTGGCTATTGCAAATCATACTTCTATGAACATGCATATACAAGTCTTTATATTGACACATATATCTTTTTTCTTTAAGTAAATACATAGACATGGAATGGATGGACCATATAATAAATATATATATGTAAATTTTTAGGACACTGCCAAACTATTTTTCAAAGTGTACCACTTTGCATTCCTACCGGCAACACATCCTCACCAATATATGGTATTGTCAGTTGTAGTTCTAATATCAGCCATTCTAATAGGTGTGTAGTAGTATCTTATTATAGTTTCCATTCAAGTTTCTCTAATGACTACAGATGTTGAGTATCTACTTATGTCCTTATTTATCATTTGTATTTCTTCTTTGGTTAAGTATCTGTTCAAATCTTTTAATGATTTTTGGTATTTATCCTGTTTGGTATTCTTTATGGTTTGGTGTCTGTTATTAATTTTGAAAAGTTTTAGCCATTATTACTTCAAATATCTCTTCTGCCCTGTTCTCTCTTCTCCTGGTATTCCAACTGTGTGTATGTTATACCTTTTGAAAATGTCCTATAGTTCTTGGAAGTTTTCTTCTGTCTTTTTTGTTTTCCTCTCTGCATTTCAATTTGAGAAGTTTCTACTTATATATTCTCAAGCTTACTGATTCTTTTCTTGGCCATGTCCAGTCTACAATTGAGACCATCAATGCAATTTCCATTTTTGTTAAAGTGCTTTTGATTTCAGCATTTTTTTGAATCTTTCTTAGCGTTTCCATCTCTCTGCTTTCATTACCCATCTGTTCTTGCATATTGTCTACTTTTTCCACCAGAGGCCTTAATATATTAATCATAGTTATCTTAAATTTCCTAATAACTCCAAAATCTGTGTCAGATATGAATCTGCTTCTGATGCTTTTTGGTTTCTTCAGACTGTTTTTCTTTGCCTTTTGGCATGTCTTGTCATTTTTTTGTTGAAAGCTACATCCAAGACTAGCGCCCCCAGGAGTTTCTCATTCTTATGCTAGTACACACTTTACTTCCAGAAATTCATCAAAATTCCCAATTACGTTGTTTCCATCAGTTTATGGTTCCAGTAGCTTCTGTACAGGTAAATAGATCTTGGTTGCAACTTTCTGGATTTTCTTATCTCTCCAGATTTTGGTATGGTGGTTTGCCCTGCAACCTCAGTTCTCTGATGGGTCAAGAAAAGTATTGATTTTGTTCGTTCAGTTTTTTCTTGCTTTAAGGACAAGAGGATTTATGTTATTCTGGCTAGAGTTGGGCTTTGTTTAATTGGGTTGTTTTCATTTTCTTGATCTTGATTTTTGAGAGTGCTTCATATATTCCACATATACATATGTTATCAATATATGCTCTGCAAATATTTTCTTGTCTGCCTTATCTTCTCATTCTTTTAATAGTATCTTTTGAAGAGCAGAAGTTGTATTTTATTTTTTTTAACATCTTTATTGAAGTATAATGCCTTTACAATGGTGTGTTAGTTTCTGCTTTATAACAAAGTGAATCAGCTATATATATACATATATCCCCATATCCCCTCCCTCTTGCGTCTCCCTCCCACCTTCCCTATCCCACCCCTCTAGGTGGTCACAAAGCACCCAGCTGATCTCCCTGTGCTATGCGGCTGCTTCCCACTAGCTATTTTACATTTGGTAGTGTACATATGTCCATGCCACTCTCTCACTTCTTCCCAGCTTACCCTTCCCCCTCCCCGTGTCCTCAAGACCGTTCTCCACCTCTGTGTCTTTATTCCTGTCCTGCCCCTAGGTTCTTCAGAACCTTTTTTTTTTTTTTTAGATTCCATATATGTGTGTTAGCATACAGTATTTGTTTTTCTCCTTCTGACTTACTTCACTTTGTATAATAGTTTCTAGGTCCATCCACCTCACTACAAATAACTCAATTTCATTTCTTCTTATGGTTGAGTAATATTCCATTGTATACATGTGCCATATCTTCTTTAGTCATTCATTTGTCAATGGATGCTTAGGTTGCTTCCATGTCCTGGCTATTGTAAATAGTGCTGCAATGAACATTGTGGTACATGACTCTTTTTGAGCTATCGTTTTCTTAGGGTATATGCCCAGTAGTGGGATTGCTGTGTCATGTGGTTTTAAATTTTGATGAAATCTAATTTATCAAGTTCTTGTTTCGTATCCATATGCAATCCAATTGTTCCAGCACCATTATTGAAAAGCACATCATTTCTGCACTAATTTGTCTTTCCAGCTTTGTCAAAAATTAGTTGTTAATATAGGTGTGGATCTATTTGTGGACCTCCAATTTTTGCCCATTGATGTTTCTCTATCCTGATTCCAATACCACTCTGTCTTAATTACTGTAGCTTTATAATTAGTCTTTTTAACAAATTTTAATTGAGGTATAAATGACATATAACATTATATTAGTTTTAGATGTACAACATAATGATTCAATATTTACATATATTACAAAATAATCACCACAATAAGTCTAGTTAACATCCCTCACACATATAGTCACAATTTTTTTTTCTTATGATGAGGACTTTTAAGATGTACTTTCTTAAGAACTTTCAAATATGCCATACAGTATTATTAATCTTAGTCACTGTGCTATGCATTACATTGCCATGACATTTATTTGATAACTGAAAGTTTGTATCCTTTGATTTTGAGACGTTTGATTAGTCTTAAAATCAGGAAGTATTACTCTTTCAACAATATTACTCATTTTCAAAGCTGTTTTAATTATTCTAGGTACTTTGCATTTCTATAGGAATTTGACAATCAGTTTATCAACTGCTACAAAAAAGTATGCTGGGATTTTAATTGGGACTGCCTTGAATCTACAAGTTAATTTGAAGATAACTGACATCTTAACAATATTTAGTCTTCCAACCCATGAACATAATATATTGATTTATTTAGGTCTTCTTTAATTTCTCTCAGGAATGTTCTGTAGTTTTCAATGCACAGGTTCTCACATCTTTTGTCAAATTTATGCCTGATGATTTCACATTTTTGATGCTATTTTAAAAGTCTCTTTTCATCTTAGTATCTGATATTTGATGCTAATACATAGAATGGAGATTGATATTTGCATATTAATCTTGTATCTTCCAACCTTGTTAAACTCATTTATTAGTATTAGTAGCTTTTTATTTTTCTAGATTCCATTGGATTTTCTACATAGACAATCATGTTATCTGCTTTTTATTTTCTTTTCCTTGCCTTGCCTTCTGTGTTGGTTAAAATCTCCAAGAATAGACATGATAAGAATGGACATTCTTGATTTCTTCCTGATCATAAGAGGAAAATATTGTCTTTCATAATGAACTATGATGTTATCTGTGAATTTTTTATATGTGTCCCTTATCAGCTTGAGGAAGTTCCCTTTTATTATTATTATATGACAGCTTTTTATCAGGAATCAATGAACTTTACCAAAAAATTAATCTATTTATTGAGATAATCATATGATTTTCCATTTTTAGTTTGTTAATGTGGTGAAATTGTTTGATTGATTGTTTGATTTTCTAATGTTAAACCAATGTTGCATTCCTGTAATAAAAGTCATGATGAATTTTGGTCATGATGAATGATACTTTTTATATATTGTTGGATTTTATTCGTTAAATTTTGTTAATACCTTTTTAATTTATGTTCATGAAAGGTTCTGTTCTGTGGTTTTCCTTTCTTGTAATGTCTTTGCCTGTTTTTTGGTATCAGAGTAATGGTGGTCTCATATAATGACTTAGGAAGTATTTCCTCCTCTTTAATATTATTTTTTCTTTAAATATTTGGTAGACTTCACTAGTAAAGCCATCTGAACATGGAGCTTTGTTTGTGGAATAGATTTTCACTACAAAGTCAATTTTTTAATAAGAGTTATTCAGGTTATCTATTTCTTTTCTTCCTTTTTTTTTTGTGGTACACAGGCCTCTCACTGTTGTGGCTTCTCCCGTAGTGGAACACAGGCTCCGGATGCATAGGCTCAGCAGCCATGGCTCACGGGCCTAGCTGCTCCGCGGCATGTGGGATCTTCCCAGACTGGGGCACGAACCTGTGTCCCCTGCATCAGCAGGCAGACTCCCAACCACTGCACCACCAGGGAAGCCCCCTATTTCTTTTTGAGTGCACTTTGGCAGTGTGTATCTTTCAAGAAAGTAGTCCATTTCCTCTAATTTGCCAAATTAACTGGCATAAAGTTGTCTGACATATTCCCTTTTATCCTGTAATATCTGTAATATCTGTAAAGTATCTGTAAAATCTATAGTGATGTTATTTTTCTCATTCCTGATATTGGTAATTTGTATCTGTAAAATCTATAGTGATGTTATTTTTATAATATCTGTAAAATCTATATCTGTAAAATCTATAGTGATGTTATTATCACTATATCTGTATAATCTATACAGATATCTGTAAAATCTATAGTGATGTTATTTTTCTCATTCCTGATATTGGTAATTTGTATCTTCCATTTTCCCGATAGTCTAGCTTTCATTTCATTATTTTCTTCATTATTTTTTTGTTTTCTATTTCATTAATTTCTGCCCTGATCTTTATTATTTCCTTTCTTGTCCTTACTTTGTCTTTAACTTGCTCTTCTTTTTCTAGTATCTTAAGGTGGGAGCTGAGGTTACTGATGTGGGACCTTTCTTCTTTTCTAAGATAGGTGTTTAGTGCTATATATTTCCTCCTAAGTAATTTTTAGTGGCATACCATAAATTTTGGTATGTTGTATTTTCATTGAAAAGTTAAAAGTGATTTCTAACTTCCCTTTTATTTTCTTACTTGACACATGGGTTATTTAGATGTTCTTTAGTTTCCAAATATTTGGGAATTTTCCAGATATTTTTCTGCTAGTGATTTTTAATCTAACTCCATTGTGGTGAGGGAAAATGCTTTAGGTAATGTAAATCCTTCTATATTTGAGATTTGTTTTATAGCCTAGAATATGTTATCTCTTGGTAAATGTTCTATGTGAACTTGAAAAAAAATGTGTATTCTGTTGTTTGTAGGGAGAGTGTTCTGTAAATGTCGATTAGATCAAATTGGATGATATTCTACTTCAAATCTTTGTTCTTACTGATTTTCTCTCCACTTGTTCTCTCAGTTATTGAGAAAGAGGTACTAAAATCTATTATTATAATTTTGGATTTGTCTATTTTCCTTACAATTCTATTAGTTTTTGTTAATGCTTTCTTCTTAGGTATATAAACAATTGAGGTTGCTATTTCTGTTTGATAAACTGACTCCTTTATTGCTGTGGAATGACCTTCTTTATTCCTGGTAGTATCCATTGCTCTGAAATATACTTTGCCTGCTATTAACATAACCACTCCAGCTTTCTTTTGATTTATGTTAATATAGTGTGTCTTTTACATCCTTTTTCTTTTAACCTCTCTGGATCCTGATACTTAAAATTTATTTTCTGTAGGCACCATATAGTTGGGTCTTGTTTTTTATTCAATCTGACAACCTCTGACATCTAATTGGATTATATACAACGTTACATTTATGTGATTAAATCTATCATTCCCCCATTTTCTTTCTTCCTTTAGAATAATTTGAACATTTTTAATTATTGGATGTTATCTCTTTTACTGGCTTATTATCTATAACTCTTTGCTGTGTGGGGTTTTTTTAGCAGTTGCTTGTGATTTTATAGTACGCAGCTTTAACTTATTTCAGTCTACCCTCAAGTGATATATCACTTCACATACAGCATAAGAATCTAACAATGATGTCCTATCACTTCTTCCTTCCTGACTTTTGTGCTATTGTTGTACATGTTGCAAACCACACATTAAATTGTTTTTTATTTGGGGATAAGTACCAATTATATTCTAAAATTATATGACTAATAAGAAAAATGTCAGATATACTTACTCATGTAGCTACCATTTCCATTGTTCTTCATTCCTTTGGCTAGATACATATTTTCATTTGGTATCATTTCTTTCGGCCTGAAGGACTTCCATTTTTTATAGTGTGGGTGTGCTGTTGATTGTTTTCAGCTCTGTCTGGATTCTACTCTTCCTAAATGTCTAAAAAATGCTTTTTTGCCTTTGGTTTTTAAAGATATTTTCACTGAGTATAGAATTCATGATCAATAGTTTTTTTTTCTTTCAGTACTTTAAAAATCAAGGTGTTCCACTGTCTTCTTGCTTACATTGTTTTTGACAAGAATTCTATTTCCTTCCTTTTGTTTCTCTGTATATAATGTGACATTTTCCCCCCTCTTGTTGCTTGAAAACTTTTTTCTATCACACTGCATTTGAACAATTTGTTTTTTGTGTTTTAGGTATAGTTTTTTCATATTTTATGGGCTTGGAGTTCGTTGAGCTTCTTAGATCTGTGTGTTTATGGTTTTCATCACATTTGTGTTTGTGTGTGTGTGTGTGTTTTAATCTGAAATCCCAATCATTTATGAAAGGATACTTATTTCTTACTCACGTAAGCCTCTGTTAAGAATCCCACTTCCTTTCTTCTCATAACTGGCAATCATCTATAACACGTAGCTTTCATGATAACTGCAACAAAAGGGGGAGAGGGGATGGGGGCCACATAGCTTTTAACCATCTCAGTCCAGAAGTGGCTCAAAAAAGTCACTTTCCCTCACAGTCCAGTAACCAGAAGTGACATGGCCCCAACCTAGGAGAAGTTGGGAAATGTAAGGGAATATGTGGATATTTGGAGTACTTTGTTTGTCTGCCATAGAAAAAAGCAGATCTAACATAGGAATTGACAGGATTAAAGTAATTTTAGAAGGTATGGGCTGGGAAAGGCTCTCTGAGCCAGTGGCATTTAAGCTAAGGCCTAAAAGTTGGAAAGAAGTCAGTCCCAGTATGTTTGAAAGATAATCAATGTAGTTAAGAGGTCAGAGGCTAAAGTCCTATTCAAGTAATAAAATGTACATTATCCTAGCATGTCCTTTGTATAGTAAATACTATCACTTAGGAAGCCTTCAAGGGTATGGGGGTATAAGATCCTCACCAAATCCTGATCAGTGACAGAACTTACACACTACTCTCTTAGATGTAGAAGAATAGGTAGAAGGATGAACCTTCAATGACACACATACACACAAAGCAATAGCTGTGAAACTATAGGGTTCATTCATTCCAGCAATAACATTCACTAAGAGTCTACCATGATGCAAGGTGGAATAAAAATGTTGACTCCAATTCCCCCTCCTTTGATGTAACTCATAGTCTAGTGGAAGAAACATATTACTAAAAAGCAATGAAATACTCTATGTGGAATCATTTTTCTCCATAAAGAAAGGGGGAGAGCTATAACAAAGGTCAAGTCTAATTTAGAAATTATTTAGAAATAAACAGAAAAGAAGCTCTACAAAAACTGAGGAGTCCAGAGTGATGAAAATTTCCCATTCTGGTCAAGAACATTAAAAACAGAGTAAAAAGTATTCTGCATACATAAATTCCATAAGCTCTCAAGAAGAGCAATTATAGCAAGACCTTTTTTCTTCAAATGAAGAATCAAGTTTTAGACAAATATACATATCTACATGCACTAATTAGGTCAATACCCACATTTTTATGCCTAATAAATTCTAGAAAATTTTGTCTTTGTTATATCTACACCGTGAATTCTCACTTTTCTTACTCGCCCTCTCCATATTTAATCCTTTAATCCTATATTTCATTCTGATTTCTCTGTTCAATCCTCTTACATAAATTGGAAGATGTTAATCCTCAAAGGCTTCAAACTAGATAAATGAAGGGAAATATTTGAAAAACTATTTTAGAAAAAGATAGATAAGATAGAATAAGTTTTCCCATTCTACCTAATAATTTTGTTCCCAGAAACAGACGAGAGGTCGATTTCTTAGAAAGCAAGAAAATACAAAAAGGTGATTAAGCACCTCTCTTGGTGCTTGACTTGCAGTCTCAGTTGTGGGACTGTGATTATGATTGAAAGAATACTATAATTGGGTCTCCTGGTTTTTCTCTGCTACTCACTTGTTGTGACCTTACACAAGTTTCTCAGTTCAGTTTCCTTAACTATAAACCACAGATCAAAAAAAAAATGTACCTACTGTTAAGGGTTGTTCTGAGTGTTAAATGATTTCTTGTATATAAAGCACTTTATAACAATGTCTGGCAATAATACATGATAAAAATCGCCATTACTAATACTAGTAATAGTTATCATGGAGCAGTTGTAAAACACCACATTAAAATTTAATTGAATGATTGCTGTTTCCTAGACTTACATCTGAATGCTTTCATATAATTCATATAATTTAAACCCTTTTAAACCAAATTCACCCTGTACCAAGTACCACCCGACAACAAACATTTATAGCAAATTTCCAGTGTGCTTCAAGCTTGTGGACATTATCATTTCCCTTTCATTGCTTTAGTCCAAAAAGAATGTCACTGGTTCCCAAGTTTTAAAGACCATTATTCCACCTTATGTTTAACACTACAAACTGACACATACTTGTGGAAAGGGAATGTTGCCTGCCATTCCAGTCAACAACAAATGTTGCCCACCATCAAGCTATCAACCACTGTAGTCACCCCAGCCCCTGCCTAACAGTGTACCCTGAGGGTAATTCAGGATGGAGAAAACCAGGAAACATTCTGTGTTCTGGATACTGACCCTAGATAGTTAAGATGCATATCTAAGGAATAATTTCAATGAGCCCAGACTCTTGCATCTTCCCATACATAGAAAATCACTAAAATCATTAACTTGAGATGTCTGTTTTTTGTGATTAGTAGTAATCTTCTGATGTTCAACTACCTTTTTTTTTTTTTTTTTCAGAAAAAACTCCTAGATATCCTAGCTCCTTCCTTACTTCTTTGGAGTAGTTTCTCAGAGCTACCTGAGAGGCTGTCTCCCAGGCTACAGTCCTCAGTAATGTCCCCAAATAAAACTTAACTCTCAACTTCTAGAGTGTGCATTTTTCTTCAGTTGACATACTCTACAAATGATATTTAATGTAAGTTTAATAGATGTAACTCAATAAAAGCTAAGAGCAAATAATACGTAATTAGGAGAAAAATATATACAACACAAATAGCAGACATCATTCTGGCCTTGACAAAACGATCACTTATTGATACTGATAGAATCTATGCACAGTTAGGAAAGGAGTAGGGAAGCATCCACATATGATTGTTTCATCTCTCCCTAGATGTAGGACCAGTTACAGGACAAACAGTCAGACCATGTGACTGTGGACACACAATTTTATCCTGAGTACTTTCAATCCAGACCAAAGTCACACAGCTCCTGAACAAAAGCATGGGCTTAAGCCTGTGATAGATTCATTACCTTCAAATAGGACAGAATTCTCTCTCATTTCTTTGGTTTCTTACCCAAATGAGATGCATGAAAACTGCTTGCACATTCTGTTTAATCCTTATGCAAGCTTGTATTCCAACACCAGAATTATAATTCTAATTTGGAATTTCTTTTGCTCAACATAGTGCCCTAATTGTGAAAAATAATTTCCGACTTCGAATCATGAAATAACTTGGAATCCAGATTATTAACAAAATGATGGAAAATTGGAGATGTAATTGACTAGAATCATTTCATTTGTTCATTTGCTCATTGTTTCATTATAACAATCTTATAAGACATGTACCGGAGAGAGGCTACTTCACTCCACTTGCACATAGCCAACTGTTGGGGCTCAGGGCAGGCCATGCCAAAATACGCTTCAATGGCATACTAGTTATTTTGAATTGGTTACTTAAGAAAGAGCCATTGTAAGAGGGACACTCTGACCCTCCTCTCTGTCTCCTTGAAAGTAGGAAATAAATCTCTCATGAAAGGTGCACTCCTTGCATCTGAAGGTAGAACACCCTGATTTCCAGAGATAGGGAATTTGGGGCGAGAAACTTATATAAACAAAACTTGTTACTCCTTTAGTTTACCATCCCAAACTCAAACTCTGCTTAGATTCTTCACTAATTAAGCACCCAAAGCCTAATTTTCTTTGTCCTGTGAATTCCTCACAAATTTATTGTTTGTTTGTCTAAAAAGTATAAAAGCTTCCTGCTTTGGCCACTTCCTAGGTCCCATGACTGTGGGACCTCCATGTGCATAAGTTAAAGTTTGTTTCTTTTTCTCCTGTTAATCTGTCTTGTGTAGTAGTCCAGCCACAGAACTCAAGAGAGACAGAGGGGAAATTTGCCCTTCCCCAACACAACCTATCAAAAGGACTAATGATTTCCACGTCTTCTTAAAGCATGCAGTTTGATGCCCAGGGCTTGCTGAAAGAATATCAGAATGTAATCAATAAACAACTCCTGCACCTACCAGTAGAGTTTCATGATAATCAAGAGACAAGTGTGTGTATTTCTCAACCTGTTTTTGCCAGTTCTTTCACAGTAAATTATGTGATTTAATTAAAACAGTACAAACAAACAGTTGTTATGTCTATGAAGACTAAGTTGAATGTTCTCAAAAGACTCGAGAATTAAAAAGAATTAGTAATGACTTAGATAAGGACAAGACAACCATGAACACTGGGAAACACTTTAAAAATATAGATGGGGGGCTTCCTTGGTGGTGCAGTGGTTAAGAATCCGCCTGCCAATGCAGGGGACACGGGTTCAAGCCCTGGTCCGGGAAGATCCCACATGCCGCGGAGCAACTACGCCCGTGAGCCGCAACTACTGAAGCCCATGCGCCTAGAGCCCTTGCTCCGCAACAAGAGAAGCCACTGCAATGAGAAGTCTGCATACTGCAACAAAGAGTAGCCCCCGCTCGCTGCAATTAGAGAAAGCCTGCGCTCAGCAGTGAAGACCCAATGCAGCCAAAAATAAATAAAAATAAATTTAAAAATATACATAGATAGATGAATTTTCACTTAGTTTTATCTCAAACTGAAAATTATAGGCAGTGATTCATAGGTATTATTAATGCCAGAAGATAACACAAAATTCCAAACAGTAGGTTCCATAGAGACTTGGATCTTGTAGGGAAGCACAATTTGCCACCCCAAAATTTCTCTTTGGCATGAAGATTATTTTAGGCTGATTATTTTTAAGAAACAGAAGACTCAGTAAGTCTGTGTTTTTACCTCCCCATTAGCTGCCTGAAGAATTTAGATAAAGGACCTATTCCTAGAATAGAGGTATCTCCAGAAATATCTGCAAAGAAAATGGACTAGTTGTGTTGGGGGAAACCCAGCAGCACCTAGACATCAAAGCCCACTCTGTGTCCCAATGCCCCTGCATGGCCCAGCAAACATCTGCTTTTGCATCTCCAGGTGAATTGCTTTCCTCCCCTTTGAAGTCCCAAACCACTACGCCCAACATCTTCTTTTGTCTTTAGCTGAATCTTTTGTCTTTAGCTGAAGATCGTATTTAAGGTGAAAGCTTCAGCCATTTTGGCGAGTCACTCAGTTTTCCTGGGTCTCTCCCAAGTACACATGTTATTAAACTTTTGTTTGTTTTTCTCCTGTGAATCTATCTCAGGTCACCAGCCAGAAGAACCTAGAAGGGAAGAGGAAACTTTCCTCCCCAACAACCTACATCAAAAGATTGATGAATTAATATATAAATACTTTATGTCATAATACAATGTTTAAGGTAAAACGCATTGTTTTATGATTTCCTACTTTATCCAACTTTTTCTAGTAACCAACAAACTATATGACCCAGTATAATGTAGGTTAAGGAAAATAGAGTCTCCTGACCTGTAAAATGAAGAAGGTAATTCTTACTCATAAGGCTGTTTTGAGGACTAAATAAAATCATCCATATAAAAGAACACCTGTCACCTAGTAAGCACACATTACCCACTAGCTAACACGGCATGCTGGTGGGGGTGGTAACATAACGGTAATGGCATGAGGGACCAGTCTGCCTGGACTCACATCCCAGCTCAATTACCAGCTCTGTGATCTTAGAGGAAGTTACCTAACCTCTCTGTACCTTAAATCCACCATCCATCCACTCTGTACCTTAAATCCACCATCACCATCAGTATATAATAATAGCTCCACCACCATTGGGTTATTGTGAGGATCCAACCAATCAACTAATGTGAAGTGCCTAAGACATAATACATGCTTAACGTAACACATTTTAGTCACTGTTATTTTGTATATTATTGGCTTTTCTTTTCAGCTAGATAGAAAATTGCCCTCTCTCAAAGCATCCAAATATTTGTTATCATTCCTTTGGCTCTAGGCTTCTCACCTTCTAAAATGAACACAGGACTCAATTTATTTTAGTACAGACAGATCACTAGTGCCATCTAGTGGCAAACTGCTAATAAATTTAACAAAAAGGAATATTGCCCATTAAGGGGTAAAATTTCTACAGACACGAATTTAATTTTTGAAGACAAACTAGATATTTGGAAATGTGATATGTTTTCTATAATGATTTGAATGTAATACAAATATAAGCGGGGGAAATTTAAAAACTGCACACCACAAGAAGATTGCTTGGCAAACACAGTACAAAAAAAAAAAAAAAAGATTCTTGCTTTGCATGAGCCAAACAACTGGGTTTAAACCCAATGTCAAAATTTTTGGACAGAGCTTCCCTGGTGGCGCAGTGGTTGAGAGTCCGCCTGCCGATGCAGGGGACACGGGTTCGTGCCCCGGTCCGGGAAGATCCCACATGCCGCAGAGTGGCTGGCCCCGTGGGCCATGGCCGCTGAGCCTGCGCATCCGGAGCCTGTGCTCCGCAACGGGAGAGGCCACAACAGTGAGAGGCCCGCGTACGGCAAAAAAACAAACAAACAAAAAAAACAGATTTGTGATGTTAATATACCCCTGATATTTTCTAGACCTTAATTTCCTATGATATCAAATGAGTACGCTATATGTGTTGAATTCGTTTTGTAGTTATAAAAGTAAGGGATAAATCACTATGCTAATTTTAACATGATGAATCTATAGTATTATCTGTCAGAAGCATTTTGAGGGGAACCTTGATAGCTTCTAACATCCTTTCCAACATTCTGATTTTTTTTTAAATGCAGCCATATTGGAAGAAAAGAATTAGAAATGTGAATTTTGGGTGTAATTTAAACAGCATAAATGTTATAACATATACTAAGATATTAAGTTATATCATTGGATAAATTAAAAATTAATACCATACAAAGATCCCAGGTGATAGCATCATACAGCTTTACTTTCTGCAAGTCAGAACTTACAGAAGAACTCAAAACTGCACAAAACTACTGTAATCTATAATATTCAGGCAGTCCTTGCCTTGCTCATTGAAATATGTACAAATTTCAGAGCCACAATTCAGTCAAATAACAGCAGCCTTCCAACAACACAGTTCAAATTTCAGTTATCATGGCATATTAACTGTGACTAATTATATAAGAGCTGCTAGCTCTTTGGTCCAAAAATCACTATGTAAATAACAGATGAGCATCATGATCAGTGACTAACATGTCACTTCTTTCAAAGTCTGTCAGTGCTTGGTCACTGCACATCTGTTATTCAGTTCAAACGCAGACAGCAAATCATGTTGCTTCCTTGTGTTCCAGTGATAAACTCACTTGACATTTCACAAAAGTGAGTAATCAAAAGAGGCTATTAGGGCTTCCCTGGTGGCGCAGTGGTTGAGAGTCCGCCTGCCGATACAGGGGACGCGGGTTCGTGCCCCGGTCCGGGAAGATCCCACATGCCGCGGAGTGGCTGGCCCCGTGGGCCATGGCCGCTGAGCCTGTGCGTCCAGAGCCTGTGCTCCGCAACGGAAGAGGCCACAACAGTGAGAGGCCCATGTACCGCAAAAAAAAAAAAAAAAGAGGCTATTAGCCCATAAAGATGAAAGTGCAACAAAGAAATAAAACGTGATGATGCTGGAAATGAAATTGGATGTGAATAGAAGATCTGAAGATGATGACAGCAAAGTAAGGATAGAAGAGACCTAGGCCAGCAAGAAGGTAAGAGCCATGAATGTAAAAAACAAGATAAAGTCACTTCAACAGGATTCTAACTGAATGTAAATGGGTTGTACGAGAAATAGGGGATGACCCAGGAATGTTGACACCGTGCCCTTTGGAGCAATGTAACTATGCAGCCATAAGAACTTAGTGAAGGCAAACTGATCAAAATAAATGAGGAATGTGACTGTGACAAAAAGGATGACAACGCCCCAGAGGAAGTGACACCAGAACAAAACTTCACATTAAAGAAACTCTCAGAGATATCTCATGACTTTGAAAGGACAAAGGACAAGATGGAAGTTGATCCAAACTTAAAAAGAATTTGACAGTTCAATTCACCAAGGCATAGAAAAGATGCCTGCTCCATATAATAAGTCGTATGATGAGAAGAAGGCAAGTAACTGTTCAAACTCCTCTTGACAAGATTTTGGCAATGAAGTAATACTTTAATTCTCAATGTTTCTAATGTTTTAAATTACAGTGTACTGAATAAATATTAATTTTACTATTTTTCATTTCCTTATATATTTATAAACCACAGTAAGAGAGTTTTTAGTGTTTTGAGAAAACATTTTAAAGGTCACAGAACAATTGTTATTCTCTTATTGATTTGCTTTGTCCAGTTTCAACTTAGCCATTTTCATGGTTTTGCACTATTGTGCAAAACAAGAACTGGATGTATTGCCAAAGCCTAAATTTTTCTTTCACAGTTTTCAGTCATTGTAAACATCATTCAGAAATTGCCACCTACTGCATGCTAATATAATAGCTAGTCCCCTTCTGAACATATTTTATAAATTATTTGCAGTGTCATGATGTAATGTTGAAAAGATGTCCTTGCTCCTAACCAAACCAGGCATATAGAAGAGCATTATGTACCTGGCAGTGGCAACTGAACTAATATACCACTGACTCTTGGGTCCATGTTCAATTGATTGGTTATATCCAAAAGTTCTTCCTGAGAAACATCCTTAGGTTTTAGAATGATCTCACTACAGATACCTGGAAGAAAAACAAGTACAGAAAGTCACTTTAACAAAGATGTGTTTTTTCATTGATGGTGTCTTACACAATGTGTGATTGGTTCCCTCTGCTCCTATCCCACTGGAAGAAAAGGCCCTTCTACAAAAATGATGTTCTAAGCACCATCAGGAGGGAATTTTCAAATGGTACAGATGCTTTCTCGTGATTCACATGCATTCTTTGGCCCAGTAACCCATTTAGCAAATCACGCTCATCTGTGATAAGCTACTGTTAGTGGATTTGAAGAGAGTAAGAATACCAATGCCACCACCACCACTATTAGGCCAAGTTCAGCAGAGTGAACTAGCCAGGTTTATCATGTGATTAAAGCAAAAAAACAGGCCCTTTAAATGTAACATGTTGCTCTCACATCTCACCATAAGATCTGAAATCACACTGAATTGATTCAATAAGAAATTTGAAGAAAAAGAGTAAGAAATGAATATAAACTTCGGTAACTAAATAATCTATAATAAATAATAATAATAATACATGTCATTCAAATAGCACTTAGTTGACAATTATCATTCATAATTATCACACTTTGAAGTAAAACCAGAAAACGTTATCTAGTAACAAGTACAACTAACACACGTCCCCACCTACGGCAGCAGCAGCTTTGATCTTCTTCCTGACGTATGTGTGGCTTGCTGGGTTATCACCCACTAAAATGATACTGAGGTGAGGTCTTCCATTCCCAAGAGAAATCCAAGATTCCACACCTCGCTGTATTTCTTTCTGGATTTGTTTGGCCATTTCAGTTCCTGAGATAATAATTGCATCATGTCTGTGGAAAACAAAGGAATAAAGGTAGTACTAAAAAGGCAATAAGGAATATTCAACCACATAAATTTAAAGTACAAGAGAGAACAAAACACTTATGATTCCCCAAGTGAGCAACCAAAATTTGATTTCTTTCAGGTATATTTGACACTCATTCTTCAGGTTCAAAAATATATTTATAATTTTTTAAAGGAGTCCAACTCTGCTTTTTAGTTCTGCATTACAATCTATAGTATACATAACTTTTACATATATATATTTCAATTATCAAACCACATACTAAAGTTCTAGAATATTGGCTCTATAATATTGGCTGTATTAAAAGCTCTGCTATTTTTTTCAGAAGAGACAGATCAGCACAGTCTAGTTAAAACTAGCACCCATCTTCAAAGCTCCAGGCCATGGTGTATATACGTGGCCCCATAGCCTTTTGACCCAAAGGCAAAGTCAGTTCACTCTTAATAGAATATCCTGTACAAGACCCTGAAGTCATGAGCTCCGTACTACACAACTCTTCTCACTTACCAAAGGAAAAATTTTATCCCTCAGCTCCAGGACAAGGACAACTGTGATGACAGCTGCCAGTCTTGCCATGCTTGTCATTGATTACTGTGGGGACCAGGCCAGTAAGTAAGGCTCAGTTGCCCCCCTACCCAAACACCCACACCATGGCATCATTTCTAATAGAAAAACTGCACAAAACATTACTTCCTGGCAGTTTTTAAGTGCTTAAGTAGGTAAGAAGTACTATACTTTGATAGATGACATAAATCTCTCTCTGGAAAGGCACAAAAAATGCCTTATGGGAAGGTTTTCCTGCTCTCCATGATCTCAAACTTAAAAGTGGTGAATTAATATTGCTCCTACTGCATGTTTAGTTTTTAAAGGTACCTGATAAAGTAAAAGATGGCTCCTTCTTCCTGGGGCCCCTGTCCTTTCACTATTGAAAGGCCTGGTGAACGCATGATCTATAGCACATGAATATTACACAAAATATCAAAAGCAGGTCAATGAATATTGTGAAGGAGAAGAAAAGGAGCAAAGAAAAACCTTACAGCAACTTAATTTTTTCAAGCACCTGTACATTTTCTATGTTCTAGTGAGAGCCGTCATCATGAATATCAGCCAGCACAAACAAAATGCAAACTTGCTGCCCCTTCCAAATAAGTCAACCCCCTCTCCAATAGGTTGATGTACACATACATAGACCAGATCAAGAATATTCCATATCAACCTGGCACCAGTGGTCCACAGAGTTCATCCAGATTCAAACAATTTTGATGTAAACAATATTCTGCTAAGAAGTGATTCTGAAATATGGTCTATGGATACATACGTCAAAACTGCCTGGGAACCTTACTGAACTTGCATATTCCTAGACCCCAAGACCACACCCATGATTTGGAATCCCTGGGAGAGGGGAGAGAGCCTGGGAATCTGCACATCTAACGGGTCCCCACAGGTATTCTTGCGCATGATCGTGTTTGAAAACCACTTCTTCAGTTCAACACAAAAGTATATTTCAATAATAATCATAACCATGGGTAAACAATTAACTGAGCAAATACACACTGGTTAGATAATACAATTATAAGTAAACTCTACTTTTGATTCTAATTTTGTCTACTTTCCACTTTCAAGACATGGAAGGTCATGGTAAATGCAGTGTATCAATCTTGCTCCACTGTCTTAATTTTGTAATAATTTTATTACAGTATAATTGATATACAATAAACTGCATATATTTAAAGCGAAAAGTTTGATGTTTTAGTATATATCTGAGAAACCATCACCACATTCAAGAAAATGAAAATATCCATCCCCCTCAGAAGTTTCCTGGTAACCCTTTGTAATCTCACCATTCTATCTGTCCCTGCCATGCCTCCAGACAACACTGGTCTGCTTTCCGTCACTATATATTAGTTGGCATTATCACGAGTTTTATAAAAATGGAATCACGCACTACATGCTCCTTCTCATCTGGCTACTTTCACTTAGCATAATTACAATTCATTCATGCTGTTGTATGTATCAACAGTGCATCTCCTTTTATTGCTGAGAAGTTTTCCATTGTAAGGATATATCAAATTGTGTATATCCATTTAATTGTTGATGGATATACGTGTGTTGTTTCCAGTTTTTAGTCATGACAAATAAAGCTGCTACAATCATTCATGTACAAGTCACTGTATGCACATATACTTTCATGTCTCGAGCAAATATCTAGGACTAGAATGGCTGGATCATATGGTATATGTTTAAATGTGTAAGAAACTGTCAATCCGCTTTCCAAACTGGTTGTACCATTCTACATTTATGCAAGAAGTATATGTGAGTTCCAGTTGTTCCACATACTTGCTATCCCTTGATATGGTCGGTCTTTTAAATTTTAGATATTCTAGTGGATATATGATAGTATCTGACTGTGCTTTTAATTTGCATTCCCCTAATGAATGATGATGTTGAGCATTTTTTTTTCATGTGCATATTTTTTTCATATGCCTATCTTCTTTGGTGAATTGTGTAATTTAATTTTTTGCCCTTTGTTTAATAGGTCATTTCCTTATTGAGTTTTGAGAGTTCTTCATATATCCTAGATTCAAGTCCTTTATCAGATATATAATTTGAAATACTTTCTCCAAGTCTATGCTTTGCCTTTTCATTCTCTTAACTGTGTCTTTGTATGATAAGTTCTCAATGTTGATGTATTTTAATCAATTTTCCATTTATGGATCATGCTTGTGGTATTGTGCGTAAGAAATATTTGTTTAACTCAAGGTAACAAAGGTTTTCTCCCATGTTTCCTTCTAGAAGTCTTATGGGTTTGGGTTATGCATTTAGTTTTATGGCTTAGTTCTATCTTAGTTTGAAGAGACTTTATATCAGGATACTGCTGAATGCTTTTTCTGTGTCAATGGAGATGATCATATGATCAAATGGTTTTTTTGGTTTTAGACTCTTAATATGGTAAATAACATGAATTTTCAAATGTTAAACCAACCTTGCATTCCTGGGATAAACCTCCCACATATCCTTTCCAGATAGTGTGGATTTCATCAATTTTTTAAAAAATTTTTTGCAGCTATGTACCTGGCAGATATTTGTCGTTTTCTTTTCTTGTACTGTCTTTGTATGGTTTTGGTATATGGTTACTGCCCTCATAGAATGAGTTAGGAAGTATCCCATCCTCTTCACATTGCCAGAAGAGTTTGTATAGAATCGGTATTATTTCTTCCTTAAATGTTCGTAGAATTCACTTGTGAAGCCATCTGATCCTGGAGCTTTCTTTGTGGTGAGGTTTAAAACTCCAAATTTAATTTTTTTTTAATACAAAGAGGGCTCTTCAGGTTACCTAGCATTTCTTGAGTGAGCTTTTGTAATTTGTGTCTTTGTACATTCTAATGATTAGTACATAATTATTAGACTAAATCAAGTTAAGATAAAATACATTCACTTTTGAGTTTAAATTTTATTTTTCAGGATTAAATAATGAACTGTTTTCACTATCTACTTTGAATTCCTGTTGCTCATTTGTTATTGATTCATTTAAGTGGACTTTTAATACTAAGAAAACAAGGACCTCCTATGTTAACAAGTACTAAGGGCTGCAGATATGGCAAACAATTTCAGGTAGTAAAAAAAAAAATACTTTCCAAAAATTAAATTGTGTCAGCAATATTCAGATAGGTAAAATACTCTGCTATAGAAGCAAGTTTATCTGCTAACAGACTAGAAGTCACTCTTATAGTAAAGAACATACATTTGTATTTTAAAATATAAAACCATCTGAGCTCCATGTTGCATTCTATAGCATATGAATAGCAATGCAGCTGCTTACATGTTTTATTAGCTGATTCTCTGTTAAACACAATGATTTAGTCATAAGTTATTGTGAAACTGGCAACAACTGAACATAATCCAGGATAATTATGGCCTAGACACTACAAGCTGTGTGACCCTGAGAATGTCAGATGACAATGGCGTAAACTGATTCCTGACTCCCAAAAAGACAATCTACCTACAGATTAAACCTGACTGCACATTTTTTGTTGGGGTCTGAGGTGACAGGGCTTACTTTACATTATAGTACCGATGTGCTAATTCAGCTTGCTAATTATAGCTGACATGATATGGCCTGGCCTAGTTGGTATTTATGGGTAAACACCCAAAAGACTGCCACCCAATTATGAATAGGGACTTAGAGCATTTTCAGTAGCAGCTGGCCCATCCCACTGATTCCCTCAGTCACTGCAGAGCCTCAGCAAGCCCGGCTCTATGAGAGACACAATATAAGGATAAATGAAGCAACCCGGACTTAGTGGAGGCCCAATGGGAGAATGCCTGTATCAGTCCATATGCTGGAAGAAATGGTAAACACACACATTAGTAGCTCATATAGACTTCAGTGAATAAAGAAATGAGGTTTTTTTCAACATGCATATTGTTGAAAAATGTTACATATCAGCAACCACTCAAATGTTCAGCCACGGAAGCACACAACTCCTAAGAATTCACCCTGGCTCAAGTCTCAATCTCTGCCAGTCCATTTTCCACACTGCAGCCAGAGTGATTTTCCAAATGGAATCATATCAGTTCCCTTGTTAAAACTGCACTACATGTCCAGTTTTTATTAATTTGATAAATACATATTGAAAACCATTTATGTGCCAGGCAGTATTCTATGATATTTAACATATCATGTGTGAAACATGGGGAAAAAAAAAAGGCACATCTGGAGGCCACAGTTACCATTTTACATAGGTTGGTTAAGGTGTCACTTCTCTGATTAATCGAGTAACATCTGAGCATAAATGAAGGAAATGAAGGAATATGTTATGTGGTTATCTGGAGAAAAGAATTTAGGCTAAGGAAAATACACCGCAAGTACAAAGAACGTTAGGCAAGAATGTGCCTGGTATGTTTGATGAATAGAAAGGCCAGTGGCTACAGTAGAAAGAACAAATGGACCAGAACAGGACATAAAGTCAGAGAAGTAGTGTGACATCAGATCACATAGGGTCCTACAGGCATTCAGAAGGACGTTGGCTTTTATTACGAGAAAGAAAGCCATTTAGAAATTTTGACCTGATTTTCATGACCTGATTTTCATTATTCAGTGATAACTGGTTAAAATGTGGAGGAGAGACTATGGGAGGAAGGGGCAAGTGGGGACACCAGTTAAGAGGCTAGTGTGGTATCCCAGGCAAGAGATGAGGGTGGCTTGGGCAAGGGGGGTAGCAGTGGAGATGCTTAGTCTGATTCTGAATCTATCTGGAGGGTGGAGCCACTGGAATTTACTGAGATTGGGTATAGGGTGTGAGAAAAAGAAGTCAAATATGACTCCCAAATTTTTGACATGAAAAACTAAGGAAAGGAAGTTTTAACTCAAATCCAAACATCCTGCAGCTTACACGCCCCTGCATGAGCTTTCTTTAGCTTCCCTGTGCTCACCAAGTCCCACACTACACATAGCTGCATTTAAATTTATCACCTGTGCTAGGTTCTCACTTCTGGGCCTTCACATACACTATTCCCTCGATCTGAAACACTCTTCATCCTCCTTCTCACTTCTCTAACATCCCTACCAAATCTGTTCCTCCTTCACTCCCACACAGTCCTCAAGTCTCAGCTTGGAAAGGACTCTGGGAAATGTTCTCTGACCCCTTCAACCTGGGGATCTGCCTCTTATATGAGTGCCCACAGCACCCAGCTTTTACCCTCATGTAGTATCTTAAGGCCTTGTTAAAATTACTGTCTCCCCCACTATACTCTAAGCTGTGTAGGACAGGAAGCTTATATTTATGATGACATCCTTAATACCTAAGAGTATTTTGCATATTGTGTTTATCAAATATTTGTGGAATTATCAGAGTTAAACTGTTTATTGTATTATAATTTGTTGGAGTTACTATGCAGCCACTGAAAATAATAATTATAAAAATAGCAATATGTGAAAATGCTCATTGCATAAAATTAAGTGAAGAAATTAAATGAAAAATTGTAGGTACATAACTGTAACTTAAAATGTGCATGCATATGGCTAAAGATTAAAAAGAAATATAAATAAAATAAAATAAAATGGTGAGATAGGTTAGTATTCTGGATATTTGTCTTTCTATCTTAGAATATTTTAAAGCGCTATCAAAACAGATCTTGAATTATATGAAAAGTGAGTAGATGCAAAATATGTATAAAACACATGAAAAGAAAAAATAATAGTAAAATTAACAAACTTACCATCCAGTTTAAGAAAGATATTACCATTGTCATTGAAATTGTCTTTGTAATCCTCCTCTACCAAAATCTGATCCTCTCCCATAAAGTTAAACACAATCCTGAAATTTGGGTTTATAATTGCATTGCTTTCCTTTCCATTCCTTTATCATTTAACCTAATGTTTATATCTATAAATATTAAAAATATAATAATATACATTATTTATAATATAATGTAATATAATAATATACATATGTATACTATATATAGTAATGTATAATATAGATGATATATATCACATTTACATATGATATAAATATAAAATAACATGCAATATTATAATATTTCTCTAAGGTTTACACCCAAGGATGGAATTGCTATATTATAAGATACATTTATGTGTGTTCAATTTATGCCAACCTGTTTCCAAAGTGGTTGCACTAATTTATAAGTCCACCAGTAGTGTTTAAGAATTTCTATTGCTCTACTTCCTTGATATTGTCAAAGTTTTTAAATTAACCAATTAGCTAAACGTCATTTGTTGTGGTTTTACTATGCATTTCCCTAATTACTAGAGGTTGGATGTCTTATAGGTTAATTGGCCATTTGGAGTTCCTCTTCTATGGGATGCCTGTTCCTCTTCATTGACCATTTTTCTAATGGATTATTAGCTTGTGCCTAATTTTTAGTAGTTATTTATGCATTCTGAACACTAATCTTGTATCAAGTATACCTATGTATCAAGTATCACCTGTATGTGGCTTGTGTTTTCACTTATTATATGGTTACTTTTGATGAAAAGTTCTTAATTCTAATGTGAAAACCATCTTTGCCTCTAGAGTTTGTACTTTTGTCTCTTAAGAAAACCTTCATCTCTGACAAAATTTCTTTTACAGAACACAACAGTACTCACAGTTGATGAGACAGACTGGCTAAGGAACTGCCAGGAACTTTTTGAGGCTCTCTACAGGCTAGATCTAAAAATCTCACAGGGTTTAACAAAAAGATCTAAAAAGCAGTTCTGCCAAGCCTCAGTTAAGAACCACTGATCTATGCCCCCATCATTCTCAAAGCACGAATCCCCACTCTAGTATTTTTTTTTTTTTTTTTTTTTTTTTGCGGTACGCGGGCCTCTCACCGTTGCGGCCTGTCCCGTCGCGGAGCACAGGCTCCGGATGTGCAGGCTGAGCGGCCATGGCCCACAGGCCCAGCTGCCCCGCGGCATGTGGGATCCTCCCGGACCGGGGCACGAACCCGCGTCCCCTGCATCGGCAGGCGGACTCTCAACCACTGCGCCACCAGGGAAGCCCCACACTCTAGTATTCTTGATAGGTGGTCAGCTACTTTCAATATAAAGAAACCTATGAAGCATATGTGCTTGAAACTGGTCATGGAGCAAGATATCCATAATTGTATGCAAACAAGCTATAATCTACCAACTAAAGTATAAATTGATAAATTAAAAAATATTGTACACATAAACTCACTTATTGTAACTAAATTACAAAGCTATTGTGAAGTTTATATTGAACACAAAAACTTGAATGTACTCTCTCTTCATTGCCTACATCAGATTTTAGAAATAAGTGTTTAAAAATCTATTTTGTAAATGAGCCAAAAAGACCTAAAAGTGTTGCATTTTTTTCAAACTCTGTTGGAAATTGTTAACATATTCAAAAAATAGGCCAAGACATGGTGGGGGGGGCTTCAGATTTGAAACTTTTAGTGAATTGCAAATACTGAAACCAAAGCTTACAAACAGAAATGCACCCCTTCAAAAGCAAGGGAAGTACTGAGCTAATTAAACAATGATGCCTCAAACAATATACAAGCAATTTTGAAGTTCTATTGTTGTGGGTTGAATTGTGTCCCCAAAAAGATATGTTCAAATCCTAATCCTTGGTACCTGTGGCTGTGACCTTATTTGGAAATAAGGTATTTGCTGATGTAATTATGATATAGATAAAGTCATACTGGAGTGGAGTGGACCATAAATCCAATATGACTGCTGTCCTTAGAAGAAGAGAAGACAGAACTCCACGTGAAGACACAGAGGCAAGATGGCCATATGACCACAGAGGCAGAATTGGGGTTATGCAGCTATAAGTGAAGGAAAACCAAGGATTGCCAGCAACAAGACGCTAGGAGAGCATGGCTCTGCAGATTCCTTGATTTCAGGCTTCTAGCCTCCACGGGTGTGAGGATAAGTTTCTGTTGCTTTAAACTGATGGGGTCGCGAGCCACAACTACTGAGCCCGCGGCGCCTAGAGCCCGTGCTCCACAACAAGAGAAGCCACTGCAATGAGAAGCCCACGCACCACAACGAAGAGTAGCCCCCACTCGCAGCAACCAGAGAAAGCCCGCACACAGCAATGAAGACCCAATGCAGCCAAAAAATAAATTTAATTAATTAATTAAACTGATGGGGTTCAGGGCAAGCTGCCCCAAGTTGTGCCACTCTGGCATGCAGATTATTTCCAGCTGAAAATAACCAAGGCCTAATACACTCCAGAAGAAACCTCTGAACTTCCCCCTAAATGCCCAAAAGAACTTAAGATAGAAGGCTCGTTCCAGGAAGGAGCTATCACAACAGATAACCATTCCAAAGTATGAACTAGGTGTGGCAGACAAGCAGGAACCTAGCAAGGCCTGTTTTTGATCAAAGTCCTCTCTGAGTCCCACTGTCTCTAGATGATCCAGCAAACGTTTGTTCACCGAACATTAACTCTTTTCATCTTCCTGTGAATTACCTTACTTTTTTTTTTTGAATTACCTTACTTTTAAGTCCCAGACCCTTACCTTCTTCTCCTTAGTCCAGAATAACATATATACCTCATCTTGCCTTACCATCTTTGGAATTCTTCATGTTTATGTGAATTCCCTTATGTACTTAATAAATTTGGTTTTCTCTGGTTAATCTGCTTATGTCATTTTAATTGCCAGCTAAAAGAACCAAGAGGAAAAAAAGGGGAGTATCCCCTCCTTCACAAAGCCATCTAGTTTGTGGTACTTTATGACAGACTCAGTAAACAAATACATCTATAATCCCAATTTAAAATATCCCAATTTGTGGGAAGAATTTTTGATGACTCTCCTATTTTTCACTGAATAAATTTTATATTTTGTAATGTAATGGAACATAATTGAGAAGACCTATCATTTTACTGCATCTAAATATGGCAAAATATTTTAAAAATCATAAATAGATACAACTTATTTGATGACTTTTATCTTAAATATTTGTCAAAAGGTACTTTGAAATGAGACATGAAAATAGCACTTGTGAAAATATTTAGGCTGAAACATCTTCATGAAAAAAACTAGAACTGAGACTATGTTCAATTTAGAAGAGTTTGCTCTGAGTTTACCAGGTGCTTTAGCATCTGTAGAGAAAGTATTTTTAAAACTAAAAATACTACTGTCTAAAGAAAAGAGTAATTTGCAACTTATAAGAAAACAGCAAATTTAATTTTTAAATTAAGCATAAGTTCGGGGTTTTTTCCAGAAAATTATCAGTATCAAGGCATTAAATGAAGATATGGCTAAGAAACTGATTCAAGTTCAGCTGCCCTTGAACAACATGGGTTTGAACAGTATGGGTCCACTTATACATAGATTTTTCTTATTAACTGGGTACCGTAGTACAACACGATTCTCAGTTGGTTGAAACTGAGAAGGCAGAACTGCAAATACAGAGGGCCACCTGTGAAGATTTTTAACTCTCTGGAGGGTCAGCATCCCGAACCCCTGCATTGTTCAAGGGTCAACTGTATGTATATGTACCAAGAATGGGTCATATGTTAAAAGTTAACAGTCGCATAATTAACATAAAAATGTAAATGTGTTAATATAAAATTAATATTAAAATTTAAATTGTTTTAATGTATAAGGGTATAAATTATATTTTAAAATGTTAATTTTGAAAATAGTTTTCAATAGAACTCTTATAGGTCGATAATATAAGTCAATAAATAATCTAAATATGTAATTTTCATTACTTTAATGGGGTTTTTCTACTCTTAAAAATGTGGTTTCATCAAAAAATTATATACTGACATTGCCATTAATACACATCAAAAGTGAAGTCAATTTGACCCCTTAGATATCTTTCACACAATGCACCCTGTCATTACTTGCCCAGGTGACATCTCTTGCAAAGGCAGAAATGTTGCAAGTCACCCCCAAAGAAGGCAGAACAAGGAGCTCTCCCTTTCAGCACTTTATTCTCCCCTCCATTTCTGGGCTAGCACTAAATATGGCTTCATTAGGAAAGAATAAATCATAATGAAGGGGCTAGGGAGGAGAGTTAGCAGTAGAGCAGCACAATGCAGTACAAATTACTCACCCAAAGACAGTAGTACTGAGTGTCAGCCCTGGTTCACCCTTAGCAGCTATAATGAAGTTGGACAAGTCTCGTAACTGCTTTCAAAGGCATGCAATTTCCTCATCTATATAATGGGAATGGTTGGCTAAGAGTTGATTGGCTGATTTGTAAAAATGGCTCTCCTAGTTTCTGTTAAGTAACAGATGGAGACATATTCAGAGAACCAGAAGTAATATGCGACTAAAAAGCCATCAACATTTAGTGCTGTTTCTATGAGCTTATTTACCTATTTACTTTCCAGAAAATAAACTGCAACCATCCAACTGGAATCTACAGTTCCAAGAATTAATTAAATTTGTAATTCCTAGAATTAAATGAAGTTAATTTAACTAACTAAAACAAAGTAGTAAACAGGAGGAAAAAAATCAGTACTTTTCTTGTGTATCTAAACACTCCTTCACAAAACAGTAAAATAACAAAATCTGCTCAAGATCAACAGTGTATTTAATTTGTATACTTCACATCTTGCTTCTGCATCTGTTTCAATCTCATTTTCAACCACAACTTTAATTAGAGATGCAATAAACTGTTTTATGATCTATAAAGATGAAAAAGCCAAATACAGTCATTAGGAATTCAAATATCTCTGCAAGTCCTTAGCATAGTTTAATCGCTTTGTATCTTAGAGCATAATTTTAAGATTTTGAGTTCAAATTAACTATACAATAGAAATGAAACAAACTCAAGGGAACCAGGGCAAAATTACATATGGAATAAAACCAACCAATCAGTAGTACTAGGGAGCTATTCGAAGTAAGTGAATTTTTTTTAAAGTAAATTAATACTTAGAAGTGTTAAGTTTATGGCCTTTTAAAAACATTTCATTTCACATCCTAGATACTATCTTACACCGTGAAGTAATTTTATCAGAAATTATACTTTTATAAGTCAAAAAAAGTAAAGCAAGTTCTTTTCATGATGTGTGATTCTGTTATTCAATTATGTAAGTTAACTCTTTCAGGACCCTAACCTGTAACTTAGAACATAAGCAGCAACCTAAACATCCATGATTTTTGCAGAAAACATCTTAGATGCTAAAGTTTGTACCACGAGAACCCTTGGGCAGTCTGTTGCATCCGATGTACATCTTCTCAGAACAATCTTTTTTAAATGTTTATCATAAAATACACAGGTTTACAAGGAAACCAATTTTATTAAAATATTGTTATCACTTTTTTTTAAAGTGTTAAATAAAAGGATCTAGTGGCAAGTCTAATTACTACCATAATATCAAAGTAGTGGTGAGTGTATATGATGTTTTGAGATCTCTGCATCAACTGTTATCAAAATATCTATGTTTTCACTGGTAATATCATAAGTACTACTAATATTACTGTGGTTTAAGGCCAACATTCAACATTGAAGAAAATGCTAAGTTTATTAGAGGTCAGTGACCTCCCATCTAAGTTTAGGGATCCCCTAAATTCTATCCATTAAGTCCCAGGCTAAGAGACACCCTGTATTAAGGAAATCTAACTAGATAATTTTTAAGATTTATATGCAAAATCAGTTTTCTTGATTCACAAAAGTTCTACAGGATTTAATAAGTTTTCAGAAAGAGGAAAAGCAAGAGGGAGATATGTCAACAATTATAAATTGCTTGTAGAGTAAAGCACTGGATAGATCATGCAGGTTCAAATCCTGTCTTCACCATTTATTTATTGTGTTATCTTGGACAAGTTATTTAATGTTCCCTTAAATATTAATAAGAATTTATTTTTCAACAATACAACTGGATTATTCAAAGGCAAGATGATATTCATTGCAGAGTTAATGATAAAGAGCTGAAGTGGGAAGAGGAAACATATATTTTAAACTATAATATGCCCTCACTTTAGAATTATGAATCTTTGAATAGTCTCTTGGCTCTAGGCACATTCTTTAATGAAAGTAATTATAGAAACCCAAGTAGAGTTCAGATCATTAAGTGAACAAACCTGACTGGTATGATGTTGACAAGAACATGACCTGAATCTGAGAGTAAATTATTTCATGTTTCAAGGACTAGACAGTAAACAACAGCAAGATGGTTAGGTAAGTTAATGGCCACTTGACTTAATATGATGCAGTCAATAAAATGTTAACAGAAACAATGGTAAGGGCTTCCCTGGTGGCGCACTGGTTGAGAGTCCGCCTGCCGACGCAGGGGACACGGGTTCGTGCCCCGGTCTGGGAAGATCCCACATGCCGCAAAGAGGCTGGTCCCGTGAGCCACGGCCGCTGAGCCTGCGCGTCCGGAGCCTGTGCTCCGCAACGGGAGAGGCCACAACAGTGAGAGGCCCGCGTACCGCAAAAAAAAAAAAAAAAAAAAAATGGCAAAACAGAAAATGCATATGATGTAATATTAAGTGGAAGAGCTGGATAAGCTTTCTTGGATACTATCCAACCCTGGGTTCTCCTTTGACGCTAATTTAGGTTTGGATTATATTCCATACACAAATTAGGTGGGGTTTTTCTGGTCCAAATTGCACTTCTTAATAGTAAATCTCACTTATTACTAATCATTGATTTATCCTAAATTAATCATTGAGAGTTCAGATTTCACCCAAGCTCCTATGTCTTTAAGCATCCTTTCACAACTTAATCGCCCCTAAGCCAAACTATTTTAAAAAATCTTCATTGAGCTCCACTGAATTCCATTAACAGTATGTAACCATGGAAGATAATCTGGTGGGTTTCTTTCCTGCTATTTTTATCATCCCATCAGGGTACTAACATGAAAGGATAATATAACTTTAAAACATGTGAAAAACAAAGATATGGGTCATTAAAGAAACTGCTAAATTACTACTAAAACCATGACTGAGTAACAAGATCTGAGATTAGTATTAGTCTCCTTTGTTCATCTATTGATCCATTTTAATCAGAAAACTTGATTTTGGAGACATTATGTTAGAACACATTATCTCTGAACAGCTGGGACACAGACATAAAACTAATATATAAGACACTAAATGGTGAAACTTTTAGTTCTAAATTTAAAATGACAAAAGAACTGCTTAGAAATAAAAACTATCATATGTCATTTTCATTAGAATAGGTAAGGCATTAAGATAGGAAAATCACACTATATTTGCCAGCAAAATAAAATATGCCTTTGAGAAACTGCCTTTGCTAGTCACTGGGACTAACTCTATCTTCGTTGATATAATGCTAAAGAAAATCAGCTTTACTAATGGTCCTAACTGGAGTCTGGGTCCTTCGAGCTTCACATGAGGATAAAAGGATCTTTAAACCAAATAATTATATAGCAGAGAGAGAAACTGAGTAAGTACTAGAGGAGAGAGTCTGAAGAAAAATGAATAGCCTTATAAATAAAATTTGTCTTTTTAAAATTATTAAACTATCCACTCTACAAGACATTATTATTTAAATAACATAAACCGCTTATCTCTTACTAGCTCCAAAAATTTAGTTTTTTAAAATGCTGGCCTAGCTGCAAAAATGATAAAGCCATTGGCAGTGAGACACGAAGAACAGGTGAGGCTTCCAAAAACAGCTGTAGGTCAGTACACAAAATTTTGCAAATGCTGAAAGGAATCATAGTAAGACAGGGAAAAAAGGGGAAATCTGCCAAGTTAATTTTTTTTGGAATACTGAGCAATAGCATAAATATGGAACAAATGCTTGGGATATCCATTTAGTTACTAAAAATGAGTTCAGGCAGTAAAGCAGCATTTAGGGAAGTCCCCGCTGTAGAACCCCTGCAAATCTGATTTGAGCATAGCATTAATGTACAAAGTTTGTTAACCTTGCCTCCAAAAGGGACAGACTGCTGCCCAGCTCAAAACACTGAAAAACACAGGGCCGGACTCATGCGATGTTTACAACCCAAGTACATTTTGATTTGTAAACTCCTCACACAGTGAGGCAAAATTGGAAAATTTAATCACCAAGAATTTTTTATTTGTAACTTTTTGGCTGTTTAGTAATGCATTTTAAGAAACAATAAGCTGCAACAAATAGAAGGGCTATTTATTTGACATTAAATATATTTTCTTCCAATTAATAAATCTGCTTTCATGAGTAAATGGGAAAAAAAACTCACGGCAAATTTTAAAGGGAAACCATTGAGATATAAATATTCTCAAGGTTTTGTAACTTTCAAATTCTGTCAAACATTATTTCTTGAAATTCTGCTTATTTAAAAAGAAACTTCTCTACTAAAATAGTATTTATATATTCCATTACTACAGGTGTCTAATTAGCCAAAAATATAAAAAATAATCAAAAATACTTTTTCATTTTTCATTTAAGGCTCTGTACCAGAAACTGGTAATAAATCTGTTAATTGAGAACAGTCAATATCATTGTGGAAAGAGTTTATCAAACTCAAAGACACTTTTCAGAAAGAATAACACTAAGGCTCAAATTTTAAGTCAATAGGATGATGTCAGACTTAAACCACATTCACTAGGAAGAACTAGACAACTAATGAGTCACTACATATTAAAAGAGATGACTGAGGATGGGGACAAGTGGGGAGGCAGACAGTGGCGACCTCTGGAACATGGAATCTCTTCTCTCTGCTGGTCCTAGAAGAGAAAAGAGACACCAATGAGCATCGACACACTGTCTGCATTCCTCCCCACCCGAGACCCACCAGTCCACAGGTGTTTCTCAACCTTACAGCCAACCTCACCTTCATATATGGTACTCAGTGCCAAGAGGATGTCAAAAACACCACCCTATCCTAACCTAATTAGTACTGCCTTGAAAAAATTGAAACCTATCAAAGGTATTATTTATTTTTATACAGATATAATCTGCATCAAATGGAGCTGAAAGCAGCTGGGTTGAAAGCAATACTTCTTTATATTAAAATAGCTTTCCAAAATTATTGCACTCAATTACTTTAAATGATAGAGGTCATTAATTCAATTTTAAAAGATCTCAGTTATCCGTATGTGTGGCACATGTGTGTAGCAAGTGGCTTCAATAAGATGCTGGGGTTTTAACTGTCGTGGCTCTCATTCAATGTCCTTGGAGAAGATAGGGTGATGAGGTTGTCTATTTACATCAGCTGACAAAGGGAAATTAACCAAGTCATACAATTTGTAAAAGGTTACCTTCACTCTGGAAAGAAGCCGTAAAATAACTGAAATTCCAAAAATAATTATCTAAAAAAGGTGACTAGAGTGCATAATTCCTTCAAACCTGTAATACATATAGGATTCTACAGAATCTGCTTTTCCTAGGTTGTAGAGTCGATAATTCCAAACCAACTGGCAACTTTTTTCAGACACCATGAGAGCTTCCACAATCAGAACTCTTTGAGTCACTGTTATTTTTTCACATATCCTCGTGGAGGACAAGTAGTCCACAGAAACCTCGTCCAAAGTAAACCCGATAGGGAATATTTTTTTAAATTTCAGCCACTCAAGACTAAGGTCCAAATATACAATGAAGAGTTAATCAATTCAAGTTAAAACAGCAGTAGCTATGTTTCCACATTGCCGATCTTTACTTTCTTCCAGGTACAGTGCTGGGCATTGGGGATACAAAAGACGAGTAAGACACAATCTCTGGTCACATGAAACCACAGTGAAAGCACGTTACTGGAAGCCCTTAAAGTCTGAAAACAGAATCTCTTCTGGACTCACTGGCTCTGGGTCAAGGGAATATATTTTTAGCTTCTTAGATTTGAGTTTGTAGCTACAAGTAGATGACGGACGGGTGAAGGGTTCCTGGGCACTATTTGTGCAGAAGAGTTAAACCCATACTCACAATCTGCCAGCCAGCAACAAGGTCCAAAGAGATGCAGTGAATCTAAGACTGAGCACGTCAATCTAAGACTACAGAGATTCGAGAAGCGCCATACAGAAAAAGACTGAGAAGTCAAGATTAATGCCTTATTTTGTGAAATCATTAAGAATTTTAGAGCTGGAAAAGACCTCCGTATTACCACCAACAAAGAAAGTCAGAAACTCAAACACTACTAAACCATCTGGTCATCGCCCACTCCTTTGTTTACGAAACACAACAATAACCCAAACCAAAACAAATGCTTCAAACAAGCAGACCACGTGTTTCTAGGGCCTCTCTCCTCTGGGCCTCAAAGGTCTTCCTCAGTCACTCAACCGCACCTGCTGCAGTTCCAGGGAGCGCAGAGCACGTCCAAGTTGCCTGACTTGAGGACGACGCTACCCGCCCGCAGCCAAGTTCGGGGCCAAGGCCGGCCTAGCCCCCAGCCCCGCCGCGCCGCACGGCTGCCCGGAGCCCCCGGCCTCACGCGTTAGGGCCTCGCCCGCGCCAGCGGCCGCCGCCCCTCCCACAGCCAGCGGCTTCGCACCCGGGAGCGCCCTGACCCGAGGAGGTCGAGCGTCCGGGAGCGCTCGTACCTCAAGCCGCTGCTCCGAAAGCCCCGGAACGCGCGCCCGGCCGTTCCCGGCGCCGCCAAGAGCGACGCCGCGCTCCGGCCCAACGCCGACACTCGGCCCAGGCCGCCGCGGAGCAGCCAGAAGGCGCGGGCCGACACTGTCATGGCCGCGAATCCCGGCTCCAGAACAGAGGCGCCACCTCCCGCCGCTCCGGTCCTCGCAGCTGCAGGCCGGGCTCTGCCCCGACCGGGCTCGGCGGGAGAGCGAGTCCCTCCTGCCGAGGGTTCCCGAGGGCACCACGCACGGGTGGGGCCAGGAGCCGAGTGAGGGCTGGAGGCGGGGCCGAAGGAACCCCTGGACCGTCAGGAGGCGGGGCCGAAGGACCCCTGGACCGTGAGGGGGCGGGGCCGGGACGCAAACCCTAAGCTGAGAAGAGTACTGGCAGGTGGGTGTAGAGACTGTTGGCTTGCGATGTCGCCTAGCGGCGACTAGGCTTCTCACCCACTGGGCACGCTGCTGATGTGCCCATAGCGAGGACACAGGGAAAGCGTCTAATCAGTTCAAGCAGCATTCCCCCTTTCTCCCAAACCAGAGCTCCGCCCCACAATCGGCTACCTGGAATTTCATTAAAAGCAAGAAGGGTGTTACAGGTTCTCTGTTTCCCTTGGTGAGACCTTGGGATACCTTGAGAGCAGGAGAAAGAAAGAAAAGTGTGTGTGTGGAGGGAGAAGGAGGACCTAGCTGAGCAAGGCCTGCACCTAAGGATTTCTGTAGCTCTACCTTATCATCTCCACTTTGGAGGGGAAAAATTGGCCAATGTCTATTATTTTCTAGAGTCTATGATCAAGGTTACACAACCTAGGAACCTGTGTTATGTGGTGAATTTGTAGTGAGAAAACAGAACATCGGCTCCCTTTGAAAAAGTAAGAATCAGAATGGCCATTCATTATGCTGGGATATGTTAAGAGATGAAGTGAGGCATGCTTTCAAATTTTAAGAGTTTATTTGAGCAAAACTCAATTTGAATCAGGCAGCATCCAACCTAGCAGATAGAAAGGAGTTCTAAGGAGCATGTCTTTCACAAAATGAAAGACTTGTAGGCAGAAGGGAGCAGGAACAAGGAAGTTATACTAGACAAATAAGCGGTTTGGGCATTGCAAGGTTACTTTCCTTTAGGGATGGCAGGGGTCAATCAAACATCTTATCTAACTAGTGATAATAATGAAGAAGGAAACAGACAGAAGTATCTTTATGCCCTTGAATTAAGTATTGTTTTTTTAATTTTTCCTGTAGTCCAGCCTAAAGGGGTAATGCAAAATATAGAAAAAAGTGTGCACAAAATACATAATTGAGAAAATTAAAAATAATTTACATGTTAAAAATACAGGATTATTGGGACTTCCCTGGCGGTCCAGTGGTTAAGACTTTGCCTTCCAATGCAGTGGGTGTGGGTTCAATCCCTAGTCAGGGAGGTAAGATCCCACATGCCTCGTGGCCAAAACACCAAAACATAAAACAGAAGCAATATTGTAACAAATTCAATAAAGACTCTAAAAATGGTCCACATCAAAAAAATCTTAAAAAAAAATACAGGAGTATTTTTGTGAACTGTTCTATTCATTAAATTAAAAGTTATAAAAATATCAATAGTAATAGCTAGCAGTTTCTGTAGGCTTATTCTGTTCCAGGCACTCTTCTATGTCCTTTACATAGATTGCTTCATTTAATCTTCACAATAGTTCTGGGAGGTAGAGTCTCTTATTGTTCCCATTTTACATATTATAAATTTGAATTTCAAAGAAATTAAGGAACGTGCACAAAGCTACAAGTCTAGTAAGTGGTACATCCAGGAATCAAAGAAAATCACTTTAATTCTGTAGGTAAAAAGATAAACTTCTAATAATCCATGGGACAAAGAAAACATGAAAAGGAAAATGAAAAGAGAACATATCAAAATTGAGCAATGTAGCTAAAGCAGTGCTTTTGGAGAAATTGGAAGCCTTAAATGCTTATTTTAGAAAAAAGTAAAGGTCTAAAATCAATGGTCTAATAATCTCTAGGTCCATCCATGTTGCTACAAATGGCATTATTTCATTCTTTTTTTATGGCTGAGTAATATTCCATTGTATATACGTACCACATCTTCTTTATTCATTCACCTGTCGATGGACATTTAGGTTGCTTCCACATCTTGGCTATTGTAAACAACACTGCAATGAATGTTGAGGTGCATGTATCTTTTCCAATTATGGTTTTCTCTGGATATATGTCCAGGAGTGGGATTGCTGGATTATATGGTAGTCCTATTTCTAGTTTTTTAAGGAACCTGTTCTCCATAGGGGTTGTACCAATCTACATTCCCACCAACAGTGTAGGAGGGTTCCATTTTCTCCACACCCTCTCTGGCACTAATTTGTAGAGTTTTTGATGATGGCCATTCTGACTGGTGTGAGGAGATACCTAGACTCACCGACTCCGAAAACAAACTTATGGTTACCAAAGGGGAAAGTTGGTGGGGGAAGACAAATTAGGAGTTTGGGATTAATATATAAATACTACTATATATAAAATAGATAATCAACAAGGACCTATGTATAGCACAGGGAACTCTAATCAATATTCTGTAATAATCTATATGGAAAAGAATCTGAAAAAGAATGGATATATGTATAACTTTGCTTTACACCTGAAACTAACACAATATTGTAAATCAACTATACTCCAATATAAAAAAAATTACATTAAAAATAAAATAAAATCAATGGCCTAAGCTTCTATCTTAACAAATTAGAAAAATAAGAACAGTTGAACTAAAGATAAGAGCTAAATTATAGAAAACAGAAAAACAGCAGAGAAAGTTAATGAAATAAAAAGCAAATTTTTGTTAAAGATCAATACAATTGATAAACTTTCAGTTAGACTAATTAGAGAAAAAGAGACTGTAGGGAGGCAGTGCATTCCTACATGTATTCGCATTCCTACTTGTCTTGCTGAGTGTTAAGACTAGACCTTGACCACTTTTTACCTGGGCCATTTCTCAGGGGTCTTCAAGTTAATTCTGAGAGATGAGGTAAATTCTCTCTGTGTACAAAGAGAATATTTGCTTACTGCTTACCAAAAAAATTGATGGGCTCCTTAAGCTCAGAGTTCCTCTTCTGTGGTACAACCCACTACCCATGCAGGCTTCATCTGGTCTTCCACATCACCCTGTGGTATGTGGGGCTTGGGAAAATGGAACGATGATGTTAATACTCCAGCAACTATGTTTTTTGGTCAATATCATTTGATCACACATGTAAGGGTTTATTCCCGAGCTCTCTATTCTATTCCATTTCTCTATATGTCTGCTTTTTGCCAGCACCATATCTTTTGATAAATGTGGCTCTGTAATAAAATTTTTAAATCAGAGAGTGTGAGACCTCCAACTTTGTTCTTCTTTTTCAAGATTGTTTTGAGTATTCGAGGCCCCTTAAGATTCCATATTAATTTTAGAATGGATTTTTCTACTTCTTCCAAAAATGGCATTGGGACTTTGATAGGTATTTCATTAAATCTGTAGATTGCTTTGAGTTATATTGGCATTTTAGCAATAATACGTCTTCCAATCCATGATCACAGAATGTCTTTCCATCTATTTATGTCTCCTCTGATTTCTTTCAACAACATTTTTCAAATTTCAGTGTAAAAGTCCTCCTTGGTTAAGTTTGTTTTTAAGAATTTTATACTTTTTGGTGCTATTGTAAATGGAAATATTTTCTTCATTTTCTTTTTGGAATGGTCATTTTTGGCAACTACTTTTGCTGTAACAAATTTCTTTGTCTCCATCCAGAAGTCTCATGTCTTCTGTAAGTCTTCATAAAACTGTAGAGGGCTAACTTATTAGACTGTAGATAGGGCACAGTTAATTCCCTCATAAAGACACAAATTATCAACATAGGGAGTGAAAGAGGAGATATCACTACAGATATAAAGGCATTAAAATGTTAATAAAGTAATAATATAAAAATATTTAATGAGACGGCGGTGTGGGAAGATACGGAGCTACTGTCTCCCCACAACTAGGGCGCCTGCCAGCCGCTGGTGGGGAACTTTCACCCCCAAGGAGACGGGAGGAACCCCAGAGTGAACCAGTAGGATGTAGGGGGACCAAGGGGGTAGGAGAAGTGGAGCCCAGACAAGATTGGCTCCCCTGAGACAGGGAGATCAGGAGAGGCAGGTGAGAGGGACTCTCTGGGAAGAGAGGGAGAGAAGTGGCGGATAATTGCCTGGACCACTTGGGCTGGGGAGCCTGCTGAGCTCCCAGGTGGGTCCCCTGCCCTCCAAGCCCCCCCTTCCTCTCCTCTGCCCACATTGGTCCTGGGGCATAGGAGGGAGGCCGGGGAGATCAGGAGAGGCAGGTGGAAGGGGCCCTCCCAGACCCCAGGAGCAGGAGAGGAGAGGAGGGCATTTGCCCCACCCACTCGAGTCCAGGAAGCCTGCTGGGCTCCCAGGTGAAGTCCCCTGCCTTCTGAGACAGGGGTGGGGGCAGGCCTGGGCCCCTTCTGTTTCTTGAGCCTAAGCCCCACCCTCCACAGCCCCCAGGGTCTTTTTCAGCCCTGTGGATATTGAGCATTGGCCCCACCCACTGCCCAAACCTTGCCCTTGTTTAGGCCCCACTATCCACAGCCAAGGCCTTCCCCCGCTACATTTTTTTTTTCTCTTCCCTCCACTTTTTTTACTGTTGTGGTACTGATGTACTTTCCAGTTGTTGATTCATCTATATTTTTATTTTTACATTCTTTCTAACATACCTGTTAGTTTCCTAGTCTAATTTTATTTTTTACTTTATTGTCCTCTCTTTTTTTTTTTTTTTCTGCCCCCAGCAGCTTGCAGAATCTTAATTCACGAGCCCAGGGTTGGGCAGAAGCTCCTGTGGTGAGAGCTCCAAGTCCAACCCACTGGACTAAGAGAGAACTTCAGACCCCAGGATATATTCATTGGAATGAGGTCTCACAGAGCTCCTCATCTCAACACCAAGGTCCAGCTCTGCCCAATAGCCGACAAACTCCAGTGTTGGAAGTCTCAGGCCAAACAACCAGTAAAAGAGGAACACGATCTCACTCAAAAATTTAAAAAAAGGACACAGCAAAAAAACATGTCACAGATGAAGGAGCAAGGTAAAAACCTACAGGACCAAATAAATGAAGAGGAAATAGGCAATCTACCTGAAAAAGAATTCAGAGTAATTATAGTAAAGATGATCCAGAATCTTGGAAATAGAATGGAAGCATGGATTGAGCAAATACAAGAAATGTTTAACAAAGATCTAGAAGAACTAAAGAACAAACAAACAGAGATGAACAACACAATCACTGAAATGATAAATACACTAGAAGGAATCAATAACAGAATAACTGAGGCAGAAGAACGAATAAGTGAGCTGGAAGACAAAATGGTGGAAATAACTGCTGAGGAGCAGAATAAAGAAAAAAGAATGAAAAGAATTTAAGACAATCTCAGAGACCTCTGGGACAACACTAAATGCACCAACATTTGAATTATAGGGGTCCCAGAAGAAGAAGAGAAAAGGAAAGGGTCTGAGAAAATATTTAAAGAGATTATAGTGGAAACCTTCCCTAACATGGGAAAGGAAATAGTCACCCAAGCCCAGGAAGCACAGAGAGTCCCATACAGGATAAACCCTAGGAAAAAAACACCAAGACACATATTAATCAAACTAACAAAAATTAAATTCAAAGAAAAAATATTAAAAGCTGCAAGGGAAAAACAAAAAATAACATACAAAGGAATCCCCATAATGTTATCAGCTGGTTTTTCAGTGGAAACTCTGCAGGCCAGAAGGGAGTTGCAGGATATACTTAAAGTGATGAAAGACAAAAACCTACAACCAAGATTACTCTACCCAGCAAGGATCTCCTTCAGATTTGATGGAGAAGTCAAAAGCTTTTCAGACAAGCAAAAGCTAAGAGAATTCAGCACCACCAAACCAGCTTTACAACAAATGCTAAAGAAACTTCTCTAGGCGGGACACACAAGAGAAGAAAAAGACCCACAAAAACAAACCCAAAACAATTAAGAAAATGGTAATAGGAACATACATATCAATAATAACCTTGAATGTAAATGGATTAAATGCCCCAACCAAAGGACACAGACTGGCTGAAGGGATGCAAAAATAAGACCCATATATATGCTGTCTACAACAGACACACTTCAGACCTAGGGACACATACAAACTGAAAGTGAAGGGATGGAAAAAGATATTCCATGCAAATGGAAATCAAAAGAAAGCTGGAGTAGCAATACTTGTATCACGTAAAGTAGACTTTAAAATAAAGACTGTTATAAGAGATAAGGAGGGACACTACATAGTGATCAAAGGATCAATCCAAGAAGATATAACAATTATAAATGTTTAGGCATGCAACATAGGAACACCTCAATACATAAGGCAAATGCTAACAACCATGAAATGAGAAATTGACAATAACACAATAATAGTAGGGGACTTTGACACCCCACTTACACCAATGGACAGATCATCCAAACAGAAAGTAAATAAGGAAACACAAGCTTTAAATGACACAATAGACCAGATAGATCTAATTGATATTTATAGAACATTCCACCCCAAAGTGGCAGAATACACTTTCTTCTCAAGTGCACATGGAACATTCTCCAGGATAGATCACATCTTGAGTCACAAATCAAGCCTTGGAAAATTTAAGAAAATTGAAATCGTATCAAGCATCTTTTCTGACTTCAATGCTATGAGACTGGAAATCAATTATAGGAAAAAAACTGTAAAAAGCACAAATACATGGAGGCTAAGCAGTGTGCTACTAAGTAACCAAGAGATCACTGAAGAAATCAAAGAAGAAATAAAAAATTACATAGAAACAAATGACAACGAAAACACGATGACCACCCAAAACCTATGGGACACAGCAAAAGCAGTTCTAAGAGGGAAGTTTATAGCAATTCAATCTCACCTCAAGAAACAAGAAAAGTCTCAAATAAACAATCTAACCCTATACTTAAAACAACTAGAGAAAGAAGAACAAAGAAAACCCAAAGTCAGTAGAAGGAAAGAAATCATAAATATCAGAGCAGAAATAAATGAAATAGAAACAAAGAAAACAATAGCAAAGATCAATAAAACTTAAAGCTGGTTCTTTGAGAAGATAAACAAAATTGATAAACCACACTCATCAAGAAAAAAAGGGAGAGGATGCAAATCAATACAATTAGAAATGAAAAAGGAGAAATCACAACTGACACCACAGAAATACAAAGGATTATAAGAGACTACTACAAACAACTATATACCAATAAAATGGACAACATTGAAGAAATGGACAAATTTTTGGAAAGGTACAATTTTCCAAGATTGACCAGGAAGAACTGGAAAATATAAATAGATCTATCACAAGTAATGAAGTTGAAACCGTAATTAAAACTCTTCCAACAAACAGAAGTCCAGGACCAGATGGCTTCACAGGCAAATTCTATCAAACATTTAGAGAAGAGCTAACACTGATCCTTCTTAAACTCTTCCAAAAAATTGCGAGGGAGAAACACTCCCAAATTCATTCTATGAAGCCACCATCACCCTGATACCAAAACCAGAAAAAGATATCACAAAAAAAGAATATTATAGACCAATATCACTGATCAACATAGATGCAATAATCCTGAAAAAAATACTAGCAAACAGAATCCAACAGCACATTAAAAGGATTATACACCATGATCAAGTGGGATTTATCCCAGAGATGCAAGGATTCTTAAATATATGCAAATCAATCAGTGTGATACACCACATTAACAGATTAAGGAATAAAAACCATATGATCATCTCAATAGATGCAGGAAAAGCTTTCAACAAAATTCAACACCAATTTTATGATAAAAACTCTCCAGAAAATGGGCATAGAGGGAACCTGCCTCAACATAAATAAAGGCCATATATGACAAGCCCACAGCAAGCATCATACTCATTGGTGAAAAACTGAAAGCATTTCCGCTAGGGTCAGGAACAAGACAAAGATGTCCACTCTCACCACTCTTATTCAACATAGTTTTGGAAGTCCTAGCCACAGCAATAGGAGAAGAAAAAGAAATAAAAGGAATACAAATTGGAAAAGAAGAAGTAAAAATGTCACTATTTGCTGATGACATGATATTATACATAGAAAATTCTAAAGATGCCACCAGAAAACTACTAGAACTAATCAATGAATTTGGTAAGGTTGCAGGACACAAAACTAATGCACAGAAATCTCTGGCATTCCTAGACACCAACAACAAGAAATCAGAAAGAAATTAAGGAAACACTACCATTTACCTTGCAACAAAAAGAATAAAATACCTAGAAATCAAACTGCCTAAGGAGGTGAAAGACTTGTACTCAGAAAACTATAAAACACTGATAAATGAAATGAAAGATGACATAAACAGATGGAGAAATATACCAAGTTCTTGGATTGGAAGAATCAATGTTGTGAAAAAGACTATACTACCCAAAGCAATCTACAGATTCAGTGCAATCCCTTTCAAACTACCAATGGCATTCTTCACAGAATTAGAACAAAAAATCTTACAGTTTGTATGGAAACACAAAAGACCCTGAATAGCCAAAGCAATCTTGAGAAAGAAAAACGGAGCTGGAGGAATCAGACTCCCTGACTTCAAACTATACCACAAAGCTACAGTAATCAAGACAGTATGGTACTGACACAAAAACAGAAATATAGATCAATGGTACAGGATAGAATGTCCAGGGCAAAATCCACACACATATGGGCACCTAATTTATGACAAAGGAGTCAAGAACAAGAACATACAATGGAGAAAAGACAGCCTCTTCAACAAATGGTACTGGGAAACCAGGACAGCTACATGTAAAAGAATGAAATTAGAACACTCCCTAACACCATACACAGAAATAAACTCCAAATGGATTATAGACTTAAATGTAAGACCAGACTCTATAAAACTTTTAGAGGAAAATATAGGAAAAACACTCTTTTTCATAAACCACAGCAAGATCTTTTTTGACCCACCTCCTAGAGTAGCAGAAATAAAAACAAAAATAAACAAATGGGACTTAAAAGCTTTTTCACAGCAAAGGAAACCATAAACAAGACAAAAAGACAACCCGCAGAATGGGAGAAAATATTTACCAATGAAACAACAGACAAAGGATCAATCTCCAAAATATACAAACAGCTCATGGAGCTCATATCATAAAAACAAACAATCCAGTTAAAAAAGACATGGGCCAGCCATGTGCCCAGGGCAGAAGACCTAAATAGACATTTCACCAAGGAAGACATACAGATGGCCAAGAGGCACATGAAAAGATGCTCAACATCACTAGTTATTAGAGAAATGCAAATCAAAACTACAATGAGGTATCACCTCACGCTGATCAGAATGGCCATTAACAAAAAAACTAGAAACAATAAATGCTGGAAAGGGTGTGGAGAAAAGGGAACCCTCCTACACTGTTGGTGGGAATGTAAATTGATACAAGCACTATGGAAAAAAGTATGGAGGTTCCTTAAAAAACTAAAAATAGAATTACCATATCACCCAGCAATCTCACTACTGCACGTATACCCTGAGAAAACCATAATTCATAAAGAGACATGCACCACAATGTTCATTGCAGCACTATTTACAATAGCCAGCATATGGAACCAACCTAAGTGTCCATTGACAGATGAATGGATAAAGTAGATGTGACACGTATATACAGTGGAATATTACCCAGCCCTAAAAAAAACGAAATTGAATTAGTTAAAGTAAGGTGGATGGACCTAGAGTCTGTCATACAGAGTGAAGTAAGTCAGAAAGAGAAAAACAAATACTGTATACTAACGTATATATATGGAATCTTAAAAAAAAATGGTACTGATGGCATAGAGAATGGACTTGATGACATGGGGTGGGAGGGAGAAGCCGGGGTCAAGTGAGAGTAGCATTGACATATATACACTACCGAATGTAAAATAGTTGGCTGGTGGGAAGCAGCAGCATGGCACAGGGAGATCAGCTTGGTGCTTTCTGATGTCCTAGAGGGGTGGGATAGTGAGGATAGGAGGGATGCTCAAGAGAGAGGGGATATGGGGACATGTGTATGCATATGGCTGATTCACTTTGTTGTGCAACAGAAACTAACACAATACTGTGAAGTAATTATACTCCAATAAAGATCTATTTTAAAAAAAAGGCGGGATGGAGACACGGGCCAGCCATGTGCCCAGGGCAGCCATCTGCCAGCCTCCACCAGGGGCACGCACTCCACATGAGGTGAGCAGGGCTGTAGTACAGGAACACTGTTCAAGAGGAAGCAGGTAGCCTTTTGAGTAGAAAGCCTGGAAACTCCAAAAGCATATCAGGTATTGTAACGAGGAGAAAGGGATGTGTCACTCTGAGGAGAACATGTTTTAGTTCTTGCTGCCCTTTGCACTTATAGGCTTTGTTACCCACTAGTTAGTTCATTTTAAAACAATGTAGTGGGAGGGGGTGGGAGGCACAAACTATTAAGATAAGCTCAGAGATGTATTGCACAACACAGGGAATATAGCCAGTATTTTGTAATAACTGTAAATGGAAAGTAACCTTTAAACATGGTATAAAAATTAACCAAAAAATTAAATTTAAAAAATAAAAAATGAAAAAGTACAGTGAAAAAAATTTTAATAAAATATATTTGGCAACCTAAATAAAACAGACAAATTTACTTAAAAACACAAATCATCAAAAGTTGACCCAAAAAGAAATTTAAAAATTGAATAATTCCATGAAAGTTTTAAAAATCAAATTATTAATTATCTTCTGACCAAGAATCTCCAGGTTTAGTGGGCTTCAGAGATGATTTCTCTCAAACATTTAATAAAGCAATAATAACAATATTATGTGAATCTCTCAGAAAATAGAAGAGGCAGGAACCTTCCCAACTCATTTATAAGGCCACTATTGTCCTGATACAAAAGCATTACAAGAAAAGACACTATAGACCAATATCCCTCAAAAACAAAGTAACAGAAATCTTCAAAAAAACTAGCAAATTTAATAAAACAATATATAAAAAGGGCAATATATCATGATCAACTGAGGTTTATCCTGGGAATGTAAATCTGGTTCAACATTCAAAAATCAATCAATGTAATTCACCATAGCAAGAGATCGAAGACGAAAAAAACAATGATGATCTCAATAGATGTAGAAAAAGTATTTGACATAATTCAACATTCATCCATGAAAAAAATTTAAAACTTGCAGAAAACTATAAGTAGAGGAATATTCATCAAGCTTATAAAGGACGTCTATGAAAACCCACAGCTAACGATGGGTTCACTTCGTGGTGAAAGATGCCTAAGATTAACAGAAGACAAGGATGTCTGTTTCCACCATTACTATTCCATACTCCTTGCCTGGAGCTGACTCCAAAAGGGTACAAAAGAACTTTTGGGGGTGATGAAAATTTTCTATATTTTGCTTGTGGAATTGTACATGGTCTATACACTTGTCAAAACTCAACAAGTTACACACTTAAAATGGAAAATTTCATTGCATGTAAATTTTACCTCAATTAAAATTGATTAAATACAGGGCTTAAGCATTTGTTGATTCTCCTCAGAAGTAATCCACACATGTAAGGGTTTATATATCTTTTCTAGATATCTAGAAAAGAGGTCTCAATAAGAAGCCTCTCTTCTAGCTAGCTAGCTAGCTAGCTAGATATGGATAAATAGATAGATCTACTAGATAGATCCATAGTATAGTCTATCTATATATGTCTATCTGTCTATCTATCTATATCTATCATCTATCTATCCATCTCACGTTGATTTTCCATAATTAATTTGGCCACTAGAGGGAGCCCATATTTCATGAGCACAAAAGTTTGGCAATGATTTTATAAAGCACTGGATGTAAATGCATAGAAAAGAATAATGATATAAAAAGTTTTCATGAGCATATTTGTAAGAAATTTTAATAAAACTTGGTAAAACCTTTTCTGGCCATAATAATAAAGAAAATTAAAATGTTACTTGTGGAAGAGATGAAGCTTCTTTCGCTAGTATGTTTAAATAGTAGACCTGATCTTGACTTTCATCTAGATGTTGTGGGTCGTTTAAACATAACCTTGGAATTTTTTTTTAAATAAAGGTTATGAAGTTATACATGTTCATTACAGAAAATTTGAAAGTTACAGAAAATCTGAATGAAAGGAGAGAAAGAGGAAGAGAAAAATCAAAAGTACGGTTGTCACTATAGTCACAATCTGAAAATAAGAATGCTAACAAAATTTGAGTGTATTGCCCCAGAGGTTTTAGTGTACATATTACTTTTACTTGATTGTAATCACAAATAACACAAAGTTAAAATTTAACCACTATTTGGTATCTTAACCATGAAAATGAAGTATAAATGAAATAATTGTACAGAATGTAGAATGCTCATAATTACATTAACTAATGCTCTTTGAAGTGTTTTTAAACAGTACTCAATTCAAAAAGTCATAATAAAGGCTTATTAATATTTAGTAGTCACATTAAAATGTCCTTTGGTTTCTCTAACTTTCTTATACAGGAAATCTGAGTCATTACAACAGGAAAGGGGCAAGTAGTGGAGGACAAAATCCTTTTTCCTTATCCTAAATAATCTCCACTTAACTTGTTAGAGGGAAAAAAATGTAATTTATGAGCAAGGAAAAGTCTCAGATAAAAAGCACATTTTTTGACTTATTTACATATTGGTCATATGGTGCATTGCCAAAGAAAAGGAAACTGTACATGCATTCCAACTCAGCTTTACCTTGCCACATAACAATAATTTATTCATGCTTAAGTAGAGGGGACGATGAAATGGATGATTAAACAATAGGTTTTGAGCTTTGTTGGAACTACCTGTAATTTTATTAAGATGCATTTGTCACAAAAGAGTTATATGTAGATTTTCAGTGATGGAGGGGATAAAAGGAAGAGAACTAATATAAATATTAACAATTATATTAAAATAAACAGTATCTACTAATGTTTATTGTAAACTTAATATATTCCTGGTATGTTAGGTACTGTGTTACATGCATTACCTTTTCTTCGTTTAATACTTACAACAGCTCTATAAGGGTTTAAGTGGAACTCCTATTTTCCTTCTCATTTTACAAATATAGAATCTGAGGTTCTGAGAGGGTAAGTAACTGTTTCAAAGTCACAACTAGCATGTGCTAAAGTTGGGGTTCACACGTAAGTCAGGTCTGGCTATAACAGAAATACCTTTAACCTACACATTCCTATTTCCAGGAACTTTACACATAAAGCCCTTTCAAAACAGAACTTTTTGCCACTTTAATGTGTATCACCATCAACATGTTGTATTCAAAGAAACCTAAAGAAATAATTTAAAATAATTGATATTTACTTCAGTCCTTGAAAACAAACCCAAACTACAATTTCTTTCCTAACACAAAAGAAAGATGAGGGTCTTGGTTTAAATCTACTACTTTATCAAATAACGATATAGGGAATGATTTACTCTTGTAATTATGATTGTTATTGTCTCCATTGCCCAGAGGCTATTATATTTTGGTAGCTATAACATTATATATATACACAGATAATTGTAGTATATTAATTTGTTCTATAAGACACCTTTCTGGTACCATATCTGAGTGGAAATGAAACTCTTTCTTCGCCTCTAAAATTAGAAAAGAATAAAACACATCCCCATGGTATTCTTTATTGATGGTTTTTAACTGATATGGTGTGAAAATGAGTAAATTCAGGAATCATACCTTAAAGCACAAAACTGTAAAGGCTGTGTTGTATTTATTTATGAATATACAAATACAGTGATTTAAAATTTTATTTGATAACTATTCAGCTCATACTATGTGCCTATATTAACAAACTGACAATGAATTAAATTATCTGTAGTTATTGCTAAAGATGGATTAAACACCCATTCTAGATTTTTAAAGCTCTTAAAAAAATAAGATTGCAGGGGCTTCCCTGGTGGCGCAGTGGTTGAGAGTTCGCCTGCCGATGCAGGGGACACAGGTTCGTGCCCTGGTCCGGGAAGATCCCACGTGCTGCAGAGTGGCTGGGCCCGTGAGCCATGGCCGCTGAGCCTGCGCGTCCAGAGCCTGTGCTCTGCAACGGGAGAGGCCACAACAGTGAGAGGCCCGTGTACCACAAAAAAAAAAAAAAAAAAGAAGAAGAAGTTGAGTAAGCCACTTATTTATATACTGGAGTTGTCCCCCCTAAAATTCAGATGTTGAAACCCTAATCCTCATTACCTCAGAATGTGACCTTATTTGAAGATAGCCTATTTTAAAAGGTAATTAAGACAAAATGAGGTCATTAGGGTGGGACTTGATGCACTGTGACTGGTGTTCTTATAAGAAAAGGAGATTAGGACACAGATGCATACAGAGAGAAGACCATGTGAACATACAAGGAGAAGAAGAGAGTCTGCAAGCCAAGGAGAAAGGCTTTAGAGGAAATCAGTCCTAATGACACTTTGATCTTGGACTTCGAGCCTCCAGAACTATGAGAAAATATATTTCTGTTGTTTAAGCCACTCAGTCTATGGTATGGTACTTTGTTACGGCAGCCTGAGGAAATTAATACACAACTAAGCCCAGCGATATTGGTTGCAGGTGATAGGCAGCCACTGAAGAATTTCAGATAAAAGAATGACCAGAAGAGACCTGCTCTTTTGAACAATCACTTTGCAGTCAATAAGACTGACTGGACAGGCCAGCCTGGGAGACCAATTAGGAAGTTACGTCAACGGTCCAGTGAAAGTGGATGAAAGGCATAATTAAGGCAATTTCACAAGGAAGGGAGAGGAGGAGTTTCATATAAGAGTTGTTAAGGGGATGGAAATGGCAGGGCCTAGAGCCCAGTCGGATGCAAAGCAAAAGCAGAGAGTCAGTCTGTGACGAAACCAGGGCCCCCGGTTTCAACAACTGAGTGAATTGTTTATAAAGCAAAATGGACAAACAGAGGAGCAGTGGGTTCCCCATGTAAAATCTCAGAAGAGCTAAGTAAATTGCCGTGGTTACATGTTAACACTGGCAGCAAGGAGGAAATGCAGGAGATAGGCCTCGGTCCAGATTAAGATCATAGCACCTGATGATCCAGTGAAGGGAGGCTGGTAGAGCTGGCAAGGAGTAGCAGTCAGGATGTCTTAGACAGTCTGATGAATTACCATCTCATGGGAAAGAAATGTGCCTCACCCAGAAATACACAGAGGGTCTCTTTCTGGAAGTTTTTTCTCAGCATTCCATAGAATCTGGGTGCAACCATGGTGAAGCTGACCTCCTTAAGGCAGAAGTAATGAAAGAAAAGGGAGATAATGATCCTGGCATCATGCTTTGCGTCTGCCCTTAACAGGCTTTATAACCTTGAGCAAGTCAGTTGACTTCCCTTTGCCTCACTTCCTTTCACTAGCAAATCAGGGTGAAAATAAAATGATTGGCAACTTCACTAACTAATTAACACTTGAAGAGCTCAGGAAGAGCCTCCTCCAGAACGTGATTTATAAACTAAGAGCTGAAAAATAAGTAAAAATTAACCAGATGAACAAGCTAGGAGGTGGGGAGGAGATGAAAGATGTTTCAGTTAGAACGGCATTTGTAAGACCCTGACCCAAACAGAAATGGTGTTTTCAGAGAACCAAGAAGTGATCTGATACACTAGAGCATAGAGTTTCAAAGGGATGAAGTGAGAAAACCTAAACTGTAAGCAGTTAATAATTTGTTCAAGGTCACATAGCTAGTTAAGAGTCTGATCTCTGAATTGAGCATGTCTGCACCAGGACTTGCATTTAAACTATGAATCGTGTACAACCTCCCTACAGCACCATACGAACAGGAGAAGACCACGACTGAGGGTAATACAGGCCTAATATTTCCCAGTGTGTCTAAGAGATTATAGAGTGAATAGTCACATGAGATTAAATAGAAAAATAAAGGTGAGAATGTTAGAGAAACCATCTCAAAGTGAATTTTCTGACTAACAAAAAATGAAATTTTATTTTATTTATTTTTGATTTACAATGTTGTGTTAATTTCTGCTGTACAGAAAAGTGATTCAGTTATATACATATACATTCTTTTAAAAATTCTCTTGTATTATGGTTAATCACAGGATATTGAATATAGTTCCCTGTGCTATACAGTAGGACCTTGTTGTTTATCCATTCTATATATAATGGTTTGCATCTGCTAACCCCAAACTCCCAATCCATCCCTCCCCCACAAAAAAATTTTCATAATTAGTTTTCTATTGTAAACTTGCTTACCACTCACTAAACATTCACTAAACTCTGAAAATCCATGGTAATTGCATTTATTTTACAAACAAAACAAAACCCAGATCCAGATCAATTCAGTTTCATATGGACTTAGCAGCAGGGTGAACTGTGTTATATACTACCCAGAAACTGGATAACCTGGTCTGTCTATGCCTCTTCCCTGGAGCACTGACCCATGAAGATTACACTGATTTATTATAAAATCTTCTTTTTGTCCTCTGTGTTCTATTGTTTTACTGTGACGTGACAAGGTGTGGAATTATTTCTGTTCATCCTGCATGTACTTTGTTGGGTTCCTGAATCTGAGGCTTATTGTCTCTGATGGCCATGGAGGTGCATCACTCAGACCCTCCTCCAATAGAACCTGCTGCAGGAGCTCAGCTGATGTGCCGGTGTGGCAGCTGGCTTAACACTGCCCCCTTTACTGGTGTTGCTCCCATTTGGATATTGTTTCTGTACACTTCTCTGCTGGCCTTCCCTGCACCTCACCAATGCATACTTGCTCTTCAATCCTTGTCTCAAAATTTGTTCTCATTATTCCATTTCTACCCAGTGATTTGTCAAGTGTGCTGGAAGTTGAACCTTTAGCAACACTGTGTTGGAGTTCAAGGACTTCCTCCAAAGGGAGAAGAGAAGGGAGGAAGTTTTGCTCAAAATGTTTCCTAGTCAATATACCTATGTTTTGATCTGCATAAGACAACTTACAACCATTGTAATCACTTGGCAGGGATAACAGGTCCCACACTCCATAACATGTAGAGTTGTAATTCGAATCTATAGCATAACTTTTGTTTAAATATCAATCTATTTAAGAAGAAAAGGTTTTGCCTCAAGACACCTTGGCATGTACTGTACCTGTCTTTCTCTTTTTGATAATGATCATCCCCCATACACCCTCAGGAACCAAGCAAATTTTCTATCTTTCACTGTGACTCTAAAATGAGACTATTTGGATTACTAAAACTGGGAGCACTGCCTTTAAAAAATGGTTTATTTAAAATTCTAAGGTATATTAATGTTATTTATTGAGCTTTCAAAAACAACTACAAAATATATGTATTTCAAAACAAATTTGTCTCAGATATCACACTAACCACATATTTAAGATAGTGTTCCGTATGTACTACCACAGTTTTCTACCACTGACTAGAAATAATGTCAGTCAAAATGTAATGTAGGGGCTTCCCTGGTGGTGCAGTGGTTGAGAATCCACCTGCCAATGCAGAGGACATGGGTTCGAGTCCTGGTCTGGGAATATCCCACATGCCGCGGAGCAACTAGGTCCGTGAGCCACAACTACTGAGCCTGCGTGTCTGGAGCCTGTGCTCCGCAACAAGAGAGGCCGTGATAGTGAGAGGCCCGTGCACCGCGATGAAGAGTGGCCCCCACTTGCCACAACTAGAGAAAGCCCTCGCACAGAAGACCCAACACAGCCAAAAATAAATAAATAAATAAATAATTTTTTAAAAAATGTAACAAATGTTCAAGAACAACTGGTGTCTTTAAAAAAAAATGTAATGTAGACTTTTTCAACAATAAGCAAGTCAGAAAGCATTTATTATTATGTAGGTAATATGTACATAATACAAGTAATTCTATGTACAAAGTTCTGTGTTAAGTTTGGTAATCTACACATGTATCTTCCAAGCTGCCACGATAGAATATTTACCATATATAATTTAGCATTGTATTTCTGGCAGTCTCTCTGGTCTATATTTGTTTGTTTGTTTGTTCTGCTTTTAAAATCTAAGATCTCACTTATTATTGGGAAGGGAGAGTATACGTTGCCCAGATCACAAGAAAGTATTCTGTGTCCTATTTAAGTTCCCATTAAATTAATTCTGAAGTTGTCAACTGCCGTTCATAGGACCACAGGTCTCTACCTGCATCTCTAGGCGTCCTCAGAGTTCATTAGGTTCAGATGTGACCATGTCACCATAGTTTGAACTCAGAGTAGAAATTCCAGGATTTGAAGATAATATAATTCAATATTAACTTGTGACTTAAAAATAAACTCTTAAGAAATCATTAATAGCAGGTTGATTCTTTAACCTCATAAAGCTATAAAACATCTATAATAAATATTATACTTAGTGATGTAAGAGGTTTACTGAGAACAAAGCATGAGAACCTGCCATAATCACTTACATTCAAGCTTGTGTGGAAAATTTTAACCTGTGCAGGAAGGCTAGAAAAAGACAAAACTGCCATTAGTAGCAGATGACATAATTGTCTATATAGAAAATGCAAAATAATTTACAGATATATAAGTAGAAGGCTGATGGATACAAAAATAATAAACAAACATCAGCAAATGCAGTTTTAAAGGCACCATTTACAATAGCACCTATATTTAAAAAAGTCTCTAGAAAGAAGTTTAACAAATAATGTGCAAGAAGAAAAAAAATTTAAATGTTGTTTTATCGACCATATTAAGGTCACAAAACATAAGATTTACTGTTTTAAATGTGCATCAATTACCCCTACCCAAACTGATCTATTAATTCAATGTACTTTTTTTTTTCTTTTTTCCTATTTGCGGCACGCGGGCCTCTCACTGTTGTGGCCTCTCCCATTGCGGAGCACAGGCTCCGGACGCGCAGGCTCAGCGGCCATGGCTCATGGGCCCAGCCGCTCCATGGCATGTGGGATCTTCCCGGACCGGGCACGAACCCGTGTCCCCTGCATCGGCAGGCGGACTCTCAACCACTGCACCACCAGGGAAGCCCAATTCAGTGTACTTTTATTCAAAATTCCCATATTGACAAGCTGACTCTAAGATGTATATGAAAGAACTAAGAGGAGCTAAGATATTCCTAAAGAAGAACAATAATGTTGGGGGCTTGCCTTTCCACTTATCAAGAATTTTTATAATGCTATAGTCATTACAATGGTATGGCACTTGTGTACGTATAAACATATTGACCCATGAGGAAAACAACAGGGTCTGGAAACAAACCCTTACATGTACTTATCTTGATTTATGACAGAGACTGGAAAATGGTGGACTTTTCTATAAATGATGCTGGGCAATTGGTTATCTATATGTGAAAAGTAAAATTGAATTTCTACTTCACATTGTAGAGGATAATCAATTCTGAGTTCTAAATATAAAAGACAAAACTACCCAATTTTTAGAAGGTAACACAAAAGAATATTTTTTACGATTTTAAGAAGAGACTAGCCATAAGAAAGAAAGTTGCATTATAAAAAAATTATTTAAAAAAACCCACAGATACACCTTTTTGCCACACATATGAGGGACAAATGGTTAGTACACAAAAATGTATGTTTTTTCAAAATGTTGTGTGAAATAGCAAAGGGAATAACAGAAAAAAATGGGCAAAAGAAATAAAATTTCACAGAGGATCAAATGCAAATAACCTGTAAACATGAGAAAAGACATTCAATTTCATTTGTAATAAGAGAAATGCAAATTGAAACCACAATAAGAAACCATTATATAATAATTTGATTGTCAATGGTTTAAGAAGTCTGACAATTCCAAGTGCTGGCCAGTAGGTAGAGGAAGAGGAGCTTTCATGAATTGCTTGTGGGTGGAATAAATCAGTACAACCATTAGGAAAAATGGTTTTGGGGTTGGCCGAAAAGTCCGTTTGGGTTTTTCTGTAACATCTTACAGAAAAACCCGAACGGATTGTTTGGCCAACCCAATAGTATTATTTGGTGAAGCTGAAGATGTGTATACTTTCTGGGCCAGTAATCTCCCTCCTACATATATATCCTAGAGCATCTCTTACACATGTGTAGCTAGAGACCAGCACAAAAATGTTGAGAGCTGCGTTGTTCATAATAGCAAAACTGTAAGCAACCCAAATTTGATATTGTCATGAAGTGCATCAGCAGTCATCTGTAAAAATAAATTAACCTGGATTAAACTCACAAACATATTGCCAAGTGAGAGAATTAAGTCATATTTACACATTATCTCATTTATTAAAAGTTCAAAACCCAACAAATCTAAAGAATTGTTTAGGATTTCACTCATAGGTGGTAAACTTATAAAAATAAGTGACGAATTATTGACGCTGAGCTCAAGACGAGGGTTACAGTGTGTCTGAGGGGCAGAGCAAACACAGAGGGAGAGGGATGAGATTTGAGGTGGGTACACAGAGGGCTTCCAGTATCCTGGTAACGTTTCATGTCTTGGACTTGGAAATGAGCACCGTTGTTCATTTTGTTACTCTTCCTAAAGCTGTACATGTATGTATGTATACACAAACACACTGATACATATGGATACACTTATATTATTTTATATAATCTTTTATATTGTATATATAAAAATGTATAGATATGTTTTATAAAATGTTTTTATACAACCTTTTTTATCTACAATATATTGTACAATTTAAAAAAACTTATAAAACCTGTTAAGTCATACTGCATCTTTTGAATGTCCCAAATATGTAAGGCACTTCCAAATTATCTAGAATTATCCATGTATCCTTTACTACTAACTATGTATCTTTGCTTAATGAGGATATTCTTCCCTTTCAAAATTAAATCTACACACCCTAGTTCATACCTTACTCATGTTCCCATGTTAGATATTTGGGGTTTTTGGAGAAGGTACATGGCAATTTCTAGAATGGGACCTTAAATGACTGAGCAGTTTCTTCCTGCACCTTATATGAATAATGCCCAAAGCTCTGATCGCCTATATTCTCAGTCTAGCTCATTTTGTAAGCATTTCAGCTCTGAAAATCCCACTCTCAGAGGTTCTTATTTTCCCCCTCATGATTCCTACTTATATGATTTCTTTTTAGCTACAGCAAGAGGCTTCAGGTATTAACTGGACATGTTCAACAACTTCAGGAGAAATTCCTGAATGTCAATATATGACATTGCAACTTGGCTTTCACAGGCATTAGCTATGTGAGATAAGTATAGCAAAACTCTGAGTGAAGATAAAGGCAGTCATGCTTCCTAACTCTTGGTTTAATATTTTAAATCAATGTAGCAGGCGACAATATTGGATTAAGAATTCAACATTGATAGAAATAATTAAGGAGAAATAAAAAAAACCCAATCATTTGTCAATATCATAATAAACATTGCATTATTGAGCAGCTACTATGGAACTGTGTTAGGCAGAATAGATCAAAAATCCATTCCTTAGGCCTTTATTATCATCGCGATAACCAATATAAGCAGAAAATGAACTTTTTCACTCAATGAAAATTTATTAACGTGATAATTAGATGTGAGATAGTTGAATGTAGTAACTCCATTTGCTAACCAACATTAAAATAAACATCCTAGATTGATTTGCAGTAATATTACTACTATCACCCCTTATAAGAGAAGTACAGACCATTGTAGTCAGTATGTCAAGGTAATTAACAGATTTTGTTCTGCCTCTACATGGATTTCTTTGACATGACAACCTGCATGTACGTCTAGTTTAATTTTAGATATGTCACAGTTTTTGTTTTGCTGAAAGCCAAAAGAAAAATCTCTTTAGATCTAGTTTCTCTTTTGCGAAACTTTCCAATAGATAAAAGGATAAGATAAAAATGTTTATGAGATCACAGTAGAAACCTCTGATTTCAGACCTTGGTGGACTTAACACTATAGTGTTCTTTATGCACCACGGTCTTGAGATTAATTTTTATTGCTTTCTCTCTCCTTGCTGAAGTATGAAAGGAGAAGCTTATCAAAGGGGTATTTATCAGTCACAAGCCAATAAGGAAGTGAAATTTATTTTTCCAGTTTATTTTATTCGGGAAGGTTGGGGAGTTCAGAATATAGTAGATTTGTTAAAAGAGATATGAATTTTTTGCCTTGTTATTTCCTGGAGGTGGAACTATGCTACTCTGAAGGATCCAATGTTGTTTTCGGTTAATGATGATTTAAAGAATACTGTCATGAAAAAATCTGTGCATCTTTTTAAAAACCATGTTTGTACAAAGCATAAAATTAAAATGTTTTAATGTGTCTTTGCCTTTTATGTCTGTGTGCATGATCATATTTAAAGTCTTAATTAAATCTGTCATCTATTGATAAATTAATAATTCTTGTGCTGTCAAGAGTATGCTAAGGTTCAAAGCTCCAAAAACTGAATTACTAACAGTGAATTATGAGCTCAAGTTCTGTTAACTGTTCTATTAAAAGGCCTTGGTTATATCATATTTAACACATTTTTTCTGCATCAATAAATCAAACCATTTAACTATGAATAATTAATATAATTATTGATACACTGCCACTTTACACATGACCTCAATAGAATATCTCATTTGCCTTCACCAGGGGAGAAATCATTGAATTGTGTCTAGAAAGATGAAGAAAAGCTCAGCACACAGAGAAAGCACTGATAAACATTGTAGACAGAATCATGCTCCACGAGGCACAGCCTTGTGACAGGGAATGGCATATTAGGAATTAAGTTCCACACGCAAGAATATTGAATGACTTTGTAACATTCAACTGATTGATGGGTTCTTGACCTTCATGCCAGGCAAAAAGCTTCCACAATGAATCAGAAACCCTATTCAGACACAATCTTAAATTCCTTGAGTCTCAATTCTCTATGTTCCAAGTGGAGGTGATCAAACTATATATTATCAGTGTTTGTAGCCAACGATGATAATAAAGAAATACATATACAAACATAAGATTAAAATGTTTGAAGAATCAAAACAAAGGAGGAGCTTCTAACTTGGAATTACAGTTTAGGATTTAATGGGATGTAAATGTTATTATGGAATTTGTCAAAGCAATTGTTTAGGTCTTCAGGGAGCTTCACTTTCAAATATGGGTCTGTAATTTGAGAGCTTTGACTCAATGCCAGATTGATAGCATATTTAATTTGTAGTAATTTCTAAATTCTTAATGTTCTAAGATGATCAAATTCTCAGGTTTCTAAGATAATCTATTATAATACCATGACCTTCCAGCTGCTCTGAGGGCTGTATGTATAAGTTTGTAAGTCACATTAAATACTCCAATTTGAATTGTGTCCTGTATTTCTCTCCTCAAAAATAATTGTTTATTCTGACACAGATACCATATACTGTACTAAAAATAACAACCATTAGTTGAGTATTGCTTTATGCCAGTACTACTCTACATGCTTTTGGTGTATATTCTTGAAACCTTACAACGATGTTACAAGGCTTGTTTTTATTTTATGGATGAGGAAATTGAAACTCAGAGAAGGTAAGTAATTTGGCAAGGTCACAGAAAGAGGAAGATTATTATTTTTCTTTCAAGTGTGTTTGGCCACAATGCCTATAACTTTATTTTGGTCCACCCTGCGGTGGCTCATAGTGAGAAGAAGCTTGAGAAGCAGAGGGAAACGGTGATCCCACAACTTGTTCCAGACAATGCTAGGGTCAGAGGTCAAACCACAGGCCTTTGAAGGTGTGTGAACTGGGCTAACGTTCAAAAGCCTTGGTTCTCTCTCTTGTTCTGTGTTTAAGCAGCTCTACAAGGGCACTGGCTGGGTGGTTCTATGCACTCCTTGCTGGTTTTGTGGCCCATTGAGCAGATTTCTCTGAGCTTTAACCCACTGCTATGGGTGCAGGTCCACTTCATCTGTTCACAGTTGCCCAGACCATCTCATTTTCTTTTCACGGGACTGCTAAAAGTAAAAGGCACAATTCAAGAGTCCTGCTGCTATCACTCTGAAAGCAGAGGATAAAATGTTTCCACGGGATCCCACACACATAGATGAAGATTAGTCCCAAATGTGAGCTGGTGAACTTAACAAGGCACTAGCCTTTACCTCCGACTGCTTTATGGGAAACTTAGCATAAAACAAGACCCTTACCTTCTAATTTTCCTGTTGCAGCATAGAAAACATTGCCCCATCTTGCTTTCTAAAATCTCTTTCTCTCCTATCTCTCACATCCTGTCAATTTTTGAAAGTCTCCTGAGGATATCTCAAGAGAACTCTCAAGTAAGTAGTCATAATCAGTGAGTGGGATCACTCGTCATTCCTCTTCTTCTGCTCTGGCTTCTTTGCCCAGGAAACCTCAGGCAGTGCTGCCATTACTGTTTCCTGGTGGCTTCTCAAGGTTACATGGTCCTACTGTGTCATACTGTTCTAAGACTGATACGCTCATGCAGCGAACATTTCTTTCCTGAGCTCATCAATCTTTGACCATCCTCTCAAATACCCCTGTTCTCCACTTCCTAGCTTGATATTCCCAGTGGAGGGCTGCCTTGTACTCCAAACTCTCCCAGACAATTTAATGGGATACCCACTCTTGCCATTTCTGCTTGCTCTAGGATATGTGTTGATATCTGCGAGAGCAAGCCAGAAGACCAATGATAAATGTAGACCCAGAATTTCCTCCTGCTCTTCCAGTCATTCACATCTTCCCTCCAGATATATGATAAATATATTTTGGTTCACTCTGAAGCTTTGCAGTAGCAGCCTGGAGAAAATACCTATGTCTGCTTCTCCTTAACTTATAGACATGAACAGTAGTTGCATTTATTGAACATTAGCCAGTGCTGATACCATTCTGGTTTCTCCCAGAATCTCCAACACCGCTCCTATAATATGTATAAATACATTTTATTAAACAAATCAAAAATACTTTTAACACTGAAATTCAAGCACCCTGAGTTCAGAAGGCTGAATAGTAAGTCCCCAAATACATCCTTGTCCGAATCTGCAGAACCTGTGAACATGTTACCTTACATTGTTAAAGCAACTTTGCAGATGGGATTAAATTAAGGATCTTGCAATGGAAAGATGATCTTGTATTATCCTGGGTGGCCTGATATAATCACACAGATTCTTATAACAAGGATGTAGGAAGAGTCAGAATCAGACAGAAGATAATGTGACAGAGCAGGTGGACAGAAAGAAAATGTCAGGGAGGAAGAAATTTTCCTCTGCCCTTCTAAATTCTTCTGGCTGGTCTAATAATTAAATTGATGTGAGATAGATTAAGAGGAGAAAGTCAAACAAAAGTTTAATTAGCATTTCTACATGGGAGAGACCCAGGAAAACTGAATTATTTCACCAAAATAGCCAAAGCCCTCACCTTAAATACCACCTTCAGCTAAAGACAAGAGAGGATGTTGGGGGTAATGGTAATGGGACTTCATAGGGGAGGAAAGCAATTTACCTGGAGATGGAAAAGCAAATGTTTGGCAAACAATATTTGCTGGCCCAGGCAGAGACAATTGGGCACAAAGTAGACTCTGATTTTTAGGCCCTGCTTAAAGAGTTTCCCTCACCACCCCTGGCTCACATTGTTTATAGATATCTCTGGTGATACCTCTATTCTAGGAGCAGGTCCTTTATCTAAATTCTTTTAGGCAGTTAAGAGAGAGGTTACAAGAAAAACTTTTTGAATCTTCTGTTTGTTAAAAATAATCAGCAAAGAGACACATTTGTTGGGGTAGGGACAAAATTTGCTGCCCTAGAAAGAGCTCTGAAGAGGTTAGGTTGATGGCTTTGCTATGTTGATGGCTTTGAAGACACAGGAAGATGGCCATGAGCTATGATATACAGATGCCCTCCGGAAGCTAAAAGGATCAAGGCAATGGCTTCTCCATTGACTCCAGAAGAACCTCCTAGGGCGTCCAGAAGGAGACAGCTCTGCGGACACCTTGACCTTAGTCCAGTGGAACTAATTTTGGTCTTCTGACTTCCAGAACCGTGAGAGAATAAGTTTGTATGCTTTTAAATTACTGAATTTGTAATAATTTGTTACAGCAGCAATAGAAAATCCAAGTGCTGGGTACGCAGGAGGGGAATAAAAGTTCAAGAAGTACAAAAGAGAGCTTCCCTGGTGGCGCAGTGGTTGAGAGTCCGCCTGCCGATGCAGGGGACACGGGTTCGTGCCCCGGTCCGGGAGGATCCCACATGCCGCAGAGCGGCTGGGTCCGTGAACCATGGCCGCTGGGCCTGTGCGTCTGGAGCCTATGCTCCGCAATGGGAGAGGCCACAGCAGTGAGAGGTCTGCGTACCGCAGGAAAAAAAAAAAAAAAGAAGTACAAAAGAAACCTAAGCAAAAAATTTTTGTAAAGGGCTTTATTTTCATGATATTTATAAAAATACGTTAATAAATATTTAAACTTCTCTATTCCAAGACAAAGAAAAATACTGCATAATTAACACGAAACAAGGCATTATGCCTAACAAGGAAGACATAAAATGTCCAAGGGATATTTAGAACATTGTCATTTTTAAAGTTTCAGCATCAGAAATGTTGACCACAGATGGTGAAACGATTTCCGTAAATAGATCGTCAGCAACTGACCATCTTCTCATCAGTGCACAAAGTAAATGTACACATTCATTCCCCTACCTTAACAGTGATCTATTTATTTGGATCCCCCGCTACTGTCTCCAGCTTTTATCACCATGGATGGTACAGTGTGGTATCCGGCCCAAAATAAACCACAATAGTTTTATGAATGAAAAACATTTAAAACACATCACCTTCAAATAAATAATAGTCAGCACTGAATTAACTTTGATTTAATGTAAAAATGACCTTTTAAAATAACAGTACAGAGAATTGCCAAACACATTCATACCTTTTAGATAGAACAGTAATATACAGGCTTTGAAAAATAGATAAATAAATAAATACATATGTAAATAAATAGAAGAACTCTCATAAGAAACAGGCAGAAACATTAGACGCAGTCCAGGTGGCCCCAGGAGCTATTTGTTTCTCTTCTTTCACTTTGATTCCACTAAGGCTGCAGTAGTAGCCAGTAAGCTCTCTCCAGCTCTCTAGATCAGTTGGCACTGTCCCTGTGATGAGAAAATGGGTAGTTAGTAGGACCCAAAACGTTGACCTCACAGCCCTGCACCAAGTGGTTGCTACCTAAACCACTGCTGCCCTGTGTGGCAGAAAATGCCAGGCTCTTAGATGCTGTTTAATTAGGAATAAGGAGCCTGTGGTCACAATCTTATTATTATCTTCAAAACGCCACAACATAATGCCGCATTGGGCTGAAAAAAGTACATGCATGACATCACTTAAGCCTCATAGCAAACTCCATGAAGTAGCTATTATTATTTTCCCCATGTTATTGAGACTTAAAGAGATTAAGTACTTTCCCCGAGGTTATAGGAATATAAAGGGTGGAATCTAGATTCGCATTGGGGAGGAAGGGGTTGGTCTCACTACAAATTCCCTGCTCTTCACCACTAAGCCTCAGAGGCGCGCATTGTCCAAAACCAAGGGTTCTATTTTCAGGGCTGAAGGCCATGAGAGACTGAGGTAAACAATACCTGTTCCTTAACAGGTAGGAAGCTTTTTCGCATCGTTGGCTAAATCTACTTCATCTTTCAGGAACATACATTTACCCAGACTCATGACAGGCGGATGAGGATGGAAGGCACTAGAAATATCCTTCTGACCTTAACAGCAAATTTAATGGTGAAATTATAATGACTTTCAGTCCTGCAGCTAAACCGTGGGTTTCTCTGATAGAAAAAAAAAGAGGCAGATGACTGACTCTAGTCACACGTGTGAATAAAACCCATAACTCACTTGTTTAGCATCTTGTTGATGATTTTTTTAACCATGGGAGCTTCAGGGTTGAGACAAACTTCCTGACCAGCCTTGAGAGTGGCTCTGCAGAGAGAAGGGAGAATCCACGTGAGGTCGGGCTGGGGGTCGGGGTGGGGTCGTCGGGAAGGCGGGGGTGACAAGCACAGCAACAGCGGCGGCACTTACACGACTTCCGTTTGGCCGCAGTGGGGTCCCGGGGGCGTCACCTTCACGCTCTGGATGTTCTTGAAGTGAATCCCCTGCACGGTCTGCAGGCACCGGCAGCGCAGTTCGGTGACCACAGGCGCCCCTGCGGGGAGGACAGACTCGGTCAGGGGGCTGTCCCGTGATGGGCCCCCACCCGCCCCCGTCCCGCCCTGGGGGTGCCGGGCGCCGGGTCGCACCTGCTGCGCGCCGGCCGGCGGCCACCAGGACCAGAAGCAGTAGCGCGGCGCGGAGGAGCCGGGCGGCGGCGGGGGTCGCGGCGCGGGCCATGGGGTTCAGCTCGGAGGGTCGCTGCCTGCGGCGGGAAGGCGGGCTGGAGGGCTGGCGGAGCGGATTCTGTGGCTCCCCGAGCCGGGCGAAGCCCTTTTATGCCGATCGGACAGGGGCTGGCAGCCCAGGGCCAGGGAAATTCCCCGACGCACTGGCGTTCCCGGGTCCGGAAGGAGGGTGCGGCCCCGCGGGCCTCCCGCGTAATCCGCGCCCTCGAGGAGGACGTGGGGTGTCGTCTCTGCGCCGAAATCCCTGCAGGGGGAGTGAGTCGCCTTGCAGGTGGTGGTGTCACATCTTAGAGGAGAACAGGCATCATGAGGGAAGGTAGTTAAGACTGAGGGGATTAAGGCGACGGAGGAGGGAAGCAGAGAGAACTGGTTTTTCTTTTTTTTTTTTTAAGTTATTTCTGAGATATACATTTCAAAGTCAGAACTGATTTTTCATGTGTTACGCATACGTATCTTGGGGCTTGATGATTTTATTTACGTCTGCATAAATACACTCTGTTAAAACACGTCATCTCAAATTATTCATAAGAATGTTCCCTTATTTCCTGGTATTTACACACAAATCAATCAAACTTGGTGTCATATCATCCCGCAGTGGTGAGGGGATGACCAGGATCAAAAGTTTAATTCAGTGTTTAAATTAGAACAAAGTGTCACAATGCTACAAAGCTGCTTTCCCCTGTGAAATTTTGGAACTTCCAGAGCTCGAGGAAATCCATGAATACCACCTTTTTTTGTGTAGAGGGTGTTAATTAATCCATGAAATAAGGAGCGGGTGGTCATTTGGAGCTGTGGCAGGGAGGGAAAGCTGCGTGGGGCTCACAGGTACACAGTTTCTAGTTTTATCCAAGAACAAAATAGGTCATAGGAATCAGGAGGGGATGCCTAGTGTGAGTCGCACCCTTTGCTCATCTAAGCACCAAAAAACATGTGTTCCTGTGAAGTATCTAAGAGCTAGATCGTGCATTTAATACCATTTACTTGTTTTACGATCACAAATCTCATTTCATTTCCATGTTATATGGACTTTTCTGCTTCCAGCGATTTGATTTCCCTCTAGAGAAGTAATTGCTGTCATATTTTATTTTTTTCTAATTTCTAATAAGACATTTCAACCTGTTAACTGGAGAGTTTATTATTGTGTAGTTTATTTTTCACCCTTAGTTTTAATGCCCTTAGTTGGATTATACTCAGGTAGGTTTCATATGTGAGAGGTGTGGGGATACCCAGTGGGAAGCAAGAGCAGGGAGGGGATGCTCCAGGGGTGGGTAGAGGCACAGAGCAGAACTCTGCTCCAGACTGCCTGGTGCATGACATTTAAACTGCCTGTGCCTCAGTTTCTCATCTGTAAAATGGAGATTAAGGGTAGTATCTACTTCAGCGGGTTGTTATGAATAAATGTGTTATCATTTGAACACACCAGTACATATTAAATGCTATAAATAATTTTTAAATAAATAAAATAGAAATTGCTTTTTCTGTATTACTAAGCTGAAACTAACCTAGGGATAAAATCTTTGTACAAAGAGAAAAGAATTATTGAAAAAAACAAAACAAAACAAAAACTCCTCCAATATAAAAGGTTGTTTTTTTCTTTTTGTTTTTCTTAAGAGAAAACTTAGAATGAATTTTTTTGTGTCATCTAGTTTAATTGCTGGGTAATTTCATAATTCTAGTTTTAGTCATTTCAACTACAAAATGTGAATAAAAGTAAAGATGTCCCATCTTGATTATTAGAAAAGAATATGAACAAGTAGATTATAAATAAAGATTTGTCTTTACATTTATTTTTTGTCAGTAATCATCTGTACAGTCCTGAGAAAAAGGACAGGAAATTAAAAAAAATTTTTTTAAAGAGTAGGGAATGAAAGATGATCTAAAGTTTATAAAATATGAGTAACTCAACAATAATTGAGAATCTGTTTAGATATTATTGTTATTTTTTATTTTCTGGGATTCTAATTGGAATACAGTTGACGCTTGAACAACATGGGCTTGAACTGCACAGGTCCACTTATATGCAGATGTTTTTCAATAAATATATTGGAAACATTTTTGGAGATTTGTGACAATTTGAAAAAAACTTGCAGGCTAACCGCATAGCCTAGAAATGTCAAAAAAATTAAGAAAAAGTTTGGTATGTCAAGAAAGCATAGAATATATGTACATGTTAGTCTATTCCTACATAGGCATAAGGTGAGTGATATTTAATATAAAGTTAATGTGTTAGTTTTCTTCCTGTTTTATAACTTTGCTTTCATTACATTACCTTCATTGCATTACCATACAGTATGTCTTTCTCTTTCTTAACTGGGGAAACTATGTATAAGGCTATCATCACAGGTAAATTTTTTTTAATTTAACAATATTTCTAATACTATGTTATGAATGTGACTGTAATACTGTAGGCCATAAGATTGTTATAATGGTTCATTCATTAGTGTATAGGCTAGGCAACTGTGAAGCAATTGTAACAATTACACTAGGCTACCACAAAGCAATCACATTGCTTCTTCATTATTAGTGAATTAATTATTATATCTGAAATAAATATGAATTTCTTTTTTACATTATCTTTCATTTTTGATGAATCATGTTAGTAATACGTATAACATCTACAGTGTTTTGTATTAAATAAGACAATATTGATGGAGGTACTGACAGATGATTCATCTTACAAACATGACTTAAACTTACAGTATCAATAAATACAGTACAATAATGTAAATGTATTTTCTCTTCATTACGATTTTCCTAGTAATATTTTCTTTACGGTAGCTTACTTTATTTTAAGATACAGTATATAATACATATACAAAATATGTGTTAATTGACTGTTACACACTTTCCGCACTTTCACTGCCAAGGGCGCGGGTTTGATCTCTGCTTGGGGAATTAAGATCCCACAAACAGCAGGGTGTGGCCAAAACAAAACAAAACAAAATTTAAAAATTAAAAAGCAATAGTGTTCTGAAACCTACTAAAATAATCCAGTTCTTTCTTGTTTTAACAAGCATCTTCCCTAACTACTTGTTTTATAAGCTGAATGGCAGATGTATATGCCCAAACTTTCAACTAATACAATCACCAATTTAAAAAATATAGAGCCAACCCTAAAATAAAAACACAGGTTGCTAAATTTTATTTTGAGCTACCGTATTTACCGCATCTTGCAGATTTGATTGGCAGTATATAATCTGCCTTTAAAATCCAGAGTTGCTGCTGTATCCCGAGATGATGGAGCAGCAGGAATGGGCAGTACCGTCCTGCTCTCCCCACGCTGGCCTTGGGAAGTTGTGCCTACAACTGCTAACGCTATTTTGTCACAATTACTACTTTGAGTAGAATGAGTCTGGCTCCGAGGGGAGAAGAGGGAAGATGTTGGAGCAGTAAATCCCTGGATCCATCCCTTCTTCACTCCAGAGCGTTTCACCCAATGTCAATGTCATCCACCTGGTCCAGTCTCTAGTGCATTTGTCACTTCTGCCTGCCTTGAGCCCCTTCCCACTGCTCCTGGTTACAAAACCTTGGCTTTCCTGTGGGAAACATCTTTTCTTCCTCCCAATCTGGGTAGCTCAGGTAGGGTGACCCTGCTCCAAAGCTCCAGAAGTGAGCTGATGACTGAAAGTAGTATTGGTCAGTCCTTCCAGTTTGGGTCCAGCCCCCAGCCACTCTATAGGTGCAGGGGTGGGTGAGTGACCTAAGCCTAGTCAAGTCGGAAAAATCACTGGGGGACTTCCCTGGTGACACAGTGGTTAAGAATCTGCCTGCCAATGCAGGGGACACGGGTTCGAACCCTGGTCTGGAAAGATCCCACATGCCACAGAGCAATTAAGCCCGTGCGCCACAACTACTGAGCCTGTGCTCTAGAGCCCGCGAGCCACAACTACTGAGCCCATGTGCTGCAACTACCGAAGCCCCCACACCTAGAGCCCATGCTCCGCAACAAAGAGAAGCCAACGTAATGAGAAGCCCGCGCACCACAACGAAGAGTAGCCCCTGCTCGCCGCAACTAGAGAAAGCCCGTGCGCAGCAATGAAAACTCAACGCAGCCATAAATAAATAAATAAATTAGAAAAATCCCTGGGGTCCTTTTTGTCAAGAAATTGCTTTAAAAAAAAAAAAAGCACTTGCTTCCTGTTGGGTTATATCTAGTGGAACAGAAGCTTAGAGCTTTGCCAGTGGTTGAGAACAGGTTGCCTAAAATGAAGCCAGCATAGAGAAAAGCATCCTGATCTGGAGTGAGATTGTTACTGAAGAGAATTTTTGAACTGCAACACCAAGCTTTATCGCATCTACTCATCAGTCTTTTAGTTTCATAGGTCAAATGCTTCTCCTCTTCATTAAGCTAATTTGAGTTAGGTTTTTGTTACTGACTCCACTTATGCTAGTTATCTTACTTATCTTACACCTAGGAGGGTGTTTCAACTCACATTTAATGTCTTTCTTTCTCCATTTGTTTCAGCATTTTCAACGATAATTTTCTCAGCATTTATAAGGTGGGAATGAAGTTTGGTGCTGGGGATATAAAGAGGAATAGGAGACTCTGCCACCCTCTAACTCTCAATGCAATAAGGGAAATGAATGTACAAATAGAATTTTTTTTTTTTGGCCCCGCAGCTTAGTTCCCTGGGAGAGGGATTGAATTCGTGCCCCCTGCAGTGGAAGTGCAGAGTCCTAACCACTGGACCACCAGGGAAGTCCCAACAGATAGAAAATTTTTAGGAACGCTTGATAAATACCATGGCAAACCATTCCCAAGGTATCAGGAGTGAGGAGGGGCACCCAGTGCAACTCTTATATAGAGTGGCTTTATGAGAGACATCAGACAAGTTTTCCTAAAAGAAGTGCTCACTCACATTAGTCTTAAGGATAAGGAGTTTTCCAGGTAAAGGGGGAACACTGAGGGGTGGAAAACATTCCAGGACAGGGCCAAATGGGCAAAGGCATGGCTATTAAAAAGAGCATGGGAATACTGGGAGAGCAAGTGGCTCATGCAGATGGAGCTCACTCTGCGAGCAAGGAGAGGGGAGAGACTGAGGCAGGAGCAGGTGGGAGGGCTCAGACACTGGAGGCCACGTGCCCATAGGATTCTGCTTGTCCATCAAGACCCAGTTTGGTGTTGCCTCCATCGGAAAGTCTCTACATGCACCTCAAGGTGTTTCCATAGCCCTCTTGCACGGACTACACCATGACCTTTATCAGCTCTCTACCACGGGGAGGGGGAAAGGCTAGGGTAACCTAAAGCTTCACAGAGTGTGTGGAAAGTGAGGGGTGGTAGATACTGGAAAAGATTAATAAGCAGAAACCTCAGTTAAATAGAGTTGAGAGACCAGAAGGGGGAGCTCTCACACCCTGGGACAAGAGCAGAGCCCAAGAGGAAGAAGAAAGACTCCTTTCCTGGCAAGGACATGATCAATGACAATCCGTGGACTCTGTTTACCATAGCCCCCCAACTTCCTTCTCCTATCTATAAAAGTGTTCCTTTTTTTTTTTTTTTTTTTTTTTTTTTTTTTTGCCATACGCGGGCCTCTCACTGTTGCGGCCTCTCCCGTTGCGGAGCACAGGCTCCGGACGCGCAGGCTCAGCGGCCATGGCCCACGGGCCCAGCCGCTCCGCGGCATGTGGGATCCTCCTGGACCGGGGCACGAACCGTGTCACCTGCATCGGCAGGTGGACTCTCAACCACTGCGCCACCAGGGAAGCCCAAAAGTGTTCTTCTTTTGCCACGTGGGGACTTGCACGCAGCTTGCCGTGGTTACAGATCCCCAATTTGCAGTTCTCTGCTAATCTCAAGTAAACCCATCTTAGCTGAAGAAATATCTGACAGTCTATTTGTGACGTCAAACATATTAAATCAAAAGACATTTATGAAGCACACACAATATATAAGAGACTGTGGTCAGTTTTGCAAAAGACATGTAGTGGATAAAGCTGAAATATGAACTTCACGCATACTTTCTTCTGCAATAGAGCTAGTCTTACCGTCTGTTCCTATAGTAAAGACAGCCTGGTGGTTTCAAAGTCTATGATTATTTAAATTCATTTCAACTAACTCTGAATACCAACTAATATATTAGATTTGGGCGTTATTCCAAGACTTCTAAAGAATCAATTTCAATATAAGCTTTGTATTTCCATTTTCTTAAGATTGCTTTTGAAACTTTTAGAGAAGTAATTAAATTCCATTACATATAGTATAAGCCAAAGAAAGACAGAAATGCCAAAATTACCAAAGAATACGTCAAGAAATAGATATAGGAAATGAGGAAATGTCTCTGTGGAAATGTTTTTTATCACACTTGGCTGTGATGGGCATGAAACAGCATGATGACCCTGCTTTGATTCTTCCTGTATTGTGGAAGCAAAATTTAGGAAGTTGAGAAATTAGTTATAAACCACAGCACGCACATCAAGTACAGTGATATGTTACATATTTCAGCTAGGAAAGTTACAGTCTTCATAAAAATCTTGATGATCGGAGAATATCTTCTGTAACCTTTCAGAATTTAAAAATCTGTTGATACATTCTTTATGGCTCATATATGCGCCCTTTTAGAAAATGTTATCTGGTTGTTGGAAAAACAAATGTGATTTATGCAATTGTTAGGTGAAGCATTCCTATGTGTTTTCTTCAGGCCAATTTGGTTGGTCATGTTGTTTAACTCTTCTATACTGTTACTGATTCTTTACTGCTTTGTCTATTAAGTACTGACAGAGATTTGTTAGAATTTTTAACTATGACTGTGGTTTCATCTATTGCTTCTTTTAGTGTTTCTCTATTTTGCTTTATATATTTTGATAATATGATATTAAGTTCATAAAATTTTAGAATTATTTTTGTCCCTTGTAAAATTGCCACCTTTTTATTTTATATTTTTGGCCATGCCACAAGGCATGTGGGATCTTACTTCCCCAACCAGGGATCAAACCTGTGTCCCCTGCTTTGGAAGCACACAGTCTTAACCACTGGACCACCAGAGAAGTCCCACCATCTTTTTATTTTAAATCAACCTTCTTTGTCTCTGACTACCTCTTTCCTTAAGTCTTAACGTATTAATTTGGTCTTAAGTATTCATTCATTAAGTATGTATTCATGCCAAGTTTCTTTCAGTTGGTTTTTACATGATATAATACTTTCAATTATTTTCATTTCAAGCAATCTGGGTCTTGATATTTAAAGTATGCCTCTTTTAAGCAACATAGATTTTTTTTGTCTTAATTACACAGCCTGGTAATTTTTGACTTTTAATTGGAGTGTTTATTCCATTTAAATTTACTATAATTCTTAATATAGTTGGATTTAAGTCTACTATCTTGCTATTCTAGTTGTCCTATCTTTTTAAAAATAAACTTTCAATTTGGAATAATTTTAGATTTACAAAATATTTGTACGGATAGTACAAGGAGTTCCTGTGGACCTTTTGCCCAGTATTTCCTAATGTTGATATCTTACATGATTATAGTACACTTGTCAAAACTAAGAAATTAACATTGGTACATTACTGTTGACTAAACTCCAGTCTTCCTTCAAATCTCATCAATTTCCATTAGTGTCTTTTTCCTATTCCTGGATCCAGTCCAGCACACCACATTGCATTTAGTCCTCATGTCTCTTTTTTCTCCTCTGACCTGTGGCAGATTCTCAGTCTTGTCTTGTCTTTCATGACTTTTGACGGTTTTGAAGAATACTCATTAGTTATTTTGTAGAATGTTCCTCATTTGGATTTTTAGGATGATTTTTTTCACGATTATACTGGGATTGTGGGTTTGGGGTGAGAATATCATGGAGATGAAGTGCCCTTCTCATCAAATCATATGGGGGAGGGGTAACATGATATTCATATGATGTAAGCGGTCATAATAACCTTGAGCTCTTGGTTAAGGTCTGTCTGCCAGATTCTCCACTGAAAGGATATTGTTTTTCCCATTTCCTTATCTCTTTTTTGGAGGTAAGTCACAAAGTCCAGCCCAAACTCACGTGGGGAGGGGAATTAAACCCCACCTTCAAGAGACTTTACTTATATTATTAGGCATTCTTCTGAAAGGAAGCCATCTCTCCCTGTGCCATCTGTTGTTTTGTTCCTTTATTCCTTAATTTTTGTCTACTTTTGTATTATTCAGGTATTTTCTTTTATCCCATTTTATCCCCTTTTCAGAGTTTTAATCCAAAATTTTGCATTCCCTTTTAATGGTTGCCCTAAAAAATTACTATATGCTTGCCACAGTATAATTTTCCTTAATACTTTCTCTAACAGTTGAAGAGATATATCATATTCTAATTCCATTTATCTCCCTACCTATCATTTGTTATTTTTGTCATGTATTTTACTGTACAGTATGTATTTATCTCCATTGGTCATTATTATTGTTCTATAGCACAAATTGTTTGAGTTCTTAGGAAGAATCCATTTTTCTATCCTTTGCTCCCAGCTTCATTAAAAGGAAAAGAATTGCATAATTGTTTGAAAAACCACTACCATAACCATTTAATAGGAGCTCTTGTTGAAATATTGATAAAAATTCAACAGTTTATGAAGAAGTAGTTTTGAATAACAAATTGGTCAGTGTGAAAAACAGCAATATTTTATATAAAACTAGGATTCTCAAGGTGGTTGGGGAGGGTAGAGTGCCAAATACTCTTTCCTGAGTAACAGAAAAGTAAGGGAAGTAACAGCCAGAAGCAGGCATAAAGTTAGGTAGAACCTAAGTCTAACTGTATAATACCTTGGGGGCACCTAGGAGGAACCAAAGATCAAGATGAATAAAACAAAACCTAAGCATGTTATTTGTTTTTGCAAAACCTTTATTTTCGTGGCATTTTAAAAAATGTAACAATAGTTTTAACTTCTCTGTTCCAAAACAAAGAGAAACACTATATAATGAACATTAAACAAGGCATTATGCCCTACAAGAAGGACATAAAATGTCCAAGGGAAGCTTCAACATAAAAATGTTGACCACATAAAGTGAGATCATTTCAATAAATAATAACTGACATTGTTTTAAACAAGTACAAACATAGATCTGCACACACTTTCCCTGATTCTCATAGTGATCTCACTGTCCAATTGCGTGGATCCCCTCTCCCACCCACCCCCTCCACCTCTATCACAGTGCCTGGCACTTTATCGTCTCCCAATAAATATCAGTTTAATGAGGCATTTAGAACCCGTCATCCTCATATTAAATAACAATCAGGACTGAGTTAAGTTTGATTAAACACATTGAAATCTTTAAATACTAACATGTAAAATATTAAAATATGAGCTATAAAAATAAATAAATACATGTATAAATAAATAGAACTCATAAAAAATAGTCCAGCACAGCAAGTCCCTTCTTGGTGTCCCCAGAAGCCAGCTGTTCTCTTCTTCATTTTCAGTTCATACAAGAGCAGAGACCGCTCTTCAGGAAATGCCCTATGAGCTTCTTACTTCTCTCTAGGTCAGTTGGTGCTGCCCCTGTGATGAGAAAAGGGTTAGTGTTCAGGTGCTGAAGAAAGCTGCTTTTCTCTTTCAGGCCCTTGAGGCTCGAGGGACTTCTGCATGTAGACCCTGGCCCAGCTCTGCACTCAGAAAAGGTTCCTGCTCAAAGGGGTTAAAGACCTTTCACAGGTATCCTAGACTTGACCTCAGGGAGGTCTCACTGAAAAGTCCCTGCTCTTCACTAGTAAGCTTCAGAGGCCCATGTTGCCCAAAACCAGAGGTTCCACATTCAGGTAGAAAACATTGAGGAATGGAGGTAAACAATGTTTGTTCCTTAATGGGTCAGAAGCATTTTACCATCCCTGGCTAAATCTACTTTATCTTTTAGGAACATACCCACGATCATTTGAATAGGGATGGAGAGGGGGATAAGGACAGAGAGCCCTGGAAATACCCTTCTGACACAGAGCAGATCAAATTTAATGGGGAAATAATAATGATTTAGTCCTGCAACTAAACCATAGGTTATCTAATAATATTTTCAGGAGGTAGATGCCAGTATTTGTGACCAATGGCTCTAGTTGCAAGTGGGAATAAAATCCATAACTCACTTGTTTAGCATCTTGTTGATGATTTTTTTAACCATGGGAGCTTCAGGGTTGAGGCAAACTTCCTGACCAGCCTTGAGAGTGGCTCTGCAGAGAGAAGGGAGAATCCACGTGAGGTCGGGCTGGGGGTCGGGGTGAGGTCGTCGGGAAGGCGGGGGTGACAAGCACAGCAACAGCGGCGGCACTTACACGACTTCCGTTTGGCCGCAGTGGGGTCCCGGGGGCGTCATCTTCACGCTCTGGATGTTCTTGAGGTGAATCCCCTGCACGGTCTGCAGGCACTGGCAGCGCAGTTCGGTGACCACAGGCGCCCCTGCGGGGAGGACAGACTCGGTCAGGGGGCTGTCCCGGGATGGGCCCCCACCCGCCCCCGTCCCGCCCTGGGGATGCCGGGCGCCGGGTCGCACCTGCTGCGCGCCGGCCGGCGGCCACCAGGATCAGGAGCAGTAGCGCGGCGCGGAGGAGCCGGGCGGCGGCGGGGGTCGCGGCGCGGGCCATGGGGTTCAGCTCGGAGGGTCGCTGCCTGCGGCGGGAAGGCGGGCTGGAGGGCTGGCGGAGCGGATTCTGTGGCTCCCCGAGCCGGGCGAAGCCCTTTTATGCCGATCGGACAGGGGCTGGCAGCCCAGGGCCAGAGAAATTCCCCGACGCACGTGGAGTTCCCGGGTCCGGAAGGAGGGCGCGGCCCCGCGGGCCTCCCGCGTAATCCATGCCCTCGGGGAGGGGGTGGGGTGTCGTCTCTGCGCCGAAATCCCCGCAGGGGGAGTGAGTCGCCGGCATCCCTGGGGTACCGCCTGCGAGGGCGGCCGTGGGCTCCTGGCCCCCCCTGGTCGCGGGCGGTGAGTGTCAGACTGGTTAGACCAATATAGGGACTGCAGCACAACTTTAGGGCGAGAGTTAACTTCTTTTTTTTTTTCTTCTAAATTTATTTATTTATGGCTGTGTTGGGTCTTGGTTGCTGTGCACGGGCTTTCCCTAGTTGCGGCCAGCGGGGGCTACTCTTTGTTGCGGTGCGTGGGTTTCTCATTGCGGTGGCTTCTCTTGTTGAGGAGCATGGGCTCTAGGTGCGCGGGCTTCAGTGGTTGTGGCATGTGGGCTCAGTAGTTGTGGCTCACGGGCTGTAGAGCGCAGGCTCAGTAGTTGTGGCGCACGGGCTTAGTTGCTCCGCGGCATGTGAGATCTTCCCGGACCAGGGCTCGAACCTGTGGTCCCTGCATCCGCAGGCAGATTCTTAACCACTGTGCCACCAGGGAAGTCCAAGAGTTAACTTCTTCTAAAGACACTTCTGTTTTGGAGAGTGGAAGAGTTGACGCTGGAATGGCAGCCTTGTTTTGTCTCTCTTCTTCCTCTTTAAGTTGGGTTTTGTAGATTTTATTTATCCCTGGAATAAACGCACTCTTTAAAATTACATCTGTCATCTCAGTTTGTGTGTAAGAACGTTTGTCGAATTCTCGGTGTTTTAGGATCTCAAATAAATCACACTTAATGCCATTGTTTTTACCAGGTTGGGCCTGGGGGTAGGCCATTGAACAGGTTAATTCACTGTTTATTTTAAGATACAGTGTTGTAATCTCTTATCTGCCCTCTCTTTGAATTTCTGGAATTTAGTCATTACAGGAGCACCACTTTTTGTTCTAAAGGAGGCTGTGTTTTCACTCATGACAGTTACTCGGGTGTTGAAAGGAGCCGTGCGGGGCTCAGGAGGTCCATTCCCCTTTTCTAGGCTTGTCCATGGACAGAAAAGATCATAAACATCAGAAAGCTAGTACCTAGTGATTCCTGACTTTACTATTGATACAAGCAGCAAACAGATATGGTTTTCGACATACATAAGCACTAGCTTACTAGTATATTTCACTCCAGGTTGCCTGAATTTGCCTGTTTCCTGGGATTGATTCTCTCTTGAGTATCAGCTATCAATGTACTTACATTTCAGATTCTATGTAACTGAGGCCTTCTCACTTTCACCATCAGTTCCAATATCCCTTTTGGATTAAACAGCAGATGGTTTAAGTTGATCCTCCTGGATCGATTAGGACCTCGGGGATGTGTGTGACATTCTGTGGTTGCTGTGAGAAGGACTGGGGAGCTGAGGGAGTGGGTCTGCCTCAGGAAGAGCTGAGAGTTTGTCAGGCAGTCAGGGCTGAAGTCTCAGCTGCACACTTACTTGCCACATGGCCATGGGACCACAGGGAATTATTTAATCTCTCTCTGCTCTCGCTTTCCCTCTGTTTAAGAGAGCTAATGATAGTGCCTGCCTCACAGAGTTGTTATGAGTATTAAATGTGTTAACGTTTGTAGAAGAGTAGCACATACTAAATGCTGTATAAATATTTATTAAATAAACAAAATAGAAGTGTTTTACAACCTTAATGTTATAGACTAGATGTTTGGGTCCTCCAAAATTCATATGCTGAAGCACTATATTTCATTGTGATGGTACAAGAAGTTGGGGCCTTTGGGAGGTAATTCAGTTTATATGAGGCCATCAGGGTGGGGTTCTTATGATGGGATTAGTGCCTTTATAAGAAAAGACACCTGGAGAGCTTATCGTCTCTTTCTCTCTGCAATGTGAGGCTACAGCAAGAAGGCAACTATCACTATGTGCAAACCAGGAAGAGGGTTCTCACCAGATACTGAATCTGCAGACACTTTGATCTTGTTTCCCAGCCTCCAGAACTGTGAGAAATAAGTGCTTGTTATTTCAGTCACCTAGTGTATGATATTTTGTTATAGCACCCGACCTGATTAAGATACCTACATGAACAGCAGTGGTCTATGATGAATCCTTATGTAAGCAGAAAAAATAATTTTTTTTCAAAGAAACATCTGTTAATTTATCTTTAAAATTTTTCAGCATTAGAAATTTTGTAAGAGGGATGCATCTGTATTCTTTGGGAATCTTGGAATAGATTTTTAAAATCCATTGTTTGAAATTTTGCTTTCAATTACTTCCCACATAAAATAGGAATAAGAGTAAAATTCTTCCCAATTCATTTACGGGAAAATATTTAAGAAATGACTCTCTGCCTTGGGCATTAATAGCTAGCTCCTCAAACAATGAAAAGTATTAGCTGTAATGATTCCCAGACCCAACCCAAAGACGTGAGTAAACACCCAGGAAGAGTAGAATTTCAGCTTATTTACAGTAGCAGCCAAAATGATGAGATACTTCAACTCACTATCTGTAGAATTATCTATAATGTGACTCCTAGAACTTGTTAAATTAAAATCATTTGCTTTCAGGAAGGAATAAGAAAGACTTTTTTTTCTTTTATAATGTACCTCTTTCCATTATTTAATTCATGACAGCCCCATAGTAAGTTTCAGAAAATTTTAAGAGCCCCAGTGTTATGAAGTCTATCATGATAAGCAAATTTCTTCTTGTGTTAACATGTCCCGAATGCCTCTTTTATAGGCACAAGCTATAAACCAATGCAATCACTAACTCAATGAAGTCATCTCTGAGATAGGAGCTCAGCTTCCTAAATTCCATTCTACCCTGTAATTTTTATTGTATCCTTGAGATTTGACTAATACAATGTACTATGCCTGCAAAATCTGGGGTCGTTGTTCCATGCTGAAAACTGACCTTGCTAATTGGCCAGCAAGAATGAGTGGTGTGGCTCTGCTTTATCCTAGCTTGCCTTGAGAGCTTTGCCATTGACACTACCACCCCTCCCATTTCCTAACAGCTATAGTTTGTGTATAACGTTTCTGGTTCTACACTGAAGGGAGAAAATGAAGATGACTGAACATGCTACTATTGATAGATCCCAAGATTTCCCATCCCTCTAAGAGCACTTAGTTGAACATCATTGTTAACCTCCCCTTCCAAGCTCTACTACAACTGCTATTTCTATCTGTCTCCTTCCCGGCACCGACCTTCCTTTTTTTTTTTTTTTTTTTTTTTTGGCCACTCCGGAGCAGTGTGTATCTTAGTTCACTGACCAAAGGTCCAACCGGCACCCTAGGGAGTGAAACCGTAGTCCTAATCACTGGACTGCCAGGGAATTCCCCTTCCTTCTTCTTAAAACAGAGCCCTCGTTTTCCTTTGGAAATCCTCACCTCTGCCCTTGTCAGTCCATGTGATTAAGGTGTGGTGACTTCAATTCTGAGCTGAAGACGGGGAGCTTGTGACCCTACGGCAGTGTTGTTCCCTGCTTCCTACCTATGCCCTTGCCCAAGCCAATATGGGTTCACAATGGAGCCAATGAGTTAAGATTGACCAATGAGACAATGCCACTTGTGCAGGAACAGAGGGAACTGAGATGCTCTTGCTTCTTGCTGGGATTGCTAAACTGGTAAAATGGAAACCCAAGGTCTTGCCATGACTTGGGGAAAGCTTGCCTGAGAGTAGACTGCCACAGAGGAAAACACAGACCTGGCCTGCACAGACAAGATTTTTGAAGATGCTTGAGCACCTAAGTCTAGCATTGTCCTATCTAATCCTTTGACTTTCACTGTTATATAGCAATAGATTCTCTTCTCTTGTTCAGCCAGTTTGAGTTGTAATTCCATCACTCGCAGTGAAAGAGTTCTGAAAGATACCTCCGTCTTTCATATTGCTTCTAAAGTTATCTTTCTAACAGACTGATTTCTTCACTATTTAAATCCTTCCTTCCCTTCTTTTCTCCATCTATTCATTTTAAAGTTAGCACTTATGAGTTTGGAAACACGCTATGTTCAAGGACTACAAAAAGTTTAAGATTCATTCCATTATCACAAAACTTTCAGTCTAACAGGAGAAGCAGACATACATACAGAAAATTATGAAGCAGCCTGGTAAATCCCATGAAGAGTATGCCCAGGATATGATAGGAGCATAGCGGTGGGATACCTGACCTTTTTTCTGAAGGGGGTGGGCCAAACTCTCAGAGAAGAACTTCAGAGAACCTTCTCTGGAGGGAAGGTGCCTCTTGAGTTGAGTCTTAAAGGATGGATGAATTTTTCCCAGGTGAACTGGGAGATCAAAGGATAGAGGATACATTCCAGAAAGAGATGACCAGATGAACAAAGCCATCAAGGCTAGAATGAGTATCATGTCTACTGGGAGCAGCCAGCAATTCATGTATCTGGAGCTAAACCTGTGAGGCAGGGAGAGGGGGGAGAGATGGAGGCAAGACCTGGTCACTGAAGGCTGTGTGTAGCCCCTATCTGTTGTTCAGAAACCAGTTCATATGTTACCTCCATTAGAATGCTCTTAAATCCATCTCAAGGTGTTTCCATGACCTATGTGCACAAATTCACCAAGTACTAAGTGGTGTGTGGGAAGGTCAGAGTAAATAAAAGGTTCAGGATAAGACAGAAAATGAGGAGATAGTTGATATTCAATTCAGTAGACCTTTATTAACACCTACTGTCTATAAGGTGCTAGGACAGGATTTATAAGAGATGCAAACTTGGATAGACTCCAAACTCTTAACTTGACATTCATTAATATCTATCCAATATACTCCCCTCTGCATGTTAGGTAACTTCAGTTGTTGTTATATTTATAGTAAAGATTTGGATGATTTGAGCAATTTGCAACAATTTAAAATGATTTCAAGTTACACTAAGTACCCTTCAAAAATATTGGCTTTGGGCAATTTTTTAAAGATTTTAAAAAATTTCTTCAAATTAGGTTTTCATCTTTATTTTCTTAAAATTGTTTCCTAAATGTTTATGGAAGTAGTCCTGATTAAATAAATGCTACCATGTTCAGATAACGTAACATGAAGAAACAGTGCTATGACAACTTTAGAAAAGGGAACTCAGCACAGAGAAAAGGGAAACTTCTCCATGGAAATACATAGTTTACGTTATAAGATGTTTTTGGAGAATAAAATCATGATGACTATGGTTTTATGGAAGCAAAATTTAGGAAGTCAATAGATGAGTGTATAAATCACAAATGAAAGTATCACACACGTGGTGTCACAATATGGGTTTTAGCCAGAAGAATTATGAATAAAGAATCAAAAACTTGATTTTTAAATGTTGTCAATAGTATATTTTCCAATGATTTTTTTACTGCATTCCACATATTTTTTTCATCAGAAATACTTTTATTTTTGATTTTAGTCTTCTTGACTCTGTCCATTTGTACATGCATTGTTTTTAAAGAGGCACACAGAACATATGTCACAAGTAACTGAAGCCTTATAAAAAAAAAATAAGCAAAATAAAAGCTCTGTGTGAGGGGATGGCAATGGTATTAGCATTTATTTGGTACTTGCAGAAGCCCAGGAAAGAAGACAATACATGGCCAGGGCAGGAAATAGCCACACTTATTACTTGAGGCTGGAATGGATAAATAGAAAATCAGGAATAGATCTTATTCTCTGTTTTTCCTGTACCATGAGATCTCTTGTTACACCTTTTCTCATGGTATCTGCTTCATTTTTATCCATTCTGCATTCCACCAGCTTATAGCCAACCTAAACATTTTTACTTCTTTCAAAGTCCTGAAAACAGTTCTCATATGATTATTATGAAAATCAAGTAAGTTCACATTTGCAAAATGTGCTTGAAAGTAAATTCTATATAAAATATTGTTAAATAAAGGAAAATAATAAAATGACAAAAATTAAGAATAGATTTTAAAAGCAAACGGAAAATAAGTCATGCATGAATTTCTACTTCCATAGTTGAGGTTAAGTGATCAGTTTTATTGATTGCTTAAATTTAGCAAATGCGATCAGGCTGGGGTAATTATTTCTCAATATCAACAAAGTAAAAGGAGAAAAAGGGGAAGATACAGAGATTTTGAGGATGAAGGGAGATGAGTTTAGATGTCATCACAGTAAAGTAGGAGGACAGAGCAGGCTGAGTGATCAGGGCTAACAACAGAGCTGGGTGTTTGAGGGAAATTGTGAGGATTTGGAACAACAGTTTCTGAAAGTGCAAAGGTAGTTGATCTTTTAATTTTTTTCCATTTTTGACCACTATTTTATGTTTTTTTTTCTTTAACATCTTTATTGGAGCATAATTGCTTTACAATGGTGTGTTACTTTCTGCTTTATAACAAAGTGAATCAACTATACATATACATATTTCCCCATATCTCCTCCCTCTTGCGTCTCCCTCCCACCCTCCCTATCCCACCCCTCTAGGTGGTCACAAAGCACAGAGCTGATCTCCCTGTGCTATGCGGCTGCTTCCCACTAGCTATCTATTTTACATTTGGTAGTGTATATATGTCCATGCCACTCTCTCACTTCGTCCCAGTTTACCCCTCCCTCTCCCCGTGTCCTCAAGCCCATTTTCTACGTCTGCGACTTTATTCCTGTCCTGCCCCTAGGTTCTTCAGAACCTTTTTTTTTTTTTTTTTGGCTCCATGTATATCTGTTAGCATAGGTATTTGTTTTTCTCTTTCTCACTTACTTCACTCTGTAGGACAGACTCCAGGTCCATCCACCTCAGTACAAATAACTCAATTTCATTTCTTTTTATGGCTGAGTAATATTCCATTGTATATATGTGCCACATCTTCTTTATCCATTCATCTGTTGATGGACACGTAGGTTGATTCCATGTCCTGGCTATTGTAAACAGAGTTGCAAAGAACATTGTGGTACATGACACTTTTTGAATTATGGTTTTCTCAGGGTATATGCCCAGTAGTGGGATTGCTGGGTAATATGGTCGTTTTATTTTTAGTTTTTTAAGGAACCTCCATACTGTTCTCCATAGTGGCTGTATCAATTTACATCCCCACCAACAGTGCAAGAGGGTTCCCTTTTCTCCACACCCTCTCCAGCATTTATTGTTTGTAGACTTTTTGATGATGGCCATTCTGACTGGTGTGAGGTGACACCTCATTGCAGTTTTGATTTGCATTTCTCTAATAATTAGTGATGTTGAGCATCATTTCATGGGTTTGTTGGCAATCTGTATATCTTCTTTGGAGAAATGTCTATTTAGGTCTTCTGCCCATTTTTGGATTGAGTTGTTTGTTTTTTTGATATTGAGCTGCATGAGCTGCTTGTAAATTTTGGAGATTAATCCTTTGTCAGTTGCTTCATTTGAAAATATTTTGTCCCATTCTGAGAGTTGTCTTTTCATCTTGTTTATGTTTTCCTTTGCTGTGCAAAAGCTTTTAAGTTTCATTAGGTCCCATTTGTTTATTTTTGTTTTCATTTCCATTTCTGTAAGAGGTAGGTCAAAAAGGATCTTGCTGTGACTTATGTCATAGAGTGTTCTGACTGTGTTTTCCTCTAAGAGTTTTATATAGTGTCTGGCCTTCAACTTAGGTCTTTAATCAACTTTGAGTTTATTTTTGTGTATGGTGTGAGGGAGTGTTCTAATTTCCTTCTTTTACATGTAGCTGTCCAGTTTTCCCAGCACCACTTATTGAAGAGGCTGTCTTTTCTCCACTGTATATTCTTGTCTCCTTTATCAAAGATAAGGTGACCATATATGTGTGGGTTTATCTCTGCGTTCTCTATCCTGTTTCATTGATCTATATTTGTTTTTGTGCCAGTACCATACTGTCTTGATTACTGTAGCTTTGTAGTATAGCCTGAAGTCAGGGAGCCTGATTCCTTCAGCTCCGTTTTTCTTTCTTAAGATTGCTTTGGCTTTTCGGGATCTTTTGTGTTTCCATACAAATTGTGAAATTTTTTGTTCTAGTTCTGTGAAAAATGCCATTGGTAGTTTGATAGGGATTGCATTGAATCTATAGATTGCTTTGGGTAGTAGAGTCCTTTTCACAATGTTGATTCTTCCAATCCAAGAACATGGTATATCTCTCCATCTGTTTGTATCATCTTTAATTTGTTTCATCACTGTCTTATAGTTTTCTGCATACAGGTTTTGTGTCTCCTTAAGTAGGTTTATTCCTAGGTATTTTTTTCTTTTTGTTGCAGTGGTAAATGGGACTGTTTCCTTAATTTCTCGTTCAGATTTTTCATCATTAGTGTATGGGAATGCAAGAGATTTCTGTGCATTACTTTTGTATCCTGCTACTTTATCAGATTCATTGATTAGATCTAGTAGTTTTCTGGTAGCATCTTTAGGATTCTCTATGTATAGTATCATGTCAAACAGTGACAACTTTACTTCTTCTTTTCCAATTTGGATTCCTTTTGTTTCTTTTTCTTCTCTAATTGCTGTGGCTAGGGCTTCCAAAACTATGTTGAGTAATAGTGGTGAGAGTAGACAACCTTGTCTTGTTCCTGATCTTAGAGGAAATGTTTTCAGTTTTTCACCATTGAGAACCATGTTGGCTGTGGATTTGTCCTATATGGCCTTTATTATGTTGAGGTAAGTTCCCTCTATGCCTACTTTCTGGAGAGTTTTTATCATAAATGGGTGTTGAATTTTTTTGAAAGCGTTTTCTGCTTCAATTGAGATGACCATATGGTTTTCTCCTTCAATTTGTTAATATAATGTATCACCTTGACTGATTTGCATATATTGAAGAATCCTTGCATTCCTGTGATAAACCCCACTTGATCATGGTATATGATCCTTTTTAATGTGCTGTTCTATTATTTTTGCTAGTATTTGGTTGAGGATTTTTGCATCTATATTGGCCTGTAGTTTTCTTTTTGTGACACCTTTGTCTGGTTTTGGTATCAGGGTGATGGTGGCCTCATAGAATGAGTTTGGGAGTGTTCCTCCCTCTGCTATATTTTGGAAGAGTTTGAGAAGTATAGGGGTTAGCTCTTCTCTAAATGTTTGATAGAATTTGCCTGTGAAGCCATCTGGTCCTGGGCTTTTGTTTGTTGGAAGATTTGGAATCACAGTCTCAATTTCAGTGCTTGTGATTGGTTCATATTTTCTATTTCTTCCTGGTTCAGTCTCAGAAAGTTGTGCTTTTCTAAGAATTTGTCCATCTCTTCCATTTTGTCCATTTTATTGCCATATACTTGTTTGTAGTAATCTCTCATGATCCTTTGTATTTCTGCAGTGTCAGTTGTTACTTCTCCTTTTTCATTTCTAATTCTATTGATATGAGTCTTCTCCTTTTTTTTCTTGAAGAATCTGGCTAATGGTTTATCAATTTTGTTTATCTTCTCAAAGAACCAGCCTTTAGTTTTATTGATCTTTGCTATCGTTTCCTTCATTTCTTTTTCATTTTTTCCTGATCTGATCTTTATGATTCCTTTCCTTCTGCTAACTTTGGGATCTTTTGTTCTTTCTCTAGTTCCTTTAGGTGTAAGGTTAGGTTGTTTATTTGAGATGTTTCTTGTTTCTTGAGGTAGGATTGTATTGCTATAAACTTCCCTCTTAGAACTGCTTTTGCTGCATCCCATAGGTTTTGGGTCATCGTGTATTCATTGTCATTCGTTTCTAGGTATTTTTTTATTTCCTCTTTGATTTCTTCAGTGATCTCTTGGTTATTTAGAACTGTATTGTTTAGCTTCCATGTGTTTGTATTTTTTACAGATTTTTTCCTGTAATTGATACCTAGTCTCATAGCATTGTGGTCAGAAAAGACACTTGATATGATTTCAATTTTCCTAACTTTACCAAGGCTTGATTTGTGACCCAAGATATGGTCTATCTTGGAAAACGTTCCATAAGCACTCGAAAAGAAAGTGTATTCTGTTGTTTTTGGATGGAATGTCCTATAAATATCAATTAAGTTCATCTTGTTTAACGTATCATTTAAAGCTTGTGTTTCCTTATTTATTTTCCTTTCGGATGATGTGTGCATTGGTGAAAGTGGGGTGTTAACGTCCCCTACTATGATTGTGTTACTGTCAATTTCCCCTTTTATGGCTGTTAGCATTTGCCTTATGTACTGAGGTGCTCCTATGTTGGGTGCATAAATATTTACAATTTTTATATCTTCTTCTTGGATTGATCCGTACTCTCCAAGTACCTTGAAAGGCACTAATAAGGACATAGACTCTATCATGGACTGTCAAAGCTTGGCTCTGTCATGAGACACTAGAGCAATGCTTTTAGACTACAAGTTGTGATGCATTAGTAGATCATAAAAGCAATTTTGTGGGTTATAACTATTATTTTATTATATAACAGAATCGAATACAATAGGATAGAATTAAAAAAGGAAAATACTATAATACATCACATATAATTAGTTATCTTGTGAAAAAAATTTTCTTATACACATGAGTAACCGTGTGAAATTAAGCCCTTGATGCACAAAATGTAGAAAACGAATTTCCATGGGCCAAAATATTCTTTCAGTGATTTTGTTTCATTGATCAAAGTTGTGACTATAAGTTCCTGGTTTGTAGACATTACCTGCTGAGAATTTCCAGTCAGAAAAAAACCTTGAAGTAATGCCATTTCAATTTCATCACTCCTTTAAACTTTGCACAACAGGTAACCACAGTGAATTACCGTACAACCTGTGCTTTTCCTGACAGGAATGCCTGCTTCTAATGTTATTGCAGATAAGGGTGACAGCTTCACAATGTTCTCAGCAAAGTTAATCTAAAAGGTTAACATGGAGCAAAATTTGTTTTGGTTCTTTGGCCTGTTGGGTCATATTTGCTAATTATTATATCCAACTAAGGAAATTGTTTGTGGCTGGCATAAAAAGGGAAATAAAGAAAAAAGTAAAACAATAAGATCTTACCACCTGCACTCCACTTTCTAATGTGTTAATTTTTCAAAAAAAAATTGAAGTACTTGTATTTCAGTTTCAACATTCTTTTTTTTCACCAAAACATTTCTGCTAAATGTCTGATTTGACTCACTATACTATGATAGCACAAAGAATAGCAATAATAATTATCATTATTATTAATAATCACTAACATTTAGTAAAAACATACCATTTTATATGTTATAAAAAACAGGGCTGAGACTGTATGTGTGTGTGTATAAAATCTCCTTATAGTAACTGAGGAAATAGATATTCAAAACATACCCATTTCAAAGATTAGAAAAACAAGGCGCATGTGCCATCAGTGCTAAGAAATATGGACCTTAAGCTGGAGAAAAAAAGAGAAACCTTAAATGCTTATACATAGGTGACTGACATCATTCTATTTTAGCAGGATAATTCTTCTGGCATTGAAGGTGAAATATGAGGGCGAAATTCAAAAAGGGAGCAAAACTCTTTGAGAAATGACTATCTACTCTCTGTCCAATGTATCTCTGCCCCACCCTTCTGTATTCTACTTGTTTAGAACAATAAACTCTTCTCTAAATGTGCAATGATCATTCTGGTTTTAATGTTTTTGTACCCATTTTTCCTTCTTTTTTCAGTTTAGTTCCTCCCTTGACCATTAGTAAATTCTCTTTTTTATTTTTCAAGATCAAGCTCATCTATTGGTACCTCCAGAAAACAATTACTTACATGTTATTTCCCTTTGAAAATAGCATGATATGGTAGAAAAATCAAGGGGTTGGGAATCAGCCAGGTTTTCTCTGCCTCTTAACCTTGAGCAAGTTCCTTAAGGTTTTTGAGATTGTTTCAGTTGTAAAATGGGAATATTACCTGCCTTGAAGAGTTACTGGGAGGATTAGAAATGATCCTTGACATTTAGTAGGGACCTATGAGATGGTACCATTTAGAATTATGTTTTTTCCACAGTCCCCCAGACATTCTTTTCTACATCTTCTTATGGTACTTCATTTAATCTGTATAAACATTTGCTACATTAGATTGGAATTATCTTAGTTTCTGAGCAAGGGCAGAGACTCATTTTTGAATCCCAATAAATAACACAATTTCTGGCCCAAAGCAAGATGCCCTTCATAGAATATTTGTTGACATGAAGGATGTGGGGCTATCCTGGGGGTAATGATAGAGAGAATATATATCTGAAAGTTATACAGGGAGAACTATGGGAGTTGATGATTGCAACACTCATTATCCAATCAGCAGTAAGTAGTCTGATGCTCAGAATGAAAATCAAACTGATGAGACGCAGTACTGAGATGGAGTGCCTATATTTAGTAATTGTTGATTGGATGTCAAATATTATGAATTTCATGTTGGTTATAAATGTAATTATATATTTTATATCACTTTAAATATTTTTTCATTTTTTTCTGGAATGCAGTTAGGTTATTTGGAATCAATTTGACTTTCGAGGCTTGATTTTAAACTTTCTTAGTGTGTGTTCAAAATACCCTTTAGGGGAATTCTCTGGCGGTCCAGTGGTTAGGACTGTGCTTTCACTGCAGTGGGCCTGGGTTCAATCCCTGGTAGAGGAACTAAGACGCCACAAGCCATGCGGTTCAGCCAAAAACAAACAAACAAAAAACAAAAAAACAAAATTCCCTTTAGGCAAGGATTAATTTGACCCCACTACTGACACAATACCCTCCTGAGAATTCTACCTTTTCGCTTGAAGTGTGCTTTGAATCAGGACAATTTTCAATCCCATAACAGATTGATGATACTCTTTATTTTTGTAATAGAATTTGGTTAAATCCAATATAATTATACATTAGCTGGTCATTAAACAAATTGAAAAATCTTTAAATTGCAAAGGAATTTATATTTCTTAAATTGCAAAGAAATTTAAATTTATAAACATATATAGTAATATATTTATCTAGGGTATAATCGTTTTGTCATAGTCTTTTTTTCTCTATCTTGCATAAATATCCATTATAAAAATAGATAAAAATAGGCAGAGCTTTATGAAAGAGGCAGTCAGCTCTGTTGTATGCCTTCTAATGGTTACAGTTAAAAGAAAAGCAAAGTCAGTGGCTATATTTTAAATTCTGAGCTTTCAACCTGCCCTTATAAAAGTTCAATCTCTACTGTCCTCCAGATCACTGTTTTGAGTCTTCCAACATTGGGTGGTGAGTCTGAATTTGCTCCATACACTTGAGTGTGCAGGAAATTTTAAATTTCTCTGTTTTCTTTAAAACAGATTAAAGTTTGCTCCTATTTCACCAAAAAGAAAATTATTCAATCTCAGTCATTATTGTGGTTCCCTGATCACACCCCTTGGCACTGCAAAGGTCCCAAGCGATTTATGCAGAGTGAAACATTCAGGAATGTCCCTCTGGACTTTGGCTTAAGCTTGTCTTCCTTAAAAGGATAAACATCGGCCCGGTCATTTGAAATGCAGCACTGTGCAGATTTTCCCATTCTGCAGCACAGAAATCATTTCTATTGTTGGTAATACCAGTGCTTACGAGTCTTCTAAGTACAGAATGCAGGCTTTCTTCCATAGTCATGTTACTTCCCTGGAAGGAGAGAGCTGAGGACAAAACCAAAATTGTTCATCTTGGCAGTATGTATAACTCTGTGACAGCCCCCTTTCCCTTCCTACTTTTCCATCTCTGTGGTATCCAACAGGGAACTAGGTGAAGATAAAGGGATGATCATGAGTTCCAAAAAAAGGGGAGACCAAGAGAGCCATGCGAAAAAGGGAATGAAAGAATGAAAGATCCTTGAGAGAGGGAAAAGAGAAGTAAGTCCAAGGGATATGAAGTTCTTTGGTCAACCTTGAGGCTTTGGCCAAATGGTGGTCCAAGATTCAGGACTCTTTGGAACAGAAAGTAAAATTAAGCGTAGCCAAAAGGACACAATGGAGGCAAGAGCCACTTCTGTGTTCTAATGCCATTCTTGTTCTATTATTCTCTTCTTGCTTCTTTTGGATGTTTACCAAACTGACATTAGGACCATGTGGGCCATGGATTACACTGTTTCTTCTTTTCCACAGTAGGAGTAGAGTTCTAAGGATACACATACATTAACCAATGAACTCATTGATTAAACAATGACCATGCTTCCAAGATTGGGCGAGGCACTGAGATCCACAAACCAAAATATCTATTCCTTCCTCCACAAGAGTCACAATTTGGTTGAGCAGACAGGGTTGTCAACAGCTAATCCTAACACAGTATTTATGCCAGACTTTATCTACATAAGGAACTGGGAATAAAAATAGCAAGAGTGTGCCTGTTCTTGCAGGGCTTAAATTCTAAAAGATAGAATAGACGAATAAAGGGGGGAAAAAAGTGTATCGTGTTATGGCCAATTTCACATGGGGTCCAGTACTGACCTTAGTCTCAGAAAATAATGGCCCCCTGTTCTTAACCAGAGGCTCAGAAGGCCTTCCTCTCAGAAACAGGAAAAAGCAACGTACCAGAGAACACACTGACAACTCTGCCACATAAGGAACCAGAGCCCAGTATGGGCATTGAATCACCTTTAACATCCTAAAAATCCTTAACCTTAAATGTCCACTCTTTTGACTAACAGACTTTAGTCCCAAAGCTGTGTTATCCCAGGATAGCACAGTGGGGAAGCTAATGAATAATAAAGGTGAGGGTCGGACCCCCTTCCATTTTCTTCTGCCCTGGAATGCCCATGAAGAGCTGGAGGTACGTTTGAAAAGACAGAATTTTCACAGAGGACTTGACCTAAAAATCTTGCGGGAACTCAAAAGGGCCATGTACCCTTATGACCAACAATTTCCCCATACTCTCAATAAACACAACCTGAAGGAATCTGTTCATTGTGTGTTTTCTCATTTATTCTGGAAGCTCAGTGTCTAGGTAATTTATTGTAAGCAACCCATTACAATGTGTGAACATGATATAAAATTCACAGTTCAGGGCTTCCCTGGTGGCACAGTGGTTGGGGGTCCGCCTGCCGATGCGGGGGACGCGGGTTCGTGCCCCGGTCCAGGAAGATCCCACATGCCGCGGAGCGGCTGGGCCCGTGAGCCATGCCTGCTGAGCCTGTGCGTCCAGAGCCTGTGCCCCGCAACGGGAGAGGCCACAACAGTGAGAGGCCCGCGTATGGCAAAAAAAAAAAAAAAAAAAAAAAATCATGGTTCATTTTTGAATCCAAGTAATACTTTAGAAATCTAATTGACCATTCAAGTCACTGCATTAGCAGAGTGAAACCTCTAATTAAAATTAATAACAAAGCTATCTAAAGATTATTAATTCAAGTAACATCTAATTTGGCATGACTGGGAACAGAAACTATGTGAAAATTTCAATTATAAAAAGTTAAGAATTAATTTTGCTGAAATGTAACCAAGAAAAATAAATTTTAAACCATTAATATAGCATAACTCATAAATTATGTATCTCTTTACTTTGCATTCATCCAAACATGGCCGTACAACAGAACACCCAGATTTGTGAAATAATTAAATCTGTTATCTTTGCTATTTTACTGACTCTCATCATGTAAAGTCCATAAGCTTTATTTATTTTTAAAATGTTTTTGATATATATTTGTCAAAGTATATTTGTCAAGGTAGGAGGATCGAACTATTTCATTTAACATTCTGTTAGCTTGTTTAGAAAGTTTCAAATATTTAGGCAGGGGAATATGGGCCTCTCTTTGAACCTTCCCCCAAGACCCCACTATTATTAGAGATGGGCCTGAGGGCATAGATATTGGAGAAGTGTTTTTGAGGATGGATTTCTGGAAAGCATCCTAGGACAAATGACTGAGGAGATGACTTTTGGAAAAAGTTGAGTAATATAATAATGTATTTAAATTTCTGCTCATTTTGATACCCCCTCAGAGAACATATTGCTTTTTGGAAACAATAATTATTTATTTTCTACTTATGTTTTTATCTACACACAGGGTTCATGTTACAGTGCTTGGAATGCAACAGTGCTTAATGACTTGAAATAGGACATTCTTGGGAAGGAAGAGGAATGTAGAGTAGATAATAAGTTTTAATGGTTAAGACCTCAGATGGGAAAGCTATACTAAGGGATATAATAAGTGTTTTTCTTTCAAGTATAGTTTCTTGGCTAATTAACAAATGCTATTTTAATTATAATCAATTCTTGATGACATAATGCAATAAGGCAGTATTAGGAAAAACAGAATTACTGTCTTACTTTCAATGATTCCTCGAAGTATCCTTGAAAACTTGTGCAACGGGAGACAGGCCTATTTTTTAGTGGTTTAGAATATAACCTACTCTACACACTTATTCTAAGTTAATTTGGTCTGGTTTTAAGCAAATCTCTTTCATAATTAAATTTAACACGCTAATTTGTTCCATTTATTGAAGTACTCCAGGATGTAGAAATTTCAACCGCAGGAAGGAAGTTTATTTCTCAACTTGCACTTATTACACAAGAGGCATCAAATTGCTCATGAATTAACAGCAGGACAGCAATTGTCATTTCCTGGTGTGAGACTATCACAGTTAAGGCAGAAGTCTGACCTGGTCATCATGTGTCTTGGGATATGTTCTCAGAAGGCTAAGCCTCATGTTCAGTTTATACAAACAATGTGACTATTAAGTAGAGGGGAATCCAGATCTTAGAGCAAGAATGGTAAAGTCAGACGGCTTTGCCAAGTCCATCTTTGAGCTTAACTTTGGACTACCGCTTCTCACGTACTGGCATTGCCACAGGAAGTGCTGCTTTGTGGTTCAAAGAACTTGTTGGACTCATGACTCAACAAACTAACATATCAGCAGAAGGAAATAGTATTGTGCAATATGCATTACTTAGAGCACACAATATTGGGGGAAAAAAGTCAGCAGGACTCAGCCTGCAGCCTCAGATCTGCCAAACTTGAGTCCACTGAAAGAAGCAGAAATGAAACAAGAGGAGGAACAGTCTGATCTTGGTGGGAAAGGCAACAGGTTGCCAGCAGACTCAAGGTCTTGCTGTTTTCCCTCTTCTATTGTAATGGTGAAACCAAGCATGACCCTGTGGGGCCCCTGGGCCTGGAAGTCTTTCTGTGTCCCCCATGGAGGCTGAAATAGACTTCAGCCGCCATGACTTTCCCTGAATTCCAAAGGGCAGGTTCAAACAGTTGCTAATCCGGGAAGGCAGGAGATGCAGAGATAAGGGAGAAGCAGTCAAGAAACAATAGTGCAGAATTCCCTAGAGGTCCAGCAGTTAGAACTCTGTGCTTTCACTACCCGAGGGCCTGGGTTCAATCCCTGGTCAGGGAACTAAGATCCCACAAGCTGTGAGGTGTGGCCAGAAAAAACAAACAAAACAAACAAACAAAACATTAGTGCAGCCTTGAGACAGGATCCTGGTTCTGCCTCAAGAGATACACATAACAATATCTCTGAGCTCTTCTGCAAAACTAAAACCCCCAACAAACGGAAGATGCTAACTACTTGATGAAGCATTCTTCATTCCAGAGAGAAGGTCACAATTTGACAACCTCAAGAACCACAGAAGCTCATCAGGAGACCACGTGAGGCCAGATTAAAGGAATGCAGGCCCTGCACACACCCTGGTCTTATCAGAAGCCCTGCCCTTGAACCATTGCGATAAAACTCCTCACCAAATCCCCCCTGGGTTGGACACACAGTTTTGAGGGCATTAGCCCACTGTGTCCCTCTTTGCCTGGCAAAGCAATAAAGCTATTTTTTCTACCCTGTCTCCAAGATTCAATTTGGCTGTGGTGCACAGAGGCTGAGTTTCGGTATAATAGCAGGCCCATGACAAATGTATGCAAATGTAACATGGAAGATAGTTTCTCGAAGATGACTTCTTTGTGCCAAATGTTTCCCTGGTTTTCTTTGGCCTAGACTATGGATGATAATTAGCTTATTTTAGAGTTTAGCCCTTCCAGTTTTCCTCCAAGCTAGGGCCAAGGGTGTTTATCTCACAGAAAGATCAGGGCCTTACATGCAGGGCTAGGAGTGAGAGAGGCCAGAGGGCAGGGTGAGAACACAGGGACGTGTCCCTAATACTCCATTCCTTTCTCCCACTCCTCCTAGCATCTCAGAGTGGCTAGAGTTCACTCAAGGAATAGTGATTGTCATCTAAACTGGGGAGCAGAGATGCCTGTCATTTGTAAAACCACTTTACTTTATATAAGCCCCTGCTCAAAAATCTCCTCTTGAAGAACAGGACATGCACACTGACACCCTAGAGTAAAATACGGTCATAGTTTCATTAAAAGAAAAACTCAGAAGAAGTAACTTTTTGTAACTGGAAAGTCATCATCCCAAGGAGACTGTAGGAGCTTATCCTTCGGTCAGTGAGTGTTTCCTGGCATTGCTTACAGTCATAGCTGAGCTCAAACCAGCTCATTTCACTCCAAGAGCTGAGTGTTAGGTTAATAATTCTGTCAGCCAGTTAATAATTCTCGGCAGCATAAATTTGGCCATGGGGAGAATGCTTATACCATGGAAATCAGCAAATGCTATAAATCTGGGCTTTTCCTTTTTTTTTTTTTTTCTTGAGAGTTGCGTTACCAACATGCTACTAATACATATAATCTCTCTCAGATCTGCATGAACGTGATCCCCTATTCCCTCTCCCTTCTATAGCCTCTGTCATCTGCCCCACTGTCCTCTGCTCCGATCCTTTGGACATTTTTTCTTTCCCTTAGCTGTCCTTTTCTCTTTCATTTTTTATTTTTTTCCTGGGGTTTACCATTCAGGCAGCTTTCATGCATGGAAGATGCTTGGGAGTTTGTTCTCCTTGGACTGATCAGAGAAAACAACTTTGTCTGGGGGGGGGGTGGTTTGGTGGGCACAAGCAAAACTCTAGAAATGAAATTCTAGAAGATGAAGGATTTATTCCACTGAGATCATTAACCCGAGCACCCCTGCCTGCATGTCCTGGGGCTGGTGAGGCATTCTGTTATCCCCAAATTACTATTAACAGACACCAAGTGGCAATTCTCAATGACTAGCTCCCCTAATCAGCCTCAATCCCAGAACATACTGTTTTATTCTAAGCAACAACTGAAGTCTGTATGCCCTAGGAATGAAGTGTGTATTTGTGGGTGGTTTAAACATTCCAAAATGAATGTGGAAAGAGATAGTGTGTTAGAATTGAAGGAACCTTAGAAATAATCTGGGCCAACTTGCTTTTTAATATGGTGAGTAAACAGAGGCACAGAGAGGTAGTGGTAGAGATCGTGGTAGAACCGAGACTGGGATTCAGAACCCTGACTCCTACTTCTGGGAACTTTCAAATTTGCAACCATGTCTATTTTTTTTTTTTTTAATATTATAACTGGGGCCAAGATAACGTTCATTCAAATCAACAAATACTTTTTTGGACTATCAGATTTATATCTATGTGCACTTACCTATCCTAGGCACTGTACTAGGAGTTGAGGCTATAGACAAGTTCCCCACTTTCCTAGAGCTTTCTTTTGAGAACAAAGATTATTTGTGTTAGCATGACTTAATAACTCTGTGTTCCAAGAACTTCTAACCTGGAAAATAAAACTGTCATCCAACTGAGAACTTTATTGTTTGCTTCAGGAAATGTTTATAAGTCAGTTTATCTGGATCTGCAATCTGATCATCTTGGCTAACAGCCCTTGTATTAGACAATAGGCTGCTTATCGAGATTCCCATCCAGACACTTGTCATTCCTCATCTCACTTGTCGACCGATCCGAAATTATCGTGTCAGCTAACTTTGTCCAATTTCAGGCAATTTCCTGCCCTGAATGTCCTGTTTTAAATTTTTGATCCCAGTCCCCCTAATATCCTCTCTTCTGAGAAACTATGATTCTGTCAAAAATGCTCTTCGCCACGTTAAATAAATCTAACACCTACCTTCTCCTGATCAAAAGATTTTTGTTGTTGGTATTTCTGAAGAGGTAACAGTGGATACATTCTACAGGAGAACTGGATGTAAGAATGAGGAATATATATTTATCATGACCTGTCTGGGTGTAGTAGGACCTTCACTTGCCGCATTCTGTAGTGAGGTAATTTGCCCTGGAAATGTTTGGCTGTATGTTGCTTTACAAACTTGGTAAGTACACAGAGGTTTTCTGTGAAATTCCAATTTAAAAAGTTCTACTACTCTTCAGTGCATACTTAGGATTGGAAATTCTGCTCTCTGATTCTGGAAGTTTGGTGCCAAAATTCATAGGAGAATGCAGGAGTGGGTGACTGAATACAAGTCAAAGAAAGGCATCATGGGAGGAGCAACTCCAGGAAGCCACAGAACATTATCCCAAACTAGATGGGAAAGTTCTTGATTTAATGTAATTTTAAACATTATTGTTTTTATTTATTTTCCTTAGGGTTTAAGTCACTGTGTTCTCTAATTAGCCTTTTGTGTAAAATTCTCCGCCCCCTCCCCCATTGGAAATACTATACAGCATGAAATACAGTAACCACAAGCACCTAAATGACAAGGGCGGGACTGGGGGGGACCCTAAACTGGTCACAAGGAGGTGATCTCTGGGAGGCCTCATCATGGCCTGGACGGCACAGGCCTCAAAGCTACCTCCTTTGCCTTTAATCCCATCCAGTCTTTGATTATTCAGGCATTTAGCAGAAAGAACCTTCTGGTTAGAGGATAGCAACATACAGGTTAGGTTAAGACTAGGATTACAATTTGCAGAAATATCAATTTCTCAAAGAGGAATTATTTATTTGTTTGCTTATTTATTTATTATGCACCTGCTGAGATTTATCACTGTGCTATGTACTCTTGTCCTCAGACACAAGGTCCAGCTTTTCTTCCAGAAGAGTTTACAGTGTAGGTGGGAGAGCACCTGACACCTCACCTGACACCTGACAGCAGTTCCAGGTAAACTGCCCTAAGTGCTTTAAGAATTCAGACTAAGGGCCACCTTACAGCTGCCCAAAGTTCCCTTGTGAGGTCAGAAGTCAGAATCTCATTCTTGTTGAGTAGAATTCACTCATTCAACAAATATATATTGAGCACCTACTATGTTCCGGGTAGTATTATAGGAAGTTTGGACCCATGAGTGAATAAAATGGACAAGAATCCCTGCCTCATGGAGCTTTCATTCTGGTAGGAGCTTGGTTTATCTGCTTCTGTACTGGGTGTGTTTTACCATGCATGACCATGTCCCATGATGCTTTGCAGCACTCAAGATAAGCAGGATGGTTGAAGTTAACAAGATGATTCACCAGAACCCATTCTGAGAAAGTAAGGGACAGAACAAGGAAGCAGAAATGACTTCCTCATGTAATTTTAAACCTTGCCTTAAGCATGTCCTTGAAAATTTCCAGTCCAAAGTAATAATTCATGGACCCAGCACACTTTCCTTTTCTATAAAGTCCTGCCTATTGGACGTACCAGCCTGAAAGCTGTGTAAGACTCTCTGTGGGGAGAGTGGAGAATGAAGGGTTCTGCTGGACCTGGAGTCTGGAAAACTGGTTCCACAGTCTCTGCTCTGTAACTAACTAGCTGTGTAACCACAGGAAGTGGGTTATTATCTCTGTTACCCATGACAGATCATTCCAAAAACTCCAAAGTGTTTCACAAATGCATGAGCTCATTAGTAGACATGTTAATGTCTAGGTTTATGGGGCTTGAGGCTATCGTAGAGGTCACAATAAAGAACAACAGCTGGGCAACGCTGCCAAGAGAGCGAGGGTTAAAATATGTTAAGTATCTGCTCAATACAGTGTGCCCCAGGATACTGGTTTATTCGTTGGATTAGTTTGATTCTCACACCAACCTTGAAGCTGAATCGGCCTCTCTACCCCAACACCGAATTAAATCTTGGAGACAGAGTTTTGGGTGAAGTAGAAAAGAATAGCTTTATTGCTTTGCCAGGCAAAGGGGGCCACAGCAGGATAATGCCCTCAAGGCTGTGTGACCCAACTGAGTGGGTAGTGAGGAGTTTTATAATAATGGTTCAAAGAGGGTGTGATCAGCTTGTGAAACTTCTTCAATTGGTTGGTGGAGAGGTAAGTGGGAGCCAGCATCATCAACCTTCTGGTTCCAGCAGGTCTGGGGTCTATGTGTTTGTGGGTAGCATACTGTTAACTTCTCCCACCTGCTGGGGGTTTCAGCATCTGCAAAACAGCTCAAAGACATTGTTGTGTATATGCCTTGAGGGGGAACCAGGACCGTGCCCCAAGGCTGCACTGTTGTTTCTCCTGACTGTTCCTCCCTTGTCTCAGCATCCCCTCCCTTCCCTAATTAGCAACTGTTTGATCCCTTCCCTTGGAGCTCAAGGAAGGTCCTGGAGGCTGAATGAAGCCTATTTCCTGTAATCAAGAAATGGGGGGCACAGAAAGGTTTTTGTGCTCAGGAGCCCCTCCTGCTTGGCATTAGCCTCACCAGGAAGGATTATCAGTCCTTCACCCACGAGTTGACTGGAACTCAGAGAGGTTGTCCTTAGTCACACAGGCAGCAAGTGGGAGAGCTGGGATTCTAGGTTAGAGCAATATGACTGGACCAGGCAGCTGCCTTTTCCCAGTAAGTGGTACTATCACAGTGTTTGATTAAAATACCGTTTCCCTGAAACAAAGAAATAATGGCTTAAAAATTTTTTTTGACCAGGGAAGACATTTTGAGCATATTTAAATATATGAGGACCATTTCTTTTCTTTAAAAAAATTTTAAAGCAATTTATTAGATTATGAGTATAATGACTTTTTTGCTTGTTTTTTCAGCTTTATTGAGGTATAATTGACATATAAAATTGACATATAAAAAATTGACATATAAAATAACATGTAAGATATTTAAAGTATACATGGTGATGATTTGATATATGTATACATTGTGAAAGGATTCCTCCCATCTAGTTAATTAACACATCCATAACTTTACACACTTTTCCCTTTTTTTGTGTGTGAGAACATTTAAGTTCTACTCTCCTAGCAAATTTCAGTTACACAAAACAGTATTATCAACTACAGTCACCACGTTATACATTAGATTCTCTGGACCATTTTTTTCTTTAAATATGCATCTGGTATGAAATGTCTGATATTTATCTGGTTCAGTTAGTTGAATTATTTTCTAACATTAAGAGAGACTACAGTAGCAATTTCATTAGTGGATTTGAGATTGAGTTTAGAGTATTACTTTAAATAGATCTAAGTCTTTCAAAAATAATAAAGAACTCATGTAAGAAATAGAATTGAATTTCTGTGACACCTTGATAATGATACCTATCACTTATTGAGTATATATTCTGTGTTAGACACTGGTTGACAAAAATGTACCTTAATTGGCCCTCACCCGCTTCTGAGTTCCTTGGATCACCCTTGTATTAGAGGTAAGGAAATGGAGACCGAGAGAAAGAGCAGCAAAGTGACACAGAGAGTAAGTAAATTGTAGTGGTGGATTCAAACCCAGGGTGGACCGCCTTTTACAGATACTGCTCTTGAATGCCATGTGAATTCAAGTGAGGGGACAAAGGCCCCTCTGCTGAAGACACCAACAGAGCAGTATACACATGAAACTTTAAAAATATCTTAAGTTATGCATATCCTGACTTTGTAGGGTCATACAATTATGGGGCCACTCTAAACGAAAGAATACAAATTACAATGAAAAAGCGAACATTAATTTTAAATAAGAAAAAATGTATAGCAAATTACAAATTCATAAAGCTGAAAAACACCATAAACAGAAAAAAAAATAGTATGTGCTTATTAAATAACTGCTTGCAATATCTCTAAAATACTCTTACTCTTTGGTTTTGGTTACATACCGTTGATCTCCTCTTCACATAACAATGATTTTTTAAGATGATCTTCTATGCATAGAAAGATAGTTTATTCTTTCTGTTAGGATGGTTGATCAAAATTTGTTTTTATTATAGATAGCTGGATGCATAAAGCATAACATTTCATATACAGATGTACTTATTTGTTGTGCTATTGCAGGTGCATGCTCCACCAACATAGGCTTCCAGTCAAATAGCAAAAAGAGTATGAAACAATCGTAGTTGTATTCCCTGAATTATTAACTATATTCCTGAAATGAGAAGGTTTGTTTTGTTGAGGGTTGATGTGAACTGAATCCTCTGCTCTTGACTTTACATTTTGATAACTGAAAGAGTTTTCCCCAGACTAGCTTCTGGCTCTGTGTATTTCAATCTTGTTTCTCCCATACCTACCTCATTTTATTGTTGTCCACCTTAAGACCCATTCTAATCCTCGTATCAGGAAGGTGGGTGAGTAGGCACAGTAAGTAGAGGGATATTCCTAGCAACTAGTCTCACACCAGGATGGCTAGTAAAAACAGAACCATCATAACATGACTGAACCAGTAAAATATATATCATTAAATCTACATTTAAACATCTTCAACTCAACTTCTCCTCAACCAGATCTCAAAAGCACAGCTAGATTGACATCATCCAGTATAAGCAGAAGTGTAAGGAAGGAAAGTGAGAGGGAGAAAAATAAGCAGTCATAACAAATTTGGTTAAAATATGTGACTTCAGCAAATTTTATAAAAATATATGCTCTTGTTAGTAAACTAGTGAGGGTCCTGGAGCTTAAACTAATTAGCTTCGTGATATATCCACCTATGGCTGTGATGAAGTTCTCATCTATCTGAGAGGCATCATTGCTTAAAACATGAAAAATGTTCATCCTTATGTTTAGGTTAGTAAATATGGCCCTAGTAACTGGTAACAGTGACAAATATAAGAGGATTCTGTTGTATGGTCAAAACGGTGAATCAGATCTAGGTCACTGAAATATTTTTATGAAAAACTTACATTAGGGTAGGTTCAAAAAGCTTTTTCTTTCCTTGGTTTAGTATTTTGAACTAGCCACAAGGATTTCTTTCTGCCTTTCTGATGTCCACCCAAACCACTCTCACATCTGCTATATTAAAGGTTGCATGTTAGGGCTTCCCTGGTGGCGCAGTGGTTGAGAGTCCGCCTGCCGATGCAGGGAACACGGGGTTCGTGCCCCGGTCTGGGAAGATCCCACATGCCATGGAGCGGCTGGGCCCATGAGCCATGGCCGCTGAGCCTGCGCGTCCGGAGCCTGTGCTCCGCAATGGGAGAGGCCACAGCAGTGAGAGGTCCGCGTACTGCAAAAAAAAAAAAAAGAAAAAAAATTTGCACGTTAAATTTTAATTCATCAAATTTATAAACTAACTCTCACATGGTTTCCTCTTGTAACTCCTAAAAGCAAAGTTAATGTGGGAGATTTTTTCAGTGGTTGATTTATCCTCAGGGTAACAATGCCCTGTTACTCTTTTTCTTTGGGGGCACCTATGATAGAAATGTTGGGGGAAAGGGACTTTAGAGGGAGATTCTGAAATCGTTGGGAAATTCCACAACTGTTCTTCATAGCCATGTCAACAAATGACTTCATCCAGGATCCATGATTCATACATCAGGCATGCCAATGTTGGAATAGGGTCAACAGAAGGAAGCTGACCTCAGACACAGGGACTCACAGCTGCTGAGCCAGAAAAACTTTGAAAGATGTCTTCTTTTTCGCAGATTTTTCTTGAATGTTCGCTCTGTGTGATGTGCTAGGGACTCAAATTCAACTCCTGTTGTTAAGGGAAAAGAAACCAAGAAGTCACTTAGGAAAGGGTACAGTGGGCTAGAGGAAGGCTCACAGACAGGAGAGGGCAAACCTTGAGATCCTCACTCTTATGGTGAGGTGGAGGCTGAAAGAATGAACTTTCAGGAAATGCCCACACCGTGTTGCGACCTGGGCTGAATTTTAAAAGTTGCATTGGTTTTGTCATGTAGAAAAGAGGAAAGATACTCCAGACAGAGAAAATAGCATGAGAAAAAATTCAGAGGTGCAAGAATGTAAAAGACTAAAACTGAGGGTGGGAGGAGAGAGACATCTAGAGAGGAGGTTAGAGAGAACAGAAGGGGCCAAGCAGAGAAAAACTTTTATCAGGGCAAGAATGTAAACTATCCTGAAGGCCATGGCAAGGGGGTAGACACTGATGATTAAGGCTGGGAAAAGACATGGCCAGGTTCCTATTTTAGAGAGTTCACTTGGCAGACGTGAGTGAACGGTGGAGGGTGAAAGCTTGGGGTTAGACCATTTAGGAGATATTCTGTGGTGGTCTGGGGGAGAGAAAGGGGAGCTCAGTCCAGTGTAGTGGAGCTAGGAAGGGAGAAGAAATTCGCTAAGAAATTATTTTAAAAGACTAGGTAGTGTTACATGTTGGAATACTTCACAGATGCAAGTAGAAGTAGAAATACTGGCCAGACAATTGTGAACTAGAAGTACTGATTGATATTAAGAAATGCTAACAACACAATAGCAGCTGAAATAACCAAGACCTAAAGTTGTGGCATACACACAGCACACAAGATTGAAAGGAAATATATCAAAGCCTTAATAGCCATCATCTCTGGATAGTGAGATGACAGATAACTTTTATTTTTTTTTATATTTTTATATAGTCAGAATGAATCATATTTGTAATGCAGAACTATGACGAAAGTTAAGGAGAAGAGAAGGATGAAAGGAAGTGAAAAAAAGGAGGAAGGCCGAAAGGAGACATTTCAGAGATGTTAAGGAGATACACTCAGTGGTGTGTGGGAAGTGGAAATGGTTTCATAAAGAGAGAGAGAGACTTATGATTCCTACAGAGGCCTCTTTAACTTAACCTATTCTAGAAGTTTCTACAAAGCAAGCATTATAGGCTATAGGACCCAGGTTGGCTATATAGTAGGTTGGGGAGTAAACATGAGATTGGAGCCAGGGTGGGAAAGTACTTAAGTTGTGTTCTTCTGACTGTCCATTAGTTTAGCTATGGCTGCTGAGGTATCTGGAGGGGAATGTGTAATGTGTTTTGTAGGAAAGCAGCAGACTTTGATTCTGGTTTCTTGAATAGAGGCTGCCCTGCTGAAGTCGGATCCCTGACTGGCTACGCAACTCTGCCCGGTCCCTGTCCAGCCCTAGGCTCTACTTTCCTGACTCAGAGCATTCAATGCCTTGGTGGTTTGTATATATTGAGAATTTGAATGTGTTGGAGCAGAATATTGTGGTAAGTACCCAGTCGTTATCTGCCCTGTCAGCTGCTTTTTCTTTTCTGAGCCCTTGGAAAATGAACCATAATACTCATAACTATATTAATAACAATAGTCACAATGATGACTAAAAAATAGGGACAATACAATACAATATATTTGACAAAAGACTTAGGAATAATAACAGCAGCTTCACTGAGTGTTCAAAGGTTCAAATTTGGGGGGGTCATTTTTTTTCCAAGAAGAGTCATCAAGTGGCCTGAAATTCTGCGCAATATCTTCCCTTATTAGAGCTGTCTCTATGAGCAAGCTCAGTGTCGCTGAAGGAGAGACCATGTAGGTGCTCCTTTCTTCCTAGGAGTGCCACTTCTCTCTCTGCGTACCACCTTGACCTTAAGAACTCTATGCTCAAACGCAGAGTTCAGTTCATAAATACATTCCCCCAACATGACTAAAATGTCCTATCCATGTGCTCCCATGGCTTCTGCACTTATCTATATTATGACACTCCACCCATTGCATTTTTTTTTTTTTTTTTTTTTTGCGGTACGCGGGCCTCTCACTGCTGTGGCCTCTCCCTTTGCGGAGCACAGGCTCCGGACGTGCAGGCTCAGCGGCCATAGCTCACGGGCCCAGCCGCTCCACGGCACATGGGATCCTCCCGGACCGGGGCACGAACCTGTGTCCCCTGCATCGGCAGGCGGACTCTCAACCACTGCGCCACCACGGAAGCCCCACCCATTGCATTTTACTTACCTGTCTGTACTCTCACTAGATTTTAACATCTATAAAGAAATTATGTCTTATTCACTGTTGTATGCACAGCACCCACCACAAAGCCTGGCACATAACACGCTGAAGAGGTTTTGCTAAATAATTAATAACAGATTTTGTTAAGTGACATTGTTAAATTAATAAACAAAGGATTAAGTTCAGAAAAAATACAAAAGTTAAAAACAAGAAGACCCAAATACTTCTAACATTTGCTCCCATTCACTAGCCAGCACTTTAATGTAGATTTCACCCCTCCCTCCCCCAAGACACACACATGTGCCTTACTGTTGCTTTAAGCTCCTGAAAAGAGGAAAGGTGCTAGATCAAAATATTTACTAGTTGTAACTACTGCAAGACTCTTGGACAGTGCTTATTATAGCCAGAAACTGAAACTATTCTTACAAAACGAGAGGAAGAACAGTGGGAACAGAGCAAGGGAGTTTCACTAAGCAAGTCTTTTTTTCTAGGGCACAAACTGATACTTTAATGTCTATTTTGAGGGGGTGCAAAATTATTTTAACTATTATTTGTGCATATGGAAATAGGGATATATATTCTTATATGAGGCAGCAAGAAGTACAAAACATCACCTTGGATATCGCTGCCCCAAATGAATCTAATCATGAAGAAATATGAGCCAAAACCAAGTTGAGGAAATTTTGTTTCGGAATAAAGAAAACTAAAGACATATGACAACTAAATGCAATATGTAATCCTAGATTTGGATCCTAGAATAGTTGTATCTTTCTCTGTCTCTGTCCACCAATCCATTTATCATTCATCTATGTATCCATCCATGTATCCATCTATCTATCCAACTATTCATCTATGTAAAGAATATCATTGGGACAATTGTCATAAACTGGATAAAGTTTGCAGATTAAATTGTATCACTCTTAATTTCCTAGCTTTGATCATTGTAACGCATTAGAGGAGAATTTTCTTGTTCTTAGGAAATACTGGGAAATCTGAGTGAAGTGTATTCTAGAATTCTTTATACTCTTCTTACAGCTTTTCTGTAAGTTTAAAGTTATTTCATATATAAAATAGATAACCAACAAGGACCTACTGTGTAGCACAGGGAACTATATTCAGTATTTTGTAATAACCTATATGGGAAAAGAATCTGAAAAAGAATACACACACACACACACACACTCATATATATATGTAAAACCGAATCACTTTGCTGTACACCTGAAACTAACACAACATTTAAAGCAACTATACTTCAATTAAAAAATAAATGAATTAATTAAAAAAAAATCCTGCACGGGTTCCACGAGCTGCAGCATTTGATTAATGTGTGAACATATTTCTAAAAAGAAACTTGAATGAAATTTTCAAGACTGTGAAAAAGTTTTCAAGAATGGAAAAAGAAATTAAAAAAACAACAAAACAAGTGGTAGTTTCTTAAAATTTGTGCCTAAATAAACCATATAAATAAATTTTTCATACTCTGTTCCATTAAAAAAAGTTATTTCAAAATAAAAATATTATTTCAAAGTAAAAAAAGTTATTTCAAAAAAAAATATTTCATACTCTGTTCCATTAAAAAAAGTTATTTCAAAAATAAAAATATAAATGCAAATAATCAGATTGAGAGATACGTACTGTGATGGACTGAATGTTTGTGTTCTCCCCCCAAAACTCATATGCTGAAACCTAATCCCCAATGTAATGGTATTTGGAGGTGGGGCCTTTGAGAGGTGATTAGGTCATGAGGGTGGAGCCTTCATGAATGGGATTACAGGCGTACCTTGGAGATATGTGAGTTCTGTTCAAGAAACTCCCAATAAAGTGAATATCTCAACAAAGCAATTCACACACTATTTTTGGTTTCCTAGTGCATATAAAAAGTATGTTCACACTGTACTGTAGTCTATTAAGTGTACAACAGCATTATGTCTAAAAAAACAATGTACATACCTTATATTAAAAACACTTTATTGCTAAAAATGCTAATCTGAGCCTTCAGTGAGTCCTAATCTTTTTGCTGGTGGAGGGCCTTGCCTCGATGCTGATGGCTGCTCACTAATGAGGGTGGTGGTTGCTGAAGGTTGGGGTGGCCATGACAGCTTCATAAAATAACAATGAAGTCTGCATCATGAATTGACTCTTCCTTTAACAAACAATTTCTCTGTAGCATACAATGCTAGTTGACAGCATTTTACCCACAGTAGAACTTCTTTTCAAAATAGAAGTCAGTCTTTTCAAACCCTGTAGCTGCTTTATCAACTGAGTTTACATAATATTCTAAATGCTTAGTTGTCATTTCAACAATTTTCAGTGCATCTTCAGCAGGAGTAGATTCCATCTCAAGAAGCCATTTTCTTTGTTCATTCATAAGAAGCAACTCCTCATTCATTAAAATTTTATCATGCAATTGCAGCGATTTAGTCACGTCTTCAGGCTTTGCTTCTTATTCTAGTTCTCTTGCTATTTCCATCACACCTCCACTGAAGTCTTGAGCTCTTCGAAGTCATCCATGAGGGTTGGAATCAACTTCTAAACTTCTGTTAATGTTGATAGTTTGATCTCTTCCCATGAATTGTGAAAATTCTTAATGGCATCTAGAATGGTGAATTTTTTCCAGAAGGTTTTCAATTGACTTTGCACAAATCCACCAGAGGAATCACTGTCTATGACAGCTATAGCCTTATGAAATATATTTCTTATAGAATAAGACTTGAAAGTTGAAATAACTCCTTGATCCACGGGCTGCAGAATGTATGTTGTGTTTGCAGGCATGAAAAACAACCTTAATCGTAATCATACATGTCCATCAGAGCTCTCAGGTGACTGGGTGCATTGTTGATGAGCATTAATATTTTGAAAAGAATCTTGTTTCCTGAACAGTGTGTCTCAACAGTGGGCTTAAAATATTCAGTAAACCATGTTGGTAAATGGATGTGTTGTCATCCAGGCTTTCTTGTTCCATTTATAGAGCATAGGCAGAGTAGATTTAGCATAATTCTTAAGGGCCCTAGGATTTTCAGAATGGTACCTGAGCATTGGCTTCAAGTTAGAGTCACCAGCTGATTAGCCCTGAGAGTCAAAAGAGTCAGCCTGTCCTTTGAAACTTTGAAGCCAGGCATTGACTTCTCTCTAGCTGTAAAGGTCTTAGATGGCATCTTCTTCCAATAGAAGGCTGTCACATCTACTTTGAAAAATCTGTTGTTTAGTGTAACCACCTTCGTTAATTATCTTAGATGGATCTTCTGGATAAGTTGCTGCAGCTTCTACATCAGCACTTGCTGCTTTACTTTGCAATTTTATCCTATGGAGATGACTTCTTTCGTTAGACTTCATGAACAAACCTCTGCTAGCTTCAGACCTTTCCTCTGTAGCTTCTTCACCTCTCTCAGCTTTCACAGAAGTGAGGAGAGTTAGAGCCTTGCTCTGTATAAGCTTTGGCTTAAGGGAATGTTGCAGCAGGTTTGATCATCTATCCAGACCACTAAAACTTTCTCCATATCAGCAACAAAGCTGTTTCGCTTTCTTATCATTTGTGTGTTCACTGGAGGAGCACTTTTCATTTCCTTCAAGAACTTTTTCTTTATGTTCACAATTGGGCTAAGTGTTTGGCACAAGAGGCCCAGCTTTCAAGCTACCTGGGCTTTCAACATGCCCTCTTCACTAAGCTAAATCATGCCTAGTTTATGATTTAAAGTAAGAGATGTGAGACTCTTCACTTGACGGCTTAGAGGTCATTGCAGGATTATTAAGTGACATAATTTCAAAGTTGTTGTGTCTCAGGGAATAGGGAGGCCCAGCTCTCCATGCTGAAAATTTTTTGAGACCTAGGAGTGTTTGTTTGGGTTAGTTTCAAAGTGCAGGGGGACATACTGGATTTTGTGTGATTTCCAGTGACATAGTGCAAAGATGAGGTCCCACACACCTTTAGTGTTGCAATAATATAAAAAACCTCAGGAGCACTCCAGCCAACACAATTCCTCAGAGACAGCCAAGCACACCAGTGTCTGGGGCTGCAGGACGCTGGAAAGAAAGGATCCAGGGTAAACATGACTTCCAAGCTGACCATAGCTCTATTGCTTTCTTGGCAGTTCCATGCTTTCTGTAGCACCGTGTGAAGGTAGGCACATTCTTCTGATCACCAGAGCTTTCTTTTGTATAACTATGATCGTCAGAAAGCAAGGGGCTTTAAATCTGATCAAAATTGCTTTAAGAACAAACATTTATTTTTATTCAAACAAACAAAAAAAATCTTTTAACGTTGACAGGGCTGCAAAATGACTTCCATGGACCCTAGACAATTTTACCTTTGTGGGGTTCTCCCATCATAATATCAATATTAAAAATTGCTTTTGACATAACTTTAAACACTTCACCTTTTTTTCTGCTTCAGGGAAAATTTAGTAGATTTTTGTGGGTCCAAAAAATTTCACCTTTTTCTGTTGTGAGAAAAAAATAACACTTTTTTTGACTCTAAATCTTTGTTTCTTTTTTGATTTTAAAAGAAATCAAAATATTTTCAAAGGACCCTAAAATTATTGTGGGCCCTAGGCACTGTGTCTACTATGCTTAATGTACAAGTCAGCTCTGATTGAATTAGATTTTGACATATTTAGGCTGTATCTCTATTCTTCTAAGGAAGGTGTAATATTTGAATTGATATAAGCATTTGGTTGCTAAAAATATATGTCTGAATATTAGTTGAATTTTATAGACCTATGTATCACTATATATACCTAAATCCATTTATAATTTATATTATATTCCACTGGGAGCCAGAGTTGATAAATATTGTCCATTAACATCAAACCAGGTAACCCATATATTTTTACTTAGCATTCTGTTAACAAAGGTTCAGACAACTATCATTTCCTATCTGTTTTGAAGACCCCATGATGGATCCTAGACCCTTCTGAGATCCTGTTCTATAACAAATAATATCTTGTTTTTAACATGTGGTTTCTGCACTTGAATTTTTTCTTTTATTAGCATTAAAGAATTTTTCTTAAGCATAACACATCTCTGTGAAATAGTATATGCTTCTATTAATTCTTTCTAAAGGTGATTTCTTTGTTGATGAGATCATAGCTGACCTCCTGTAAATACCATTATGGTGTCACAGAGGATTCTGCAAAATCAAGTAGAAGAAAAATTGTCATATGGAGGTTCAACATTAATTTTGAAAACTACAAATATTAGTCTTCACATAGAAAGTTATTCAAAGTAGTCAGTGAAAATCGTTTTTTAAAAAAGGAAATGGATGTCAAGGCCTGGCCAAAAAGTAATCTTTTATTTGTAGCAATCTGTTTCTTAAAATTAAGACTTTTTTTGTGGACCTCGAAATCATTATATTAGAGTTTAAAGAGTGTGTAGCAGAGTTATGACTTTTAATGAAACCGGTACCTGTTTCCTTATTGTTTTCACTGCTTCCATTGTGTCAAGTATGAGTGCAGTGTTTCAGTGCCAGTGGGTGATGACACATTCCACTCCTTTCTATCCAAAATGTATCAAAGAATGAAGAATGATTCAGAATAGATCACACTATAAAAGTTGAGAAATCATGTATTTAAAAGTGCTGAGTTATTTTGCATCTGCAAATGTAGAATATCTAGGTGCTGGGTGTTCAGTGGTAAACAAAAATGAGAAATATCTCTGTCCTGATGACACTTAATGTGGTACTGATGTCTGTTTGGTTTTGGCTCCAGTGTTGCCTTACTTCTGAATCCTAGAGCAGTAGTTTCATTTATTTGATATAAGCAGATTCCAAAACACAGCCTGGGGAGCAGGTTAACCTCCATCCTGTAGAGTTAAAGTAATTGGAGAAGCAGGACAAAATTTCTGAAATAATTATTAAGTTTGAATTGGGAATTAGTGTGATCAAAGCAACTCTAGGTGCATGCTGGCTAACCCTAGCGATCTGACTCCGGGTAATCCGGGAATTCCTTTCCCTGTGACTGCTGGGTCCAATGGCCTTTGGCAATGTAAGTGAAGTGCTGCCGTGGCTTCCAGAAAATTGTGAAGAAATCCTGTTGGCACCATTTCAGTTCACCGCTGAACTCAAAGGACCGTGATTTCAATAACAAAGGAATATCTAAACCAGGTAAATAATTCATCCTCCAAATCTTTTTTTTTTAAGCTCATTCACAAAGACCTGTATCTCTGCCTAAACCTTCAGCAAAAGTGGGTGCAGACAGTTATACAGATAGTTTTGAGGAGGTGAGCTGATTTTTCTCAATTAAAATTCTTTATCATGCAACTAATAAGGAAAATTCAGAAAACTCAGCTCCTCAATTACCTGATGGAATCTTACTAACTCCACCCCCCCCCTTTTTTTGCTGCTGCTTAAAAGTTTTCTTTCATGTATTTGCCTCTTCAATAATAGGAAAAAAATAGCAGCAATAGCAATTTTGCTTTTTTAATAACTGAAAATGTAGAGCAAATCAGTAAACCTAAAACTATTTATTTCTCAAAATAAAGAAAAAAGCACAACAAAAAATTCCTTTACCCTTTTTAAAAAATTAATTAACTTATTTATATATTTTTGGCTGTGTTGGGTCTTCGTTGCTGCGCGTGGACTTTCTCTAGTTACAGGGAGCGGAGGCTACTCTTTGTTGCGGTGCACGGGCTTCTCATTGCGGTGGCTTCTCTGTTGCGGAGCACAGGCTCTAGGCGCGCGGGCTTCAGTAGTTGTGGCACGCGGACTCAGTAGTTGTGGCGCACAGGCTTAGTTGCCCTGAGGCATGTGGGATCTTCCCAGACCAGGGCTCGAACTCGTGTCCCCTCCATTGGCAGGAGGATTCTTGACCACTGCGCCACCAGGCAAGTCTAAGTTCCTTTACTCTTAATTCATTGTTTGCTGTTGATAGCTTTGAGGAATGAGAAAAAAATGATTAAAAAAATAAGGATAATTCTTCCATGGTTTCCAAAAATTTCTCAGTGAATATGCTCATGAAATTCAAGTAAATAAAATCAGAGCTCTAGCTAATTCTGTTCAATCCCCACCCATATCACCCTATCCTCACTACTTCAGTACTCACTGTATTTAGTCCTTCAGGGCTTTCTCTGGCCACTGGAGTCCGCTATAACAGCAGAACCAAAGGCTGGAAATATTGGGAAATTAATGCCCCTGGAAGCAGCCTTTAACTAATGACTCACTAGAGTAGTGTGTAAATAGCCCAGCTCCCTCACTCCTCAGGTGGGATAACTCTGAAACATGCTGTACGTGGTTTCCAGTGAAGTTCCAATTAACCCATAGCAGTAACTGACACTTTATTGGTTGCCTTCTCTTTCCTTTGCTATTATCCCCCTCACCCACCGCTCTTGTTTACTGGGATCACTTCCAAAATAAACTTGATTGATTTTTGATACTTGAATCCATACCTGAGTGACAGCTTTTAGGGATAACCAGACTGAGACAGTAGCTTTCAATGCTCTGCAGGGCTGGAAACCAACCACTGTGTTTAGTTTCTTCTGAATTTCTAAAGTGGGATAAAAATATGCCACTTTGTATCACACAAGAGAATTGTGAGGACGTGTAAAAATTCTTTAAGTTTTTAAATAGTCATATAAAATATTATTTTCAAATGTAACTTAGTTCAAATATAATATAACATATGTACTTAGATTGTAGGGTTAACCAAAGGTAATATAGACAATTATAAAGAAAAAATATTAGTAGGATAATATAATGGCCTAGAAGAACATTTATATTTCTTTTAGATTCTTAATGATGTTCCATTAGAGAGCTTTTGAGGCTGCTGCTCTCATCTTTTCTCTGCTGGTACCCTGCTTATCCTGCTTTCATTTTTACTCAGTTATAGCTTGAACCATGAGACTCTTGTTTTAGAGCAGTACCCCTATAATAGTTTCATTATATTGAAACACAAAATAGCAAGGATTCACTTGACATTGTGTTCAGTGTCATTGTTTATTGGTCAAAATTATTTATTCTCTACCATAGGTTGTCATTATTTTATTCAGATAAATGTCATTTGTCAACATCAAGTTTTATTTTTTTATTACCATTTTTTTTTTTTTTTTTTTTTTTTTTTTTGCGGTACGCGGGTCTCTCACTGCTGTGGCCTCTCCCGTTGCGGAGCACAGGCTCCGGACTCGCAGGCTCAGCGGCCATGGCTCATGGGCCCAGTCGCTCCGTGTCATGTGGGATCCTCCCGGACCGGGGCAGGAACCCGTGTCCCCTGCATCGGCAGGCGGACTCTCGACCATTGCGCCACCAGGGAAGCCCCAAGTATTCTTATATATCTACAGACATACAGATATATAGAACTACATGTATATCAAGGCATATTAGAGTTGATGGGAGTAGTTTGGTGCAACAGTTAGGAGAAAGACTGGAAACTGTGAATAAAGGTAAAGCAGATTGAAAAGTATATCTGTTAAGACTTAGTACAGTCAGAGATACTTTGAGTACATCTGAAATGTGTCTCCAACAGGTTAATTTAAAACCCTATGAAAATTTCATTTTTCCACAATGAGTTTTCAGCTTATTCAGTTAATAACGATAACAAAGCAAGAAGAAAAAGACAATCTACTACAAAATGTGGGAGAACAAATATTGGCAATTCACAGGGAAGTAAAACTTAATGTAAGCCAATATGCATGTGAGAAGATGTTAAAGCTCATTGCCCATCATGGAAATGCAAATTAAACCACAATGAAGTACTAAAAAATAATATATCGAATAACTCAGAGCATTAGTATATGGAGAAATGGGAACTCATACATTGCCCAAAGGGGAGTGTAACGTTATATAACCACTTTGGAGATGATGAAGTAGCTTTCTAAATTACTTTCTATCTGCAACAGAGCATCTGGATATATAGACAGGCTACAGCTGATGGAGAGTGAGGTGTACTGGGTTTCAGGGGAACTGTCCAAGGCGGTAAGAAGGGGGTCATCGGAACTAATCTGTAAGTAAGTGCCTATGAATACCTACTTTCAAAGCACTTTTAAAAAGATTGTATTATCCTGAGGCTAGAAGCTAGAACTTGCAATTGGGAGTGTGATAATGTCCCTGGTAGAAGTTTTGAGGTCTCCAAAACAAGGTATACTTTGGAGAAGATAAAATTCCTTGAATAAATTGTAGGATTAAAGAAAGAGATAGACTTGGTTACTCTGGTCATATAGATCTAAAATTTATAGTAGGAAGAAGGGGCATTGACAAGACTATTTTTATTCTCTTTAAAGTCCAGGTATATTAGTGCCACAGCATGCCAATTAAAACTAATTACGTCATAGAATATAGAGATGGGGAAAAAAACAAAGCATACTCCTTTTCTCTCCTGGGCATCATTATAGAAAACCCCATGAGTTGGATCTAAATAGCTTTTATTTAAGAGAAGCTCAAGTAATTGGGAAATAGAAGGATAAACTAGAGGGGAAGAGTTGTGCTAGGGTTGAGGTATATTCTCTAGATGGAAAGAATACTGGATATATATATATATGGGAAGCAAGAAACGGTGACATTGAGTAACTGAAGGCTATTAAACAATCTTGGAGAATCATTTTTGGTAGAGACCAATGGTCTAAGAACATCTATTAATGAACAGTTGACCAATATAATTATTACGGTATCTCATCATGAGAATACCTTTCAAGTTGTCATAGTGCAAAAGAATCCTGGGAAAAAATGTGGCTGACTGTGGGTGTCCATACTTCTATTGGTCAGCTAAGGCTGGCTGACAAGTACTTAGTTTCCATATCCTGTTATGAACTCTTCAGCTTGTTGTGAAGCCAGGGTTTCACAGTTAGATTGCAAGATGATAATACCAGGTACCAAAAGCTGTTAAAAATAAGAAAGAAACCACTTTTTCCCTTTCAAAAAGATTTTTATGAATTTTAATAGATGCTTCTGGGCTTATCTGAGAAGTCCCAGTAGGATTCAGTACCTAAAGAGAAGATGGTCTGTGTTGAAACTCACCGGGAAGAGCTAGCTTAACTCTGGCATTGGGTGGTAGCAGAGGCAGCTGATGCCTTCCTTTTCAGATGCAGCACCAGAAACAAACACTTTCATGAAAGCAATCACTTTTTAGGAGTCCAGGGGTCAATGATGCAATCTGTGGTGTCCCTGTCCAATAAGGAAGAGCTGTATTTTCTTTGTCAGCCTCATTCTGTTGTGGAATTCAGGTGAGTTTTGTTTCCAGCTATGGGTCCTCTGGACCAGACTTTCTGGCATCTGAGGAAATTCTCTGAGCTAATCAATCTCTCTCTCTCTCTTTCTCCAGCTTTGATGAGGCATACTTTTCCTACAAAAACTGCACATATTTAAAACATATAATTTGATGATCTTTGATATACATGTATGTCTATGAAACCAGATTGTTGCATTACCAGAAACCATTCATCTTGGTAATAAATATATCCATTAACCCTCAAAAGTTTCATCACCCTCCTGCCACTTGTAATCTCTCCCTCCAATCCTACCTCTCAAGTCCCCGGGAAAACACTGGTCTGTTCAGAGACTCCCAGGAAGAGTGGTCCTAGGGATTAAGGTGAAGCTGCAAGCCTTTATCTGTTCTAGCTCAAAAGTCATGTCATATCACTTGTACCACATCCTATGTGTTAAGCAAGTCACTAACATCAACTCAGTTTCAGAGGAGGGCAATTAGATTCTACCTTTCAATGGAAGGAGTAGCAAAAAATTCTCAGCCATCTTTAAATTATCACCATAGGATTGAAAACCACTGTGAATAACCTAGCCTTCTCATTTTATAGATAGAGATACCGAAGCATGGAGTTTTGATGTGACATCAATTTTGAGTAAACACAATTAACTCTAAAACTCGAATTTTGAGTGAACACAATTAACTCTAAAACCCCAAATGTGATTCTCAGGACTGAAAACTTTATGTAAAAACTTTGTTAGATATCTGCCACATTGCTTTTGGCCTCTCAATAAAAAATACCTTTAGCTGTCTGCTTACAACTTCTCAGGAGAAAGCCTTCCAATTCCTATCTACTTCTCATGTGGGCTAGAAAAAAGAATGTGAATGAAAAACATTCACAGACCACATTTTAAAAAAATGAGGTGTGATCATTGCAAATACTCTGCATTCGGTGGTTTCTGCCATCTTTCAATCTCACAATTTCATATTGCAAAACTGTTCAGGGTATTACCAAGAAAGAAGAGCTGCACTTCAAAACATCCGAAAAAGATTTAGATCAGTAGAGAAAGTGTGATCACAGACTGACTTTTCAGGAAGCAGATTCTGATGAAAAAGTTTTGGAGATCTATTGAACAGCAAAACACATACAGTTAACACTACTGTAAGGTACACTTAAACATGGTTAAGGTAGTAAATTTGATGTCATGTGCTTTTTATCACAATTAAAAAAAAACAGGAGGCAAATTCTGAGATGATTTTGGAGTTCAAGACATTTATTAAAGATCAAAACCTAAGAAAAGAAGTGTGAGGAAGTGGAATTGGGCAGAGGAGAATAGTCGAATTGCTTTGCAAACCTTACATAGACTTAGATAACTCAGCCGGGCAAGCCCCAGAGCAAATATTGTCATCCCACCTAGAACTGAAATGACCCACCTTTGCACTCTCAGTGAGCTACTGGATGCAGGCTGCTCCAGGAAGGCCACGACCTTGGTCAAAGCAGCTCCCTGCAACAGAAACAGCAAGTTCTTTTATGAAGGGGCATCTGAGCAGTGGAATTCCATGTCTACTGCCATCGCTGGAGATAGGAAGTTCAGACAACATAGGGGGAAATTAATAATTCTACTTTTGAAGATGTTGTCTGCAATTCCTGAAGAAAAAATATAGGACACATGATTCAATGACAATTCCAGTACACTGAAAATAGAATTCAAGAGTATTTAGTACTAATTTTAACTAGAAAATATGTGCTCCTTTGTTTCACACACACACACAGACACACACACACATAGACACACAAATCATCTTTTAGCATGACAGGAAGGGCAAAAATAGGATCATAGGGGTATAAGTATAGGACATGTAATTATTTATGCTTTTTAATTTCTATTCTGTTGAGTTTATTCATAATATTATCAGTTCTTTGGTTTTCTTCCAGGAGTTTTGCATTTTTCTGTTATTTTGTGCATTTATAAATACAGAGCCTGTAATCCAAAATATGCTAATTAAATGCAATTTGAAGCTTTAAAACGTTCCTAAAGGGTACTATGTTGATTTACCTCTTAATATTTTTATGTCATTTTTGCACTTTCATACAGTACAACTTTTTTTCCCACATCTTCAGCCAGAGCATTTTGAGGCTTCCTAAGATCTCTCTTGCTCTCCGCAAGAACTTACGCAAATTATTTATTCTCTCTAAACCTCAGTTGCATCAGCTGTAAGATGGAGATACGACGGCGCTTACTTCATACGATTGTTGTGAGCATAAAATGATATAATATATGTAGATGGCTTATGGCAGTGGCTGGCACATAGAAACAAGTCAATATGTGTAACTGACTATAGCATAACACTGGTAATCATCCTTTCATTAGTAAAAATCAGGCATTACCATGCGAAACCCTTTTGCAAAATATATTTGTTGAAAGGTAACAATTTAGTAATAGAAACCAAAATTCCGATCCCAGGGTTCGGTCTCCGGGACTTTTCTAAATCTGTCACAAGGTGGCCCCAAATCCATATCCTTCATGGCTCTGCGTTCATGGAACATGAATCAAACAGCAAGAAAATATTGCAGCAAAAATCCGTGGTAATAATAGTCCAAAGTGTAGGTGGCCCACCTAATAATCAATTGTCCATTGTCTGGAAGAAGATAGAAAAGCAAGCCTTATATGTTTGAAATGAGCAAGAAGGTTGTTAAATGTGTCTAGATGATTTTTTTCAAGATTAGTCTCAATAAAAGTGGTTAATATATCATCCTTGACATTGAACACTTCAAGTAGTATATGGCCTAGTATGCTTGGTTGAGAAAAATCTCTAATCTTTACCTTTTTCCTCTTTTATAAATTGGTTAGTTAGCAATTATTTTTTTTTTATCTGAACACTTGTAAAGCAGTTTCAGAACCATTTCCTCTTTATTTTCTTCTACCTGAAACAGAGAGAAAACTGTAAATCATATAAGATCCTGTCAGGAAAGCCTCAGATTAAATGTTTTATAAGATCATGACTAATTCATTACTTCTTCCTCTTATTTCCAAATCCTTGAAGTCTCAAAACCTTCCTTCCAGGCAGTGAAAAATGCTTTCCAGGCTAGGTAATGTAATTCTAGAAGAAATGCTTGGCAATTGATTGCAACTGGTAGATAATACTTGAATAAATGGTAAAAGTATTAATACCATGGAACTGAGCATTTAAGAACTGCCATATTGTAGTATAGTGGTTACGAGTCTTAGCATAAGAGTCAGAAGTTTGGTATTCCAGTTTAACTTAATAGTGGAGTAGCTTGGATAAGTCACTTCAAGATTATCAAACTTTTTTCATGGAGGTTTTTGTGAGAATTGAATGTGTGTGTAAATTGCTGAATATTCGGCTTGGAGCACAGTAAGGACATAATAGTACCTTTTATTACCATCACTGCTTTCGCTCATGATACCATCGGATAAAGGAAAGAATTAATTTAATCTTCAATGGAAAGATCCAAACACATCCCTGCTGACATTTTCTAGCTGATTCTGAACTGAGCTTCAAAACCCAGCTCTAACTGACACACCATCTTCCATGTTGGTTGGTTTGTTTTTGCAGAGCAAGAGGGGGTCAGCACTAGGGGCAGCCCAGCATTGCTTGGAAGACTGCAGCCTGGAATTTAGTAAGGTCTTCTGAGTATACACTTTAGCCAAAAATACAGAAAATTATATTTTTTGAGTGAGCTCATAGACTTTTCAAAGTAACTGAGAGAGACTTGACTTGATGTGCACACTCTACTACATATTTGATTTTTATCTCAGGAAAAGAAGCAGAAATAAGATAAAATTGTTGAACTTAGTAATCTACAGACGTCTTTCCTGCATCTGTCTTTGTAAGTAAGAAGATAATTTAGACAGTCTAATTATAGTGTAGATAAATTACAATTCGTAATCAAACGTGACTCACTGTATGCCCAGAATTTCCAACTAAATGTTTTATGTGAATTGTTAAAATTCTATTTTTACTTGCCTTCTGGCAAGGGCTTGCAGGTAGCCATCAATACCAAGACCTTAGACAGCATTTGTAACACCAGATGGAGGACACACGTTTGATATTCTTCCTACACTTTAGAGAAAGCTGTTCAGCGCTTGTTTCCCAAGATAAATGTGTTAAGACATGGCCACTTTCATCAAGAATGTACTTGTAATAGATAATTAATAAGATCCTGCTGTATAGCACAGGGAACTCTACTTCACTGTACAGTAGAAACTAACACAACATTGTAAAACAACTATACCCCAATTAAAAAAAAAAGAAAACAATGCAAATTCATTCTTCATTGTGCATTGTATTAAATTAAAAGCAAATCAAGAAAAAAAAACTGTACTCCTAAAACATTTCAAGATGGATTCAAATGCAATATTCATACATAATCTTTTGAAACTTACCAAAAATTAAATTACACTTTTGAAGACCAATTTAAAAATTGGAACAAAGATTAGCATAACTAGCTATATAAAGTATACACACACATCAGGCACTCTGTTGCATATTTCATCCAATTTTAACAACAATTTTATAAGTATTATCCCCATTTGTTCTGAACCATCAGTTTCTTCTGTGCATTTCTTAATGTATTGCATGATAATTACAAAAGATTAATATTTGGGGATATGTATCCTAATGTTTTTAATATACTGGTAATTAAGGATGGGAAGAGGGATATGCTTAAACACTCGTGTGTGTGCGTGCGTCGTAATATATAGAGTTTTATTTTTACAGCTCTTTTTAATTAACCTCTTTCTCTCTTTTTGCAGGTGGGGACCAAACTCGACGGGGAAAAGTGGGATGAGTTGATAGGGAGGAGTTTTGTTGCCTTCGTACTAACCTGGACATATTGTAAGTTCACTAGGCAAAATTACCAAGGCATGATTGTTAAACAATTTTTCTTTTTGTCACCTTCCTATCTTCATTCCCAAACCTTTTTGCTTCCTCCTTCTCCTTGCATCTTGGCACCTAGAACTTTGTCAGAGCTCTCCGGCAAACCAGAGCCTGCTCTCCAGAGCCTCTGCCTCTCCTTCCAAATAAAGATAACCCCTGCCACCACCCTTCCCCATTTCCACCCCCGCCTCAGTGTTGCAGATAAAATAAGTCACTGATGTGGTTATAGTGCTTGATCCTAAGATAACTGAACGGGCCATAGCCTTTATCAACGAGCTTTGAAGAATCTGCAGAACTAAAAGCCATCTCTAATAGAAAAATACATGGGGGTTAATTTTCATTGCAGACTACCTCTTTTTTTTTTTTAATTTTTGGCTGCGGTGGGTCTTCATTGCTGCGCGTGGGTTTTCTCTAGTTGCGGCGAGTGGGGGGTGGGGGCTACTCTTAATTGTGGTGCGCCAGCTTCTCGTTACGGTGGTTGCGGAGCACGGGCGCTAGCATGAGCTTCAGTAGTTGTAGCACGTGGTCTCAGTAGTTGTGGCACATAGGCTTAGCTGCTCCACGGCATGTGAGATCTTCCCCGACCAGGGCTCGAACCCGTGTCCCCTGCATTGGCAGGTGGATTCTTAACCACTACACCACCAGGGAACTCCCTGCAGACTACCTCTTAAGAACAACTTAACAATGCACAAACAGAAGCCGTCTCCCACCCCACACGCACACTCCCTTGCTGAGAGTAAAATGACAGGAAAGGAACTTTTCCAACACGTACAATCCTTTGCTTCCACACGTCTACTCTCTTGCCCACTCTATATTTTCATACGCAGAGCTTTAGTGCTGGAGAGGTTTATATGTATGTTCTAACAGTGCACTCTTTTTTTTTTATTGTTAAGAAGATGTTGGGGGTAGGAGTTTATTAATTAATTAATTTTTGCCGTGTTGGGTCTTCATTTCTGTGCGAGGGCTTTCTCTAGTGTGGCAAGCGGGGGCCACTTTTCATCACGGTTCGTAGGCCTCTCACTATCGCGGCCTCTGTTGTTGCAGAGCACAGGCTCCAGACGCGCAGGCTCAGTAGTTGTGGCTCACGGGCCTGGTTGCTCCGCGGCATGTGGGATCCTCCCAGACCAGGGCTCGAACCCGTGTCCCCTGCATTAGCAGACAGATTCTCAACCACTGCGCCACCAGGGAAGCCCTAACAGTGCACTCTTGAATACCATGCTTCACTTCCTAGAAATGTCCTGTAGATTGATGCATTGTTTTATCCAAAGGAATGCATCCTTGCTGTTAGAAAGCAATCTGGTGTTGATTTGGTCAGGATGAGGTTCAGAAAGCCGTGTAAAGAGCTAACATGCTATTCAGTATTTTAAATGATTTTGTTTCTCTCAGTTATAAATAATTTAATCTCCCTACATCAGAATTCAACTGTTAATAGAAGGATGAAAGATCACTCTTACTTCTTTTGTAGCCAAAGTATATTTCCAACCACATCAAATTAAAACAACTAATAGAAACACTTTAGATTTTAAACACAGGAAAGTGCGGTGGAATTAGGGCCATTTCTAATTTAAGCTTCTAAGAGGCTCCTAGAACTACTATTAATTCTGTTTCTTTTAGTCTGAGATACAGGTAAGAGCTGGGTAGCTCCATTACAGATGGAAAAACGGCCCAGAGAGGGTAGGAGGTTTCTCAACATAATAAATAGAATCATAAAAAGGAATCAAGGCCCTCTGACTCAACAGTCCAGTGTTTTCTAAAGGCAGACCACACTTAGATGTTTAGATTCATTGCCAAATACATACAAACACAACTAACCACAGGGACTGTGAGATCAGGCCACTTGGGAAAAATACATCAGTACTGTAACCTCTTGAGCAAGTGTAAAACATAGCCCAGAAGTATGCTGGTGTCTCAGCTTTGTTCACTGTAACATAAAATCAGGGGAGGTGAGGGACAGAACATCGGGGGCTGCCCTATCACCATCCTGTGACCAAACTAGGATCAGTGTCTGGGGGTAACTGGCTATTTCCAAAAAGAGAAGACAACATAGGATCAAAGAAAGGCAAACCAAAGAACTTTAATGTGGATAACTGGGTAATGGAAAGCTAAATGATTTTACAATCCATAGAACTCCCAGAAAGAGATGTATTTCTGTAGACAAAAGAATTTTTTTGCGTCTCTCTTTTTTTTTTTAAAAAAAAAGGATTGCCATAATTTTTGTTTTCCTAAAATCAGAATCTGAGACGAGGCCTTGGGTGCTGGTAGTTCACCTATGAAGGGATCCAGGACACCAGAATAAGGAAGTAGAGAAGTGGAACAGGGAATGGTGGAAAGCCAGTGTAAGTAAGTATGCCTCACTGAATTGCTGCTATGGGCAACAGGGAGGGTCTCCATTCCGCTGGAACTTCCAGGAAGTAGACAGAATGCCTCCTAGAATATTCTCCCTTAAAGGCGTGGAGTCTGGAGTATGTAACATCAGTTCTCCTCACCTAGTGGTTGAGGATAGCCCTCAGGGGCATTAACTCCTACCCCCTACTTGTAGCTCTTCTTGCGCACTAGTCAGGCACACTCCCACTACCTTGGGGAAAGCTGTGAAAGCAGAATGCAGAAAGATGCCTGCTCTTCAGGTGGGAAGCTACCAGTGCAAGGTGCAGCTGAGATTATTGTATAGAACTCTTCCCCACTGTTGTGACTGAAATCAGAAGAACTTTCAGGGGTATGTGATGTGGAGAACAATAAATGCATGTTGAAGGCTGCCTCTTGCACTACTCAGATGCAGTGGAGCTCCAAACTGAGTTCACTTGGTCAACTGAGTCTTACTGGAATAAGCTACACTCCCCATGACTGCCCCTGGTCCTAGGTAATTATCGATATTAGTCATCTCCTTCCTTCACATTCATTCTAGATTTTCATTATCCTTGGTCTGAAATTGAGCTGATTTCATTTGCTTACCTGGTGGAGGAAACTAGGCCTTCATCCCTGAGGAGTTTGAGCTTTTGGTTGCCTTTGCCTTATCTGGCCAGTTTTTGAAATTGCCCATTTCCCATTTTCCCATGGCATAGAGACACCACAAGTCCCCATAAGTGTCCTAACTCCTCATGATAATCAGGGTCAATTATTTCAATCAGGAAGGTAACCCCTCTATTTATCTGCTGGTCCACAAGCCCAAAGTGACCAGGCAGCAGTTGTAGTTTTAGATTCAGTGGAACACAATTTTTGTGCCTTGGTACCAACATGTTTCTCCTTGGAAGCAGAACCTTTGAGTTGTCAGAGTTTAGCATCATGAGTTCTGGAAGCACAAAACCTGCAAGTGGGTAGCTGAGCATGGTGGTTAGAGAGGTCGGTACTACTGCTACCCTTTGTTTCCCGATCTGCATATATATTCTAGCACCATTTATAATGGCCATTATTTGATCCTTTTCTGAACGTTCTGAGTTGCTTCTGTCCCACAATGTCTTTGCAGAAATGTCTATTTCCTGTTTTGGACCCCATATTATTAAACCATGATAATTCTTATACTAGAGCTTACACATTTATTTTTAAAAAAATCAAACTTCAATTATTGAGTTGTCTTTATTCCATATCCTTTGAAGGTTTTGCTGTCCTTCGTTATGATCTGCAAAATACTGCACAATGCCTATTATCTTGGAAAACAGTTGTGATTTTGCATCTCTTTCTCTAACACAAGCTCTCTGTGTTCTCTTTGGAGAAGGCGGCCTCTGCCCCAGGGAGAATTCTCAGCATTGTGTGACAATGTAAGGAATGCCAACAGTAAGTGTCAATTCCTATTTGGAGTACAAGCTGGAAGCACATCTTCATTTCACAGTGTCACATTCTTTCTGTGGGTTACCATTAAACACCCCCTCAAAGCATTACTTAGGGTTGTTACTATTTGATCTCTTTCCTGTCTCAAAAAACGTGGGCTACACTAGCGCAGATTCTGTGCATTTATATTCTTCAGAAACTTATCACTTTACTGACAGCAGATAAAAACATGTAATTATTATTTGACAGTATTTCTTATCTTATAAAAACATGTATGGGACTGACTATTTATAAATTTATAGACAGCACATTTAAGCTTAGTTTAAAGCCATGATATGAAGAAGTTTTTGTATTTTATTACAAAGAACAAAGTGATTGATATTGTGGGAAAGCAATGGGAAGGGAGAAAGTAGAGACAGAATTGAAGGTATGTGCCCCTCGGCTCTCCACCTAAGAGGTTTTGTTCCTTCTGAGGGGCAGCTGGAATAATGGGGGAAAGAGGTTGTAAACAAGATCAGGAGAATGGGACTGAGATTGACTTGATCTCAAAGAAACGTCTGGCTATTTGAGCAGCTATTTTCATTTGTTATTCTCTGTTTTATCAGAACATTACTAGATTTTCACTTTGAACAAGCCAAAGCTCATTATCCTAATTCTCTCTGAACATTTTTTCTATTTTGCAAATTTCTACTGCCAGTAGCCAGGTTCAAAGCATTGAATATTGGAGTAGCTCTATAGGTCACCATGTTTGTCCAACAGAAAGAACTTCCATGTGATTGTATACCTTTCATCATCAAATTCAAAATAAGGGTTACCTCTGGAGGTGCAATCAGGGAGAGTCCACAGGGGCTTCAACTACAGTAGTAATTTTTTAGTTCTCAAAGGGGAACAACTATTTACTAGATTATTTTTACACTGTTCTTAATTTCCAAGCTATTTTACAATAGCAATTTTTAAGGTACTCAATTAAAAAAAAGGATTATATGCTTCTTCATGGGTATTTACCTGTCAATACTGAGAATGTCTTATTAGCGCTACATCCACCGATAAATGGTAATCAGTAAAATGATACAATAGTTCTTGCAGAGATTTCATGCAAGTTCTTTTGTTTATTTACTTAACAGGAAAGAATAACTACATGATCGAGAACAGGTGATGAATATTCTTCCAAAAGAAGCTTTTGCAGAATATATGACCTCTCTTTAAGCTTCTGCCTGGCTAAGACGCTACACCATATTTTTCTTCACAGAATAGATGTACACATCTTCCTTCCAGAGTATGTCATTAACCTACCTTTGGCTTACTCTCAGTATTTTACTTTTTTCTTCTCCTTATTTATTAGTAGTTGGATTTGTATTTTTAGATTGCCAGGAAACTGGTGTTTATATTCAATATGATATTGTCTTTATTAATATACTTATAAACTTAACAGTCAATTTGACTTGCCACCAGTCATGTCCTATAAATCATAATCCTTTGCTCAAATGTGTAGGACTGTCTAATTCCATTATCTCTGAGCGTTCACTTTAGAAAGTGAAACTGATGCTCTATAATGTGTACTATTCCTTCCTACCTACTTAGCTTCTTCTTTTGAAGTTCTCAGGAGGGTGATGCATTAATTTTGGAGCATTCTAACATACACTGTGTAACAGATATGTTATATAATATCACTCCCAGCATCCTCAATCTTTCTATTATAGTGTTGAAATCAATATTTGACTAACATTTATTTAAAAGTTACGTAAGGCCCTTAAAACAGTTAAAGAGATAAAAACATTAACAGTTCCTGCAAACAGCAATCAAAATTGCTCTCTAAAAAAGGTTGCATGATTATTTCCAAGGACATGTTTATTAGTAACCATTAGCATAGGTAGTTGCATCTTTAAATAAGTGTCATCTTGTATTACTGGAGAGTAAAATGTAAAGGAAATTATGGGCTTTTCAAACTACTTCATGTCCCTGTTGGAATATAAAAACACATTCCTGAACAACCATAGCATTTCCATAAGCCAATAAAATGATGACTCAGAAGGCGAAATACTCTAGACCACAAACCACTTACATATGAATATTTTAAAATTATGTAAAAGTCCTATTTTAAAAGCATTCATATAATCAAGAAAATAAATGTATTGTGCAAAAGTCATTTAACCCCTGACTCTTCCCTGAAATGTCTGAAGGCAATTCATTGATTTCATGAAATACTGTGCTAAAGGAAATTTTTAGTTTTCCGACAGATTTATTATAATGACTTTAAACATTCTTTGGGGTTCACTTTCTTTGATGTCTTAATGCAGAAAAGAATTATATATAAGGACTTTTTGCTAGTATGCGTTCTATGACATTGCTTGCAGTTCTCTGATGAGCAAATAGTGTATCTCACTTCAGCCATGTTAGTGGCCACTTAACAAGGCTCTGAAGATTGTGGCCTGGTCCCCAGTTATTTCTATGGTCTAATATCTGGTCCAAATTTTTATACATTTGATTCTGTTAATTACGTGGACAGAGGACTTGAGTGAAGAGCAACACCAGATGAAAAGAATGGACTATGTTGCGGTTGATTCGGTGGACTCAGCAGAAGGTGATGAAAACACTGAAATGGCAGCAGAGGTCCAAAAACAGCAATCTACAGCACTCCATGTAACTATCTCTATTGAGTTGTTACTCAATACAAACTGATGAATGATCTTGGTAATTACAATAAAACTGTGATCTTCAAGTGTGAAAATATGTATTGTGGATGACAAAGATACACTTAGTTCATTCTTTTGTAGCCACTGAAATCTTAAATAAAATTAATTTCTGCACTGAACACGGTACTGATTTTCATCCATGGAGGAAGATAGATTCACTTTAGAATATATATATTTTATGTTTTCTATAAACCAGGCAAAAACTGGGAATACAAAGATCTAGTTTTTGTCCTTGAAGAGTTCACAGTCTAGAGCGAGAGAAACACTTTATAAGACAAATACTAATAGAGTTGCATGGAGCTCCAAAGCATATTTCATACTTCAAACTACATTTTATACTTAGTAACCTCACTATCTAAAACAGAGAAAAGTTAATATTGTGTAAACTAATTTTGGGTAAAATAATATTATCCAACTCTAAAGGCTGTTGTGAGGATTGACTGTGTTATTGTAGGTAAAGTGCTCAAAATAGTACTCGGCACCTGTTAAATATTGGCAATTATTTGTACTTGTTGTCATTATGGAAACTCCACATTTCCTTTTGTTCTTCAGTTCCTGTACAGTAGTAGCTACCACTTAATGCATGCCTACTATATACCACATATCTTACCCCAAGTAATTTTTTTTTTTTGCTGTACACGGGCCTCTCACTGTTGTGAGCACAGGCTCTCACCGTTGCGGAGCACAGGCTCCGGACGCACAGGATCAGCGGCCATGGCTTACGGGCCTAGCCGCTCCGCGGCATGTGGGATCTTCCCGGACCGGGGCACGAACCTGTGTCCCCTGCATCGGCAGGCAGACTCTCAACCACTGCGCCACCAGGGAAGCCTCCCCAAGTAATATTTTGTTAATCCTTTCAATAACTCTCTGAAATAACTGCTATAGCTTCTCATTTATAAATGGAAAATTCAACATTCAGAAATTAAATAATTTTCCCAATTTCAGCTCTAGTAAGTCCAGAGCTAAAATTCAGTCTATAATTTTCTATTAAACCACACAGTCCCATGGATAGAGATCGTTAATGAAGAATTGGGATTAAATTGCTTAGTTCTCTGAGAGATTGGCTCTTTCAATCCACCCTTTGTTCCCTTTGGAGCAAAGACAGACACTGAGAGAACTATTATAACTTATAGGGAACTAGAAAAATATACAAAGTCAATCCAATGCATTTTTCTAACGTTTCCTCCCTTTTTACAGCTGGCCTGTAGAGAAGATGGAGTTTGTGGTCCTTGATGAGGGGAGAAAAAGTGTTTGAGCATTATACTTCCCACATTCAATGGTTTGTAGAAAAATCTATATTTCTAGGTCTATCATGTCATATTCATAAAACATTATTAATAATCCCAAATCACTCCAAAGCAGTGAGCAATCAGGAGAGAACTGGACGAATATGATCCATGAGGAACGGGGATGAATGAAGCTATAGGGAAGAGGCATGCTTTGCTTCGGCAGGACCTACACCTACGGCCCTGACCAGCCTAGTCTTTGCCTGGTTCCTCCCTATGTCCTTCTCAAAGTAAACTAAGTAAGCAAGGTAACTAAGTGTGCTTAAATTGGGTTTTTAACAGTACTCAACTGTCTTATTGAATGGGCATCTTGATTATTTTCTTTGTTTTAAAACTTAAATATGTGTGTGTGCATATGGACATACTCTTTTTTTTTTTAAGGTAATAAATGGTTAAAATTTATTAGATGGTTAATTATGTGCCCAGACTGTTCTATGCACTTTACACTATTTCATTTAATCCTTAAAACATTTCTATGAGTTAGGTATTATTATTAACCCATTTTCACAGATGAGGAAACTGAGGCCCAGGATAACAAGGCTGGTAGAATATACAAGATCATAAAGCTGGTAAAAATCAGAAGCCAGACAGCCAAATGCAGACCTTGAGTTTTTATGTGTTATGTTAGACTGCTTTCCATGTTCCTTAGAAAATTTGGAAAATAATTGAGAAATAAATGTCACTCATAATTGTATTGCCAAAAGATAGCCATTATCTATATTTTTAGTTTTGTGCACATAAAAATATTATGCCAAAGGTTTCATATTTTCACTTGATGTATCATAATGCACAACTTAAGATATTTTAAATTGTTTGAACATTATGACTTTTTTATTTTCCATGGTATATCATCATTTAGTTAACAATTTCCATGTTTTTAAGAATTTATATGGCTCTTTTTTTTTTTTTTTTTTTTTGCGGTACGCGGGCCTCTCACTGCTGTGGCCTCTCCCGTTGTGGAGCACAGGCTCCGGACGCGCAGGCTTAGCGGCCATGGCTCATGGGCCCAGCCTCTCGGCGGCATGTGGGATCCTCCCAGCCCGGGGCACGAACCCATGTCTCCTGCATCGGCAGGTGGACTCTCAACCACTGCGCCACCAGGGAAGCCCTATATGGCTCATTTTTAATCATAAAAGTATTACATTGACATCTTTGTGTTTAAAGTTTTTTTATGTAATTATTTAAGATTATCTTTTAGGATACATTCCTAGAAGTCTAATTCCTATTCCAAAGACACAATTTTGTTTTAATGCTCGAGATTTTTTTTGAATAAAAATTTATTTAGAACTTCCCATGAGACTTTCTGTCTATTCTTTCTGTTGAGCCCTTATTTGCCCCTTTGTAATGGCTTCAACTCCCAAAGAATTCCAAATTTCCAATCATTTAGAGTTAGAGGACAAGTTAATTTTTAAATGGAGGTCACTATTTACTTTAGCTAATATTAGTATAACAAGTTAGTGTTTTCAATTCTCCCACTGTGCTTTCTCCCAAGTCATTTTGCTCCTTTAAGGCAGGCTTTGGATTCTTGAGTGCTTCTGGATTGAGTTCTGTCTGTGCTGCCACTTACCCAGAAAGTCTGGCTCTTCTTGAATTCTTTCCAGTCTCTCCCTTCCAGGCTTTCACATTCTGCCTGTCTCACAATATTATTGAAATGTGTCTTCAACCTCCAGGTTCAAGCTAGATCTACTGCTTTCCTAGCTTCTTCAGTGGCTGAAGGCCTGCTTTTTTGGGGGGGCGGGGGGTCTGGGCAAACAGACCTTCCATCTGAGGACACCTGCTTGTCTTCCCAAGTCTCCCGACTTCTGCTGGAGGCTGGGCTCTATGGCCAGGTTTTTACTTGGAGTTGTTGTGGAACATACATGTCTAGGAGGGAGGGAAAGGAAAACATGTTTCAACCGACAAAATGTCTCATAAACATGACCTGAGAATAATTCAGAATCCTGGAGATAAGTGGGACTGTAATTATTCTCGACACCATAACTCAATACTTTAAAAATTCACCATGAAGAGAGAAGCTTTTCAATTGCACACTTAGTGCTAAATCCACATTGCAAACAAAAGGTAGAATAACACCAATTAGTTAGCGGGCAAATAAATTTCAACTTCTTTTTTTTTTTTTTTTTTTGCGGTACGCGGGGCTTTCACTGCTGTGGCCTCTCCCGTTGCGGAGCACAGGCTCCGGACGCACAGGCTCAGCGGCCATGGTTCACAGGCCCAGCTGCTCGGCGGCATGTGGGATCTTCCCGGACCGGAACACGAACCCGTGTCCCTTGCATCGGCAGGCGGACTCCCAACCACTGCGCCACCAGGGAAGCCCAAATTTCAACTTTTAATGAACGGACTGGGAAGAGCTTTGCAATGAGTTGCAAAGATGATGGCCATGGGAGCCTGCAGAAGATCATTAGCGACCAATTGTATTGTCCATGACAGCTTTCTGTTTAGATGAGATATTAGTACCAGCCTTATAGAAATAGAGATCAGAAGGAGAGAATCCTGTGAATCAAGCTGAGGACTAGGAGATAAGAACCAGAAAACCTGGGGTCTAATCCTAGCCTTGACAGTGACTTTATATATTTGGACAAGTTACTTTAACTTTTGTTTCTTAATAGTAAGTGCTAACTATGAGGGAACTTACATTGCAATAACAAATACTAACTACAAGAAAAATGACAAAGCAATGCATTCAGGTAAAATTCTTTATCTGAAGAAGATGTGGGAATAGAAGTCACTGTTCACCTTGCAGTCCATATCATCTTTTAAGTGTGTGTGTGTTTTAGTATTAATATTTACAATTTTTTATGAAATAATGGAAAAATAGTTGCTATATTCCAGCATGTAACAATTGAAATCATTCTAAAATGCTGGCCAAGTGGTGGCAGCATTAACAGAGATCAAAGCCTCATAAAGATATTAATTGGCCAGATTGCATCTCTTAGATTATTCATTTCCCAAAAGAAGGAAAATGCAGACTCATTTTGTTAATCACACGTTGAGAGATTTTTGGAACCATAGGAAAGGGAATAGCCAGTCTTATTCAAAACACTTTTAAATATTTATCTCTAATCCTGAGAGACATTTCTTAACAAAGAAAGTATACTGGCTGAGGCACAAGTGGTCAGGGAACACAGTAGAGAAGTAATGGGATATTCTAGGGACAGACAGCCAAGAGCTTAGAAGATTTACAAATTCACTGAAACAAATATGGCTTGATTGTCTATGACTAAAAACTTGAACTTAGATAGGAAAAACTAGAAAATAAAATGGAATAAAGTGTGGAATGTATTTTAAAGCCACACAGACTAAATAAAATATAAACCCCATTTCGTAATGAGATTTGATAGCAGGAAGTTCCTTGGAAACTACTGCATTATGCAACTTGCCAAAGAAACATGTTATTATTGATAGAGGGGATCTGCTCACTTCTAGCATGGTAATTAATTATTTATTCTAATGTGAGAGAGAAAAATAGACCTATGTTAATAGATTTCCAGGGATCTAGTAAATCAGTACTTGAAAAACTATACGGAAAAGGAAATCTACATCTTTTTGCTTGGCAGAAAAACAAGGTAATAAAATATTAGGCGGCGGGCCCAGATTTGCATTTTCTGTCGTCAGTTTAAAATTTGTAAGTGGGTTATATTCTAAAATTTTTAATCCAAGTTAGTTGGTTAGTATTTGAAACGTTTTTCCTCTAGAAATAAGGTTCTGGATGATAGATTACTTCACAGAATTACCCTGGTCCTGACACACCCTCAACACACACACACACAAACACACACACACACACACACACACACTTCTATCAATTTCATTTTACTCATTTGAAGATGGAAATAATAACTTCCCATTAGGGTAGTTTGTTGTCAGCCTTAAGTAAGGTAAGCTAAAATTCTTTTGCATTGCAAAATCCTACAAAATATTAATTATTAATATACTCTAGTACTATATGTTTAGCTTCTCTTTGGATTAAATCACCCTTTGTAAACAAGGTCGATAACTAAATGCTACTTATAAGGTTTCTCTAGAGGAAAGTGCATTGTGTGTCAAGAAGAGGCTGCAGCAGATCAAGAAATATGGAGTCCCCAGCTGTGGTGCTGCCAGCCAGCCATCTGGCCAACAGAAATACTTCTTCACTGCTTCCCCTCCCTTTCCCAGCCGTAGTGATAGCTATTTCCCAGAAAGCAAGGAACAGCTATTCTCATTCCTCTGGTGGGCCCATATCCTCTGTTTACCATATTATCCTCCCTTTTTTCATAACTGCCTTGCCTCTATTCTCTGGTTGTTTCATGCATAAGAGATTTGTTTCTTTTATTAGATTCTAAACTGTTGGGAAGCCAGACCTGTATTTTGCACCTGTAGACTCAGGGCACGTAGCACAACTATAGGCACAAAATTGGCACTTGACAAATGCTAAGTAGAGAACAGGAGGGCACTTTTCCAGGTAAAGTTAATGCTATTACAAAGCTAGAAGGTGAAAATAGCCCTGTTGCCTCCAAGAAGTATTATATAGATTGAAGGAAAGGCAGTAAGATCCAAACCACACGGAGGAGTGGTAATGACCACATAAAAGATTTATGAGCCATGGCCAAGCCTGAAGATATTTGAGAAGAAAATCACTTGATAAAAATGTTTAATAAAAGCAGTTTCTCAAGAAACAGAGAAGTTCTATATATCAGAAGTTTCGAAACATAATTTTATTTATTTATTTGGTTGTGCTGGGTCTTAGTTGCTGCATGGGGGCTCCTTAGTTGGGGCATGCGAACTCTTAGTTGCAGCATGCACGTGGGATCTAGTTCACTGACCAAGGATCGAACCCTGACCCCCTGCATTGGGAACGCGGAGTCTTAGCCACTGTGCCACTAGGGAAGCCTCTAGAAAAACAATTTTTTAACAGGAAAAGAAGATGGCATCTATTAGGAAAGGCATTTTCAGGAGAGTAAATTTAGGTTAATGCTATACTGAGTAAATCTAAGAAATTATATTATTCAGGCTGCAAGGTAGATGTCTAACTCATCTTCCTTGTCATCTGCACCACCTACAATAGATAGATAATTACCTCTACTTTCCTTATTTTGAGCTGTGTTGACTTAGCTAAAAGCTGAAATCACAATTACAATAGTTAACCTTTTAAACACTCACTATGTGCCAAGACTATTTCACCTGCTTTGGATGGATTATAACATTGAATCATTGCATTAATGTGATGATTTAGGAACCACTGAGGAAACTGCTGCTCAGAAATTTTAATCACCTTGCCAAGGCTATACTGCTCACAAGTGGTGGAGCCAGGGTTGGAACTCAACAATCATTATTTCTAAACCACATTTCTCAACCAATATGCCATAACACCTTCCAAATATGAAGAAAACTTATTCACTTAGGTGGTCTAAATCTGTGTTTTGATGTGAAAACAAAAACCCCACCTCCCTCTAAGTTAATGTATATGCTGTCCTGTGCTCTAGATCCATTATAATCATTGCTTATGCTTTCGATCCCCAACTGCCCTGTCTGTTGGCCCTTCCTTCTTTCCTTATTTTCCACACTTTATCCAGTTGAAAACACTGCACAATGGCTAACCCACTCATTGGCGGTCTGTGGCTAACTTTGGTTATGTGTTAGTGGGAGACAGACAGCAAGAGGGCTGGCAAGTGAAGGGGTTGGGTTGGTTTCATCCTTCTTTTGTCCTTCTCTGAAACCCGTAACTCATTATGATCCCAAACAGTGTCTATCTTCTGCCTGGCTTCTCACCAAGACTGGCTTTGAGGCTAGACATACCTAGGTTGAGGTCAGGGTGTGTGATTTTTCATCTTTTGCAGCAGATGTAAGAAGAAGCTCAAAAACAATGGGGAATGCAACTTCTACTATGTGCTTACTCTGCACCAGTCTCGCTACTCTATGTAAATTGTTTCCTATGATCTTCACAACAACCTTTGGAGGAGGAAAGTACTCTAATTATTTCAGGAGGAAACAGGGTGGTCCTAGTTTTAGAAAAATGCCCACATTCACACCACTTTAAATGGCAGAACAAGCATCAGGTTTAACTGATTCCAAAGCCTGTGCTCTTTGCATCCCAGGGGCTGGGAGTTATCCAAGAGTAAAGAGTTATGGGGTTACCAGCTCCCTGCATGAATACTTCTTGATAATAAAAACTATCCTTTTGGGAGACCTTCAAGATGGCGGAGGAGTAAGACATGGAGATCACCTTCCTCCCCACAAATACATCAGGAATACATCTACGTGTGGAACGACTCCTAAAGAACACCTACTGAATGCTGGCAGAAGACCTCAGACTTCCAAAAAGGCAAGAAAATCCCCATGTACCTGGGTAGGGAAAGAGAAAAAAGAAAAAAAGAGTCAAAGGAATAGGAATGGGTCCTGTGCCTCTGGGAGGGAGCTGTGAAGGAGGAAAAGTTTCCACACGGTAGGAAGTCCCCTCACTGGTGGGGACGGGGGGTGGGGAGCCTCAGAGCCATGGAGGAGGGCGCAGCAACAGGGATGCAGAGGTCAAAGTGCAGAGATTCCCGCACAGAGGATCGGTGCCGACCAGCACTCACCAGGCTGAGATGCTTGTCTGCTCACCCGCCAGGGTGGGCGGGGCTGGGAGCTGAGTCTCGGGCTTTGGAGGTCAGACCCCAGGGAGAGGACTGGGGTTGGCTGCATGAACACAGCCTGAAGGGGGCTAGTGTGACACAGCTAGCTGGGAGGTAGTCCAGGAAAAAGTCTGGACCTTCCAGAGAGACAAGAGACCATTGTTTCAGGGTGAGTGAAGAGAGCAGCTTCCTGCTCCGTGTACCCACAGACAGCAGAGCACTGCCTGAGCGAGCTCCAGATATGGGGGTGAGCTGCAGCTATCATCTTGGACCCCAGAGGCAGACACGGCCCGCTACCACTGCTGCCTCTGCCACCAAGGGTCCTGTGTGCAAACACGGGTCAATACCCACACCCTCCCGGGAGCCTGTGCAGCATGCCACTGCCAGGATCCCATGACCCAGGGCCAACTTCCTTGGGAGAATGCATGACGTGTCTCAGGCTGTTGCAACTACACGCTGGCCTCTGCCGCTTCAGGCACTCCCCGCATACAGTTATGACTACCGTACCCCTCCCTATCCCCAGCCTGAGTGATCAAGAGAGCTGTTATCAGCCACTGCTTTGACCCCCTCCTGTCTGGGTGGGGAACAGATGCCTGAGGGCAGCCTACATGCAGAGGTGGGACCAAAACCAAAGCTGAGCCTGGGGAGCTGTGTGAACAAAGAAGAGAAAGGGAAATCTCTCTGAGCAGCCTCAGGAACAGCAGATTAAATCCCCAAAACCAGCTTGGTAAACCCTGCATCTGTGGAATACCTGAATAGACAACGAGGGTTCCCAAAATTAAGGCGGTAGACTTTGGGGGCAACTGTGAACTTAGGGTTTGCTTTCTGTGTTTGATTTGCTTTTGGTTTTATGTTTCTCTTAGTTTAGTTTTTAGTGTTTGTTTTCATTTGTGGTTTTGTTTATTGGTTTGATTGCTCTCTTCCTTTATTTAAAAAACATTTTTTTCCCTCTTTTTGTGACTCTGTGTGTGTTTCTTTGTATGATTTTGTCTGTTTAGTTTTGTTTTTACCATTTGTTTTGGGGCTCTGCCTGTTGATTTTTTCTTGTTTGTTTTCTTCCTTTTCTTCTGTGACATGCGGCTGGCAGGGTCTTGGTGCTCTGGCCAGGTGTTGGGCCTGAGCCTCTGAGGTGGGAAAGCTGAGTCCAGGACGTTGAATCACCAGAGACCTCCTGGTCCCAAGTAATATTAATCGGTGAGAGCTCTCCCAGAGATCTCCGTCTCAACACTAAGACTCAGCTTAACCCAACGGCCAGCAAGCTACAGTGCTGGACACCTAATGCCAAACAAGACAGGAACACAACACCACCTATTAGCAGACAGGCTGCCTAAAGTCATACTAAGTTCACAGACACCCTAAAACACACCACCAGACATGACTCTGCCCACCCGAGGGACAACATCCAGCCCCACCCACTAGAACACAGGCACTAGTGCCCCTCAACAGGAAGCATACACAAGCCACTGAACCAACCTCACTCACTGGGGGCAGACACCAGACATAAGAGGAACTACGAACCTGCAGCCTATGAAAAGGAGACCCCAAACACAGTAAGTTCAACAAAATGAGAAGACAGAGAACTATGCAACAGGTGAAGGAGCAAGGTAAAAACCCACTACACCAAACAAGTGAAGAGGAAATAGGCAATCTATCTGAAAAAGAATTCAGAGTAATGAGAGTAAAGATGATCCAAAATCTCAGAAATAGAATGTAGAAAATACAAAAAACGTTTAACAAGGACCTAGAAGAACTAAAGAGCAATGATGAACAACACAATAAATGAAATTACAAATACTCTAGAAGGAATCAGTAGAAGAATAACTGAGGCAGAAGAATGGATAAGTGACCTGGAAGATAGAATAGTGGAAATAAGTACCACAGAGCAGAAAAAGAAAAAAGAATAAAAAGAACTGAGGACAGTTTCAGAGACTTCTGGGACAACATTAAATGCAACAACATTCGAATTATAGGGGTCCTAGAAGAAGAAGAGAAAAAGAAAAGTCTGAGAAAATATTTGAAGGGATTATACTGGAAAACTTCCCTAACATGGGAAAGGAAATAGTCAATCAAGTCCAGGAATCACAGAGAGTCCCATACAGGATAAACCCAAGGAAAAACAGAAGACAGATATTAATCAAACTATCAAAAATTGAATACAAAGAAAAACTATTAAAAGCAGCAAGGGAAAAGCAACAAATAACATACAAGGGAATCCCCAAAATGTTAACAGCTGATCTTTCAGCCGAAACTCTGCAAGACAGAAGGGAATGGCAAGACATATTTAAAGTGATGAAAGGGAAATACCTACAACCAAGGTTACTCTACCCAGCAAGGATCTCATTCAGATTCAATGGAGAAATTGAAAACTTTATAGAGAAGCAAAGTTAAGAGAATTCATCACCACCAAACCAGCTTTAAAACAAATGCTAAAGGAACTTCTCTAGACAGGAAACACAGGAGAAGGAAAAGACCTACAAAAACAAACCCAAAACAATTAAGAAAAAGGTAATAGGAACATACATACTGATAATTACCTTATATGTAAATGGATTAACTGCTCCAACCAAAAGACACAGACTGGCTGGATGGATACAGAAACAAGACCCATATATATGCTGTCTACAAGAGACCCACTTCAGACTTAGGAACACATACAGACTGAAAGTCAGTGGATGGAAAAAGATGTTTCATACAAATGGAAATCAAAAGAAAGCTGGAGCAACAATACTCGTAACAGACAAAATAGACTTTAAACTAAAGACTATAACAGAGACAAAGAAGGACACTACATAATGATCAAGGGATCAATCCAAGAAGAAGATATAACAATTGTAAATATTTATGCACACAACATAGGAGCACCTCAATACATAAGGCAAATGCTAACAGTCATAAAAGGGGAAATCAACAGTAACACAATCATAGTATGGGAATTTAACTCCCCTCTTACACCAATGGACAGATCATGGAAAGTGAAAATAAATAAGGAAACACAAGCTTTAAATGACACTTTAGAGCAGATGGACTTAATTGATATTTATAGGACATTCCATCGAAAAACAACAGAATACACTTTCTTCTCAGGTGCTCGTGGAACATTCTCCAGGATAGATCATACCTTGGGTCACAAATCAAGCCTCAGTAAATTTAAAGAAATTGAAACTACATCAAGTATCTTTTCCAACCACAATGCTATGAGACTAGATATCAATTACAGGACAAAAACGTAAAAAATACAAATATATGGAGGCAAAACAATACACTACTAAATAACCAAGATATCACTGAGGAAATCAAAATATACCTAGAAATAAATGACAATGAAAACATGATGACCCAAAACCTATGGGATGCAGCAAAAGCAGTTCTACGAGGGAAGTTTATACCAATACAATCCTACCTCAAGAAACAAGAAACATCTCAAATAAACAACCTAACCTTACACCTAAAGCAATTAAAGAAGAACAAAAAACCCAAAGGTACCAAAAGAAAGAAATCATAAAGATCAGATCAGAAAAAATGAAAAAGAAATGAAAGGAACAATAGCAGAGATCAATAAAACTAAAAGCTGGTTCCTTGAGAATATAAACAAAATTGATAAACCATTAGCCAGACTCATCAGGAAAAAAAGGGAGAAGACTCAAATCAACAGAATTAGAAATGAAAAAGGAGAAGGAACAACTGCAGAAATACAAAGGATCGTGAGAGACTACTACAAGCAAGTGCATGCCAATAAAATGGACAACCTGGAAGAGATGGACAAATTCATAGAAAAGCACAACCTTCCAAGACTGAACTCAGAAGAAATAGAAAATATGAACAGACCAATCACAAGCACTGAAATTGAAACTGTGATTAAAAATCTTCCAACAAAAAAAGCCCAGGACCAGATGGCTTCACATTTTGAATTCTATCAAAAATTTAGAGAAGAACTAACACCTATCCTTATCAAACTCTTCCAAAATATAGCAGAGGGAGGAACACTCCCAAACTCATTCTACAAGGCCACCATCACCCTGATACCAAAACCAGACAAAGATGTCACAAAGAAAGAAAACTACAGGCCAGTATCACTGATGAACATAGATGCAAAAATCCTCAACAAAATACTAGCAAACAGAATCCAACAGTGCATTAAAAGGATCATACAATATGGTCAAGTGGGGTTTATCCCAGGAATGCAAGGAGTTTTCAATATACACAAATCAGGCACTGTGATACACCATATTAACAAATTGAAGTAGAAAAACCATATGATAATCTCAATAGATGAAGAAAAAGCTTTCGACAAAATTCAACACCCATTTATGATAAAAACTCTCAAGAAAGGGCATAGAGGGAACCTACCTCAACATAATAAAGGCCATATATGACAAACCCACAACCAACATCATTCTCAATGGTGAAAAACTGAAACCATTTCCTCTAAGATCAGGAACAAGAAAAGAGTGCTCACTCTCACCACTATTATTCAACATAGTTTTGGAAATTTTAGCCATGGCAATCAGAGAATAAAAAGAAATAAAAGGAATCCAAATCAGAAAATAAGATGTAAAGCTGTCACTGTTTGCAGATGACATGATACTGTATATAGAGAATCCTAAAGATGTTACCAGAAAACTACTAGAGCTAATCAATGAGTTTGGAAAAGTAGCAGGATACAAAATTAATGCACAGAAATCTCTAGCATTCCTATACACTAATGATGAAAAATCTGAAAGAGAAATTAAGGAAACACTCCCATTTTTCACTGCAACAAAAAGAATAAGATACCTAGGAATAAACCTACCTAAGGAGACAAAAGACCTGTATGCAGAAAACTATAAGACAGTGATGAAGGAAATTAAAGATGATACAAACAAATGGAGGGATATACCTTATTCTTGCATTGGAAGAATCAACATTGTGAAAATGACTATACTACTGAAAGCAATCTACAGATTCAATGCAATCCCTATCAAACTACCACTAGCATTTTTCACACAACTAGAACAAAAAAATTTCACAATTTGTATGGAAACACAAAAGACCCTTAATAGCCAAAGCAATCTTGAGAAAGAAAAATGGAGCTGGAGGAATCAGGCTCCCAGACTTCATACTATACTACAAAGCTACAGTAATCAAGACAGTATGGTACTGGCACAAAATCAGAAATATAGATGAATGGAACAGGATAGAAAGCCCAGAGATAAACCCAGGCACATATGGTCATCTTACCTTTTACAAAGGAGGCAAGAATATAAAATGGAGAAAAGACAGTCTCTTCAGTAAGTGGTGCTAGGAAAACTGGACATGTAAAAGTATGAAACTAGAACACTTCCTAACATCACACACAAAAATAGACTCAAAATGGATTAAATGCCTAAATATAAAGCCAGACACTATAAAACTCTTAGAGGAAAACATAGGCAGAACACTCTATGACATAAATCACAGCAAGATCCTTTTTGGCCCCCCTCCTAGAGAAATGGAAATAAAAACAAAAATAAGCAAATGTGACCTAATGAAACTTAAAAGCTTTTGCACAGCAAAGGAAACCATAAACAGATGAAAAGACAACAAACAAAAAAACTGACAAACAATTAATCTCTAAAATATACCAGCAGCTCAATATCAAAAAGCAAATAACTCAATCCAAAAATGGGTGGAAGACCTAAATAGACATTTCTCCAAAGAAGATATAGGGATTGCCAACAAACACATGAAAGGATGCTCAACATCACTACTCATTAGAGAAATGTAAATCAAAACTACAATGAGGTATCACCTCACACTGGTTAGAATGGGCATCATCAGAAAATCTATAAAGAACAAATGTTGGTGAGGGTATGGAGAAAAGGGAACCCTCCTGCACTGTTGGTGGGAATGTAAATTGATACAGCCACTATGGAGAACAGCATGGAGGTTGCTTAAAAATCTAGAGTAGAAATACCATACGACCCAGCAGTCCAACTACTGGGCATATACCCTGAGAAAACCATAATTTAAAAAGAATCATGTACCATGATGTTCATTGCAGCTCTATTTATTATAACCAGGACAAGGAAACAACCTAAGTGTCCATCAACAGATGAATGATAAAGAAGATGTGGCAGATATATACAATGGAATATTACTCAGCCATAAAAAGAAACAAAACTGAGTTATTTGTAGTGAGGTGGATGGGCCTTGTGTCTGCCATACAGAATGAAGTAAGTCAGAAAGAGAAAAACAAATATCATATGCTAACACATATATATGGAATCTAAAAAAAAAAGTTCTGAGGATCCTGAGAACAGGACAGGAATAATGATGCAGATGTAGAGAATGGACTTGAGGACACGGGGAGGGGGAAGTGTAAGCTGGGACGAAGTAAGAGAGTAGCAGTGACGTATATACACTACCAAATGTAAAATAGATAGCTAGTGGGAAGCAGCTGCAAAGTACAGGGAGATCAGCTGGGTGCTTTTTGACCACCTAGAGGGGTAGGATAGGGAGTTTGGGAGGGAGACGCCAAAGGGAGGGGATAAGGGAATATATGTATACATATAGCTGATTCACTTTATTATACAGCAGAAACTAACACACCATTGTAAAGCAATCATACTCCAATAAAGATGTCCAAAAAATCCACAAACTATCCTTTTGTGAGTGATTGCTAGGAACCGGGCTCTTTGCTGAGAACTTTGCATGTGTTACCTAATTTAATCCCTCACAACTCTATGAAATAGGTACTGTTATGCTTATTGAATATCAAGCATTGTTCTAAACCCTTGACATGAATTACTTCATTTAGTCCTCATAACAACCCTATGAAGTAGCTATCATTATCATCCCTGTTTTACAGATGAGGAAAATAAGCCCCTGATCAGGTAAATCATTTGCTCAATGTCACACAGCTATCAAGGGGCAGGATTCACTTTGGAGACCATACTTCTATGCTCACTGAGCTCAGCTGCCTTTTACCCTTCATGTTGTCCCCAGAGCTCTCTTCCTAAAACTTGGATCCAGTCATATCCATCCCCCTCTTAATGACCTGCAATAATTTCCCATTATTTATGAAACAAGTTCAAAAATATTTTGCTCAACATTCAAGGCTCTCCACAATTTGGGTCTCATAACTTTCTATCTTATTTCTCCTTTTGACTAGCTGCTCTATCTACTCTGGACTAATTGCCACCCTAAACTAGCCAATCATACTCAGAAATTCATGATATTTTTGCAGGTTGGAAGACTTTTCTTTAGCTTTCAAAATCCAGATCAATGTTCAAGCTATCTCAAGTGGTTCTCTTCCCACAAAGCCTACCTTGTTTTCTCTTCACAGAGTAACCACTGCCTTCTTCTGCCCTTATTTATACTGACATAATATCGTGTCTTTTGCTCTGCTCTGTATTATACTGTGGTGTTTGTTCCTCTTCCATTCAGATGAAACTCTGCATCTCTTGAGGTCAAGGACTCTGTCTTATTAACATCCCAGTGCCTAGCATTTAGTATAGATCGTTGACATTCATGAACATTCCTGAATGAATGAGTATATGAGTAAGTGAATGAAAGAACTGAATATGTTTTCAGCTTTGTGGGAAAAACAGAAGTTCGAAGTGTTAGTGAAATAAATTAACTTTCAGAGTAAATAAAAATTATTTCTGTATTGCGTGCATGTTTCAGATAAGTGTGCAGCAATATCTTCTGTTTTTGATAAAACTAGCACATCAGAAATATGAATTTGTTCAACAAGACTTTGATGCGAAGGAATTGTTCCTTAGTTGGAGAGATGAATAAAGTTGGCTCTATGATATTAGATGAAGATGGAGAGCACTGTTTTTCAAACCTTTTTTTAACATAACTCAAGAAATTGATATTACATCTTGACTGCATGATCTATTTGTTATAATACTTCCTAGCTGTATTACTAATAGTGCAAAATTTCTCCTTGGGGACTGTTTAAGAGTAGCATAGGCAAACTCTCTTTCTGATGATGTTTTAAGCTACAGCCCTTGCCACTCTTAGAATTCACCCTGAAATTTCCTGGCTCCTTGCCATTGCTTTTGCTCTGTACAAATGCTCTTCATCTTCCTTCCCATGTCTCCCACATGTCACCTTGCACCCAAATTCGTAGTCACAGAGGTGACTAAAATGTCCCATTCTCCACGATCCCCTGGGGGGGGGGGACTACTCTTATTCTCTGCTACCAATACATCGTGTTTTTTGCATTTATAATAGCATTGATCATGTTTGCTTACTTCTGTCTCTCCCAGTGGATTATAAATTGATTGCAGGAGGGGATATCCCCCTGGCATTTAGCCTCATGTCATATTACTGTCCCCAAGCCATTCTAGTCTCCATTCCATTCCTTTAGTGTGCCAGTTCTTTCCAATATTATGGCTTTTTATTTTTGGTTTCCTCTGCCTGTGTGGTAGACATCTGGGGGAAGTCACAATTCGTTTTCCGTTTTACTCAGAATATGACTGTCTAGTGAGAGACTACATTTCCTACTTGCCCTTTCATCGAGGTGTAGCCATATTACAAAGCCAACTGACATCAGTAGCATATGAGTGCAAGGGATTATCTCATTTAACCCTCTCAACAACATATAGAGAAGGCACTGACATTATGCCACATCACTAGGAAGAAATAGACTTAGAAAGGTTGAATAACTCAGTCAAGTAAAAGTTTATCCTTTTAAGGATACTCTTTGATGCTCATATATCTCTTGTGAGTTTGGTTTGCAAGAATCGTGTCTCTAGAAGTCTAGAAGTCACAGTGGAGAAGACAGACCTGCCCTTTTAGCCTGGATCCCCAGATGACTTTACAGAGCAGAGCCTGACTACTGACCCTGTACTGGAAAGGGAAAGAGAAGTGAGCTTCTGTCTTGTTTAGTCATTGAATTTTAGTCTATTTATTAACCATTACTCCAAACTGACCTGCCCTGAAACACCTTTCTACCAGTAGTAAAACCTACTGATACTTCAGATCTCAGCTTAAATATTCTTTCCTCCAAGAGGTCTTTCTGGGCCTCTCAATCTAAATGGTTTTCCTTATACATCCTATTTATGACTCAGCTTGTCTCGGAGAAAGCTCAGCACCAGCTAGAACTCTTATTTATTTATGTAATTGTTCGTCTCTCTCCCTCCCTAGATGTAAGCTCCATGAGTGCAGGGACCACATCTGCTTATTCACCAGTACTAACGCACTGTCCAGCACATGATTGGCTCCCAATGAAGATTTGCTATGTAAATACAGCTAATAGTAATAATTTGGGCACTAACTGTCTCTTATTGAATATTTTCAATTTTCAGGAGTTGTACTAAGTGTTTTACATACATTATTTCATTTAATCCTCTCAACAACATATAGAGAAGCCACTAATAGCATCATTATCCCATGTTACTTGGGGAAAAAATAGGTTTAGAGAGATTTAGTAACTCATACAAGTGTCACACAATTCAAAGCTTATATTTTCCAGTTGAGACTCTCCTCTTGGGAGTAGGATTAGCAAGAGTCGGGTGCATAATATCCAGATAGTTCTACTAATTGAGAAATCCAGGATTTCTGCTAATTGAGATCCAGATGCTGATGAATGATGACTACACAAAAGCAGGCCAGTTTAACAATAATATGTCTGAACACCAGCTGACCTTATGTAATTGGAACATTTACATTCTTGTCTCTATATAACTGCAACAGAAACAAAGCCCAAAACACTGTTTATAATTTAAAAACTATCATCTAAACCCTGTGTAGTTAATTCAAGATGAGGCATGAATAAATGTTCTTTCTAACTCTGTATAACTCTTGAAGGGGCAACTACAAGATTTTTTGGTGTTTTTTTTTTTCTTTTTTAGAGTCAAAGATTCGAGTTGGAATTTATATTTCAGAGCCACACATGATAATTCTCTTATTGTATGTTTGTTGTTAAATATCCCCTTACCTACCACATAAACCAAGCCAAGAGTTTCATAGTTAGCAGAAGAAACATGTCTTTCCAACTGTAAAAAAAACTTGTGTAAAAGACTGGGGAAAATATTAAATCAGGAGTCAGGGCACTGAGGGTCTAGGTCTGCATTGCACAATATGGTAGCCATCACCTATAGTGGCTATTTACATTTAAATTTAAACTACAAAAATTTAAAACTCAGTTCCTCAGTCGCACTAGCCACTAGCCACATTTTTTTCTTTTTTTTTTTTTTTTTTTTTGCGGTACGCGGACCTCTCACCACTGTGGCCTCTCCCCTTGCGGAGCACAGGCTCCGGACGCGCAGGCTCAGCGGCCAGGGCTCACGGGCCTAGCCGCTCCGCGGCATGTGGGATCTTCCCGGACCGGGGCACGAACCCGTGTCCCCTGCATCGGCAGGCGGACTCTCAACCACTGCGCCACAAGGGAAGCCCCCAGTAGCCCCATTTTAGATGCCATCAGTCACATGCAGTGCTGTGCAGATTTATAGAATATATTTTATAGAATATCTCCATGATGACAATAAATTTTATTGGACAGCATTGTTCTAGAAATGTAATTTTTTGGTCTCAAGATACTTTTGAACTGTTAAAAATTATTGAGGACCCCAAAGAGTTTTCTTTAAAATATGAGTTATAACCATTGATATTTACTATATTAGAAATTAAGACAGAAAATTCAAAATACCAACTCATATTCCATTAGCCATCAGAGCAATGACATCATCACACATCACTCGGTCACCGATACCTCCCCTGTTCCCTCAGAGAGAGTCCGGGCAGGGCGGGGAAAGGCAGGCAACATCTTAATGTTGTGAAATGTTTTGACCTCACCTTGAGACCTGGAAGTGTCTCACGATCTTCTAAGGTCCCCGGATCACACTTTGAAAACCACTGGTCTAGACCTCACTCTAGTGACACTACTCTGTCACTACCTAGTTCTTATTTTGCCCAATCAAAGATCAGTGTTCTGCCAAATGTTAAATGTTTGGCAAAGGAAAATAAAAAATAGTCTGAATCCTTTGTCAAAGCCAGGCTTCTTTGAGGGGAAGGAAATGAAGATCCTCTCACTCAGAGACTATTTCTGGCTAAATTGAGTAGGCTAACAGCCTACTCCAATGAATGCATTAGCCGGGTTTTGAAGTGATTTCTCTGCTTTGGCTCCAATAGATTTTCCCAAACATGTGTGAAAATCACAATGGCTCAGGCTGCACAGCCTCAAGCAGAAACTTGATATTTATACTTCGAATTCTCCCAATATCTTTTGTGTTCACCATCGTGTCACCATGTTAGAAAGGGTCTCTTAAAAGATAGTTATGATTTTGCAAATGTATACAATTATGTAACTATTATGTTGAACATCTGAAACTACTATAATGTTATATGTAAATTACTCAATTTAAAAGAGCGCTATGCAGTACAAATGGTAAGTTCAAAAAGCATCAAAGTCCTGACTCTGACCTAAACACCATTAAAATTATTTCAGAACATACGATTTTACACCAAGTAGTCACAGGTCCTTTCCACCTCGTCCTAAAAGTGTGAAAACATTCCAAAATGCTATACCACATCTTGAACTTCAGAGTCGATTCTTTCTCTGTCAATGTACTATTTCTAAAAGTAAAATTGATTTGTTGGTAAAGCACATTGTAACAGGTTAACCATAATAGAATATTCAAAAATGCCTTTAGTAAAAATATGGCTCTTTTCTGGGAATTTGTAAATGTCCATTCTGGTAATTATCTGAATTTGAATGATTTTAATGACAAAAACTGAAGAAAGATTCCATAGATTTTATTACTCTCTGTGATCCAATTTACCCCTTGCTAGGGTATCTTTTTAGGTAGGTGCATGATGTTTGAGATATATAGTAAATGAGATAGGAACGGAAGAATTCCCACTGCAGTGGTTAAAGGTAGATACAACTTGGTAAAACACTTCATCAAAGGAAATTGTTGCCTCTTCTCTTCTGATATTCTTTGCTAGTTATTGGCAAGAGAAGTAACTCACAAATGATCTCTTTACTCTGTGAATGACAAAGTCCTATTTCCTCTTCTTCTTTCTAGATCATATCAGTTCATCCTTCAAACCCATAAAAAATTTTTTTTCTACGTGAACCAAGTGTATATCTTGAGCCAGTGTGACCCTTGAGGCCTCCAAAGCAAGATTCCTGAGTGATGCTGTTTGGCTGGGCTGCTGGATTGATCTTTATTCAATCCAATTTCTTTCAGTATTTGAACCAGGTCTACAGCTGAAGGCAGTGATATGAGGAGGACCTTTGTCATATATAACCCAAAGAGAAAGAAGTCACCTCTGCAGACTCATAACAGTCTGACTCCTTCTCCACAGTAAGCCTGGCTTTAGGAAAAAAACAGGAATGGGTACAATTATTCCATTATTGATCTGGACTCAGTGAGTTGCTTCTCCAGCTTTGCTTTGGAAATGTCTCACTGATAAAAATCTCACAAATACATAATCTGTAATTGTGTTGGAAACACACTGGGCTTGGCATCATGTGGTAATTTGATCACCTTGATTTGAAAAGAAGAGGCTTTGTAAAATAAGTTTCCTATATTTAATAATTGTATCATTGCAATGTGTAATGTCTATGTAGCATGTTGTAATGGATAAGATCTATCTAGAAGTACTGAAAGCCTTCCAAAGAAGTCTAAAGTAGTATTTTTTAAATCATTGTAAGCAGAGTTGACTCAGGCTAAATTATGTATTCATTGAGCACTGAGTCTCACTTTTGCTTCTTCATTCTTGCTCTCTTTCTAGTTGATGATCATAACCTCTCTTTCAGTTAGAGAGCTATATCAACATCCTTCCTTTAGGGCCAGTGCCTTTCTCTTGAAAGGATGTAAGATCAAAGTGTGGTACAAACTGGTTTGACCATCTCTGTCTGCATTGTTCTAAATTCACTAGCTCAAAATGTCATTCTATCCTTTTGAGGAAGTTCATGTTTTGGCATACTTCTGATCTTTAGGGATGGAACCTCTACAACCTGTTGCAGGTGCAGAGACAGTGGTATTACCCAGTATAGATGTGCCTCAGAGTTGTCTGCCCTAGGGACAGAAGGGGGAGAATTTACCCACCAGTATTCCCCAGTATGCACTCGTGGCACCAAAGGGGTCAACTGCCTTTCACTTCTGGGTACTCCTGTGCTGGAGAAGTTCCAGGATATAAATCGAGAGACATGGTGTATAGCCAAGGCCAAGTGCTGTCAGGTTACACCTGCATAGAGCTGTTTGCTGCATAAATGGCTGGGTAGTGGGTGGGCCAGGAGATGTAAGGCAAGACACAACCTAATAAAATAATTACAAATTGTATCAGTAATATGCAAGTATGTGGAATGCATGGGGATAGTTTCCCTCGGTGCAAAAAAAAACAGAAGTAAGCATTGTGGCTGAATTTTTATGGCAAAAAATATAATTTATTTGTTTTGATACAGAATGTATACAAGGAAATAAGATGAGCATGGAGCTGGGCAAGATCCCTCCTGTCCAATGTCCTGACTGTCCTCACATCTCAATTTCTTGATATTCCTGCATCACTACCTTTGGTCCCAGTTTGTCGGTTTCTGAGAACGTGGCCAAGCAAAGTAGGTGGTTGTTTTATTGGTAAAGTTCCTTATCCTCTTAATTTGATGGCTCACAGTAAGTCAATATGTGGCCTTTGCCAAACCTTTAGTTGATACTCTGTCATCTCATAGACTGCAGCTGCCTGCCCTTTAGTTGGTTTGGATCAGTGCCTGGGTTGCTTCTCTGCTGGCTAGTGGCAATGAGAGGACAGCCAAGTTCATCACAGGCCAGAGATAAAGCTTTGGACAGCACTGTTGATGGGAGGAAGCTAAGACAAGCCAGAGAAGAGGGAAAAGAAAGGAGTGGTCCCCCTCTTCAGCAGATAAGAAATATTTGATACGGGCTGGTTGTCTGTGTCAGACAGGGTGAGGAAGGGACGGTTAAGGGATAAACTGAATTTCCCAATGACATCTTGAACAGGCAGCCTTTGTCATCATTTCTGTATTCTAATACAGAGGCCTGCCTGTTCATTAGAGCCAAGGGCAGGTAGAATAGTTGTTCTTTTAGGGAATTCACAAATAATACCTCATTAAAACTTCCTGAATTATGAGTCTTGATCCAATTAAGAAAATGTACAGTAGAAAAGAGACCAAAATATCACCCTTACTAATAATAAAGCTGATGTTAGAGATTGTGGTTTATTTCTGTGGGTAGGTGAACTTTGTAACACTGATCCAAGGAATTAGGCAGATGTACCTACCCAGTCACAAACTGGGTTAGAAAATCTCAGATGTCCCCTGTGGGATAACTTTCGTACATGGCATAGCAGATCACTTCCTGTAGGTGGGCAGGTGGCTTCCCTGAGAAAGGTGAGAGGGAGATGTTATGTCATACAAACCCTGTTAATTTATTGTGAACTCACCCATTTAAATAAGTCAATTTTCCTCTTGGAAGCAGAGAGATCAGACTAGTTTACTTTCTAACACCCCATCTTCTCCATAGGTAGACACATCATGAGAGGGTATAAGCAAGTTTACAGATAAAATACCTGCTTTTCCTGAGCTGTACAACTTATAGCTCAAACAACACAACCTCCTGTGATCTGTTTTTTTGGTGGGTAGGTTTGGCGCCATGTTCTTTACCTTCACACTACGATTCATTCTGTTCCTGTAGATTGTGACTCCGCTGGGTCAGTATTGAGATCGATAAAGAAAGGATAACAAGGAAACTAACATTTAGGAAGAATGTACTTTTTTATTTAGAATATTACATAAACTTAGTTGATAAAGCAGCAGGGTTTTTTTTTATTCGAGTATAGTTAATTTGAAGAAAGTATTTTTATAACCATTTGTTTACTGAGTGAAAAAATGGAGCTGTAACGATGTTAAGATCTATACTATACTCCAATTAGTCTAAGAAGTATATTATACCACGTTGTACCATTCCTGAAATCACAATATGCTTACCACTAATGGGAAACATAGATGATTTGACTGATTTTTTCCTTTCTAAGTGGTATGTACAATAATGATGTTTTATAATCCATGGTATCTCAGATTCAACAAGTAGGTAGAAAAGGGCAAGCCTAGAATTTGCCCCCTGGGTTGTGTGATTTCAAATTTTAGATGATTTTCTGACCACAACAATTTTTCTTAGAAATATACAAGCAATTAAGGCAACACATGGTTCACAATCTTTCCCCACATCATTTCTCATATTGTCATGCGGTTTGACATTCAGTCTTGCTTGACCCTGTCTGTATAGAATTATGCTTCCTGGGAGCCAATTCCTTCTTTCCCTGTGAACTGAGCCTACTTAGTGGGTCTGTGAAGTAGGCTGATGAAACATGTTTCTTATCAAAAATTGAACTAATGGTGATTGAATGTTCTAGCAGCTGGGTCTTGTTAGAAGAAGAATAGACTGGGCTGTCACATTACTTTATGTAAACTCTACTTAAGTGGAATATGAGGGAAAAGACTTGGGAACTTTTTTTATTGCTCAAGACTAGTCCTTGTTGCAATTGAGAAATGTGGGAAATAACTGAAGTGATTGTTTTATGGTTGGTTTCTCAAGCAATACTTCGAAATCTTTTTCAGTTAAATAAATCAAGTGTTGGCTTTGTGCAAAGCATGAACCAGTTGCTTCAGGGGATAAGACATGCCACCTGCCATTAAGAATCTGCATGGTATAAAAAGGGAACTGCTGGATGCATTTATGACTAATAAAGAGTAACAGAGGGTCAGAGATATGATATGGGATTTTGAAGGAGGAAGAAATCACATGTGTATGAGGCAATCAAGGACACTGTGGAAGCAATAGCAGAGCTTTGAAAACTTGGGTAAAATTTTCTTTAGTAGCTACAGGAGCGAGCCTTCTGGTTTCCAATAATAGCAGGCTAGGTTATTTGGATCACAATCCCACAGAAAACAAATAAAAATGGTAGATAAAACATTTTAAAAGATCTTTTAAAAGTTGAATAGTCAAAAAAGAGAGAATTATGAGATCGAAAGTTGAAGAACATCAGGAACTCAGATAAATAAATGGAGCATGGAAGACCCCTTTGTCTCTAAGGAGATTTGTTAATTCCCCCAAATCTGAACATTATTTTGCTCACCTACATCTAATGTCCAGTCTAATAAAAGACTGCCTTCAATAAGTTCATAACCTAGGAGACAGCACAGACAAGATAAAGAAGAACCAGGTGTAAACTAGCCTTCAACCATATTTCACATTGGATGGTGAAGCCTAGGTAATAACCTCAAACTTTAAGATTTAAGGTGGTCCTGGACTGGTAGAAATTTGGAGCACAAATCAGTTTGGAGAAAGGCAATGAGCGGCATACAGGCGTGCACCATCCAGTTCAGGATACTTTATTTGCTGCTGGTAAGAATAAGACCACATCAGTGCAGAAACTGAGGATGTGTAAAGGTGTGAGTGTGTGTGTGTGTGTGTGTGTATCTGTTGGTGACACTACTTTACTTGTAGCTATTACCACTTTTTTTTTTTTTTCAGGCTGACACCTTTAATGATGAAGAATCTGCCTGCACTTGTAATTTTCTCAAATTAAGATACTGGGTGAATATTTAAGTAAAAAATACGCAGTTTAAGGTTTTACCTGTATCACACATCTTTCCTGCCATGAAATAGTTTCTTTTATTCTAATAGTACTGAGTACTGAGCCATTACAAAGAATTTCTATCTTCAAAATACACTAATCATGGATCAGTGCCCTTTGAGAATTTGTAATCAATAAAGCATCTTTTCTCAGAGTGGATGGCAGATACCTTCCTTCAGTTATTTGGAATATTACCAGGTGTCACATATTTGGTGCATTCGTGTTGGAACCAGGTTCATTAGTTACTTGAAATACGAGTATAAAATATGAAGTTTTTTTCTTTCAGTCTCCATTGCTGGATCGCCTTCAATATTCTTTTTTTTTTTTGGCCATGCCACGCATGGGATCTTAGTTCCCCGTCCAGGGATTGAACCCAGGCCCACAGCAGTGAAAACGCTGAGTCTTAACCACTGGACTGTCAGGGAATTCCCAATCTTCTATGTGCTGACCCCTAAATGCTGGCATGTACTCAAGTCCCTACTGTGTGACCTCTTCTCAACTTCATCTACAATCATGACTTATGTTAACTGATCTCCTTCCATGGCTTTTATTACCACTTATATGTAAAACTTGCATGTCTAAAAAAAGGACTTGAGTTATTCTCCAACACAGACTTACTTATTCCTCATCTTTCTTTCGTAAATGTGGCACCACCATTCTCTTAATTACTAGGACCAAAACTGTGCTGCCTGTTTGGATTCTTCACTTTTCTTGCTTTACACTCTATCAAATCCATCAGCAAATCCTGTAAACTCTGTCTTCAGGATGAACCACTCATTCAGTATTCTCACTTCCCCTACACTTACCTCCTTGGTCCAAGCCACCATCACTCTCTCACATGAACTACCAAGGTTGTCCCTTTGCCTGCATTCTTTTTTTTTTTTTTTTTTTTTTTTGGCGGTACGCGGCCCTCTCACTGTTGTGGCCTCTCCCGTTGCAGAGCACAGGCTCTGGACGCGCAGGCTCAGCGGCCATGGTTCACGGGCCCAGCCGCTCCGCGGCATGTGGGATCCTCCCGGACCGGGGCATGAACACGTGTCCCCTGCATCGGCAGGCGGACTCTCAACCACTGCGCCACCAGGGAAGCCCCCTTTGCCTGCATTCTTGCTCCCCATCCTCACTGCCTATTCCCTACACTTTAGCCAGGGTGATATTTTACAAGGAAACAAAACATTTCACTCTCTTGCCCTCAGGCCTTCAATGACTTCTCACCTCCACTACATGGAAAATGGAAAATAGTTTCCGTGGCTGCAAAGTCCTTTATTATAGTCCCTGGCTACCTCTTCAGCTTCATTTCCGAGACCCTTCCGCTCATTTATTCCACTATTTCAACCCTTTTTTCATTATTCTTTCTAGAACTTGCTACTCAAGTTTCAAGAATTTTGTTCTTGTTCTTCCATCTGCCAGGAATGTTCTTCCACCAGAAATTCACATGACTTACTCCCTCATTTTATTCACTTTTCTGTTCAAATGTCCCCTCCTCCGAAAAGCCTGTTTGGAACATCCTACAGATGTTCCAGAAATTGGAACATCCAATTTCCTTGACTGTTGATTTTTCTTCCTTGCCCTATTTCATTTTTCTGATGTAAATATCAGAATAATCCTAATACCACCTGATATTATGTGATATATTTGTTTGTTTGTTTGCTATGGTCTTGTCTCTCCCAGTATACATAAGCTCCGTGAAGTCAGAGCTTTGCTATATCCTCAGTTTCTAGAAATAGGCCAGGTAAATGGAAGTACTCAACACATATCTGCTGATTTATTGAATGAATGAATGAATGAATGAAAATATACTGGTTAAACTTAAATAAAATGGTTCTTTGTTCATTCCACATAACTAGATTATTAAATCTCTTCACCCCATTGTAACTGTTTGTGGGGATAATAACTACCTACTTCATAAGATTGTTGTGGAGATTAAATAACTTGGTACAAAAAATGTTATAAGGTACCTGGCATATAGTAAGTGTTCAATAAGTATTATCTATTGCCATTAACATTACTCTTACTTTATCATTTTTTCATTGAAGTATAGTTGATTTAGAATGTTGTGTTAGTTTCTGGTGTACAGCAAAGTGATTCAGTTATACATATATATATTCTTCTTCATATTCTTTTCCATTATAGGTTATTACAAGATACGGAATATAGTTCCTTGTGCTATACAGTAGGACTTTGTTGTTTATCTATTTTATACATAGTAGTTTGTATCTACTAATCCCAAACTCCTAATTTATCCCTCCCCCACCCCCTTTCACCTTTGGTAACTATGAGTCTGTTTCTGCTCTGTAAATAAGTTCATTTTTATCATATTTTAGATTTCACATATAAGTGACATCATATGGTATTTGTCTTTCTCTGACTTACTTCACTTAGTGTGATAATCTCTAAGTCCATCCATGTTGCTGCAGATGGCATTATTTCATTCTTTTTTTATGGCTGAGTAGTATTCCATTGTGTGTGTATCATATATTACATATATATATATATATATATATATAATCTCACATCTTCTTTATCCATTCATCTGTCAATGATCCATTTAGGTTGCTTAATATTGTTGTTACTTTAAATTTAGAGTTTCCTGCTACAAATTTTAAAAATCTTAAAAAAAAATTAGAGTTTCCTTCTATATTTATTTTAACCAATAATGGGTTGCTTTCATTCTCTGTATCTGGCATATGGAAGCATTCATTAAATGTTCCTATATTTACTCTATCTGATATAGACTGTTCTGTCCTCAATTTGCACAAATGTGTGAGGCTACAAAAATGAACGTGCAAGATGTAATTATACAAAGCATTCTTAATTACGGGGAAAATTACAATTTTTCCACCACTTTAAAAATTTTTGTCAACACATTAAAATTCATCTTAATATCAGTTATAAATGTATAGGGAAATGAAAAAAATAGAAAAATAAAATTTATTTAGTACATTAATTTTCAAGGTTATAAACATTGAGTATGAAAGTGTTTTATTTATTTGTTAAAAAAAAAAAAAACTTAACTCATTAAATAGCGTTTGCCTTCTTCTCACTGTATGACTTAGGCTATGGCCTGAGCATCTTTTCTATGTGTTGGCTGTTAGATTTCTTTCTAACTTTGGATCAGCATTTTACATTTTATCCTTTGTACTATCATTGTCATGAAAGTTACATATGTCTGAATTTATGTAAATGTGCAGGGTTTTTTGTTTGTTTTTGTTTGTTTGTTTGTTTTCTGCCAAAGTCAATTCCTCTGGCATATTCTTATCCTTTTCATCAAAACCACTCTCCTATCAAGGTGGATAAGTTCACCTTGGCCGAATTCCTCTGGCAACATAGCTAGAGTGTCTTCAAAGGTAGTAGCATCAGCACAGTCATGACATCAGTTATTTTTTCTATAACTACATTTACGTTTGACTCGAATTTCACATCCAGACTTACCACTTTTCATTTATTTGCTGCACTTTCTTCTTTGCTGGCCACGTTCCCTCTTTCAATGATCCTTTTGTAAAATATCCTGTGGGTTTAACACTGAGAGGACAGGGAAGTACCATGACTACAGTCCTGGCTGTATGTGAACTAACAGCAAATGTGCTGTGACCAATCACCGACAGACTTTGTAAGAAGTACCATGATTGGTCACCGATATGATGCTCATCTGTTATTTACATAGTGATTTGTGAGCTGAGGAACTAGCAGCAAAGTTTGCACCTTATACAATTACTCATGGTTAATATAACTGAAATTTGACATGTATTGGGGGATTGGAGTTATTTAACTAAACTATACTAGCTGAAATTTGTGCACATTGGAACTGGAGTCATGCAAATCAAGGGCTGCCAGTATATTAGGCTAATACGAGTTGCTGCATTGTTTGCCAGAATTATAAGTAAAATGACCTTCCTCTGCTATATCCATTTCATTCTTCGTTGTCTAGAAGTTGTGTCAGCATAACTGGGAAAGAGCTATTTATGGTGCTTTCTTTTCTTACATTTAATGTATTACATAAAGATAAAAAATTCTCACTCACTGGAGTTTTAAAGAGGCAAGGGACTTGTGTAATTTCTTTATGAACCTATCTAGACCCCCATGAACCCCTTGGGAATGTTCACCAGGATGTCTAACACTGGGATTTTGTAAAAATGTAAATTAGCTGTTAAAGAGTTGGGTATTGGGTATTTTTAAAATTGTTTTCAATTGAAGTATAGTTAATTTACAATGTTGCATTAGTTTCCGGTGTACAGCAAAGTGATTCAGTTATACATGTATATATGCATATATATATATATATATATAAAATATTCTTTTCCATTATAGCTTATTATAAGATATTGAATATAGTTCCCTGTGCTATACAGTAGGACTTTGTTGTAGAGATTATCATACTAAGTGAAGTAAGTCAGTCAGAGAAAGACAAATATCATATAATATCACTTACATGTGGAATCTAAAAAAAGATAAAAATGAACTTATTTACAAAACAAAAACAGACTCAGAGACATAGAAAGCAAACTTATGGTTACCAAAGGGAAAAGGGGGTAGGGAAGGGATAAACTAGGACTTTGGGATTAGCAGATACCAACTACTATATATAAAATGGCTATTGGGTATTGACTGAGTACTGATTCTCCATATTTTAAAGCAGTGTTTCTCATGTTGTTTTTGTTATTATTATTATTATTAACCTCTCTCCTGCAAAGAGACTTTTTAAACATGATTTTCCTAATCAACCCCCACTCCTCTATGACATTTTAAAACCACAGATATGTCTGTCCATGTACTGTGGCCCTTTGGAAAGTCATGAACCGATGTATTATCTAAGACTATTCTACTCTCCAAGCATCAATTTTTTGTCTCTTTAAGGGCACTATCACCCTCATTGAGGTTGCATGTCTTAATGTAACTCCAGGTTGTTATACTCAGTTTCCATTAGAAACATCTACAAACTTTAACTCATATAAAGGACATAAGTTGGAAATAGCAAAGTCAGATGGGGTGACATCCTATTATTTAAGCAAACAATTTGGGACCACAGCTCCATGAAATACAGACCCAAGCCAGACCCCTATCTGCCCAATAGAATAGGGTCAACCTTCCCCCTCATTCTCCACCTTCTTGCAAATTTCTTCCCTGTTGTCTTATCATAATGTCTGTAATTCTATTGCTGTCTTCAGTGGGAGTGGGGGCCTAGGTTTACTTGATTTCCAAAGGCCACTCACTAGTGAAGGCCTACTTCCTCAAATTCCCACTTACCTTTCGAGCCTCAGCTCCTGTGTGACCTCCTCTCTAAACAACTCTTCCCCACCCACCTGGCCCTGGCTCGGGTCAGTTGCAGCCACTCTCACCAGGCCCATTACCCCTCCTCCTCTGTCTGAGTCTCCACTATATGTCCAGCTCCTTGTAAAGTATCTTAGAAGGTTGTGTGGAACAACAAAAGAGAGAACAAGATAAGGGGACCAAGGGTGCTAGACAGGGTAGGTAGCAATTGTAAATAGGCTGATGGGTTGACTTAATTGAGAAGTTAACGTTTGAACAAAGACTTGAAAGAGTGATGGAGTTATCCATAGGGTTATCTGAAGGTAGTATACTCCAGGCAGAGTAAACAACCAGTACAGAGTTCCTAAAGAAGGTATGTGTATAAATTGTTCAAGGATCATCAACCAGGTCCATGTGGCTGGAGAGAGTGAGCAAGGGGGACTTAGTAGGAGATAAGGTCTTATTGTTAGTGAGGGTATTACGGACTGAATGTATTGCCACCCTACCCCCCCAAAAAATTCATGTTGAATCCCTAACCTCTGATGTGACTATATTTGGAGATAGTACCTTTGCAGAAGTAATTAGTGTTAATTGAGGTCATAAGGGTAGGACTCTCATCCAATAGGGTTAGTATCTCTATAAGAAGAGACACCAGAGGACTCATTTCTCTCTCTCTCTCTGCCACGTGAGAATGCAGCAAGAAGGTGGCCATCAGCAAGCCAGGAAGAGAACTCTCACCAGAAACTGACCATGCTGGCACTCTGATCCAGCCTCCAGAACTGTGAGAAAATGAACTTCTGTTGTTTGAGCCACCGAGTCTATGTTATTTTGTTATGATAGACTAAAACAGAATGAGGTGGAGGTAATGGGGAGGGGCAGATAACATAAAGCTTGTTGGCCGTTATTAGAACTTCGGCTTTTCTCTAAGAGACGAAAAATGATTGAAAAGTTTTGAGTCAAAGAATGACAATCTGATTTATGTTTTTAAGACACAGTTATGGCTGCTATTTTGAAATAGACTATGGGAGTGAGGGAGACAAGTATAGAAACAGGAGGTCTGTTTGGAGATCGGGGCATCTCCAGGGGCGAGAAGATGCTAGATCCAATCAGACAGGTAATAATTGAGGTGGCGAGAAGTGGTCAGATTCCATATATATTTTAAAGGTAGATTCCACAGGATTTTCTGACAAAACTATAATATGCAATGTGTGGGTCAAGAGAAGTCAAGAAAAACTCCAAGATTTTTGATCTGAACAATTGGAAGGGTGAAGTTGCCATCAACTATAATGGAGAGAGTTTGCAGGTAGATCAGTTCGTTGGGGATGATCAAATGTTCAATTTTGGATGTGTTAACTTTGAGATGTCTATAAAGTGGAGATGTTCAGTAGGAGAGTAGATATACAAGTCTGGAGTTCAGCAGAGGGTTCAAGGGTGGTCTATAAGTTTGAGAGTCATTGGCACATAGATGACATTTAAAGTCATGAGACTGGATGAAATCACTAAGGTCTGTTCTTTCTCTCTTTCTCTACTTTCAATTTCCTCTCTTCCTCCTCTACTCATTGTGTTGTTTCTGCATTTTTTAGCGTCAGAACAGGGGTAGAGGAATATAGTGGAAAAGGGCAAAACTTTATTATTTTTTGCTTAACTGGTACTGTTTGCAGTTTTTTCTTGGTTGACAGTGGCTTGTTATTGCATTATTTTATAGCAGGCTACACATGTTAGCTTTTTATGGGTGTGTTGGTTAGTTCTCTAAATACACTTACACAAAATACTCTGCAACTTTCCATTTCCTGATTAGGGGTGGGGTAGTGTGGGACGGGATGCAGGCCCCATCAAACTTCTTATAAACCCCTCCTTCCAACTTCTGTTCCCAAAGCACTATACCTCCAACTTCTTTCTGCTGTTGTTTCCTTGATCTAACAGGAGACCCCTTTATAGTGTCCCTTAAAGATAACTTATGCCATTATATTTATAACTAAAATATATATACATGGGAAAACAGACTGAAATGAGATACACTAAAATGATGGCAGTAATTATATTAATATAGTGGGACTTGAGTAATTACTTTCTCATCAATTATCCAAAATATATTATAATGTGGTTAAATAAATATCTTTTTCAGTGAAAAGTTATGTATATAGCATTTTTGTATATAAGTATGTATAGTATATTTTGTATACAAGTATATATATCATATTTTTGTCTTAAATATGTACGTATATAAATATATATAAATATGTAAAAATACTACATATATAGTTTTTACTGAGTATATATATATATACACAAAGACACACACACACACACACACTACTAAGGAAACATTTAATGAATTAACTAGACTAAAAATAATACTTTTAAAAAACTGAAATTAAAAAAAATACAAGTGGAAAGTAAAAATAAAATATTTTACTATTTATTCTGAAGAAAAATGTTTATTTTCTCAATGTATAAATACCATTTTTAAAAAATGATAAGGCCCATGAACAATACAAAAATTTCCCAGAAAGTAAAATATAAATGGCTGGGGAAAAAAAAAAAAGAAATGCAAAGAAGTCCTATATCACTCAGAATTAGAGAAATACAGAAACAAACAATGAAATGGAATTTTTCACCTATCAGTCTGGCAAAGGTCAAAATGTTTCATACGAGCATGATTACTAGGATGTTGAGAAATAGATATTTTCATAGTTTAAGAGGAAGTTCACTACTGTAAATTCTTTGAAACTGTTTTGGTGATGCTTATCAAAATGTAAAATGCACATACCCTTTGTTTTTGTTTTTTTTGTTTTTCTGGGGGGGATTATATTTTAACACTTTTATTGGAGTATAATTGCTTTAAAACGCCGTGTTAGTTTCTGCTTTATAACAAAGTGAATCAGTTATACATATACATATGTCCCCATATCTCTTCCCTCCCTCCCACCCTCCATATCCCACCCCTCCAGGTGGTCACAAAGCACCAAGCTGATCTCCCTGTGCTATGTGGCTGCTTTCCACTAGCTATCCATTTTACATTTGGTAGTGTGTATATGTCCATGCCACTCTCTCACTTTGTCACAGATTATCCTTCCCCCTCCCCATATCCTCAAGTCCATTCTCTAGTAGGTCTGTGTCTTTATTCCCGTCTTGCCTCTAGGTTCTTCATGAGCAATTTTTTTCTTAGATTCCATATATATGTGTTAGCATACGGTATTTGTCTTTCTCTTTCTGACTTACTTCACTCTGTATGACAGACTCTAGGTCCATCCATCTCACTACAAATAACTCAATTTCATTTCTTTTTATGGCTGAGTAATATTCCATTGTATATATGTGCCACATCTTCTTTATCCATTCACCTGTTGATGGACACATAGGCTGCTTCCTTGTCCTGGCTATAGTATATAGAGCTGCAATGAACATTGTGGTACATGACTCTTTTTGAATTATAGTTTTCTCAGGGTATATGCCCAGTAGTGGGATTGCTGGGTTGTTTGGTAGTGCTATTTTTAGTTTTTTAAGGAGCCTCCATACTGTACTCCATAGTGGCTGTATCAATTCACATTCCCACCAACAGTGCAAGAGGGTTCCCTTTCTCCACACCCTCTCTAGCATTTATTGTTTGTCGATTTTTTGATGATGGCCATTCTGACTGGTGTGAGGTGATATCTCATTGTACTTTTGATTTGCATTTATCTAATGATTAATGATGTTGAGCATTCCTTCATACGTTTGTTGGCAATCTGTATATCTTCTTTGGAGAAATGTCTATTTAGGTCTTCCACCCATTTTTGGATTGGGTTGCTTGTTTTTCTGATATTGAGCTGCATGAGCTGCTGGTAAATTTTGGAGATTAATCCTTTGTCAGTTGCTTCATTTGCAAATATTTTCTCCCATTCTGAGGGTTGTATTTCGTCTTGTTTATGGTTTTTTTGCTGTGCAAAAGCTTTTAAGTTTCATTAGGTCCCATTTGTTTATTTTTGTTTCTATTTCCATTTGTCTAGGAGGTGGGTCAAAAAGGATCTTGCTGTGATTTATGTCATAGAGTGTTCTGCCTATGTTTTCCTCTAAGTTTTATAGTGTCCGGCCTTACATGTAGGTCTTTAATCCAGTTTGAGTTTATTTTCGTGTATTGTGTTAGGGAGTATTCTAATTTCATACTTTTACACGTACCTGTCCAGTTTTCCCAGAACAACTTATTCAAGAGGATGTCTTTTCTCCACTCTATATTCTTGCCTCCTTTATCAAAGATAAGGTGACCATATGTGCGTGGGTTTATCTCTGGGCTTTCTAGCCTGTTCCATGGATCTATATTTCTGTTTTTTGCCAGTACCATACTGTCTTGATTACTGTAGCTTTGTAGTATAGTCTAAGTCAGGGAGCCTGATTCCTCCAGCTCCGTTTTTCTTTCTCAAGATCGCTTTGGCAATTAGGGGTCTTTGGGTTTCCATAAAAATTGTGAAATATTTTGTTCTAGTTCTGTGAAAAATGCCAGTGGTAGTTTGATAGGGATTGCATTGAATCTATAGATTGCTTTGGGTAGTAGAGTCATTTTCACAATGTTGATTCTTCCAATCCAAGAACATGGTATATCTCTCCACCTATCTGTATCATCTTTGATTTCTTTCATCAGTGTCTTATAATTTTCTACATACAGGTCTTTTGTCTCCTTAGGTAGGTTTATTCCTAGATATTTTATTCTTTTTGTTGCAATGGTAAATGGGAGTGTTTTCTTAATTTCACTTTCAGATTTTTCATCATTAGTGTATAGGAATGCTAGAGATTTCTGTGCATTAATTTTGTATCCTGCTACTTTACCAAATTCATTGATTAGCTCTAGTAGTTTTCTGGTAGCATATTTAGGATTCTCTATGTATAGTATCATGTCATCTGCAGTGACAGCTTTACTTCTTCTGTTCAAATTTGGATTTCTTTTGTTTCTTTTTCTTCTCTGATTGCTGTGGCTAAAAATTCCAAAACTATGTACAATAATAGTGGTGAGAGTGGGCAACCTTGTCTTGTTCCTGATCTTAGTGGAAATGGTTTCAGTTTTTCACCATTGAGGATGATGTTGGCTGTGGGTTTGTCATATATGGGCTTTATTATGTTGAGGCAACTTCCTTCTATGCCTACTTTCTGGAGGGTTTTTATCATAAATGGGTGTTGAATTTTGTTGAAAGCTTTCTCTACATTTATTGAGATGATCATATGGTTTGTCTCCTTCAATTTGTTAATATGGTGTATCACATTGACTGATTTGCATATATTGAAGAATCTTTGCATTCCTGGGATAAACCCTACTTGATCACAGTGTATGATCCTTTTAGTGTGCTGTTGGATTCTGTTTGCTAGTATTTTGTTGAGGATTTTTGCATCTACGTTCATATTGGCCTGTAATTTTCTATTTTTGTGACATCTTTGTCTGGTTTTGGTATCAGGGTGGTGGTGGCTTCGTAGAATGAGTTTTGGAGTGTTCCTCCCTCTGCTATATTTTGGAAGAGTTTGAGAAGGATAGGTGTTAGCTCTTTTCTAAATGTTTGATAGAATTCACCTGTGAAGCCATCTGGTCCTGGCTTTTTGTTTGTTGGAAGATTTTTAATCACAGTTTCAATTTCAGTGCTTGTGATCAGTCTGTTCATATTTTCTATTTCTTCCTGGCTCAGTCTCAGAAGGTTGTGCATTTCTAAGAATTTGTCCATTTTTTCCCAGTTGTCCATTTTATTGGCATAGAGCTGCTTGTAGTAATCTCTCATGATCCTTTGTATTTCTGAAGTGTCAGTTGTTACTTCTTTTTCATTTCCAATTCTGTTGATTTGAGTCTTCTCCCTTTTTTTCTTGATGAGTCTGGCTAATGGTTTATCAATTTTGTTTATCTTCTCAAAGAATCAGCTTTTAGTTTTATTGATCTTTGCTATCATTTCCTTCATTTCTTTTTCATTTATTTCTGATCTCATCTTTATGATTTCTTTCCTTCTGCTAACTTTGGAGATTTTTGTTCTTCTTTTTCTAATTGCTTTAGGTGTAAGGTTAGGTTGTTTATTTGAGATGTTTCTTGTTTCTTAAGATAGGATTTTATTGCAATAAACTTCCCTCTTAGAAGTGCTTTTGCTGCATCCCATAGGTTTTGGTCATTGTGTTTTCATTGTCATTTGTTTCTAGGTATTTTTTTATTTCCTCTTTGATTTCTTCAGTGATCACTTCGTTATTAAGTAGTGTATTGTTTAGCCTCTATGTGTTTGTCTTTTTTACAGATCTTCTCCTGTAATTGATATCGAGTCTCATAGCGTTGTGGTCGGAAAAGATACTTGATACGATTTCAATTTTCTTAAATTTACCAAGGCTTGATTTGTGACCCAAGATATGATCTATCCTGGAGAATGTTCCATGAGCACTTGAGAAGAATGTGTATTCTGTTGTTTTTGGATGGAATGTCCTATAAATATCAATTAAGTCTGTTTTGTTTAATGCATCATTTAAAGCTTGTTTTTTTTAATTTATTTTCATTTTGTATGATGTATCCATTGGTGAAAGTGGGGTGTTAACGTCCCCTACAATGATTGTGTTACTGTTGATTTCCCCTTTTATGGCTGTTAGTATTTGCCTTATATATTGAGGTGGTCCTAGGTTGGGTGCATAAATATTTACAATTGTTATATCTTCTTCTTGGATTGATCCCTTGATCATTATGTAGTGTCCTTCTTTGTCTCTTGTAATAGTCTTTATTTTAAGGTCTATTTTGTCTGATATGAGAATTGCTACTCCAGCTTTCTTTTGATTTCCGTTTGCATGGAATATCTTTTAACATCCCCTCACTTTCTTTCTGTATGTGTCCCTAGGTCTGAAGTGGGTCTCTTGTAGACAGGAAATATACCAGTCTTGTTTTTGTATCCATTCAGCCAGTCTATGTCTTTTGGTTGGAGCATTTAATCCATTTACATTTAAGGTAATTATCGATATGTGTTTTCCTATTACCATTTTCTTAATTGTTTTGGGTTTGTTATTGTAGGTCTTTTCCTACTCTTGTGTTTCCTGCCTAGAGAAGTTCCTTTAGCATTTGTTGCAAAGCTGGTTTGGTGGTGCTGAATTCTCTTAGCTTTGGCTTGTCTGTAAATGTTTTAGTTTCTCCATCAAATCTGAATGAGATCCTTGCTGGGTAGAGTAATATTGGTTGTAGGTTTTTCTCCTTCATCATTTTAAATATGTCCTGCCACTCTTTTCTGGCTTGCAGAGTTTCTGCTGAAAGATCAGCTGTTAACTTTATGGGGATTCGCTTGTGTGTTATTTTTTGTTTTTCCCTTGATGCTTTTAATATTTTTTCTTTGTATTTAATTTTTGATATTAATATGTGTCTTGGCATGTTTCTCCTTGGATTTATCCTGTATGGGACTCTCTGTGCTTCCTGGACTTGATTAACTATTTTCTTTTTCATATTAGGGAAGTTTTCTACTACAATCTCTTCAAATATTTTCTCAGTCCTTTTCTTTTTCTCTTCTTCTCAGGCCCCTATAATTCGAATGTTGGTGCGTTTAATGTTGTCCCAGAGGTCTCTGAGGCTGTCCTCAGTTCTTTTCATTCTCTTTTCTTTATTATGCTCTGCAGTAGTTATTTCCACTATTTTATCTTCCAGGTCACTTATCTGTTCTTCTGCCTCAGTTATTCTGCTATTGATCCCTTCTAGAGAATTTTAAATTTCATTTATTGTGTCGTTCATCACTGTTTGTTTGTCCTTTAGTTCTTCTAGGTCCTTGTGAAACGTTTGTTGTATTTTCTCTATTTCCAAGATTTTGGATCATCTTTACTATCATTATATGAATTCTTTTTCCGGTAGACTGCCTATTTCCTCTTCATTTGTTTGGTCTGGTGGGTTTCTGCCTTGCTTCTTCATCTGCTGTGTGTTTTTCTGTCTTCTTATTTTACTTAACTTATTGTGTTTGGGGTCTCCTTTTCACAGGCTGCAGGTTCGTACTTCTGTTGTTTTGGTGTCTGTCCCCAGTGGCTAAGGTTGGTTCAGTGGGTCGTGTAGGCTTCCTGGTGGAGGGGAGTGGTGCCTGTGTTCTGGTGGATGAGCGTGGATCTTGTCTTTCTGGTGGGCAAGTCCACGTCTGGTGGTGTGTTTTGGGGTGCCTGTGGCCTTATGATTTTAGGCAGCCTCTCTCCTAATGGATGGAGTTATGTTCCTGTCTTGCTAGATGTTTGGCATAGGGTGTCCTGCACTGTAGCTTGCTGGTCGTTGAGTGAAGCTGGGTCTTGGTGTTGATATGGAGATCTCTGGGAAATTTTCGCCGTTTGATATTACTTGCAGCTGGGAGGTGTCTTGTGACCCTGTGTCCTGAACTTGGCTCTCCCACCTCAGAGGCACAGTCCTGACGCCTGGCTGGAGCACCAAGAGTTTTTCATCCACACGGCTCAGAATAAAAGGGAAGTAAAATAGAAAGAAAGAAAGAGAGAGAGAGAGAGAGAGAGAGAGAGAGAAAGGAAGGAAGGAAGGAAGGAAGGAGCGATGAAAGAAAGAAAGAAGAAAGAAAGGAAGAAAGAAAGAAAGAAGATAAAATAAAATAAAATAAAAAAGTAAAATAAAATAAAGTTATTAAAATAAAAAAATAATTATTAAAGGACTTCCCTAGTGGCACAGTGGTTGAGGGTCTGTCTGCGGATGCAGGGGATGCGGGTTCATGCCCTGGTCCGGGAAGATCCCACATGCCGTTGAGCATCTGGACCCGTGAGCCATGGTCACTGAGCCTGTGCGTCCGGAGCCTGTGCTCTGCAACGGGAGAGGCCACAACAGTGAGAGGCCCGTGTAGCGCAAAAAAAAAAAATTATTAAGGAAAAATTTTTTACAAGTAAAAAAAATCCACCAAAAATGGACAGACAGAACCCTAGGACAAATGGTAAAAGCAAAGCTGTACAGACAAAATCACACACAGAAGCATACACACTCACAAAAAGAGAAAAAGGGAAAAAAAGTATATATATCTTTGCTCTCAAAGTCTACCTCCTCAATTTGGGATGATTTGTTGTCTATTCATGTATTCCACAGATGCAGAGTACGTCAAGTTGATTGTGGAGATTTAATCCGCTGCTTCTGAGGCTGCTGGGAGAAATTTCCCTTTCTCTTCTTTGTTCACACAGCTCCCGGGGTTCAGCTTTGGATTTGGCCCCGCCTCTGCGTGTAGGTCGCCTGAGGACGTCTGTTTTTCGCGCAGACAGGACGGGGTGAAGGAGCAGCTGATTCGGGGGCTCCGGCTCACTCCGGCCGCAGGGAGGGAAGGGTACGGATGTGGGGCAAGCCTGTGGCGGCAGAGGCCAGCGTGACGTTGCAACAGCCTGAGGCCCGCCGTCTGTTCTCCCGGGTAAGTTGTCTGTGGATCATGGGATTCTGGCAGTGACGGGCTGCACAGGCTCGCGGGAGGCGGGTGTGGATAGTGACCTGTGCTCGCACACAGGCTTCTTGGTGGCAGCAGCAGCAGCCTTAGCATCTCATGCCTTCTCTGGGGTCCGCGCTGATAGCTGTGGCTCGTGCCCGTCTCTGGAGCTCCTTTAAGCGGCGCTGTTAATCTCTTCTCCTCGCACACGAGGAATCAAAGAGGTAAGAAAAAGTCTCTTGCCTCTTCGGCAGGTCCAGACTTTTCCCCGGACTCCCTCCCGGCTAGCCGTGGTGCAGTAGCCCCCTGCAGGCTGTGTTCACGCCGCCAACCCCAGTCCTCTCCAGGCGCTCCGACCAAAGCTCGAGCCTCAGCTCCCAGCCCTGCCCACCCCGGCGGGTGAGCAGACAAGCCTCTCGGGCTGGTGAGTGCCGGTCGGCACCGATCCTCTGTGCGGGAATCTCTCCGCTTTGCCCTCCGCACCCCTGTTGCTGTGCTCTCCTCCATGGCTCTGAAGCTTTCCCCCTCCGCCACCCACAGTCTCTGCCCGTGAAGGGGCTTCCTAGTGTGTGGAAATCTTTCCTCCTTCACAGCTCCCTCCCACTGGTGCAGGTACCGTCCCTATTCTTTTGTCTCTGTTTTTCCTTTTTTCTTTTGCCCTACCCAGGTACGTGTGGGGGGCTTCTTGCCTTTTGGGAGGTCTGAGGTCTTCTGCCAGCGTTCAGTAGGTGTTCTGTAGGAGTTGTTCCACATGTAGATGTATTTCTGATGTATCTGTGGGGAGGAGGGTGATCTCCGAGTCTCACTCTTCCGCCATCTTGATGCTCCTGCTGCACATACCCTTTTTGACTCAGAAATTCCTGTTCTCTGAATTTATCCTATAGATTAACTTTTATAACATGTACACACACATAATACATAAACGTTCACTGCAACATGATTTACCATATTAAAAAAATACCTACATGTCCATCAGAATGGACTGGTAAACTAACAATGGTAGGTACCTGCAATAAATCATTCTGTCTCCACTGACTAAATAAGTAAATAGATACACTGAAATGAAACAATGCTTCTAATTTTGTCATCAAATATGCTAGTGCATGCAGAGAACATTTCTGGGAATATTATACCCACCAAAATTGCTAAAAACAATACCTCTAGGGATGGAAACCAGACAACTCAAAAAAATTAATTTTTTCCCTTAAAAGAAAAAACCTATTTAACCCTTACACTGCTTGAATTTTTACCATGTACATGTTTTCTTTCAGTAAATGTAACACATGTACCTATTTGCTGATGTGTAAGTTTCGGCCCATGGATAAGGGATACCAAATGGAATAAAATGATGTTACGGAAGGAGTGTGGATATTTGTTTTTTGACCAGATAGTTCCAGTAGTATCATGATTTGAATGACTCCAAGAGAACTGGGTCAGAGCTGTGTCCATTTAATGTGTTTTGAGGCAAATATTAAGAATAATAGATAATTTTTATAAAGAACCTGATTAATGATCTTCCTTAATTATTGATCTGCCTTATAGATTAGGGGTCCTTCCCACCTGGTGAGATTTGTATTTTAGAACAGTCTCTTTGCACTGAATAAGACTGATAGGGACAGCCTGGAGTCATGGAGACCAGTTAGGAGCTGTTTTAGTGATACAGGTGAAAATTTGAGATAGCCAGAACTAAGGCAGTTCCAGAGGAAAGAGAGAGGAGGGCTAAGTGAGTGTTAGAAAGGGTGAGAAAGGGTGCAGAAACGGCAGCACCTAGTGCCTGGCTAGATGTGAGGCAGAGAGAGAAGGTCTGATGAACCCCAGCCCCTGGCTTAGGCAGCTGGATGAACTATAGTGTAATAAAATGGCAAAACAGGAAAACAGCAGATTTGGGGACGATAATGAATACGTCTTCTCCTTGAGCTTCCTCACCTATGGGGTTGGGCACAGTCACGGGTAAATGTGTTTCAGGGTGCAGGGTGGTGGGGGGACAATTCATTTCAATAGTAACAATGATTGAGTCTCAAGGAGAGAGAAAAATCTCTATGTGAACAATGAGTTCTGGAAGGAGACTTGGCTAAATTAAAGTGATAACATATTTTTGTTGGCACCAAGAAGAAAATGCCGAAGACAGGCATCGGTCCAGACCAAGATTATAGTATCTGTTGATCCAGTGAAGGGAGGCTGGTAGAGCTGGCAAGGAGTAGCAGTCAGGATGTCTTAGACGGCCTGATGAATTACATGTCATGGGAAAGAAATGCAGTTCACCCAGAAATACACAGAGGGTCTCTTTCTGAAGGATATTTTTGTCTCAGCATTCCATAGAATCTGGGTGTAACCAGGGTGGAGCCAGCCCTGCTAGGTTAAACGGAAGTAATGGTGATAACTGGGGATAAACATCAGGATTCCTGGCTTCATGCCTTAGCTCTGCCACTAACTGGTTTTTTTCATCCTTGGCACGTCATTTAAGTTTGCGCTGATTTAAAAGCTTCCTCTGTAAAATGAGGTAAAATGTAAAGCAATTGTAATTTTGACTGCTTATAGAGACAAGGAGCACCCGCCTTGAGGAGTATGAGGACGAATCCTGGAGGAAGTTATATACAAACTAAGATCATTCTTCAGATTTTAGTTCCTTTAACTGTTAGGTCAGATGAAGGGTAAGGAGGCAGGACAAGGGAAACTGGCCCAAGTAGAGGGAAGAGTATGACTAAAAGTTTTAAGCCAAGAAATGGAATATTACCTTCAGAAAGACTATGAGTAATTTGATATGACCTTCTGGAGCATAAAAAAGTGAAAGGCATTTACTTCTTTGGTCCTTTTCATCACCCTCTAAAGTAGATACAAATGTTGACATTTTATGGAAGAAGAAACTGAAATTTAGAACAGTTTCTTGCCTAAAATCACATAATTTGTAAATGGTAGAACTAGTAGGGTCTGTCTGCTCCAAATCCTGTTTTAACTGTTAATTTTTACCACTTCTCCACATTAACAGATTAAGATGGATGGAGTTAAGGGGAGCAGTAATGAAGGCATACTTTTCTCAATAATCCAGCATTACATTTTGAAAGACGCTTTGAACCTAAAGAAAAAAAAATCATAGTGAAAAAAATGTGTGAATCACGAGGTAGATAGGGTTTGAACCACAAACATTAGGTAACAGAAAAATTCTTTTAATATTTGTCAAATGAATACATGAATCACTAACCCTGGATTCTCCTTAGTAGTTCACCAAACCCTGTAGAAACCATCTCACCTTTAGGTATAATGAACACAAGCCAAATTTGGTGACCTTGATTCTTCACTGCAAATGTGCAGAAAAAAAACCCCAGCAATTTGATACTCTTCTACAACTAATTTATCCAGAGCAATTCCATTTTAGAAAATCATGTAGTTCCAGAGACCCACCACAGATTCGACTTTCCTTGAGTCTTCCTTCCAGAGCACTTGCGACATAGTAGGTCATGCTTACTTATTCTAAGGTCTTTTCTTTGTGTTCCAGATCTTGCAGGTTCACTACGAGGTAGTTGGGTGTGAATGTTACTCTTCTATCTTGCTTAGAATCTGTTGGGCTCCCTGAATATGGTGGTTTCATCTGTCCTAGAAAATCTCAGTCATTATCCTTTCAAATATTACTTTTTACCCATTCTCCCTCATCTCACAGTCTGGAATCCCTTTCAGAAATAAGTTAGATATTCTCATACTGTGCTTGAAGTCTCTTAACCTCCTTTTTGTATATTCTATATTTTTATCTCTCTGTTGTGTCCTAGATGCATATAAAATAATTGTCTCTCTAGCTGAAGCTAATCTACTCTTTAAGCTATCCAATGAGATTTTACTGTATGTAATCATATTTTTATTTCTAGAAGTTCCTTCCTTTAAATCTGCTATTCCTTTCCCTATTATCTATTTGTCCCTGTCTGCCCTCCCCACCCCTGAATCTGCTTGGTTTCCTAATATTTTATTATTTTCTTATGTTCCAATGCCTTCTTTCATGTCTAATGATTTGAAACATACTTATTCATTATGGTCTCACTTGTTGATTTTAACACTTTCAATTTTAGGGATGTTCTATATAGTGGGTCTTAACTCGTGTTTAGTGTGGATGGTTCCTCCAGAGTTTTATAAATTTGGACTTTAGACTCACCTGCAGCATGGCTTTACCTTTGAGACTCCTTTGGGGTCCATGTTGAAGGTATATCTTACTAGGGCCGTTTGACTTTCATTTCTGCCAGATATTGATCAGGGCCTCCTTCTATGCTACCTGGGAGTTCCCAGCCCATACAAGTGCTATAATGGAATCCCAAACCTACCTGAGGGCACACTGTTGGTAGATAATTTTCAGGGACGAAAAAAAAAACAATTTTCCCACCCATTGTCCATGTTGAGGCAGACATGCTTCCTTATCACAAACCTGTGTTTTTTAAGTAGGTTTAGTTCCATTGAAGGTTCTGATTTTATACAAGGATCTTTGTCACAACTCTCTTTCTTACAAGGATCCACAATCATGTCATCAGTCTTCATGTGAGATTAAGATGTCAGCAACTAGGTTATTGATACAGCAACCCCCTTTAAGCCTCTCTCTGCACAATCCACAGTATTTACCTAGGAAATTTCTTTTCCTAGTTTCTGCTTCCTTTTTGAGAGGGCTGGGGGAAGATCCTTGGGGTTTACTCTCTAATCAATTAAGCTATTCATTTGAAAGGATGTTTCAACTCTTATTCAGTATTTCCAAGTGATCTGTAGAATAAGGGTTTTTAGGCGATTCTGTCAAACAAACAGAAAAGTTCTGGAAGCTGAAGTACCACACTCAGTTTTGAGAAGAGTGCTCTCTGAGTTGTAGAGAAGCCCCACTGAGTTGTCTGCCAGCTACTCTGGAACTTACCTGTGTCATCCTGGTTGCCTCCTGGCAGCCATGTCTCTGTGGTGTGTTCTTACACTCCTGTCCACAGGAGGCTAGACTAATGAGTGGGTGCGAGTCTCAAACTGTGCCGACTAGATCCTTTTCTCTTGAACTTTGGAATTTTATATTCCAAACCACTCTTAGTCTTGTACTCGTGGTCCTGAAATAGTTCTTTCACCAAGCTCAATCTCAGAGCTAGTCATTAGTACATAGCTTAATCATATGATAAGTATTTTTGCCATGATCTGCAGCAGTAAAACTCGCCTATTCTTTGGACAGTTTAGAGACTTGATCTGTATAATTGTGGATAAGACAATGTGAATAGGTACCATGAAACTGGCTTTATTAAATACTAACTGGGAAGTGATTTTACAATTTTAATAATAAGGATAATGCTTTATGATTGCTCATGCTTACTTTCAAAGCAACTTTAATTTTAGAATTTCCTCTCAACTATTTTGCCAGTGATAGAGATACTTTGTTTTGTTTTTGCTGTGTTTTCACACTTACAAGAGAGTAGAGAAGTTCAGACACTTGCTCAGAATCATAGAGCCCAGAATCACCGTGGGACTTTTTGCCTAGGGCTCTTTCAATATGTGCATATTACCTCTCTAAAGAGCAATAGTTTCTCCTGAGGAAGTGTGTTTTTTTCTTTCTGTCTGTCTGTCTTTGTTTTCCCCTCTCACACATGCAGACACACACATCCAGTGATATAATCCTTTGGAGGTAACTGCCCAATTCATAAAAACTCTCGCTTCTCTGGGAACTGTTTCTTCATTCCACAGTGGTGGGTCCCAGGTGGCCTTATATGCACCATGTAACCACGGTCCCTTGGCCATAGTTTGTTGGACCTGAACCAATATGGCCAATATGGTCTTCCCTCTCAGGAACTGGAAATTGAATCTTAGGGAAAGCAAGTTGCTTTTTGTGGATGACTTGCAATTGAGGACAGAATAGCAGAGAGAAAGAATGAGAAAGAGAGAAACTTCAGGCAGGAAGACAGAGGCAGAGACACAGCAGATGAGAGACTTCCCTGGTGGTCCAGTGGTTAAAACTCTGCCCTTCCAATGCAGAGGGTGCAGGTTCGATCCATGGTTGGGGAGCTAAGATGCCACATGCCTCATGGTGCAGTCAAAAAAAAAGAAGACACAACAGATGACAAAAGAAAGTTCTGAGGGTTCCAGTTCAGATAAAGAGTCCCTTTCTGCTATGGACTAAATGTTTGTGTCCCTCAAAAATTCATATGTTGAAATCCTAATTCCAATATGATGCTACTTGGAGGAGGGGGTTTTGAGATGTAATTAGGTCATAAGAGTGGAGACTTTATGAATGAAATTAGTGCCCTTATAAGAAAAGACCAGAGAGCTAGTTGTCTCTTTTTCCACCATGTGAAGACACAGGAAGAAGATGGTCATCTGTAAGCCAGGAAGAGGGTCTTCACCAAGAACCTGACCATATTAGCACCCTGACCTTGAACTGTGGGAAATGAATGTTGTTTAAGCCACCCAGTCCATGGTAATTTGTTATAGCAGCCCCAGCTGACTAAGACACTTTCTGAAGCAGCATTCCTGTTCATTGGCTCCATGAGAACATCACTCATCGGTTGACACATTTTTTTTCTTTCTGAGGCAGCATCCTTGCGATCTTCCCTGGATCTTGATGGTCTTAAATTCCCTCCCTCTTCTCATCCCAGATGACAACTTTACCGTTTCCTAGGATGGATCAGTTCTACTCTTGGTTGATGTAATTAGGCTGATGATCTATTAGGTTTGCTTTATTTAAAAATAAATTATTAAAACTTAAGACAATTCTGTTATACAACTGTATGGCACCCCCTTTCCTTCTTCTTAAATGCATACTAACTTCAGATCTTATAATAAAGGAAAATTCCCCTAAAAGAAGAATTTCAGTTTTGAAGACTGTAGGTAAACAACCTTACTTTATGCTGAGATCCAAAGTCGTAGGTGACTAAAATAGGGAGGAGGTTTACAGCCTTTGGGATGCAAAATGTTGAGCATCGGGAGACCACAGTGTTGATAAGTTAATAAAGAAACATACTGATGTCATTAAAGATGATATTAAAGGAAGAGGTAGAGAGAAAAACAGTGATAAAATGCCAGAGTCAACTAGGAAGTTAAGTGGACTAAGGGTGGTAGGGACATCATGGAGAAGGTAGAATCAGTTAAGACATATTGAGCTTAACAGGGAACTCTTTCACCTACTGTGTGAGTTCAGGAGATTATCCTTCCTACGTAATGGAAATTTTATTACCTCTCCTCCCATTACTCCTCTCACAAGTAGCCAATCACCTGCCTGAAAACAATGTTTAAGTCGCCAGAATGAGTAGAGGGAGAAAGCAGTTCAATCCACTCCTAAATTAGCAGAAATCGGTGCTATTTTCATAGAAAACTCAGGAGGATGTCCAAGTTCATGATGATACCAAGAGCTCTTGAGACCCATAGAATGTAATGTTCCTTGTGTGGTCATCAGTTAGGGGCCCTACAATACAAGGAGAGTGAAATGTAACTATACACATATGCAGTATTACCCACTGGTGGTCCCTTGTAAGAAAAAAAGTACCTAAATAGTAAAGAAAACTCCTATGTATTTAGTAAGTTAAAAATTAATAATGGCCATAATTAAACACTTTACATGTTTTATGTCTACTTCTCCAATGATAGAACAAAGTAAGAACAAATGAAAGCATGTAAATCTCAATGTTAAGTGAATTATCGAAAATGACATAACTTAGAGCTGAGGATGTGGAACACTAAACCATAGCTATAGGCTTAAAAAACCCAACTTCGTCTCACCACCTTACACCACTCAACTGCCAAGGTGACTTTCATGTAAATCACAACTTCCACATACCATTAACTTATTTTCCTTTTTATTTTTAAATTAAAAACCCACACGGGCTTCCCTGGTGGTGCAGTGATTTAGAGTCCGCCTGCCGATGCGGGGGACACGGGTTCGTGCCCCGGTCCGGGAAGATCCCACATGCCGCGGAGCAGTTGGGCCCGTGAACCATGGCCGCTGAGCCTGCGCGTCTGGAGCCTGTGCTCCGCAACGGGAGAGGCCACAACAGTGAGAGGCCCACGTACCACAAAAAAACAAACAAAAAAAAAACAAAAAAACCCCCCAAAAACCCCACAGAATTTAGCTTTTCTATTGAAAGTGGTCACCATTATAAGTTTTTCCATTATAAGTGGTCTTACCCACTGCTATGACTTAAAAATTATTTTTAAAACCTAGTTTGGGTGTTTTATTCAGAAGTTAATCCAAATACACTCTCATTATCACCTGCATGTCTTTTTTTTTTTTTTTTTTTTTTGCAGTACGCGGGCCTCTCACCGCTGCGGCCTCTCCCGCTGCGGAGCACAGGCTCCGGCCGCGCAGGCTCATCAGCCATGGCTCACGGGCCCAGCCGCACCGCGGCATGCGGGATCCTCCCGGACCGGGGCACGAACCCGCGTCCCCTGCATCAGCAGGCGGACTCCCAACCAATGCCCCACCAGTGAAGCCCACCTACATGTCTTTATCCCATATCATCTGCCTGTATCTTCTCCATCCACCAATTTGAAAATTCTATTTGGAGTTTAGTTTCTAGAAATGTGCCAAAAATAGTTTTTTCAAAGTGGGAGAATTTTTTTTTTCTTAAAATTTCTTTCATCAAATGGGTCTATTGCTTGCCTGGTTGGTTTCTGTAACAGAGTTTCTAGTAATTTTAAATCTCTTTTATATTCAATGGAGATATTTATAAATAGGTCAACTTGGATATCATGTTAAATAGGTTTGAACCAATTGTTCTCAAACTCGGGAGTGCATCAGAATTACCTGGAAGGCTTGTTAAAACATAGACTCTTGGGCCCATCCCCAGAGTTTCTGAAATGAGGCCTGTGAATTAGGATTTCTAACAAGTTGCCGGGTGATGATAATTCTGCTGGTCTTGGGACTACACTGTTGGATTTTCTGGTATAGACTTATTCTAGTCTTACTGTAATTTTATTCTGATCTGTGGCAGAGTCTGCATATATTTCTAAATATAACCTTAATTAAAAGATAATTATACCTGTCCATAATCTTTTTGATAATAGTCATCACCAACTCAGCCTCAGGACCTAAACAAATTAATTTTCCATCTTTCAATGTGACTCTGAAAAGAAAAGTGTTTTGGTTAAATAATAACTATTTAATTTTATAACACTTTAAATGTATTCATTACAATTTCTGTAACATGAAATTCATATGCTTAAAACGAACACACAGATTTCTCAAACTAAATTAATCTATTATTATTTAGAATATGACTTTTAGTCATATCAGTGTACATAACAAACTTTTTAAAAAATCAACTAGAAGATAAATTGCTTAGAGTATTTTGAGATATCAGCTGATAATCAGTGAAAATGTATTGGACTTAGATGTACAAGGTATAGTGCCAGACTCTGGAAAATCTGCATATGGAGGGTATATTCCAGGCTGCCAGTTATCAACCACTTACTATGTACTCTTTATCATTATACCTCTGCTAATTTGGTTAGCTTTTAGGACCTCATTAAAGCCTCATTTATTATCAGGAGAGAGACGGAAAGCATCAATTAGTTATTTAAATTAATTCTGTAGTTTTCAACTGCATTTCACAGGACAGCAAAGCTTTACCCCTTTGAGGTTCATTGCATGAGGACCAGATCATAATAAAAATTATAATGATAATAACATAATAATAATTCCTTAGTAAATTACCAATACAAGGATAGACAGAAAACATCACATGTAACAGTGAAAACTTGAAAGTATTCCCAAGACAAGGGTGCCTGCTATCACCACAGCCATCTCAGCAAAACTAGAAAGAGTCATAAGGTCTCCAAAGGCGAAAACTAAACTGCCGTTATTCCCAAATGATGTAACTACATGAGTAAAGGGTTGATGGTTACAAAATCAATACAAAATTTTATGTCTAAATGCTAATAACAACTAAAATGTGAAATTTTATAAGGCTATCCTTTACAATAGGATCAAAAAGAAGTAGCATTGTGGATCAGTGAGAAAATGATGATATTTCAATAGGTAGTGCTGACACACTTGATGAACCATATAGAAAAATAAAATAAAATTGGATAATTCCCTCACATCATATGCAAAAATCAATTCCAGGTGGATTAAAGTCTTAAAGACAAAGGAAAAAACTGTAAAAAATTTTAGAAGACAATACAGAAGAATATTTTAGGAACTCTGTGAAGTTTTTTTGAAATAAGACACTAAAAGTGCTATCCAGAAGAGAGAATACTGTTAATCTCAAGTACATTAAAAATACAAATTTATATTAATTGAAAAGACACCACAGAAAGAATGAAAATATGAACCCCAGATTGGAAAATGAGCTTTGCTATCCATAAATATGATGAGGGTTTAATATCCAGAATGTGTAAAGAACACCTGTAAGGCAATAGGGAAAATTTAGTTTTCACATAGGAAAAGCAAAGAGAATTAATAGGAATTCACAAAAGAGGGAACCAAAATTCTCATAAATATATGAAAAAAATTCATCCTCATTAATAATAGAAAAATGGAAATTAAAAGAACAATTAAAAGTACCATTACATACCCTGCAGGTTAACAATACCAGGTGTTGGCCAGTATATGAAGCAACAGATGATTTCATGTAGGAAGGAATGTCAGCTGGCACAATTACTTTGTAATGCAGTGTGGCATTTACCTAGTAAGGTTGAAGATGTGCAAACCCTAAACCCAGCAGGTAATTCCTAGGGAAACTCTCATATACCTGACGCAGGAGACATACAAAAAATGTTGATAATGTAAAAAATCTGTGCACCAATGGTGGATTAGGTAAATAAATTGTATTTATTGATTTAGTATTCCTATAATAAAATACTAAGTATCACTTAAATTGAATGAACTACAGCTAAACACATCAAAATTCATGTACTGCAGAATAAAATGTTGAATAATAGAAGCAAGTCACAGAAGAATACATTTAGCAAGATTCCATTGACCTGGAGTTCAAAAGCAGGCTGTCTTAGTCCATTCCAGTTACTATGGCATAAATACCATAGGCTGGGTGGCTTAAACAGCAAAGACATACTTTGCACAGTTCTGGAGACTGGGAAATCCAGGATCAAAGTGTTGGCACATTTGGTGTCTGGTGAGGACTCGCTTTCTGGTTTATACGGCCATTTTCTTGCTGTGTCCTCACATGGTAGAAGTGTGAGAGAGCTCTCTGGGGTCTCTTTTATAAGGGCACAAATTCCATTGATGAGGGCTCTACTTAATCAGCTCCCAAAGGCCCCAACACAATGGGGATTAGGATTTCAACATATAAATTTAGCAGGGAGGAACACATTTAGTCGGTAACACAGGCAAAATAAGTAATAATTATTTTAAACTTCATAGGTGATAAAACTTCTTTTAAAAATCAAGAAACAACACAGTTCAAAATAGTACTTACTTCTTGGAGGGGGGTGAATATATGATTTGGGAGGTGTATTAGTTTGTCAGGGTAGTCATAACAATATACCATAGACTGGGTGGCTTAAACAACAGAAATGTATTGTCTTATGATTATGGAGGCTGGAAGTTTAAGATCAAATGTTGGCAGACCTGGTTTCTTCTGAGGCCTCTTGCCTTGGCTCACAGATGGCCTCCTTCTCACTTTGTCCTCACAGGACATTTTCTCTGTGCTTGCACATTCTTGGTGTCTCTTCCTCTTCTTAGAAGGACACCAGTCATACTGGATTAGGGCCAACATTATGACCTCATTCAACCGTAACTATTTTTTTAAAGGTCTTACCTCCAAACAGTCACATTTCTAAGGTATTAAAAGTTAGGACTTCGGGCTTCCCTGGTGGCGCAGTGGTTGGGGGTCCGCCTGCTGATGCAGGGGACACGCGTTCGTGCCCCGGTCCGGGAAGATCGCACATGCCGCGGAGCGGCTGGGCCCATGAGGCATGGCCGCTGAGCCTGCGCGTCCGGAGCCTGTGCCCCGCAACGGGAGAGGCCACAACAGTGAGAGGCCCACATACTGCAAAAAAAAAAAAAAAAAAAAGTTAGGACTTCAACATATGAATTTAGGGAGAACAATTCAGCCCATAATAGAAATTTTACACGTGGGAGGCCCTGATATACTGATTATATTCTAGATTTTTGCCTGGGCAGAAGGAAGTGGGTTTTTATTCTATTACTGATCTTTGAACTGTTTGTATATGTATTCATACACTCTTTTGTATGTGTGCTAGGTGGAATCCTAAGAAGGCTCACCAAGTTTCCCTCCCTAATCCCCAGGAGTGTGAACGTGATGAGATATTACACTCTTGGTTATGTCACATTACATGGCAAAAGGGATTGATTTTGCAGATGTAATTAAGGTTACTACTCAGTTAACTAAATTAAACCAAAGAGTAATTATCCAGGTGGGCCTAGAGTAACTGTGTGGTTCCTAAAAGTTCTCTGCTGGCAGCAGAAGGGGAAATCAGAGTGATTTAAAGCATGAGATCCGTTCGATGCAAGGAATATATAAAAGCAACCTCTAGGAACCGAGAGTAACCCTGAGCCAACAACGAGTAAGAATAGGATACCTCAATCTTACAATGGCAAAGAACTGAATTTAGCCAACAACATAAATACTCTTGAGAATGGATTAACCTCCAGAGCCTCCGATGAAACTTCAGCCCAGCTGACACCTGGACTTTTGTCTTTGAAACCCTAAGCAGTTCTCACTATAATAATAATAATAATGATAATAATTGTGATGTGATACAGGTGTTAACTAATACCATGGTGGTAATCATATTGCAAAATATAAATGTATCAAACAAACACGTTGTACACCTGAAACTTATACAATGTTATATGTATATCTCAATTTAAAAAAGAAAAGCAGATAATCTAGTCAAGCCACCTGGACTGCTGACCTACAGAACTGTGAGATAATAAATAGGTTTATTTGAAGCCACTAAATTACAGAAATGTGTTACTTAGCAATGAACAGCTAAAACAGTACATATAATATAGTTCACAACAAGCTGTTTCAATAAAATGCAGAAGGGTTCTCCACAGCCTCTAAGCTCTGTATTTGTAGGCTGTTGCTTCAGAAAGTTGTCAAGTCAGCCTCTAGTGCCACTGGGCCATATTGAACTTATTTTGTATCCAAGTATGTAACAGAGAGATTTCCAGACAATCAAGAATTATCCATGATTCCTTACTGAGGACCATATATCTTTGTTTACTGTATGTGTTCATTGAATTCAAGGTTTAATCAGAACAATTCATTTCCTAACCGTGTTCCCATTTGAGAACATTTTCGTTTTTGGAAAGAGTGAAGTATGTTTTCAGAAATGAGAGCATAAACACTGGGCAATTGTCTTCCCATACTCTGCAGGGATAATGCTCAGCAGTTCCTGTATTCTCAGTCTAGCACATTTTGTAAGAAAATGGCAGCTTTGAAAAGCTCAGTACTGCAAAAGACCTGAATAGACATTTTTCCAAAGAAAAAATATAAATGATCAATAGGTATGTGAAAATATGCTCAACATTACTAGTCATTAGGGAAATGCAAATCAAAACTGCAATGAGGGCTCCCCTGGTGGCGCAGTGGTTGAGAGTCCGCCTGCCGATGCAGGGGACACGGGTTCGTGCCCCGGTCTGGGAGGAACCTACATGCCGCGGAGCCGCTGGGCCGGTGAGCCATGGCCGCTGAACCTGCGCGTCTGGAGCCTGTACTCTGCAACTGGAGAGGCCACAGTGGTGAGAGGTCCGCGTACCGCAAAAAAAAAAAAACAACAACTGCAATGAGATATCACCTCACACCTATTAGAATGGCCATAATGAAAAAGATAAGAGCTAACAAATGTTAGTGAGCATGTGGAGAAAAGGGAACTCTTGTGCACTTCTTGTGGGATTGTAAATTGGTGTGGCCACTATGGAAAACAGTATATGAAGGACGCTCAGAAAATTAAAAATACAGCCACTATATGATCGAGCAATTTCTCTTCCGGGATTATATGGAAAGGAAATGAAAACACTAACTCAGAAGGAAGTTTCATGTTCACGGAAGCATTATTTACAATAGCCAAGACATGGAGGATGCTAACTAAACTTATTCAGTAATTATTTCACAAAATATGTAATTCAAACCATTATGCAGTACACCTTAAACTTATACAGTGATGTATGCCAATTATATTTCAATAAAACTGGGGGGAAAGTTAAAAATAAAAAGACAGTACTAGAGGCTTCCATTCTCCCCCCACATCTTCACTACTTACATGATTTCTTTCCTATTGCACTAAGCACCTTCAGGTATCACCTGGACTTTTGCAATGAATTTGGGAGAAATAAAGTCAGATTGTGTCTGAATACACTGGCACCACAGCTCTTGGCTCTCACAGGGATCAGCTGTGTGAGAAAAGAAGAGCGAAACACTAGGAACAAAGACAGCCATGAGGCTTTATTCTTTACTTGAAATATGAAATCAATGCAGCAGGACGCTCAATTCACCAAATACTGTCAGAAATATTTAGGGAGACAATCACACAAGTCTAATCGTCTGCTATTATTATGATCAATGAACCTTACTGAGCATCTACTATGTTTGACCAACAATTTATTGCTTAAAAGTATGTATGGTCAATAAGGTAACTTGTTTAATGGTAAAATCAATTTGATTGCCTTCTATAAAACGTTTTAAACACCAAGTTTTTATGTGAATTCTATCAGTTGAAGGTAGCAATTTCTATCTGCCTAAATTTCTAAACTCCCTAAATGTATTTTCACTAATGTTGTTGCTGTCATCTCTAATAAGAGATAAGGACCTTATGGTCAGATATTTCTAGGAAGTTCAACAGAATTTTACAATTTAATTCAACAAGAAATTCTTTGATATTCCATAATCTAAATCTATGTTCTGCTTGGGTTTTAAGTTTATCGTTTCTACATTTTGCATTAATACCAGATTCAATCTCATTAGATCTGGAAACTTTTATGAATTTTTCCAGTGCCTAGGAGGGAAAGATAAAAGCCATAGCTGCCTTACCAGAGATGGCCAGGACAAGAAGAGCCAGCAGGAGGAGTATTTGTGAGCTCTCAGTAGCCATGTCTGTGCTTGATCTTGATCCTTGTCTGAACGGTGGAATCAATACTGCAACCCTCTTTTATGTGCTCTCTGTAACCCTGGGTAATTTTTGTTGTTCTTGCACACTCTTTTTCCACTGAAAAATAAAAGGAGCAGCTTATCAAGTGGCATGTTTGTCACTTACAAGCTAATAAGGAAGCTGGGTTTGTTTTTCAAGCTTTGTTTTAATTGGGGGGTTTGGGGCATGATGAGATGAACTCCTTGAACAGAGACGTTAACCCATTATTCCCTGAGGGTGAAACTGTATAATTGTGAAGGGTTCAGTGCCAGTTGCAGTTAGTAACTTACAGAATGGAATAAAAAAAAAATGTCTATACATCTTTTCAAAGGTCATGTTTGTACAATGTAGGAAATGAAGATGCTTTTCCTCAGCAAGTATTTGCTTTTGGCTTTTGTGCCTATTTGCACAATACCACTCAAGGTTATAATAGAATCTTCCAAGCTCTAACTACCCTTACAATATAGGTAACCTATAAAGATACTGAATGAAGTTCAGATTACAACAACTGTTGTCCTGTCAAGAACAGTAAACTACAGTTTACTACTGGTTTGAAGGTAGCAGCTTCAATTTGCTTGAAGCTGAATTAACTAAAAGTGGATTATGAGCTTTTTTCCCTTAAGCAGTTTTATAAATGACCTTAATTATCCTATACTGACCACATTTTTTTTTGACATTAACAAACCAAACACCAAAGCATTTGTTTCAATTTCCTGGGGCTGCCATAACAAAATAACAGACTGGGTGGCTTAAACAACAGAAATTTTTTGTCTCACAGTTCTGGAGTCTAGAAGTCCAAAATCAAGGTGTTGGCAAGGTGGTTCTATCTTAGATCTATGAGGGCAGGAGCTGTTCCAGGTGTGTCTTTCCTTGGCTTGTAGATGGTCATCTTCATCTTCACATGCTGTTGTCCCTGTGCACACGTCCAACTCCAAATTTCCCCTTTTTGTGAGGACACCAGTCATATTGGATAAACCACTCCAATGACCTGACTTTATTTTGATTACCTCTGTAAAGACACTATCCCTAAATGAGGTACTGGGGGTTAGAATTTTAACCTATGAATTTGGGGGGTGGGAGTCGGGGGGACACAGTTCAACCCATAACAACATTTAACTGAAGAATCAGTGATTACTCAGGGCAGATATATTCTGAGGTAAACTTATTCTAAATAATGTCCTCTCTTTTGCCAATTCTCACTGAACATCCATTACATGACAGGGCCTTTGCTGGACTCTAAGTATTTAAAGAATAAAAATTGAGTTTCTGCTCTTGAGAAGTTCATAGTCTGTGTGGAGAGGCAGACATGTAAGCAGGTTAAACTAGATGGTGATCTGTGTTATAATATAAGCACCCTGGAGACAGAGGAGGGAGGACCTCCCCTGCAGAGCCAGGAAAGACTTTACAGGGGAGGCAACGCTGGAGTTGTTAAAGATGAAAGAAGCTCATATTAACAAAAGGCTGACAAACATGTAAGACAGAGAAATGCACAAAGAGACATAGCTTTGTGAAGGGCTGCTATGGTCTGAATGTTTGTATCTTCCCCAAAATTCACATGTTGGAATCCTAACCCCTAATGTGATGGTGTTAGGAGGTGGGAGTCTTTGGGAGGTGATTAGGTTATAAGTGTGGGGCCCTCATGAATGGGATTAGTGCCCTCATAAAAGAGACCCCATAGGGTTGTCTCATCCCTTCTGTCATGTGAGGATACAACCCAGAAGAGGGACTTCACCCAACCATGCTGGCTACCTGACCTTGGGCTTCCAGGCTCAAGAACTGTGTGAAATAACTATCTTTTGCTCATAAGCCACCCAGTCTGTGATATTTTGTTGGAGCAGCCCAGATGGACTAAGACAACAGTATTGGCATATTAAGAAAGTGGGAAAAAATTATTTAAATCTTAAAATGAGATAAGTAACAATAACTTGACAGCATTCAATTGACCCATCAGATCTTGGCCTTTATACAAACAAAAATGCTGAAAATAAGTTAGAAACACTATTCAGACACAACCTTAATTCTTTGAGTCTCATTTTTCTTCTGTACCAAGTAGAGATCACGAAATACTATGTTATCAACATGTTTAGATATTATGATGATAATAAGGAAGGATACAAAGATAAAATAACCAAATATTGAAAGACTCAAAATAATTCAGTTTTCCAAAACTTAAAAAATAGGCTCAGGACATATGATAGTTATTAACGAGTTTGCTAAAGAAAATAGAGCTCTGGAAATCGACATTGAACTTCTGTTGGGTCTCTTTGATCAACAGTAAGTCACATACGGTTAGGGAAAGGATACCCAGAGATGTTTAGGCTGAGCAATTCTCAGACCTAGAATTGGGGTGGGGAGATACTTGAGGTCTGACTTGTTAGAGTGGAGAGATCTTGTGAGCACTCAGGGCATTCAGTAGAGACAAAGAAGAGGCATGACTTAGCAGTACAGTGAAGTGAACCCTAAGCAAAGAACTCTCTCTAGACCACACTGATAAAGCTTAAAAACAAGCCTCAAAAAGATCAAGCTGATACTCCAATAACTTAACTGCTTGCCAGAACAGAGGCTAAGACTCCGAAAGAAAAAACAAAATCTTGATGCTCCACAATAGAATATTCAGTTTTCCGTCACCCAATCAAAAATTACTACACATGCTGAGAAGTAGAAAATCATAACCCATAGCCAGGAGGAAAATTCAGGCAATAGAAATAGACTCAGAAATGACAGAATTATAGAATTAATAGACAAGGATTTTAAAATAGCTATTGTAGATATGCTAAAGCATTTAAAAGAAAATATGAACATAATGAAGAGAGAAGTGGAAAGTATATATATATATATATGTAGTGCAACTTCTAGAAATGTCCAACTAGAAAATAGAATACACATCTGCTAACTCCTGACCTTCAGTGAGAGTTGTCTCATGACAGGCCATCCCACCTGTGAGCTGAGCAAACTCCTCTGCCATTCCCGCCTCTATACCCACAAATGGAGAAAGCTCCCAGGAAAAGAAGCAGGAGAGAGGAGCTTGAGTTGAGAAGCCACTAGCATATATAGATGTTGCCCACTGCAACTTCGGAACTCATCAATAAGCACAGGGGATATGAGTGGGGCACCAACAGTGAAGACAGGATGAGCCCTTCCCCTTGTTATTTGTATGAGTAGTCAGAGAAAGGAGAAATAGCATCTGTGATTCTGGATTGCCCCCATTGTGCTATTGCAGGTCTGCCACCTCGGCCACCTCCCAGTGTTTCTCCAGTTACTTCTGGAAGTCCCAAGAGGACATCTCAATATGACTCACAAAGAAGTACTCACAATGACAAAATGGGGTAAGCCATATTTTCTCCTCTCCAGCTCTAGCTCACTTAGTAACATTGCTCAGGAAATCTCAGTCACTGTTGCCATTGCTGTTTCCCACTGATGATCTCTCAAAGTTGTGATGTGACACATAATATTCTTTTCCTACTTACTTCATCCTATGACCACTACCTCACATGCCTTTTCACTTCCTGCCATAACATGTCCAGCGGGAACTGCCTTGTACTAGGAAAGTCTCGGGGAAATTTGGTGTGAAAACTATACTACATATCCACCTGGTCCAGGACTGAGACTGAGACAACACCCATGGAGTTGGCCTGAGGACCAAGGGCAGATTCCTGGAGCCATTGATAACATTTAAATCCCTGCACAACTTCAGAAAGGGTATTCTGTTTTACCTTTATTGTATAGAAGGGAAAATAAAGTTAGGTCAAGGAACTTGCCCAAGATCACTCAGTCCACAACTGATAGAGCTGGAAGTTACTCCAAAGTAAATCTGATTCTTTGAAATGTTTGCCTTTAATCACCATGTGAACAGAAACATCAATCTCCTTTTTAAGCTGCATGTTCTTTCTGTATTGACAAGAGCTAGGTGGCCAGTATAGCAAACTCCGTGTTTGAGGGTGAGGACTGGTCTTAGGTGTGAGGTCTTAACTGAACCCTCTGAGTCCCACTTGTCAACATTTTCCCATGTCCTCTGATTTGGGGTTAGTGAGTGAATGCTAGCATTTATGGAGCGTCTAGATAGCTTACATTTATTTACTCTGTAATTCACAAAGTTTCTTCCTTCTCATCTCGATCATAATCAATACATTGGAATTATGAAGAGATTATCATTTTTAACTTTTCTAAGTGTGAAATAAAGCACACAGAGGTTATTTTTTGCTACGTAGAGCCCTTATTTACCCAGCTACTTGGAGCAAGCCTGAACTTGATCTCAAGTATTCAGGATGCCAGCCTCACCTTGTTGCCTCTGCTGAAGGCCTTTACCTAGGGCTTAGGATTTCCTGAATGAGTCCTGAATCAGAGAAAACACACACCCCACACATCTACAAACATTGTTCCTTTTCAGGTTTGGAGTGTGGTTTCTTTTAAATAAGAATCAGGACTAAATTACCTTGGGTTTTTTCCATAAAATAAATAATAAAATTAATGATATGATGTGCAAGTAGATTCAATCACATCCTTAATTATGTTACATGTAAATATTAACATAGAGTCTTTGAAAACCAAGCAACACATAAAGTGATCTTTCTTCACGTGACGTAACAACTTTGTTTCTGTCTTGGAACATGGTGTACTGCAATTATCCTGGGACAATGTTGAAGACCAAGTTCTAGGGTGATTTCTCAGGCTGAACAATCCATCAAGTTCCCTAAAATTGCACCAGGAAGCGTGGGAACTAACACATTCAAATCTTAAAACCATTCTACTCTATTTGATAAACTGGCATAAAGGGTTGGGATAAATTTAAACTCACTTGTAGTTACTTATAAATGAAGGTTACAAAATTGAACCAAAATATCAATTAGATCTTTTTATAGATTAACTAATCAGCCACTCACTTCTACTGATGACACAAATTATTTGGGTTTTGAAGAAAAAGTCCTCTTTATCAGCATTTCACCATCAGTTTCATTAAAATGTTAACAATTCTTTGAAAAATCCTTTAGCAAAAGCAATGAAATGAGAGTTCTTGTTAAGATAGCTACAAGAATGAGAATGTTAATCAGGCTCTCTGACTTCAGACTATACTACAAAGCTACAGTAATCAAGACAATATGGTACTGGCACAAAAACAGAAAGATATCAATAGAACAGGATAGAAAGCCCAGAGATAAACCCACGCACATATGGTCACCTTATCTTTGACAAAGGATGCAAGAATATACAATGGAGAAAAGACAGCCTCTTCAATAAGTGATGCTGGGAAAACTGGACAGTTACATGTAAAAGAAGGAAATTAGAACACTCCTTAACACCATACACAAAAATAAACTCAAAATGGATCACAGACCTAAATGGAAGGCCAGACACTATAAAACTCTTAGAGGAAAACATAGGCAGAACACTCTTTGACATAAATCCCAGCAAGATCCTTTTTGAGCCACCTCCTAGAGAAATGGAAATAAAAATAAACAAATGGGACCTAATGAAACTTAAAAGCTTTTGCACAGCAAAGGAAACCATAAGCAAGATGAGAAGACAACCCTCAGAATGGGAGAAAATATTTGCAAATGAAGCAACTGACAGGATTAATCTCCAAAATATACAAGCAGCTCATGCAGCTCAACATCAAAAAAACAAACAACCCAATCCAAAAATGGGCGGAAGACCTAAATAGACATTTCTCCAAAGAAGATATACAGACAGCCAACAAACACATGAAAGAATGCTCAGCATCACTAGAGAAATGCAAATCAAAACTACAACGAGGTATCACCTCACACCAGCCAGAATGGCCATGATCAAAAAATCTACAGACAATAAATGCTGGAGAGGGTGTGGAGAAAAGGGAACCCTCTTGCACTGTTGGTGGGAATGTAAATTGATACAGCCACTATGGAGAACAGTATGGAAGTTCCTTAAAAAACTAAAAATAGCACTACCATACGACCCAGCAATCCCACTACTGGGCATATACCCTGAGAAAACCATAATTCAAAAAGAGTCATGTACCACAATGTTCATTGCAGCTCTATTTACAATAGCCAGGACATGGAAGCAACCTAAGTGTCCATTGACAGATAAATGGATAAAGAAGATGTGGCACATATATACAACGGAATATTACTCAGCTATAAAAAGAAATGAAATTGAGTTATTTGTAGTGAGGTGGATGGACCTAGAGACTGTCATACAGAGTGAAGTGAGTCAGAAAGAGAAAAACAAATACTGTATGCTGACACATATATATGGCATCTAAAAAAAAAAATGGTTCTGAAGAACCTAGGGGCAGGACAGGAATAAAGACGCAGACGTAGAAAATGGGCTTGAGGACACGGGGAGGGGGAAGGGTAAGCTGGGATGAAGTGAGAGCATGGCATGGACATATATACACTACCAAATGTAAAATAGATAGCTAGTGGGAAGCAGCCACATCTCACAGGGAGATCAGCTGGGTGCTTTGTGACCACCTAGAGGGGTGGGATAGGGAGGGTGGGAGGGAGACGCAAGAGGGCAGGGATATGGGGATATATGTATACGTATAGCTGATTCACTTTGTTATACAGCAGAAACTAACACAACAATGTAAAGCAATTATACTCCAATAAAGATGTTAAAAAAAATTAAAAAGCAAAAAACAAAGAATGAAAGAATTTTTTAAAGAGGTAGACTTGAGTAACAAGGTAGCAAGGAGCTCTGTATAAAAAACAGCAATATATTACCATAGTGACTCTCACAGGAGGGGGAGGGGCCGGTGCACAGTTTGGAAAAGTACATTCTTGAGTAGGTGAGAGCCAAGGGGAGTGACAGCTACCACCAGATGAAATTAAGTGTAACTTATAGTTTGATTTATCTGTGTAGCAAATGAATGCCCAGGAGGAGAAAAGGAGTTGGGAAACACTGATGTAAATCATCAGATTATCTAGTAAAGATAGACTTTTTTTCCTCAAAAAAATGAAACAAAACTTGTTTAGTTTGAAATACTTTATTTTCATGTTCTTTTTAAATCAATAAATATTTAAACTTCTCTTTTGTAAGATACAGAAAAGCACTGCATAATTAACACTAACAAGGCATTATGCCTTACAAGAGAGACATAAAATGTCCAAAAGATATTTAGAACATTGTAGTTCTTAAAGCGTCAACATGAGGAATGCTGACCACATATTGTGAAATCATTTCAATAAATAATAACTAACATTCTTTTAAACATTTACAAAAGTAGATGTACACATACATCCCCCCATGCTGACAATGACCTCACTATTTGTTTGGAGGCCCCAGTCTCTGTCACAGGGGCTGGCATGCTGTGGGCTCCTCAGAAATCTTAGTTTAATGACTGGACAATATTTGCAACCCTTCTACTTCAAACTAGATAAGAATCAGGACTAAATTAACTGGGGTTTTTCTCATAAAATAAATAATAAAATTAATGATACGATGTGCAAGTAGAATCAATCACATCCTTAATTATGTTACATGTAAATATTAACAGAGTCTTCGAAAACCAAACAACACATAAATAAATAAATAAGTGGGAGAACCCTCCTAAGAGATGTTCAAACATATTAAGCCCGATCCAGGTGGCCTCAGGAGCTGGCGATTCCTCTTTTTTCTCTTTGATCCCTGTAAGGGCAGGGCCTACTTCAGGAACAGCCATCGAGGAGCTTCCTCCTTCCCTCCAGGTCAGTTGGATCTGTCCCTGTAAGGAGAAAAGGTCTTCCTTACTAGCTGCTCCAGAAAGCCGACTGCACAGCACTCTTCTCCTGTCCTGCTCCTTGGTTTCCAGAGATTTCTGAGTCCAGTCTTTCCAGCCTGGCACCAAGTGACTACTGCCTGTAACCCACTATTGTGTATGGCAGAGGCCTCTAGGCTCTTAGAGACTCTTATTTAGGAATGAGGGTGGGGTCTGTGCTCTCCACTGTATTATGGCGACAAATGGCCAGGATTACTCTCTCTACCTGTCCCACTGGGCCTAACTTAAGCCACAGAGCAAACCGATTTGGTAGCTACTACTACTATCAGTCCTTCGGCTAAATCCTGGGTTTCTCTGATATAATTTTCAGGAGGCAGATGCCTGACTCTAGTCACACGTGTGAATAAAAACCATAACTCACTTGTTTAGCATCTTGTTGATGATTTTTTTAACCATGGGAGCTTCAGGGTTGAGGCAAACTTCCTGACCAGCCTTGAGAGTGGCTCTGCAGAGAGAAGGGAGAATCCACGTGAGGTCGGGCTGGGGGTCGGGCTGGGGTCGTCGGGAAGGAGGGGGTGACAAGCACAGCAACAGCGGCGGCACTTACACGACTTCCGTTTGGCCGCAGTGGGGTCCCGGGGGCGTCATCTTCACGCTCTGGATGTTCTTGAGGTGAATCCCCTGCACGGTCTGCAGGCACTGGCAGCGCAGTTCGGTGACCACAGGCGCCCCTGCGGGGAGGACAGACTCGGTCAGAGGGCTGTCCCGTGATGGGCCCCCACCCGCCCCCATCCCGCCCTGGGGGTGCCGGGAGCCGGGTCTCACCTGCTGCGCGCCGGCCGGCGGCCACCAGGACCAGGAGCAGTAGCGCGGCGCGGAGGAGCCGGGCGGCGGCGGGGGTCGCGGCGCGGGCCATGGGGTTCAGCTCGGAGGGTCGCTGCCTGCGGCGGGAAGGCGGGCTGGAGGGCTGGCGGAGCGGATTCTGTGGCTCCCCGAGCCGGGCGAAGCCCTTTTATGCCGATCGGACAGGGGCTGGCAGCCCAGGGCCAGGGAAATTCCCCGACGCACTGGCGTTCCCGGGTCCGGAAGGAGGGCGCGGCCCCGCGGGCCTCCCGCGTAATCCGCGCTCTCGGGGAGGGGGTGAGGTGTCGTCTCTGCGCCGAAATCCCCGCAGGGGGAGTGAGTCGCCAGCACCCCTGGGGTACCGCCTGCGAGGGCGGCCGTGGGCGCCTGGCCACCCCTGGTCTCCGGGCCGAGAGCGGGGAAAGCGCTGGGGGCGGATTCGCGAGACCCTCACAGGGGTGGAGAGACAGTTTTAGGGAGACTTCTGTTTCTTTAGTTATCAGATCTGGGAGAATTAAAGAGGAGTAAGCGGGTAGATTTTGCTTAGCTGTCTGTCCTCTAACTCTATATATCCTGTCTCTCTAAATTTCGATTTTGCTTATTTCATATCTGTGGAATGAATGCTGTCAAAAATACAGCCGACATCTCGGAATCCAGAGAAGAACGTTCAGCTTATTCCTCATGTTATATATTCTCAAATCACACTTAGAATATCTTGGTTATGTTTTCCATTTGGTGGGAACTGGGATCAGTTGTCAAAGGTTGAATCCGGGGTTAATTTCAGTGAAAGTTGAGGGCCATAACACGACCTAGGTTTTTGGGTCCTGCTCAAATTCCTTCTCTCAGCAATGTTGGAATTCCAAAATTCCCTGCAGACCTCCTTTTCCGCGTATGGAGGGTTGAGTTGATCTAAGAATATGGAACTGGTGGCCACGCTGAAGCTGCGGGTGGGCTAGTCGGGGTCACCTCTTCTGGTTCTGTCCTTGGACAAAATAGCACATGGACACCAGGGAGTGGGTACCTGCTGCATAGCACGCTTACTCCGGATGTGCGCGGCTGAAACATGAAACGTCGAATCACACGTGAAACACCGTTCCATTCACTGAAGGGGGACCTTCAGTGTTGGTCTTCCTTTTTCTTGACACAGTGACATGCCTCTCTTTTCTGACCAGGAATTTCAGTCTCTTCACCTGATGTCTTTACTAGTTTTTCATCAGAAGTTTTAGAGCTCTAGCATTGACTCAACATTAAATCTAGAGGATTGGATTCGGACATCTTGGAGACACGGAGTATCATGGGAGTGGGAAGAGGAGAAAGAAATGGCCTCTGGCCCAGGGATGGGTGTCTAGGGCCCGGGCTCTGGGCAGCTCAGCTCAGTGAGGGAGAGCTTGGATCCCGCAGTAAGCCACCCCGCCTGCAGCGAAGCCGCTTGCATTTAGTTGCCACCTATTACCTGGACATTGTTAAATGTTTCTTTGCCTACCCCACGGTGGTTATGAGAAATGAGTCAACGTGTGTGAGAGCCGGCAGAGATTAAATGCCTTATAAAAGTTTATTAAATAAATAGAAATAGCTTTTCCCAACAGCACCTAAGCAGAAACTCTACCTGTTGTGAATCCTTCTATATCCAAGAAACCAAAAAAAAAAAAAAAAAAAAAAGGTTAATGGAAAAGTTCACTCCCCAATTTTTCTCTTTATATTTAAAAAATTTCTGAATCAGGCTTTCTGAAAGGAAGGCACAGCTACACTCTACTAGGAGATGCACTTACGTTGGGTTTTTTGTTGTCGTTGTTTTTACTTTTGAGAGCTATCATTGATTTATTTTGTAGTCTTACTTTCAATCACTTCATCTGTTAGAAAAGAGTTTGAATTAAAGACTCCCCACCTTATTTATTGGAAAAGGTTTTTAAAATGAAAGACTGTCTTTAAAAATACTCTAGTGTTTTTCAGGATGATCCTGTGAGAAACACCGGGGAAATTAAAGGGATATTAACATTTGTATTAAGCAGTAGGAAATGAAAAATAATCTAAAGGCTATAAAATATGGTGACAAGCTCAGGAATAATTGACAGTTTGTGTGATCTCTCCCCTTGTTATCAATTGTTTTTTGGATTTCATGGGAAACTGGCCCAGATATACAAAAGTTAGTCTTTAAAAGTTCTAAGATATGTTGTTTTGTTTTCTAATCATAAATAATGCAGACTGAGTTTCTAAAGTTTATAAAAGTTAGAAAGGCAGGAAGAGATGATTTTTTCCTCTCATCTCTCTTAGCTTTTGTCTATGGAACAAACTTTAACAAGTCACTGAAAATTTGCTTTTTTCTTCAGCAAACATGGTAGCTGACCAATTAGAAGAGCACACAGGGTTCTGAGTAAATATGAAAGAGGCTGCTTCCTTTATTTAGTTGCCATATACCATTGGCAAGTTATTAAACCTCTGTACCCACTCCGAGATGCAGCACAATCATTTTGTGCTAAATTCCAGGCTCTCTTCTAAGAGTTATATAAATATTGACTTGTTCAATCTTCCAAACATCTCTGTGAGAGTATTTATTATTATCTTTGTGGTACTTTAAGGTTACAAATAAGGAAACTGAGGTGCAGAGAGGTTAAGGAACTTCCCTAAGGTATTGAACCTTGGGTCTCTTACCCAGACAGAATGGCTTTTAACCATTGTGCTATGCTAAAAATGCTCTATGATATATGGTTACAAATTTCCAGAGAGGAGTGATTTTTAAAAATCTGTTTATCATTCCACTAGCTGAATGTTTCCATTTTTTTTATTTTAAAATGCAAACACAGACAAAGGTCATATACCTCCATAGTTTGGTTTCACTAACAGCATAACTCTCTCCTGTGGCATTGATATACCCTGTTATATTTTCTTAAAGTGTCCAATTCTGAAAAAATAGTAACTTTACCATAGAGAAATCTGGCAAACATTCCCTTATCCAAATGATGATGATGAAGGTTAATATCATCAATGTGATGTCAGGTTGATATCATGTACCCTTGATATAACGTGATGAGAAGGTCACCTCACCTCTTTGGTATTCTTTCCAAAAGTTCATAACCCCAGTTCAACTATAAGAAAAACATTTTTCACACCTAAATTGGGGACTATTAAATAGCTGACCAGAATTCTCCGAAAATGTCAAAATCATGAAACTTGGGAAAGACTAAGAAACTGTCACAGTCCAGAGGAAAGTACAGAGACAAGACAACTAAGTGCAGTGTGGTACCTGGGTTGAATCCTGGAACAGAAAGAGGATAGTAGGTGGGAAAACTGGTGAAATTCAAATAAAGTATGGAGTTTCATTAGTAGTAATGTGCCAATATTGGTTTCTTAGCTTTGGCCAATGTACCATGTAATGTAAAATAGTACAATAGGGGAAACTGCGTGAAGGGTACACAGAAGTTTTTAAAAATCTTATTTTTCTAAATCAAGTAGAATACCACTACAATGAAATCAGTGGACATGCATGCTTTACCTGGTAGCTTCCTAGAAAGGGAATTAAGTTTTTGTTGAGTTCATATTTGTTTAAATATGAAAATCCAAAGTATCTGCTGCCCCATTTTGGACACATCATCATGTTTCATAGGCTTAAATAGTTTGTCTTCAGCATTAATCATGCTATGCAAATCTATTTCTTGTAACTGGTGAAAAACAGAAAGTGTTTGCTGTAATGGTCTCCAGACGCAAGCCCAAACTGACGTAAATGAAAGTATTCACCAGTTTATCTACTGGAACTACGAAAAAAAAAAAAAAATGAAGCATGTCAAGGGGTAGCCAACATCTGTAGATCATGTAGAATTTGACTCCTGAAGATGACAATCAAAATCACTTGCTTTTGGAAATGAAGTAAAAAAGGAAAGATTTCTTTTTTCATTGCTATTTTCTCCTTCTTATGCCATTTGAATTCATGAGATCCTCATCAACAAAAGTGCAGAAATATTTATACACAAAGGAATGCTTAGTCTAGTACAATAAACAAATTCATGTTCCTGTTTGAGCAAGTGCTTCTTTAAGCCAATTACTTTTGCAAAAGTTGAAGACCAGTTTTTTGTGCACAATCTTTAAACCCACACAAGCGATGACTGTTAATGAAATGGAATAAGCTTTAAAATGGAAGCTTTGGTGGTGACACTCCATTTTCCCTGCAATCGGTGTGAATCTTTTGGAATCGACAATGCGTGAAATCCAGGATGCTCACGTCTTGTAGGCCCGCTGTCATTGCTGCAGCAACCAGCCACAAGCAGATGTGAACTTACAGCTCCTCGCCTCAGCTCTGCTTTCTGCACCAAAGGTTCTTTGTCACTGCACTGAAAAGTCGCTTGCCAAATAGGGAACAGCAGGCACTAAGTATTCCCCCCTCTTTCATGTTTTAGGCAGATATTCTACATGACTTCTCAAAGGATACCTAACAGGATTGAACCCCTGCCACACCCTCTTTTCCTATTTCACTCTTCCCAATTACCCAGTCCCATACATAGGGATAATTTCCCCCAAATAAATCTGCCTGCATGGTAGGCTGATGACTCAGGCTCTGCTTTCTGAGGGGAAACCTTAGCTCCAGGGGACACTGCTCCATCCTGAAAACTAACCCAACTAACCATGCTGATTGGCAGGAAGATATGGGCAGTGTCGCTTTACTCTACTCCAAGCTTGCTGTTAGAACTTATTCCCTCTCAACTTCCATCTATATTTACCCTAGAATGATCTCGTCTGATGTAATGACTCTGGCTCTAAGGGGAGAAAAACAAAGATGTCAAAACATGATATTAAATTCCTGGATCCATTCCACCTCTACAGGCAAATGGCATTAGTGTGTACAGGCATCAAGGTGTAGGGGAGGAAAACTTTTCCCTTCTTCCCTTCTTGGTTCTTTGGCTGGCCTAATGATTAAATAGACATAAGACAGAATAACAGGAGAAAAACAAATTTAATTTCGTACAGACAGGAGCCCCATAAAAATATAAGACTCAAAAAAGTGACCAAAGTAGGCAGCTTTTATACCTTTTAGACAATGTAACAATCCATTTGTGAAGCATGAAAAAGACAAAGGGGTTTGGGCTTGGGGTAGTAAATTAGTGAAGAAGGAATGAGTTTTGTTTATACAGCCGTTTGGGCCCTAGATTCTCTAACTCTCTCGATAAGGATGTCTCTTTTTCACCTGGTGCAGGAAGAGTACCTTTCACATGGGAAATTTATTTCCTGCATTCCAGGGGACAAAGGAGGGTCAGAGTATCCTTCTTGCACCAGCTGTTTCTTAACAAACTTTAATTCAAAATAATCAATATGCCAGTGAATCTCGTAGTATTGAAAATAGATCAGTTCAGTTAAACATCTGTGTCTCATTTTAGGAGGTGGTAATGCAGCTGGGCTCCCAAAGTTAGGTCTCTATTATGTGGGAAATAAGGTAATTAATAAGACATTAATAAGGACACAAAAGAAAAAACAACAGTTAATTATTGCATCAAATTGTAAACCAATTTCTGAGTTTTGAGGGTAGCTAGTTGAGAATATTTCTAGATGCCAGGCTCAGAGCATCTTCAGATAGATTGAGGAGAGGCAATGACACCATGACAGATTTCCCTTGTTTACGGTTTGAATGTTTCTGGTGATCTTTCTAAGTGGCACACACAGCCACTGGCATGAAGACTGTTTATATGTGAGCTGTTGTGGTGATTCCTCTGAAGTTTATATCTGGTTGTCCAACGTTAGTTTGCGTGGCTTTGAGGTTTTCGTGTGTGTGAGTGTCTCGGGGGGCAGGGTGTGTGTGTGTGTTTGGGCTGCACCATGAGGCTTGCAGGATCTTAGTTTCCGGACCAAGGATTGAACCCGGGCCACGGTGGTGAAAGCGCTGAGTCCTAACCACTGGACCACGAGGGAACTCCCTTGTGTGGCTTTGGAATAAGGCAGTTTTACTTCTCAATGATTTCAAGTCAGAAAGGTGGGAGAAATATTGGAAACGATAGTCTGGATAGTTGTAGCCGGATATTGAAGGAAACTAGAAGAATTCAGGATCTTACAGGGTTAAAGGTAGAAAAGGAAATCTCAAATGTAATTAACGGAACTAGAATCTAATATCCCTAAAGGTGTATTACTGAAGCATAAGTTTTCTCTCTGTAGACATTCTAATGTTTATCAAAGATAAACACTAATAAGACTCATTTGTTTACAAATGGAGGCTAATTTCAATAAACTTGGCCTGGTTTTTACATAAGATCAGCAAGAATGGAGATTTGCCATATAGGCTCTTTTATGCTTGCTTCGCTGGAAGTTTTCATAAGGAATCTCAGATAGGACTTTTCAAAAGCCTCTTGAGGCTAGGAAGCCAAGGCAAAGACGTGCCATCAGGTTCCATACCTACAGATTTAGGTTAGTTCATCTCTTCTCTAGCACCCACTATATCTTGAGGTTCCTGTACCTGCCAGGGAGTGTCCTTCTTACCTGGTAAAGCTGCTGTGGACCCTGTAAACAAGTACCAGGCAGATTTTTTCAAGGAAATGTATTGGCTCCAAAAGTCAACCTTAAAGCTGTCTGGTCATATCTGAGTCAATGGACATCTCTCCCAAATATGACATTCCAGTCGAAGCCTTGGTAAAATAACCTATGGATCCAATTGTGTTGTGTTACGAGGAGAATGGAATATCAGTGAACTCAGGCTAATAACTATATTGCCATGAAAATAAAAATACTCACTGAAGGTCACTTAATTCTGGAGGACTCAGGTAGGGAGAAATAAAGAAATGTTGCATCTTTGTTCACAAAAGGATATTTCACTAAATTTCTGTAAGTCAGAGATAGCTTAAGAGGAAAGGTTTCCTTATATCTGGAAAACAAAAGACTAAAGAACCAGCAATACTTTTTTTAAATCATAAAAATTATAATCATTCTTCTCAGTTCATTCAGCCCCAGGTAATCAATTTTGTTGATCTTGATATTTTGTTAGCAGTTTGATGAAGCCATCAGTTTTTCTTTTTTTCTTCATTAGGATTCTGTAATTTTTTTTTAAAGAAAACATTTTTATTCTTACAGTACATTGAACAGTACAGTAGTCCAGTACAACAGCTGGCATACAAGGGCTGGCATCGAGTGAACAGGCAAGAAGCGTTACTGACTGGAGGAGGGAGAGGGGGTGGGAGATGGTAGAGCTGAAGGACCATTGGCAATAGGAGACGAGGGCAAGCTTCAGTTTCACTCACACCTGACATTGATGGCACAGACTCTTGTTCCTTGCTGGGTTCAATTCTCTCTACCGTCCTGAAGAAATGATCCAGTGATGCCTGGGGAGCAGCTCTTTTTTTCTCATCATAGATGATGTGGTAGCACTGGACTGCATTCTGAATGGCTGCTGCAACCTTCCTGTACCATTCTAAGTTCCCATCCTGTGCCTCAAAAACTAACAGTGCCTCCTCAAATAAAGAAAATCCCCTTGCCATTTCCTGCGATGTGAATCTCTGCGGTTCTTCAGTTACTTCTTCCTCTTGTCTCTCTTCGTCCTTTCTCAGGGGCTCCGATTCCATCAGGTCTTCATTTGTAAGCTCCTCATATTACACAGCAAGGAATTCAATGAAGTCGTCCTCTTGCAGATCTAGCTTGAAAGAAAGATACTGTACGACTGTACTCTATACAGTACTGTACAGTAAAGTACACAAAAGCACAACCACTTGTAGAGGATGCACGCACATGGCAACGTATGCCAGACACGTGAACTGACTTATGTGATTGGACATGCGAACAGACGTTCGCACCTTTGAAAGTTCACATCTTCAGGGGACTTACTGTATTATTCAGCCTTAAAAAAGAAAGAAATCTTGTCACATGCTACAACACAGATGAACCTTGAGGATAATGTGCTTAGTGAAATGAGTTAATCACAAAAGACAAATACTGTGTGATTCAACTGACATGAGGTACCTAGACTCGTCAAAGTCTGACACAGAAAGTAGAATGGAGGTTGCCAGGGGCTGAGTGGAGGGAGGAAGGGGGAGTTCTGTAATAGTTATAGAATTTCAATTTTGCAACTCAAAGAGTTCTGGAGACTGCATAGCAATAGGAAGGTACTGAATTGTGTACTTAAAAGTGGTTAAGAGGCAAATTGTATTTTAACCAATGTTACCACAATTAAAAACAAAAAATAAAAGAAACAACAGAAAATAAGTTGGTGAAACCATAAGTTCTTTGGCTAATCAGTCTGGTAGGTTTTCCCCTTTTATCCTTCATTATTCTAAATTTTGAGCTTGAGCCTAACTTCACGTAGTTACTTGGCATTAAACGAGCCCTCTCGGCAGAATGTGTGGCCCAGTACTACTAAGGCACCCCAAAAGAGATAGTTATCCTTAAACCAAACAATATTCCAAAGAAAGCTGTACCTTCACCACAATGTTGTGTGAAGATTGATGGATTTCCTTACATTAGTTTTAGAATTCTGTAATTTCTTACCCAGTTCAGATGGTATATTCATAAACACATCAGAAACATGTATTCTAGAGTACTTGTTAGAGTCCTTTCCATGAATTTCTTTGAAGATGAAAAACGTTTGCAAGAAAACTTTTGCCAAAGAATCAGAGTAGAACAGTAACTGTAAATGAGAAAAGACTTAAAAATTGCAACGGTTAAAGAGCAGATGAGAGTTTAGTGCGATGCAATTGACACGAAACTTTAGTAATTTCTGTGACACCAATATTTTAGGATAATTAGAATTACAATAACACTATACCAGGATATATCAGATTTTCTTTGGAATTTCAGGTAATTTCTAGAACACTTATATTAATAACATTCTCCCATACAATCTAACCTAAGAAGGTTTATCATCACGTATTTAGCAATGCTTTCCATGTAATTTAATGTACCAAATAAGCATAATTAATGTAATCTCTCTCTACTCTCATTCTCACTCTCCCTCTCTATTTTTATATGGAGAGAAAAAGAATCTTTTAAGATGTTCCAGGGGACCTCTGGAAAATCCCAAAGTTAGGTTGTGGTCAAAAAGTTTTACTAAGAATTTGATTTGAGGAAGTTTGTCAAAAACATCAAAAAGTTTTGACACTTGACCAAAAAGGATCACAGGTCATCATGAAACAGTACCTCATTATTCATTTAACCAAAGTAACAGTAACAGATTTCAAAGGCAAATCTAGAAGGTTACATAATTCTGAACAAAATTTAGCTGTTTCAATATTTGGAAGACTTGGTTTATTAAATAATCAAAGACCAATGGTAAAGACGACATGAAACCTAGAAGATTATTTTGAAAAAACACACATTCTTTGTTTTCTAGGCAGATCATTTAAAAGGTAAAGAAAAGCCTTTCATAATGTCTTATCAAGAGCAGAGCAATAGTCGAAGAAAACTTTGTCCTCTTAGCAGATGAAAGAAAATTAATTTCCAGTTTTACATAGTACACTATTGATCTTAAAGTTTATATTTAAAACAATTATAATAAATTCATTTAATCTTATCCAGCTTGATCACACATAAAATTCCTTTCCTAAGATTCATCTTTTACAAACCTTCTATAACTTTGTGTGTTCATTTTAGTTTGTCTCTTCTCTTTCCCATTCTGAAATAATCAGCTTTACTTTAGGGCAAAATTACTTTATTTTCCTCCACAAATTGCATCTTCAGTCTTCATACCTTTTCTAACCAAAAAACGCATCTTATTTTCCTGGCATACAGAAGTGTTTCCTTTACCATTATTTTTTTTGTGTGGTACGCGGGCCTCTCACTGTTGTGGCCTCTCCCGTTGCGGAGCACAGGCTCCGGATGTGCACGCTCAGCAGCCATGGCTCACGGGCCCAGCCGCTCTGCGGCATGTGGGATCTTCCCGGACCGGGGCACGAACCTATGTCCCCTGCATTGGCAGGCGGACTCTCAACCACTGCGCCACCAGGGAAGCCCTAATTGCATATATTAATTACGATTATTATCCTTTAGAAACCTTGATTTCTAGTAAAGACTAAGAAGTAAGCAGTTATGAAGGCTTTCTTATACCAGCATTCTTTAGACTGGCAAATCTGTAAATGCATTTTACATTTTTTCATAGCATACGCTTCCTCACAATAGAACAATTTTTTAAATGTAGCACAAGACATGGTTACTAAAAGACCAAATATCTTTAGTTATTCTGTAATAAGAAGCCAAAAGTGGACACATTTAGTTTCAATAATCACCGTTTCTATATTTTATCTTATTTGGAAATGATCTAGATACTCAATAAAATTTCATCATTTAATTTAACAGAGCAAAACTCTTAATAGTGGAAGAAATCAGAGAGTTGAGTAACAATTTTTAAATAGGTATACTATAGGAAAACAAATATAATTTCGTACATACAGGCCATAAAAATATAAGCCTCAAAGAAGTGACCAAAATAGGCAGCTTTTATACCTTTTAGACAACATGACAATCCGTTTTTGCAGCACGAACAAGACACAGGGCTTTGGGCTTGGGGTAGTAAATTAGTGAAGAAGGAATGAGTTTTGTTTATACAGGCTTCTGGGCCCTAGATTCTCTAACTCTCAAGATAAGGACGTCTCTTTTTCACCTGGTGCAGGAAGGGTACCTTTTACATGGGATATTTATTTCCTGCTTTCAGGGAGACAAAAGAGTGTCCTAAAGTCCTCTTACTGGCTGTTTTTTTTAAGTTATTTTATTTTATTTTTTTTAAATAGAACAATCTACTCCCTTTTTTTTTTTAACCCCACATTTATTTATTTATTTATTTTTGGCTGTGTTGGGTCTTCGTTTCTGTGCGAGGGCTTTCTCTAGTTGCAGCGAGCGGGGGCCACTCTTCATCACGGTGCGCAGGCCTCTCACTATCGCAGCCTCTCTTGTTGCAGAGCACAAGCTCCAGACGCACAGGCTCAGTAGTTGTGGCTCACAGGCTTAGTTGCTCCACGGCATGTGGGATCTTCTCGGACCAGGGCTCGAACCCGTGTCCCCTGCATTAGCAGGCAGACTCTCAACCACTGCGCCACCAGGGAAGCCCCTTTTCAAGTTATTTTAATTCAAAATAATATATATGCCTAAGTGGCATATTTGGGAAATCCTGCCCTGAAACACATCAAGGGTCAGCCTCTGTTCAGTCTCCCCACAGACTGCGTGTCTGGCTCCCCTTTTTCTTTCTTCTGGTAACACAGCCTAGATTTACTCTGTTTTCAGTGCATGGGGTTCATATGGGATGACCTATTTCTCAGCCCCTTCTTATCAGGGCCCACCCCTGTACGCTCAGAGAAGGGCAAGTGACCTAAGCCTGGGCAAATAAGAAACAGTCTCTAGAATTTTTGTTGAAACAATTGAAAAAGAAGTTCTTAATTCTTCCTGGAGTTCTAAACAGGTAAAATGGGTCTTAGACATGAGCTAATGCTTCGGGAGAGATTTCCGTATAATGAAGTTGGCCCAGAGGAAAGCACTTGAAATGGGGCAAATTACTGAGGACCTTGTTTGGGCACCTATGTCTACCAGGTGGCTCTGATTTATCCATGGACATTACGTAGACCAACAGATGTTCTTTTTCTTTAAATTTAAATTAGATTTATGCCTCTTGCCAGTGAAATAGTCTGGCTTAATACCATCCATCTTTCACATTTCTGCTACAGATAACTTTCCAACACAAGTAACTCTATTTAATCTGTGTATTCATTTGTCTCTTCAACATTTATCTATCACTCATAAGCTAGGAACTAAATTAGGTTCTAAATTAGTTTACAAAGAGGAAAAAAATAAACCAGACTTGGCCACTACCAAACACAGCCTATGGAAGCATAACGGAAAGATATGAAGTTGTCTGGAGCTCCATGATACTCAGCAATGTACCGAGCTTTATAGGCACTCAGAGGAGGGTGGGCATCTGACTCCCCTTCTTGGAAGGGTGGGAGCTGTCAGAGAAAAGTTGCTAGAGGAGGGTACTACCTAAGGAGAGTGGGTAGAGTACCTATTCCCGACAAAGAGGACCAAGTGAGCAGAGGCATGGAAGCTGAAAGCAATGCAGTATGACCTGAGAACAAAAATAAGCAGTTCGTTTTTTTTGTTTTTACCTGGCGTTTAACGACAAGGCACGGATGTATAGAGAGCAGGAGGATAGGCATGGCTCAGACACCAGAGGTTCCCTTGTCACTCAGGAGCCATTTCAAGTGTCACCTCCATTAGAAATCTCATAACACATCTAAGTGTTTACCTTAGCCCTTGGATACAGATCACATTGTGGTTTACATGCTCCCATGCTGGACTATGTACTCTGCAAAGAAACTATCATATCTTGTTTCTCTTTCCATCCCCATCTTCAGTGTGAGTCAGGTCATAATCATACTAAAGATTTGACAAATGTTTGTTGAAATAATACATGAATAAATGATTTCAGGCCACTATTGGTTTTTAAGGAATTTGTTTTGGAGATAAAAACATCATTATGACATTATGGTATTATGGAAACAAAATTTAGGAAGTCGAGAGATGAATGTATAAACTGCAAAAGAAAATAGCATGCATAGCAAAAAGATACAGATTTCAACTAGGAAAATTATGAATCATCATAATAACTTGATATTGAGCATCATGTCCACAGTATTCTCCAGTGTTCATTATTTCCCAGTTTCTTAGCCAGAAATACTTTTGTTTTTATTTTTACCTTCTGGGCTCTGTCCATACACTCAGATAATCTTGGAAGCAGAGGATTCTGAAAGATACTTATTTCAAAGGAGGGACTCTGCTAGTGTATGACTGAGCTAGTTCATTGACTGACATTTTCGAAGTGGTTGACAACATTAAAGAAATATGACAACATTAAAGAAATTTCCACCAATTAGGTATGGTGGAAATTATGGTGGAGGTAGAGAAAGTATGGCTTTGTTGTGTGTATTTTACATATGTGTATATTATGCACTGAATGTGAATATCTACAATCAAATGTTTAATGAGCACATATTATAGCATCTGTGTGTGATTGAAGGGTGTAGATGGACAGATAAGGGGAACTCTAAGCAGATTCCTTAACAGTTACAAATGTGACTCTAACAACAGCAACAAAAAATCATATAAATCACTTATTGGGCAAATGCATGAGTGTGTTACAATGTCTGTGGATAGTTTGGTGAAATCTCTGAGCTTAACAAAGTTGGGAAGAGACTCTTTAATGTTCAACCAATTTTCTGCTGGCAAGGTGCCTTATCCAGCACCCAGCTGCGGTATTACATCTTAATACTAACTGCGTTATTGTTTCATGTAGTTAATATCTGACAAACATTTATTTAGCACCTACTCCGTCAGGCATTTTTATGGAAGCGGGAATGAAGAGAGGTTAATAAGCATGACCCTTATTCCCTGATCTAAAGAAGGAAAACAGATAAACGAATAATCACAGTGCAGTCTAATTGTTATTCTAATGGAGGTGTGTATAAATTGCTTTACTCCTGTTTTTCCAGGAGATCCTATCATCATCCCTAGAATTACCACAAAAAGAAGACTCTTTCTCCAGCACAGCTAATAAATAAGAGCTGATTGTTCCAACACTGCTCACTGACTGCCCTGCTTTCAAGTTTTACTAACCCTCACCACAATACAGGCTACTAATAGCATAATCCCCATGTTGTGTCTGCCTAAGCAAAGAAATAAATATTGACAAGGTTATACCCAAAGTTTATTTCTTTTCCTTGTTTTAGATACACAGTTAAGCCAGGCTTTCGATCACCATTATGTCCTGTGGATTTTATAATCTTATAGATATTCTGGTTGATAAACATTGTGGTTTTGTTATTTGATTTTCTTTTAGTTGTTAACCATGAAGGGAAAATACAGCTTGAGTCTATCGCATTAAACTTTTTTTCTTAACTAGTTATCTGTGCCCACATGTTGAGTTGTGTTTCTGTTCAGGGGAGGTTATAGCTTGTTGGCCACGTTCTTAATGGGTTGCTTCTTAGCTCAAGGATTGTGGCCATTTGGAAATGACATGTGTTCTAGGGGTAAAACTCCAGAGAAAAGTAACTTTTACTTACTAGGTTCGAAGTTTGAGTCAGGCCCATGCTGGCTCCAATTATAAGTGAGATTTACTCCTTTCCAGAGTCCTGTGGGGTGAGCATTACTGCCCTTATTTTGCAGATGAGAAAACTGAGGAAACTCGGGGTCACAGAGAGTCAAAAGATGTAACCCAGACTGTCTTATTCAGAAGCTTGTTGGGCTAAAGCCAGCAACTACGGGGATAAGGAAGAGCCATACAGGAAGAAGAAATAATTATAAAACCACTATTAAATTTATCGAATGTCTTTGCTTCTTTCCCAAGGTGTCCTAGAAATCAATGTACTTTTGGCCCTCAGTTCAGTTTGCATTAGACCCCGAACTAAGATGCACATAGCTGAAGCAGGATGGGCAGTGAATTTAAGTAGGGGCACCCAGCTGTAAAGGACATAGAATCTCAACAATACAGATAATGTTCTACTTGGTGTTACATTTTCCCCTCAAAAGCTGCTTCTTATGGCGTTCCCAAAGACTCCATCCCTGAGTCAGGCCTGGAGACTGAGGTAAGGAGATTTAACTGTCCTGCCGTTCCTGAGCTTTCTGCCCCTACTAACCAGCCAAGCATCTTGAGAAGCACTAATTAGAGTGCGGACTCCAACATGAAATCTTAAAACTTGACTCTTCAATCAAAGGACTAGACAATGTTTTTAAACTACGAGTTATGATCCATCACTGGGTTATGAAATCACTTTATTATAGGCTTGTGGCCAACATTTATTTTTAAGTGGATAATTAGGAGAGGCTAGTATGAAACAGAGCAGCACCCTGTGGTGGGGTCCCAGGTACAAATCCTTTCCATGCCCTCGATTCTTTTTTTTTTTTTAACATTTATTTATTTTTTATTTTTTGGCTGAATCGGGTCTTAGTTATGGCATGCGGGATCTTTTGTTGCAGTGCGCGGGCTTCTCTCTAGTTGTGGCGTGTGGGTTTTCTCTCTCCAGTTGTGGCACGCGGGCTCCAGAGTGCATGAGCTCTGTAGTTTGCGGCACGTGGGCTCTCTCGTTGAGCGGTGCAGTTCGGTAGTGGTGGCACGTGGGCTTAATTGCCCTGCAGCATGTGGGATCTTAGTTCCCTGACCAGGAATCAAACCCACATCCCCTGCATTGGAAGGTGAATTCTCTACCACTAGACCACCAGGGAAGTCCCATCCATGCCCCCGATTCTTGCTGGTAGGAAATAGGCTTCATTCAGCCTCCTAGACCTCTCCTAAGCTCCAAAGGACAGATTCAAAGAGTTGTTTATCAGGAAAGGGAAGGGATGCAGAAACAAAGGAGGAGCAGTCAAGAAACAATAGTCCAGTCATGGGGCAGTATTCTGGTTCCTCCTCAAGGAATATATGTAATAAAATACCTTTGAGTTCTTCTGCAGGAACTAAGGCCCTCACCTAGGTGGAGGATGGTAACTTCAGACTGAGGACAAGATTCCTGAAACACCGCCCTGCTACCTCACCACCAACGAATTGAAAGAAAGTCTGCACACAGTGAAAGATAATGAAGACTTTGACCCCCTTCACCAAATGATTCTTTCTCCCTTTAAAACCTTTCATGGTCAAGCAGAATCTTCAGAGTTGGTTTTAGGACATGAGGTCCACCTTCTCACCAGGTTGCAACCCTCCTGAATAAAGCAACCTTTCCTTTTCCAACCAACACTTGCCTCCCAAATATTGGCTTTTGAGCAGCAAGAAGCCCAACCTAAGTTCTGTAACAAGTATAGAAAATAAAATATCAAAACCCAATAGTTGATAAAGCAAGTATAAGTATTGTATTTTAAACTTGTTTTAGGCCTGTGTGTCTATACATGCATACATACACACACAGTGAATACATACATACACAGTACCTATAAATCTATAAATAGATACCAGGTCACATGGGTTTGATATTATTTCTCTGGCCAAGTAAAAACTTATTTTATTAACCAAAATTGGAACAAGAATACTCACTAACTAGTTTCATTGCAATGAAGTAATTACTGTGTTCCTTTTATGATTGTGTACAGTGATATTTTATTGAAAATCAGCAGTTCACCTCATAACTACATCAAATGACTAATATTTTAAAAAATGAAAAGAACATTTTGAGTAGTGAAATTAAAGTTTTTTTTTTAAGTTTCCTCCTTCTTTCCTCTGTATTTCTAAGTTATCTGTAGTGAGCATGTATTCATTGTTTTTGTAATGAGAAAAAAATATGAATATATCTTTATAACCAACTAAGACCTCAATACTCTATGCATTGAAGAGGAAACTGTTTTTACCACAAAGACCTTAAAAGGGGGGGGGAAGCAAAAATTAGAAAAATACTGAAGAATGTCCCAGAGCAAAATACACTTTGGTGGTTTTGTTTGTTGATAAGGCCTGTGACTGTGCAGTAAGCACTTGGTTGGGGACATTTTCTGCTGACTTACTTCCTGCCAAAAAATAAAAAGAAGAAGAAAAAGAAAGAAAAAATAGTTCAAGTTTACGTACATTCAATCTATATCACTCCATGAATGTTTGAACAGCAGGCAGCTACAGTAAATTGTTCTCTAATTTAGACTTTTCCTGGTAGGAAAGTCCTCTCCCAGTGCCATTGCTGATAAAAGCGACCACTTGAAAGCATTCTCCGGCTGGTTAGCCAAGGTAATTCCGAAGGGAGAATTTACAAGGCACCAACATTAGTTGACTTTGCACAATTTGTTTTGGTCCTTTGGCCCTTTGAGTCATACCTAGGAGTTATTGAATCCAACTAAGTACGTTGTTTGATGCAGGCAGTAAAAGGAAATTAGGCAAAAAAGTATTGTACCATTCACAGCCAATTTCAATGTATTCTTTTCCAAAGTTCATTTGGTTTGAGAAACTTTTATTGCTATTGCAACTTTTTGTTTGTTTGTTTGCTACTTATCACCAAGAATCACTCTGTTAAATGCCTTACTCAACACTCCAAACTGACTGGAATTGTGTGTTAAGAACAATATTGAAAGCAAAAAAAAAAAAAGAAAAGAAGGCAATAGTAACAATTAATCATTGCTAATTTTTAAGCACAGACTATGTATGAGGAACTATGCCAAGTGTTTCACATACATCATCCTCGTAGTCTACACAATAATCTATGAAGTAGACACTTATCCACATTTCATGGATGAAGAAACTAAGGCACAAAGGGGAAGTGAGTATAGCACAACCTTGTGTGCCATGATAAGAACTTTGGACCTTGAAGATAATTTGGGTGAAGGTGCACAAGGTGGATCGAAAGTGAAAAACACCAAATGGGTGAAAACTAGTTGGGAGACCCATCCCCATAGACATACTGCAGGATGGTAAACATCCTGAGGACTTAATGATCTTGTGTCTTTCTACTTTGTCATCTTGTGGCAGTTTCATTCTTCCCTTTGCCCCTGGCAAATTCATACACCACCTCCAAGAGCTGGTTTTTGGGTCAGTTCCTCTCTGAAGAACTAGCTAACATGCCACTAACTTGTGTGAAAGGCAGAACAACATGAAGGCAAGAGCAGGGAGTTGAAAGTCAGACTGATCTGCTCACCCTCTAGCAAACTGGTCTTGGGAGACGCCTTAACCTTTCTGAGACTGTTACTGCAACTCTACAATGGGAATAATGTTACCTGATGTGCAAAGTGGTTGTGAAAATTTAGATGATACTCTTGCACTTCATAAGCCTCTATAAATAGCGTCTATTTACGTAGTTTGTTATCTCAAAGCTTCCTCCCTTTCTCCCACCCCAAGGAGACTGAAATGGACATTCTCCATTTTCTCTTAGCAGTCTAATCCTCCCTGTACACAAACATTGCCACCTTAGGTTGAAATGACTTTGGTTCATGGGTAAAGGTCTGTAGCTTTCTCCTGCCTCAACTAGATTCTGCCTTCTTGCCCTCTAGGCTGAATAAAGATTTCCATATCCTAACCTCTAGAACCTTGTGAAAATGTTACCTTATATGGCAAAAAAGATTTCACAAATGTGAAAGGATCTTGAGATGGGAAGATTATTTTAGATTATCCAAGTGGGTATAGTGGGATTATCCAAGTGGGCACAGCATAATCACAGGCCCCTTTTAAGAGGCAGGCAGGGTATAAGAAGAAGAGTCAGAGGTGACAACAAAAGTAAAGGTTGGAGTGATGTAGTTTGAAGATAGAGGAAGGGACCAGGAGCTGAAGAATGCAGGTGGCCTCTAGAAGCTGAGAAAGACAGGACATAGATTCTCCCCTAGAACCTCCAGAAGGAATGCAGCTCTGAGGACACCTTGACATTAGCCTGTAAGCCCCATTTTGGACTTGTGATGTCTAGAACTGTGAGATAATAAATTTGTGCTGTTAAAGTCACTGAGTTTGTGGTACTTTGTTACAGAAGCAAAGTAACTAACACACCCAACTTTCAATGCCATCCTTTCTTCCTAAAGTATAGTAGTGTCTTCTTAAAGCATAAACAAAAATACAATCTGTATCTCTCCTAATTTCCGCAGCTGTTTAACACACAATCTCAATATCTCCAGTGTTAAGAGATTCATGGAACAGTGGTAAACTGCAAATAAGGTTTTACTGAACCCGAGAATACTGAGGAAAAAGTCTATTAAAGACATTTTCATGCTTAGAGCAAAACTCACGGTATAGAAATGGAATGTAATAAGAACCAATTCTGTAAGTTTGCCAAATGTGGGATTTATTACAGGCGGTAACATAAGTACAGGAACCGTTTTCATCATTTCATTTTTGTTAAATGTCAGCATTATCAAAGGATCAATAAAAAGTACAATATTTTAATGTAATGCTCTGGAAAGTATCCGTATATTTCCACTAAGTAGTAGAGAATTCTAGTTTCATTTTTATTAATTTTCTATACTGGGGTAAAGTATAAATCTTAAGGAGGTAAAAGCAGTGTCTACTTTATTTACTTATTTTTTTTTAAAAAAGCAGCCCAGAAAACTTAAGTGCAATTAATATTTATTGGCAAAGCTAATCATGACATTATTATGTAAATAAGTAGTTATTAAGTAATACAATCCTGGAAATATGCAAATATATATCAGCCAACATACAACACCAAGTAAAACCAGTCTTTATTAAACCAAACCTTCTTTCACAATATATGTTTGCTTAAAATTCTGGAGATTTTTCTTTATATGAAATTGTGATATGTCAACATTATTTCTTTCCTCTATTAATAAATATTGACTATACCACAACTTCATTTATTTTGTTTATGTAGAATTTCAAGGATAATAAAATCATCAGATGATTTTTCCGCAGTTAGATTGAAAACGAAAAAAAAAAAAGAAGAAACACTTTATATAGCAAAAGTACAGATTTAGGCAGCCGACTCTTCAAAAGTACAGATTTAAGAGCTAACTCTTCAAAAGTTTCTTGATTATTTTCTTATACAGAGGATTCTGCGGGTCCAGACAAATTTTCCTCCCATCCTTAAGCGTAGCTCTGCCAGGGAAAGAAAAGGCGCGCCTTTCAGTCCTTGGGTTTGAATTTGGGATTAGGCTGGCGGGAGGCGGGTGGAGAGGGGCGGTAGGGAAGGGGAGAGGAGAAGAGGGTGGGCACGAAAGAAGCGAGTGCAAGGACTCACATCAGTTGGGGGCTGGGGCAGTGGAGTCCAGCCCCGATCACCTCCAGGCTGGAGATGCTCCGGGGATGGACCGCAGAGGTGGTCTTCACACACACGCAGCGCAGGTCTCCAGCTCCACCTTCAGAGTCTGCTGCGGGTGGGCCGGGGACAGTGGGGAGTGACGACTCTGTGAATAGCCAGAGGTACCTTAGGGATCTTCTCGTGGCGTGGCGTCTGACCTTCACTTCCCCATCCACAAACCAGACCTCCCTCAGAAAGTGTCTGACTGTCCAGGTGGTAGAGCGCAGCGGGCAGCACGTGGCACAGCGCCTGCGCTCTTAGCCGCGCTCGGTCAATCACAGCTGGGAACCGAGACGGGTACAGACTCCGCCCCAGCCCCGGGGGTTCCAGCACTCTCTCCCCACCGCCCCCGACCTCCCCCAGGCCCTGCTTCATTCAGCTCTTACCTTGGGCGAGAGCGACGGCTAGTAGGAGCAGCAGCCCGGGGCTGGGCCGCGGGCCGGGGGCGCGGGTGCCAGCTGCCAGGCTCATGTCGCAGAGATGCCAGCAGGAGCCGAGAGCGCAGGGGCAGCCCGGGCTGGCGCTCCGCAGACCGGTGGTTCCCGAGACTCTCAGGCCGTTTTATACCCGCGGTGGGTCGACTTCGTCGGAAGCCTGGGGTTGAGGATGGAGAACTGCGGTGCGGAAGCTGAGACACTTCTGCAGAGTTGGGCACTGTGCAGCCAAGATTAGGGCAAAAGGAAAAGAAGCCAGGGATCAGCAGTCTTGCTGGGAGCTGGTAGCAGGATCCAACCGCCACCCTGAATTCATATAATACATGCACATTTGTGCAGTTAGAAACGGTACTTTAACCTTGTAAAAATGTATGTTTTCTTGGTTATGTGCAACAGTAGAGTTCTCTGTAGTCACCGTGTTGCAGTTGGTACAGCAGGAAAGTTTGTTTCCTTCTCAACCCTCAATTGCCTCATCAAGAACAAATACCGTATGCTAACACATATATAAGGAATGTAAGAAAGAAAAAAAAAAGGTCATGAAGAACCTAGGGGTAAGACGGGAATAAAGACCCAGATCCACTAGAGAATGGACTGGAGGATATGGGGAGCGGGAAGGGTAAGCTGTGACAAAGTGAGAGAGAGGCATGGACATATATACACTACCAAATGTAAAATAGCTAGTGGGAAGCAGCCACATAGCACAGGGAGATCAGCTCGGTGCTTTGTGACCACCTAGAGGGGTGGGATAGGGAGGGTGGGAGGGAGGGAGACGCAAGAGGGAGGGGATATGGGGATATATGTATATGTATAGCTGACTCACTTTGTTACAAAGCAGAAACTAACACACCACTGTAAAGCAATTATACTCCAACAAAGACGTTAAAAAAAAAAAAAAAGAACTGCTCCTTCACTTCTGCCTTTCTTGTTGATTACCACTGAGTGAGCTTGGCAGGTGCTTTTCTTCCAGATGTGCCGTTTGTCATTGTTTTCTGCTACTAAAGAGTTGAATTTGGTCTCCAGGTGATGACTTGGTTCCAAATTTCACGTGAATGTGGAAAGTTTCCTCAGTCTCTTGAATGGGATCCACCTGGCTCTACCAACCATCGTCCAATATACTCCAGGAAGCAAGCTCAGTTAGCCTCATCTATCCTCTTATTCTGAGAAAAATTGTAACAGTAATGTTTGGATGCACGCTTTCTATAGAGATTGCTACCTGGATGTTTCTCCATTCTGCTCAGGAAGAAGAGAGGTCAAGGAGAGTTTTCAGGCCATATCTCCCGGTGCCTGCTGCCACCTGGCCGGTACAAGTGACAGGGTGAGATGGGCTGCACCGTTGGCGGGAGTAGTGAAGCTCTCGGGAGGACACAGAGCACCTGGGAGTTGAGTGTGTAAAAGATGCAACAGAATCCTGCACAGAAAAGGTCCAGAGATCAATATAGACCATCTTCCCTTCCCTGAAAAAGAATGACTTTGGCTCTTGATCAGGGCAAAGCACGCCCTCATCTCAAAGCCAGAGGCTCCCTGTCACACTGATTAACAGTGGTGAGGGGCCTCAGGAGCCCACTGCATGGAACTAGCAGACCTCTTTTTTTTTTTTTTTTTTTTTTTTCGGTATGCGGGCCTCTCACCGCTGCGGCCTCTCCCACTGCGGAGCACAGGCTCCGGACCGGCAGGCTCAGCGGCCATGGCTCACGGGCCCAGCCACTCCGCGGCATGTGGGATCTTCCCGGACCGGGCCACGAACCCGTGTCCCCTGCATTGGCAGGCGGACCCCCAACCACTGCGCCACCAGGGAAGCCCTAGCAGACCTTTTAATGCTCAGCAGGACCAGATTTCTGCAGGGATATGGAATTTAGTTCCTGGGCCTGGAATGTGCTTTCTCTTACTCTCCCACCACCTGTCTTTTCAGCTGGCTAGTTCTACTCATATTTCTGGTGTCTGCTTAAATATCACCTCCCCACAGGGGCCTTCCCCGACAGCTAAAGCTACTTGTTTTCCCTGTTGTTGTCTTGTAACACCCACTGCTTCTCCTATGTCTCACAGCTCATACAAACACAAATATATGACATACACACACACATGCATATATATCTAAATGTGTTTAAAATGGTTTCTCTTCCTAAATGGAAAGCCCCGTGTGGTGAGATATAGTACTGTCTATCGCTATTCTAGCTCCCTGACAGGAACTCAGTATAAAGTACTACACTAGTGAAGATGATAAATGTTGAAAATGAGAACGATGAGGCTTTGACGTGTTCATGTGTCTGTTTCTTTGTGTAGTTGGAGCGTACCTCTATATGAACTTGTGGTCGTGATTATTTGTCAGCCTGTCTGCCTCTCCCACCAGACAGTACTCTCTTCAATGGCAAGTCTCTGTGACTTACAGTCTTTGAATATCCAGCATCCGTGCAATGGCTGGTACAGCATGTATAAGTCATACATGTGTATGGAACTGAAACTTGAGATCCCAAATTGGGTTAGCCCAGAGGGAATGGACAGGAGGGGTGGTTTGGCGTATGGATGGGCAACATACTGGATTTGTACAACCTTACCCCACAGATTTCAATATTTGCAGTATAAAGGAACCCAGGGAGTAGTGACAATTCATTCATTCTTTCTCTGCATCTAAATAGAATAATTCAATATGCGCACACAAAAGTAAGAGACATATGCATTATGCAGGAGGTATTAGCCTAGTGTAAAAACTGTGTCATGTCTCAAGAGGTGGCCCTGTTGGATTTCAGTAGGAAACCACTAGAGAAATGAACGAGATGCTGAGCTATTTTAAATTATTGGAGAAAAACTGATCACCACGACTGCAGTCACCATTTACTGCTTTATTTATTACATGTTTATTCGTGTATGTTATTTGTTAACTATTACTTAATAAAAGTATTTATTTTGTAGAGAAAGCGTCTAAGGCATTAAACCTATAATAGTGAGGAGAAAATAAAAGGAAACCTAATAATGCAGAGATTGTGAACTATGTGCTTAATACATGAGTGCTCCCCAAGGTCCATGTGCAGTTTGGGATAGATGAACTGATATCTTCTCCTATAACCATCATAGTATGTGCAGTATGCTATTTATGTATCAAGTCCTATTTTCCGTGTCAATAACATTATGTGATATATAATGTAATCTCTTAATTAGAGAAAGAAAAATCAAGCAAAGTGATATGGTATGTGGTTAAGAGCATAGTTTCAAATTGCCACTCTGTCACCTACTTAGTTATCTGATTCTGAGGCAAATTTCCTAATCTCTTTGAACTTCGTTTTTCTTCCCTATAACACTAATGGTAATAATAATAAATACTAACTAACATTGACATATGGGTTATTGTGTGACATTCATTATCTTCAGCACTTTGAATTTATTAACTGTTAATTTCACATCAACTCTATGAGATAAGCAATATTATTATGCCATTTTAGAGATGAAGAAACTTAGGCACAGAGAGGTTATGCAACCTGCCCAAATTTACACAGCTGGCAAGTGGTGGACTAAGTTACCCTCTCTTTAGAGGACGTGCTCTTAACCAGATCCTAGCTATCTTGTAAGAATTATTAAATTCTTTACAATTATTTAATTGTAATGCATGCAGAACAATTATTTTGTCTGGAATATTAATCTTATTATTAATATAACTCATAATATTAATAGTTATTAATAAAGTTTAGCTATTACTATAGTACATTAAAAATAGCACGTATCATCAGCTAGTGACTTTTGTTGGCCACATTGTTAAATACCAAAGTTTAAAAAAATAAAAACATAAGTCTTTTTTCCCTAATAATTCTGTTAAAAGTAATAATATATGACAACAAAGCAATAATAAATTTGCTTTTATATTAATATTTCTTTAAGAATAGCATGGGTGTAAATGAAAGAGATTAGACATTAAAGAAAGTTCTGTTGATTGTAAACTAACAGTTAGTAGCCTGGTAAAGCTTAAATTCTCTATCGTGTTTATTCGCAAGGCTGATTCTCATACTGAAATGGTTACCATCTAGATATTTAGTAAATGCAAATACGTACAAACATGTCAAGGTAAAACATTCAACACCAAGTAGAATCTGTGTTGTTATTATTATTATTGAAAATACTATCATAGATTATTAAAAATATATATGATATCATATACCATCACATATTTTTTGCTCTACTGGTATTAAATATATCCACTTTAAAGTCAATAACCACTGCTTACAAGATTCACATGCTACAGCTTTATTTTTAGGATTTGAAGGCTAAAATAAACATTAGAAAAATCTTTCAGAGAATGTTTTGAAACAAGACATCCTAGGACTAAGACAATGAAAAACACTATTAATATATAAAGTGCCTAAATATATTAATAAACATTTATTGAGCAAGTGTTCCATGCTGGGCCCTGTGTGGTTCCTAATATCACTGACCATTATGGAATCATCATGGGCACATCTAGTCTAAGAGTACAGAGGAGCAAGATAAGTTAACATGGCTGTATTTGGAAAGAAATTTTTAAAGAGGAAATGCAAAACACAGTACCACATTTAGCCAAGAGTTGGGGAGTAAACCATGTATTTTGAAACTAGCCTTGCTTACTTTCTTTTTTTATTAACTTTAAAATTTTTAAAGTTACTTTCCATTTACAGTTATTACAAAATATTGGCTCTATTCCCCCTGTTGTACAATGCATCCTTGAGCCTATCTTACACCCTAGCCATGCTTACTTTCATTTTCTCTCTGTCATCTATTAATCAGCCATCTCAGAACAAAATGTGACTTTTTGCGACAGAACGGAAAACACATCCAAAGCTTCATACGGTATGACTCGGTATCCTGGATAAATAAGAACTCTAGAAAGCCAAGACCTCAAACTTTTATCCTTCTTGGGAGATAAAATCGTTTGACAGAAAGCAAAAACATTAAGCAGCTGACCCACCATCTTCCAATATTTTCTGGACTATTTTCTTGATTCTGGGAGCTTCTGCGTCCAGACAGATTTTCTTCCCATTCTTCAACATTGCTCTGCAAGAGAGAATAGAATTATCCGAGAGCATCCTGGCACACTATCAGAAGGGATCCAACAGTGTCGGTAGGGACGGAGGTGAAGGGCTTCCCTAGTGAGGCGATACTGCAGAAGCAGAGACTTACATTACTTCGACTTTGGTGCAGTGGGGTCCTGCCCTGATCACTTCCAAACCTTGGATGTTACTGGGATGAATGCCAGAGGTGGTCTTCACACATGAGCAGCGAAGTTCAATGTACAGCCTTCTATCCATACTTTTAGCTAGGGTAGAAGGTGCGATTCTATGAGAGGTCATGATTATCTCAAGGATCTTCCCTATTGATGGGTACCTCTCTCACAAGGCCATTGCGAGTCTGATCGGTAAACCTTTAGTAAAGTACCCTAGCAGAATTCCTGGCACATGAGTGCATCGCCTCCATTTACAGTTATTCATATAATGCCTTTCTCTAGTCCCAGGAGCACCAGGACAGTCCATCCCCCAGATACAGCTGCAGCAGAAGCAGCCTCAGGTGCAGGGAAACAGAGACTCCACCTTCAGCTTTCCCTAAGTTTCTCTTACGTTCTCCAGTGGTGGAGGGAACCAGCGTGGTCAGGAGCAGTGACATCGGCAGCAACACCTGCAGGACAGGAAGTGGGATGGCCCTGGTACAGGAGGAGGTGGTGCTGCCCCTGAGGCTCATGGCAGAAAAGACTGAGTTAGAGCTGTTAGCCTGGGAGTCTGCAGCTAAGTCGCTTTCACAGTCTCCTGCTGTCTTTTATACACACTCCCTCAAGGCCAGTAAGGAGAAAAAGGATAGGGATGGGGGAAGTGAGGGTGTGTGGTAATATATGTGTAAGAGTGGTCAAGTTGTGCCCAACCCAGATAAATGCCAGGCGAGTCAAATTCCTGCTAAATTTCATTTTAAGCATCCCTGCACACTCTCACTCCCCCCTTCTCAATATCCATCTCCCTTACACATATTTAATACTGTACTTAGGAAGAACTAGACTGAAATATTACACATATTTTCTTTGTATAATTATGTAATATGCCCTGCCTTTCCTATAATGCAATTTAGAGGCCTTATAGACACTTTAGGTGTATCTGAAAGCATAAGTACGCGGCCCTCGAAACAGAGAGTTAACTTCCCTTTCCGGTTGCCAAGGAAAGCAGATGTTCCTATCTTGGTCGTTGATAAGTATTGGGATTCGTTTGGAGTATGTGGATAAAATAGGAGCCAATTACCATCAAAGTCTCACTTTGCATATTAGTTTATGGGCTTCTTTCTGTCTTCCAAATATATCATCTTTTGTAATTTTATCCAGAAACTAGAAGCAAACTCATCCTCCTTTCTGTTATAAAATAAACTACTTTTTTCTATCATCTGAGTATACACTAGAAAACAAGACCCAGCAGCTTTATTTTTTATTATTAATCTAGCTGAGAAATGTATAATACAATTCACTGTAAAAGATTCATAACCTGCAGATGCATGTGGGATAAAGCATGCAAGTTCCTCTTCATCATTACTCCACATTCCCGGTCTCCTATGGTAACCACCGGTAACAATTTGGCACTAGTTTTCTATTCTCTCTACATTTCTATATACACATATACATATACATAGAGCCACACACATAATATTGGGTAACTTTTTGGCCAACCCAATACATAGAGATAAACATATAGAGAGGTAGACATAGATTTTTTAAATATAAATGGGATTATTATATAGCTTTTGTCCTTCAAAAATATGTCTTCAGCATCCTTGCATGCTACCTCAGTGTCACTTTTCCCCATTCTTTTCAACGTCTGCATAACATTCTATAGCATGGGCTCTTGTTGTTCAACTTCTGTCCCATTGGTGACCTTGAAGGTGTTTCCATTTTTGAACTTTTATATGAACTGCAGTAACATCTTTATTCCTCAAGTCTCAGACACCAATTAAGGGTCTTGATCTCAAACCCCACACGACAAAGCCCCGCAGCTATGCAGAGATAGACCTGCACATCACATACTGGCTTGCATATGCTATTGTCTGGATCTCTGCCCCATCTATGAGACCTGCTTCCTCAACAGGACTGTACACTTTTTTTTTAAGGTTTTTAAAATAACGTTTATTTCTTAAAAGTTAACATGTGCATAATAGGAAACCGAAAAACACAAGAAGCAAAAATCAGTCGTCCATAATCACAAGCAGTTTACTGTTTGATGCATCCTTCTAAATCTCATTTGTGTATCTACACAACTAAGCATCCATGTATCTGAATTTATGTAATTCAGATTTTACAGTTATGTATCATGCTTTTTCCCACATCACGAACATTTACCATTTCAAAGTCCCACAGCTATATGAGTATTTTTATAACCAAGAATACACTACAGCAAGTCAATCTGGAAGGAAAAAAATATAATCCTGCCTTTCTTGGCAATAAAAATTTCATAAAAGACAAAAATGGCAACAGGCCTTTAGACAGATATTGGCAGACTTATGATTAAAATACTACATTCCCTTAATGTTAAATTCAAAATGAGACATAACACAACAGAGTACACAAAGCATAATGCTTCTAAGAGGATTCATTATCTGATCTAAACAATTAAAGTATTAGCAAGAAGGTATGTTTCCATTGACTCACTTAACAATATATTCCTATAGCACAGCCAAGAGATGCACACGCATCAATGGTTATCATCAAAATATAAATATGAACACATCCACATACATCCCTCCCTTTATACTTCCTTCTGCCCCTCTTCTGCCAACCTAATGAAAGAGTCCTGACGTATATTTCTGAGACAGTTTAACCATTCCATATCCAAGGTGCTGCTTTTTTAAAAAATCAATTATAACAAAGATATTTACAAATTGGTTAATTCACTAGCTCTATTTTTTTTTTTTTTTTTTTGCGGTATGCGGGCCTCTCACTGTTGTGGCCTCTTCTGTTGCGGAGCACAGGCTCCGGACGCGCAGGTTCAGCGGCCATGGCTCACGGGCCTAGCCGCTCCGTGGCGTGTGGGATCTTCCCGGACCGGGGCACGAACCCATGTACCCTGCATCGGCAGGCGGACTCTCAACCACTGCGCCACCGGGGAAGCCCACTAGCTCTACTTTTTATCCTACATCGTCACCTCTGATCATCTAAAAATCTTAGATGTTGCAAAGTAAAGAATGAACCTTGTCCACAATAAACATAGGTACTTTACAAAACTGCACATATAGCCTATGGTTATAACCTAAAACTGTCTTCTAGACATGGAGATATTAGCCAAGAGCCCTTCCTTTCACCCTTCCTCTTACCCTTCCACCAGCATTTCAACGACTAAGTACAGGACTACATCTAGCTCTAAGAAGTGGATTAACATAGACACTCCCAGAAGACACAACCCTTCCTAAAAAACAACAAAAGAGCATTTATAAAGGGATTATTTTACTACCTCTACTTTTAATATATTTGGGGCATTAGGACTTGTTTATTCTTTAATGCACAGCAATATTAACTGAAATGCACAAGTAGTACAATGGTTAGACAATCTGAACGTCTAGACTCATGGGCACAGAACCCCCCTCTACACTTTTGAATACAGAGGCATGTCCAAGGTTTCTTTGAAGGCCTCATGTATCCTATAATGTGTAAGGTAACACAATATACAGCAGGTCTTAGCTAAACAGTGTTAGTGAATAAATCAGTGAATATGTATCACTAAAGGAAAGTTTCGTTTTCATTTCTAATCAGTCACAATTCTCAAATTAGACTTCACATGGCCCAAAGTACCTGTGGTATAAAAAGGTGCTTTGGAAGGCTGGGCAAAAAGGATGAGGCCCCAGACACAGGTTGTCTTCCTCTTACAACTATGTCCAAATCTTACACAATATTCAAACTTCCCATTTTCTTATTTATTTATACCTTCAAAATTTTAGAAGAAACTCTTAAAATATTAAATGTATAAGATTACTTTTTATCAAAAGAATGACTGCAGTAAATGATTTCCAACTTGTAAAAAATTTTAAGCCAATTTCTCCTGTTGTTTAGCAGTTACTGACTATGCCTACTGAAGTTCTTATTTCCTGTTTTACAATGTATTCCATATTTTTCTCCAGCCCATTTGTTTTCTTCTTATAACTTACAGTCTAGCAGTAGAACATATTAAATTAACCTGATTTTCCACCTCTCCCAACCCCAAAATTCATAGTCTAGTAGGTAAGCTTAAGGAAAATCTTAAGCTGAAAAAACTTAGTATCCTTCTAAGAGTGACCATGTGAAGTGAATTATAGAAAGAATTTCAACAGGAAATAGAATCAGGAGAGCAAACTTCCTTCTGGTTCTTCCTGAGTGATGATGGTATAGCCTTTCCCCATTATTGTGATTAAACTATTGCTGATTCACAAATCAGATATGTTTGTATTCAACCATAAGCTCAAAACCATTTCCACAGCAAGATATAAAGTTTTTTGGCATTATTCATCGTATCATTCTTTTCCTGTCCATCCCACCTCTCCTCTCTGCAACACGTACTGTTTACTATATCTGTGAGTTTCAATGTACGCTTCCCCCTCCCCGACCCCCATACAAACACTATCCACATTTCCTTCCTGGTTCACTTACTAAGATTAGTCAAAAGTTCCTAATCCTTTTGGGGAAACTATATGGAAGTCTTCTGAGCTAAAGATGCTACTTGACTTAGTTGATACCAGGAAAGAGGTAGGCATGTAGCACAGGATCATCAACTCATTGTCTTAATCAACAAGTGTATTTTGTCACAAAAGACACATCGACAGCAAGGTTTGTGAGGAAGTATTAACACATTTCTTGAGTCACTAAAATTTCACAAGCCTATTAGCGTGTGAGGTAAATAACGTTTTGCCAGTTTTCATTTCTTCAATATGTATTAAGTATCTACTATGTGCCAGGCATTACAAAGTCTCTTTGCTGTGTGACTTAGTCATTTAACTACTTCTTTTTTAAAAGTGAGATCTCAAATATTTGTGCAAAGCAATGGGATATAAATACTAATTTGCTATTACTACTACTACTATTGCTAACTGCTATTACTGTCACATGCATGATTTTCTTGGCTTTCCATGAAGAGAAACATAATACTGACTTGAATAACCTGACTATACAGAAATGGGTAAAAAATATTTTAAAATCAGTTATTCAAGCAAAAGAAGTTACTTTATGCAAAGTTATTACTTCAGAGAATGCTAGAAAATTAGTGTCAGAGGCTCTTGGGTTTAAAAATAACTTGACAGCTTTTTATGACTCTTACTTTGTCACCCTGGGTTTTTTTTTTTTGTGGTAAGTTACTTTATCTCTTTTTCCTTTAAGTCATTGTCTTATAAATAGCAGTGTCATTCAGGAAACTAGCAAGTTTTCTAAGACTCAGAACAGAACTTATCTGTTAGCTATTTCAAAAGAAAATATCTAGAGACACTGGAGGAACATTAGCCTTTAAAATTAAAACATATATTAATTCTGCATTAATTAGAATGTTTTGAACTGACATCTCCTAAATATGAAGGGGATAAGCCACTGCCTACAAATTAGTAATAAAACAACCGGTACACTAGGGGCAGGACAGGAATAAAGATACAGATGTAGAGAATGGGCTTGAGGACACGGGAAGGGAGAAGGGTAAGCTGGGATGCAACGAGAGAGTGGCATGGACATATACACACTACCAAATGTAAAACAGATAGCTAGTGGGAAGCAGCCGCGTAGCACAGGGAGATGAGCTCGGTGCTTTGTGACCACCTAGAGGGTTAGGAGAGGGAGGGTGGGAGGGAGATGCAAGAGGGAGAGGATTTGGGGATATATGTATATGTATAACTGATTCACTTTGGTATAAAGCAGAAACTAACACACCATTGTAAAGCCATTATACTCCAATAAAGATGTTAAAACAACAACCAAAAAACCCAATGGGTACAGAAGATCCTAGAGATGATAAAATGGAGGGTCAGTTTGTTAAAGCGCTTTAATCAATAAATTGAAATACTAGCCAACAAAAGCTTTCCTATAAGTGCTGAAATCTAATATGTCTTCTGTATAACTCTGAGTGCCCAAGAATGATCCAGACCTCAAATACTCTGGCACTAATATAATTGAGGCTGTATCTTATCCAGGGGTGAGGCATGGTGTGGGGAGTGGAGGGAGAGGGGGGAAGGTGAAAGAGCTGATGGGGAAATATCTTCCTGGGTGCTGTTATACAGGAACAATGCAAAGTTGTGCAAGCCTGAGGATTTTTATTTTAATTATATTGATTGTTACTATTTGTTGAACATCAGATGCCTGACCATCCTTTTCTGATCCTCTTTTACTGCATAACAAGCCATCTCCAAACTTAGTGGCTTACGGCAAAGGTTTGTAATTTCTGATAACTCTGTGTGCTAATGAGGGGTTCTTCTGTTTTCATCTTGCCTGAGCTCACTTGAGTTGGTGTGGTCAGAGGGCAACTGGAATGGCTGAAAAGTCCAAACTGGCCTCTTTCACGTGGGAGGTGTTTCGTGCTGGCTACTGGCTGAGATTTTTGCTGGGACACCTTGGTCCTCCTGTTCGTCCTCCTCTTTTAAGTAGTATCGTTACATTTGTCATGAATAAATGAAGAAGGAGGAAGGAAGGGAGCAGGAGAGAGAGAAAGAGAGAGAGAGAAGGAAGAGGAGAGTAGGAAAGAGAGAAAAAGACAATGAAAGACAAGAGCCTTCCTCCCTCCTCCCTTCCCATCCCGTTTCCTTTCTTCTCCTCCTCCTGCTCTGTCCCTCTCCTCCCCTCCTCGCCCCTCCCCAGCCCCAGAAACCATGATGCACCTCCAGGATGCCCTTTCAGGATCCTCTGGAGGGTGCACCACAGCTTTCTTCCTTTGCTGGGAAAGATGGCAGCAGATCACGCAGAACAAACGTCCCCCCTGGGCACAGCTCACCGCCTGAGGGCGCTGTCTCACCCAAAGCTATGCCCACTCCCCAGGGGTAGCCCACATCTAATGGCTGGTCAATGGGCAGATTCAGAGGTCTGCATCCTTGCCAAAATTCAGAATAACTCTGCAAAGCCAGGCCAGCTCCAGAGCTTCTCACAGGGCCACCCGAATCTTCTGTCACACAGCAGCTCTTCCTTTGCCCACTGCTGCTTGCTTACTTCCTGACAGATGTTAATTTTTAGAGCATTCCTCAAATTTCCTGCATGCAAATCTCCTCTCAGAGTTTGATTCTAGGCAATGCCACCTAAGACACTATTGCTGTCTCCCTCTCTCTCTCAAAATATCTAGTTCCTTTTCATTCAGCTTTCAAGAAAAGCTTTGTCAGAGAAAACTTTGAGTGTATTTGCTGCCAAAAGACCTTACCTTAGGTTGAAAGCTTCTCATCTTTGTAATCGCCGTAACATAAGGATCCTGCACGAGGTCCAGTATGAAACAAGATTACCAATAAATGTCTGACATACCGATATTTGATGGATTAATGTTTATAAGAAGGGAAATACATCATACATCTTTATATTGTTGCCACATAACTGACAGAAAATATATAGAGAATATGAATGCATTGTTTCCAGAAGCTTCCTGAAAAAGACTGGTGGAAAAAAAAAGATTTCTTAGAAGCACTAAAAATTAATCATTCACACATAGGTATAAAGAATGGTAATACATATGAGAAAAATTAAGGGTGCTCAAATGATTGAACCCTCAGTTTTCTCATTTAAAGAGGAGCTTGAATTAGGAGGCTTGAGAAAGGAACTAACATTTATCAAGAAACTACTTTGTTCCAGGTTAGTCTTTATTGCCTGAGAGATAGATATTATTGTACTGCTCTTACAGATGAGAAAACTGAGGGATGGAGAGGCTAAATAAATTGCCAAAGTCACGTAGCTAAAAATACTCAAAACTAGACTTGAAATGCAACTGCTTTGACTCGCACTTCACCACAAACTACAAAGAACTATCACTGGCCTCTCTTGCTGGAAGTGAATCAAATCAACTATTTTTCTCTTTGTTCAACCCAAGAGGTGAGTCCGAAATAATCATCACACTTTTATGTGGTAGTGGAAACACATCCATTAAGAACACGGATTTTTCAGAGGGCAGGGGATGTTCTTGCAATTTCTCAATATTTAAGAAATTGGACTCTAGACTTGGTGGAAACAAAGTTTTACACCTAAACTCTATGTCTTGCTATGTCATTATTTCACTTTACGTATTTGAAGTATGAACAATCTTTGTCGGGAATATAATATTAATTTTGCTGACTAAAAGCCACTGAGGACCATCAGCCAAAATCAGAATCATGTGCACTGATGGTTCTTAGTAGTCAGGGAGGCAAATCGAAATCCCCAGGCTCTTCCTCTGTCTGGTAAATTTCTCAATTTGTAACATCCAGGAAGGACTTTTGAAGTTATGAACAACCTGAGAATTACCCACAGCAACTCTTTTCCTCATGCAAGGATTAAAACTATGATAGAAAAACAAAGCCACTAGTCATATTTTATCATAGATCCTGTCATATCTTCAGGAACTGAAGGATTATGTAAATGTGTCACACCCGGAGGCAAACAAGAAAGTCTGGTAGAATGAAGGGCATCGATTGCACATTGAAAATTGTTTGAATTGGGGGAGAAGCATAGAGTAAATTTTAGCTGAGCGTTTGTTCAATTCCCAGTGATTTCATATATGAGAATGAATTTCAGAGGGATAACAGAGTGAATATAGTATTTAGGAATTTAGAGGAGGAAAATAGAAGGTATATCCTTAGAAGATGTTCATTAGATTAGTTTCCCTCGGATATGTTAGTCTTTGAGTTTGCTACTCGCAGGATCAATAGTAACAGCAGGATTGGTGAGTAGTAGCTGTCACTGAGGTTCTTGTATAGGTTATACTTTGGTAATATACTGTGATCTATTTTATTTGTAGAACAGCCAATTATGACACGAGCATGACAAATACGATTTCAAGAATATTACAATAAGGTCTTATTCTATGATCTATAAACAAACTAAACTTACTAATCTTGCTTCTGGGAAAAACAGACATTTTGAATTATGATAAAGAAGTAATCAGTAATGTTTATTTCTTCACATGTTTTGTCCATCCCAAAGGCATTTAATACGCTTTCATTTGTTATTATCAGGCACTTACTCAATGAGTATTTTGGGGCTCATACAATAAATCAGGGATTGTTTAAAACACTGAAATTTATAATTCAAACATTTATAGTAACTGGTTTGTTTTTTTAGGATTAGTGTATAACTTATGGGTTCAAAGGGAAAAAATGCTATTTGAGAGAGCAATAAAGTACCATAGAAGTTTAAAATTTTTTTTTTAATTTGAGGTATTTTATGATTTTTTATATTGTTGAAAAAATTGTCAGCAAACTCATCTCTTTGAATCTACTCTAGGTTTTTTCATATCTTTGTATCTCTGTTTCTCTCACACATACATTCTCTCTCTATTACGTAGATATATTAATGTGTAATAATAGAACATTTATTAATCTAATTGATATTTGATATATATGGAAAGAGATGAAAAGATATAGAATAGCTTAGGTTAGATATAGATATGTTAATAATATATTAGCATATATTAATAAATACAAATACATGTTAATATAAGCATATATAACAATTAATCCAATTGGGGGATGCATGTATGTATACTAATTGGATTAGTCTCTTTCCTTTTGTTTTCTTGCTCTTCCTCAGAATGAGCTATTCCCATGAAATTGGTATTTTAATACCAGAGAGACAGTGGGAATTGTTTAGATCACTTATCTTTTAAAGCACATACTATGTGCTAGGACTGTCCTAGGAACTGAGGTGAACATCATAAACATAGCCCTGCCCTCATGGAGCTTACAGTGAAGGTGGAACAGACACTAAATAAATGACCACATGTACATAGTCTCTATAGGCTCTACAGTCATGTTGGTGACAAAATGTTGTGAAGGGAAAGAATAAAATTCTATGACAGGATATAAAAGGGACTTTAATCTAGTGGGGGGAAGGGTCAGAGAGGCCATGAGTGACATGTAAACTGGCCTTGAAGGAAGGACGGGAGTTAGTCAGGTGAAAGTGAGGGGTCAGTGTTATAGGCTGAAGGGACTGCACATACCAGAGCTCTTGTTGGATTGCTTGTAGGCAAGAAAGAGAAAAGAGGGTAAAGGAATTAAACTTTATTCAGCACCTACCATGAGCCAGGTGACTGATTTTAGGGCACTATCTGACAACCTGAGTTTCAGGAAAACTTATTAATTCATTAAAGTTAATCTGTATCAGGTATTGGGGATGCGGAGATGAACGAAATATGGCAGATGCTCTGGGAGAACTCTAAGTAGAGCAGGGTAAAAACCCTTATAAGCAAGTAAAAGTAATGCAATGTTGGCTATTCACATAAATTCAGATATTTAGAAGATACTATGGGAACATCAAAATGGAAACCACGAGTTCTGCTGGGAATGCCAAGGAAAACTTCATGAGGGAGGTGTTGATTGAACTGAGCTCTGAAGGATGAATAAGCTTCCTCCTATAGACGGAAAATGGGAAGGGCCTTCCCGGTAGAGGCCCTACCAAATGCAAAGGCCTGGACCTGGAAAGAACTTGCCCTGTAAGGGAACTGAATTCTTGACTGCAAAGATGCTAGGGGAAAATGCAGTTGAAGTAATAATCAGGAGTCATGAAACAGAACTTAATTTGTCATACTTTGTAACTTGTATTTCATGTCTAGGAAACAGGCAGCAGTAAAGGATTTAAGGTAAGGAAGGCTTATCTATTTGTGTTTTCTAAAGAACCCAGACATTGTTGGTGCTGTGAATGAGGAACTGGAAGGAGAGTGAGCTTGGAAATAGGTTGAACTAACGCAAGGACATTGGGAAATGAGGGTCCTCTCTGCTAGCCAAAGAGGAGAGTGGTTAATTTTTACAATAATGTAGAATTAAAGAGGAATGACATTTTTGTAACAGTACAATAAAGAAGAAAGAACTTGGGCTTCCCTGGTGGTGCAGTGGTTGAGAGTCCGCCTGCCGGTGCAGGGGACACCGGTTCGTGCCCCGGTCCGGGAAGATCCCACATGCCGCGGAGCGGCTGGGCCCGTGAGCCATGGCCGCTGAGCCTGCGCATCCGGAGCCTGTGCTCCGCAACGGAGAGGCCACAACAGTGAGAGGCCCGCGTACAAGAAAGAACTTCAGTAAATTTTTAAAATCTTTTATTGTTTTTCCCAGAGAACAAAGGAAGTACCATAAACCATTAAGACCACATTTAACAAGTGCAATTTTAACATAGTAAATGTGATCCATATGTAATTCTTTGTAACAAAATGGTCAAAACCTTTAAAAGATACAGTATAAGCATCTGCAAATCTTAGCAGGGCAGTGCATTTTTTTTTTTTTAACTTCATGATGAGTTTATATTCAAAGAGCTCAAATATGTTTTCAGAACTTTCAAAGTATAAATCATTGTTAAGTTTGCCTTTACTCTTTCTTTTTTTAACATCTTTATTGGAGTATAATTGCTTTACAATGTGTCTTTACTTTTAAGAAACTAAAAGGATGTATTTTTATAAAAACTAGAAATAAGGAATTTCCCTAGTTCCTAGCTTCTTCATCAATCCAAAACATATACTTAGAAATATAATACTATAGATATAATACTCCTAATAAACTGGATAATAAATACCATAAAAATCAAAAGTTTAATGAGTAAGTCATGACATTATGCCATACTAGGAAGACATCAAATATCTAAATGTATAGGAAAAGAATATATTAGTCCTTAGAACTCATACATTTAGGAATTCTAAATAAGGAAATATATTCCACACAGATAACTATATAATATATCCAGATTTCTAATGCAATGTAACTTAACTAGCTAACCAGGGTCAAGAGTAAGAAAATTCTCTAACATATTCCTCAAGAAACAATACTAAAGTAGTTCCTATTTCATGAAAGGGTGAGAATAACAGTTTATCTCCGTATACAGCATTCTAATGAAATATCATTCACACATTAAAGACACAGCTTTTTCCATAGCACTATAAGAACTATATTGTAGAAATACAATAGCCACCTTGAAAGATTAACAACCAATGATTCCTGATTCACAATTTAGTTAATTGCCAAAGATTTCAGTAGCATAGCAGATAAAATAACAGCAAATAAGGAGCAGGAGATACCACGCTAAACACGCCATAAACTGAGCAGAAAGCTGCAGGGACAAACATAGTTTCCCTCCTCTCATCTCTCTCTTATAGTGGGGAATTCATACAGAAACCTAACTCACTGGAGAAAATTAGCCCTTGCTTCTTGTCTTCACTGGGTCCAGAGATCCCCAGAAAACTCTTCTGCTGAAGAACTGGGCAATTTTTCCAATGCACAGTCCTTTCTCTTAATTTTTCTTGTTTCCACTGTTGGGAAAAGAATGACATCAGTATAACCAAATTTCCACACACCTGTCTACCCCAACTTGTTTTCAAAACACAGTTGAGGATCAATAAAAAGCAAAGGGTGGGCTCAAGATCTCTAGTAACAACAACAACAACAAATACATCTCAGCGGTGAGTTCTGTGTAACCTCCTAGGCAATTACACATGACATTTGTGATAAGGGTTTTCCCAGGACATTCTAGAACAACTTTCGCCCCTTCTCCCGAACATCCTTTTTTTTTTTCTAAGCGTGGTCTGGAATGTGGTTGCCAAATCCCACGCGGAGAATAAGGACTTTGAGAAGTCCGCACTCCAAGAGACATTCAGAAATCAAAAAGATCAAGGTGACAGGTACCTGTCCAACATTTTCTGGATGATCTTCTTGATCAGAGGAGCTTCTGGGTCCAGACAGACTTCCTTTTTGTTCTTCAAGGTGGCTCTGCAGAGAGAAAAGGAGGATGCGCCCATGAGCTGCGGGGGCTGAAGTCAGGGCTGGGGAGACATCCCTCTTGCCAAGGTCACAGTGGACAGCGCCGCGCAGGAGGACTTACACCACTTCCACCTTGGAGCACTGCGGTCCTGGGGCGATCACCTTCAGATTACTGACCATTTTGGGATGAATCCCCGGTGTGGTGGTTAAGCACATGCAACGCAGCTCTCTCACTATGACCGCGACAGGACCCGCTGGGGTAGAAAGAGAGACACGGTTATGGGCAGGTTGCTGGGAGATCTCTTCCCCAGCCAGTCCGACCTGGACATTTCCCCACGCCCAGGGCGTCGCGGCCGCCTGGCAGGCGGGGCCACTCCGCCTGCCCGGTGCGTCCGGCTGGCTGTGAGCTCTCACCGCTGGCGAGGGGCCCTGGCGGCGTCAGCAGCAGCAGCGCGAGCAGCAAGCACAGTGAGCCCGAAGGGCCGGGGATGCGGGCGGCGTGGCTGGACAGGAGTCTCATAGTGGCGAAGAGACTCAGCGAGAGGGGTTCAGGAGGGAGAAGGGGTGGGATTTGAAGCTCTAGAGCACCGTGACTTCTTCGGGTCCTCCGCATCCCTTTTATCTGCACTCTCTCCCTCCCGGCAGGAAATTCAATCTTTGGGATGCCTGGGAAATCCCCCGGACTGAGGCGGGGCGGGGTAAAGGGGGCCGAGTGGAGCGGGGTTAGTCAGTGGGGTTTGGGGAGGGCGGCTGGGAGCCGCCGACTGCACCCATTCCGCGATGGACGAGTCAGCTCGCCCCGCGGTGGATGGAGTTCTGCGCTGCTCCCGCTGGAAGTGAGAAGCAGTCCTGCGGAGACTTCATCCTCGGGGCCAGCCTGGGCTAGCGAAAGCCAGCTTCTCCTGGGGCACAGAATCTTCTCAGAGATGCCCGTCGTCTCCATCTAAACAGGAAGACTGGGAACAAAGTAGCCCGGAGGTTTGACTTAAAAAGATTTCTGAAATTCCTTTCTAATTCTTATTACTATTATTATTCAGGAAATGTAAGCCATGATTAAAACTGTGCCAAACTGCAAGACGTTACACTCCTGCTTGCAGGCAGACCATTCTAGGTTCTTCAAATTAGTTTATAATTCTCTGGTCTTCAGCCAGCGTTAGAAGCCAAGATAATACGATGAAAGTACCTCTACTCCCACTTGAAGTCAGTGGGAGGACCAGGCTCCAAAATCAAGTCTACTTACTGGAAATCCTATACTTAGTTTTGCAAACATGAGTGTCAAGGTGGTTTAACAAAAATCTTCAAAAATCACCCAGCAAATTGCCCTGGGAAATGATGCCTTGTTTTGCACAGATCAATACACTATGGAAGTGGAAGATGTATGGTCTTGTTTGGGGGTGGAATGGGGAGGGGTGAGTGCAGACTAAAGCAATGCCACAGAGCCCAGCCTCTTAGCTATGGCTCCAGACCTTCCTAACTCCACGTGTAATTGACCCAAGTTGGAGAAGCTGTGGGGTCTGATGAGTTTAAGTGACTCATCTGGAAGTTTGGTTCTAGGGATCTGAATCAATTTGGCAGCAAGACAGCACCCACTCTGGCTTCGTTCAAACAACTTCATGGGAGGGAAGGGTGACTCACCCACACACATAGGCTTCTGGAACCATCCAACTTCTTGCTCAGTGGTGTGGCCAAGCCTGCTTCCACAGTACTCTTCTAGTCAGAGTGAGCCCACAGCTGCGCCCTGAACCCGAGGTGTGAGGTAGCTTCCAGCTTCCTCTCTCTCTCTCCTCTGTGGAAGCAGTTAGCACTGTGAAGTTTTAACGGCTGGGTCTTTCACATGTCTAACTCCATGGCAGGTGTGGCAATGATGTTGGAATGGCATGTAGGCTTTTTTTTCATGGAAATCTAACTAGATCCTATTCTGGATTGTTCTCAAGACTGTTTTCCTCACATTTGGCCAGCCAAGGCAATCGGTAAACATGATGGCAATTAGAAACCAGTCATGGAACACAATTCTTTTCCTTGTCTCTCGTGACCGTGGAACCTTTTCTTAACTCCTTCACACATCTTCCTTGGCAGGACATCGCCTCCACTGGTGAGCAAGAAGGAGGTGTCATAGACCTTTAGAACTTTTAGTCCAGAAGAAAACTTTAGAGATCCCCTAGTTGAAGAGGGCTGAGAGGTTTGGCCTCACTTTGTGGGAAGTTAAATGGGAAGTTCTCTATCCTGCACAGCTTCCTGATCCCATCAGCGTAATAATCCTTCATCCTTCTGAGAAGTGGTGATCTGGGAAAATAGCCTTCAGATTATTATTCTATATTGCCTTTTTAGATATTCGACTGTATCGAAAGACAAAAGCCTCACTGATGTGGATAAGATAAAATTTCAAAAATGTAACTAAAAGTCTTGGGCAATTATATTCAATTTAACCACAGGGAATAAGCCATAGTATAAGATTTTGTGGGGGGAAAAGTGTGTCATGACTCAAGTAGGTTATTGACTTTTTATAAGTGTGTATGTGTATTATGTGTGTGATTGTGTGTATGTGTGTTTAGGTTCCAAATAAGCTGTTTTAAATATAAAGGAACTTATGAATTAGTTTTGGCACCCAATGGTAAGATCATAGAAGGGTCATGAGACGTGACTTCCAGTTCTTCTGGACACTCTCCTTACAGATGTGCATGCTTCACCTGGTTTGTACCCAGAATCAACTTACCATAGGTTGTTTACAGAATATAAGGCAAAAATAAATATTTCTACATCTGGCAAGCAAGTAATAGGAAGTCCCCCCTAGAAATTAGCTGTTGGGCTGCCCAACCTAATCAGGAGGCAGCAGGTAACTTAATCTGAGTTCTGATTGAAATCATTTGGGTGCATTGCCCATGTCTGGTTCCTGTCTAGGCATCCCTGATGTAGACCTTGTGCAAAGACAGATAGGAATGTGGATGGTCCGAAGACTCCCTCCAGTTGACAATGACACCAACTAGGAGGCAGAGCTCTTCAAAAGTAATTGCTTCTTTATTGCAAGTCTAAAGGGAAGCCATTTGCCCTGCCTGCACTGTGTACAGGTAGTATAGAAAGGCACTGTGTTATTTTTGTCCCAGAGTATAACAAAACAATCCACAAAATGACATCCTGATAGCCTGAAAAGTTGACTGTCAAAAGCAACTCAATTTTAGTCATAATACCACAGAGTAATGTAAGAAGAATTAAAACATTCTTGATGGTTTGCAGCTCTGAAAACACTTTCATGTTCATGATGTTTTGAGCCTCATATTGATTCTTTGAGGCAGGTAAGAAACATTTTCCTCTTCTCACTTTTCAGCTTGGGAAAGAAAGGCCAGAGAAAGAGTTAAGAAGCAGAAAATCCAGGATTGGAAGTCAAGCACTGGAGAATCCACCCCAAGAAAATTTTAATGGTTTCCAGATTACAAACCGCTTTCTTCACAGTACTGGCAAATACCCCATGGCTCTCCACATCTGGTTAACTTTACTTTACCACTTTACTTTATTGCCCAATAATCATATGATAAAGTGTTGAAATCCACAGTCTATCTACTCCTGGACTTTGAGGTCACAATGATGTCAAACATCCAAGAGGCTTTCAGGTTAACGAGCCTAGTACTGTCACCTGCTTTCTAAGTCCTTCTCTTTCTTCAAAACCAAAGTCTTGTCTTCTCTGAGAAGGTTTATTCTGACAAAGCCAACTGAAATGAATTCCTTCCGCTTTTAGTCCTTGAACAATCAATGTACTTGTAAAAACTCTCTCCTAAGACAGAGTTGATTATTAATTACTCCATAACTTTTGTTTTGTCTATCCCAAGTTAACCATAAACTTTAAAATCAGCACTGGGGATTTCCCTGGTTGTGCTGTGGTTAAGAATCCACCTGCCAATGCAGGGGCACGGGCTGGAGCCCTGGTCAGGGAAGATCCCACATGCTGCGGAGCAACTAAGCCCATGCACCACAACTACTGAGCCTGCACTCTGCAGCCCGTGAGCCACAACTACTGAAGCCCACTCCCATAGAGCCCATGCTCCACAACAAGAGAAGCCACTGCAATGAGAAGCGCGCACACCGCTATGAAGAGTAGCCCCTACTCGCCACAAGTAGAGGAAGCCCATGCACAGCAATGAAGACCCAACTCAGCCAAAAATAAATAAATTAAATAAATAAATTTATAGATAAATAAAAAAATAAACAAAATCAGCACTGATGTCTTATATTTCTCACTTGACCTCCCATAAGTTTCAAGTTCAGTAGCAAGCAGTTCATGAACATTTGATGACAAATAATGTTAACTTTTAAATTTTGTAGTGTACTTTAAAGTGCAAGTGGATCTTAAAGTTAAGGAGGAAAGAATAGGGTGGTTTACTGTCATTAATCATTTGAACTTATCTATTTTGAATTGGCTTTCCCAATGTTGAAAATTTTTTCTTGACTATTCTTAGGGACTGTTCAGATGATATTTTCAGTCTTTGGAATCTGAACCATTCAAAAGAATGTTCAGAAACCAGCAAGATATTTGATATTGAAAGAAAAACTATATACGACTAAGGTATCAACCAAAATACATGTTTTATGTGACTTAGAGATTGTTGGAGATAAGTGATAAGGGAAAATTCTGATTAGGTTATACTGTGTTGAATGGTAACAGTGTGGGAATGTTATTCTAAATTGATCTCTTCCAACAAATCAGAGAGGCCTTTAGTGATGTGATTTAGTATATGACTTAGGCCTTTTCAAATATTTTTCTAAGTTTCTATTTTCTCTTATATCCACTACTCTTTATATTACCTTTAAGAAATGCTGTATATTGCAGTAAGAAAAGATGTGGACATATCATTATCAGGTTAAGCACATCAAAGATATCAGTATAAGAGTTTATCAATCAATAAGAGTTTAAGTGGAAAATAGAGTTACTTGCTTGCATGCAAAAGAAAAGGAAAAGGCCAGTTACTTTTGGCTTAACTTTGCAATATCAATGCAGTCTGTCTCCTTCCGTATTGGGTTTGGCAGCCTTACGAAGAAGGGGCATCATTTAGGGAAGAACTTTGCTTCAAAGTTGTCCCAGATTTACTGTGATATGTCAGGAATGTTTTCTCCCTTTTATTCATTATCTAATTTTCCTGCTACCCATTTCAGATTAAATCTGCTTGAGAAGAAGTAAATGAATGAACTTTGAGTCTAAACTGAGCTAGGCTCCTACTAACCATAGGTAGGTTTTTCCTTGCCACCTCCTGGGTGTAAGGGGTAGCTAGTTATTTTTGTTCAGCTGTGCAAGCCTGGCCTGCAAAAAGTTTTCGTTGACAAGAGATGATAGATGGAAAAAAAAAAAAGGAATGAGCATTAATGTTTTAAATGTTGCCAAAAGCCTTGGGCTTCTCAGAAATGGGAAGTATTCATTTCTCTCTTCAGAAATTTAGTCTGGGCTCAGCAAGAAAAGAAAATCTTTCAAGGGATTAGCTATCTTAAATAACTTTTTCTGAGAAGTCATTTGTCTGATACTGCAGAGGTCCTTTGTGGAAGTTAGACCTCTAATACTGTGCTTAATAATGGTCATTTACTGTACTGTTTTTGAATACCGTGATCTTCATAACTTTTTTTAGGAGAATATCCACTTCTACATGAACTTACGGTGTCTTTCATTCTCATTTAATATATATCAGAACATAATTGATTGCTGTTTTAATAAGGATAATTGTGATGTATTTATATGTGTGTGATTTATGCATTTCCTAGAGAATCAAAACTCTCTTTGGCCCCCCTTGTCACTACTTGAACAAATAGCAAAGACTCAGCATTTGACAAGTATCGAAGACAATGTTCATGAACTTAAAAATCAAACACACAAACACATACCACCACAAACAACAATGCTACGGTCTGAATGTTTGTGTCTCCCCCAGAATTCATACATTGAAATCCTAACCCCCAATATGATGGTATTAGGAGGCCAGGCCTTTGGGAGGTGATTAGGACATGAGGGAAGATCTCTCATGAATGGGATTAAGGTCCTTATAAAAGACGCCCCACAGAGCCCCCTTACTTCTTTCAATCATGTGAGGATACAGCAAGAAGGCACCATCTATGAACCAGGAAACAAGGTCTCACCAGACACTGAATCTGCCAGCATCTTGATTCTGAACTTCCCAGTGTCCAGAACTGTAAGCAATAAATTTCTTTTATAAATTTAGGCCAAATAGACTAAAACAAACAATAACAACATCAGCAAAACAAAGTTCAAAAGAGAAAAATAAGAATAGAACACATCTTATAGTGACGTTTTGCCACAAATTTTTTCCATAAATCTAATTATGAATCCCTAATGAATAACCACTTTTATGTATTTTTGAAATATTATTTTCATAAAAACTAAGAATTAGGAAATTGATCCCAGTGACATAAGAGGTGTTGCAATGCCAAACAAAAGTCACAAAATCCTAGAAATTCTGGCTAATGATGGACTATGGTAGCTTACTAACCCTTTGGGATTTTAAAGCATGGCTTCCCCTGGAGAGTAAATTGACCAGGCTGTTAAGAAAATGTCTTGCTTTGAATCATTTTGGTTTAAAAAAAATTCAATTTTAATAAATCAGACTGGAAATAATCTTCTTTGGAACAGAATGTTCCTTGGGAACAACTTTTATTTTTCCCTAATTTAAATTTGAGAACTAGACTGGTGAATGCTATGACCAAAGACTATGTCATAGAAAGAGAAAAATAATAGTGGCGAATGTATTAGAAATAGACCAAAGTTGGTTTTGCTCACAGTGTGATTATGCACAAGTAGTTTTTTTAAAATAATAAATGAAAGTTGTGAAGGTTTTATATGAAGTATATCCAATTAGCTTTCCATGATGGCTTGAAAATAAAATCATAACTTAGACTGAGGGAGTAAAATCCATGAAGGAAAGAATTGACAAGCTGGACTTCATTAAAATTAAAACTTCCTGTTCTGCAAAAGACACTACCAAGAGGATGAAAAGTCAAGCCACAGACTAGGAGAAAATATTTGCAAAAGATATATCTGATAAACGATTATTGTCCAAAATACCCAAAGAACTCTTAAAACTCAACAATAAGAGCACAAATAACATGATTAAATAAGAAGAAGAAGATTTTAGCAAACCCCTTACCAAAGAAGATATACAGATGACAAATAATATGCAATATTGAATATTATGAAAAGATGCTCTACATTATATGTCATCAGGGCAATTCAAATTAAAAAACAAACAAACAAAACACAGTGAGATACCACTACACACTTATTAGAATGACCAAAATCCAGAACACTGACACCACCAAGTGCTGATGAGGATGTTAAAGAACGGGAACTCTTATTCATTGCTCTTAGGAATACAAAATGGTATAGGCACTTTGGAATGCAGTTTGTCAGTTTCTTACAAAACTAAACATTCTCAGCCTACCTTCTGTCAATTGTGCTCCTTGAGATTTACCCAAAGGAGTTGAAAACTACGTCCACACAAAAAACCTGCACACAGATGTTTATAGCAGCTTTATTCATAATTGCCAAAACTTGGAAGCAACCAAGAGGCCTTTCAGTAGGCGAATGGATAAATAATTATATATCCAGACAATGGAAAATTATTCAGTGCTTAAAGGAAATGAGCTATCAATCTATGAAAATATATAGAGGAAACTTAAATGCATATTATTAAGTGAAAGAAGGCAATCTGATAAAACCATACATACTGTATGATTCCAACTATATAACATTCTGGAAAAGGCAAAGCCATGAAGACAGTAAAAAAATCACTGGTTGCCAGGGGCTGAGGAGCTACGGAGAGATAAATAGGTATAGCACAGAGGATTTGCAGGGCACTGAGAATACTCTATGGTATTATAATGATAGATACCTGTCATTATACACTAGTCCATACCATAGAATGTACAACACCAGAGTGAACCCTAATGTAAACCAAGGACTCTGAATTACAATGATGGGTCAGTGTAGGTTCATCAGTTGTAACATATGTACCACTCTGGTGCGAGAATGTGATAATGCAGGAGGCTATGCATGTGCGGAAGCAGGGCATATACAGGAAATCTCTATACTTTCAGTTTTGCTGTGAACCTAAAACTGCTCTAAAAAATAAAGCCTATTTTTAAAATTTAAAAAATTTTGAAAAGAAAAGAAGATGTTTTTTCAGCCATGAATTTCTGGCTTACCTAGATTCCATTTGTTCCAATGCCACTAACCTTCTGTGAAATCTTAACTTATCACTTCTTTAAAAGAAAATACCATTTTCTTCTCTATATGATGAGTGAGAGGAACAAACAGGATAGCTGTGAAAACTTTTTATGTTTCAAATTAAGATAAAAATTTACATAGTGAAATGCATACATCTTAAGTGTACAGTTCAAATAGTTTTGAAATATGTAAACAATTAATCAAGATATAGAACATTTCAACTTCTCAGAAAATCTGTGCTCTTTTCCATTTAATCTCTTTCCTCCTGAGGAAACCACTATTCCTATTTTTAGTTTTCCTATACTTGAATTTCACATAAATGGAATCATTCAATATGTACTCTTTTGTGCCTGGTTTCTTTGGCTCAACTTAATGTCTATGAGATCCATCCAGTAGCATATTCCTTTTTATTCAATTGAATATGTCTTAAATAATTCAAATGAGATTCAGTTGTACAAATATACCAAAATTTGTTCATCTATTCATCTGCAGGCACTTGGATCAGTTTGGGGCTCACAATTTGACTATTATGAGTAAAGTGGCCATAAACATTATATAAATATTTTTGTGTGTTCTCAGAATAAAGATGGCCATAAATTATTGCCATTCTTCACATTGAAATGTTGCATCTATTTTTCATACCCTTGTATCTGACCTGTTTCTGTGACTGGTTTTTACTTTTGTAACTTAGCTGTACAGCATGTAGGATTTTAGTTCCCTGACCAGGGATTGAACCTGTGCCCCCTGCAGTGGAAGCGTGAAGTCTTAACACTGGATGGCCAGGCAATTCCCTCTGTGATTGCTTTTTTTTTTTTGAGAAGCCTGCGCACCACAACGAAGAGTATCCCCCGCTCGCCGCAACTAGAAAAAGCCTGCGCGCAGCAACGAAGACCCAAAACAGCCAAAAACAAATAAATAAATTTATTTATTTTTTAAAAAAAGCACAGGTATTTGGGTCCGCATCTCCTCTTTAAGGTCTTTTTTTTTTTTTACACACACACACACACACACACACACACACACACACACACTGTATTTTACTTTTACAAGAGAGAAATAACCTGACACCAAGCATTGTAAATGGATGACCACAACAAAAGCAACAATGATTGCAATTACCAAACACGAAACACACTCATACCATGCCATAATATTGACATTCAGTCCAGGAATCCTCCACTGTAACAGCTCCTTTACTTTGCAGTGAAAATTGATTTGTATATTTTTTGCCTCTGAGTCCCTGTGGGATTTTTTTTTTTATTCAGAAAGTCACAAAAATTATAATCATCCTCATCAGTTCACTCAGTCCCATGTAATAAATTTTTTTTATCTTGATCTTTTGTTAGCACTTTTATGAATTCATCAGTTTTCCATTAGAGTTCTGAAAATGCTTATTCATTCAGTTCAGCAGTATAGTCAGTTACCAGAAAGCTGTACTTGTCAGAGTCTTTTCCATGAATTCCTTGAAGATGAAACACTTTCATAGGAACATTTTTGTGAAAGCATCAGAGTACACCCAGAACTGTCTGTAAATGACAAAAGACTTAAAAATGACCACGGTTAAAGATTTGAAAGATTATGAAAGTTCATAATAGTACAATTGACAAGGAAATTTAGTTATTTCTGAGATACACATTTTAAAGTAATAACTAGAATTATGACTTATAACATTATACCAGAAATAGAAAATTTTTAGAAATTTCATGTAATGTCTGAAACATTTATATTAACATATTTCTATACAAATAACCCAAAGAAAGTTTAGTATTAGTTGTTTTTTGTTTGTTTTTTTTTATATACTGCAGGTTCTTATTAGTCATCAGTTTTATACACATCTGTGTATACATGTCAATCCCAATCGCCCAATTCAGCACACCACCATCCCCACCCCACCACGGTTTTCCCCCCATGGTGTCCATACGTTTGTTCTCTACATCTGTGTCTCAACTTCTGCCCTGCACACCCGTTCATCTGTACCATTTCCTAGGTTTCTTGCTGTGATTTATGTCATAGAGTATTCTGCCTATGTTTTCCTCTAAGAGTTTGATAGTTTCTGGCCTTACATTTAGGTCTTTAATCCATTTTGAGCTTATTTTTGTGTATGGTATTAGAGAGTGATCTAATCTCATACTTTTACATGTACCTGTCCAGTTTTCCTAGCACCACTTATTGAAGAGGCTGTCCTTTCTCCACTGTACATTCCTGCCTCCTTTATCAAAGATAAGGTGACCATATGTGCGTGGGTTTATCTCTGGACTTTTATCCTGTTCCATTGATCTATATTTCTGTTTTTGTGCCAGTACCATACTGTCTTGATTACTGTAGCTTTGTAGTATAGTCTGAAGTCAGGGAGCCTGATCCCTCCAGCTCTGTTTTTCGTTCTCAAGATTGCTTTGGCTATTCGGTGTCTTTTTTTTTTTTTAATAATTTTTTTAAATATTTTATTTATTTATTTATTTGGTTGCACCAGGCCTGAGTTGCGGCAGGCAGCCTCCCTAGTTGTGGCACATGTGCTCCTTAGTTGGCTCTTTAGCTGTGGCAGGACAACTCTTAGTTGTGGCATGCATGTGGGATCTAGTTCCCTGACCAGGGATTGAACCCAGGCCCCCTGCCTTGGGAGCATGGAGTCTTAACCACTGTGCCACCAGGGAAGTCCCTATTTGGTGTCTTTTGTATTTCCATACAAACTGTGAAATTTTTTGTTCTAGTTCTGTGAAAAATGCCGGTGGTAGTTTGATAGGGATTGCATTCAATCTGTAGATTGCTTTGGGTAGTAGAGACATTTTCACAATGTTGATTCTTCCAAGCCAAGAACATGGTATATCTCTCCACCTATTTGTATCATCTTTAATTTCTTTCATCAGTGTCTTATAATTTTCTGCATACAGGTCTTTTGTCTCCCTAGGTAGGTTTATTCCTAGATATTTTATTCTTTTTGTTGCAATGGTAAATGGGAGTGTTTTCTTGATTTCACTTTCAGATTTTTCATCATAAGTGTATAGGAATGCAAGAGATTTCTGTGCATTAATTTTGTATCCTGCTACTTTACCAAATTCATTGATTAGCTCTAGTAGTTTTCTGGTAGCATATTTAGGATTCTCTATGTATAGTATCATGTCATCTGCAAACAGTGACAGCTTTACTTCTTCTTTTCCGATTTGGATTCCTTTTATTTCCTTTTCTTCTCTGATCACCCAGTGACTTTCAATCTATATGTACCTTTGTATTTAAAGTGCACAGCTTGTGGACAGCTTATAATTTTGTCCTGATCTGTTTACCCAGCCTGACAATATCTGCCTTTCTACTGAGATTTTTAGTTGATTTAATTGTAATTATTGATGTGGCTAATTTTAAGTGTACCATGTTGCTTTTTGTTTTCTAATTATATTTTCAGTTTTTTGTACAGTATCTGTGTTCTACCGCTCGTGCTTATTCAGTGAATTTTTTCATTTCCAGTGTTGTACTTTCCAGTTCTAAAATTTCCATTTTTTATAACTGCCATTTTCTTACTAATGTGGCTCATCTATTTACTCATTATGTTTATATTAACCTTGAAAACCTTGAAAATATTAATAATAGGTGCTCTAAATTCCTAGACTGCTGATTACAATATCTGGTTCACCTTGGGTCTAGTTTGAATGACCTCTTTTTTTCTCTTGGTTTAGGTTACATTTTCCGGCTTCTTTATATGTCTAGTGATTATGTGCAAAACATTGTATATGAAATCTTGTCAGGGGTTGGAATAACGCTTTCTTTCAAAGGGAATTAGCTTTTATTCTGGAAAGTATTAGATTAGTGTTAGATTATTTTGGTCCTTGCAGGATGACTTGTTTTTTTATTTGGTTTTGAATTTAATCCTAGTGTATGTCCTGTCCTTTAGGGCATATATTACAGGGGTTTTTGTTTGTTTGTTTGTTTGTTTTGCATCTCATCTAAACATTGAAGATATTCAGCAAGGTCTTTTTACCCGTTCTAGACCAGAGCTGCAGCATTCTTAGCATGGTATGCCCTCTGCTATCACTATCCAGCTCTCAGTCACATAGCAGGCCATATTTTCTAAGCCTCACAGAGTCTCACCCTGTACCTGGATAGCCCAGCCTTTGGCAAAGAACTACAGTAATTCCTATGCAGTACTCCATTTTCTCGAGTACTCTGTCCCACCAACTTCAGCTCTTTCAGGAGTCTACTCTTTTTGAGCTCTAGTTGGGTTCCTCCTCCTTCCATGTTGAAGATCCCCCAAGGTAGAATGTCAGGATGGTTGATGAGCTCACATCATATGTTTCCCTTCCCTCAATGATTATAGTGCAATGACTATTGTGCAATGACTGAAAACCATTATCTAATAAATGTTTAGTTTTTAATTGTTTTTGGCAGAAGAACAGTTGTTCCATCATAGCCAGGAAAGGAAGACCTGGAAAGCTTTTTATAAAGTGTAAAGAGCTAGGTAATGTAAAATATTATTGCTAATATTACTGTGTGTTAGTAAAGTTAAATAAGGTAATATTCCCTACTATATATGTAACAGTTAACTAATAAGAACCTACTGTATGTATAGCACAGGGAACTCTACTCAATACTCTGTAATGACCTATATGGGAAAAGAAGCTAAAAGAGTGGATATAGGTATATGTATAACTGTAACTTACTGTACAGCAGAAACGAACACAACATTGTAAATCAACTGTACTCCAATAAAAATTTATTTAAAAACTAAGGTGATATTTAAGGAAGAGTCTTACAGGGTAACTTTATGGATTCAGAAAGTTAATATTTTCATTCTTCTGGGGGTGTACCTAAGCATTAACTTTTTTTTCTTTGCCCCCTTCAGTCTTTTCATTTCTCAACTCTGTGCCCCAAATTCTAGGAGGAATGTCTCATTTCCTTGCCTTAAACTTAAGTCCTGTCACTGGCAAGAGATTTTCATTATATGTATAACAAGACTCATTTCATTTTTTTCTTCTTGCACATTGTACATAGATAATATGTCACACCATGTCAAGACTAAGGGTGAAGTTTTTCCATAGTCAGCTATTTTATGTCTTTTTAGTAGTCTCAAATTCTATAACTGTTCCAGGGTACAAAATGTCGGGTTTTTCTAAGGAAAGAAAAAAAATTGCTGTGTCATTTTGTAACAAGTATTGTACTCTGTTGGAACCACCTACAGTTTTTAAGAAACAAAACCACAGTGGATACTAAGCCTCATAAATGTGGGGATGTAGAAAAAGCAGACAGTTGCAAAGAAAGGAAAAAGCACATTTCTGAAAGGAAGTTACAAAGAGGTGATCTCTAAGTCTAGTGAAAACGCATTAATAAAAATCTGTTTGAGAATAGAAAGAATTTAGATATTTAAAAGTTTGTTTCCTCAGTAAATTTTTTAAAGAGCATCTTTATCTGACCTGAGTATCCACTTGGAGAATGTTTTTGTGGTCTGTGGTGATAATAGATTAAAAAGTAGTCTAGATTTCTTAAGCTATGTCCTTAACACTCTCTGTGAGCCAAGGCCAGTTATAGGACAAGTTTATATGTAAAAAGTAAAGTCTTATTTATGGAAGAAATTACTCTAGGGAAAAAAATCCAGGGTCAAGTTTTATCTTTTTCTTTTGTGTTGCATGTCTGAGTAGGGTATACCATTTGTTGTTATGCTAACTTCAGAGAACCTGTCTGAGATATAAAACGTTGATACAAAATATTTGAGTCTAATCAAATGTACTACAGAATTCTCTGTTGACTCAAACAAATCCTTAGATTATTGGTCTGTTCTCAATAAAAAATTGTAAACAAAGGTTTTTCTTTACCTTTTAAGTAATCTGCCTAGAGCAAAGATTTTGTGCCTTGTCCAAAATTATTTTTCTGTGTTTCAGGTCTTTGATTACTTGAGAAGGCTGGGTCTTACAACTATGTAACTGTCCATATTTGCCTACAAAGTCTTCAATTATCATTTTGGTTAAATGAATAATTATTATTTGTATAGTGACTTATGATCCTATTTGACCAAACCTTTTGATATTTTTGACAAACTCCCTAAAATCAATTTTTCCTTATAAAAAAGGAGATATTAAACTAATTAAGATTATTTGATAAATTACATGAGAAGCATTGTCAAATAAGAAGTCATACTAAGACTTCTTATGTCTGTATGGGTATATAAGTGTTCCAGAAATTATGTAAAATTCCTGGAAAATATGATATGTCCTAATATAATGTTAACTTTGACAAGTACAGATTTTCTGATAACTTAAAATCGTAAAACTGAATTGGGTAAAAATTTCCAAAACTAATGGAAAAATTGGATTCAAGCAGAAAAACAATAACAGAGGACTGAATAAATTGAGGACCTAAATATAAGTGGTAACACTATATAACTCTTAGAAGAAAATGTAGATGCCCAAGGTGTTAGTCTTTATGACTTCAGATTAGGCAATGGTCCCTTAGATATGACACCAAAAAGACAAACAGCCAAAGAAATTAGGTTAATTGGACTTCATTAAAATTAAAGACTTTTGTGTTTCAAGGGACATTATAAAGAAAGTAAAAAGACAATCCACATAATGGAAGAAAATATTTGCAAATTGTATATATGATAAGCACCTAGTATCCAAAATGTATAAAGAACTCTTACAACTCAACAGTAAAGAGACAAATAATCCAATTAAAATGGGCAAACTATTAAAATACACATTTCTTCAAAGAAGATATACAAATGGCCAGTAAATGTTCAACATCATTATTGCCTTAGGAAAATGCAAATAGAAAATCATGATGAGATACCACTTTATACCCACTAGGATGGTTATAATAAAGTCAGATATGTCAGGTGTTATGAGGATGTGAAGAAATGGGAATCTTTATACACTGCTAGTGGGAATGTAAATAGTGCAGCAGCTTTGGAAAACAGTTTAGCAGTTCCCTAAAATGTTCAATATAGAGTTACTATATGACCCAGCAGTCCCACTCTTAAGTATGTAACCAAGAGAATTGAAAAAAAATATTTTCACACAAAATATAAATAGCCACTCAAAAACTTGTCCATGTATGTTCATGTCAGTATTATTTGTTATAGCAGGAAAGTAGAAACAAACCAAATGTCCACCAATTGACAAATGCACAAACAAAATGTGATATAATCTAAACAGTGGAATATTATTCAGCCATTAAAAATGCTGATTTATGCTACAATGTAAATGAACTTGGAGAACATGCCAAGTAAAAGGAGCCAGACACAAAAAGCTGTATATCGTATGATTCCATTTATATAAAATGCCCAGAATAGGCAAATCTGAAAGACAGAGATAGTAATGGTTTCCAGAGGCTAGGCAAAGGGCAGAATGAAGAGCTATTGCTAATGGACATGGAGTTTCTTTTTGGGATGATGAAAATGTTTTGGAATTAGTGGTGATGGTTGCACAATTTTGTGAACATATTAAAAACCACCAAATTGTACACTTTAAAAGAGTGAATTTAATGGCATGTGAAATATATGCCAATAAAAACAATAAGTAAAAAAATTATTGGGTTCTTCCATAGAACTATTAAATCGGAAAGGGGAGGGGGGTTGTTTGCTAGGCATCTGTATTTAACAAGCTCTCCAGGAGGTTCCTGTGCATACTGTTTGAGAAGTACTCTTTTAAAACATTAAATAATAAAAAAAGACTCTAGCCAACTAGTGCTTAGAATGGACTTCCTGGCTTCTTTCATCAAGGATTCAGAGAATACCTTTATAGAGCTTCATAAATAATAAAACATCAGTCTATAACAATAATAACAATAATGGCTACCATATATGCCATGCAGATTTTAAAAAATCGTATTGTCATTCAGAGTACAGCACCTCACATTCTCCAAGTTCTTTCTACTGACTCAGCGCCCTGTAAAGGCTTTTATTTTTTCTTGGTCAGCTCTTTCTCCTGTTCCCTTCAGCAATAGTTTGAACTTCCCCTGGTTTGGTCTCTTCAACTGCTCAATCTCTCTCTCTCTCTGGTAGAAATTTTCTCAATTCATGTCTTCCTGCCTTCAGACATTTATATTTGTACGTGGCTTTATCTACTTCCAATCCATTCATTCATATACTCAATTTCCATTTGTTGAAAATATTCACTGTGCCAGGAGCTCAATATACAGTGATGAACAGGGCTGTCAGCTTATAATCTAGTGGGAGAGGTCAAAATAAAACAGGCAAAAGAACAAGATAGACGTAGTGATAGATGCTGTGAAGAAGGCAGAGTATTTTCATAACTTGATAAAAAGAACACAGGCTGGGAATGCTTACATTATAGAGTACTGGGCATTGAGGCAATATCATTTAAGCTAACACCAGAAGCATAAAAATGACATAGTCCTGCAAAGAGCCTAGAGAAGAGGACTCTAAGCACAAAGAGCAATAAGGGCAGAGTTAGGAAAGAGCTTGCTGTGTTTTAAAAAGAAGTTGGGGGCTTCCCTGGTGGAGCAGTGGTTGAGAGTCCGCCTGCCGATGCAGGGGACGCGGGTTCGTGCCCCGGTCCGGGAAGATCCCACATGCCGCGGAGCGGCTGGGCCCATGAGCCATGGCCGCTGAGCCTGCGCGTCCAGAGCCTGTGCTCCGCAGCGGGAGAGGCCACAGCAGTGAGAGGCCCGCATACAGCAAAAAAAAAAAAAAAAAAAAAAAAAAAAAAAAGTTGGTGATGGCTAGAACTTAGTTATAAAGAGGGAGAGTGCCATGAGTGTGGTCAGATAGAGAAACAAGAGCCAGATCATACAGCTGGCCAAGGTACAGAGCTTCTATCTTATTTTACTGGCAATGAAAAGCCTTTCAAGGATTTTATGTTGCAAGAAGATACGATCTGTTTTATGTTTTTAAAAACCTCTGACTTCCGCATGGAACTGTAGTAGTGTAAAATTTGAACACAGAAGTACAATTTAGAAGGCAATTCTAACAGTTTAGGTGAAAGGCAGGCAAACTGTCATCCATGGGCCTGTCACCTGTCTTTGTAAATAAAGGTTTATTGAAACACAGTCAACAGTGATTTGTATGCATATTGCCTATGGCTGTTTTCAAGCTACAATGGCAGTATTTGAATAATTGTGACAGGGACCATTTGACCTGCAAAGCAAAAATATTTACTATCTGGTCCTTTATAGAAAAAACTTTGTCAACCCCTGGTCTATGTGAGAAATTATGATGGGTGGACTACACTGATATCAGTGGAAATTTAAAGATGTCAGAAGATGATGAATATAGTTTGTAGATATAATCTTCAGAACATGTTGATGAGTTGGATATAGGCAATAGAAAATTAAGAATTATTCCTAGTTGTTTAATGAAAACAACTTAAGTGTATGGTGGTGCCATTTATCGAGATGTAAAAGACTGGAGAAGGAACATGATTAGATGGTAGTGAAATGAAGGATTGTCTCTTAAACGTAAACGATTTGAAATGTCTGTGAAATATCCAAGTGGAATTGTCAAGGGGGAAACTGTATATGAGTGTGGAACTCAAGGAAGTGGTCTGTGCCATAGCTATTGTGAGAGACATCAACATAGAGAATTACTTATGGATTCTACCTAGTGAGAGATTTAGAAAGAAATCGTGGTCTAGAACAGTGCCTTAAGGACTCCAATATACAGTGGTCTCTGGTCTCAGAGTATTTATCCTCATGTTTAAGTCATTTCCTTCTCTCTGCATTACCCAACCTTTCTCATCTTCTCTAGGATCTGGTGCATTGCTTCATATCAATTTTCTATAATTTTTATAATAGCCCTGCAAAACAAATGCTATTATTCTTTGTATACATATAAGGCAAAAAAAAAAAAAAAGGAAAAAAAGAAAAGAAAACGTCCCAGAGAGGTTAACCGACTTGTTACAGCTCTTATAAATGATAGTTTCTGATTCCTCTCTGTCACATTGCTTCCCAAAGAAAGTCTTTAGGCTGATATTTGGTGGGATGCAGCTAGTGGGTGATGTCAGGTATCACTTCTGGTTGCTGTTCACTCCCTCCTGGGGTGTAATCTGTCCCACGCTGTATATAAAAGCACAGTAGTTGAGAATCCACCTGCCAGTGTAGGGGACACGGGTTCCAGCCCTGGTCCCGGAAGATCCTACATGCCGCGGAGCACTACTACAAGCCTGCACGTCACTACTACTGAGCCTGAGCTCTAGAGCCCGCGAGCCATACTCAACAGACATTCACATACTTTTTTCCCAGACTTCTTTTTCTGTTGGTGAAGCATTTTGATTATGGGATCCTATAATAACTCTCTGGCCAGCTGTTAGCCAACAGCTTCATAACAGATGTCTTAAGATCACTAATCTCTAATAAAACAATTATCCAAGATTTATTTCAACACTTCCATGAATCATTTAACATTTTGATGTCTTGTTTGCCTTGTGAATAGCCAACATTCATTCCATGTACCAAAAGTACAGTAACTCTAGCCATGAATTTCCCTTCAATATATCCTACTAACCACAGGTAATGAAACTTTCTTCAGTTAAAAGCTGTTTGGACTCAATTTGTAGGGTTTTCTATAAAGATACTCAAGAGAAAAAGGAATTATTATTTTTTTTCTTTTCTCCCCATCTCTAGTTTCTAGCAGTCAAGGTGATTGATTTTAGCTAGACTACTCTTGTGATAATGTATCAGAACCTTAGAGAAGATAAAAATAGTCTTGTCAATGTCACTACTACTATAGTTTATATTGAATTCCCATGATATACAACACCCAGGGCCATCTGTTCCTTTAATGTTACAATTTCACAATTTCTTCAAAGAATTTCAACCTCTCCATAGTGTACCCTAGGTGGAAAAAGCACCAGGACTCAAACCACAAAGGCCTGTTGTTGTTAATTTATTAATGCATTTATTCTACAAACATTTTTGATTACTGACTTTGTGTGAGAAGAAAGACTGCTCCCTCATAATACTAAGTGATAGGAGGGGCAGATAATAATGAGAAAAGGTCTTTAAAATGATCCTTCCTTCTAGCCTCGGTTTGTTTTCTAACTGATAGAGGCTTATCAGTTAGAGAATAGACTTCAGTAGCTCAGAGTCTAGTTTGTCATTAGGAGACTAAAGGTCTGTACCATTTCTGTACCTATGGCATTTCTCTGACTGGTTCTGAGAGGCCATGTTTTTAGTGGTTCCTCTGGTAGGTAACTGGGTTACCTCGTGGTGATAGCAGAGACACAAGTATGCCACTGGACTTTGGTCTTTCAAGGACTGAGTATACGTAGATTCTACTTAGGGAAGGAACCCTGGCTACCCACAACCCTCAAAGCTTTTAATGTGGAAGGCATACCTTCAACATGCTGTCATGATATCAGAACCTATAACCAAGTTATGAGCTGAGATCCCAGAGCTGCCTTTGTGGTTTTCTCCTTTTGTCCCTATTTTAAGATTCTAATAGTACTTCCCTCTCTTGCTTCTCCCAAATTCTAATTACTACCACCAAAAAAATAGGGTAAAGCGGTGGTCATTCACATTCTCAATTCACGTATGTCCCCACAGAAGCACTTAGCAGCTGCTAGCATCTGTTCTCATATTTTCTTAGTGAACTTTATCTGCCAGCATCTGCTCTGTTGCTCCTCTCTCCACTATCCTCAGAAATAGCTTTTTCAGCATCAACACGTAAGAGGTTTCTATTTCTCCCTGCCATTTGGTGGATATTTAAGAATTTAATATACATATCCCTTCTTTTGTTCATTTCCTTTCTCTTCTATTTTCCTTCCTTCTCTTCCCCAAATTCTAAATATCCATTCAATATTCTTTAATACTCAGGCCAGAGTCTCAGAGGTATTGGTAATCTGTGGTCATTGAACAACTTCTATAGGAGGACTTCTTCAACAGATTTGCATCAGTGTCCTTCTTTTTTGATTATTTTGTCTATATTTCTCTAGGATGATTGAGCCCCTACCAGAAAGATATAGCTCCGTTAACTACAACTACAGATTTTGACCCATAAGAGATTCTGCCATGAACATTAAGACCTATCCAATCACTGCTCCTGAACTATAGCACAAACTTCATAGAAGCCTGCCTAAAAAGCTAAGAAAAATTTGAGGCTTCTATCTAGAGAAAAATTTCCTCTTTTTGGTTTGCTTTTAAAATTTGGTGATTGTTGGTACAGACTTATAGGTTAGTCCCAGGGAATCTTCCTCCCCTGACACCTTGGACAGTTCCCACAAAATCTAGCCTCCCTCTCTTTCAAATATTATGTATTCATCTAAGGGCTCTGATATAGGAAAAAAGGTGGTTTAATAGCTGCCCCATCATCTCTAGGTGGTACTGTCAAGACCAGCAGAGGTAGGAGGGATCAATATGAACCTTTTAGCTCTCTCAGCTCATAGAACCTCTTGGGTCACAGTATGGCAACCATGGGAAGGATGCCCCACTAATTCTATCTAGGGATAGTAATGTCTGAGATGGGGAAATGTTACTCCTCTCTCCTCCTCTATGCCTGAGACATCATGTGAGCCTGTAATACACAATGTTTAAAACCTTAAATGTAAGCATCAAGGCCATAACAGGCTAGGTGGACATTTGGCATGTTGGATGTTATTAAGTTAAAAAGTCTGTTATTCCCTAGAAATGATGAATGAATTGACATCCTGTTATCATTTTCAGGTGTGTTCATTTCCAGGCAGTTGAGAAGTTGCCTTAGTTATATTTGATTTATCAGGATCTGGAACAGCACTGCCTAAAGATAATCTGCTGTGGCAGTATGTTTCACGCTTGCCTTTTGTCTTGTCCTTCCTCAATATCTAGGCCAACACTTGGCCTTGTGTGAGGAGTTAAAGAGCACCAGAGACTTCTCCTTACTTATCATCAAGGCGACCTCATTCACTTCTTTCTTTGTCCTCTTCTTATCTCAGAAAGACCTTCCTTAGGTGTTGATCCTCTTAGTTCAAGGCTGGGGCCAGACCTCATCCTGCTGCAGCTCCTGTTGGTTGATGATTCTTTCATTTAAACTACAGTTGCCCAGATGAGTGTGAGAATTAGTACTATAAGTGTCTGTTTATGTTATACTAGGAATCTCAAGATGGGGTTGTATTAGCTCTCTTTCTCTGTGGTGGACATGCTTAGAGGAAGACTTTCTATGAACTTCATTCCACCCATTTTCAGAGCAGATGCCTTTCCCCAGAGTCCCACAGCGGATGTGATTTAAATGTTGAATTTTACATCGAAACATTTGTTTCATGTTCAGCAATGAGTCTTTTCTGCTTCAATATCTGACTTAAGGATTCATTTGTTACTGGTCAACACCTCCAATTCTGGGGTTTGTGGAAAACCCCTGATACTTAACAACAGAGGTAAGAATGAGCTGTCTGTTGATTTAGCAGCATGAGATATTGCAGTGACAAATCGAGAGCCCTAATTAAAAACAATATTAATGCTCAACTGCATACTTCCGTGTCTGTGATCAGTCATTTCTGAGAGAGTTTTCACCAATCTGGTTGCCTTAATCACGTTGACCTGTGATACGAATCTTAGCATTTAATGTGTTTGTACATATTAAAATTGTGAATTGACTCCAAATCTATTCAAGCATGCTTATGAATCATAGAAACCTTAAATGGTACAACTGAATGTGAGCTAATATTTAGGAGATTTACCAACCTATTAAAAGTATGTATATTGGGGAAATGGGGAAAAAAATAGAAATAGTAGAGTAAATATAAAAAACACGTTCTTACAAAATTGTTGGTCTTTTTATTATTGTGATTGAATGTAGAAATAAAATTCGATATCTACATAATGCTGTAATTCATCTATCATTTCTCCAGATGCTGGGATTATAAAGATATTTCTCACTTGTATTTTTCTAGACCATTTGATGGCCATATTGACTAAAGCAGGAGCTGGTTGCCTCTGGCAATGGTTGCTGATGTTGATTAAAATTAGTCTTAACCTTATCCTGCTGGGACACATGATACTGGTTAAGGGCCTACAAAAATAACAGGATGTGGTGTAACGCAACTCACTAAATCTTCTGCTGAATCAGTTTTATGTTTTTCTCAACTACCTTCCTCTTTTCATCTGGCATTTGACCTGATTATGCCTTACCTCTATTCATGAAATCTAAAGGTCTGACTAGGTCAACACTAGAAAGATTGTGACTATTGGTGTTCTATTTACCTCTTACTCTCAATAAGCATTTTAAAGGGGGAGAAAGACCTTTACTTATCTAAATATTTGCTGCAGAGTATGCCCAATGTCTTGACTCTTTTGATCCTCTTATTTTCTCTTTCTTTCATTATCCTGCCACTAACTAGCCCCATGCTACCATATGATAATAGACAGCAGTTAATATTTGATACCTACTTTGTGCCAAGTGCATTTTATGAATTATCTTCATTTAATCCTCTTCCAAACAATCTCATTTAGTCCATATTTTGGGTAAGTATTTTAAGGGTTTGGAGAGGTTGACTGACTTGACTAAAGTCCCACAGGAATGTGGTGGAACTGGAGTTCAAAATCAGGCTTTCTGACAGCAGAGTCAATGCAGGTAACACTGCCTGATAGTCTTCCTTACCTCTTCTAAGGTTCTGTTTGCGTATGCATAACTGTACCTGCCAAGGAGGATGGGATTTGACCATTGCCAATGGCAGGCAGGTGTGTCAGAGATGCCACTGTGAACATTTCATGCTCTTGCCACCCATCCCCATCCATTTCTCCATGTCTGTCTCACCATATTTTCCTTTTCTATGCCATTCATTCATTCCTCAAATATTTATTGAGATTCTACCAAGAAATTCTCCCATCACTGAAGATACAGCAAGAAACCAAAGTTTCCCTCTCAAGGGACAGACATTCTATTGGGAGTAACAGTTGACAAATTTTATATACATATATATATATAGTATATATATAAACTATATATATAGACATACATATATAGATGTACATATATAGACATATATACACATAGTTGACAAATTATATATATAGAAAATATATATACACATATATGTGCATATATATACATACATAATGTGTATATATATATTATATAGAGTGATATAAGAAGGACTCTAACATAATAGTATTTGAGCAAGGCACTGAAAGAAGTGATGGACAAACTTTACAGGTTCTAGGAAAAGTAGTATTTCAGGCAGAGAGAATCTCAGGTGCAAAGATCCCAAGATAGGAGTTTGCGTGGTATATTTAAGGATGAATGTGCCTGAGCGTTATTAGTAAAAAGCAGTTAGAGGTGGTAAGTTTGAAGGGTTTGTGCCTTGTAGGATATGAAGAGAACTTTGAATTTCCTCTAAGTGAATTATAAAGCCATTTGGAAGATTTTTGAACAGAAGAGTGAAACGATCTCTCTTTTTCAAGGCTTACCATGCACTGTGTGAAATAGAACATAGGGAGGCAAACAAAGATGAAAAGAGACCAGTGCAAAGGATTTTACAACAGTTCAGGTACGAGATAATGATGCTTTCATTTGCAGTGGGAGCCTTGAAGCTGGTGAGAAGTCGTTGGGTTGGGGGTGTCTTTGAAAGGTAGAGCTGACAGGACTTGCTAGTGAATGGGATGTGTGGCATGAAACACATGAGGTATTAAGGATGGCTCTGAGATTAGCTTGAGCAAGTGGAAGCATGAAGTTAACATCACAGAGATAGGGAAACTCAAGGAGAAGATTGAATGGGGAATGGCTTGGGATTTAAAATTTTATATTGGTCTTGTTAATGTTAGAAATTCCTATTAGATCACCCAAGTAAAGATATAAAGTATTAAAGAGTTGCATATAGTAGTACATAGTTCAGCAAAGAGGTTTTGCTTAACTTATATAAATTCGGGAGTGATTATCACAAGGATAGCATTTATAGTTAAAGAATTAGATTAGGTCACTCATGGAAGTGAGTGTAGAATAAAGAAGAGAAGCATCCCCTTAATAGTTCTATATCTTAGTTGTACATCAGAATTTCCATGGGATTTTAAAATATATACACATATCAGAGCTCTACCACAAACTCATCAAATCAAAATCTTTGTGAGTACAACCCAGGAATCTACATTGTCAATCAGCTTCCCTAGGTGATTGATTATGTAGAAACTGAGATGAGTGTGAGAATTAGTACTATAAGTGTCTGTTTATGTTATACTAGGAATTAATTTTTAATGCTAAGATACTTCTCTCCATGTAAATTGCCATCTACTCAAATCCAAGCTGTGGTTTTTCCCTTACCCTAAGTGTTCTACCTATATCCATCCTTACCCCTATTTTTGCACAATTAGCTCACACAGTCTTTTCAAAGAATAAAAGTCTTCAGTGCCATCTTATTGTTCTCAAAGGCAACAATCCTTAGCATGGCCTGAAAGATCCTACCTGGTGTTGGCCACCTGTCTCTCCATGTCATCAGGCACCAGTCCCCTACCTCCCACCCCCTTGCTCACTGCACTGCAACCAAACTCTGGCTTTCCTCAGTCCCAAGGATACATCTTCCTCCTCTTGTCCCCAGGTTTTGCACTTGCTGTATCCTCTGATGACTCTTTTCTCCCTTCTTTAACCTAATTAACTGTTACTCATCATTTGACCTCAGCTTAATCATCATTTCCTTAGGGAAGACTTCTCTGACTTTTCTGACTAAGCCAAATCCCCCCATGGTAGTAGGTTACGAAATAAATTTAGGTAGTTATGACCAGCATTTTTTTTAAAAAAGGAAGTAGAATACTATTAAAAATGTCAGAGTGGGTTGCCCATAGTAAGGATAAGTATTATCTAATAAACTTCTGTTTCTGTGTGCACTCAGAAGAAGATGTATTCTGCTTATAATACTTTTACAGTTGCAATATTTTGCATGTTTTATTACTAGCTTACTGACTGACTCTCTTACTAAACTGTAAGTACCATAAGGGCAACGGACGGTGTCTGCTTGCATTTCATTGTATCCGTAGTCCTTGATCAAATGGATAGCCCTTATGTAAGCAATTAAAGCATATTTGTGGGAAGGAGGAAGGAAAGAAGACAGATGTGGGAATTTATACTGGGAGCAGGGTAAGCCTGTACCATCACACTTTATAGCACGGCCATAACTAACTCCGCCAATGCAGATTCTGTGGGATCGATCTCATAAGTGAAAACCACAAATCTTTCCATAATGTTTGTTTATTTTTGATGATGTTTAAATAAACAGTGAAACACCTTCACTTACAAGATGAACACCTTCATTTACAAGATTAATGGTAAGCTCAGGAAATCTGAAATTGCTGTAGTTGCATTGTTTCTTGAGAGAAGATTTAGAAACTCAAGTCTTTCTGAGAACTGCAGTGAAAATCTTCACTTTTTTAATTCTGGAAATTTATGGAAAATTTAGAGATGATATCAGACCTAATGAATGGGTGCCTTATTTCTGCCTGGGACTACTTTTTTCTTCCCCTTGGCAGCTCTTTTACTCACTCCTATAATCATTGTTTCCAACCTTTCCAACTCTGTCAGTTGTAATTTTCCTGTTTCAAGTGCTAAAAAATTCAACCAAACTAGGCTCCCGAGAAAAGGGAATTAATTGGCTATTTAACTGAATATTTCAGTTGAGAATTAGTTTCAAGTCTGGCTGAACCCAGGACTCAACCACCGTCAGTCACCTAGCCTGTTTTCTTGGCCCCATCCTCCTGGTGCTGGCTCCATTCTTGGGTTCCATGTAGTTGCAAGTTGGTGGCAGGTGATCTCAGTCCCTCTACCCTGCTAAGTTCATCCAGTGTATTTCTTAGCAGAATTTCCCTTTTTGTTCCATTAAGGTTCAAATCTGTCCCTGAGCCTATCATTTTGTGCAGGGGAATGTGATAATCTGATTGACCAGACCTGAGTCACATGCCTAGAGCGGATTCAATTTTTGTAAAGTACATGGACTGAGAATGGGGAGGTGATGGTTTCTCAGAGGGAAATCAAGGTCTGGGAACCAGAAAGAAAGTGAACTAATAGCAACCATTAAGCACCCCACCTGCTGTGAACCCTCCCTCTCATTTTCAGCAAATGATCTTCATTTCTACCTCAAGAGACCATAAAGTTAACTGTTGTTCCCTCATCTCTATATCTAGCTATGCCAGCCCCTACCCTTACTTTAGTTCCTGTCAGAGCAGGGCTTTGGTGTCAGAGACACCATCCGTGTGGGTGATTATTAGCTTGGATCCTGTTCTTTCTTAACTTCTCTGGGACTTTACTTCATCAGTTATCTTATTTCTCCAGTTTATTTACTCTTTCCTTTTTCACACATAAACCTGTTCAAAGTTTTCCAGCTTTACTAAAACGTTTGCCTCTTGACTCTACAACTCCTTTAGGTTACCAGCTAATCTTGCTCCTTCCCTTATAACCAGGTTTCTCAACAGTTTTTTTCTCTATTAATTTCTCTTTCATTTGCTCCTAATTTTATGACAATATGGCTTCGATCTTTATTAAAATTTCTATGGCTAACATTACCAATAGCCTTAAAAGGGCCCCAAAATACCTCCTTTTAGTCCCTCTCATTTATTTTCTATTGACCTCTCAAAAGAAACAGGGGCCAACATATGTTTTTCAAATTTCCTCTCCTATATAATTCCACTACCACCGCCATTCAGGATTCCATCATCCCTCCCCAAATATTTCAACAGTTTTCTATGCGATTTTCTTGCAATCAGCCTCTCCTCCCTTGAGTACAGCTGACCACTGTCACCAGTTAAATTTAAAGAATTAAATGTGATCACCTTACTCTCTGTTTAAAACCTGTATTGAAACCCACAAGATTAAACAGTTTCTACCCTACCATTAGAGCAGGCTGTGAATCATGATCAGTGGTAAGATGTGGCAAAGTAATTTGTTACCAATAAAATATCTACAGTTTTCTCTTTTTTTTTTTTTGCATTTTTATTTTTGACTTAAAAAATTGATCTCAAGATGATAACTTTATTTAAAAAAAAACCTCACTCATTTGCATCCTAACATACTACCTTAACTGTAAGAGAAGTAGAAGAATGTATAGGCAAAATACTAGGGCTTATAGGTAACTTTCCTTATATCCATGAGTGTGTGTCATACATATGAACATCATCTATCACTAAAAAAATGGCTGAAAACCACAGCTTAGCACACAAAGTCCCTCATAATCTGAACTTCTTCTCCTAGTTTTCTCTACTGTCCCTGTTAAGTCCATTATATTCTAGCCACACCAGATTCTTTTTACAGTTCATAAAATGTACTATATTCTCTCATGGCTCTGTTGATCTCTTCTATCATCAATGTACTCACATCACAAACTCCTACTTACCCCTTAAGATTCAGTTTAAATGTCACTTCCTCCATGATGCTTTCTCAGCCTCTCAGGAGGCATCTCTTTTCTGCTAGGAAGGGAGGAATCTGTGAGCCACAGGACAGGAGAAGTTAGAGAGGGAGTAGTACATTGTCAGTTTCCATATACTTGGCCTAACCAAATTGAAAACACAGCTTAGCAGTGGACCAGCTGATATGGGAAAGACTAGGAGCTGAACCCTCTTAGGAGGTTGACAAGCTGTAAACCTAGCCCGCTGCAGTGACCTGTTACTGGGGTGTTGCTAAAGGCTTTAAACCCATAACACATAATTTAAGAAGACGGCTCAGGTGCACTTTGGGGGCTACCTGAAAAACCAATTTATGCTAATGAGTTATGCCCCTTAATTTGTCATCTTCTTTCCAGACTCTTCCAAAATGTAAGTGCAATGAATCAATACCAGGTGAATGGGTGGAAGCCCCAGTCATCTGTAAATTGCATAATCAGGATAACTATCTGTCACATTCATAGATAACATCAGTCCATGCCCTTTATGTGTGTTATTCAATGGCTTAGAAGCTTTGGAGCCTGGTTCTTTCTAGTTGAAAAATGAGTTTTCTCACTCTGTTGGTGTATACTATAGTGTACTTTCTATTCTTCCTGAAACCATGCCTAACTTTCTTATGAAGTTGGGAATTTCCTCAAGGGCTTCTAAGAATTCAACAGCAGAGATGTGACCCTATGTGTTATTGTGGCCATTATGGTAACCATCAGCATAAACAAAAACCACCACCACAACCTCCATTCTCAATCTATTCTCAAAAACACAAAAGATATATTAGGGGCATAGCCATATCTAATGTGAGATTAAATATATTTGGGGCTGGGAGTTCTAATAAAGATCTTTACTGCCTCTTTGTGATATGGTAAATGCAGAACTGACTCTTCTCTGTAACGAATTGATAATCCTACTACAGGAGTTTGCAGAGGAATGGTCCTGAAATTGTGCAGATATACATATATCTGTTTGCTTAAAAAAAATCCTATTTTTTTAAAACAATAGAAAACTCTAAAGTGGGAAATAAATAAAGGAACACGCAAAAATGAGAGTTTCTAGAGCAATTCTGGCATCCCGGGGCACAAAGATCTTTTCCTACTGTCTGGCTCACACCTCATCATTTTCCTCAGTTTTTCATAGTCATTTTGTTATCTTGATCATGCAACAAAACTGTCTTGACTTCAAAGAAAATATGCTGTTTGGTGTTTTCTTTAAAAACACAGATGATGGACTTCCCTCGTGGCTCAGTGGTTGAGAGTCCGCCTGCCGATGCAGGGGACACGGGTTCGTGCCCCGGTCCGGGAAGATCCCACATGCTGCGGAGCGGCTAGGCCCGTGAGCCATGGCTGCTGAGCCTGCGCGTCCGGAGCCTGTGCTCTGCAACGGGAGAGGCCACAACAGTAAGAGACCCGTGTACAGCGAAAAAAAAAAAAAAGAGAGAAAGAATTAACGCTTTAAAAATTATGTAGTTCTTTCCTTAAATAGAATTCAGCAGGTAAAGCACCTAGCGTACTGCCTGGCATAAGGTGGAACTGAATAAATGATTAAGCTGCATGATTATGGCTATCTATCATGTGGAGTTTTTGACTTATGTTTTTGCTGTAATAATGATCATATGGAGTTCAGTTGCTGTATGAAGTGAGTCTGTGTAAAGCTCCAATCTCTATTGGTACCTGTTGTGTCCACCCATTTCTCAGACAACTGTAAATGAGTGGGAAATAATTTTGGGAACTCCTCACCAGAAATCTATCTCTTTGGTTTAACAGTGAAAGTTCAAAATGCCTCAGAAGGAACTTGTCGAGGTTAGGTCACAGGCGATACCTAGCCTTCACCTAGAGATAGATCTAACTTGGAAAGTAAGAGATTCAAGCAAGGTGTCTACAGATGTATGTAAGACTTTGTGAACTAAAGTGTTTCTAGAACATTATTTCCTAGGTGTATTTTTTTCTCTTCTTTTTATTTGATAACTTTTAAAAATGTGTCATTAGGTCTCAATTATATTAAGGAAAACCTAAAGCAAGGGGTTTGTCCATGTATAAATAGGGAGCTCCATGAACTGATAGAGCCAGTATGACAATAATGGTGGGAATCACCATGAGAAGGACCCAATAAGGGAAACTCAGGAAGATAAAGTCATGGACTTAGAATCAGATAACCACCTCTTCACATTTTCATTCCTAACCTCTGGCCAGAGAGGTCCTGTGTTTTATTCTAAGTGAGGCATTTTTTCCTTACATAATACTTTATCTTTGAAAGAGGAAAGCTTTCAAAGTGCTCTGGCCTGATGTTTAAATTTTTGGACTCATATATTTTAAACAGATGCAGATACTTCAAATGAAACAAATTTTATGCTGTGGCCTCTTACATACTTTGCCAGACCAAATCTGATCTTCTACAAAGGTGTCAAGGTAATTCCATGGGGAAAATACAGTCTTTTCAATAAATGGTGCTGGAACAATTGAATATACACATGGAATAAAACAAATCTTGGTCTTTGCTTTACACCAGACACAAAAATTAACATAAAATGTATCATATACGTAAACATAAAAACTAAAATGATCAAATTTCTAGAAGAAAACACAGAAGAAAAAATTTTCAGACCTTGGGGTAGGCAAAGGGTTTTTAGACAAGATTGTAAAAGTACTAATAAGTACTTTTGAAAAAATTGCTCACTTTGACCCCATCAAAATTTGAATCTTCTGCTTTTCAAACACTTCCAAGAAAATGAAAAGTCAAGTCACAAAAAGGGAAAAAACATTTGTGATGCATGTATCTGATAAAATTTATAATTGAAATGTATAACAACTCACACAGCTCTATAATAAGACAAACCATTTAGTAATAAATAGGGACAATTTTTGAACACGTACTTCATAGAAGAAAATATGTAATTGGCCAATAAGTACGTGAAAAGGTGCTCAAGATCATTAGTGCCTAGATAGGTCAATATCTTTGGTAAAACTCATCAAAAACTATAGTTTAAAAGGATGCTTTTTACAGTGTGTAAGATAATCTGGATTTTCTGCTTTTTCATATCCTTATTCAAATGGAACATCAGTATGGCAACTCCCAGGATTTGTCCCAAATGGGAAATTGTGTCATCTTCACCTCAAAATTACAGGTCTTAAGTATGGGGAAGAAGCCAACACCCTTTTGGAGCCATAAATGTTGTTCAGACCATCTGTTGCTCTGATTGGAATCTCAGCAGATTTACAGACAGACTCTTGCACGGAGTATCTTTAGTTGATTCATTCATTCAGTCATCCGTAAACTGTGGGGCAATTTCCACCACTTTGCTTCATCATTTGCTGTTTCTGAGGCCCGGATGATATCAAGTCTATTTGAAATTTTCATTTCAACAAGGGAGGCTTAACAAATGCTATGAAAATTTCAAAGATGACTAATACAGAGCCCTCTCTTCTGAAAACCATAATCTGAATAAAATAATTTTTAAGGGTTCTTGAACTTGTCATGTTTTAAAGATAAATGACATGATATACAGGCAGGAAGCAAAAAAAAGAAAAGAAAGACTAATTTTTCTAAAGTACTTCTTGACTGTGTATCATTATTAAAATAAAATTTTATAAATACAAAACATAGAAAAATGAAAACATGTCATCATTTATGATTTTTCCCCCTTAAATTTAAAATACTATTCAGAAGCAAAAGTTTTATTTGTTTTGGCTCAACATGTATTACTTAAAATTAAGTATATCCAAAAAGCAAAAGTAGTATGCTTTTAATGTTTCTCTAGTGATTTAAAACAAATTGTCAAGCACTGCTCTATTTCTAATCTTTTATTTTTCAATGATTTACTATAGTAGTTAACAAAATCAACTACATCCAATTTCTCGAGACTTTATGCAAAAATATATCAAACTGAAAAATACTTTTCAAGAAGTTTTTCTTTGGATTACAAGTACTTCAAATAATACAGATTAGATGTCATTTTTTATATCTGCAAAATCAGACTTCTTATGTTTGTTTAATAAAACTCTCATGATAAGTACAGATGTGCCTTTATTCAATCTCATTAAAGTCATGAGACATTGTATGGAATATAGGATTTCATAGATGGAGAAAAAGACTTTGTTTCCCACCTCAAAGTGCACACTTGGACACCCTTATACCTTTAAGAAAATACCCATTTTATAAAATACAACTTTATCACATAAGCCGAAAAAAATAAGCTAGCATGCACTGTACCATCAGCAATCTCAGCTGGCTGACTTCCTTTGTCATGTAAACGGTGAGACAGCCACTCAAAGTAAAAGTTTGAAAACAATTTTGAAAAATCTGGAAACAAGTAAAAGCAGTGTATTAAAGAAGAATGAATCCCAGGAAAGCATCATGCATGTCCTCAGAATGTTTCCATTCTGCTCCAAGTGATGGCTGGGGCAGGGCTAGTTTCTAGGCCCACATTGTGGATCCCATGAAGGATCACAGACTTGGTGACCTTTATGGCATTTCACCAGAAGTTGTGTCAACATCAAAATGTTTTGGCTTTTCTCTTTAGCTCTGCCATAGAAAACAATTTCCCCTGAGAACCTCTAGCTTAGAATCTAGGTTCACAAAAGACTTTTTCTAAATGAATCAAATCTTTTTCAGAGTGAAACCACAGAAGTAAATATGGTTTGAGGTTACTAAACCTCATAACAAGGAAGAAGGAAGTCTGGCGATTAAAAGCTCAAAGGGATTTTTAATGAAGGAAATGTTTAAATTCCCTTCTATTTCCCCATTAAGAAAAAAAATTCCACAACGATTCAGCCTTTTCACATTCAATTATAAAACCCTTTAAGCATGAAAGTAAAATATATGTACATATAACAATTACCTATTTACCCACTTCTGAAATTAAGCAGTATTAGCATTTCATTATATTTGCTTCAGGTCTTTTTTAATGTAAAAAATGATATATATATACTAAAGCCCCACTGGCCAATCCTTTTCCCCCTTCACTGCCAAATTCCTATGATAGTGGCATTCTCATTATTGTTCTGAACTGATGAAATAAAATTCATATTTTAAGGCAGGACAAGAAAAACTTAACATAAACTTTTTCTCTGCCCGTTTTGGCTTCCTCCCTCTCCTCTAGTGTGATTTGTGTATCTGCAGTGTGCATTAACAAGACCGCCCCAATGACAGAAACACCTGCTCAGTCATAAAGATCAATTTTTCTTCTTCTGGTGCCAGCTGTGTAACTCCTTAGAAGATAAGATTTCTTTCTCAATACTGCCAGGGGTCACAATGACCCACCACTTGCCCTTTATATGCAGATATCTTTGGTGAACTTTGGTGAACAGTCAATTTATCGTTTCCTTTAAAGATAGCGATTGGTGAACAGGCTGGTCAGACGGCTTGGGGAGATACTGGGTCGCACATAATGGAAGTTCGTAGCTTAAATACTTACTTATGACCTTATTAATGTTACTAGCTATATTATTAGTATCGTGCCTGTTTTTTAAGATTATTGTTTCTTGCATTACCAAATGTGTGACTAAGCCTCAGATAAAATTAATGATGATTAGGTGACTTGAAATGATTGATCAAATATATATGCTAAAACATCAATGATTATAATAGTGAAACTCTAGATATGGGAAGAAGAAACAAGAGGGAACCATTTCCTGGACCACATCAGACCGGTAAGACAGGCAGTCCAGAAGCTTTTGGTTACGGTTAAAAAGTCTTCGTCCAGGGCTTCCCTGGTGGCACAGTGGTTGAGAGTCCGCGTGCCGATGCGGGGGACACGGGCTCGTGCCCCGGTCCGGGAAGATCCCACATGCCGCGGAGCGGCTGGGCGCGTGAGCCATGGCCGCTGAGCCTGCGCGTCCGGAGCCTGTGCTCCGCAACGGGAGAGGCCACAGCAGTGAGAGGCCCGTGTACCGCAAAAAAAAAAAAAAAAGTCTTCGTCCAGTAATAACACGTCGAGTGGCCTATCAATGAAATCCTCGCCCGACCCGGGAATGAGCATTCCTAGCACCGTGGGGCAAATTGGTCACAAAATGCCTCCCAAACCTTGGTTGAAATTAAGATCAAAAGGGAGGGGATTGTAAAATAAAGAATGTTGCCCACCATCGAGTTCTACAAGAATCAAGTCACTGGCCACCGTGGTGGCTGACCTACAGTAACCCTGAAAGGGATTCATGGTGAAGATCAGTATGGGGCACTTTGTGTTCTAGGAAAACTGGCAGAACTGGCCCTCAAATAGTTAGATATTTTCAGGAGAAAATTTTATGAAACCAATTTCTTGCATCTTCCCATACTTAGAGAAACACTAAAACCATTAACTAAGATATCTGTTCCTCACAAACAGCACTGAAACAGCAGCAACCTTCTACCAAGTCGTGTGCTTGTTTGCACGTATACCTTCATCAAAATCAATACATACTGGCCACCCCTCTTACCTCTTCAGAACAGTCCTCAGAGTTTTCTGAAAGACTGTCTCCTGGATGAAAATCCTCAGGTTGGCTTGAATAAAATCTTCCGTTTCTTTCTTAGATTGACTACACATTAAGTTTTCATCTACAGAAACTTTACTGAAATGCATGTTTCCAAATGATAGATACAATACCATTATTTGGGACCTTAACATTTACATGAATGGCATTGTACTGAACTACAATTTTTTTAATTCAAAAGTGTGTTTTTAAAGACTTCCCTGAGTTAATGCAAGCAGATGGAGTTGTTACATTTTAACTCTGTGTCATGGCATTGTTTATCAATTTAACTATTGAGGGACAGTAGTTGTTTCCACATTTTGCTATTACGAACAGTGTTTCATAAGCATTCTCATACATCATTTCTTATGTACATGGTTGAGAATTTCCCTAGGGAAGACAGAAATGATAATGGATATCTTCAACTTCACCCAAGTATTGCCAAAGTGCTTTTCAGGGTGGTTCCATGCATTTATACTTTCTCCAGCCATGTCCGAGTTCCCATGTCCCTACGTCCTCACCAGAAGTCAGTGTTTCCAGATTTACAAATTGTGGACCACCTGATAGATATGAAATGCTATCTCATTGTAGTTTAAATTTGTTTTTCCTTGATAAGTAATGAAAATGATTATCTGTTTAGTTTCTTGTGCATTGCCTATTCCTATTCTTGTTCATTTTTCTATTGGATTGTTTGCCTTTATCTTATTGATGTATAGCATTTGTAATATATTCCAGATAGCAATTGCAGAAGATTGAGACTTTTATTGGGACCATTTAGATGTGCCAATTTACTTCACTGAGTCTTAGAAAAGTTTTACAACTTATTCCGCTTCTGTCTTGATTCTCAAGACTTAATCCTCAATATTATACACATTTGCTTACCTATTGTAATATATCTTGATCTCTATATATCTCTACCTATCTATTTATCTCATAGAGCATCATGATTCAGAGAACAAGGCAGGTTCTGGGCCAGACTGACATTTCCTAGCTTTGAATCCCAGCTCCGTAGCTTCCTAGCCATATGACAATGGGCACATCATATAACTTCTCTTTGCCTCAGTATTTTCATCTGTTAAATGTAGAAAATAATAGTACGTACCTCACAGAGTTATAATAAAGAGGAACACTTAGCGCAGCTCCTGGCACAGAGTAAGCACTCTATGTTAGCTATGATCAGTATTCTATAAAATACAATATTATTTAGAACTTTTAAAACAGTAGTTTTAATATAAATTATATTTAATAAGGATATCAAAAGTAAATGCCCATGGACTTCCCTGGTGGCGCAGTGGTTGAGAGTCCACCTGCCAATGCAGGGGACATGGGTTCTTCCCCCGGTCCGGGAAGATCCCACATGCCGCGGAGCCTCTGGGCCCCGTGACCCATGGCCGCTGAGCCTGCGCGTCCGGAGCCTGTGCTCTGCAACGGGAGAGGCCACAACAGTGAGAGGCCCGCGTACCGCAAAAAAAAAAGTAAATTCCCATAACCTCAAAGTATTTCCCTCAAATATTTAATTACTGTGCCGGCTTGAACATATGACCACAAAATATTTTATACTCTTGCCCCCAGGCGGTAGGTTTTAATTTCCATCCCCTTAAATATGAGATGAACCCAGGACTCTGTTCTAACAAATAGGGTATGCAAAGGAAAATAATCACTTTTCAGTGGAGCAACCTGGCTGATACCACCTTAACCAGATGATCAAGGTTAACATCCTCAGAAATAAATAATGTTGATATCATGTGCCCCAATACTGTGCAATAAGCAGGGCACTTCTGTGACAGTTTTCCCTAAAGTTTGTAACCTCAGTCTATTTATGAGAAAACATCAAACAAACCCAAACTGAGAGACCCCCTACAAAATACCTGACCGATACCCATCAGAAGTGTCTAGGTCATCAAAAACTGAGAAACAATCACAGATTGAAGAGCCTACAGAGACATGACAACTAAATAAAGTATGGTATTGGGTTGGACCGTGGAACAGAAGAAGGGCAACAGTGGAAAAATATAGTATAGTTTAGTTCATAGTATTGTGCTAATGTTAATTTCTTAGTTTTGATAAATGTACCATGGTTACAAAAAATGTTACCATTAGAGGAAGCTGACTGAAGGGTAAATGGGAACACTGTACAATCTTTGCAACTCTTCCATAAATCTAAAGTTATTTTAAAATAATAGTCTAAAAAGTGAATACCCATAATAAATTATTTTACTATCACTATGATGAACCAAGACCGCTTATAATTAGACAAAAATATACAGATAGCACACAAGTGAGGAGGTTATATATGTTTATTTTCTTTAAGTTTGGGGGCCCATGTATTTGGACTTAAATTTACTGGGTATATGTTGCTGTGATCTTTAACACAACATGAATTATCTAGAAAGATGTACCCCTTGGAGGATATTTAACATTTCGTTAGGTTTATTCTAAGTGATAAGAGAGCAAATATAGACAAATGAAAATTGATTTTAAAAAATTTTTTCTATATTCTGCTTAAGTATTACCTGTGACCCAAAATGACTCACGCACATTAAAATTACTTAATTACTTTAATTCTCTTTTATTCCTGGCTTTTAAGGGGCTGAAACTTTTATGTCTCCAAAAATGTTTATAAGAATACATGTATTACTGTTACTTTGGGATTGTATTAGTCCAAACTGACAAAAAATTCAATTAGGAGAACAGAAAATCTAAGTTAACAACAAAGTACAATACAGTCAACATCAGTACTAGAATGTGTCAGAGAAAAAAAAAATTAAATCTACCTATAAAATTCAAATGGAATAATTTTATAGGATCACGTAATTAGCAATATTGTCTGAGATTCAGAGAAACCAAATTCAAAAGATTTTTAGTTATTTACAAACAAATAATTTAGTTACAAACCTGTGCTTAGATTTATATACTTTCAAGTATCAGTTTGGATAATGATGTTACATAAGGAAATATAAGAAATTTAGAAAATGTTACCACTTTAAATATTTGTACAAAATCCAAAATTTTTCACTAATTAAAATTTCATACTTGTAACCTGATTTTGAATAGTTGTAATTCACTATCACCAAAGGAATAAAAACATATATATTCAAATGTGGTCTTAGTTAAAAGCAGGAGAGAAAAAAATCAGCCACACTTTATTTTTCTTTAGTCTAAAAGTTCCAGTGATAAAAGATTCCCAAATGGAAAGGACTTTCAATTTGTAATCTTAAGCTTGTGGTTAATTTTTCTTAAAATTGCGGCAACTTGAGCAGGCTTCTTTCAGTCTCTCTTACCTGTAGCTAGAAATGTCTTCAAGCAAAAGGAAAAATCTTTTTAGTTTTGATATATAAAACTTTAAGCCTACTGATGACTACTTTTTTTGTCATGATGTTAGTTTTAACAAATTTGTTTCCTATCTCTAACTAAGCTTACACTAAACCGGCTACTGTTTCTAAGTCAGATTCTTTCCTACTTTTCCTCATCAGAACACTGCTATAGACAAGAAAAGACGTTACGCTGAAAAACAGGATCACGTAGAGTTTAAAATAGAGCTCACATTCATAATAACATTTCTGGTTTGTTTTCCATAATTGTATTTAGGTGCATTTATTTTTCTTCACTAAATGTCATGTGTTTTAGAAAACAAAAATGTAATAACTGTATAGAATATTTAACTTCCACCTCAGAGTAAATCTTTTCTAATAGAAAATCATTTTATGATCCAGTTCTCTGAACACTAATTTCTTCAACTCAAGTAGTGCAGTCACACAGATCACATTTCTCAAAGCTCAGCTTTCTCAGAAGTCTTCATCTTACATCTAAGAACAAAATCAGTTAACATCTGCTCTGGGACTTCCCTGGCGGTCCAGTGGCTAAGACTCCACACTCCCAATGCAGGGGGCCCAAGTTTGATCCCTGGACAGGGAACTAGATCCCACATGTCACAACTAACGCGGCAACGAAGATCCCGTGTATCGCAACTAAGACCCAATGCAGCCAAATAAATAAATAAATATTTAAGAAAAAAAATCTGCTCTGACAGAGGACCCAAAGGAGACTGGGGGGCTTCCCTGGTGGCGCAGTGGTTGAGAGTCCGCCTGCCGATGCAGGGGACACAGGTTCGTGCCCCGGTCCGGGAAGATCTCACATGCCGCGGAGCGGCTGGGCCCGTGAGCCATGGCCGCTGAGTCTGCACGTCCGGAGTCTGTGCTCCACAACGGGAGAGGCCACAACAGTGAGAAAGAGGACTTTTACCTCGGCTGTGAATTTACATGTTACAGTTTGTGAGCTGTAGTTTATCCCTCACTATGGCTCAAATAAAAAATTAAATAGCTCAAGTTTTAAAGGCCCAATTGACCTGCATAGTTTGTTGATTAAATTACGGTCAACTATATACTGGCTATCCAAGTGGAGTCTGTGCAATAATGAATACATATATATTGTATCTGGATCAACCCTTCAGGGAGAATAGAACAATCTATCAATTAAAAGAAAAGATACCTAATTAGCTAAGCTTAGCTTAATTGATCCATAAGACATTTTTTAAATTAAACTTTTAACAATATTTGCTATTTGTGATTGCCTTCATTGTTCTTGCCCTCCTCTGCTCTCTGATATCTGAGTATTTAAAAGTTATTACACAGCCATGATCCTGAGCCAACATCCAGGTGAGCAAACTGTGTCAGAAGAGGGAGAGAAAGAAATCATGAGGGAAACGATGCAGATCTTGTTTCACTAGGGTGGACATGCCAACATAAGGCCATAGAGATACAAATCTCATGCACATGCTGCAAATAACAAGGTTTCCCAGAAAACGCAAAAGAAGTAGAACTGTCCTCTCTACTTAGCCTACCTAGGGGAGCATCCTCTCTTTGATAGCTTTTAGCCAATCAACTTACTTTAGGCAGAAGAAAATACAAGACTCTCTATTTGGAAAACTGTCTGAGGTTTTTGCTCTTATAAACTTTGTCTTATAAGTTTATAAGAGACCTCTTAGACCTGAGGAGACCTCTGAGACCTGAGAAGAAACAAGTCACTTTAATAAAACATGTCTCTACGTGGGCTTCCTGTAAAGGGTCATGGTGAATACCTGTGGAAGCATAAAGAAGTAAATCTAGGCAGAGGTATCTACATTTAGAATGCTTTCCCATAAACGTTTTATTCAGAGGAACACTGAAAATATAAATGTGAAGGCATTTTGAAAAGCATGGGAAGAATGGCAGAAGATTAATTTAGGATGCAGACAGTGGAAACGATCACATCAAAACATGATTAAAACATGAGCTAAACCATGCCCTATGAAATAGAATCACTAGACACATTAAAAGCTTATCTTCAGCCCCAGCACCATGATCTTTTACAAAGCTATTAGAATATTCCTCTAGATAAAGTCTGAAGCAAACTTTGAGTGGAAATATCTATGAATGTTTCCCCATCTTACTTTTTCAGCATGCTATGATTGTAAGTCCATCTGTCATTTAACCAAATAATGTTTAAAAGTCTTGTAACAATGATATTTATCCAAATTGATTTTTATCTATGAGAATGCAAAGAGCATAGAAAGCCCTCTTTCTCTATTCATTAAGCGTTAGGTTCCTTGACCCTTAAGTAATCTTTTGGAGAATTTCTGATTGTCCCATCTGTAAATCTTGTGGGAAGTAATAAGCCTGCTATTTACTCTGTTACATGGAAAAATTCCCTGTTTGTTGTCTGTGATCCTTGCAAACTCAGCAGATGTTACCACACTTGAGGCAATTGTTCTCTGACTATCTTTTTAAGTGGGTAATGGAGAAATCGTTATCTAAGCTTTCTTTTGTTATTGCAGAGTTAATACAATCTTAAGCAATTTTTTTTTAGCTATATTACTACCACAAGCAAAAATCAAAATAGTTTTTCTTCTGAAGAAGAAAATGGCAAAATAGATCTATTACAGTAAAAATAATTATCTATTGATACTTATTTACTAAAATCTTGAGAATAAAAGATTTTGCTTAGGTAACTTCAACCTATGAATCTATTTTCTGATGCTTATCTAGCAAAAAAAGGGCAATTATAAAAATTACTTGATTTGTATGTTGTATGTACAATGTATGTGTTATAGTATTTTACACTTAATTCAATTTTAACGTGAACATTTTATTGTCTCTCCATACTTTTTTATTGTGTGTACCTCTATATTTATATTCATGTTTCTACTTGGAAAAATTTGGTTTGTATTTTGTAATCCACACAAATGGATTAAATGTATAGGGTAATAAATTGCACGCTCAATTTTGTGTTTAAGTCTGTGTCTATACAAATAAAACTTGTGTCTATATACATATTTTACTAATATCATTGAAGCAAAATAAAACAAAATTGTCAATTCCGCAAATTTACTGGCTTTTCCTTCTCTCTCACTCTTGTTCTCACATCGTCTCTCTTTTACTCTTTTTCATTTTTCCTTTTTGGCTTGTTTACATGATGCCTAATCTTCAATTTGATCCACTTAATTGTCTTTTCAGTGGAATGCTTTGTTATCTTATAGACAGTGCTAATATAGATGAGAATGAGGAAAAGCGTCTGGCATATTTTAAAAGTGACAAAAATGGAATTAAGAGGTAGATTTTTTAAAGTATCATTATTAAGATTCACCAAATTGGTGCAGATGTCTTTACTTTGCCTTCAGGGTTGGACATTGGTCATATTAAAGATGTGCACTTAACACATTAAGAGGTTTTGTATAAGGTTGGGAGTTTCCTGATGATTCAACCCCCAAATGACATTAAAATTCCCCCAAGATCAGACTTTTGGGTTGCTTTGTATGGCTCCCCATTGCTTTATGGAAGAAAACCCAGGAAGAAGAATCGCTTATAATGCTCACCATTTAAAATGAAGGTAATCGGAATCCAGTAGAACTTTTCAATTCCAAATCTAAGCCCTTTAGAGCTTTCCACAGTCCATTTAGCATAGCTTCATCTGTTAGTACTTGTTCTGTTTCAAGCCAAACTCCTGTCACACTAATATTCTTTCACTTCTCAAATCACACAAATTACTTCTCCCTTGCCTTCTAGACCACTCTTCCCCACACGTCCTTCTTCCCTTTGTGTGGCTAACTCGTACTCATCCTTCAGACTCTAGTTTATATTTTCTCAGGGAAGCCTAGGCTACCTAGATTAGATAACTCCTTGCTATCTGCTTCTGAAGAGGCCTGTATCTCTCCCATCATCATTTTTTAAAAAATTGTTTGTTTGTTATCTTTTTTATTCACTGTGTATGAGATCCACAAGATGATTACAAAAGCGGGTAGGACAAGAGAACCTGAATATGAAAAAAGAATATGGAAAAGAATATGGAAATGAAATTTAGGCAGAACTCTGACGAAGAAGAGGCCCCACAGCAGGACCAGAGAAGATCTATAAGCAGGGAGAAATTAACTCTAGAGGGAAGCAATGTTTCTAGGAACAGAAACTACAGGCGTTGAATTTTCAGTTGGTTCCTGTTTGTACATAACTCTCAAATCTTTTATTAATTCTATTATGCTGCACACCTTTGTGTTAACGTGCACTGGGAATTAGAAGAGAACGGGCTTTGCTCCACACCACTGATAAAGTTGACTCAGAGAGAAAACGGCAGTTGCAGGTACCCAGAGCGATTGTAAGGAGATAAATGGCATAGGAAAAGTAGGTTGCAATGTGAACGAACAAATGAGAAAATAAGAGCGCACTCTCTTCCTCACCCCAAATTGTGGAGCTCTAAAAGAAAACCAAGGACTTAAAATACCCAACAGCAATAGTAAATGAGCTGGGATCTGCTTGTAAAAATCCAGTTGGACATCCTCTATGTCTTTCTTTCTATTTTTCTTTCCAATTTACTGACTCTTTATCTCTCTGATTTAAATTTCAGATAAAGTTCTTTGGGTTTATTTTCTAATCTCCAGTTTTCTTTTCAGCTGTGTCAAATCTGTTAGAAAACTCAGCCACCGAGTTTTTTGTTAGACTGTGTTTTTACTTTTAAGAGTTTTGTTTGATTTGTTTTCAAATATGCTCTGTCTTTAATCATATTTAAAATTTCTTTGTCTCAGATGTACAGTTTTCCTCAATTAGCTGAGAAGTGCCTTATAATGTGTACCTTCTTCCCGCTTTCACTGAGTGCCCAGATGTGTTAAGCTGTACAGACACCTAGACTATCTGTTGAAAATCTGAAGTCACCCTTATTAGCAAAATGGTATACAGTAGGGAGTTGAGAATATTTTCATGATTCTATGGAAGAAACTACTGATTGTAATCCATCTCTGGAAAGGAGTTATGCTTTTCTACAAATAAAGGTTGGTAATTTTCCACATGATATATAAAATACTAAGGGAAAGCACTTATGTTTTCTAAATCAAAGTATGATTTTTAATATAAATGAATAATACGATAAACCTTTACCAAAGGAAAACAGACAAACCCCTGATGACTTTGACAATTAATTTTATTTTAAATGTCTTATAGATACATTCATATTTTCATACTATCAAAAACAGTAGAAAGAGTCTCTTTGGGAACACATAAAACCATCTTAAAGTAAAAAATAAAGTTGATGTTAAAATACACAATAATTTAAATAAAATTATAAGAATCTAATTGTTCAGAATAAATAAATAAGAAATAACAAAAAATTACTTTATTCATATTCCCTGGTGAATTTTTGCTGTTTTGAGAAAGATAGTCATAACTCAGGATTCAGGTGATTTAACACAGCACTGCATAATAAGGCTTGCAGTGACAAGACCAGACCAGGCATATTAAAAGTAGGGTTGCCAACACAATTAAAATTTCAGATAAATAATGATGTATTTATACTAAAAAATTATTTATTGTTTATCTGAAAGAAAAATCAACTGGATGTGTTTTTTGTTTATTTTCTATTAATTCGCTAAATCTGGCCACTATGATCATAATATAACAGCCTTGATCAAAGTAGTTCTGTAATACATCACTTAGTATAAAAAATAAATATAAATTCACTACCATCATTATACTTATCAACAACGTTTCTTTTCCATTTCTCCAAATTCATGCACAAACATTATTATATTTGAGGCTTAAATAAATATATAAATAATAAATAGGTGAATAAGTTACACTTCAAACTAATTTACATAACTGAATAAAATTTAAAGTGCTTCCACATGCCCTCACATCTCTGTGAGGTAGGTTAGTGGCTGAGATGTTTTCCTCCAGTTTGGGAGTGAAGAAGAAACTGAGGCTCAGTTGAACAAGGACTCGTGAATCCTGGCCAGCAGACTAGGGTTGCAAGATTTAACAAAAAACAAAAACGACTAACAGGATTTCCAGCTAAATTTGAATTTACCGTACACAATGAATAATTTCTAAAATATAAGTGTGTCCTACATGGAACAATGTATGTGGGACATTGAAAAAAATCTTCATTGTTTTACTTAATATTCAAATATAACTGGGCATCCTGTATTTTATCTGGCAACCCTACACCAGACCTACACAGTACATGAGGCATTGAAGTAGATTTGTTTGAAGTTTCTTTGGTATCTTTACTGAGGAATTCTTGGAAACCAAGGACAAATGGATTTTTGGTTGTTGTTGTTGTTTTCATGGATCTTTCTTCTCAGCTCTGAAAAGAAATAAAATAAAATAAAAAGTTTTAAAATTAGCAATGTTCTAAATAAGAAGGAATGTATGGTTCTTGAAAATATATTTAATATAGAAATTAAGAGAGTCTTAGATATTTATGTGTTAGAACTACTCTATACTTTCAGCTATAAATAGAGAGATCAGATAAGTTATGTAAACCAGAACACTTCTGAGATTGAGAGAGAGTCATACTAATGACACAGGACACAGGCATATACCCACACTTCCCTGGACAAGCTGAGATATATGATCTCCCAGTCATGAGTACAACAAACTCACTATTGCTGCTATTTTTTTTAAAATCAAAGAGGCAGATACTTAAAAGAAAATTTTCAGCAGCAGCAGGAAATTTATAGGTTGACTTCTGAACTGTACGTCCCAGGATAAATGAAGAATCTAAATTTAAAAAAAAAAACAACTTACCTCTTCAAAAATATCTGCACAACCTTCTGCACCCACTTTTCCTTGGGGTTTAAGCAGACCTCTTTTCCATTGACAAGCTTAACACTGAAATAAGAGCGATATGATTAAAATAGTATTTAATGGGTTTCCAACATCCCTTTGGCATTCAAGTCATGGTTCCTTAAGTACAGGCATAAAATGTAAGTCCAAACTAATTTTTAGCTATGAGTCATGGAGGGTACAATATTTAAATGCCATGGAAACAAAGAATTTTCCCTTTCTGTTTTGCTTACTATGTATTCCTAGTACCTAGAACTTTGCTGGATTCTTCCACCTTCCTCAATTCTAGGTTTACTAAAGTAAAGTATCTAATCACTTTTGAAATTACTTACATGATTTCTGAATTTTCACAGTGTGGTCCACTCTCAATCACTCGCAATTCTCTGATAAATTTGGGGTGGAAGGGTGTGGAGTGTATATTTATGCATTGGCATCGAAGTTCTGAGGTCATTCTTGATAGAACTGCAGCTGTGAAAAAAGAAAAAAGCAATTAAGAATTGATTTCATTAACAGGCATAGCTCAGCTAGCTTCGCTCTTGCTAATTCCAGTGTGATCATTTGGTGACTGTGTGTTTGGGAAACAACACATCTTTAGCAAACTTATTCGTGAAATTGATGGTTGGATATTCTCCTAGCCCCTGACCTCAGTTTTTCTCTTTGTTTTAAAAACAGTCGTTCCTGACAACATGGAATGACATAAACACTTGGAGTTGTCTTTGGGCAATGTTGACATCCTCATGGTACTTTTTCTCCTACTCGACATTGCATAATCTTCTGTGATACCACAATGTTATTCATGGTAGGCAAGATCCAACAACAGGAAAATTGCCTTCAGGAAGAACTAATAGAAATATATGTGAGTTGCACAGAGATTGTCCTATATTTTAGCAAAATCTTTGATGTTTAAAAGTATATATATATATATATATATATATATATATATATACACATATATATCATATAAAATGTTTATATATACCATAAACATTCTAAACTGTATTTATTTCATAAGAGGGATCCCAGTAAGGTTTATAATCTGTCTTTAAGCCAAAGAGCAATTGATGGTTGTTTGAAGCTCGTCAATTAAATAGTACATCGAGTAAAATTACCAGAGTTTTTACTCAGTATTAAAAGATAAAATGGGTATATGTGGCCTCCAATAAAACATACTCTAAATTACAGATTTATGTTAAATATATGTATACTACAGAGTATGAATGATAGGAATAGAACTCTATATAAATCAAACTTTACAATTTTCTAAATACTATATTTATATAACCTAAAAAATTAAAGACTTCAATTTAACATTAAATGACTGCAAAGATGGTTTTCTCTTGCTGAATAAAAGGATGTCTGTTACCGAGGCATTAAGGATAACCTTTCTATCTGAGGATCACATTTAGACACAGCAAACTTCAAGGATGTGCTTACCTTTACACAGAGCTGCAGAAAGCAGGAAGGCTGCCAAGAGAGCAATAGCCAGCTTGGAAGTCATGCTTACACAAGGCGCTGTCTTTCTGGTTTCTTCCTGGCTCTTGTCCTAGACGGTTGTGAGCTCTGCTGTCCCAGAGGACCTGTGTCAGATGGGGAGCTCCCGTGGCTTTTTATATTATAGTAAGAGTAGGGAACAAGTGCACCCTCATGCTTGCATCATGTCAGAGGAAATTCCACAATATGCAACCATCTGCCCGCCCTTTGAGAGCAGACCTGAGTCATCTGACTCCCCTAATGATTTGTTTCTTACTAAGTTTTCAGCGTGATTGAAATTTTATTTGATCTTTCAAATAATTTTATTGATTTTTTTGAAAACATGTTTCTTTTAAAATGTTTTAAAATATTTTTTTAAATATTCAAACTTCTCAGTTTGATACATTATTGTCAGTGGTAGTTCTTTTTATTTATAAATAACTTTATCATAGTCCTATCTTGCAGTAGTCAGAGTAAGGTCATTTGTTATTGTTCTTTTATGACACAGTCATTTCTTTAGGTAACTTATATATGCTGTAATGATAGAGAAGGTAATCTAGTCAACCACTTTTACGAGAAGTCCATTTCTAAGCACTTTGGAAAGTTTCCAGGAACCATTACCGCTTTCAGGGAGCATGTCACAACTTTTCAAAAGATTTGGTTTTCTAATGCATGCTTGACAGAGTGAAAGGGGATAGCTTTCAGTTCAGTATCGTAAATATTATCAAGTAACTTCTGAGTAATGTGGGAATCTATAGATGGATAAGACTATACTTGTTTTTAAAGAGTTTGGTCTGTCAGAATAAGAAAGCAATATAAGGACCAGGCTATGTTACAGAACAGACGAGTGGTATCAAGATATTTATTCCAACAAGGACACAAGGGCAGAATCTTCCATAAGCATTTTGAGCAGGGTATTGAAGTGCAGAGGACTCTAATAAAGGAGGGTGAAGGGAAACAGCATGTTCTAGATAGAGATGCTGTTCAAAGACACTCAAGTGGTAAAAGGAAGAATTGTTTATGTTCCAGGATGTGGTTCCCTGGGCTTACTTGGTTGGAGTGGGATGAGGTGGTGTGTAATGGAAAAGTAAGCAGTATATACTTGGTGGAAAGAGCATCTGGGTTTAAACCCTTGTTCAACCACTAATTTTTGTGTGGCTTTTAAGCTTTCTGAATTCCAGTTTCCATATCTATAAAATGGTTTTAATAACATCCACCTGTCTCATAAAGTTCATATACATAAACTTCCTGGCTTAACTTTTAAGCTGGTGAATCTCTATCTACCCCAAGAGCCATGGCTTGTATTTCTCATTTTTGTCAGATGGTTGACTTCCAAACTGCAAAGATATTCCACCAAAAATTATTTCTTAAAAATCTCATTTGCCTTAGAGGATTCTTGATAAAAGATTGGTTTCTGAAATACGAAGTTGAGCCAGATTTCAGCATGTAATGCAATAATATAATAAAATAGAAACAACATCAGTGTAAATTATGATTTGCTAGAATTTAAAGCTCCAGATCAAACTCTGGTTGCATTAGGGTTCGTTACCATTTTGGATAGAAAATCTAGAGTACAGAGTCTTAAAATCTATGGAATTCTAGAATGCTTGAGAAAGCACCTAGTTTAAATACTGATATAGGATTTAAATTAAATTCTTGACAAAAACATTATTGAAAATTAGGCCAAGAGTAATGATGTTTCAGAATGTGAACACTTGTGGTTTGGGGAGAGAACGTCCTTTGCTGAAAGATTTGTATAGTGACCCCAACTAACTTCTTAAATATATAACTTCAATTTACTTGATATCAGGGACTGTGTGTGTGTTTTTTAATCCTCACAACAATGGGATAAGTAATAATGCCCTCATTTTACAGATGAGGAAACTCAATAACGTCTCCAAGTTCATATATCTAAGTAATGATGGAGCTGAGAGCTTTAGTCCTGGTCTAAAAGCACATTTACAAAGGGGAGATGAAAAGACTTTTCTTCAGGACACTGGAACACAAAACCACCTTTGTATGACTCAATGAAGTTTCTTTCTCTGTCCCTCGTGGGTCCTCAGAGATGAGTCTGGACTTCCTTGGAAAGGGAAGGGAGCTTACAGTAGACTCTTACGTCAACTTCTGTAGCAAAGTAAATGTTTATTATGTACAATGCAGTTCTTACTCTTTTAAAATCTATTTTAGGAACTTGATTGTTCACTTATTTATTTAATATATGTTGATTATCTGCTAATGCCAGGTCTTGGAGTAGGAGATGTGAATACTCTTTAAATCAGATATAGTCTCTGACTTCGAGGAGTTTGCAGTCTAATGTAGAATATGGACAATTAGTTACACAAGTAAGTACAATACAGTGGATGAGTATTATAATATGTATAATTATAGGAAGCTTAGGGAGCAAACAAATGGGACCTCTGATGCAGTTTTGATGAATGGGGTTGTCTGAAGAAACAAGTTTAAGACTGTGACGTAGTGCCTTAGTCTTGGTGATGAGTAGGACTAAGACCAGTGGAGAGGAGAGAAGGCGGTACTGCTTTGCTAGTGTGGGGGAAAGCAAGTACAAGGTGGTAAGATGTAAGAGAATATGGCCCAACTGGGTTCCTGAAATTGTTGAGCATTGTATGGAAAATATGAGTGGAGTGAAGAGATAAAAGTAGGGACCAGATATGTAAGCAAGACCTGAGTCTTTAAGAAAATTCTCAGTCTCTTTGCTCTAGTAATGCTGGTTTGTTCAGCAAAGACATATTTTCATATGGAAAGACCCTGAGATGACTGGTTCAGGGCATCATCACTAGGACCCAATTATACTAGTGGTACCACTAAGACACTCAGAGTTCTGAGGAATTGCAAACATTCCTCTACTTTTAACTCAGGGTTGCCTTAGTAATTTTGCAACTTACCTAAGCACCTTTTTTCCCTATCCCATCTCCTTATCTCTTCCCTTCCTCTTCTCTGCATCCTGACATCATCCTTAGAGGTTGAGCTAATGAGTTCCATTTAACCTAGATGCTCACAATTTTTTCAGAATGGAGCATTCATTTATAAAGCAAAAGGACATCTTTGCAAATGTTGTTGATCTCTCCCAGTGTAACCTTGATGCAATTTGTCCTTAGACTCTCTTCATCAGAGGTAAGGTTGGACAAAGACAAAGAGACTAGAGGGGGCAGTAATTCTGGCTTTGTCCCACTTCTGTAAAGGTAACCCTATGAGTCATTGCATAGTAAGTAAAAGGGCTAAATTGGGTTAAGTAAAAAACAAACAAATGGCTAATTAGCCTGTTTGAGGAAATGCTGCTTCAAAATAGAGCAGATTGGAGTGAAAAGTTTAAATGAAGAGCAAAGCTGCACATAAATACAAGTGATATTTTGTCACCCTGTAGGAATGAATGGGACTATTGACCAGTAATCTGTTTATTTAAGTTCCAACCAGCACTTAACAAAGAGCATCCAGAGATCTTCACTATAGTCATGGGACCAAGTCCATCATCCAAGAAAGGGAAGAACTGAAGAAAGAGTCAAAACAAAGACAGGTATTTACTTTTTCCACCTTGCCAAGTAACTCTTCTTCTTCCATGAAACTCCTCACAAGAAAACCGAATGTCTTTCTAGTGCGTTAAACAATTTATGTCCCATCCCCACCTCTCCACCCCACTCCCACTTCAAATAGGTATTGTAGAATTAGGAACTTTTTGTAAATGTAAACAAAGCTGTATTCACATAATAAAGCAGAATGTGGTGGGGAAAACATGGACTTTGAAGTGAGATGAACTTGGGTTTGAATCTTTCCCCTGCTGATTAACCAAGAGACCTAGAGCAAGTCAACGCTATGCTGGCATTGCATCTGCTACTGCTAAAATTTAAGCCACCTTTCCCAAAACCAGTAGCAAAGTCTCAACTTGCACCTGGAATTTTTTCTCCCTTTGAGGAAATTAGTCTCAGCTCAACAATCCTTGAGGTTAAGAGAACCATAGACAAATGCTAAACACATATCACTGAATTTGACCTACAATATTGTTAATACTAAGATCATAAACATAAAATACCTACCCCCTGAAATTTTAGTCAATAAAACTAAGAGTTAGTTGAAAGATTTAAAACACGTTCTTGCCTTTTACAGATAAAAAACATTTCTCTGTACTTCGTTAATATGATAATTTAATCTCCTCCAGGGCTACAGAACATTTCAGTTCCATCTCCAAATTCAAATGTCTCCAGTTAACGATTCATAAAAATACTAAGAAAAGTTGGTCCATACTGCTAAAAGTGTTCTACCTTTTAAAGAAAAGACATTTTTCAAAGTCTTGACGAGTTAGAGAACAGAAACAGCTAAATGCTTTGGTTTTGAGCAATGTCAAGTCAGAGTAACTTAAATTTAAGGGTATGCATGGCTGTTGGACTCGGTCAACCCTGCCTTCAAACCTACCCCTCCACCACTTATTAACCAAACAACCATGGGAAGTTATTTTAACCTCATTGTCTCAGTTTCCTCATCTGTAAAATGAAGATAACTCTGATTCCACAGGATCACAGTGAGAGTTAAGTGAAGAAATACATGGAAAATGTCAAGAGTGGTGCCTGGCACATACGAAGTATTCAATAAATGTCAGTTTTTTCCCTCTAATATGTCTCTTAAGTTACACTTCACCTTGCCTGGAGTGGGAGAATTATATATATATATATTTTTTAATTTACCAATCAATAAGTAAAGATGTATTGACACAACACATCTCTTAAAGCTGTTTTTTTTCTTCTAATTATAGAGCTTTCTTTTTATGCCTAAAAATTTAATTCATGTTTATGTGTTTAAAAAAACACTGTTGATATACACAGGGGATTGAGTATTGTTTCCAATTCTATCTCCCAAATCAATGAAGATTTTGAGATGGAGTTTAAAGGATGGGATTGGAGGAAGAGGCTTGTTGTGGAAACAGACATTTATTATGGACTTGGGAGATCTAAGATCAGCCTGTCTTCAATATGAAAAAAATAATAATTAAGTGTAACTGTTTACTTGTAGTCATTTCTTTGTTATATTTTTGGAAAAAAAGTTTTAGAGATTGTTTACTCCAGTGTTTATAATAAAATATATATCTTCAAAATAACAATTATATGTTATTTGCCACTAGGATTCTTTCATGTGAAGTAAAGATCATAGGAAATGAAATCACATGGCAAAAAGAGAAGTTGCTATATTAGAAATGACTGGACTTATGCGTGCATTTAATTTTGTCTTGAGGTAACCAAGACCCACACAAGCAGTTGAGTCAAGGGACAGGAAGTAAGAAAAAGGTTTTAAAAATGGTGAATCAAGGTTGTACAATTTTATAAAGTTATTCTTCCTCTTTTCTTAAAAGTTTATTACTTTGATCTTTTCTTATAGACAAGTGATATTCTTAAAAGCTGAGTTGAGATGAAACTCTTAGCAATTTGAAGAAAGTGGAAAAACAGATCTTATGTTGTAGTTTCACCATTCTCCTTTCATAAAACTTTGATTGTTTTGAAGTTTTTGTTTCAAAATGTGAGCTTCACCTTAATTAGTTCTTTTCCCCAGTTTGGCCTTAGGGATTATTGAAGTATTTAAGACACAATCTGATTGGAATCCAAAGTTCATGCCAGTAAATCACAGCAAGATCCTTTCTGACCCACCTCCTAGAGAAATAGAAATAAAAACAAAAATAAGCAAATGGGACCTAATGAAACTTCAAAGCTTCTGCACAGCAAAGGAAACCATAAACAAGACGAAAAGACAACCCTCAGAATGGGAGAAAATATTTGCAAATGAAGCAATTGACAAAGGATTAATCTCCAAAATAGACAAGCAGCTCATGCAGCTCAATATCAAAAAAACAAACAACCCAATCCCAAAATGGGCAGAAGACCTAAATAGACATTTCTCCAAAGAAGATATACAGATTGCCAACAAACACATGAAAGAATGCTCAACATCATTAATCATTAGAGAAATGCAAATCAAAACTACAGTGAGGTATCACCTCACACCAGTCAGAATGGCCATCATCAAAAACTCTACAAAGAACAAATGCTGGAGAGGGTGTGGAGAAAAGGGAACTCTCTTGCACTGTTGGTGGGAATGTAAATTGATACAGCCACTATGGAGAACAGTAAAGAGGTTCCTTAAAAAACTAAAAATAGAATTACCATACGACCCAGCAATCCCACTACTGGGAATATACCCTGAGAAAACCATAATTCAAAAAGAGTCATTTACCACAATGTTCATTGCAGCTCTATTTACAATAGCCAGGACATGGAAGCAACCTAAGTGTCCATCGACAGATGAATGGATAAAGAAGATGTGGCACATATATACAATGGAATATTACTCAGCCTAAAAAGAAACAAAATTGAGTTATTTGTAGTGAGGTGGATGGACGTAGAGTCTGTCCTACAGAGTGAAGTAAGTCAGAAAGAGAAAAACAAATACCGTACGCTAATGCATATATATGGAACCTAAAAAAAAAAAAAAAAGTGTTCTGAAGAACCTAGGGGCAGGACAGGAATAAAGACGTAGACAGAAAGAATGGACTTGAGGACACGGGGAGGGGGAAAGGTAAGCTGGGACGAAGTGAGAGAGTGGCATGGACATATATACACTACCAAATGTAAAATAGATAGCTAGTGGGAAGCAGCTGCATAGCACAGGGAGATCAGCTCAGTGCTTTGTGACCACCTAGAGGGGTGGGATAGGGAGGGTGGGAGGGAGACGCAAAAGGGAGGGGCTATGGGGATATATGTATACATATAGCTGATTCACTTTTTTATACAGCAGAAACTAACACACCATTGTAAAGGAATTATACTCCAATGAAAAAAAAAGTCCATGTCAGATTCTGTTAAAATGAGCTCAACCCATATGTGCAGTTGTTGATGTAAGTCTTACCTGACTGGAAATTCCTCAAGGTCAGAGACCATGTTTGCCTTCTTTACACCGTGTGCCAGCTTCTAGCCCAGTGTCTGCGACAAACAGGTGCTCGATAAACATTTCTCAAATGAAAGTAAAACTTCCCCAGTTCTCAGAAGTTTTCCCACCAAAAGCATTATCAGCAAAAAGAAGTAAAAATGTTTGTCTTTGTCTATTTTTGTTCTCCCTCAGGGACAATTGTTTTATTTTCATGAACCCAGAAGGATCCAGTATGGAAACTACAGTTTTATGGAAACTATGGAAACTACAGCTAGCATTTAGTGATGGATAGATAAAATAGTAACCAGTTCAGTCAGGCAGCAATTTCCTCGTTTGGTGAATAAACCAAACCAAGCAGCTTTCTAGGCTGCTCCCAGGCTGGGGTAAGAGGTACAACATAGCAGGCAGGGAGAGGGGTGGAGAGCAGTGTGTTGGGACTATCGGTGACTAGCATCCACTGATGGAGGAGGTCTCTGCTGCCTCCTTCTTCCCATCAGCTGTGTTTCACAGACCACGGAGAGCCCAGAAGACCACACAGACAGTCTCTCCAGAGGCCAGCGAGTGAACTTGAATGGTGACCCACAGAGTTAGTCTAATTAACCTTAAACGTGCTAAGACTAAACAGATTCACTTCCCTTGTGAATAAAAATAAGACTAACTTTTCTTTAATCATACGTACAACAGTTATTGCCATCCAATGGAGAAAGTGACCAACTTTTCCTGTGCATTGTTCCTACCACATAATCAGTCCCTAATAACCCGCAGTGGTTCTTAACCTTTTTCATTTTAACCACTTAATCCTTTGAAAATATAATGAAAGTTCTGTGCCCTCTCCTTACCCCTAAATCCACCTAAGCCTAAAGGTACAAAGTTGTGCATCGAGTTTCAGAAATTCACTGACCTCTGTTAAAAACTCTTAAGGAGTAAAATCAATAAAGGGTATATTGGAAGTAGAACACTTGAGAAGAATGAGTGCATTCTGAGTTTACTGTCTTTAAGTCAACTGAAAGAGAAATGATATTTTCTGCCTGCTGCCTGTGGTCCCTGCATACGTCTAGGACAGAGGCTTCAGGAAAAAATTCTTGACGTTCTCAAAAGAGAAGGTGGAGATGGATAAGGACAAGAGTGAGAAAGTGGAAGAGAATCTTCAGATTCAATGAGTTCAAGATATGAATGACCTTTAGTTTTCTTGTTGCCCGTAAGAGGAAAGCCCAAATCCATCCAAAAAGATGAAAAGTGAGTACTGCTTTCAACTGATGCCATCTCCTTAGCTAGTCTGCTAAAAGGCAGTGCCAGTGGCATAAGGCGACTAAGATAGAGGGTGAAAGTTTATTCCTTTCATAATTCCCTTCAGCTCGCCAAATAGATATATAATTCAAGAAAAATCTATATGATGTTTTCACATAAAAAGAAAACAAAATCAGAAAATAATTCAGCTTGTGTATGGGTTTAGAGATGTGAGCCAGTCTCTCAGAATTCCCCAAATTTATGCAAAATAAGGGTATAAAACTTCTTTATCCATCTCTCCTTAATCTGGTGCTCTGTATTATTTGATTTCCAGATTTGAGATGCTTTTGCCTCGAGGCAGTTTATCTTCTCATCTAACATAATTTACTATTTGCCACATCTAGGGTGTTCTTTTTCTTGATTATATCATTGTTACTCATCAAAATTAAATCCTTCTTCGTGATCCCTAAACCAGGAAGGAGGAAATCACCACCCACAGAATCCAGTGGAGTTTTAAACAAAGGAAAATCTGTCCACTCCAGACCTGTTGGATGAAATTTTCATGTACTTCCCTTTCCCCAACTGGTGGGGGGGGGGGTGTGAATCTGGAAAACACCACTGGCATTGTCCTCTACAAAGTTGGAGATAAAAGCAAAATGGGCAGCAGAGAGTAGAACTAGCTAAAAATAACACACCCAGCCAGAAAAGCAGGACCTTGAAAACACACACTAAAGAGACCCAAAGAAAAATGAAACAGGTATTGGAGAGCCAAGGTTAATGGGGAGAATTAAAATGGCACATTTCTCTTCTGAGCTTGACTTACTTAGGCATCAGCAATGAGTGAAGAGATACCTCCCTCAAGAATAATTGTACTAACAGGACCTTATAACTTAGTACATCGTATGTTTTATTTTTTGTAATAGTCACAGTGACCCTATATTTTTGTATTATTTATTCCCATTTAACAGATGAGGAAACAGACTCAAAGAGATTAAGCAATTTGCAGATGGTCAGCCAGCAAGTAGGAGAGAGAATTAGGATTTGAATCTAAACAAGAAGTCCAGAGATTCTATGCCACCTCAAGGAAGTTTCTCTCCTGTGTCTGTGAGTCTCACACACTTGGTTTTGAACACATTTCCCTTCTTTCCCGCACCCTCTCCTGCCTGAGAGGATTTAGAAGCCTGGAGAAGAGGAATTTGATTCAGTGAGGGAGAGGGGGACACCTTAATCCAATAGAAGAACTACTTCCTCCTCCTGTCAAAGCCTAGGGCTTTCATTTGTAAAATCAGGGAATTTGCCTATATGGTCCCTACTGTCTGATGCTTTATTCTGAGAAGCACAGTGTATGTGTAATAGGTGGAGAACTGTCCCTGGGAAACCCGACCACTTGTGCCAGGAGAGGACACTCGCCCAAACCTGAGATTTTACAAAACTTCAAGAGAATGTGCACTTGCCCTTAAATGTAGTTAACTAAAAAGTGTCACTTGCATGGTTCTCATCAAGGAGAAGAGCCTTAATTTTGATGGGTTTAATGAAGAAAGAGTCTAGAATTGGAGGTCACGGGAATGGTATGTTTACCATCAGACTCTTATTCCCCCCACCTTCCAAGAATGAGAGGAAGTGCTTCCTGTGCACTCCTTTCTTCTGACACCATTTCCTCTTACTTGGTTTCTTCATGACTCTTAGATCATTTGCAGCTGCTTACCCTTTACTGTGAAACAAGGAATACGGTTGGAGTTGGAAAATTTTTTTGAAAGAACTAAAGCCCATCTGATTTGTTGGAAAGCAAAAACATCAAATTTAATGACTATTACTTGAAAATATATGGAAAGAGAATTCATTTTCCCATTATTCATCCATTTAACAAATATTTACAGAATACCTTCTATATTTCAAACACTTTTCTAGTTGCTGGGGAAATGTTAGTGGATAACGTGAATAGAAATGGCTACCCTTAGTTTTAGTTGTATAAATGTTATGAGGAAAAGAGTAGGGCAGGGTGATCAGGCTGTCAGGTGGGTGAGGGGATGAGCAGATTACAGCACCTGGGAGTCCAGGGAAGCCTCCCTGAGAGGTTGAGTTTGAACTAAGAACTGAAAGGCACAGTAATTGGCTAAATGGCTATGAGGGAGGATATTCCAGGCAAAGGGCCAGCTAGAGGTAACAGTTTGAGTTGGGAGCTTGGTTGTATACTTGAGGAATAGTAAAGGAGGCCAGCGTGGCTGGTGCAGGGAAAGGAAATAATGAATAGGAAAGGAGGACAAAGAGTAAGGGGCTATATCAGATGGGCTTTGTAGGTCATTATGAGGATTTCAGCTTTCATTCTGCATGGAGATCCATTGGAGGGTCTGCAGTAAATCAGTGACATGATCTGACTCTCTAGCTGCTGGGTGGAGATGGGGCAGGGTGCGGGCACTGCAGGGGAACAGTTTGTAGGGAAGGCAGATGACCAGTTAGAGGTTACTGTGGAAAGCCACAGTGATAATTGTTTATACCAGGCCAGAGTGGTAATAGCAGGGGTGGTAACTAGTGGTCAGATCCTGGATATTTTAAAGGCAACACAAAATCCTGAGAGATTGGGTATGAGATGTGAGAAAAAGAAAAGTCGTTGATGATGAAGGTTTCAAATGTAAGCTGTTGGAAGGATGGAGTCTCCACAAGCTTAGACACTTGAGGCAGCATCTAAACTACTGTTGCCAAATTATTTAGGTATGGTGCAATTCTTGCTTAATAGGAGTCTTCCAACTGCATCCTGAATAGAGTTCCTTAATTACAACCATATCTGCCTGAAGTGGTGGCTATAGCTGGTAGTGCAAAGAAGACTGAGGCAGGAAGGAAGTGGAAGTGAGGGATAGATTAAAATGTATTGTGTTCCAGTCACTGTACTAGGTTCCTTTTTAAAAAAATAAAAATTATATATGTTTAAAGTGTACAGCATGATGATTTGATATACACACACATAGTAAAGTGATGACTAAGCCAAGCTAATGAACATATCATGGCTACCATTTTTTTGTGTGATGAGCACACTTGAAATCTACTCTCTTAGCAAATTTCCAGTATTCCATACAGTGTTATGAACTATAGTCACCATGCTGTACATTAGATCTCTAGACTCATCCATACTACATAACTGCAACTTTGTACCCTTTAACCAACATCTCCTCATTTCCCCCACCCTCCCAACCCTGGTAACTACTGTTCTATTCTCTGCTTCCATGTATTTAACTTTTTTGATTCCACACATAAGTGAGATTATGCAGGTTGGGTATTTTTTGTTTTTTTTTTTTCTTTCTGTGTCTGACTTATTTCACATAGCATAATGTCCTCCACATCCATCCATGTTGTTGCAAATGGCAAGATCTCCTTCTTTCCTAAGTCTGAATTATATGTGTGTGTATATATATATATATAGAAATTTCTTCCAGGTTTATTGAGATATAATAGATATATAACATTGTATGAGTTTAAGGTGTACAATGTATTGATTTGATCCACTCATCCATTGATGAATGCTTGGATCGTTTCCATATTTTGGCTGTTGTGAGTAATGCTACAATGAATATGGGAGTGCAGATATCTCGTCAAGGTACTGATTTCAGTTTCTTAGGATATATGTCCAGAAGTAGGATTCTTGGATCATACGGTAATTCTATTTTTAGTTTTACAAGCAACTTCCATACTATTTTTCATAGTGGTTACACCAATTTATATTCTCACCAGCAGTATACAAGTGTTCCCCTTTCTCCACATCCTGGCCAACACTTATTATCTTTTATGGTTTTTCTTTTCTTTTCTTTTTTTTTTTGTAATAGCCGTACCAACAGGTGTAGGCAGTGTTTCATTGTGGTTTGCCTTTCCCAGATGATCAGTGATGTTGAGCACCTTTTTATATATCTGTTGGCCACTTGTATGTCTTCTTTGGAAAAAATGTCTATTCAAGTCCTTTGCCCATTTTTTTAATCAAGTTGGGTTTTTGGATTTTGTTGCTGTTGTTTTGCTATTGAGTTGTATGAGTTTTTTATATTTTGGATATTAGCCCCATATCACTTATATGGTTTGAAAATATTTTCTCCCAAACTCTGGGTTGACGTTTCAGTTTGTTGATGGTTTCCTTTGCTGTGCAAGGGCAATTTAGTTTGATGTAGTCCCACTTGTTTATTTTCCCTTTTGTTGTCTGCACTTTTGGTGTCATATCCAAAAAATCATTGCCATAGACAATGTCCTGGATTATTTTTCCTATGCTTTCTTCTAGGAGTTTTATGGTTTTAGGTACTACATTTGTGTCTTTAATTCATTTTGAATTGATTTTTGTGTATGGCGTAAGATAAGTTTCATTCTTTTGCATGTGGATATCCAGTTTTCCTTATACCATTACCTGAAAAGACAATTCTTTCCCCATTGTGTGTTCTTGGTGCTTTTGTTGAAAATTAGGTGACTGTATATACTTGGGTTTATTTCTGGGCTCTCTATTCTGTTCCATTGATCTATGTGTCTATTTTTATGCCAGTACCATATTGTTTTGATTACTAGGGCTTTGTAATATAATTTGAGATCAGAAATTGTGGTATCTCCAACTCAATTCTTTGTTTTCAAGATTGCTTTGGCTATTCAGGGTCTTTTGCAGTTCTATATGAATTTTAGAATTTGTTCCCATTTCTGTGAAAAATGTCATTGGAATTTTGATAGGGATTGAATTGAATCGGTATTTAGCTTTGAGTATATTAGGGGTTTTTTTATAAGTTAATGTATTTAATTCTTACCACAAATTTATGTTTTTGGTGCTATTTTCATTTGACAAGTGAGAAAACTGAGGCTAAGAGAGTAAAAATTGTGTACACACAGCAAACAAGCAGCTGGACTCAAATCTGAATTCATATCTGAACCTCAGTCTCTCTGATCCCAAAGCCTGGGCCCTTTCCCCTCTACAGAAAGAAGGTCAGGCTGGGTGTGGATCAAGCAGCCTAGAGTTTATATCTTGATGGCCTAAGTTCTGAAAACTATAATGAAAAAGACCATTTTAAGCCTAGAAAGTAAGGGTTATGAGAACATCAGGAAAAGCTACTGATAGGTCTGAAGCTGCTTAGAAGACTGAAAACTGCCCCATCACTACCACATCCATAAATCTATTCAATAACATCTGTGGTTTATAAATAGAGTTTATCAACAGGGTGTGGGTGAGGGATGGAAGTATATTTGTCCAGAGTCTTGCATTCACAAAAACTCTTAAAGCTGGTATTTAATGTTATCACTGAATAAGGTCACACCCTCAGTCACAGAGATATATTGGCAGAATTGAAAACATTAGATATTTAGTGTTCAGCTTTGAACTGTTTATCCCATCCTGGACACAGAGCCTGAATGCACTATGAAATGCTTATATTTTTAGTAACATGACTATTGCAATATATTTGTGCAATCTTAAGAGTATAATTTATTAAATATAAACTGTTGGTTTATTTTTAAAAGTCTTTTAATCCGTTTTGATATGCCTTTTCCTTTTTCTTCTTCCTCTTCTCCTCCCCTTCTCTTCTCCAGTATATTCATATTCTAATAAAAGAGAGAAAAAGAGGGAGTGGCTCAGGTTCACCTTGACCTTTCAGGGGATTCATGAAAGAACACTACAGCACAGCAAAGCATTACCTACCTTCACAAATATACCATGTTGAGGAAAAAGGATTCTGAAAAAATAAGATATTTTATCTTTCCTGTGTTAAATAAGTGTTCCCGATGCAGGTCTTGAGCTGTGCATGAATTTCACCCTGGGTGCTTTCAGAATCCTGCAGCCTGGTCAGTTAGTGTGTAGTAAGCTACTACTGGTTGCTCTTAATCATATCTAGGTGGCACTGTAGAAAGGTTTGTAGATGGAAAAAGCAAACACAAAGAATCCTAGAGCTGTTCAGTCTGTCCCAATACAAGCCCCACCTTGTGGTCAGAAAGCAGCAACCCCATCCTCTTGTCTACAAAAGAATTGCCAAAAGGTGGGGTTCGGAGAGTTTCAGGAAATGCAGCCAGCATTTTAGGCAAGCATGTCATCCTCTTTTCCTTGGCTTTTCTCATTTTCTGGAACTGTTACCAGTTCACTTGTTCATTTCCAGCGTGTGTGTATGGGAGTGTGTTTGCTGTTGCATTTAAAAACCTGAGCTTGTCATTTGCTACATGTACCTCCTCTCAGTTTTATCTTCATCAGAATTTCCAAAACCTCTGGGAAATTTGGCTTCCCAGTTGCTTATTCTTCGATTTACAGTGTTAGGGTCAAGTGAGTTTGCTCTGAATTGCTTCAGTTTGGAATCACCTTGAGAATTGACATGTAGCCTCAGCAACAGTGGCTGGGCAGAGAGTTTGTGGCTGTAGGTTGTGTGCATGTGTGCTGGGGAAAGGGGACAGTCCATCTGTCTGTCTGTTTGTTCAGGGTGGGGAGGGATGAAAAGAGGAAAGAGAGGAAAGGATGAATAAGAAGAAGATGAGCAAAGGTTTTAGGACACCTCAGTTTTTCTCTCCAAAAAGCACGCATTACCTTAACTTCGAAGACTATTGAAATGGTCACATCAAAACAGCTCTGGGGGGCTTCCCTGGTGGCGCAGTGGTTGAGAGTCTGCCTGCCGATGCGGGGGACGCGGGTTCGTGCCCCGGTCCAGGAAGATCCCACATGCCGTGGAGCGGCTGGGCCTGTGAGCCATGGCCGCTGAGCCTGCGCGTCTGGAGCCTGTGCTCCGCAATGGGAGAGGCCACAACAGTGAGAGGCCCGCATACCGCAAAAAAAAAAAAAAAAAAAATCACGCGATGGGATATGTACTAATGCAGTGTACAGTAGTACCGCCTTTTTCAAAAAATTGTGGTAAAATAGGCATAACGTAAAATGTACCATCCTAACCATGGTTAAGTAAGTGCACAGTTCAGTGAGAGTAAGTACATTCTCATTGTGCAGCCATCCACACCGTCCATCTTCTGAACTCTTAGTACTGACTTCTGAATAAAATTATCTTAGTTCAAACTAAGGTTCTGACATTTACTAGAATCATATGCCTGAGGCCTCAGTTTATCTCACCTATACATTTTTTTTTCTTCAATGCAAACTTATAGGGCTCTTGTGAGGCTTAAATAATAATGCTTGTAAAGTGCTTAACATAGTGATAAATGATCCATTACTGTTAGTATGATCTCACGGAATTCTAGCCACTTGTTACTTCTCCATGAATGGCGTGAAGAATTTCTACCATCATCTCGTGATGCTAGATCCCTGGCAAACACACCTTGTTGCTACGTAGATTTTTTGTTATGATGATGATGATTTTTAGAGCTGTGTATCATTTCCCACAGCAAGGAAATTGGCTGGGCGGGGGGGGGGGGGGGCGGGAAGAGTACCTGCCAAGGAAATCAAAAATAGCCTTTTGAATAACTCTGTTCCAACACGTTCAAATTATCTACTTATCTCAACAACTAGAGCAACAAATGCTCCGAATCCGTGAGGCAGGGCCTGGGTTGGGGGAGGGCTTGGGTAGGGTCTGGGCAGCCAGTCCTCGGCACAGCTTTGGTAGGGCAGCCTCCATCCAAGAAGTCAGACTCAAAGACAATGACTTCTCTGGGCCCATATCCCCTTCTTGTGACTTTTGTAGCTCCGGCTAACCCAGTGGACAGCCAGGGAGGGCACAGCCTACTTACTTCCCTAGCTTGGTGCCTACCTCGTGTCTTGCCCTTGTCCCTCCTAACCCCCAGTGCCCCATAGAATATCTGAGTTCAGTGCCATAGCCTGTCAGGGCTGCTTTATAGGCAATTTTATGACAGATTAAATTTAAAAGACTCTTGTAGGAATTATAATTTATCCCTGTTTATGGAACCATTCTGACTTCCCATACATTATCCCATTCATTCCTCAGATATGACCCTTCCTCCCTTCCTCTCTCCCTCCCTCCCTTCCTTCTTCCTCAACATTTATAATTCCTGATTATAAATATGATTCACAGTCAGTATTAGAAAATTTGGGAAATAAAGAAAATATAAAGAAGAAGCCCAAAATTATCCGCAATCTCACCACCCAGAGATAAAGACTTTTATATATACATTCCAATGTTGTCTGTTTTTATGAGCATATATTTCAAAATTTATATTGTACTGTGCAGACAATTGTCTGTTCCATTTATTTCACCTTCCACTCTCTTGTTGGCATTTACTATCAGTCAGTACACCTCACGCTTTTTAGCACTTATAATCTATTATAACATGTGGTTTTTTCAAACATCTCTTCTATTTGGGGTTTCTCCCCTTCCCCAGCTCCAGCCACTGCACTGGGCTGAGCCCTCCTGTCTTTGGTCTGGATCAGCACAGAAATCTCCTCACTGGTCTAACCTCAATCTTCATCCCTTCACCATCCATTCATTCCTGCCAAGTGAACTTTCTACAATGCAAATCTAACCATGTCTTTCCTGGTTTTAATCTTCAATGATCTTCAAGATAAAATCCACACTCCTCTGCTTGAGAAAAGTCCTTCTCCACTGAGCGCTTCTGGATCTGTCTGTCTCCTCTCCTCTGGCTTCGGTCCTTCCATTCTTGGCTCTTGGAGCCCAGTGCATGTTGTCTGGAACATATTTCTCCACTCCCCCCGCCCACCCTTTTGCTCAGCAAACCCACTGATCCTTTACAAGATCTAGGCAAGGTCTCAGCAAATGTACTGATCCTTTACAAAGATCCTCTCCAACTTGCCCTCAACCTGCCCCGTCTGGGTTTGGGGCTCCTGATTTGCTCTCCCTTGATTATGTGAGCCTACCCCTAGCCTAGTGGGAACAGCAGAATCACCTGGAAGTCTCGTGAAAACACAAATCTTGTAACTCTACTCCTAGAGTTTCTGTCTCAGGAGGTCTGCGGGGCTGAGATTTCGCATTTCTACAAGTTCCCAGATGTTGCCTATCCAGGGAACAGACTTTAATCCCCACAGCTATAGCCTCATATACCATATCGTAAGTGATTTCTTTTGTTTCTCCCTTCTGATCAGTGACTTCTGTGTAACAGGGTCTGAAATAAACCCCAAGATCCTAGCCTGTGGTGAACACATTAAAAACACCTCCTGAATAGAGGAACCCTTCCAGGAGTCCTGACTCAGCCGCAGAGTGGTAACCGTGACCATCCACAGTTCCTCAGCAGACGCCACTGTGATGAATTCCTGAGGCATGACTCAGAAGAAATTCCTGTGCAATGCCTTTTGCAGACATGTTGCAGGAGTCATGAGTATAAGCCCTTTGACTGCATGTGGAACTTCCTGAGGATTTTGGAAATCTCCCTTTAAATCCCCTTTCCTCAATGAATTTTCTCTCACAAGATGCCTCAAAAGTAAGAATAATAAGGCATTGTTTTCCTGTGGATAGATCATCAGTTGCGTAAATGTCTCTAACTTTGTGGTTAAGGGTCACGAAAAGATATAGAGGAAGCTACATGAAGTTTATCTTAAAATTTTGGTAAAAATCTTTTCCATGTGCAGGTTATTTGTATTTCTGGTAGAGGGTAGGGAGCAAGAAAGGCAAAACTCTATGTCAAGGAAAATATAACGTCATGGAAAGTAAATTCCCTTCGGATGTGACTTAATAAAGCTTTCCTGGGACAGATTCTGTTTTATGCATTCCCCTACTAACCAAACAGACGACATGTCAAATATAAATCTAAATTTACCAAATTCAGGTAAACAACTCTTCATTCAACTTCTCATAAACACATAAAGCTAGGAACCAAAGTGCTGCTTCCCTAAATTTTTCTGGTGTCATTTTTACATGTTAAACTTGTAGGTGTTAAGACAGTCTTTTAAAATGAGCTAATAATTTGTATATTAGTAATTTCTATAAAACAGTGCAAATAGTTTCTATAGTAGCAACAGATAAAATGATTCATGCTGGCTCCATCTTTTCGACGACCCTCTGAAAGAAATTTCAATTTCTTTAGGCAAGCTTGATTTAGACAGGCTTAGAAGCTAGCTTTCTTTCCCAGTACTGAAAAGAGGAAGCAAGGCACTAGGAGTATCCAGCTCCCTCGGTGCCTATTTTCCCCCAATTTTTTTGCAATTATTGTTCAGTCTTTATCAGGCCACCCAATTCTGTTTTTTTCTTTCTTTCTTTCTTCATTAACACCATACTAAGCAGGGCACAAATTACTTAGTATGTGAACACATATAGGAAGCTGAACTGGAAAATGACAATTCAGTTACATAACTCACGGATGAGCAACAATTAACTAGATGACTTATAGATGATACTTAATCAACAGCAAAAATAAAGGTAGCCAACAATGCAGACACATTTCAACTAATTTCTACCTATAAACAATATAAAGGATGGGCATTGGGCTTCCCTGGTGGCGCAGTGGTTGAGAGTCCGCCTGCCGATGCAGGGCACACGGGTTCGTGCCCCGGTCCGGGAAGATCCCACATGCCGCGGAGCGGCTGGGCCCGTGAGCCATGGCCGCTGAGCCTGTGTGTCCGGAGCCTGTGCTCCGCAATGGGATAGGCCACAACAGTGAGGCCCGCGTACTGCAAAAAAATAAAAAAAGGATGAGCATGAAAGGACCTTTTCCCCTCCCTCCTAAAATAGGAGAACAAGATTTGCTTTGAACAATTCAGGTGGCTCTTTCTTGAGTTCTATCCTCTTACTAGGCATATATAGTAATTCAATAACCGGTAAATAAAAACTCAGGAGTTCTAGTCTCTCACTCCAGCAGAAAGTGGACAGTCCTAGGTCTCAGCCCAAAGAAAAACTATCACCAACATTATTCAACCCTGAGCTGGAATTCAGAGACTCTAAAAGCTATACATGGAGACACACGCATACATAAAATATTTGTAATGACAGCGGACCAAACTTACAGAATGGTAGAATGATGATTCATCTGACTCATTTAAAATTTTAAAATGATTTTCAGTATAAACTGACAAAGCCATTTAATTGAAGTTTTTGATAATTCGACCTTATATATTAATTTGCCAAAATATACAAGTAATAGAAAATGTAGAGAATTTATCTAGCATATAATTATGGCAGTGCTTTCCTCCACCTTTCACTATGTTCTTAAAAGGGATTCTGTGATTAATTTTGTTCATTAATGTGTTTCTTTCATTCATCAATTGCATTAATATTTATTGAAAGCCCTTAAATGCTAAGCATGGTGTTAGGTACAAATGAATTTTTATTAAAAATTATTAATGCTTTCCACTAAATTTTTAATTAAAAAGTCTAAACACTGAATCTAAAAATTGGTGATATCAATTGTTTTTTTCTTTTTTTTTTTTTTTGCGATGCGCGGGTCTCTCACTGTTGTGGCCTCTCCCGTTGCGGAGCACAGGCTCCAGATGCGCAGGCTCAGCGGCCATGGCTCACGGGCCCAGCCGCTCCGCGGCACGTGGGATCCTCCTGAACCGGGGCACGAACCCGCGTCCCCCGCATTGGCAGGCAGACTCTCAACCACTGCGCCACCAGGGAAGCCCATCAATATTATTTTAAACACAAAATTTACATTCAGAAAATTCAACCTCAAAACTAAATATTTTGTACTACACAATATTAGTTCAGCCTGGAAATTATAACAGATTATAATATATTTCCCTTATTGTGTAAACAAAAGAAAATGTAGTATCATCATTATAAAAAAACTCTGACTAATGTCCAAAGGCGGGAGGGGAGCGGGGGGAGTAGAGTATGCTCATACTATGCTTCAATTTAGCTTTATTTATTTCCCAAATGACCATATACTAGCATCTTCTTTTTTATGGTGCTTAGCACAGAAAAATACAAACCTATAAATATTGGGTTACAAATAGGAGAGCTAGACACACAATAGGCACACTTGACAGTGCTAAGAACTTTGAAGGGTTACGACCACCATGAATCTTCTTCATGAATTTAATTTTTCCCTGATCCTCCCCTGGGGATGGGTGTTGGGATGTCCAGCAGGTTGTAATTCGTGTATGGAAGAGAAAGCACAGGCCATTCTAACACTTGCTTCCCTCCTGGCCATGACTCAAGAGTTTTTGATGGACTATACAGGCAACTGGAGATGACAAATGGTAACATGAACACAGGAAATGTTGTCAGTGTTAGGCCTCATGCTTTCATACCACCAAGCACCAGATTGGAGCATCCTGGTCCTCAGGGTTACACAGCATTGTACAAGATTGTACAAGAAGCCACAGATCAAAGTGGGCATCTCCCTGGAGCATCAGTTTCAATGGGTGCAAATTAAAACATTACTTTTATAATGTATTAAAATAATCAAGGGAAAAATTGCTAAGTAGGAAGTGTTGTTTGCATCTTTAAGTTAAAACAAATGCTTTCAAAGGAATTTCTCACTCGTATGGGTCATCAGGCTCCCACATCTGGTCCCAAATCCCTAGGCTCCCTCTGCAGTCTCCTGTGTCATTAGAGCTACTCTGCTCACAGTAGTGAGAAGTGCTGGTGTACTGCAGTTTCCCTCTGACTCCTACTACACCCCTACGTTCTACTGTGCTTAACAATTTGTTGTAGTTACTTACGTGTGTTTGTTTTCTGTCTCCTACTAGATTGGCACTCTGTGAGAACAGAGACTGTGTCTACCTCTTCCACTGTGCCCAGCATGTGGCTTAGTGCACTGCAAACAGAGTAAGACTCATTAATTCCAGTACAAATGTTATTTCGGGAATATTCAAGTGGAGAGTTGATTATAAGTAAAATCGTGGAGAAGTCTGCTCTCAAGGTTCCCAAGCCACCCCAATTCTATGCTCTACTTCAAGGGCCCAGGATCTTTGTTTTCTCTTCTTTCCCCCTTTTCAAAGCCTCCCTTTTAATTTGCTTTTTACAATATAACAAAAGTGATTAATAAAACTTGAAGTGTTCTCCGTATTAGAAAAATGTGTGTTTGAACAAAGAGCAGATCCTTAAACTAAAGAGAATTGCAAGCATCAGTCAGTGGGTGAAGGGGAATTATTTTTGTTGTGGGACGTTCCTACTTCTCCTAACACACAGATGATTACAAATTCCAATGACTTATAAGGCCAGACTTGAAGTAATCATATGGTGGATCACATGAATCAGATTGAACTCATTTTTTTTCTGAAAAAAGTGATTTTCAAAGTCCAAAATGAGCAGTCATTACCAGATGACATTACACAGGGTAGAAACCATTGGGATTAATTGCATGGATTTAAATCTATAACAGGTAAAGCTCTATTCTCTGAAATATAAAGAAAATCACTTGATCCTGATAGATTTCACTTTCCTCATCTACTAAATGAAAATCGTAGGCAGTTAGAGCAAAGATTACTAAACTGTGCATTTTCTATGTGACAGGAACTTTCTTCTGGGCTTTCCAAGCAGTAAGTCCTTTAATCTTACAACACCCCTAAGAGGTCGGTACTACTACTGTTCTCAATTTGCAGATGGGGACTCTGAGGCAGAAGAGGTTATGCAGCTTCTCCAAGGTCCCACTGGGACTAAGTAGCAGAGCAAGAGTCAAACTGATATCAAATTCCAGAGCCTGCCTTCTTAACCCCATACCATGAGCTACGACGCTCTTCCAACACTAAGAATCTACAAGTCTCTTGCATTCACCCCTGATGCACATCTGACAGAACAGTGAAGCATCATAATAAAGAAACTGCACAATCTGCAACACCTGCATAATGAAGAAATCATGAAGGTGATGATGTGTGCCTTGTGTGTCCAAGTTTCTCACTATTACAGTAATTATTTGAGAAAGCCTTATCTAAACCTCTCTGTTTTCAGGCTATTTTAAAGTTCTATGGTATTTGGATTCTGGAATACTGAGAACACTAATAAATAATCATTAACGTGGAATGCTTTTTCTCCCATTTGCTGATCCTAGCAGAATGGATAAGTTTATCTCATGTAATCCCATTGTACACAAGAGATAGCAAGGGGCCAGGGTCAAACCTAGGATTTGAGAGCTATAAGTGTTCATCTAGTCCAAATTCTACATTGCAGATAATATTTTCTATTTTTCACTTATTGTGTACCCAGAGCCTAAAATGCAGCTACAATTCAGGGAGTCAGAAATATTTGGCCATGTTTTTTCACGGGCAAGGGATTTCTACCTACAAAGTAGGACAAAACCTCTAAACATTGAAAGAGACTACATTATTTATGGCACCAGAACTAATCTCTATGTCACGACTTCTATCTGACTTGGATTTGGGGTTTCATCTAATGGACTGACCTAAACAAAACATTTCCCTTTATTTCCCTTTCACTCAGAGATTTGGGTGATTTTTTTTCACAACAATACATTTATAGGACTCAGCTATTAAAATCTTGTTGCATGCTCACCAGACCAGACGAACTTCAGATAATGAAGTCTATCCTGACATAGCAAAGGCTGATAATTAAACACATTAAACGCTTTTGTACAATTTCTCCTTCCCTGCACTTTCCAGGCAGTTTACACTGGCTAGGAGATCAGGGGGTTGGTTTCTGAGCTCTTGCTCAGCTGCTTGTCTGCTCTGTGACCCTGGGAAAGCCACTCCATCTCTTTTGGCCATGGTTCTTCATCTACTAAACTAAGGGGCTAGCCTCATCTTCATCATTCCTTTCTGCAGTTGTCCTTGTGGTGAGTTTACACATAGAACCTCAACAGGGTTGCTATCATTTGATGGAGCTGTCAGGAAAAGTAAATGTCATATATTTTAAAGTTACTCAATCCAATCAGTCACAAAAAGTTGAAGTTTCCCAAAGTATAGCTATAACCACACCATGATATAGTGTGCTTTTGTCATCTTTCTCCTTTAAAAAACTGTAACATTTTGTATATTTCAGAAAAGAATTCACATATCTGATGTGTGTGCTCATTTTAAATCATAGTGTCTTTAACATATATGAGCTGTTATATAACCAAGCTTGAATATGCTATTCTAAAGGATAACCAAGCATTACAAGGAAAGTTTACAGTAATCTGTACCTATGTCTAGTCTAAATTGTTATTTATTTGAACTACCCTAGTAGGTCAGCTAGTCTTTAGTTTGCTGGTGTGTTATTTTGACATCTCGTCCCTTGGCTTGGGATAATTTGAGCATCTTTAGGGAAATAAATAAATCATTTCAAAGGAATTGTTAAAGAGAGAAAGATTAGAAACTATCTAGTAAATATTACCCGTATTAATTTCCAGATTAGATGTATTTTAATAAGGAATCATCATTAGCACCTTGAATTTTGAGCAATTGTTAAGAATACGATTAATGAACCTGGAGAGAATTTTCACACATCATACATTGATGCTTCTGAAATGTTTTCAGAATAGATTCACATTAGTACACACCATACTGTTTGACTGCCATCCTTGAAGGAGAAAATGATCAACATTTCTCAAACAGTAACCAGTTGTAGAGAGCATTTATTGGAAAAGGAGGTCATGCCAAAAATATTTCACGGGAAACTTGAAATATTTCTGTTTAGCAATACCTTTTTACCTAGCTTCCTGAACTCAGGTTAACTCGATCCCACTATCAGTAGCTTGTGTTTATCTTTTGCAGTGACTGAGTCTGGAAATTTCTCGCTACCCAGATCTTCCTTAAAACTTTGAATCATGTACTCACAATGACATTTAAAAATTGAGCAACAATGCACCCTAGGTTGGAATGATTTTCTTTCCCAAGCTGTGAAATATGTGAATATTAAGCATAACCCCTCACCTTATGAACCCACACAGCTGATTTCTCAGCAGAAACTCGGCAAGCCGGAAGGGAGTGCCAGGACATATTTAAAGTGATGAAGGGGAAAAACCTACAACCAAGATTACTCTACCCAGCAAGGATCTCATGCAGATTCAACAGAGAAACTAAAAACTTCACAAACAAGCAAAACTAAGAGAATTCAGCACCACCAAACCAGCTTTACAACAAATGCTAAAGAAACTTCTCTAGGCAGGAAACACAAGAGAAGGAAAACACCTACAATAACAAACAAAAAACAATTAAGAAAATGGTAATAGGAATATACATATCAATAATTATCTTAAATGTAAGTGGATTAAATGCTCCAAAAAAAGGACATAGACTGGCTGAATAGATACAAAAAAAAGACCCATATAGATTCTGTCTAAAAGAGACCCACTTCAGACCACCCACTTCAGACCTAGGGACACATGTAGACTGAAAGTGAGGGGATAGATAAAGATATTCTATGCAAATGGAAATGAAAAGAAAGGTGGGGTAGCAATCTTCATATAAGACAAAATAGACTTTAAAACAAAGACTATTACAAGACACAAAGAAAGACACTACATAATGATCAAGGGATCAATCCAAGAAGAAAATATAACAACTGTGAATATTTATGCACCCAACATAGGAGCACCTCAATACATAAGGCAAATGCTAACAGCCATAGAAGGGGAAATTTACAGTAACACAATAATATTAGGGGACTTTAACACCCCAATATCACCAATGGACAGGTCATCCAAAATGAAAATAAATAAGGAAACACAAACTTCAAATGATACATTAAGCAAGGTGGACTTAATTGATATTTATAGGATATTCCACCCAGAAACAACAGAATACACTTTCTTTTCAAGTGGTCATCGAACATTTTCCAGAATAGATGATATCTTGGGCCACAAATCAAGCCTTGGTAAATTTCAGAAAATTGAAATTGTATCAAGTATCTTTTCCAGCAACAATGCTATGAGACTAAATATCAATTACAGTAAAAAAAACTAAAAAATACAAACACATGGAGGCTAAAGAATACACTACTAAATAACCAAGAGATCACTGAAGAAATCAAAGAGGAAATCAAAAAATACCTAGAAACAAATTACAATGAAAACACGACAAGCCAAAACCTATGGGATGCAGCAAAAACAGTTCTAAGCAGGAAGTTTATAGCAACACAATCCTACGTCAAGAAACAAGAAACATTTTAAATAAACAACCTAACCTTACACCTAAAGCAATTAGAAAAAGAAGAAGAACAACAAAAATAACCCTAAAGTTAGCAGAAGGAAAGAAATCAAAAGATAAGATCAGAAATAAATGAAAAATAAATGAAGGAAATGATAGCAATGATCAATAAAACTAAAACCTGTTTCTTTGAGAAGATAAACAAAATTTTCATAAACCATTAGCCAGACTCATCAAGAAAAAAGGGAGAAGACTCAAATCAATAGAATTAGAAATGAAAAAGGAGAAGTAACAACTGACACAGCAGAAATACAAAGGATCATGAGAGATTACTACAAGCAACTCTATGCCAATAAAATGGACAACCTGGAAGAAATGGACAAATTCTTACAAATTCACAACCTGCTGAGACTGAACCAGGAAGAAATAGAAAATATGAACAGACCAATCACAAGCACTGAAATTGAGACTGAGATTCAAAATCTTCCAACAAACAAAAGCCCAGGACCAGATGGCTTCACAGGTGAATTCTATCAAACATTTAGAAAAGAGCTAACACCTATCTTTCCCAAACTCTTCCAAAATGTAGCAGAGGGAGGAACACTCCCAAACTCATTCTACGAGGCCACCATCACCCTGATACCAAAACCAGACAAAGATGTCACAAAGCAAGAAAACTACAGGCCAATATCACTAATGAACATAGACGCAAAAATCCTAAACAAAATACTAGCAAACAGAATCCAACAGCTCATTAAAAGAATTATACACCATTATCAAGTGGGGTTTATCACAGGAATGCAAAGATTCTTCAATATACACAAATCAATCAATGTGATACACCATATTAACCAATTGAAGGAGAAAAACCATATGATCATCTCAATAGATGCAGAAAAAGCTTTTGACAAAATTCAACACCCATTTATGATAAAAACCCTTCCAGAAAGTAGACATAGAGGGAACTTACCTCAACATAATAAAGGCCATATATGACAAACCCACAGCCAACATCATTCTCAATGGTGAAAAACTGAAACCATTTCCACTAAGATCAGGAAAAGACAAGGTTGTCCACTTTCACCACTATTATTCAACACAGTTTTGGAAGATTTAGCCATAGCAATCAGAGAAGAAAACGAAATAAAAGGAATCCAAATCAGAAAAGAAGAAGTAAAACTGTCACTGTTTGCAGATGACATGATACTATACATAGAGAATCCTAAAGATGCTACCAGAAAACTACTAGAGCTAATCAATGAATCTGGTAAAAGATCAGGATGCAAAGTTAATGCACAGAAATCTCGCATTCCTATACACTAATGATGAAAAATCTGAAAGAGAAATTAAGGAAACACTCCCATTTACCATTGCAACAAAAGAATAAAATATCTAGGAATAAATCTACCTAAGGAGACAAAAGACCTGTATGCAGAATATGATAAGACACTCTTGAAAGAAATTAAAGATGATACAAAGAGATGGAGAGATATACCATGTTCTTGGATTGGAAGAATCAACATTGTGAAAATGACTCTACTACCCAAAGCAATCTACAGATTCAAAGAAATCCTTATCAAACTACCAATGGCATTTTTCACAGAACTAGAACAAAAATTTTCACAATTTGTATGGAAACACAAAAGACCCCAAATAGCTAAAGCAATCTTGAGAAAGAAAAATGGAGCTGGATTAATCAGGCTCCCAGACTATACTACAAAGCTACAGTAATCAAGAGAGTATGGTACTTGCACAGAAACAGAAATATAGATCAATGGAATAGGATAGAAAGCCCAGAGATAAACCCACGCACATATGGTCACCTTATCTTTGATAAAGGAGGCAAGAATATACAATGGAGAAAAGACAGCCTCTTCAGTTAAGTGGTGCTGGGAAAACCGGATAGCTACATGTAAAAGAATGAAATTAGAGCACTCCCTAACACCATACACAAAAATAAACTCAAAATGGATTAAAGACCTATTGGAAGGCCAGACACTATCAAACTCTTAGAGGAAAACATAGGCAGAACACTCTATGACATAAATCACAGCAAGATCCTTTTTGACCCACCTCCTAGAGAAATGGAAATAAAAATAAAAGTAAACAAATAGGACCTAATGAAACGTAAAAGCTTTTGCACAGCAAAGGCAACCATAATCAAGACAAAACGACAACCCTCAGAATGAAAGAAAATATTTGCATAGGAAGCAACTGACAAAGGATTAATCTCCAAAACATGCAATCATCTCATGTAGCTCAATATCAGAAAAACAAACAACCTGATCCAAAAGTGGACAGAAGACCTAAACAGACATTTCTCCAAAGAAGATATACAGATTGCCAACAAACACAGGAAAGTATGCTCAACATCACTAATCATCAGAGAAATGCAGATCAAAACTACAATGAGGTAACACCTCACACCAGTCAGAATGGCCATCATCAAAAAATCTCCAAAGAACAAATGGTGGAGAGGGTGTAGAGAAAATTGAACCCTCTTGCACTGTTGGTGGGAATGTAAATTGATACAGCCACTATGGAGAACAGTATGGAGGTTGCTTAAAAAACTAAAAATAGAATTACTATATGACCCAACATTCCCACTACTGGGCATATGCCCTGAGAAAACCATAATTCAAAAAGTGTCATGTACCATGATGTTCACTGCAGCTCTATTTACTATAGCCAGGACAAGGAAGCAACCTAAGTGTCCATTGACAGATTAATGGATAAAGAAGATGTGGCACATATATACAATGGAATATTACTCAGCCATATAAAGAAATTAAATTAAGTTATTTGCCGTGAGATGGATTCACCTAGAGTCTGTCCTACAGAGTGAAGTAAGTCAGAAAGAGAAAAACAAATATTGTATGCTAACGCATATATATGGAATAAAAAAGAGAAAAATGGTTCTGAAGAACCTATGGGCAGAACAGGAATAAAAATGCAGACATAGAGAATGGGCTTGAGGACATGGGGAGGGGGAAGGGTAAGCTGGGACAAAGTGAGAGAGTGGCATGGACATATGTACAGTACCAAATGTAAAATAGATAGCTAGTGGGAAGCAGTCACATAGCACAGGGAGATCAGCTCAGTGCTTTGTGACCACCTAGAGGAGTGGGATAGGGAGGGTTAGAGGGAGACGCAAGAGGGAAGACATATGGGGATATATGTACATGTATAGCTTATTCACTTTGTTATAAATCAGAAAGTAACAGACCATTGAAAAGCATTTATAGTCCAATAAAGATGTTAAAAATAAATGAAGAATAATCCCTCACCTTAGTCCTCATTCTCATGTTTTATGAAATAATTATACCATTCAGTTCCTCAGTTACTATTCATCAATAGAAAAGGACCCTCCTTTTATGGTTCTCAGTTATCTCTTTGCTGGTTTTTGGTAAATATCTGAGCTAAAAGTAGTTCATACCATTATATTTACCCCTCTTCTGTGTTCTGGTGTTTAGGCTTGGGTCTAACTTATAAAATATAAATATATACATGAATTTATCTTCATGTAGCCCAATTTATCTTCTACAGAGCGCAGAATGTATGAGCAGACAATCCTGGCTTCCAACCCTGAGTCTGACACACTTGCTAGTGGTATGACCTTCAGCAAGTCATTAAATGACAGAGTTTCTGGTTCCAGTGTGCAAATTTGGGATAATTATAAGTACCTTGAAGGATTACCCAATATGATATATGTATGTAGAATAATCAACACAAAATAGGCACCCAATATATAGCTCAATTATTATCACCGTCATTTGTTGAGAGAATTACTTATAGTTGTTCACTTTGAAGACCTAAATCAAAGGAAATCTTAAATCAGCTTCCAGTGAGTCAAGAGTAGCAATGACAAACCTTCTCCTTACTTGCAAGTATGAATATTTGTAACTTGCCAGGAAGTTGTTAAGGAAGACAGTCTAACATGGAGGACAACATCCTCTTACCTCACATGTTATTGACACTGCCATGAGACAGCATTTCTTATGACGATTTAGAAAGCTTGTTCCTCATAAGAGAACATAAATGCCATTTAGATGTGCCAACTGTTCTACCCAGGATTCTGACCTGGAATGTATAGAAGGTCATGACTCTACTCTTTGACATCATGAATCTAACCTTATAGATTAGCAATACATGGCTACAATTTTCTTAGCTCCTTTTTTCCCCTTTTTCTTTTCTTTCTTATTTTTTTTTAAATTTTGACACTTACTTTAGCATCCTAAGCATTTTTATGTATGCCACCTTATTTCACCTAACTACTCTGTGAGATAGGCATTATTACTCCCCATCAGTGATGTCAGCTTCTCATTGGCTGTGAGCTATCAGAGGAAGAATGTGGGTGTATAACCACTCCATACAAGAGCATTTCTCTTGGCAAGGGGGCAGCTATAAGTCATTTTTAGCCAGCATTTCTAGCAGCTAAAGGATAGATTCACTAGCCCAGGAGGAAGAGGATAAGGGTGGGCACCAGCAGGATCTACTATATCCTTCTTTTGCAGGAGGTAGTGGGGAAATGAGAATCAGAGCATTTAAGTGACTTTACCATGCTCCTTTTTCTGGTAGTGAAAAGCCAGTTTCTAAATCAGACTGCCTAATTCCAAGTCAAGTTCTCTTTCTATCATACCACAGCTGAAGGATACTAGGAGGGCAGTTTTGAATTTACAGAAACATCTTATAAAGTAGCAGGTTGGAAGAATTGCTTCATTAAGTATATTACTCACTATAAAAAGTCATAATTCCTTTAAGTTTCTTGACATTTAGCCCTTCTTAATATTAGCTGCTGTCCCGTTCACCTTTGTTTTATGGGAACTGGAGAACAAATCCATGGTCTTTCTATCCATGAAATCCACAATTGCATGCAACTCAATTTCAAGTCTTCTCAGAAATTCACTCCAAACTCGAGTTCTATCCTTTGCATCTGACCCCGTAGAATGTTTGTTTCCCTTTTATCCCCTTGGAATAATGGTCAAGTTTGGGACTTGACCACAAAAAACCTGGTATTAAACAGGTCTGTTCCTGTATGCGACATGTCCTGTAGCCCTAGTCTGGCTGACATCTACGGTCAGCCCTTAAACTTTGACCACTACAAAGCATCACAGTGGTGGAATGGTCAGCACTTCAATTCAGGAAATTGAGGATACTACTTTGTCCAGGGCATTTCACAGGCATAGGCTTGGAAGGAGATCCTTGCTGTAAGACAGTTTCACATTTAAGGCAAAATTGGAGAAATGTTGAGATACAGAAAACACGGAAGCCAAGAGAAGAAAAGTTTATTCTAACTGAGAGGATTGGGAAAGGCTTCTTGGAAGAGAATGCAATTAAACTAGATTTTGAAAATTGAGGAAAATTTCAACAAGTAGGATCATTTGAAAGAAAACATGATTAAGGGACACAATTTGAAGGTCAAACATTATCCCCCAAAAGCAAAGGTCAGAACTCTAATCAGGAAATAAAGCAAGTAGATAAATACCTGAAACCAAGACCTGACAGCACTAAGTTTAGAAACAAAATGAGGTGAGGGTCAGATTTAGCACCCAGAGGATAAACAAATCTAAACCCCAAACCAAAACCTGGAGTCACAAGTAAAGACAGACATATATCAAGCCCAGAAAGATGAACCTAAAGATACTATGGAAAGTTTGACAGAGTCTCTCATTCAAAAGCGAGCTGCCCAAAGACTTAGGCAAGGCCACACGGGAGGTAGAAGTGGGTCATTAGGTAGCTTTTGCCTTGTCTGATCAAGGTCACTCTGAAGCTTCAAATCACAACCAATCACCACAACTACTTTTGTGGGTAACAGCTCATGAAGACATTTCGTCCAAGAATCACTTTGGAGGAACAAAAGGTCTTCCTTGCTGCACTCCTAAGAGAAGCATAGATCCACTTAGCTCAGGAATGGTTCTGGGAAGGGCAAAAGGAAAGGGCCGTCCTCCTTGAATATCTTAGGTCTAATAACACAGGTTAGCAAGGGCCTTTAACATCTTAGGACATTTTTCTTTCTCTCCCTTTCCTTCCTTCTTTCCTTCCTTCCTTCCTCCCTCCCTCCCTCCCTTGCGTTCTTTCTTTCTTTCTTTTACTTTTTCTTTTTCTTTCTTTCTTTCTTTCTTTCTTTCTTTCTTTCTTTCTCTCTTTCTTTCTTCTTAACTGTTATACTTAGCATCTCTCATCTGTCTAGTGGCCTAAGTTTTATTACATTGTAACTAATCTACTTTCAACTACCTGAATGAATGTCCTAATTTGAAGTAGTAAAGAAAGAAGAAGAGGAGATAGGGGAAGAAAGAGTAAGGAGATACTTAGAGTCAAAATCAAAAGGCATTCTTTCAGGGAGCTTAACAGTCGTGGTGCTCAGACATAATGTAGCCGAACAGTCATGATTAAGAGCTCTCAAGAAGTGAAACAGGAGGGAGATGAGTGGCAGGAAATAACATTTCCAAGTGCACACTTGAACTAGGCACAGTGCCAAATATTTTGAATGATTTTTATCTCCATTTAATTCTCTACACATTGCAAGTTGGTAAGTTTCTAAAAGTAAAATCATTCAGAATAAAACATGTTTCCTTTAGCTGCATGCATCCAAACTGAAGTGTATCTCAGCTTGCGTTATGGACCAATTTTGGATCACTTAGCAGGTCTTCACTGACCTTTCTTAGTTCCAGATAATGATTAAGGATCACTGCCCTTACCAGATTAAAAAATCATAATAATACGTTTTATCTTTATGCAGTTGAATAGCAGATACAGCCTTATTTATGGATGATGAAGGAATGGTGAAAACGTATTATTTGTTTCTTTTTCTATTCGGTAATTACCCATAACTGGCATCACAGCTCTAAGGAAACCATTGGCATAACAAAATGTGACCATACATAGTTTCTGGGGATGAATGAAAATCATTACTAACGCCAGGGTTTCTTCAGCTTTGAGGGACCTTGTTATATCTCAGTTGAGGCCACTGTCAGTTCTAATTTTGTTTATATCTATACAGATATAATTGAAGATTTAAATATTTTTTAAATATATTATAAGACTTCTTACTTGCTACAATGAGAATTAAGACCTAAACAGTTCTTGGCCTTTATCTAACCACTATGTGGAACATTGTTATTTAATTCAACAAAGATTTGGTATTTGAATTTCAAGATATTGTTGAAATGGCTGGAGTTTCACAAAATCATTTTTAATACATTTGGCACAGAGATTCAAGATAGCACTAAATAAAATTTTTTTAGATAATCAGATTCTGAACACCAGTTAACACATTAACTGTCCTATCAGACCATTTTCTATTAATTGACCATCTTTTCTGACGTCTCTTGTTTCCTTTGAGCAAAATCTACCTTAAAGTAATATTTCTTGGGTGTCTGCTGTGTGCTCAGTCCCAGGAAGTTATTTATTACACCAGAAAAAAAGGGTGATGAAGAGAAATTCACCCAGTGGAGCACACCACAGGACTCTCATAACTGTCTTTGCTTCCAGCACTTAATGCTGATCCTGTCCATTTTTATCACTGCTATTCATCAACTATCTTTTTTGATAAATTAACTGTTTAAAAACTGATTATTAGCAATTAATATACACTAGGGACTGTGAAGCCTCTGGGAAAAAATGGTGAGTGAAATAAATATGGTTCCTGCTCTCATAGAGTATACAGTCCAGCAGACTGAACAGTCCCCCTAGTTGAAGATTCTGAATTTCAAAGTATGCGGCTCTACAGTTTCCAGAGGAATTATTCACATTCCTCTATCCCTTGGTCTAACGTGGTGATGTTAAAAATAGTCTATATGGGCATCTCTTCAGCTTACAATGGGATTGAGATTTGTCATGCAGGTAGAATGAAGCAGAATTCATTCATATAGCAAATGTTTATTGAATACGAAGTATACACTAGATAGGGTTCAGATTTTTTGGCAGCAATAAACATAGTCTCAGCTCTCAGAGAATTTTACATTCTGAGAGGATGGATGTTTCACAAAGGTTGTTAAATCATCATGTGCTACAGCACAGATCCTATGAATAGGGTACACTCTCTGCCCCACTCCCACACAGATCTTACACATGCTTGTGGAACCCTATTTAGTGATTGAGACCTTGAAGAACACAGTGTCCTGTGCAAACTGAATCCATGAGTCACAAGAATACTCAAAATATTTGTATTCAATCTTTGTATTCACCTCCAAGGCAAAGCCTTATGGCCATTTCTGACGAACAGTCTAGTCTACAGAAAATCTGAAGATGACACAGGTGAGAGCATTCCTCAGTAGTCTAGGCTCACCTGCTCAGAGGTGTTGTGTGTGGGCATCACAAGACAAGAGCAGAGAGCTGGTACACTTGGCTATGCCTCCCGAATCCTTTCCTGTCATCTGGTTATATGATTAGAAGAAAATCATTTGGCCTTGCTTATCTCCAACTAAGAAATGAAGGACTTGGGACAGAAGAGATAGAAAATCTTAATATTGCATTTACTTATTCACATCATTCCAAACTTTGATTGGAGGTATGGCTGAAGACACTACTGGGGACAAATAATATCTCCAGCCTTTGGTCATTACATTTTTTGGTGCAGATAACTAATACAGCTTCTCCCTTAGGATAAATGGTTCTTGGAATTTGGAGAAAACACTTATATGGGAGGCCTCACAGCCCACAGCTCACATGGAAGGTATCATCACAGCAGATACATTTGGGCCACTCTCTTTCCAGTGGTTGGAAAGAGCCATTTCCAATTTGTTGGGTTAATGTGCAAATTAAGAGAGATGCACTTAAAGCACCTGACAGAGTATCACAGAGATTAAGTATGAAGAATCCATTATTTTATTCCATTTTCCTTTCATCATCCCTCCCTCCTTCTAGCTGTCCCTTAACGATGAAAAGACTTATTCCTAAAAATTCAGTTATGAAGCAAATTCTGTGTATCACATCTGATTTCTCACTATTACATTTTGTTAAAGTATAAATATATTTATGGGGAAGAGAATCTACCTTAAGCTTTTATGAAATCCCTCTAAGATATATTTTATTTCCTCACATTTTAAAAGTTTCATTGTCCTCAGAGATATAAAGTCATGCATTTTATTAGCAGATAAAGTATATTTATGAAATTATAAGTATGATTAAATTTTACTTTGGGAGGTCCCAAATAGATTCTTTAAAAAAAAAAAAAAAAAGCATTGACTGGGTTCTTGTTTTGTGCCAGATGCTATGCTGGGTATTATGTCGTGTTGTACAAATATTGTTTTTATTTAATTCATGCCCAAATGCTGTGAGGAGAGTATTAACTTACCTACAGCATTTTACCTAGAAGCTCACTTCCTCCTCCTCAGCTTACATTTGTCCCTTGGCTTCCAGGACACTGCAATTTCCTGACCTTCCTCTACTTTCCTCATCATTTTTGGATCTCTCCCCTTCTCTACTTACACCACTTCTGGTGACTTGAAATGTCTTTAATACCTGACAACTTCCATGGTTCTATGTGCAGCCTGATCCCCACTGCTAACTCCAGACTTGACTATTCAACCGACTTCTTAATATCTCACCTGGGCAGTGATAGAAATCTCAGAATTAACTTGTCTAAAATCATATATGGTCCTCCCCCAAGTTTTTCCCATTTCTGTAGCTGGAAGCTCCATCTTTCCAGTTTCACAGTCTGAAAACTGTGGTGATATCCATGGTTCCTCTGTTGTTCCCATGCCCTCTTCATTTCCATTCAGTCTGTTTCAGCCACTCTGATTTCTTCCCTTTGATCTCACCAGAGAGGGCCCTGCCTCAAAGCCTTTTTGCTAGCTCTTCCTTCTGCTGGAACAGTCTTCTCTCAGATATCTGTATGATTCCCTCCCTTTCCCTTCTTGGAATCTTTGCTTCTCGGTGAAGACTTCCTTGACCAACCTATTTACAATTCTAACTCTTCACCATCCTCAGCTCCCCATCTCTACCCCAACAGACATGCCCTCACACTCGCCCTGATTTCTTGTTCTCTTTTATACTTATAAGCATTTGACACAGTACGTATTTCACTTTTTCATTGCTTTATTACTTGACTCTACACAATGTCCCCTCCTCCTACACACACAATAGAATATAAACATGGGTGAGGATTTTTTTAAGTGTTGTTCACAGCTGTGTCCAGCACCTAGAACAGTACCTGACACATTGTGGGCATTCAATATATATTTGTTGAAGAAATCCCCATTTCACAACCGAAGAAACTGTGGCTCAACGAGATTAAAAGCCTTGACCTAGATCACACGGTGTGAATGACAGAGCTGGAATTAAAAACCAAGTTCTGTCTGCTTCTTAGTGCTCCCCAACTATGAACTATCAGCCTTTGATATTCATTCATTCACTCTGCTTGGTGCCAAGTAACTCCATACTTGAATACTATCCAATTGTCCACCTGACATCTCACTTGGGAACCAAGAGAAATCTCAGACATAACTTGTCCAAAATTAAAAAATGGTCATTTTCTTGGCAGACCAACAGCTCTGAGAACAAGGAACTGCTAATGGCCTTCTCTTAGAAATGTTAGGATCTCTGATACGGGAAAAGGAAGGACAGGACCAGAGCTCTTTTCTCACAGGACTGGGTGATTTAATCCTTCCCTTGCCCTCCCTTATCAAGCTCAAGACTCATGCCACATACCCTGCTTTTCCAAGATGCTATTTATGCACATTCTTACTGCTTTAAGGAAGTAGTAGACATATGCAAATTAAATTCCAGGAAGAAAAGGTTTATAACTAGTAAATTTCATTGAATTAGAGGTTTCATCAGTGCTTGGAAAATCTTCTTTATGTGATTAAGACATAGGGGACAATTGTGAAAGTTGGAGAACTGATAAAGTACTGAAATGCATATGTGTATCAATTTTTTAATTATGCAGAATAATTTTTAAGAGCTGCACACATATTTAGTTCACACTAATTAAACTAACAACTCAGAGAGACAGAATAGAATTATAGATAAGAACATATGGCTTGGAGGCAGAATGCCTGAGATTTGAACCCCAGTTCTACTAACTACTATATGTGATCTTGGGCAAGTTACTTAACCTCTCTGTATTTAGTTGCTAATCCATAAAGTTGAGGTAAAAGAGTACCTACCTAACAGTGTGGTGAGAATATGGTGTGTTAACACAGGTGCTACGAAAGTGTTGTCATTATTATTACTACGGGTCTTGATCTCCACATGTAACAGTGTGGCTGGAAACCTGTCTCCATGAAGTAATGGAAGAGCTGATTAAAACGCAGAGACAGTGCTTAGAAACACAGGTCTGAAGTCAGATAACACTGGGTTGAAGACACATTTCCAAAGACGATCATCAGTGTGGACTTGGAACACACCTCACCCTTTCCACATCTTATGCAGTCTAAAATGTGATGCCAGTATTCCCTACTTCAAAGTATGGTAAAGAATTAAGTTAGTAAGGAGTTAAGTAAAGTCCTCAAATAGAATTTAGTGCACAATTAATGCTAAATCATTAGAAGCATTCATTCTTACTACAAATAAATGAAACTAAATTACCAGACGGAAATTTTAAAATTTAGTCCAAAGAATAATCTGATATACGTAGTCTTACATATTATTTCCCTTCAGAAGGAAAGAAAGAAAGAAAGAAGAAAGAAAGAAAAGGTTCTTTTACTAAAAACACTTTAAACTTTCAATTTTTTACAACTCTGCTGTGTCATCTGAGACTAAGCAAAGGATACTTGTCAAGACACTGATCACAGCTGGAATTCAAGAGTTGTTGATAGCTTGGGCAGCCTTGTTCCTCAAACCTAGTCAACATTCATTTCCCTTTTCATAATTACACAAACCCCGTTCAGCATCCTGGCAAGAAAACAGAATGTTCTTATATTTGTTGGTGGTGTCATGTTATTCGCCTAAACATGAGGATGCACATTTTGGACTAACTTATGCAATGGTATAAATCAGAAAGGTCAGACCTTCGTCAGAGTGGACCTAATCCCTAGAAATCTTGCCTAATCTTTCTATTTTTTTTTCCCCTCTTTTGCTGTCTGCTGTCAACCCAGAATTGGAGGTAGACTTTCCTGGGCTGGAAACCCACCTCTGTGTTTCTCTGTCTCCTTTTTCTTTTCTATAAAATGGAGAAATAGTGGCACTTCAGACTCAGAGGGGAGCTGGGAAAATTGAGATCAATGTAAAGCCTTATGCTAACATCAGAACATACAACAAATACCATTATGTGGTAGTTATTATTATGAAAGTTGTCAGAGATCCTATTAATCTTCTTAAGTGAATAATAGTGTGAATTTTTGCTAAACCATAATCTAAATAAAGGTAGTATTTTGAATTAACCCCTTACTCCTGCACTGTAATATTCTACTGTAGTTTCGCACTTTCAGAAAGGATGATGGTAAATGTCCATCAGAAGAATGTTTAAAAAAAAAAGGATGTGATCCTTGTATATTTTTGTAGTTTCAAAAAGGCTCCTTTGACTAAAAAGTTCTATCATTTCTCCATTCAGGAAAATTGCATTTTAGTGAAACACTTATCTAGGAGATTCCATGATAGAATTATTTATTGTGTACGAGCAGCCACTTAGCCTAGTTAAAGCACAAGTATAAAGTCCAATTGTTCAGAATTAGAATCCCAACCCTCTGCTCATTGTCTGTGGGACTCTAGGTAACCCTCTGAATCCTAGTTATTTTAGCTATAAAATAAACTAATAATCTCTCCTTACAAGAGTGGTATGAAAGGTAAGTAACTAGAACCACATTAAAAAACCCCAGCACATTACCTAGCCCCATGCAGATTCTCAATGTGTATTTGGATTTTCACCTTCTTTGTAACATTTGCTCTACTATAGTCTCAAAGTTCAATAATGTAGACATTGGTATGCATATTTATAATCACTCATAGGAGTATAACAATTTATAGTTTGCAAATTGTTTGCATTTAGATCATTGGAAACTGAGGCTCTGAGCTCTTGATTGCCTTTTGCAAAGCTGCTAAGGCACAGCTGAAGAGGTGGGCCCAGTGCTCCAGGCCCAGTTTCAGCAGACTGCCTGCTCTCCATTCCCTCCCTCAGGGCCTATCACATAGCCAATACCAGGGTGATCCATTCTTTACCTAGCAATTTTCATAAAGGGAAAGTGTCATAGTCTGTGGATGATTACCTTGCTTAGAAAATTTCAATAGAAATGCTTAAGACAAGAGTTTTAAATTGCAGGAGGAAGTCATACGTGCTCTCCTACCACAGTCCTTACTTCCTCAGCCTGGGTTTTCCTCACAGTTCTGGTGACTCACCCCTTTTGCTGCAGACACGTGGCCTGTCTGAGCGCTGTGGAGCATCACGGGAAATGAGCTCTCGTGGGGTCTATCAAAGCAACTAACCAAGCTTCAGCTAAAATATAAATTCTCACGAGAGTGAGGAATTAGATCTGTTTTGTTTACAGGGGAATTGTAATTGTCTGTGTTAATAATGTCAATATTAGTACCTGAAACATAGTAGTGCTCAATATACATTGTTTTAATGAGGGAATTCTATTTCACATGAATGGGATTCCGATTATGACTTCACATGAAATCCCAGATAGCCACGATCTGGTGTTGAGTCTGGACTGCTGCTAAATTTAGAATAGTTGACCAGAAGTTGCCCATGTCATGGTGTCTCCCCATCTGGACTGTAAACTATTCTAGGGCAAGGGCTGAGTCTTGCCTCTTGAGGAAACAATACCTAGCATGACATATATTGAACACATGTATAACCTCACTTTGAGAAATTATTTTTGTCTAAATTACCAAGTTGCTTTTACAGACACGATAGGAGAATTCAAACAATTTGGTCTATACAAAGGGGCATAGGTAACATTTCCTTTAAAAATTTAGAATGCCATTGTCCGAATCTGCAATCCAGTCAGCAGAATTTTGGTTAAAAAAAAAAAGAAAAGAAAAGAAAGATTGGAATCAAAAGCAAAGGAGGTGGAGGATTTGAGGGCTTTTTCAGGCAGGTCAGGGAGAGGCTTCTCCACAGAAAGCCCACCTCCTAGTGGCCACATTGCTGGAGTCTCTTTCCTGCTCTCCTAACTCCTTCTTTATTTAGATTTCATGAGGTAATTCATTTCATCAAAGAGGAATTTTTTACAGAAATATTCAGAGAAAACTCTGAGTTAATATAACTCCTCAGCAAGGAAAAAAAATAGTAATTAATGTAAAAAAAATTTCCCAATTGGTTTGGGTAAATTTCCGCTTTGGCTTTTTGTAGCCGTTCCTCCAATGACTGCCTTTCTAGCCTGCCTTCTAAGTAGCCCACCCACCTTGTGCTACAATTGTTGTGACTACAACCTTAGAACCAGAGAACAGGATAGCCAACACTAGGCAAACATTCAGACAGCTGGAATGTTATAAATTGGGAATGTCATGGAAGACACACGCGTTCAAACCTTTGTAGAGCAACTTTAAGGCCAGCCATTTCCAGTTAAAATTATCTCATTGTGCAGTGTAACAACTAAAGATCATAATCATAACACAAATAGTGTTTTTCTTGCAATCTATTCTCCAGTTAAATGTGAGCTCCAGTAGAGCAGGGTCTTTGTGGGTACATCCAACTCCTAGGTCTGTGGCTAACATATAGTGAGCTGTAGCTGTACGTGGGGGGGAGTCAATAACCATTGGTTGGATTGAATGCACTTTGCTGTGGCCCTTGTAATAATGATAACATAGTAGACATCATGGTACAAGCAACAGTGCCCAGAAGGGGAAATCAGGGACTTGACTACCCCAAGTAACTTTGAATGAGTAACCTCTTCAAACCTCTCTTTGCTCATCAGAAAATTGAGAGAGTTGGGGTAGATTATTTTTTTAGATCCCTTCCACTTGTAAATGCTATCTCTCTCCACCTTCACTTAGGATAACTTAACACACCTTACTCCAGGGCACGCCGACTTTTTTTGGTCATTGCATGAAACAGTATTTTCAGTAGAAATGGGGTGGGGGCAATAGAAGTGGACCCGGAGCTGGTCACTGAGAATACCTACCTGGAATCTACACACAGTAGTTTGGGCACACAGAATGCTTCACCAGTCCAGGACATTTGGGAAGGGATGTCCATGAGCAATGAATTCTTGATCTTTCAACACTTCATTTCTAGACCCTCGGTTGTTGTCAAAAGAACCACCTTCACCCATTAATCCATGAAGACAAACTCCTGGGACAAGCATCCTCTGCCACAAGAGATGCCTGGATGGGTAAAACTAGAAAACTGAAAGCTAAGGGAAAAAAATGGAACCACCCAGTAGAGAAGAGTGCAGGTGGAGGCCAGAGTTCCCAAGGGGCAGGATGTTCATACAGTATGACAGGTGGAACTAAGTGACACTTGGAAACACGCTGACTAACAATGGGCTCCGATAGGACCCAGGGACTAGAATTCTCCTGTTGTAGAATACTTACTTTTTTTAGATATTTGTTTTATTTTAATGTAACTTTCTTTTGATGTATTAATGCCACTGCATTTTCACTTTAAGGAGTCAGGTGTTCAGATTCTGTTAGTCATGAGGAGAGAGTTTTCTTGAGTTGGATCTTGAATAAAGTGATGTGGTTTCATCCTCGAGTGCCAGGCACCTATGGTTCCAGGTTTAGATGATAATTACTATCCTTTTACTGAACCCTAGCCACTCGTGAGATGGGAAGGGGTGGTTGAGAAAGAAAAGAACATCAGTGAAACCTCCTGGTATTCTCACCCTGCCCCAGAGCCTCTCTCATTCCCAGCCCTACCTGTAGGGCCTTGGCCCTTTTTGTGACATAAACACTCCTTGGCCCTAGCTTGGAGGAAAATTGGAAGAACTAGACTCTAAAGTAAGCTAATATCATCCATAGTCTAGGGCAAAGAAAACCAGAAAATGTTTGGCATGTAGAAATTGCCTTCGAGAAATTTTTTTCCATGTAGTATTTGCATAAATTTGTTACGGACCTGTCTTTTCAATAAAAGGGGGAAAAGAGCAAGACCTTGAGTCTGCTGGCATCCTGTTGCCCTTTGCAGCCAAGGTCAGATTCTGTCATCTCTTGCTTCATTTCTGCTTCCCTTAGTGGACTCAAGCCTGCCAGATCTGAGGCTACAGATGATTATAATCAAAATTATATGTGCTATGAGTGAACAGGCTGAATTGTGCAACATGTCATTTGGCTAATATTTCAGTGTCTTGATTCATAAGCCTGACACTACAGAACATGAAGCAGCATATACTGAGTCAGTGCATGTGAGAAAGAAATGATAGTTAAAGGTTAAGCATAGCAGGCACTCTTAGGACCACCATCTGACTCCACAGCCTTATTCTAAGATGTAGATTTCTCTCTTTTAATTCAATTACACTTGTTCCTATAAATTTAATGTAAACTTCAGACCTTTGGAAACATACCCCAAGACACATGATGAACAGTACCTCGTATGCAATCTCGTATGCAATCTCCTCGTATGCAAATTTCTCTTACACACATTTCTCTTACTGTAGCAACGTCACAATTGTTGACCTTCAGTTCACCTAGTTGAACTGATGCACCTAGTTAAAGTCAGTTGAGGAACCTCATAGCCCTTCCTCCTATCCCAAAGCCCCTTTGTCCTCTTACACCCCTTTCTCGGGTTCCCTCCCTGCTGAGCTCATTATCAGTCCTTCATCTTCAGCTGTTCCCCGGATGAATCACAGAGGAGGGAAGAAGACCGAGAGCTATGCTACATGCAGGATAATCTAATCTTTTGCACCACTCAGATTAACAATCTTCTAGGCTGTGTCCCTTTGTCATCTAGCCTGTATGAACTCAGTCCCAAGAGGAAAAAGAATTTTAAAGGCTCATTCTGTTACTGATGAGTTTTGTTTCAAATGCGTTGATTCTGAGGCACTTAAAGGCATGCAGGAGAGAAAGCTGTCCAGGCAGATTAAAACACAGGCCTCAAAGCTCAGAAGGAGGTGGATAGTTCAGCTGTCCATGGCTTTATAGCGAGATCAGAATCAACACCAGCACAGAGTCTGGACCACCAGAATTCCAGAGCTCCGTGTTCAAAATCAGACAATTTGGGGAGGCTTTTGCAAAATTTCTTGGTTAGTGGCTGAAAAGCACATTAACACACACAGAATTCTGTGACCCTGACACTTGGCTGACCCTTCAAGGGTACTCCCCTGCAGTCACCTCCTCTGTTTCAATATGGTTTTCTTTATTCCCTCTTTTTCTTTAAAAGAGATAATATATGCATCACATTTACTTATTTATTTAGGCTGCACTGGGCCTTCGTTGTGGCACACGGGATCTTTGCATTGTGACATGCGGGCTCCTTAGTTGCGGCATGCATGCGTGATCTAGTTCCCTGACCAGGGATCGAACCTGGGCCCCCTGCATTGGGAGTGTGGAGTCTTACCCACTGGACCACCAGGGAAGTCCCCCTCTATTTTTTAAAAACATGAGATTAAGTGAATAAGAATACAAAGCTATAGTTTAAAACATTATTATAAAGTGAACACATGAGTAACCACCACCCAAATCAGGAAATAATACATTCCCAGCACCCCTAGAACAGCCTTCCCAATTCCAACCTTTTCCTCTTCCTCTCAGGTAACCACTTCCTGGTTCTTTTCAGTAATCTTTGCCTTGCCTTTCATTATGCATGCATTCCTATACAATACAGCTCCTTTTGCCTGGTTTTGTACTTCATATAAATAGAATCATACTCTTTGCGTTTTTGTGCCTTGATTTTTTTGCTCCACAAGGTGTTTGTGTGCTTCATTTGTGATATTCCATGCAGTTCCAGTTGGTTTATTTTCTTTGCCATTAGTGGTAAGAGCAGAGACTCTAGAGCGAGATTGCCCAGGTTTAAATCCCAGCTCTGTCGCTTTAAGATATGTGAACTTGTGCAAATTATTTCATCTCTCTGTACCTTTATCTTAATTTACCTAGAGTTGATTTCGGAGTATGGTGTGGGTTAGGGGTCTGTCATAGGTGGACCTCCCTAGGAGACAGCTTCTGAGATGCTAATTTGCACACCTGTGGTTTATTTGATAATGCTTTTAGGAACAATACCCAGCAGAGAGTGAGGAAAGTGGGGTTGGACAAGGAAAACTTGAACTTGAACTCAATAGTAGAACAGATGTAACAGAGGCCTCAGCAGATTCCATGTGGAGTTGTGGAACTGGTATAGCCCTTCTAGGATGCCTCATATTGATAGAGCTTTACAACCACATCAACCAGTCTTTGGAGCTAGACTACCCTTAGGGAGAGGGTACGGCTTTGAACATGGTATCTTCTTTAGGCCAAAGGAAATTCCTGAGGTGGGATTTGCTCTGAGCTGTGAGCTAGCAATACTCCTGGCAGCTGGGGAATTAGTGCTACCATCCTGAAGGGGAGATCTGGGCAGGCATTACAGCATCCAATACAGGGTCCAATTTAATTTTTGCCCATACAGATATTCAATTGTCCCAGCAGTTTTCTCCACTGATATGCAATACTACCTCTTTCATATTAAGTATTCATGCAGAAGTCTATTTCTGAGGTTCTTTTTTTTTTTTCAATTCTGTCCCCTTGGTCAATTATCTAATTGTGACAGATCAATATCAACATATGTATGGGTAATTGACCAATGGAAGAGAAACAAGAGAAGATTTGCTCTATTAGATATCAAGAGTTTCTATGCTATGATTGGCCCTTTGACTATCTCTCAAATATGCATATTTGAGAACATGAAATATCCTCACCTGTCTTGTTCACCCGAGATGCCTAGTTTACCACTCATCCTTCAAGGCTAAACTGAAACATAAGTTCTCCTCAGAAGTTTTCATTAGCCTCAGGTCCTTTCATTGTGACTCTTCATTGCCTCAAGAGTTGTCTCATAAGCTGTGTAGGTTCAAGTCCTGACTCAAGTCGTATTGACGTGTGATCTTAGACTAGCTGTTTAATCTCTATATGCTTCAGTTTCCTCAAAATATTCTGTGAGCATTCAATTTAAGTATTTATTATATCACTATTTAGCTTTTATAATAGAGCTTGAGTTGTTCTTAGTTTCCATTCTAGATGATGAGGTTCTTCAGTGCTGGGATCATGGACCATTCATCTTTGTACTCCCATCTCCTAGCACATAGTTTCACCATATGGAAATGACAGAAATTCAAGACAGTATGGTTCATGATCTAGAATCCAAGTAGTACATTGTCTCACCAGAAAGAATGATCAAAGACATTCATACATAAGTCCCTTTCTTCTGGCAATAAAGCCCCAACACTGAAGAATTTAGTCTAAAACCATAAAACTAGCAATTCTTTCCTTAATTCAAAGCCCCATATCCCACCTACTCTTTTCCCCAAGTGAAGGACACCCCTCTCACCATCATCACTGCCTTACCCAGAATCCCAGATTGCCCTGCAGACTAAGGCAAATTGATAAACTCAAGAATAAGAAGAAGGAGAATGAGAAGGAGGAGAAGGAAGGAGAAGAAAATGGGTAAGGGGAAGAGGAAGAAAAAAAGAAGGGAAAGGAAGGAGGGAGGAAGAAGAAGAAGTAGTAGAAGAAGAAGAAGAAGAAGAAGAAGAAGTAGTAGTAGTAGTAGTAGTAGAAAAAAGAAGAAGAAGAAGAAGAAGAAGAAGGAGGAGGAGGAGGAGGAGGAAGAGGAGGAGGAGAAGGAGAAGGAGAAGGAAAAGAAGGAGAAGGAGAAGGGAGAGAAGAAGGAGAAGAAGAAGGAGGAGGACAGAGAGAAGCGGGGGACAGCGAGAAGGGGAACAGAAGGAGGAAAGAACAACAAGAGGAGAAATAAGAAGAAAAGAAAATGTAAAATATGTTTATATACTCTTTCCCATAAAACAACTTTTTAAAATGCTAAGTAGGATATCAATTAATATTCCAGTCTGATAGTCCTTTGGACTATTTTCTAAGTAGCTGAGCTACCACAAGGAGAAAGAATAAACAATTCCCAGAGTGAGGTTAACTATCTAAAGGGTATACCACTTAGGACAGTGAATGAGTATGCCAAAGGCAAACATCCTGCTTTTACCCTGGAAGTTCAGGAAATAAATTTTTGACATTTTAAAAATAGCTACCTGATCCCTGTTTTCAGGTATTGTACATTCAGAAACATTGAAGTTCATTTTTTTAAAAACATGTCTGGATTTGTTTTGCTTTTGAATTTTTGTTTTAACAAACAGGAAGCTCAAAAATTGGACTGTTTCAATAATGGATATGTGTAAACTATACTGGTCTGTCACAGGACAGAGTAAACATTTGGTGAATGACTCTAGTCATTTAATCACCAAATGACACCAAATGGCAGGGTTATTTCAGATTTAACCCAATAATAGACCTTGTTAAGAAATAGGACCCTCAGCTGCTGTGCACCTCCCTTGTTGAGGTTGGATTCTTGGAGTGTCAAGCATCATTTTCTCTCTTCTACTCTGTCATATTCTTAATGAAGAAGTTGCTTGTATCAGTTATTATGATGTTATCATGTAAGAATGGGCTCAATAGAAATCAAATTTACTAGTGTAAAAATGGAACCAACAAATTCCTTCTTATTTCCAGAAATTTCTTTGGGAAAGTAGTTGTGAAATTAAGTTGGATTTATAGCCTTGTTCCTTGCCAAGGCTATGGGAAGAGGACACAAAGGGTGAGCTGACAGGGCTGTCCTTAAGGCAGGTCATGGGGCTCAGAAATGAGTAGAGTCCAAGAAACTCAAGAGCCAAGGAGCTGTTTGGGTCTATTCACAAAGTCAAAAAGAATTATTCCCTTTGTTATAAGGCTTATGTTGTGAGCCCCATGAATTAGGAGGTTTTCCTTTCCCAGAACTACCTTTGTCTTCATTCAGAGTACCATTACATGGAGATCACGGTAAAGCTGAGTGAAGCAGAAGTGCGTCTCCTCCTTTGGGGCTTAACCTCCTGTGGAGCTGTTATTTAGGTGATCTTATGACAGGGCTCAGAACCTGAGGAATGTTAGTAGGTCAGTAGGGCATTAGGAAAGTAAGCTATACTGGCTGCAGTCATGCAAGAACAGGCCTGGGGAGTTCGCTGTTGTTTTCCTCCAGGCACAAGTGAGAGAGTGCATTGTTAGCCCTGCCATGTGCAACTGGATGCCACAGTGAGTTTTAATGGCAAAGCTCTAACTAGATAAGGTATTGCACTAATGAAGTGAGTAACTGAGAAGGCTAAAAATACCTGAGGATTTCAGAGTGTGCTCTATTTATTACTCTCCCTCAGCACACAACTAACTGAATAGTAGATAGTCAGGGCCAAGGTTCATATCAGCATGGTGATGGACTTTCCAAGTGTGGTGGGATACTTTATGGGATTATTAGTCTATATTTTATGCTCCCTGTGCTTTTTGTACTCTCTTGGCTCAGGGAAGCTCCAACTTTATTTGTTCTAAAGCAGAAGAAGTCTAAAAACTAACATTTTCTTCTTTTGGAAAAGCCTAAAGAAGCCTAATTAAGAAGGTTATTCCAGCAATCCTGCTGGGGGATGAGAAAGAAGAGGGTGTCTTTGAGGAGAAAGAGACCTGAGAAGGGGAGAGAAGGTACATTATCCTAGACTAGAAAAGACAGTAAGATTTGAGTTTCCACTAGAAGGAGAACACTGAACTTCCCTCAGATCCCCAGAGAGGTGACAGGACTCTGGGGAAATGGTCGATTTTATACCTAGGAAAGTTAGACCTGGGATCTGGAGTTTCCAACTTGGCGAAGACTTCTGTGCTCTGAGCATGCTCCTCTGCACTTCAACAAACCATGTGGGCTTGTAAAATTGGTCTCTCATGATTTCAAGACCAGAGGAACATTCTCCAAATGTTTTCTTTTTCATATGTCTCCTGGGATCTTAGAAGTATCTGGGAGGTGGGGTGGTAGAAACCAAGGAATCCCATTAATGATTTAGTGAAATTAAATCTCTCATGACTCTGGAGGAATATGAAGTAAGCTCAAATTTAATATATTTTTTTAATGAATGTGAATTTTCCCATATACTTAGTTTGTAGTGTAAGATTCATATTCTTTACACAGGCTTGAAAATAAAAAAGTGTTTGAGTGATAGTGGATAAGAGATGACTCTTATTATGGGCAGGTTGGGAACCCAGAATTCAAATGTATGCTACTAATTTTGCTATGGGTCCTAATCTTAAATGCCGTAGACATAGAATTGAGCTAATGACCACTTCTTATCTCATAAAGCTTTGCCTGTTATTCTAGGTATATTTTTACAGCTCAAAAATTGCAAGATATAGAAAATTATCTGCATGAGAATGTGTCAGAAAGTGGTCGCACTCCAGGTACATATGTGAAAACAGAAAGTTCTGTACAGTCCAAAGATTTTCAAGCCTTAACAAATGATTTGTTTATGTAAAATAATGTTTATTTAAACAAATTTTATCATCAAATGATGAACATACTCCTTAGTAATATGTGAATATAATATTTGATCTGTAGGATTCCGAGAGTGTAAAAATGTCCTTCAAAAGACAGAGCATTACATGAGATGTTTAAGTACCACAAAGTTAGTGGAAACTGGAAATTTGTCATTTTTTCTTGTATTTTAAACATTAGACAAAATTTGTCAGGAGTGGTACTTCAAATTTTGAATCCAGAAACACCACCACCACATCCACCAACATGGAAAATTTCTATCTCTAAGCCAGACCTCTTTCTATATTCCCTACACATTTATCCAATTGCTTCTTTGCAATCACCATTTGCATATCTAAAGAGCGTCTCAAAAAGGCATATCCAAAATGAAACTTCCATTCTCTCTCCTACACAAAGCCCTGATTCTCCTTAAGTGTTCCTCTGTCGGTAAACAGCTGGTCCATTCTCCAAGTTGCTCAAGTTAAAACTTGATTTTAGTCATCTCTGCTTCCCTTATCCTACACCTACATTCAAACCATCAACAACTCCTGTCTGCTCTCTATTTAACATATATCTAAAATTCATCTACTTCTTAATTCTTCTTCTGCTGTCACTGAAGTCCAGACCACCATCATCTCTCACCTGAAGTATGGCTATATCCTCCTATTGGTCTAGTTGGTTTATCTATCTCTTCCCTTCTACCCTTACACTCTATTTTCAGTTGAAAAATGTTCATTCTGAATGAATAAAAGAAACAAAAGTCTTTTGTTAAAGTACAAGCCTCAACATATTACTGCTGGGCTCAGTATCTCCAGTGGCTTCCCATCTCACTAAGATGGAAGTCAGAAGTCCCTCAGTGGCTTTCAAGTCCCCATGCTATCTCCTCCTCCCACTCTCTGACTTCGTTCTCTGTCATTTCTGTGCTTTGCCCTGGTGTTCTGCCTTCTTGCCCTGGCCTCCCTGCAGCTGCTGGAACATTCTAAGTGCCCCCCACCCAGATTCTTCCTCTGCTTTGCATGATCTTTCTTGTTTTCTTCTGTTCTCCATGCAAACGTCCCTCTTCAGAGAAGTCTTCTAACTACACTATAAAACACAGAAATTCCTTAGCACTCTCTATTCCTCTTACTTACCCGTGGTATCTGATTTACTAATTTGCTCACTCTGTCAACAATTTTTTTCTTTTCAAATTAAGCAGTGAAACCATCAGGATTAAATAAACATTTTTACAAAGAAACAGCCAATAAAGCTGTCAGAGAAGTGTCATACTTCCTTATGTTCTCCATTTCTCTCCTTTTATCATCTATAAGTCAGCCTGGTCTGTTTTTACTTATCCTGACATTGATTTTTATCCTAGTGTCCACTCCCAGACTCCTGGGCTTTCATTTCTGTGCACTTCTTGTATGGAGTGGCTTATAAACTACTTACTTCTCTCAAATGTAAATTTACTCCTTATAAATAGGTACAAGCTTCTGTCTGCTCCATTATGTCTTCTGGTGTATCTATACCTGAACATTTATGTATAACACATATTATTTAATTATAAATTGCTTTCCCTCTGTTTCTGCCTTATATTATGGAGAGAATACCATATCAATTTCCACTGAATTATAACTGCAAAGAGATTATATTGCTTCCGAATTTCATTTTTAAATAGCAGGGAGTAGTATAAAGTATCTAATAATAAAGAGGAGTTTGGATCCGTGTGGTTGTAGACAACCATTCTCACATAACTTCCTCAGTTAATGGATGAGGAAATAGAAGCAGAGACATCCAAAGACCATGGTGTTGGGGACAGAGGCAGGGCTGGCACAGGACAGGTACAGAGTGATTTTCATTCACTCCTCTTTTTCTATAGCAGATTGCCTTAATGTGATTCAAATTCTAAAATCACTAATAGAAATGTTTGTTAAATTATCTTTCTTTCCTAAGAATTTTTCTTTTACAGGGAAATTTTATTCCTAATTGGATTATGTGAAGTTATGTCAATGAAATTTTAATCCTAATTGGATTGTCTGAAATCACTTCAATTCTCCATCTTTTTACAGAAGTCTATAATTTAAAAGACTTGACCTTTTATAAAAAATAAAGTATACCAGCTCATAAATATAACCTTTCAAAGGGTCATCACACACAGTCATCTCATGCTGTTGGTTTTAAGTGTTCAGTTTCTACTGATTGTTCAGTGAAGTCTCCCCGCCGACGCTCTTGTATTTCAGTATCAAATATACACAAGATGCTTATATTGTGAGAATGTCTTTAATTCCCATGGAAGAGCTCAGTACTTCAGACATGAAATCAAACATTGCATGGAGACACCTGCAAAGTAGCAGCTTTCACATTTAACATGTAAATATGACAGCGTCCACAAGACGGAAGTAGCAAACTCAGCTCCAGATTGTGGACTAAAATGTATTTTGCTTGTTAAAATGGTACTGGTTGAGGCCCTACATGATGCACAGTACACTGCAAACAGCTTTGAAAGAGCTGGAAACAAGAATTTGTATTAAAGTTACTTGGCTGTATGCCTAGCCTCATTGCAGCACTCATACGATTATTAAGCAAATATTTGTGAGCACCTTCTATGTATGAGGTGCTGAAGATATGAAGATAAAAATGATAGGCTTTGACCCTGCTTTCATGGGACTGTCTGCTCTTGAAGAAGAGAAAACCATGTCTTTCATCTCTGTTCCTCCGTATGATGGCTTAATATGATGCTTTGCACAACATGTGTTCACAGAATTGAACAAAAGACAATAACAAGTATAATTAAGAAGAAAATAACAAATGTGCTGTTGACAGCAAGATCCAGCAGGCCTAGCCTAGTCTCTAAGGTCCTTAGATCTTTTCTTGTTGCTTTCTGTTTCTCATAATTTTTTAAAATAATATCCTGAATAGGGGATGAGTCCACCTCCTTCTCTGGAAGACATCGAAAAAGTCAGGGAAATGTTCTAACTTTAAGCTGTTTACACTCTGGCTTGAACCAAGTCAAAACATTATTAGGTAAACAAAACTGTGATACACTAAAACACTCTAGACTCCCTTTCGTACTGTTTACTACTGGAAAAAAATTGGGTTAACAGTGTGTTTCTTTTCTTCTTGTCTTCCCAAGGATTAATAATGACAAGAGCCCACAAATAAACCAGTCTAAAATGTCAGGATGTATCTTGCAATCATTTCTGCTTTCTCCTCCTGAACGTTATCCTCCCACCACCTTAATTTCATTCATCAGCATTTCCTCTTCACCTGCTGCCCGTGATCACTCCCAGGAGATGAGCTCGGAAGTCTATCCATCCTTGTCTCCCTTAGGGGTCCTCTGAGTTGGCTTCAAGGAGAGTTCAGAGGTTAGAAACACCCCTCACCTCTCTAGCCCCTTACTCTGCAGTGCTTTGGGTCCAGCCAGCCCACATCTGACACCTTCCCATGGCCCTTCCAATCCTAATATTCACTCGTGAAGACAGTCTGTGTCCAAATGCTGTTGACTTCTTTGTCTAACAAAAAGTCATTCAAGGGGCTTCCCTGGTGGCGCCGTGGTTGAGAATCTGTCTGCCAATGTAGGAGACATAGGTTCGAGCCCTGGTCTGGGAAGATCCCACATGCCACGGAGCAACTAGGCTCTTGAGCCACAACTACTGAGCCTGTGCATTTGGAGCTTGTGCTCCGCAACAAGAGAGGCCGCGACAGGGAGAGGCCCGTGCACGGCGATGAAGAGGGGCCCCCGCTTGCCACAACTAGAGAAAGCCCTCACACAGAAACGAAGACCCAACACAGCCAAAAATAAATAAATAATTTTTTAAAAAGTCATTCAAGATCCTCACCACCTACATAATGGTAAGTGAACTGTTCTCAGCATTTGAGAAACTTATACTTCTAGAGGTCTGTGAATATTTACATTAAAATAGGTAGGGTGGGTGTGTAGACAGACCTAGTACTTCTTTCTTTCCATGTGCCTACACAGGAGGACTTGACCCTGCTGCCTACTCCCCTGTTACTGAAAATCTCTTCCATTGGCTTCCCCAGTGTTAGACAATTCTGGTTCTACTGTTTACTCTATCTCGGTTTATTTTGCAGAGTCCCCTTTCTCTTCCGTGTTTTAAAATATTACTATTTCTCTCTCAAGTCTTTATTTTCAGTAGAATTTCCCATACCCAAGTAACCATCTATTTGGTAATAACTCCCAACCTATAGTTTGAAGCCAGACCTCTCTCCTAAATTGAAGAACTATGTATCTATTGTCTCTTGGACACACCTACTTGGATGACTTATGGTTCACCCTAACCAAGTAAATCCCAAACTAATGCATCACCTCCCTCCTGACACTGGATCTCCTCTTCCCTTGTTTCTGAAAGAAACCACCAGCTACTGAATTGCCCAAGAAAGAACACTAGAATCTCTCCCTGACTTGTCCCTTTCTCTTAACCCCCCAAATCCTATCAATAACCAAAGCTTCTATTCCACTGACATTTCACCAGTCCACATACCCATTATCCCTCACCTAGATTACTAGAAAGTCTTGTTTCTTGCTTCATATCTTGCTCCACCCTACTGCATCCTCTATACTGCAGGCAGAAATGCTTATTTTTAGAAATGATCTTTCTAAATCACAAAACGAGTATATTATTCCTCACCCTAAAAAATTCTACAGTGGCTTTTCTATTGCTCTTAGAATAAAGACTAAATCCAATTTGGGAGTATAAGAACCTCCATTAACAAGCCCCTATAGAGTTCTGCATGGTCTTCTCCTACACAGCTTGCTTATACTCTAAGATCCAGTCACATTGAACTTCTTTCCGTTATGAAAAGTCACACATTCTTTGTGGCACTGGACTTCTATACAAGCTTGTTCCACTTCCTGGGACACTCTTCACTCACCCTCACAGGAAACGTTTATACATCAAAGTTTTCGTTGCTTGTATCTCAGTTCTTGGAATATAGGTAGTTTAATTTTTTTGCTATTGTATTATTAAAATGTTATATAATGAACATGTATTACCTTTATAAATAAAAAGTAAATAATTAACATATGCATACTCTCTGACCCAGTAATTCACTCTAAATACATATACAACAGAAATGCAAATATATACATATTTTTTCACCATAGACCCAATTAGTTGTGAGAGAATCTCTGCCCTTTCAAATTAATTAAAGGCAAATATATTAAGATTTTTTAAAATAATAGTTGCTACCAGGTGAAGTGTACAGTGGACTTCTCTGTACTACCTTTGTAATTTCCTATTAATCTATTTTGAAATAAAACAATTTTAAATATAATAGTCATTGACATAAATATTATCTGCTAATTTAAAAAACATTCCTCTGAAAATTCAGTTGGCAACTGAGTGTATGAAAGAAAATAAATCATTGATAAGATGTGTCTTCAGTGTTAATTTATGGTTTAGAAAACATTTCTTTAAGTAAATCATTTGAGTTACTTATATCTACTGACATATAAATATCAAAAAGGTACATGCTGAACTATTGTTCAATAGGAGCGAGTGTTTCATTTTCCTGGGTCCTAGAACGCAGTGAACCCAGGAGTTCATAGATTATGAAGCCTCAATGTGACAACTAGAATAACAAACCAAGAAGTGTGATAGAGTTTCAAAGGCAAATAAGGACTGTAAAAGAAAGAATATTTAAGTCAATTGCTATTTTCCTTCTGAGAAATGTGTCACCTCAGTCCCCAGCAAGATGGTCTGAAGAAGGCATGGGAGAGTAAAAGGAGTAAATTTCTTCTCAGGGGCACATGGCAGAGGCAAGGCTGGATTGCATGGCATGGCAGTCAACAACAGCAATCACATCGGTGAGCACCATCTCCTCCACGCTTCTGTGCCTCTCCCCTCTTCACTCATGTCTCCTTCTTGTCCAGCTCTCCCCATCTGCCCATACGAGCAATTCATTAGTTATACAGATAAAACATTTTTAAGTATATAATATAGTCTGTAAATGGAAGGTGTCAGCAGTAATTCTCCACTTGGAAGGCTTAGAGATTTCTCCAGCATCATCTGGCCAAAACAGAGTTCCTGATACTCCCTCCACTCCCTCCTTGGCTCATCTCCAAGACTTCCTCAGTTTGGTAAATGTTACCATTATCCACCTAGTTGTTCAAGTCAAAAACCAAGAACTTATCCTCAAGTCCTCTCTTTCCTGCCACATTGCCATTTAATCCATCAGTAAGTCCTCTTACTTTTGCATTCAAAATGCTTCTCAAACCTGTCTGCATTTCTCCATCTTCACCACTACTACATTAGTCCAAACATCATCTTCTCTTCTCTGGATATAACAGCAGGGGTGATCATTTAAAAGGTAAATCATATCCCATCACTGCCCTGCTTAAAACCTTTCCATGACTTCCTACTGTAACTAGAATAAAGTACTCATTTAAATGGCTTCTTATGATAGCCCCTCAGGGTTCTCAAACTCTAGCTCACCTCTGCATCTCAGGTGGCACTCAGTTGGCCTTTTTCTGATCCTCAAACATGCCAAGTTCAGTTCTTAGGGTCTTGTGCTCTGCCTGGAAATCTCTGTTCCCAGAGCGGTGCATAGCTTCAATTCATAGCTCAAATATCATTACCATGTAACCAAGGCCTTTTCTGAACATCCAAAATAATTTAACCCCCCAATGTGAAATAATTCTTGGGTTCATTTATTTACTGTTTATTGTTCCATCCCCTTTCAATCCCATGTAAACTCCAGTTGAGTGGAGTTTGGGGGTTCTGGTATTTGGAGGGGACTAGAATAGTCTGACATATAGTAGGCTCTTTAAAAGAATGTATGGAGAAATTTTTGTCCATTTTTTTCTCCCTTGTCTTCCATCAGGATGACTAAAATGTAAGGAGAAATAAAAAGCAGATGAATAAGAACCTCAAAGGAAACAGAACAGTTCTTCCAGATTCAATGTTCAACATGAAATGAAGAGAAAAGAGAGAAGTGTACTGCGGAATGAGATCTATGCAGATTATGGGTAGGCGGAGTTCAATGGAGTTGTCTATCGATTTTGGTTAGTATGACTATTATGCAAATACTTTTGTTTACTCTTATTTCAGGGAGCATTATTTTCCATGGTGGATTTTGGGTGGAGTATAACTCTGCTTTGAAAAGCTGTTGATATCTTGTACTTAAAAAAACAAAATCAAAGCTTTATTCATTCTGTAACTACTGCCACTTCCCCCAGTTGCTGCCCAACTTCCCCCAGTTGCCATAAGTCTCTTTTCATTTAAGCTAACAAAACTTCTTTTTATTTTAAAAGAAAATGAAAGAGAAAGAGAGGTGGAGATTTAGCCAATCATCCATTGAACACTTTGCATATAAAATAAGAATCTACTTTCTATATATTTGTGACCAAGGCCCACCAAAGGACTAGGGGATTTTTCACTCCTGTTCTTAAATAGAGATTATTCTTTTTGAGTCATACATATTAAAGTTATCCACTCCATATTAAAGACTCCACTCAAAGTGATGAGTCAAAACTTTTTTCCTTTGTTTTTTGAGCAGAGGTTTCTATTTACCTAAGATGTGTCCTTTTGTCTAGAGATAAACAATCGGCTGGCATGAATAGCAGCTTTGTTATCTCATTAGCCAAGGCACGTAAGAGAAGAATGAACTCTACCTAAAATAGTTCTCTGAGACAGGTAGGAAAGAAGTTGGTTACTGTGCTTAAAATATCAACTGATATCATTCTACAATTCCAGAGAACTGTGGACCAACTGTTGGACAACTCCAGTTAAGCTGTTCTTAAGCTAGAAAAGCTGCTACAATTCTATCTGATGATAAAACAAGTTAAGTCAAAAAAGACCTGAATTGTAAGTATAGTTGAGACAGAAAAGCAGTCACTTCTGTTTGTCTGAAATGACTATTTGTTTGGAACACCACTGTAATCTCCTCCATCCAGCCTCAGCCTTGGGCTAAAGTACAACCTACAGGTCTAATAAGCACTTACCTGTTGCCCTTAGAATTCCAGATTTTCTGGCCGTGTATTTTATCTCTATATTTACTGCTTGAGAAAAGGGAAGATGCTTCTGGAATATGAAGCAATAACAGGAAACCATGAAGGGCAAAATGTTGTAATGGAAAAAAATCCCAAACTGAGAATCAGGAACCTCATTCCTAACCCTGTACCATGTCTCTGGTTTATTTAAAATGCCCTTCCCCTGTTGATCTCTATCCACTCATCTGTCATATTTTTTTCATAGCCCTGATAACTCCCTGACATATATATTTATCTAATATATTTATTTGTTCCAGTTTTCTTGTGTCCGTGACTAGCATGTAAACTCCGCGAGAAGAGGGATTTCCATTTGTCCATTGCTGCATCCCAGCACCTATAACAGTGGCTGGCATACAGTAAGTGACTAACAGACATGTGTTGAATGAATTAACTAAATGCACCCAATATATTTGACCAACCTTTAGAATAAGTCAAAACGTTGGGTAGACAGAGAAAGACACTGTCAAGTCTATTTTCAACCCTCTGGTTTTTCCTCTGCTCCCTCTTCCAAAGGCTCGATTATGGCTTCCTCTCAGGAGACAATTACAGATCATGGACAATATGTAAGCTTATCTGTTTCTTGTTTTCTGGAAATGACCTTAAAGCTGTAATTTTCTGAACGGGACCATTTATAAGGCACGTTTTACACATTTAATTGTCCTGATAACAAAACAATGGCTATAGTTTAGAGATAGAAACTTGAGGGGTAGGAACTGATATATAAGGTAACGTATAACATATATATATAACGATTATTTAGAAAGTTTTCTTTTCCACAACCTTTCCTGAAGCACCCCTGACAAAAAAAAAAAAAAAAAGAAATGGGCAGTGCAATTTCCTAGCTACACAGATCCTAAAATAATAAAGAGAGAGGAAGAAGAATAAAATGATCACTTTCTCCTTCCTTCTTGGATTTGGATGTCAAGTCACTAATGTTTCAGGAGCATTTATAAGTTTTAGTTTCCTGAGTGATCCTGGATAGAAGACATCCTCAAAGGAGGTTTGCCTGATATTTCATTGAGTGCCTGCTTTGTATCAGAAAGCATGTTCTATTCAGATGACTCGAAGCCATTATTTACATTTCCACCACCAGTTTCTAGACAGCCTGTTGGACTGATTGAATGTCCCGTGCACATCTTGAGAACTTCCTTTCCCTGAACTAGACAATAGTAGAAGTATACCTACTGACTGTATCCTTATGTTAAATGATGCTGGCACCAAGCAAAACAAGTTAGCTTCTTGATCTAGGAAATACTCTTTCCTGGAAGTTAAGACTGCAAGCCAATTAGACAGTTTATTTATCAAGATTTAGGAACTTCTCCTCAAGTCAAGTCTTGCTTCAAGATCTGTGCCTCAGTGTGCCCACTGATCCCTAACACCCCTCTCCTTGAAAAACTGACCTTAAAATCCCCCAGCCCAGGCCCTAAAATGCTATAGCTTCCCTGACTTAATTTAGCATATTGAGATATCATTAAAACTGGTAGTGTTCTAATAAACAGCATTGCTTGATCAACAGGTTTTTCTGGTAGCCTTTTTGGGAATTGACAGTCAACACCTAAGTGCAAATTTTTGAATCTGACCTCATTATTTCCTCCCCAACCTTGCTCTTTCTCCTTTGATGACATTAGAATCCACCCAGCATAATCAGCCAGAGACAGAATTATCCTTGACTCTTCCATTCACCCCTCCAAACTAATCAATCTTAAAGTTCTAATAATTTTGTTCCATAAATATTTCTTAACTTTCCCCTTTATTGCTGCTGTGTTCCCACTCTTTTTCCATGCCCATCCTGAGTGTTCTAGGTAATAATTCCACTTACCAGTGTGGAATGATTGCAGGCTAACATCGTGTATGCTGCTTAAATTCCACAGATGCTATTTAAATCCACATCTCCCAGGGTGAGGGTTTGGGTGTTTCCCACCCCTTGACCTTCCTCCGCAGGTGAGGAAGCAGGATTTTCTGGGCACTGTCTCTCCTCCCTGAACAATATATCCCCTCTCTTATACAAAAGTGCCACCACCTAGGCTCACCCAATTGTTACTCTTACCGCTGCTTGTTAAGTTAGCTGTGACACAAAGGATTTTGCTTGGTCCATCTTGGAAGGAAGATGAGTTTGAAGCCATGAAGATGATTTTGAAGGGGAATGCTTTTGTCTTTCCAGAGTCCAACATTCCTTTAGAGAAAACAGCAGGTTCTCACCCCACCAATGTGTAGTGTAGCCAGGGGAATGTGAAAAAATAAGTGGTCTTTATCTATTTACCATGTCCACCTCATCGTCTCATGGGCCACAATTTTTAACACTTTTACCAACCATTTGACATCTTCTTATTGTCTTCTCTTCTCTAAAACTGGTGAAATGCCAAGTTGATGTCTCAAAATTGAAGTGTCTGGATGTTGGCTTGCAGAGCTCTCAGAGGAAGGAACAACTGAGAACAAGGGATTCAGTCAGTTACCCACATAGGCAGCCCTGCTAGACAGCCTTCTTGTGAACAAAATCTGAGCCCCAGGTGATGAATTTTCTGGTCCTGAGAACTCAGAATTATAGACTAATAATATGAGCTCCCTGTAGGCTGGGAGAGGAGCTGTGTGGACCCCTCTCACCATAAAAGGATCTTCTTGCTGCTCAGTGTTATTTTCAACTGCATCATTAGGTCAACAGCACCCTTGGGCATAGCTTACCACGAGGCAATGCTCAAGGTTTGCTTTTGTTTGTTTGTTTGTTTTTTGGAAGGGGGTCCCTTGCAAGTCAGCAGATGACCATTTAAGAGGAAATAAGATTAAATAAAATTAAATTACATGAAGCTGAGGAAACTAACCCAAATATGCAACTGAAGCGTCCTTTAATGGAGAAACTGTTTATATTTATTGAATGCTAACCACGACCACACTTAACAAAACCTTATGAGATAGATGTCGTTATTATATTAATTTTACTGAGGAAGAAACAGAGAAGGCACCGAGGGTTTAAATATTTTTCCCAAAGTCACACAGCACCTAGGTGGTGGAGATTTGATTTAACCCTGAGCCTACAATCTTAACAATTTTTACCAGAGTTTCTCAAAACGCACTCCACAGGAAAGTAGTTCTACAAGATTCTCGGTAAAAAATTTATTCTAGTCATTTATATTACCTTAATTCATTGCAATTCACCATTAACATTGTCAAATAAAGACTCTGAAGAGACCTGTTTAACTTAGTATTACACACACTTTCACAAACTTCCTTGAGCACAGCACACTCTTCTGCATAACCACCACTAACACCCCAGCAAATACACAGCTGCAGAAACACAAGTCCACTGTGGTGGCAAAGGATAGGATCCCAGACTCCCTTCATGTTTTTTCTGGCTTCAGATACAACATATTACAAAGAGGCTTGCTCCATATTTCCCAAGTGAGTCACAAAATAGAAACTCTTTCAGGAGAATCTCTAAACATCTATGACAGATTTGTGTGTGTGTATCTGTGTGGTCTTTAGCTTTACCTGGTTGGAAGATCCTCCAGGATAGGCCAATCAAACTCTTAGTACATAGGATCATTAAGCAAAGTGCTAGACAAGGGTCATAATGGCTCTGTGGCTTCCTAAAAATGAAAAAATAAAAGTACAGCCAGCTGGCTGCCCTCTGAGTTCAGTGAAAGTTTCTATAGGCAGGCAACTATGAAAAATTCAGCTGGTGAGTTGATAACAGAAAATGATCATATTTAGTGCTCATGGATTGGAAGAACTAGTATTGTTGAAATGTCCATACTCCCAAAAGCAATCTACAGATTCAGTGCAATTCCTATTAAAATTTCAATGGCACTTTTCACAGAAATAGAAGAAACAATTCTAAAATTTGTACCATAAGAGAACCAAAGAGCCAAAGCAATCATGAGAAAGAAGGACAAAACCGGGGGCATCACACTCCCTGATTTCAAACTATACTACAAAGCTATAGTAATCAAAGCAGTATGGTATTGGCGTATAAACAGACACATAGATCTATGGGACAGAATAGAGAGCTCAGAAATAAACCCACACATATATGGTCAATTACTTTATGACAAAGGAGCCTAGAATATACAATGGTAAAAGGACAGTCTCTTCAATAAAAAGTGTTGAGAAAACTAGACAGCCACATGCAAAAGAATGAAACTGGAGTGTTATCTTACACCATACACTAAAATCAACTCAAAAATGATCAAAGATTTGAATATAAGACCTGAAACAATAAAACTCTTGAAATAAAATATAGGCGACAACCTCCTTGCCATTGATCTTGGCAATTTTTTGGATTTGACACCAAGGCAAAAGCAAAGACAACAGAAATAAAAATAAACAAGTGGGATTACATCAAACTAAGAAGCTTCTGCACAGCAAGGAAAATGACCAACAAAATGAAAATGCAACCTGCTTATTGGGAGAAAACATTTACAAACCATACATCTGATAAGGGGGTAATATCCAAAATATAAGAAACTCATACAACTCAATAGCAAAACAACAACAAAAACCCAACTTGATTAAAAATGGGCAAAGAACTTGAACAGACAATTTTTACAGAGAATACATGCACATACTCAACAGGTATATGAAACGGTGTTTAACATCACTAATCAATTAGGAAATGCAAATCAAAACCACAATGACATATTACCTCATGAATGTTAGAATAACTATTATTCAAAATACAAGATGTAACAAGTGTTGGTAAAGATATGGCAAAAAGGGAAGCCTCTTGCACTGTTGGTGGAAATGTAAATTGGTGCAGCCACTGTGGAAAACAGTATGGAGGTTTATCAAAAAAAATTAAAACAAAACTACCATGTGATCCAGCAATTCTACTCCTATATATTTTTACAAAGAAAACAAAAACACTAACTCAAAAAGGTATATGTGGGAGACCTTCAAGATGGTGGAGGAGTAAGACATGGAGATCACCTTCCTCCCCACAAATACATCAGAAATACATCTACATGTGGAACAATTCCTACAGAACACCTATTGAACACTGGCAGAAGACCTCAGACTTCCCAAAGGTCAACAAACTCCCCACGTACCTGGGTAGGGCAAAAGAAAAGAGAAAAAACAGAGACAAAAGAATAGGGACAGAACTGCACTTCTGGGAGGGACCTGTGAGGGCAGAAAAGTTTCCACACAGTAGGAAGCCCCTTCACTGGCAGAGATGGGGATGGGCAGGGTTGAAACTTCGGAGCCACGGAGGACAGCGCAGCAACAGGGGTGCAGAGGGAAAACTGGAGACATTCCCGCACAGAGGATTGGTGCCGACCAGCACTCACCACCCTGAGAGGCTTGTTTGCTCACCTGCTGGGGCAGGTGGAAGGCTGGGAGCTGAAGCTTGGGCTTCGGAGGTCAGACCCCAGGGAGAGGACTGGGGTTGGCTGTGTGAACACAGCTTGAAGGGGCCTAGTACGCCACAGCTAGCCAGGAGGGAGTCCGGGAAAGCCTGGAACTGCCTAAGAGGCAAGAGACCACTGTTTCGGGGTGCACGAGGAGAGGGGATTCAGAGGACCTCCTAAATGAGCTTCAGAGATGGGCACAAGTGGTGGCTACCACTGCGGACACCAGAGATGGGCATGAAATGCTAAGGCTGCTGCTGTAGCCACCAAGGAGCTTGTGTGCAAGCACAGGTCACTATCAACACCTCCCCTCTTGGAAGCCTGTGCAGCCCCCCACTGCCAGGGTCCCCTGATCCAGGGACAACTTCTCCGGGAGAACACAGAACATGCCTCAGCCTGTTGCAACGTCACACCAGCTTCTGCCACTGCAGGTTCGCCCCGCATGCGTACCCCTCCCTCCCCCCTGCCTGAGTAAGCCAGAGTCCCCTAATGAGCCTCTCCTTTAACCCCCTCCTTTCTGGGTGGGGAACAGATGCCGTCAGGTGACCTACACGCAGAGGCGGTGTCAAACCCCGAGGGGGGTGGGGTATGGATGCGGGGCGAGCCTGCGGCGGCAGAGGCCAGCAGGACCTTGCACCAGCCTTAGGCGCACCGTGCGTTCTCGCGGGAAGGTTGTCCCTGTATCACGGGACCCTGGCAGTGGCGGGCTGCACAGGCTCCCAGGAGGGGAGGTGTGGATAGTGACCTGTGCTCGCACACAGGCTTCTTGGTGGCTGCAGTAGCAGCCTTAGCGTCTCATGCCCGTCTCTGAGGTCCGCTGATAGCTGCGGCTCGCGCCCGTCTCTGGAGCTCCTTTAAGCGGTGATCTTAATCCCCACTCTTCTCGCACCAGGAAACAAAGAGGCAAGAAAAAGTCTCTTGCCTCTTCGGCAGGTCCAGACTTTATCCCAGACTCCCTCCCGGCTAGCTGTGGCACATTAGCCCCCTTCAGGCTGTGTTCACGCCGCCAACCCCAGTCCTCTCCCTGGGATCCGAACTCTGAAGCCTGAGCCTCTGCTCTGAGCCCCTGCCCGCCCCGGCAGGTGAGCAGACGAGCCTCTCGGGCTGGTGAGTGCTGGTCGGCACCGATCCTCTGTGCAGGAATCTCTCTGCTTTGTCCTCCGCACCCTTGTTGCTGTGCTCTCCTCCATGGCTCCGAAGCTTTCCCCCTCCGCCACCTGCAGTCTCTGGCCGCGAAGGGACTTCCTAGTGTGTGGAAACCTTTCCTCTTTCACAGCTCCCTCACACTGGTGCAGGTCCCGTCCTTATACTTCTGTCTCTGTTTTTTCTTTTTTCTTTTGCCCTACCCAGGTACGTGGGGCGTTTCTTGCCTTTTGGGAGGTCTGAGGTCTTCTGCCAGCGTCAAGTGGGTGTTCTATAGGAGAATTTCCACGTGTAGATGTATTTCTGATGTATCTGTGGGGAGGAAGGTGATCTCCGTGTCTTACTCTTCTGCCATCTTCTCTAATCCCCCCCCAAAGCAATCATGAGAAAGAAAAACGGAGCTGGAGGAATCAGACTCCCAGACTTCATACTAAACTACAAAGCTACAGTAATCAAGACAGTATGGTACTGGCACAAAAACAGAAATATAGATCCATGGAACAGGATAGAAAGCTCAGAGATAAACCCACGCAAATATGGTCACCTTATCTTTGATAAAGGAGGCAAGAATATACAATGAGAAGAGACAGACTCTTCAATAAGTGGTGCTGGGAAAACTGGACAGCTACATGTAAAAGAATGAAATTAGAACACTCCCTAAAACCATGCACAAAAATAAACTCAAAATGGATTAAAGACCTAAATGTAAGGCCAGACACTATCAAACTCTTAGAGGAAAACATAGGCAGGACACTCTATGATGTAAATCACAGCAAGATCCTTTTTGAGCCACCTCCTAGAGAAATGGAAATAAAAACAAAAATAAACAAATGGGACCTAATGAAACTTAAAAGCTTTTGCACAGCAAAGGAAACCATAAACAGGATGAAAAGACAACCCTCAGAATGAAAGAAAATATTTGCAAACGGAGCAACTGACAAAGGATTAATCTCCAAAACATACAAGCATCTCATGCAGCTCAATATCAAAAAAACAAACAACCCATCCAAAAATGGGCAGAAGACCTAAATAGACATTTTTCCAAAGAAGACATACAGATTGCCAACACACACATGAAAGGATGCTCAACATCACTAATCATTAGAGAAATGCAGATCAAAACTATAATGAGGTATCACCTCACACCAGTCAGAATAGCCATCATCAAAAAATCTACAAACAATAAATGCTGGAGAGGGTGTGGAGAAAAGGGTACCCTCTTGCACTGTTGGTGGGAATGTAAATTAATACAGCCACTCTGGAGAACAGTATGGAGGTTCCTTAAAAAACTAAAAATAGAACTACCATATGACCCAGCAATCCCACTACTAGGCATATACCCTGAGAAAACCATAATTCAAAATGAGTCAGATACCACAATGTTCATTTCAGCTCTATTTACAATAGCCAGGACATGGAAGCAACCTAAGTGTCCATCGACAGAAGAATGGATAAGGAAGATTTGGCACATATATACAATGGAATATTACTCAACCACAGAAAGAAATGAAATTGAACTATTTGTAGTGAGGTGGATAGACCTAGAAACTGTCACACACAGTGAAGTAAGTCAAAAGGAGAAAAACAAATACCGTATGCTAACACATATATATGGAATCTAAAAAGAAAAAAAAAGTGGTTCTGAAGATCCTAGGGGCAGGACAGGAATAAAAACGCAGACGTAGAGAATGGACTTGAGGACAGGCTGAGGGGGAAGGGTAAGCTGGGACGAAGTGAGAGAGTAACATGGACATATATACACTACCAAATGTAAAATAGGTAGCTAGTGGGAAGTGGCCACATAGCACAGGGAGATCAGCTCAGTGCTTTGTGACCACCTAGGGGGGGTGGGATAGGGAGGGTTAGAGGGAGACACAAAAGGGAGGAGATATGGGGATATACGTATATGTATAGCTGACTCACTTTGTTATAAAGCAGAAATTAACACACCATTGTAAAGCGATTATACTCCAATAAAGATGTTAAAAAATAAATAAATGAATAAATAAATAAAAAATGCAAATTAAAAAAAAAAGATATATGCATCCCCATGTTCTTTGGAGCATTATTTATAATAGCCAAGATATGGAAACAACCTAAACGTCCATTTTTGGATGAATGGATAAAGAAGATGTTCTCTCTCTCTATATATATATATATATATGTGTGTGTGTGTGTGTGTGTGTGTGTGTGTGTGTGTGTGTGTGTGTAATTATGGAAAATGGAATAGAGTACTATTCATCCACAAAAGAAGAGGGAAATCTTGCCTTTTGGGAAAACACGGATGGACCTTGAGGGCATTATGCTAAGTGAAATAAGTCAAACAGGGAAAGGCAAATACTATATGATTTCACTTATATGTGTAATCTAAAAAAAAAAAAAACCATAAAAAATTAAACAAAAGTCAAACAAACAGAGCTCGTGGCTACAGAGAACAGATTGGTGGTTACCAGAGGCAGGAGGTTGCGGAGTGGGTAAAATGAGAGAGGGGGGTTAAAAAGTGCAAACTCCAGCTATAAAATGAATCTGTTATGGGAATATAATGTACAGCGTAGGCACTATATTTAGTAATAATGTATTGTATATTTGACCATTGCTAAGAGAATAGATCTTAAAATTTTTCATCACAAGATAAAAAATTTTGTAACTATGTGTGGTGATGGATGTTAGCTAGACTTACTGTGATGATCATTACAAATACATACAAATATCTAATCACTGTGTTGCATACCTGAAACTAATATAATGTTCCATAGCAATTATATCTCAACAACAACAAAAAGAAATAGGCCCTGTGCCCATACATATTTTTTGGTTGTTGAAATAACATATTCTTTCATACCACCTGGCAAATAACCTTGGCTCTTGTTCTCTGAGTGCTTCCCAGTCATCACAGAAGCCTGAGTCACCCTGGAATTCCCCAGGATCCAGGAGCTAAAGGGTTAATGGTTAGCACAAATAAGCTCCAAGCCCTTGCTTCTGTATTTGGCCAGCATCTCTACCAGTTGTTAAATATTTTTAATATCAACCCTGCTCAGGATGTCAATTTCTTTTTGAAAAGTCTTTTGGGAGCCCAGAGGATGAGGTGATTAATTTCAACCCTGGAGATTTAGGAAGGCTATAGAAAGCAGTTGAAATGTGAGTTGAGTCTGTAAGTGACCAAAATAAATCTTTCTTCTTTTATGTAGTTGTTTTTGCTTTGATGTCTCTAATTACCTCTATATTAGAAAATAAAGCTATTACTTAGTTTTAAAAAATCATATATAGCGAGCTTCCCTGGTGGCGCAGTGGTTGAGAATCTGCCTGCCAATACAGGCGGCACGGGTTCGGGCCCTGGTCTGGCAAGATCCCACATGCCGCGGAGCAACTGGGCCCATGAGCCACAGCTACTGAGCCTGCGTGTCTGGAGCCTGTGCTCCGCAATAAGAGAAGCTCCGCAATAAGAGAGGCCAGAGCACCACGATGAAGAGTGGCCCCCACTCGCCACAACTACAGAAAGCCCTCGCACAGAAACGAAGACCCAACACAGCCAAAAATAAATAATAAATTAATTTAAAAAAAAACATGTATAAAGAAAAACAAAACCTAAGTGTCCATCGACAGATGAATGAATAAAGAAGATGTGGCACATATATACAATGGAATATTACTCAGCCATAAAAACAAATGAAACTGAGTTATTTGTAGTGAGTGGATGGACCTAGAGTCTGTCATACAGAGTGAAGTAAGTCAGAAAGGGAAAAACAAATACCGTATGCTAACGCATATATATGGAATCTAAAAAAAACCAAAAAATGATCATGAAGAACCTAGGGGCAGGACGGGAATAAAGACGCAGACCTACTAGAGAATGGACTTGAGGACACAGGGAGGGGCAAGGGCAAACTGGGACAAAGTGAGAGAGTGGCATGGACATATATACATTACCAAATGCAAAATCGATAGCTAGCGGGAAGCAGCCGCATAGCACAGGGAGATCAGCTGGGTGCTTTGTGACCACCTAGATGGGTGGGATAGGGAGGGTGGGAGGGAGATGCAAGAGGGAAGAGATATGGGGATATATGTATATGTATATGTATAGCTGATTCACTTTGTTATAAAGCAGAAACTAACACACCATTGTACAGCAATTATACTCCAATAAAGATGTTAAAAAAATAAAATAGAATAAAAGATAAAATTAAAAACAAAAAGTTCAACAGAAGTTAATCTTTGCCCTTCCAAAAATAGCTGTACCCTACAGGCCTCAGAGAAACAACAATTTTCATACACAAAGTCCTTGCATCCATCATTGTATAGTATCAGAGCACACTCTGGTTTTTCCAAGTTGTGGGGATTTGGACAAATTGCGCACCTCTCTTCACTTCAGTTTCCTTGTACTTAAATGAGATAATGAAAGTTCCATTCCAAAAGGTTGTTATGAATATTAAGCAGGATAATGCATGTACAGTGCTTAACTCATGCCAGTACATAGTAGATGCTCACAAAAGTTGGCTATTATTAAGACTGTCCGAGTAGTACTGCAGAAACTTTGCCTCAGGCAAGTCACTTCTTCCTTTCAAGAACCCTCTGTCATCTTATGACAGTTTTCTCAATAGGTCCTTGGCCAATTAAAGAAAGCAATGTGTGAAGGTGGCTTCATTAGGTGGAAACCATATAGGAATGTGTCAGGCAGCTAGTCTCAACCTGACTCAGGTTCTGACAGGAACAGGGTGGGTAGCCATTTACAGGACCTTCTGGTCTCACCAGTAATCAGATCATTTACTGAAACACAAATTAGAGTTCCCTGAATATGCAGGTCTCAGTGCTAATCAGGAAGAGCTTTCTTCTCACCATTATGTTATTTACCAATGCAGCATCAAGTTAGAAATTGTCTTCAAATAATAGTAAAAAATAATGGCTGAAATGTAGTGAATTCTTACTATACAGTCTGTGGGCTAAGCACTTTATTACACATTCTCAAATTTTATGCTTACAGTAATGAAGTAGTACTATTTTTATGCCAGTTTTCTAGAAAAGAAAACAGATCTTTAGAGAGGTGAAGGAATCAGCCTGAGGTCACACACCAGTTAGTGCATCTGTGCTTTGATCTGATCACAGGGAGTTCCGTTCCAGAGCCAGTACTTTTAATAACTCTTCTGCACTGTCTAAGTCAAACCCACTACCTTGCTGAAATAATTCATTTTGAGTCACCTACAAGAAGTTGTGTACATGTGATACAGATGCAGCTTTTCGATGACCAGAGAAACAACCAAAATGTTATCTTTTGGACCAGGACACACACTGCTATGTTTCACCAACACTTTGCCCACATTGCATGGTTTCCAATGATTGGAAACTCTTGTGTTACTTGAGCAATGCCAACTGGATATTTCATTGGTCAAAACATATTCTAACTGCATAGGACCTGTTCATGAGCCTTCTAATCTCTAAATAGGGATTATTCCTCAATACTACAACCTCTGTCATCAGCTAAACCATTAGAAATCCTAGTATCTCCTTAAGATGAAAGGCAATGATGAGGTCCAGGCATCCTAAAGTCATGTGGATGTTAGGTGGGAAGATTATGTGATAAGGTAGTCAGATTATTACACTGAAAATAATGGAATTGACCCTAGAATTTAACAGTCCTAAAACTAGGAGCCTTGTGACTGAATTGGTTGGTTCTTTTGTCATTGTGAAGGGCTTGCCGCTCAACTGATTTTTTTAATTTTTATTTATTTATTTATTTATTTTTGCGGTACGCAGGCCTCTCACTGCTGTGGCCTCTCCCACTGTGGAGCACAGGCTCCGGACGCGCAGGCCCAGCGGCCATGGCTCACGGGCCCAGCCGCTCCGCGGCACGTGGGATCCTCCCGGACCGGGGCACGAACCCACGTCCCCTGCATTGGCAGGCGGACTCTCAACCGCTGCGCCACCAGGGAAGCCTCATTTTTTTTTTTTTAATTTTGAAAACAGTACATTTTATATTTGACACATATGTAGCACTTCTGCATTGGGTATATGAAGAAATTCATTAAAAAAGTCCCAGCCCTTGAAAATTTTATATTTTACCCTGAAAAATAAAGAAATTATAGGAAAGATATTTAAGAAAATTTAAAACAAAATATTGATGCAAAATGGTGATCACAACCATTGCTATATAGTTTACTTAGTCACCTATCTTGCATAGCCGGGAAATTTCTAAGTTGATGCCAGTGGTGTACAGGCTCTATGTAGGATTGCTAAAGTTGTTATACATCTGAATTGGGATGGACAAAATGATGATAATCTTACTAACTTACACAGTGTTTTCTCTGTGGCAGACAATGCTTTCATTTAATCTTCCTTACAGCCCTACGCCATAGGGGAGGAAAGTGAGGCAGTAAGGCGAAAAGAGGTGCAGCATCTGAGGTCATAGAACTTGCAAGTGGCAGAGTTGGGATTTGAACCTGGAAAATATGACTCCAGAATCTTAAATCATCACTACCATACTCTGACTCTACTCATAAAAGCTCAGCTTTAAGCCCAAGGCAACGGCTACTCATAAGGAACCCTCGGGAGGAAGTTCGTGCTCTGGGAAGACTGCAAGAGCTACCCAAACTGAGAATGATGGAGGAAGCACAAACTAAGTGACCAGAATGACCAGCCCTCCTAGAATGGCCACTTACCAAGAGAGAGTGAGGGCAGGATGACCACCTAGGGGTGCTTCTATGTGCAAATGCCCCTCTGGCCCTCAGTGTTCATGATTCGGGAGAAAAGAAGGGTATCTGGCACATGTGAACTTTCCTGAGCATTACACAGTATAAAGTGTTGCAGCAAGTCACCAATGGGGACTGAGGACAGAGAAGTCACAGGTCTCTGCTTTCCAGAAAATTACATTCTAAAGTTAAAGCTTACTGGAAGCTATTCTTGATTCTCACTTCCCTCAGGCTCTCCTCGTATTTCCGTAAGTATTTCATTTTCAAGAAATTTCTAGTATTACACAGTGGTTCCATCTTTTTCACACTGAGAAATGAGCTGACTCTCCACATTAATCAGTTAACTCCTGAAAACCAGCCAAACAAGTTATAAGAAATCCTGCGCCCTCAGGCCTTGCTCTGATTCAGACATAGCCATCAGTGAAGCTTAGGGTGTGATGTGAGCTGGTTCCCAGAACTATTGATATCCCTCAGCTGTGGACTCCGAGACCAATGTGCGGTAACGAGCTCGGGACAACTGGAGGGCTTCGTGCTGCAAAAAACAGTCTAAGCGCCACATCTACTCTGTGTGTGCCAAGTAACGCCAATTCACGAGTTGACACTGTCAACACCACTTGATACATTCACCATAAGCTGGAGGATCATTGACAAGCTGCCTCAAGTATGGTCATAGGAAAATTAGGAGGTATTCATTAACGCCAAGGCAAGGACTTTGTCTTATAACTTTGCCAAGTTAACATTGCATGAAATCGTGTATTTTGAGATTATTTTCAATGCAACATTTATCATACATCTCCTATGAACCAAGAAATGAGTCAACTTCTTGGAATACAAAGATTAATAAGACAGCCACTTCCAGTGAAGAACTCGTAATACAGTATTAGTGGAAGCAACAAATGTCCATGATACATTAATACAACAGGAGCAAAATTTGTCCTCTTTCCTCTCTGATTTCAAATTTAAATTTGATGTTAACCTAGTCCTTGTTTATAAATAAAAATGTAATTTTGCCTTCTTGGTCTTAGATTTTGAAGAGAGCAACAAAGATCATACTGTTTTCAACTTCTAGGTGAAAACTTTCAAAAAGCTTATGGCAATGCGATAAGAACTCTTTTACTAGAAACAAAATTTCCAAGATGCAAACTGAAGCCATTCTCAAGTAAAGAAATGAATCAGTTTGGGGGAACCAAACCTGCTGATGATTCCCTGTGGGCCAGTGTAATTGCCTAATTCAGAGATAGTCTCAACAATGAAGAAGGACAACTGTTAATGGTGTTTTAAAGACCTACGTTGTCAATACACTAGCATATCCCACTTTTCCCTGCTAAGAGGATCCTGATTTGACCTTGTGCTCTCCACAATGTGACAATGTGAATTCTGCCCAGGGATGAATTATGAGAAATCTAAATCCATAATGATAATCCCATTCTTATTTGTCAGTGATTGGTTCAGGGTTTGACCTGTGATCTATTCCTGCTCAGTTAGATGACAGGGCAGTCAGATAGGGAGTCTTCTAGATAGGACTTTTTTCCCTGATTAAATAGAGGTATATGATATACGCTGTCTTTCTATTAAGGGCATTGTCCTGTGTAGGTATGATACCTGTGCAGATATGATACTTGGAGTTTCCACAGTCATCATGGTGAAACACATTGTCAATGTGATAGGATCAGGAGAAACTTGATAACATGGTCAAGCAGCTGAGCCATTCCTAAAATCATTATTTCATGACTTCCTGTTACGTGAGATTATAATAAACAATTATTTATGCAAACAAGCAAAGTACTTTGTCCCAAACTCAAAGACAGCAAATAGGAAGGGCTGAGATTTCAAACCTAGATATAACTGACTCAAACGCCATTGGCTTGGTCGACTATGCCAGGCTAAAGAAGTTAAAAAAAAAAAAAAGGAAGAAAGTAAAAAATGGACATTAAGTATCCTGGCTGTCTCCTTTAAAGGCACACCGCTAACATGGATATTCCTGTGCCATAGCCTGGACAAGTCCCAGATCTATTCAGGAGTTGCTGCTTTCTTTGTCAAAAGTCAAGGTCAGCTATGGGGCAGCTGGTAGCAGTCTGACCAGTGGAGTTTAGCCAAATGATCCTGGACAAGACAGTTCAGTTTAAAGCTGCTTTGTGGATTCAAATCTAAATCTCAGCAGTATCAACAATTCTTAAGTTTCCAGTGTAAACAAACACTGCCTGAATAAGCAATTCTTCTTGATTTTTAGTTGTGCATAAATTATCTTCTTTAAAAACTTTTCAGAGCAGTCAAATTCCTGAAGGTGTTCATGTGATGTCAATACTTTAACAATTTTTTTCCTGATGAAATTGTGAGTCATCTTGTACTGAAGACAGGGGTATGTATTTTTCATCAAGTTTGTCATCTCTGTAAATACATAAGATAAATCATTTTGAAAAGCAAAGAGCTATTTGAAGGAATCGCCCTAATTCATCTACTTTAGACATTACGAGGTTTATATAGATTTTCCCAAAGGAATGTAGTCCAAGCTCCATCTTTAGCCCTCATTGGATGGGTTTTAAAACAAGTAACCAGGGTTACTTCACCTCCTTTCTTCTTGCTCTCCACTGTCCCACCTCACCACTAGCTTCAATTAAAATGAAATTAAAAAGTTGCAAGCCAAAAGAAAATTACTTTGCTATTGCCATATGCATATATTCAGCTATCTAATTACTTGAGCTGATGGAAGTAAGCAAGGAATAATCAAAACTTTATTGCCCTGTATGGGTTTAGCAGGCTTTCTGTGGTGATTTTCCTAACAAGAAACTATGGAGACCCAGTAAGATGCTGCTGGAACCCTGTATTCAAACCATTTAAGAATGAAATTTACACTGCAAAGGAAATTCCTTATCACGAACACTTGGTGGGACTTTTTTTTGGAGAATTTATAGCACAATATGCCACAACACATCACTTCTTTAGTACCAGACTGCTGGTCTCTGGGTCAAAGAACTGAGTTTACTTAAAATAAATTAGTTAACTGATAAAAATACCCTAAGAATGGGAAGAAAAACCTCCAAAACATTCTGGACAGCCTGTACATGCCCCAACGGATAAAACAATGCCTTAGAGAGTCCATCAAATGGCTACTTCACCTGAAAATATATTGTTCCCAATACTTAGAAATTGGCAAGCACGGTGCTAAGTGCTGTATATATGCATCATTTCACTGAAAACACATAGCAGCTCTACAAAGAAGATTCTACTAATTTCATCTTACAAATGAAGGTGCGGAGACAAGGAGAGGTTAAGCGACGTGCATAAAACCATACTGCTTGTAACTGTCGACCTAAGAATTGAATGACCACAAGCTGTCTAGATCCCATGTCTTTAGCCCAATACTGCCACCTAGAGGTAAAATGGGATATCACTTCAAAGATTTAAAATGGAAAGTCCTGGACAGGCCTGACCAGCATCTATTCCCTCTGTTCCTCCTACCCAATAGATCTCTGATTTTCCTTTAAGGAAATATCTGTAGTAACCATGGAGTAATCACGCAGTAACCGTGATGTGAAAGTGGACTTATCCATTTCCACAGTTCCAGCTGACGGTCAATCAGCCTATTCTCAAACCCCTTGCAACTATGGTCAATGTACCTTAGTTCAATCTGCCTGAAGAACAGGAAATAGCATTTGATATGTAAGAAGTGCCACTTTCTACCCTGGAAATGGACAAGGAAGCCTGTCGCCCCTTCGTGACCATGCATCTCTGTGACTGTGGGGTGACGTCTGGCTGGGGATAAAGCCAGAATGAAGAAACAGAACCAAGCTCTTAACCAAAACGTGTCTGATGTGGGATCGTCCTTTGGTTTTCAGTTACAAGAGCCAATAAATCCACATTATTGTTTAAATCCCATTGACTCAGGTTTTCTGCAACTGAAAGCTCTTCATTGATAAATAGACACCAACACTGTATATTCTGGTGTTTGAGATGACTTGAAATGAGGGATTTACTTTCTACATGCTATAGTTTTAATAAGGGCTTACTTGTGGACATCTTCCTGGGATAAAAGATATAGAATTATAACCAGACCCAAGCAGTAATCGGGGGCAGTTTGGGGGGAATTCAGCCGACCGTCTCACAGATGAATGGATAAAGAAGATGTGGTAATATATACAATGGACTACTACTCAGCCATAAAAAGAAACGAAATTAATTTATTTGTAGTGAGGTGGACGGACCTAGAGTCTGTCATACAGAGTGAAGTAAGTCAGAAAGAGAAAAACAAATACCGTATGCTAACATATATATATGGCATCTAAAAAAAATGGTTCTGAAGAACCTAGGGGCAGGACAGGAATAAAGACGCAGATGTAGAAAATGGGCTTGAAGACAAGGGGAGGGGGAAGGGTAAGCTGGGACGAGGTGAGAGAGTGGCATGGACATATATACACTACCAAATGTAAAATAGGTAGCTAGTGGGAAGCAGCCACATAGCACAGGGAGATCAGCTCAGTGCTTTGTGACCACCTAGAGGGGTGGGATAGGGAGGATGGGAGGGAGGGAGACGCAAGAGGGAGGGGATATGGGGATATATGTATATGTATAACTGACTCACTTTGTTATAAAGCAGAAACTAACACACCGTTATAAAGCAATTATACTCCAATAAAGATGTTAAAAAAAAAGTCTTAAAAGAAATGACCACCAAAAACAGGTTCACTAAATTTATTTTAAAAATCATAAAACGTTTCTTACAAAAGAGCATTACATTCTGCACACTGCTCTGAATAGATGCCAGGGACATATGGACTATTGTTACTTTTCCTCCCTGTCCCACTCCCCCAAATGTTACAGTGGCCACAAAGCAAAGTGTTCACAATAATTACATGGGGGGATTTTTTTTTAAAACCACCAACAATGAACAGAAATTAAAATTCACTCACTCTGCTGCTGTTTCAAAATTTCATTGTTCGTTTTTGCACACCCTCCCCCAACCCCCAACCCTATTTGTAAGGAACTCAAACAGTTCACCTGGTGAACTGCAAAGATTTCGCTACACCTCAAACGCAGAGCACCTATGAAGCAGAGGAATGTTGGCTTTTTAAATAGAAGCAGATTTAAAAAAAAAAAAAAGATGCAGGACTCCTTCAGTTCTTCACTAGTCTTAGAGAAACTTTCCAGAATACTGCTTCACACTATAAAAAAGAAAAAAATATCTTGCATTAGAATCCTTCAACATCTGCATACTTCTTCACACTGTTCTGCAGCAAATACTGTGCATTCTGTATCTGGTCCTGTGTTCCTGTAATGGTAATGATCCGATCTTCGGACCCTTCTAAAGGCTCATCAATTTTGATCGAAGCTCCTGACTCATGACGGGTTTGTTTAATCCACTGACCACATTTGCCAATAATCGATCCAGCCAAATCTTTGGGAATAGTTACTTTGGTAGTAATAATAGGTCCACCAAGATCACCATATGAGCCACGACCCCCTGCATAGGGATAATCATGTCCAGAGCCACCCTGTGGTTCATAAGCCATCTGTCACTCTGATGAGCTCCATGTATCTACTGCAGTGTCCCAGGTTTCATCAGTACTGAAACCAACCATGCCATCATAATGGTCTCCAGGTCTCCCTCTTCTGTCATAGGCCATTAGCTCTCCTCGTCTAAGGGGTGGTGGTGGAGGAAGAAGAAGATTCCGAGCTCTGCCACCACCCCAGCCCCCTCGTCCAGGAGGAGGTCCTCGACGAGGGCTCATATCATCATAATCTTTTCTGGATGGAGGCATGGGACGCCCACCCCGACCTGGAGGCATTCTGTCAAAACTACCTCTTGCCCACATGGGAAATCCCAAGGGACGTCCACAGCAGTCATCAAACATTGTAAAACCACCATAATCATAGGTTTCATCATAAAAATTGGGATCATACGGCTGAGCACGTCCTTTGATGGGAGACTCTGATATAAGATCAAGGATGACCTTTATGCACTCTACAACCCTATCAGGTTTTCCTCCAATAAGAACGACTCTGTCAGTGGGTTGAGGACAACATTCCTGGAAAAGCTTGATTGTTGTCTGAGTGTTCTCTCGAAGTTCTTTGATTTTAGCACCTTTGACCCCAATAATTCCTCCAGCCAGACTCTGATGAATCAACAGTCTCAACTCGGCAGTCAAAGTTGCGTCCTTTATAGTGTTGGTAATTTAAGCATTCCACAGCATCAGATTGGAGTGGGAGCTGGCTGATAGCAGTGGGTGATGGCCACTGCAGGCCCTCTTCCAAGGTAGGGCTGATTTTCTTCAGAATTTCTCTAACTGTTTCAATATCAGCACTGATACTCAGTATGTGCTCGGGGCCACTGCTGTCTGGGACTGAAACACGGGCATTGCAGTCTGTACGGAGAGCCTTAATATTCTTGCCTCCTCTTCCAACCACTGCCCCAGCATTCCTGCTCTGAAACAGAATGCGTAATTCAACCACCTCATCAGTGTTTCTAGATCTTTTAAAAGCTTGTTCCTCTTCCATATCTTCAGCAGGGTGTTTACCAAGTTCGCCACTGGTTTCGGTGTTGGGAAAGGCTTCCTCTGGCCGTTCAGTTTCCATTTTCTTGTATTAAAGGGACACACCAATCAGTTATTAAATATATCCTTGCAGGGCAGAACTGAAGTGTTCTGGGCGGGACCAACTGACACCCTATTGCTGCAGTAGCTTGTAGGCCGCAAAAAAGCGGGAAGTGGGCAAGACGTTGAGGTTGATGCAGCAGAGAAACAGAGGATAATGACATCTGCCGAGGAAAACAAGCTTTATTTTCTGAGAATTTGGAGCAAATGTTATCAGTCATAGGTACCTTTTAGTCTAAGAACAGGAAATGATGTTGAGAAATAAAACATGACCGAAAGGATTGTTTCTCATTTTGTTCAAAACCGTTTCCTCTATGAACTTTTCCTCTAGGAATTCAAAGAATTACATAGATGGAGCATTACTCAGTCTCTCCACTGACCTCACTTATTGACAGTTGGGAAGTTTGGCTTCCCCATGTCAGTACCCTGACACAGGCCTTTCTACTTATTCACCTGCAGGGAGTTGACTCAGAGGAAACCTCAGAGTTTCAAAATGCCTTACAAGCAAATGGCAACACATGCACCAGCCAAACAGAAACTGGATTGTCATCTTTCCATAAGCATTTCTATGTTTCTATGATAAGTAAATAAATAAATATCACATTTATTAAAATACTTGGAAAGGAGGAAGATTGCCAAGCATTTAACAAAATTATTGTTGACCTATTACATGTCTAAAGAAAAGAATACTGAAAAATTGAGGAAATCTGGAGAGAAAATACTGTGTAAATTAGAGATGTGAACCTGGAAAGCTAGATTAGGATACATCGAGTTTACCTGCAATGTTCTAGCCAAGTTAAGTTGAAATTACTAATAGGTGAAGTAAAGGAGGTGTCACACCCTCCGCTGGGACACCACCGTGTTTGAACAAGCAGTGTGTGCTGCTCGTTGTGTGAGGGAGAAATCACACCTTGGGGAGGGTGTATCTCATGAAAATGGCATTCATTCAGAAGAACTTCTTTTTAAACTTGGACTTGCATTAGGTGATTTGGGGGGAGGGTTAGGAAACAGGGCTTCGCTCTGGACTGAATGTTGTCAGAAAGTGGGGCAATTCTATGGTTGGGTCTCTTATTAAATCTTACCTAGACAAAGGGATATCAAGACCGAGGCTAAAACTGTAACGAGTAAAGAAGCAGCAGGCGTGCTGATCAGCCTGCACAGCCAGATGTTTGATCATTTTTGTGGCTTAGCCCGCATTCATGATTTACTCTGTGTTCAGCTGTGGTTAGGAAGTGGCCTTGTTCGTGTCTTGATCCATCAGGGTCACAGAGCAGCTTGTCTGATGTCAGTGTTCTGTGAAATTGTTTATTTCAAAAAAAGAACATGAAGATCTTGCTGGGTGTACCAGCCCAGTCCCTGGAGGTTGGGGACAGCTTTTCTCTTTCTCAAAACCATACGAGATTTTCAGCATCAAATTATATAACGCAATTCTTCCTAATCAACAAAGAAACAGGTCCAAAAAGACTGAGAAAGAGATTTGTAAAGTTATAGCGTGAGTGAGGAGAAAATTGTTTTATCAAGTTGGCATCATTAGACAAGCTGATAAAATTTCTCATCTTCATCATTCAAATTCAGATAAATTTTTTAAACTTTGTCAATGCGAAGTTTCAAAATTAGCTAAATAAATTTTCTTTATGTCAAGAAGAACTGGGCAGAATTTTTAAGAGTCCACAAATACTGACCTGGAAATATTTACAAAGCACGGGCTATACAGAAACATATTTTGATGTATGTCACGACAAACCTGCCCGACCCTTTTGAAAAGTGATTAGGCCATAGACGTCAGGAGGTATAAAAATATACATGTGTTTTGAGTTAGTAACACTGATCATAAGGCTTTATTCTTTGTAAATACTCTTTAAAAATAGAAAAATTACATGCTTAAGATGTTACCATCAAATTACTAGTGGTAATTACAGTTGTTTTTCTTTTTAAAAAAAAGGTGCTGTCGAAGGCAGTACTCTTTTTTTTTAATTTATTTTATTTATTTATTTATTTTTGGCTGCGTTGGGTCTTTGTTGCTGCGCACGGGCTTTCTCTAGCTGCTGCGAGCGGGGGCTACTCTTCGTTGCAGTGCGCGGGCTTCTCATTGTGGTGGCTTCTCTCTTTGCAGAGCACGGGCTCTGGGCGCGCGGGCTTCAGTAGCTGCAGCACGCAGGCTCAGTCGTTGTGCCTCTCGGGCTGTAGAAGCGCACGGGCTTAGTTACTCCGTGGCATGTGGGATCTCCCAGACCAGGGCTCAAACCCATGTCCCCCGCATTGGCAGGCGGATTCTTAACCACTGCGCCACGAGGGAAGTCCCTAATTACAATTTAATAGCATCCTAATTTCAAACAATAGGAGAAACAATAATTTTGCATCGAAGTCTCCTAGATTATCTACTAAGGCATAATTTAACTGATCATTACTGGAGGTGCTATGGCCCGTCAAAGTTGTCCTGCTTTTGAGTCCAATGGGTCTTTTATCTCCACCTTATCAGTCATCGGATATGGGTATAGGGCCCAGAAGGCTATGACCTTAGGTGAGGTCAGCTCACCTCGGCAGTTCACCTCAGCAACTGAGGCAATTTCCGAAGGGTCTGAGCTGAAGGTCATCTGCTCACAGTATTCCAGTAGTGTTACTGAGTCCAAGCTCATTCTGCTCGCCCCACGACAGGCCGATAAATCGGGAGGTGAGGTGTTGGGGCAAGGTATAGCGACTTTATTCGGAAAGCCGGGAGTCCGAGAAGATGGCAGACTAGAGTCCTAGAGAACCATCTTCCCAGGGTCTGGATGCTAGTTTCTTTTATAGAACAGAGAGCGGGTTGGTGAGGAGGTAAAGTAAAAAAAGGCCATAAGTTTTGCAAATGTCTCCTGGTTTCGCCGGACTCAGGGAGGGGATGTGTTAATTTCTTCTTTCCTGCAGCCATTCACAGGTGAGCTGGGTCAGGATGTTCCTTGTGAGCTGAACAAAGGTATTTTAGTTTAACATTCAGGCAGAGGGGCAGGGTTCCCTGAGACAGGCCATTATGTATGTTTATAGCTATAGTCAACATCCTTTTAGTGAGTAACTTGTAACAAAAGCGACAGAAAGCAAAGAAACAGATCTACTCTGGAATCAGATTTGTTCTTCCCTATTCCAGTAGCTAAGGTGATGAAGGAGAACCTCGGGCACAGCGCACATCCACTGCAGTCCACCCCTAGCACTGCCTGGATCTACTTCCTCACATACATACAGGGAGCAGCTTTTCTAGGATTCTGGGGATCTTTCTTCCTAAGGGAAGCTTGGGTGAGGAAATGAAATGGGAAGAACTATGGTCCGAACCACTGCAACTGATATGGTCTCCCTCCTCCATTATCCATTGTAGATTTCCTTTCTCTTTAGCTGACACCTCTGCTTGTCTCAGAGGCTTCCTGGTGACATGATTTGGAAATTCGTCCTCAAAGAGCCTAAAGCCCTGATCACCATGATCTTCTCAAGGCAGGATTACTATACTCGTCTATTTGTCATCAAAACTGGGCAAGAGAGTGCCAAGTGGCACCTAAGTGGATCACCTGAGTTTGATCCACTGGTATGGGAGGCTACATAACATCATATTCAGTCAGAGTCCCATGTTCCACAGAGGAGATGAAGGAGTCAGCCCATGACCATGAGCTCCGCTGGTACTTAACAGAGTGCCTGGCACTAAGGAAGCTCTTGTCATCCTCAGCAAATGTATGAGGGAGGAAAAGGAGCCTACGATGCAGATGAAATTGCTTAGGGGTATGTGTGTGTGTGTTTTGTTTGAGCTGAAGCATAGTAGGTGCTCAGTAAATATGAATTTAATGAACTGTAAATACACAGTTTTTACATTTTTCAAAAGACATTTTGCAAAATAAGGTATTTTTAACCATTAACATTCTCCTTGCTATCCCCAAACAGCATAAGAGCAGCTAACCTCCAACCATGAAGGAAGATGACTCCATATTAAAGGATACAGATTTTTTTCTATTTCTATGATATTCCATTATATATTTTATTTCTATATTTCTATTGTGTTATTCCTTTATAGGGTTTCTAACCATCCTATATTGCCACTCCAGGCTCCTATCTTCAGGCTGGAGAAAAGGCTGATTACTATTCCTCCTTTATGTGTCACAAGTGAAAAAAAATACTGTGAAAACAATAGTAGTATGGATAGGATAATTAGTTACTTTATTACTAGCTCAGGTGACAGCTCAGATAAATCTCTTAATCTGTGACCTCTGTTATATAAAAAGCAGGCAGGTGGAGCTCAGCTCCTTTCCATTCTAACAGATGTTTGTTGACAGTTTTTTCATTTAATGGGAAGTGCATCTGTAGCCTCCACAAAAAAAAAAAAAAAAAAAAGCATCTCAGTCTCTGCCACTAGAGGACGCCACAGCCTAAGACCTGAGATGAGGTTGCCGCTAAGGCCACTGCACTGCAGCTGCAGTGAGATATTGCATTGCATTGCAATTCATTTTTTGCTGTATTGTAGCGTAATGTATTGCATTGAATTGCATTAGATTAAGTTGTGTCATATGATATGGATTTATATGGTATTTAATTGAATTGCCTTAGAGAAACTGTTCTCTATTTGCTACTACATTTTTAAATTGATGCCTATAATTCGTGTCCATAATTGTCATTTTCTTAAATCACAGTGGCTAAATTGAAGTACAATAAAGCATAATTCATCTCAAGAAATCTTCACCAGACTCAGAAAGAGGCAGAATGTTCTAGTTGGAAGGGCGTGGGTGATCCAATCTATCTTGGAACCATTGCCTCTTCACAGCCTAGAACACTGCTTGCACACAGTAGGTTCTTAAGAACATATTTCAATGAATTAGACACAGTTCTATTCCATGTATGCTATTATTGGGGTGAACTTGGGCAAAGTAATTAATCCAGTATTTTTTAGAGTGGGTCCACTGATCAGCCATAGTTGGATCATCTGGGTGTTTATTTAAATTGTTATTCCTTAAACTACCTTAGACCTAATACTTTAGCGCTCCTCTGAGTTGCTGGTGGTGGTCATGGGAAATCTGCCTTTTTAATAAGCATCCCATGTGTAATTGAAGTTTCAGGACCACTGGCTTAATCTACTTCTGGTCTCAATTCCGCTCCCCCCCCCCCATATTCATCTGAGGAATTAATCAATTAACTAACTCATTTCTTTGATGCAAATATGTCTATGGAGTCATCACCACTTGTAAGGGATGGAAAATGTCAGGCCTCACAGCTGCAGAAGCAGAGCACAGTCAGGGAAGAGTGAGACTTGGGCTTTCTCCTGCCCATTGCTTCTAGTACCTCCCTTGCTCAGCCACAAGCAGGAGCCCTGGATGCGAAGCAGAGGGAGCACAGGGTCCAGCAGGGATGGTGGAGGAGGGGTTTGTACACAGCCTTGAAAAAGAGAAGCAGGAAACAGTTCAATGCTCTACTGTATTCCAAAGGCTGATCCCTGACCAGCAGCAGAGCATCACTTGGGAACTTGTTAAAAAATGCAAGTTCTTGGATTTCACCAAGGACTGACTGAATCAGAAACTCTGGGACGGGCACCCAGGAGTGTAAGTTCTAATAAGTCCTCAGGTGATCCTGATGCATACTAAGTTATGTGAACCAGTGCTCTGTCTGTATGCATTGCCCCCAGGGCCAGCCGAACCTGGGGCACCTGAGTCCCTACCTGATTCCCCAGCTGAACCCTGGGCCCCTGTTGACCCACATATGCAGTGGCCTCCATGCGCAGTGGCCGGAAGGTCACACTTTTCCTTCACGGATCAAGCAGTGTTTAGCAAGACGACCCTCTTGGAAAATCTCACAGACCCTTAAATAAGTATTAATATTGGCATATTAATTCATCTGTTAATTTTATCAATCAACAAATAATTTTTAGTGTCTACTGTATTCCAGGCACCATTGTACCACTCAGATTATAGTAGGGAACTGAAGAGACGAAAAGCTCTGTCCTCCTGGAGTTTATAGTCAAGTGAAAGGAGATGAACAGTACACAATGGCAAAAGTGGAGAGCAGTAAGCGCTGTGGAGTCCTCACTGCTCATCACAGCACTATTCATAGTCGCCAAGACATGGAAGCAACCTAAGTGTCCATCAGCAGATGAATGGATAAAGAAGATGTGGCACATATATACAACGGAATATTACAGTCATAAAAAGCATGAAATAATGCCATGTGCAGCAACGTGGATGGACCTAGTGATTATCACACTAAGTAAGTCATACAGAGAAAGACAATTATCATATGATATCTCTTATATGTGGAATCTAAAATATGATACAAATGGATTTATTTACAAAACAGAAACAGACTCACAGACACAGAAAACAAACCTACGGTTACCAAAGGGGAAAGTGGGGAGAGGGATAAGTGAGGAGTTTGGAATTAACAGATACATACTACTATATATAAAATAGATAAACAACAAGGACCTACTGTACAGCACAGAGAACTATATTCAATATCTTGTAATAACCCATGGAAAAGGATCTGAAAATATACATATACATATCTATATACATATATATTTGAATCACTTTGCTGTACACCTAAAAGTAACATATAGTAAATCAACTATACCTCAATAAATAAATAAATAAACTAACTTAAAAAATAAGTTCTATGGAGTAACTAAAGCAGGGAAGGGGGATGGGTGGTGCCAGGGTGGGGGTAGGCATGCAGTTTTAAGTGGGGGATCTCTATGGAGGTGACAATTCAGCATAAACTCAAGATGAGCCATGTGCATGTCTTCTCTGGGAGGGATGCATGTCAGGTAGAGGACACAGCAATTGCAAGCGCCCTGAGGATGATCCAGAGGCCAGCATGGCTAGAAAAAAGAGGGTTGGGTTGCATTGGTGTATCCATTTGTCAAAGGTCATCGAATGGAACATTTAAGATTTGTGCATTTCATTATACCTAAAAAGAAGGAACAATTTTGGTTTATACAGCTATATTGAACTCTAGCTAATAACGTTAATGATATGCACACAAAGGTGTCTGGGGGTAAACAAACTGATTTCTATAATTTATTTAAAATGGATCAAAACATAAGACGATGACGTAAAATGGATAGATGGAAGGATGGATACATATATAATTTCAAAAAACAAGTATAGGAAAGTGTTCATTGTTGAATCCATAGAGTGAGTATATAGTATTCACTGTAAAAGTCTTTCTACTTTTCTGTATATTTGAAATTTTTTATAATAAACTGATCAGTCCAGGTTTTCCTACCCCAGCACCGGTTCCCGTGGAGATTTCTGCTTGTGGGTTTCTGTTCCAGCAAGTTGTGATTCTCTGTACATGCCTGTTGGTCTAATCAATTTGGGGGAAGTGGTTTGATCATGACCTCACTTCTCTCACAGATCTAAGAAGAGATGCTGCATTTTCAGTCTGTTCAGCATTTTATTTGTTAGGACAGAGTGGTGACTTCCAAGCTCCTTACATGCTAGATCAGAAGCCAGAAATCTCTATTTTATTCCTTAGATTTGTGACTGAGGCCATGAAGAGTAAGCCTGCTGGTGGCAGCTGAAGGACCGCCTTCATAGGCGGACTCTATGAGGCTTTGGACATGAACAGTACAATTGGGGTCTGGTGCCAGTGTGGCCGAGAGCAGGAACGTCTCTTGTGTATCTGCTGACATATGCACCACTTTGGCCCTTCCCCAGTGACAGTGTTGGAAACCTCAGGATAAAATACTCAGGCTTGGGCATCCGACGCTTCACAAAGAAACCCAGCAGCAGTGGAAGTGGAGTGGCCTCAAATGGTTGTACATAGGGGTCAAGTTGAAGAAAATGGAGAACTGAGTTGTGATCCCTAGAGAAAGCTAGAAGCCCTGAGGAGGGATATTGCCAGGGCCGAGTCCTCGTGCTGTGTCGGTAGAGAACAAATGGTAGTGAAATATGAGGTTATACTTACCCCAGGTTGAGCCACATTTCACCCTCACGAGTGTTCACCTCTCCTTACAGAGGTTTCTGGGTTAAGACAAATGATTAGAGCAAAGAGAGTTAGGAACACAGCAACTCTCAGTGGCAGCAAAGAAAATGTGTTGAAGTCTGCAGTGTAACAATGCACACATAGGTCAGATAGCAACATGTGTAGAAAGGAAAACTGGTAATGTGTGTCCTGCAAGTGCAGCTTCAGTATCACTGAGCACCGGTGTCTGCAGCCTCAAGCTCTCCAGCTTTATAAAGAATGGCAAAGAAACCAGACTCAAAGTAAGAGATTGGCAGGAACAAGGGCACCCTCTGGCTATAACATTGCAATGGAAATGTGAGCCTCTGAGGTTCAGGTTCCAGGAAGCTGTACCAATAGGAGCCTGAAGTTAGGAAAGCCAACCTACTGCTTCTGATGACAGCTGATGTGGAGTTAGAGAGGTGCTGATGGGTTAGCTAATCCCTTTTTGTTCACTCAAAGCCTGGGGATACATCTTGAGTCCCAGCCTACAAGAGCTCAGCCTTCTGCAAGCAAAGGTGGCCATGGGACCTTGGTCTGGATGCAGGAAGCTAAACTGTGTGCAAAATGATGCAACGGGTTCTCAACTCCCATTCCTGCTATCTAGCTCTTTATCTTTTCCCCAGGCTTTAATTATGCTGGGGTGGGTGTCAGGGGATGGGGCCTCCGGGAAGATTGATGTGGATTGATGGTCACACGTGAAATTTGGAGGAGGAGGATGAGCTGCTCCCCAAATAACTCTCCCACTCTTCTTTCTCCCTCATGCACTGACTATTAAGAAACAACACTACGGGGCTTCCCTGGTGGCGCAGTGGTTGAGAGTCCGCCTGCCGGTTCAGGGAACACGGGTTCGTGCCCCGGTCCAGGAAGATCCCACATGCCGCGGAGCGGCTGGGCCCGTGACCCATGGCCGCTGAGCCTGCGCGTCTGGAGCCTGTGCTCCGCAACGGGAGAGGCCACAACAGTGAGAGGCCCGCGTACCGTAAAAAAAAAAAAAACAAAAACAAAAAACAACACTAGTCCCTAGAAAGATGCTGTCGAAATTAAAACATTCTTCCGGGGGACTTCCCTGGCGGTCCAGTGGTTAAGCCTCCGCCCTTCCAATACAGGAGGTGCGGGTTTGATCCCTGGTTGGGGAACTAAGATCCTACATGCTGCGTGACGCCGCCAAAAAAAATCCAACTTCTTCCCTTTGTCTATTGCCCTTAATAGCTGCAGCATTTGAAAACTCATTAAATTCAAAGCTTTTTCAATTATATACAACACCCTAAGACATTTATACACATCTTGATACCAAGATCAGGAAAACCTTATGTGGGTGTGTTTATTCATATTTATATACGTACATAGGTGTGCATGTGTATATGTTGGAAGGGGGGAGGGGCAAAACTGGCAACTTCTTCAGGCATTAAAATAATAGCTAACACTTACACATATGCTTACTCTGTGCCAGGAACTGTTCTAAAGCCTTTGCACATTCACTCTGCTTACTCATTTAATCCTCACAACACCCATATGAAGTAGATATTACTGTTTTCATCATTATCCCTATCCTACAGATAGGGAAAAAAGGACACACAGAAGTCAAGAGTGAAGACGGGATTTGGATCCATGTTATTCGTGCTACAGGCTCTGGGCTATAGGGGCTCTCATCCTGGGGTCCATTTAAAAGGCTGGATGGGTGAGTCTTCCTAATTCTACAGTTCAATTCCACTCTTACTGCTAAAAGAGCTTTTCTACAGTTGTTTCCTTGTTCAGAACTTTGCTTGCAGGAACATGTTGGGAGATTGGAACCTTTGCCTGTAGGATAGAAAATGACAGATTAGGGGAACGGAATGTCACATTTCCAGACATGTCTGGGGAAAAAAGATTTAGAACATCGAGCTTCTTTGACCTCTTCCCTCCTTCCTTTCAACCATGCCTTTTAGACATTCCTCTTCTCACTGACAGGCATCTTACATAGTCCAAGACCAAAAGAAAACACCCCACTTTCTCCCTAAACTACAGGTCTGCTGGGCAATGCAGGGACTGAGACACATTTGTCTGCCAGTAGCCCATCACAAAGGTCAAGCACAAATAAATGTTAAAGACAAGGTTGATTTGACTTACGTGATTCAAGAAATGTCTTCATCTCTGCAGCAATTATGTTATAATAATTGTAGCCATCATCTAACTAGTAGCCACTATTGGTTGGGCATTATCTTAGGCTCTCACTAATCCATAAGATAGCCCTCTATGGTTTATAGACAAGGAAACTGAGGCTTCTGCATTCTCCTTGGCTGTCTTCACTCCATCTACCTTTGATTTTTCTGTCTTTTAATTTTCCCTGCTCCAGATCTTTTGCACATGCTGTTCCGTCTAAATATAATACTCTTCCCCCAACCTCCTTTAAATTATGATACAGTTTAGAACTTATCTAAGAGTGTAATTATACATTCATTAGTGTCATTTTAAAATAATGTCTGTCTCCCACTTGATACTCTCAAGTCCATGAGAGCAGGTATTAACAGGCGCCTTTGTTCACCATCATATCATCAGAAATTAGTGCAATACCAGGGACATGATAGAGACTCAATAATAGAGGTTGCACTAATTAGTTTGCTCAAGTTGGCAGAGCTAAGAGTCAAACCTACTTCTGCCTGTGTGTGTTGCCTCCAACATATTCATGACATTTCACAAAAAGAAATCAACCTTAAATTAATAACCTAAAAAGAGGTGCCAAGTAAAAGGAGCTGGGCAAACAGTGGCACAAACACAGTTGCAAAACATAGGTCTCGGGCTGAATGACATTGCAAGGTCTTCAGCGTTTGAGTTCATGGAGACCCCCTGTCCTTTCTACCTGACTTCTCTCATAGTTACCGCTCCATCTGTCTATCTAGCAACCTGTGGCTTAGGTTCTCATCACTCTTCCTACTCTTTCCTTGTCCCAGATTAATTTCTGTTACCTTCAGCCTAAGTTTGTCACTAGATATAGATATAGATATAGATATATACATACATATACATATAGACATATATGTCTATGCTTTCGGAAAGTATTAAAATGGATACTTGAGTCACATTAGAAAACAAAAAACTTCAAATTAAAGTTTTTTTCATTGGTCACAGTCTACTTTCATTTTTCATGTAGCTCCATCCTTCCATTATAACTCAGAACTTCAGTCTTGGAAGCATCACTTTTGAGATCTTTGCCCTCTCCTGTTTACACCTCCGTAAATAGCAATAACAGCTCCTATTAATTGAGCAACTATTATGTGAAAGACAAATGGTGCTTCACTTACCTCTCCTTATATAATATGACTGCATCTGAGGTCTCTATCAAGGTTCTCATGTCACAGATGAGGAAACTAGGCCTCCAAGAGTTTAGCTGCCCAAGGCACAAACCCAGTATGAAGCAGGACCAGAATTAAAGTCACATCTGATCACAGTGCCTCTGTTCTTTCTGCCAAACTAGGAAACGGCCAGAACATTTAACTCAATTTAAAAGAAGTAATAAGGTGGAAGCATGCACGCGGATCCTTAGGCACCACTTTCCCCTTCGTGAGTAGAGAATGGGTACAGAAACTCACCATCCTTTGCCTGATTTCATCAAACAAGCCTTCTGACAGGTCTCCAATCCTCTAGCTTTCTCCTGGCTTCAGTCTATCTTCTCCAGGATGACCCAGCCATGGAGCTGACAGGATCTTGGTGTTAGGGCCAGGTGTCAGGCCAGAGCCGCTAAGGTGGGAGAGCTGAGTTCAGGACACTGGTACACCAGAGACCTTCTGACCCCTCATAATACCAATCAGCAAAAGCTCTCCCAGAGATCACCATCTCAAAGCTAAGACCCAGCTCCACTCAACGACCAGCAGGCTCCAGTGCTGAACACCCCATGCCAAACAACTAGCAAGACAGGAACACAACCCCACCCCTTAGCAGAGAGGCTGCCTAAAATCATAATAAGTTCACAGACACACAACCAGACACGGTCCTGCCCACCAGACAGACAAAATACAGACTCATCCATTAGAACACAGGTATCAGTCCCCTCCACCAGGAAGCCTACACAACTCACTGAACAAACCTCAGCCCCTGGGGGCAGAAACAAAAAACAATGAGAACCACGAACTTGCAACCTGTGAAAAGGAGACCCCAAACACAGTAAGTTACGCAAAATGAGAAGACACAGAAATACACAGCAGATGAAGGAGCAAGGTAAAAACCCACCAGACCAAACAAATGAATTGGAAATAGGCAGTCTACCTGAAAAAGAATTCACAGTAATGATAGTAAAGATGATCCAAAATCTTGGAAATACAGTGGAGAAAATGCAAGGAATGTTTAACAAGGACCTAGAAGAACTAAAGAGCCAACAAACAATGACGAACAACACAATAAATGAAATTTAAAATTCTCTAGAAGGAATCAATAGAAGAATAACTGAGGCAGAAGCACAGGTAAGTGACCTAGAAGATAAAATAGCGGAAATAACTACTGCAGAGCAGAATAAAGAAGAAAAGAATGAAAAGAATTGAGGACGGTCTAAGAGACTTCTGGGACAACATTAAAAACACCAACATTTGAATTATAGGAGTCCCAGAGAAGAAGAGAAAAAGAAAGGGACTGAGAAAATATTTGAAGAGATGATAGTTGAAAACTTCCTAAATATGAGAAAGGAAATAGTCAATCAAGTCCAGGAAGAGCAGAGAGTCCCATACAGGATAAATCCAAGGAGAAACACGCCAAGACACACATTAATCAAACTATCAAAAATTAAATACAAAGAAGAAATATTAAAAGCAGCAAGGGAAAAGCAACAAATATCATACAAGGGAATCCCATAAGGTTAACAGCTAATCTTTCAGCAGAAACTCTGCAAGCCAGAAGGGAGTGGCAGACATATTTAAAGAGATGAAAGGGAAATAGCTACAACCAAGATTACTCTACCCAGCAAGGATCTCATTAAGATTTGACGGAGAAATTAAAACCTTTACAGGCAAGCAAAAGCTAAGAGCATTCAGCACCATCAAACGAGCTTTACAACAAATGCTAAAGGAACTTTTCTAGGCAGGAAACACAACAGAAGGAAAAGACCTACAATAATAAACCCAAAACAATTGAGAAAATGGTAATAGGAACCTACATATTGATAACTACCTTAAAGGTAAATGGATTAAATACTCCAAACAAAAGATGTAGACTGGCTGAATGGATCCAAAAACAAGACTCGTATATATGCTGTCTGCAAGAGACCCACTTCAGACCTAGGGTCACGTACAGACTGAAAGTGAGGGAATGGAATAAGATATTCCATGCAAATGGAAATCAAAAGAAAGTTGGAGTAGCAACTCTCATTCTCATCAGACAAACTCTCATCAGAAAAAATGGACTTTAAAATAAAGACTACTACAAGAGACAAAGAAGGAGACTACATAATGATCAAGGGATTAATCCAAGAAGATATAACAATTGTAAATATTTATGCACCCAACATAGGAGTGCCTCAATTCATAAGGCAAATGCTAACAGCCATAAAAGGGGAAATCGACAGTACACAAAATAGTAGGGGACTATAACACCCCATGTTTACCAATGGAAAGATCATCCAAAATGAAAATAAATAAGGAAACACAAGCTTTAAATGACACATTAAACAAGATGGACTTAATTGATATTTATAATTGATATTTATATTCCATCCAAAAACAACAGAATACACTTTCTTCTCAAGTGCTCATTGAACATATTCCAGGATAGATCATATCTTGGGTCACAAATCAAGCCTTGGTAAATTTAAGAAAATTCAGAATTGTATCAAGTACCTTTTCCAACCACAACACTCTGAGACTAGATATCAATTACAGGGGGAAAAAAAACTGTAAAAAATACAAACACATGGAGGCTAAACAATACAGTACTAAATAACCAAGAGATCACTGAAGAAATCAAAGAGGAAATCAAAAAATACTAGAGACAAATGACAATGAAAACACAGTGACCCAAAACCAAATGGAAGCAGCAAAAGCAGTTCTAAGAGGGAAGTTTATAGCAATAGAGTCCTACATCAAGAAACAAGAAAAATCTCAACTAAACAACCTAACCTTACACCTAAAGCAATTAGAGAAAGAAGAAAAGAAAAACTCTCAAAGTTAGCAGAAGGAAAGAAGTCATAAAGGTCAGATCAGAGATAAATGAAAAAGAAATGAAGGAAACAATAGCAAAGATCAATAAAACTAAAAGCTGACCTGGAAGAAATGGACAAATTCTTAGAAATGCACCACCTTCCAAGACTTAACCAGGAAGAAATGGAAAATATAAACAGACCAATCACAAGCACTGAAGTTGAAACTGTGATTCAAAATCTTCCAACAAACAAAAGCCTAGACCAGATAGCTTCACAGGCAAATTCTATCAAACATTTAGAGAAGAGCTAACACCTATCCTTCTCAAATTCTTCCAAAATATAGCAGAGGGAGGAACACTCTCAAACTCATTCTATGAGGCCACCATTTAACCAGTGGTTAAATATGAGTTGCAATGTGGAATCTGAAACCATGTCAATGAAGTTTTTATACTCTGATATAATAAAATCATCTGGTCTGTTTTAAACTTTGGATGGATCTTTTACCCGTGCAAGATTCTGTGACATTATGTATTGGTCATTTGGAAAATATTGGCTTAATGACTTATGCAGATCTTCCAAATGTTAAGACATTTCACTATATAATATCAAAAAATCACATTGTCTATATCATCATTGATCTTATCAGAAAAGTGCTGAAGAATTGGGAAAACTCTTCCCAGGAATCACAAAAAATATACCCCAGAAAAATCACAAAAACATATTCAATGTCATTAATCATTAGGGTAATACAAATTAAAACCACAATGAGATACCACTATATACCTAATAGAATGGCTAAAATTAAACAGACTAACCATACCCAGTGTTGATGAATATGTGAAACAATTAGGATTCACATGTGGACAGAATGGAGAGCAGGATTACAAAGGAACGTAAGGATACTTCTGAGGGTGATAGACATGGTCATTATCTTGAATGTGATGATGATTCCATGGTGGTATACATATGTCAAAACTTACTAAATTGTATGTTTTAACTATGTGCAGATTATTATGTATCAACTATACTCAGTAAAACTCAATACATGACAAAAAATCCAATTGTCCAAACTGAAAGTTAAAGAAATGTACTCAGAATATTCCCTTCTCTTAACTTTCACATTGCATATTGACAAGTAATATAAATTTCACCTATGAAATCTAGTTATGATATTATCTCCATTTTTACTGTCATCAATGAAAGAGGATTGGTGGGAAATGTCTGATGCCTGGTAGAAGCTCAATAAACCTTTGTTAAATAAGAAGATAAATCTTCGTTGGAACCTGCAACCATTCCAAGTGAATGTACGGGCTAAGTAAGATCACTGTGGTGACTATACAGATGCAGTTTGAAAACAAGCGAATTGTCTACAAGCAGTAAGGAACACATAAGTACCTGCCTGTGAGTAGGGGTGAGGCACTACAACGGGGAGGAAGGAAATGTGGGGGTGATGGAAATATTCTCTGTCTTGATTGCAGTGGTGGTTGCAGGGTGTGTACATTCGTCAAAACTAAAAACTGTACACTTAAGATGGGTGCATTGTATTAGGCATAAATCACACCTTAATAAAATTTATTTAAACAGAAAAACGAAATTATAATGCAGGAGAAACTTGGGAACTATTCCTCTACATTTCTGGGATTGTTGACCCAACAAAAAATAAAGCAGCAAAACTATAGAATATTAGATGTCAAAGCAAAGACTATGTAGCTGTGGAAATTAGTAAAAAAAAAATACATAGCCTAAATGAAAAATGTTCAGATATGCTAATATTAATTCCAGATCAACATTTCATTCTAACTAATAAGCAGACACTACCCAATAATTACAGTTACTTAAGTGTTTAACCCAGTTCTGCCAAAATGCTGTGATCTATACGACGTCACAAGAATTTACCCCAAGAAGAATCCCTTAGCACAAAGAGGATATGTTCCAGGAGCTGCATATTGTGACTGTAACCAACACCAACTCAACTATATCTTGTCTTCTGAAATTATGCAAGCATCTATGCTTAGAACGTATGATGGAGTAGCCAGGGTTATTAAGGGTGGGACAGAAAGCAATTGTGCATCCTTCTAAGAAAAACAATAGCTAATAGTTTAGAACATTGTTTTTAAGTCTGTCATTATGTATGATACCTTTGAGCACATCATATAGAGTCAGCATTAATGAAAATTGTGTTATTTGTTCGATAATCATATGTCCATGATTTCCTTGAAAATTCTTAATTTCATGTATTCTATCCAGGAATCCAATCAAATATTCCAATTTTTTGTTTAGAAATATTGTCATTGTTACAATACTGCCTTAAAAAACATCCAGGTTACAACCTGACTTTCAGCAGTATTCAACTATTGGGTTGGCCCAAAAGTTCATTTGGGGTTTTTCTGTTATGTAAAGCCCGAACGAACTTTTTGGCCAACACAGTACTATACTGACGTTTCAGTACACTGATCTTAATTGCTTATAAGCTGTTATTACATGGAATTGAAGTTTTCATACATTATTATTACTCTTACTTTATTAGTTCTTTTCCAAAACTTGAAGAGAGGTCTTACATGGTATCAAAAATTCTGTGTGTTGGGGGAGAAGGAATGGAGAAACAGAATGGAATACAGATCAAATTAGCTAAATGCCATATTTATAAAAACAGCAATCACTGTCACATTCCATTGAATTTCTTTATGTTTTGTACACAATTATCAGTTTTCAAAAGCAGTACCATTTAGGGTGGGTTAATGACTACTGCTCATTTCATTTATTTAAAAATGATTCTGTATTCATTTACTGAGTACATTTGTTTATATATATTGAATATTAATCCCTTATCAGTCATATCATTTGCAAATATTTTCTCCCATTCTGTAAGTTGTCTTTTCGTTTTGTTGACAGTTTCCTTTGCTGTGCAAAAGCTTTTAAGTTTAATTAGATCCCATTTGTTTATTTTTGCTCTTATTTCCTTTAGGAGGTGGATCAAAAATATATTGCTACAATTTATGTCAGAGAGTGTTCTGCCTATGTTTTCCTCTAGGAGTTTTATAGTATCTGGTCTTACATTTAGGTTTTTATTCCATTTTGAGTTTATTTTTGTATATGGTGTTAGAGAATGTTCTAATTTCATTCTTTTACATGTATCTGTCCAGTTTTCCTTGCACCACTTATTGAAGAGACTCTCTTTCCTCCATTGTATATCCTTGCCTCCTTTGTTGTAGATTAATTGACCATAAGTGTGTTGGTTTATTTCTGGGCCCTCTATTCTGTTCCACTGATCTATGTGTCTGTTTTTGTGTTAGTACCATACTGTTTTGATTACTGTAGCTTTGGAGTATAGTCTGAAGTCAGGGAGTGTGATTCCTCCAGTTCTGTTCTTCTTTCTCAAGATTGCTTTGGTTATTTGGGGTCTTTGTGTTTCCATACAAATTTTAAAATTAATTGTTCTGGTTATGTGGAAAATACCATTTTGATAGGGATTTTGATAGGGATTGTATTGAATCTGTAGACTGCCTCAGGTAGTATGGTCATTTTAACAATATTAATTCTTCCACTCCATGTTGGTGAGGATGTGGAGAAAAGGAAACACTTGTACATTGTTGGTGGGAAAATAAATTGGTGCAGCTACTGCATAATATAGTATAGAGGTTTCTCAAAAAACTAAAAATAGAGCTACCGTATGATCCAGCAATCCTGCGCTGGGTATATATCCAAAAACAAACCAAACCCCAAAACACTGATTCAAAAAGATACATGCACCCCAATGTTCATAGAAGCATTATTTAAATTGCCAAGATATGGAAGCAACCTAAGTGTCCATCAACAGATGAATGGAATATACAATGGAATACTACTCAGCCTTAGAAAGGAATGAAGTTTTGCCATTTGCAGTAACATGGAAGGACTTGAAGGGCATTATGCTAAGTGAAAGAAGTTAGACAGAGAAAGATAAGCACTGTATGATATCACATATATGGAATCTAAAAAATACAACAAACTAGTGAATATAACAAAAGAGGAGCAGACTCACAGATATAGAGAAAAAATTAGTGGTTTCCATTGGGGGGAGGGGCAACATAGAGGTACAAACTATGGGGGTAAATTAGACTCAAGGATGTATTGTACAACACAGGGAACATAGTCAATATTTTGTAATAACTGTAACTGGAAAATAATCTTTAAAAATGTTATTAAAATGTTATAAAGAAGTTTTTAATTTAAATAAAGAGTACATTTGTTAAAAAAACATTGTGCCTTCTACTTCTTTAAATCTATCTAAACACCTCTATGCCCTGTGTTTCTTTCTGTCACTGAATTTTGAAAGTACGTGTGCTTTGAAATCTCTTTTCTCCTATGGCAGAGAAGACTGAATGAAGTCCATCTAGATGTTGAAGATTTTTAGTTCCTTGAGGGCAGAGATTGTCTTATTCATCTTTGTATGACCATCTCTGCACCTGCTTGGCACAAAGTAATTTTTCTTTTTCCTTTTCTGTTTTTTGAAAAGAAAGGCAGACTGCTACATGTGTGCCTCATTCAGATGTGTCTGGAGTCTTGAAAGCATGACTGCCCTATGTTCTCCTATAAATTCACCTCGAGAGCTTGTTGGGTAATTTCAGCAGGGGAGCACAGCTACTCATATACCCTTGACCAAAGAACGGTCTGCCTGTGTAGGGGAAGGTCATCTTCCTTGACCTAGGGGAGCATGCAGCTGCAGAAAGGACATTCATGGAGGGGTGAGGGAGAAAGGGGACATCACCTAGCCAGCCAGATCAGCTCTATCAACTCTTGTGAACAGTGGGGTGACTGATGTCCCAGTCAGATCAACCTTACATTCCAGTAATTTTTCAATGTCTTACTAAGCTGAATGCTTTCCACTGGCCATTACACTATTGAAAAACAGTCCATACTGAAGATAAGAGAGAAGAAAGAAAATGCATTAGAAATGGAGATTACTTTATCACTTCTCAATTAATATAATGTTTTTCATTGTTCAAATTGTAAAAGCAGTTGTGTGGCATTTATGCCCATGATTAGGACAAACTAGAGCCTGATTCAAAAGTCAATATAAGTACAAAACATACAATAACTACAGAAGAGTGAGGCTTTTTAAAAATTCATCAACTATATAAAGGTTTTTAAATGACCTGTACATTAATAACAGCATTACTTTAATTAAATTTTTAGGGGAATTTTAGAAGGGAATTTCCCCTCCCTCATCTTATTTTTCTCAACTATTTTTTAAAAAGTCAAAGTTCTAAAGTCTTTGTTTTTATTAAAAAAGCAATTAAATGTTTCTTAATTTAAACAGGAAATGGTGGATTATTCTTCAAATTCAAGAAAAATGTTGGGATTTTTCAAAGAGAATTAATGTTGTTATTATAATTTATTAAGATCTCTATGGCAAAATTCCCAAATGTAAAATGTATTTATTTTAAGCTTTACATATTGGAAAAGTAATTTATCATGTTGCCTTATCAATGCCTGGCTTCCTTATTAAGGCAATTTCTAGTTAGGTTTTTATTGGGAGTCCCCTCGTTGTTTGGAGTTCCTCTGCTTCCTTTTTTTACTTCATTCAGTCTGTAGCCTTGGTTTCCAGTGCAGCCTCAGATACCTAACAAGGTGTAGGCTATGAAACAAACTGGTATGAGTGACCCACAGCAATTGGGTCATAGTGTTACAATCAGGCAATTTGTTGTTCTCTTTGTATTTTCTTCCAGTTGCAATCAGCTCTAAATATTTTTCAGGAGTGATTTAGTGAGATGTAGAAATGACCCATTCTAATTATACACATCTCTTTTTTTCTCCTTTTCTGTGCCATTTCTATGGGTGATTGTATCCCTGCAGCAGAATTATATTAAGAACACATTGTGATGGACATATATACACTACCAAATGTAAAATAGATAGTGGGAAGCAGCCGCATAGCACAGGGAGATCAGCTCGGTGCTTTGTGACCACCTAGAGGGGTGGGATAGGGAGGGTGGGAGGGAGGGAGACGCAAGAGGGAAGAGATATGGGGATATATGTATATGTATAGCTGACTCACTTTGTTATAAAGCAGAAACTAACACACCATTGTAAAGCAATTATACTCCAATAAAGATGTTACAAATAAATAAAAATTAAAAATAGACTGGTCATGGGAGGCCTCTCCAAGGAGTAACATTTGAGGGGAAAAAAAAGAAAAAAATGGAAAGAAAGAAGCCGTGACAAGAGCAGAGCTTTCTTGGCAGAGACAATACCAAATGCAAAGGCAGTGAGGCAATAACCAGCTTGGTCTGTCCCAGGAACAAAAATCAAACCAGGACAGCAAGAGAGAGTCAGTATCAGGAGAGCAGAGAATCAGTAAGGTCAAAGATGTAGGGAGTTCAGATCTAGATTTTATCCCTGATACAGGGGACAACCGGCAGAAAGGTTTTCAGCAAAAGAGATGAAAGGTGGCATTGTGATCTGGTTTTTGTTTATAGGAGATTACACTGGCTACAGGTGGAGAATGGACTATTGTGGGACAAGGGTACAGGCAGAAAGACCAATTAGGAGGCCATTTGTAGTATCTGAGCAAGAAGTGATACTGCCTAATCTAGCAGGTAGTGGAGATGCAGAGACTAAGATACAACTTCAAGACTTGCTGGGAGTGGAAGGTTGCAAAGAAAAGAATCGAGTGACTATTAAACATTTGGCCTGAAGAAACAGATTGACATATTGAGAACAAACTAGTGGTTACTGGTAGGGAGAGGAGAAAGATAGGGGTAGGGGATTAAGAGGTACAAACTACTCTGTATAGAATAAATGAGCTACAGGCTATGTTACACACACAGGGAATATAGCCAATATTTTATAATAACTTTAGATGGAGTATAACCTATAAAAATTTTTAATCACTATGTTGTATACCTGAAACTAATATAATATTGTAAATCAACTATATCTCAAATATATAAATAAGTAAATAAGTGAATAAACAAATAGAACTCTGGTCTGAGTTAACAATGAACCTGCTTGTCATGTGCTAGGCTTTGGAGATAAAATAGAGCAGAAGACATAGTCCTTACCTTGTGGAATTTATAATCTATAATTATTCAATAAATCCTACTTTTTAATAACTAATAATTTTTTAAAATTAATTTAGATTTAAATATCACAGTTGTTAGCATCATAAAGTCCAGATGGGTTGAAATGTTAAATTTAATAGATAAATAATCTCTAAATAAATAAACTAGAAGAAAAAAATATATATATACTTTAAGGATGGGAAAGCTTTTTAACACTGAGTTATAAGCAATAAAGAAAAATAGTAATAAATTTAATAACTAAAGTTTTAAACTTTTGTAGGTCAAAAATTACCATAAACAAAATTAAAAGGCAAATAATACTGGGAAATATAGTTACAGCATATATGACTATATGTTGAAGTGATTAATATATAAAGAGATCTTAGAAATCAATACCAAAAAAATGAACAAACAGTACAATAAACAGAAAGCAAAAATGCAGGGTCAGTCTAAATGTGGGTTCAGTCTTACAGGTAATCAATAATATACATATTTAAAATAGGATATGATTTTTTTACCTTTCAAATAGGGAAATGTTTAAAAGAAGAAAAATAATCCAAGAGTTACTCCAGGAGTATAAAATTGACACTTGAGAGAAATTCTATAAAAATGTGTATTACCTTTCATCTGGCAACTTCATTGTTTGAAATGTCTAAAAGGCATAATCGTGGTTGTGTGCAATTGCATACAAACATTTACTACAGCGTTATTTATAGTAATATAAATTTCTCAATAGGGAACTGATTAAATAAATAATAGTATATCCATGTGGTGTAATACAGTGCAGCTAGTTAAAAACATATTGCAGAAAAAAAACTGACTGACATGTGGTAAATTGTTCATAATATGTTTAATGTGATAAAAGCAGATTATAAAACAATAAGCAAATATAATAGCATTTTAGTAAATATCCATAGAGAAAGTATGTCAATAAAGACATTCACCAAATTGTTCTTGATAACTATATTTGAGAGATGGAATTGTAGGTGATTTTTTTCCTCTACATATCTGTGCTTTTTATATTTTCCACATGTGCAATTATGTATTTTTCATATTACAAAATAAAAATTACATATTTATAAAAGGTTAAGTACTCCAGAACAAAAGGAATCACTGAAACTAGTGAAAGGAAACCAGCTGAAAACGAGTAATCGGAATAAAGCCTTCAAGGATGCTTGCAGATAAAAAAGGCAAAACAAGGTTTCTCTGATATTGATAATAAGGAAATGCAGACAATGGGAGTGGGGCATGGATTTGAACAAAGACATTCTGGAGCCTAGGAGCTGTAGACACTGCAGCTGCTGTTAGTCATCATTCAAAGGTCAGTCCATACCAGCAGTTACAAATGGGGGGTTGTAAGGTCAACATGGCCATCAAATGAATCCCCACAGGTAATACCAGGTCACACTGTCCTCATATATGAGGTTGTAGAAGGTTTGATTGTGATCCAATAAGCCAATTTGCCTGTTCAATTTATTAAAATAGCCCAAGGAATGATCAGTCTGATCATCCCTGGCCTCCACACACCACAAGTCAACTAGATAAACTGTCTGACCTTTTGAACATAGAGAATCCTTAAAGTTCTATATCAAACACGTAACCTGCAAATCTAGAATGATGGTCAGTCTGTTAATTTGACATTTGAATACACAGGACACCAGAAATCAACTCTGCCTACTCAACTCATTGTAGGAATTATATTTAATTCCTTTTGAGGGCTCTGAGGTTTATTCTTGTAAAATAACCTTCTTTTTTTTTTTTTTCATGATCAAAGTGCTTTACATAGGAAACAGGTAAAGTACCAATGATACCAAAAAGTGCACTTGTGTGAGTGTAAATAAAAGCACTATTTCCAGAACATCTGTCATCTGAGTGTCTCTGAGTTTTTGGTGCCCTTTTTTGGGGTCTGATTTTACTAATTTTAAGTAAATTTGGTAGTTTTCAAAGAGGGAGCTCTTTTTTTTTTTTTTTTAACTGTCAGTTCCTTTATCCATTCCTTTCTTTTTAATTGAGTTATAATTGACATATAATATTATACTAGTTGCAGGTATACAACATAATGATTCAATATTTACATATATTATGAAATCATCACCATAATAAGTCTAGTTAACTAGACTTTAGTGCCTTTTTTAAAATTAAAGGTATTAAGGAAAAGCTGTCTCCAAACACAATTCACTAGGTAGTGACTAAATTACTATTCATTTCCTCTTGTATACTTTTATTACAATAGTTTTGAAATTTTGATGTCTACCAGATTCTTCTGTGAAGCTTATTTAAAACATACCTGCTGTCTACCCTAGACCTACTAGATCGGAGTCTCATAGGAGCTGAGGCCCATGGGTTATGAGGGTTTCGCAAGATACTGGGTGGCTCTGGTTTGCTCTGAGTGGGAGAACCACCGCTCTGGGTGAAAAGGGTGCCAATAAGGAAAGGAGGTGGCAAAAGAACAAGGGGGGGAAATTAAGAAATTTCTGATTAAAAGAGAAAATTTTCAAAAGAAAGACATGTGAATAATGACATTCAGTCCTAGTCGGTGTCATTTCTTAAAGACTATTTCTCTACAGACTAGAGAGGAGAGATTAGAATCCGGCCAGTTCAGAGGTTAAAGCGTTAACCAGCATGTCAATTCAGTTGTCCTCAAGATGTGTGACAGGGAGCAAAGGAGAGTTCCTATCAGTGGCTCCGAAGAAAGAAAGTAAACACTCCCAACATGCACTGAGGCACAGGGAGTGGCTCAGGTTTCTAACACTTCCCTGCTGTGGCGAAAAGGAGTAATAATTAACAGTTTCTTGGGCTTGCTGTTCGTGGGAGGGGCACTGCCAGGCTCAGAGGGAGCCCCGCCCGGGCAGGAGTGTGTGCGCCCCTCCTCCCGCGCTTGTCTCCGACCCCAGCTCCACCTCCGGGACAGGTGAGCAAGCCCTGACTCTCCAACGAAGATCAGAGTTTGGAACTGAGCAGGGAAACACACTCTCCGGAGCAGGTTCAGCTCAACAACGAAGGTAAAAATCTCCCATTCACAGTGTAGCAGGTGAAACATGGGGGTAGGGGAAAACAAAAACCCTCTAATCTACTCCCTGAGGTCAAGTTGAGGACAAGTTGTTAGAAAGCAAAATCCATAGGGAGCCAAGTTTGAAGGTGTGCATGTGTCAGAGCAGCCCGAAACCCGGACGTATTTTCCTTTTGATTTTTTCAGAACACCCTTTCCTGACCAAGGTAAGCATATGGGGAGGGTGAGGGGAAGAGGGGAGGGCTTGAAGGTAAGTGTGGCCACCAAACCCTCCTCCCTTTTCTGACAAGTGTCATGAACTCAAGTTCTTCACCCGGAATTGTGGTTTGCCTGGAAAGGATACTAGACTCCTGCATTACTTCCCCCTTTCCCTCAGTACTCTTATGGTTACAAGGTTACATTCAACCAGCAGACCTGAAAGGTCTTTTTAATTGCGGTTCAGCTAAACTTTTATTATTTTCCACAAATCAACAGAGACTTCTCTCTCTCTCTCTCTCTCTCTCTCTCTCTCTCTCTCTCTCACACACACACACACACACACACACACAAAATTGAAAAGGATTTCTGATATAATTTAAGACTGCCCCAAACAATGAAAGGATAATCATAATTAAATGAGAGTCCATGAGTTAAGGGTCCAATTCTGAAGCAAGAGAGCTATAGGTTCAAATCTTGGCTTTGCCACTTACTGGTTTGTCCCATAGCAAGTTACTTAACCTAGCCAAGCTTCTGTTTGCCATCTATAAAGTAAGCGTCATAACAGTATCTGCCAATAGGGCTTTGATGGGAATTAAACACTTAGCAAGCCTTCTATAAATAGCTATACATAGTGCCTTCAATTAGCATTAAGAAATGTGCAGCTCTACCAAAGGGTCCATGTCAAGGAGGGTGAGTGAACTAGTGAGACCAGACAGTATGGGGGTACCGCGTTGAACTGGTTTCCAGTGAGTGGGTCCAGGACACGTAAGCAGATGGCAAGTGGGCAAAGCTACTCATTCCTCTGAGTAGCAATGAAATTATCTGGCTTCTTGCCACTTTTCCAATAGAGTATGTGGTGGCAGATTCAAACTTTTTGCTACTCAATCATTTTTACTTTGGGGAAGTCTCACTTATATGAATATGTTATTTCTAACAAGAAACAATAATTTCATAATAGGAGAGAAACACTCAACCCCCTGTTGTAGAACTCATCAATTTTGAGTTTTATTTATGAGACTGCCCCTGAATAACTTTGATAAAATTAGACCATATAGTCCATGTTCTTACATTGTAGCACATATTGTATTGTTTGTATTAAAGTGATATGGACTTTTATTTGTGTTTACGGACAAGAAACATAAACAAATGATACCTGTGTTCTGCTGGTCTTTACCACTTAAATTATAGGGAAGTGAACTTACTTTATGATTCTTTAAAGGGCATTTTGGTTAATGTTGCTGATGGTTTTATTAATGTGGATGACTTTGAGGAAGGAATAAACTTAGTAGGTGTGACTAGCAAAGTATTTCCAATTATGACATTTTATCTTTTTATTTTATTAATATAAAACAGTTAAATGCTTTGCAATTGATCCTAGCTTAATATTATCATTGTTTTAATGTATTCAAATTGCAGAGTTGAAAATCTGCAATGTATGTACTGTGTTTTCGTTTTGTTTGTTCGAGTTTTTTTTTTTGTTTTGCGGTGGCTTTTTGTTTTTAGAGATAGAAGGAACTTTTTTTCTTCCAGTTTTATTGAGATATAATTGACATACAGCACCGTATGAGTTTAAGGTGTACAGTGCAATGATTTGACTTACATGCATCATAAAATGATTACTACAATAAGGTTAGGGAACATTCATCATCTCACACAGATACAAAATTAAAGAAATAGAAAAACAAATTTTTACTTGTGATGAAAATTCTTAGGATTTACTTTTTAACAACTTTCATATACAACATACAGCAGTGTTAATTATATATATCATTTTGTACATTAAATCCCTGGTACTTATTTATCTTATAATTGGAAGTTTTACCTTTTGACTACCTTCATCCAATTCCCCCTCCTGCCCACCCTTATAATGGGATAGTGACTGGAGGATTGGAGATAGAATTCTAAAGCCAAGTAAACTGAACTGTACTATTATATTGTACTCTGGGGCTTGAATCAGTTTAGTGTAGTTTAACTAAAAACTTGTAAAATAATCCAATCTATTTAGAATAAATTATAGTACCAGTGTTTACTAAACAGTTTTCAAAGAGGAAATATGTCTTTATGCTGCATAAATATTGTTAGAATTTAAACAAGTTATCAATATTTGATTTTTGTATTCCTTAATAGGCATATATCTAAATAGCAAACAGTAGCCCCAACTGAGATAAATCCATTAACCATATTTGAGAATAATTTGAGATTTATTTATTTAACCACATAACCAGTTATAAATCTTCCTAAAGTCTATTTTAGTATACAAATGTTTTTCTACTATTTCTAATGCTTATAAGATTTTGTGATAAACTATTAAATGTTTTGGTCAATCAGAAGAGATAGAAGTAACCAGCAGTGATTAAGAAAATATTAAGTTTTCTGGTTACATTTAAAATAGTATAACATATATGTAATATGTCTTTTTAACATGTAATTCAAGGTTTCATAATTGATACTTGTTTTAACTTCCTAAAGTAAGATGCATCCTATACCTTTCATCAAAATAGAAATCTAGTGCTAATAGTCAATTTACTTGTACAGATTCTTCGGTTACAATGCAGACAGGGAATTTAGGGTTGTTAGAGATACATGGGCTTCATATAAAAGTTTAGATTTTTAAAAATAGTCAAGTAAAGGTCAATTGAAAATACAACCTCTGAGAAAGAACTTCTTTTGAATGTTCTCTCTTTTCACTAAAGTCTAGGGTTAGAGAGGATTGGATCTGTTGGAAAAAAATCAGTCTTTTAAAGCTATCAAGTAGAGTGATTTCATCATTTCATAACATCGTCTCAAGTACCGAACAAACCAATACTACTGCTTTCAGTAGTTGAACATGAAGGTGTCTCTCTCTTAAGGGATGAGGGTGTTATCTTAGTAGCTGAGATGGTTGAAGGACATCGCCATCATTATCCCAGAGTCTAGGAAATGGAGCTCAAGAGGAGGGCTGATTCTTTTGCAGCCAACAGATGAACAGGAAAAATTGAGCCATGGCCCCTGTGAAGTCAACCTTAGAATTTCCTCTTGGAAACCCAGATGAAGCAGAGACTCTTGAGCTGTGCCATAGAAGCAATTCCAGAAGAAGCCATCGGCAGATGGAGTAGCTCCTTCCCAGACTGAGTGGTGGCAAGATGCCTTGAGTCCTGAATGGCTTCCAACTAGCTCGCTTCTCCTACTGCTCCTGCTTTTCTCACCTCCCTGAGGGCACTCTGGGGAGAATGGAGTACAGGGCATTAGCGCCATGTAAATATACAATAGCATACTAAATGTTTGGCATTTCAAATTAGATTCCACTGGACTGACTGTGATGGTATACTCACATAGAAGCCTGGTTGTTTGATATTCATCCTGTTTATCCTGTCTTAAATTCAAGCACTGTAATACATTTTTGTTTGTATCTCAAACATTCCCTAACTGCAATCAATATCACTTAATAAAGTGATAGTGATTATAGTCCAATGCTCAACTTTTACCATCTCTGCAAATGACACACATTCCTTAGAAAAAATATGGAGCCAATTATTTCCCAGAAACCATACTTTTCTTGACTCTTTTCTTGTTTTCTAAGAATTGGATAACAATTAGAATTATAGATGTTTTGTCTTGTTTCCTTGAAGTGATGTAATTGTATACGGGTCTACTCTTCTGTACTACAAGGTTCCACGTCAGAGCTTAGAGAAAACAGCTTTATTTTAGAGGTAAATACATATTTGTAACTTTCCATTGCTTCTTCAGGCCAAAATAATAATTAAAACAAAACCCACCATGCATACAGCCGTTAATCTTAATTCATAATTGAAATACACACTCGCTATTCTAATGTTATACTCTCTGCTCTTTTTTCTTTTTTTGGAATTTTTATGGTGTGTGTTATTAAGATATGTTCCTTGTATATGACTTAGAAAGTACATATGAAATCAAAAAGAAAATAATTATCACTCAATTTCATAGATCTCAATTTTACTGTTAATATTTTTGTACATCTCTCCACATCTTGAATATACAGATATTCATAATTTTATATATGTCTTCTCTACATACTTGCATATATACATTCACTCTAGGAGATACAAAAATGAAATGAGCAATCATCCTGTTCTAGAGGAAATCAGGTAAAATAAAATATGATTAGGGAGAGAAAGTAGTAAGTAATTAGAAAGCTGCAGATATTTTGCTATCAAAGTTCAAAGGCAGGAGAAATTCTCTTTGGCTGGAGGACCCAAGGAAATTAGCACATGTATTTTTTTTTTGGTTCATTGTAAAATCATGACCACTTTGACACTTCCTGCACGCAGGGGCCTCAGGAATCAGGAGCTGCAGATACAGATGCAGGCTACACTTCCTGGCTAGCACAGCAACAGCACAGAGAGGGAGCTCATGAAATATTTGTTGATATACAAAAGAGTGAGCCAAGTTTCCCACTTTTAAACAAGCAACCATTTAATTAATCCATGCTTGGACCAAGGAAGGTACTTTAAATGACCGGCCCTTTTGAGTTAACTGGGCTTCACCTCCCATCCTCTGGCCTCATTCTGGCCAATCCAGGCAAGCCCACATCTAGGCAGGATGCCGAGCAGGAAGAGGTGAACCACTGATGCTCTCAGATGCTCTCTGTTCTCAGCGTTGCCCAGATACTGGTGCTGACTTATTCTGCTTTCTCAGGTTCCTGAACCCTGCTGCCTGCTCAGACTGATTCTATCTTCCTGGTCTTCTCTCTTCCCTGTTGAGCCTCCAAGGTCTGTTTGAGCTTAGACCTGCCTAGCACTTCTAGGACTGTTTATTTCTCCAGGATTTAATTACTTGCCTATTTAATTCCATATCTCTTGAGCTCTACTCTGTCTGGACATAATTAAAAAATAAATAGCCAAACATTAAATAAGTGATCTTATTTCATACACAATCTAAGTAATAAGCTCTGGCCCCAGGATGGGAGAGCCCTGTATGATTATCCCTCCCAGTAAAGTATATAGATTTTTAACAACTACCTTCCTCCTCAAGTCATAGTTTGTTCTGTTCTACCAAAATAATTGTGAACATTCAAAGTAAGACCCTTAGGCTTCTAGACCTGTAATTTTTCTTTTGTTAATAAATCTTTCTGCTAATCACAACCTCTGGTTATCCTCCTCTTAAGCCTTTTGAGGTAACTAGCTCAGACTCATAAATTTACCAAGCCTTTATAACTTAGAGGATATTCACAAAGTCATTACCAGATTTTAATTTGCAGTGAATCATGGTTAATGGGAATGGAAACTATTGGAATTCATAGATCTATTTCTCACTTCAGCAATTAATAATAAAATGGGACTTTTACTAAATCACATTTTTACCTTTCAGGTATTTCAATTGTTTGAATATTTTGCTTAGCCAAATTTTGGATTCAGACACGGTCAATATTATCTCCTATTCAATTAGCATATACTGCTTATGAAGAAAAATTTTATCCTATTTTCATTTTTCTTTCATAATTTCCATTCAACTCTCCTTATTTCTAGGGTCAGAGAATAATGTAAGGGCTTTTGAAATTGTTTTCTTTTTAATTAATTAATTAATTTTTGGCTGCACTGGGTATTCCTTGCTGTGCACAGGCTTTCTCTAGTTGTGGTGAACAGGGGCTACTCTTTGCTGCGGTGCGCAGGCCTCTCATTACGGTGGCATCTCTTTTTTCAGAGCACGGGCTCTAGGCGCTCAGACTTCAGTAGTTGTGGCACGTGGGCTCAGTAGTTGTGGCTCACGGGCTCTAGAGCACAGGCGCAGTAGTTGTGGTGCATGGGCTTAGTTACTCCATGGCATGTGGGATCTTCCCGGACCAGGACTCGAACCCATGTGCCCTGCATTGGCGGGCGGATTCTTAGCCACCAGGGAAGTCCCAGGGCTTTTGAAATTGTTTAATCACATCTTCTGAAGCTAGCTATGATTTGCTTCAGCACAGGTCATGAGTTTGACAATATAATTACATAGCGATTTTTGCTATCTTTAATGATACATTAGCTAATTGTTTTTATGAGCACAAATAGAATGGAGCCAATCAGAAAGCCACTGCCATGATTCTTCAGCCCATCACTGTCAATTTGCACTTTGTGCTTCTTCAGTTCAAAATATCCCCGACTTCTAGTCCCAGCTAAAATATCATATTAACTATGAGGTCAAGAAAAAGTTTTATTAATAGTAATTAGTCCTTTGGGTCACAGCTACAATTTGACATTTAGTCAGTCACTCAACAAATATTAATTAAATCCCTTCCATGTTCTCGCCAAAATTCTAAGAACTGGATGTACCCAGGTAAACAAACAAACAAACAAAAAAGCCCACAACCTAAACAGTTCATGTTGTAGTTGGGGAATACAGGCAATGTAAATAAATAAGATCCTTTCAGATACTGATGTGTACCTAGATGAAAATAATGCGATAATGACTGGCTGAGACTTGCTTAGGGAAAGCCTCTGAGAGGAGAGACCCAGGGACTGAGATCCGCATGATGGGAAACAGGCAGCCACGTGAAGGTCTGAGGTAAGGTGCTCCAAGTAGGAGGAGCAGCAAGTTCAAATCCCTGAGGCAGGAATGAGCTTAGGGAGTGACTGAAAACCAGAAAGAAGGCCAATGTATTGATAGATGAAATGTAATCAATGAGGGAAATAATGAAGGGAATGAATACTGAACAGATTGACAGGATCTTGGGGTCATCATAAGGAGGTTATATTTTATTCTAGTTCATTCTTGGAAGTCTTTGCAATGTTTTAATCATGAAATGACAAGATCTAATTTGCTCTTTGAAATTATCATCCTGGATACCATGTGGAGAATGGAATATGGGTCACGATGTGGGTGCAGGGAAACCAGTCAGGAGGCTGATGCAATAATCCAAGAGAAAGATGGTGGTGGGTTGGCTCAGAGTGGTAGCAGTGGAAACAGAAGCTTTGGAGTTACCTATTGGAGGTACCAATAGGACTTACTTTCAGATTGGAATCTAGTTATGATGAAAGAGGAGAAAATAAGACTGAGTTTCAGTTTTGGTGCCCAGTTGGGTAGATTGGAAAGAATTGTGGAGGAGGAAATTCTGGAGCATGGGAGAAAGTCAGTGATTCTGGTTTGGCCATGTTGACACTGAGATGCCTGATAGACATCCAAGTAGAGATAAAGTAGGTAGTGACATGAGTCTGGAGCTCAGCAGAGAGGCTGGGATGGAACTGGATTAGATTAACTGGAAGAAAGTATAGTTAGAGAAAAGAGGATGGCTGAGGACAGACTATTAGAACTAGCCAGCATTTTATATAAAGGAAGAAGCAGTAGAGAAGACTAAAAAGTTGAGACCTGTGAGAGCAAGGAAATAAAGTAAGGTTGTGTGATTGCTGTTTTGTCTCAAAAGTCTCCAAAAAAAGTGTATCAGAAGGAGGGGACAACCAACTCTGTCAATTGCTGCTAAGAGGCAGAGAAAACGAGGAGAGAAAATGAACCACTTGGCAAGATATAGGGTGCTGGAATGTGGAAGGAGAGGTACAGGAGAAATAAAAGTATAGAAATGAAGAATAGATGGTAAATAATTTGGATCCAGGAGGGAGAAGGTTATGTTTGGGTAGCAAGGTGACCACCTTGGGGGGGGGGGGTGGACCTCACTAGGGAGCATCAGTAACTCTTTTTGAGGATGATTAGAATGACAAAGTCTAGGGGCAAAACTCAGGTTTTAGAAGCAAGAGCAAAGGCTACATAACCAAACAGCCCAGACCAAATCTTGTGACTGAGTAATTGGGATTTGTTGGGCTCTTGGAGTTTGCTGTGTCTCTGTCCCAAGGGAGCCTAAAATGCCCTTGTAGCTTCTGACCTATACAGTTAATTTGCCTGGTTGGCTAAGCTTCTGTCTCTTCTGTCATGAGTCCTCCACAAAACCCCCTTCCAATGATGTGCTGTCAAAGAGGATGACATTCCCAACTAGAGGAGCACTACTCTTTGAGCAAGAGGATATGAGTAGAAAATTAGATAAGGTATAAATCAATCATGACAATACCAATGGACAGCAGAAAGCGGCATCACAGCAGTGTAGAACAGGTCATGGGGAGATTGATACGATCCCACTTGAGCAGATACTAGAACCTGCAATGATGAGGGAAAAGGAAATAGTGAGAAGAGACTTGATGACACGTAATTCCACTAGACTAGAAGGCCTGGTATTAAAGAAAGCTTCAATTTTGAGTTGGGAAATGTAGGTTTGGGTGAAACTGCAGAAAGCCTGAACGTCAGGTTAAGACACTTGGGCTATATTTGCTAAGAACGAGATCCCAAGGTTTGTGAACAAGATGATGTGATGATCAAAATGGTAAAAGCATAAAGGGAAACTAGTCAAGCATTCAGCTTGACTATTACAACTTGAATATTACATTATGCCTGTTGAGATGTGCTCATAGCTCAGTATAAGGAAAAACTATGCATCAGGATTTCGTGAGGATAGCTTTTATCTTTTTTCTTTCTTTTTTTTTTTTTTTTTTTGCTGGTATTCTCCTGAAGAAAGAAAACATAGAATGTCTTTCACACAGCTTACCCCAACCAAAATCAAAATGACCTGCTTCAGAAGGAAAAGGAGGAAATTCCTCCCCTTTTTTTAAAAAATAAAAAAAAATTGAGTTATTTGTAGTGAGGTGGATGGACCTAGAGTCTGTCATACAGAGTGAAGTAAGTCAGAAAGAGAAAAACAAATACTGTATGCTAACACATATATATGGAATCTAAGGGAAAAAAAAGGTCATGAAGAACTTAGGGGCAAGACGGGAATAAAGACACAGACCTACTAGAGAATGGACTTGAGGATATGGGGAGGGGGAAGGGTAAGCTGTGACAAAGTGAGAGGGTGGTATGGACATATGTACACTACCAAACATAAGGTAGATAGCTAGTGGGAAGCAGCCGCATAGCACAGGGAGATCAGCTCGGTGCTTTGTGACCACCTAGAGGGGTGGGATAGGGAGGGTGGGAGGGAGGGAGATTCAAGAGGGAAGAGATATGGGGACATATGTATATGTATAACTGATTCATTTTGTTATAAAGCAGAAACTAACACACCATTGTAAGGCAATTATACTCCAATAAAGGTGTTAAAAAAAAATGGAACTTTTCTCTCTAGCCTACTTTTTATCCTGGCTATAGTTCCTATGATTCTATAGGCTTGAAGCAATGATAATTAAATATTCTATTTCTGCAAAATGGAATGACTAGAAAATATTATATAAAATCTCTGGTTACACCCTAATGCCATTTATATGGAGACATAAAGGAGGTTATTACTCATGTCTGACCACAGTTTCCAGAGCCTGAAGGAGACTGGAAGGATGTTACATCACACTTAATCAACCCTGCAAGTCAGAGCTTGATTTTGGCTGCCTGGTAACTTCAGGCTGTGTTTGTGAGATGGGACAGGGTTCAGTCAGTTTGAATTCAATTGCTGGAATAGAAGGAATATGTTCCCTTGCACAGAATCATACAGGAGAGAATTTCTTCTAGAAATACTCCAAAAACAGACTTACTAAACTGCCTGATCCTTCCTTGCCTTGGGCCACAGTTTCTCTAGTTTTTCAGTTTACACAGTCCATGTTCCTTTTTTCTGCACAGCACCAAACATGGCCCTAGGATTTCTTCTCTACTTTAGCTAGCTTGTATTATCATGTTGCCCCCCAAAATTTCAATGATTGCAACATGCCTCTTTTTGGATCACATAAGCCTTTGGGAATTTAATATCTTTTTAAAGAAAATAACACTGAGCTGCTATATAAACAGAAGTTTAAAACTAAATGAATTTTTTAACAAGTCAATTTTATTTTACAAATAAAATTTGGAAATTTTATTTACAGGTATAACAGGAAGACATGTAATTTTTTCTCAAAAATATCTAGAAATTTTACTATAAAATATAAAATCAGGAAGGCTTCAGAAACATTATTTCAACTAGACAGAATTCCTCATGGGCCTTCTCTTTTTTCCTTTTTACACTTCTCAATAAAGCGTAAGCTCTGTACCAGGAAGCAGCAGCTTCAAACACCCTAAGCCCATCTGTGCATTTATAGATGGAACAGGAGGATAACTTTTTTTGTGTGTGTGTGGTACGCGGGCCTCTCACTGTTGTGGCCTCCCCCATTGCGGAGCACAGGCTCCGGACATGCAGGCTCAGCGGCCATGGCTCACGGGCCCAGCCACTCCGCGGCATGTGGGATCCTCCCAGACTGGGGCACAAACCCGTGTCCCCTGCATCGGCAGGCAGACTCTCAACCACTGCGCCATCAGGGAAGCCCGAGGATAACTTTTAAATCACTAAAACCTGGTAGTATCGGAACTGTGGATAAATGCAAAAATGAAGAAAATTCTTAGCATGTATTCCAAATCAAATACTAAAAATTCAGAAATAGGACTCCTTATAAAGGGAGTTATGCCAAATTCAGACATACTGGATCCCTGCATCACTGGGAGCGTGGCTAGTACAGCCGTGAACTGGGAAGTGATTATCAGCACATCTCTGGTCCAGGATTTCACTTATAAATTTGCAAATCAGTAGCATTTATCATGGGCCAACATTGCAGTTTGTTTTGTCCTTTGTTAGAAATCTTGCTCCATCCCTGTCTGCCTTTCTCTCTCCCCTTCTCTATCACACAGTTGTCAGTTTCTTGAATTGATTACCAAGGGGAAAACCATATGTCAAGCTATGTATTTCTGGCTCATCTAGTACTTCTTCATATGCCCTCTTTATCCTCTTTCTTTAGATGGTCAAAATTAAATTATATGTTCCTCTTCCTTTACTACTATTTTCCATAAATTATATGAAGAATGTAATTTTCAGTTTAAAATGGGAAACTGATATCAAAAGAGAATAAAATAGATTTTTCTCAAAAGCATGTATTGAGTAATAAGAATGGAGTAAAACATCTAAACATCTTAAAGCTATATGGAGGTGGGGGAGGGGGTGGGCGGGGACGGGAAAAACAACACAGTATTACTTGTTCCCAAAACAAATTATCCTGTGAATAAACATGAAAAGCAGGTTTAGAGGATGCCATTTAGAAACCCACTCAAAGTGAGTTGTAGTTAGAACTCTGAACTTATCCTCAAAATTAATTCCCTTTGGCATAGGAAAAAAATCTTTTAAAAGAATCTTAGAACAGACAAATTTATAGAAACTCAAACCCTTTTCAAGCTGCAAAAACAATGCTGGAAAGAAAAATAAGAGGAAACCCTAAAGACATTCAGACCTTGCTTCAAATTATTTGTTCCACTACTTACTAAGTGAAATGGAAATAACACCCCTATTTTGCTGGCATGGTCTGAGGAGTAAATGAGATAACATCCATCAAATGGCTGACATTCAGAGTGTAGGATCCAGAGCAGGCACATGGTAAAAAAAAAACTCTCTTTCCTCCCGGCCCCTCCAACCCAACCCTCATGCCCATACAAAAAACACTACTTAAAAATTCTCCCCAAAATATTTTTATACAATAGGGACACAACAAATAATTTCAGTTTAAGGCAGAAACTGATTTATGAATGCATCACAGGAACATATCATTAATATTATTCTAATGTTTTAGGGTAGCCTCAGATGATCTCAGAAAGGGGGAGAAAATGACTATGATGGCTCACCAGTCCTCTTCTTGGATCTTCATCAATGAGAGGACATTCATTACCAGGTAACTGTACACCTGTATTATATGTTATTCTAGTTATCAGTTGTTTGTGGATTACACCTTTTGTGTATTACACATTTTGTCATTCTAAGCTTCAATTTTTTTTTTTTTTTTTTGCGGTACGGGGGCCTCTCACTGTTGTGGCCTCTCCCGTTGCGGAGCACAGGCTCCGGACACGCAGGCTCAGCAGCCATGGCTCACGGGCCCAGCCGCTCTGCGGCATGTGGGATCTTCCCGGACTGGGGCACGAACCAATGTCCCCTGCATCGGCAGGTGGACTCTCAACCACTGCGCCACCAGGGAAGCCCCCTAAGCTTCATTTTGAAAGCTTTAACTGTATTGGAAAAACTTGGAAAATGGCATCATTACATTTTCTAATTTTTCTCATCTGCTATGAAGAGACCCCAGTGAATTAAATGTTATAAAAAATTATGAGGGCTTTGTAAAATATTTCAGAAAATATGATATAAAGAGTGCCTAAATTTGGGTCTTCCATAGGTGTTATAATAAAGTCTAAATGTGTATCAATAAAAAAAGCATGATGTATGACCCACAAGATCAATGATATGAATCATCAGTTGAGACACTGAATTAGAAATTGAATAAATACATTCCTGAAGACTGAAAAGCCATAGCCTATCGTGGAACGATCACTCATATTTCATAAATAGTGGTCTAATTTCACCAAAAGCTAGATTTCTATTTTAATAGTTGTCACAGTTCTCAGGAACAGCATTAAGTAAAGGATCCGAGACTCCTCATAAATAATATATCCAAAGAATTAGCCTATGGGCCTAAACCAGGCTCTCCTGGCCTCTCCTTCCCTCCATTGCTCCTCAGGACATACTTCATTTTTACCGTTTCCCTCTTGATGTTAGATTATGCAATAGATGGTCAGCAGCTATGGCTATTTTCTTATACGCAGCAGATAGCATCTTATGCTAGTTTAGGAATAATAGAGCAGGGATTTGAAAACTGTAAGAGTAAAGATAAGAGACGAACCTGGCTGAGCTAGAGCAGAAGCTGAAAAGGGAAAAGATAACAACGGTAAGAAAAAAAACAAGTCGCCCTGGAATGTGATCCATGTCTTACAGGGAAGAGAAACAAAGCCAGATAAATGACAGAGGCAAGTCGTATAAATGATGCAGGATTGCACAATAGGAAAGCAAAAGGAATAAATATGGTCAAAAATGGAATGAAAGCCACAGCTGGAGGATAAGCATGAAATATAAGAGGCGGGAAGAAGGCAGGAAGTAAAAGATAAAGGAGTTACTTATTCATTCCTCAGATACTTACAAACTGCTTCCTAAAAGCAGTTTATACTCCTGTGGACCCTGAGCGTTCAGTAATGAATGAAACAAAACCCTTACCCTCACGGGGTTGCCTCCTAAAAGAGGGATACAGTGAAAATGTAGGATAAATGTAAAACAAGATGCACTATTAGGTGCTGAAAGATATGAAGAATAAAAATAAAGCTGGAAGGGGAGTAATGATTGCGGGGGGTAGAGAGCAGTGAGTTATGATTTCATATAAGATGGCCAAGGAAGGCCTCAGGAAGGAGGTAGCAGTAGGGAAAAGCCTGAAGGAGGGAAGCGAGTGAGCTGTGTGGGTGTCTGGCTGGGAGCCTCCCAGGTCCCCTTCCAGGAAAGGGGACACCAAGTTCACAGCCCTGAGGCAGGCACACGCCTGTAAGGGTGCAGGAACCTGGTATGGGAAAGTGAAATAGGGAGGACAGTAGGAGAAGGTGAGGTCAGAGACAGAATGGGACCAGAATATGTAAGGCCTCATAGGCCACTGAGACTTCGTCTTTCCCACTTACAAGATGAGAAATCATTGAAGATTATTGAGTACACGAGTGACTGAATCTGTCTGGCTGCTGCTTTAAGAACAGACTGAAGAGGACACAAGGATAGAAGCAGAGAAACTATCGAGGAGCAGATAGTCCAGAGTAGAGATGATGGTGGCTTGGACCAAGGTGGCAGGGGTGGAGGTGGGGAAAAATGCTCAGATTCTGGGTATATTTTGAAGGAAGAAACAATAGGATTTCCTGAAGGATTAGATGTGGGTATGAGAGAAAGAGAAAGATTAAGGATGATTCCAAGGCTTTGGGTCAGGAAGAATGGAGTGAATATTTTTCTGACATTATAAAGACTACAGGAGGAGCAGGTTTGGGGTAGAAGATCGGGAGTTCAGTCCTAGACAAGTTACATTTGAGACTGACTAATGTCACCAAGGGAATAAGTGTGATAGAGAAGATTCAAGATCCAGGGTTAGAAAAGAGTGAAAGGAAAAGTAGGAAACAACAAGGCGAGCAGTAGTACATTGGATGGAAAGTGGGCAGAAGGAATGTGGACACTGAACAGAGAGGAGGGGCAGTGATAGAGTGGGCAAGTATAGAAAACACCGCTTGGGGATGTCAAGGTAGCTAAAGTGTTGCTGGGGATACAAGGAGAAGAGGGAAGTTGAGAAAATGGGAAATTGAAATGAAAGGCAGAAATTAATTTTTTAAATAAGTGCAGATGACTGATAATGAAAGTCAGAGAAAGTAACATCCATATGAAACCAGGGAAGAGAGATAGAAAGATCCTAGAGAGAAGTAAGAGATGGACATGGTAACAGGATGGACATTGTTGAGAGGACCTGAAAGATGATGGTTTGGGAAGAGAAAATGATGAAAAAAGCATGTGAGTCATCTGTAGGGGAAGCAGGAGGCAAATGAGATTCAGGATAGAGGGATGATGGAGAAGATGGGAGAGACTGTGAAGAAAAGGGAAGACGCTCACGAGAGAGTGACAGAAAGGGCAGAACAGGGTAAGAGCCCAGCACAGCCCTGAGAAGGTCCCCCTACCACAGTGCCTCCCCCCAGAGAAAATTACAGAAACATTGAACAAAGGTGTCTCCAAAGACAGTAGCCCTGGGTCTACACCAGTGTTCCTTTTTGCGTAAATGCCTTCTGTGCAGTGTAAGTTTAACCAGCCAGGAATACAAATTTACCACACTGGGAGGGAAGTTTCGAGAAGAAACCATACACGGCATAAGAGAAGAATGTACGAACCCTTGTACGTATTTTCCTGTTCAACTCTGCTTGACGCAGGTCAGCCCATGGAATCCTGATTCTCACCTCCCCCCGGCCCCGCCGTCAGTGCATTGCTAAACTACTCCTGGGGCCACCTCTCAGTCGGAGGTTGCAATCTTTTCTTTTTCATCTACTTCAGCTACACAGCTGCTCTTCACCTCTTGGATTCCTGAGAAAGCAAGGTCCTTTCTCACCAAAACCTTTAGATTTACCCTTATGATCAGATTAAAAGGCACCCTAAGCAGGCACCGCATGATCCAAGTAGCAATTCACTGTCCCCTTCTGCACTCACGGGCATCTCCATGACCTCTCTTCCCCTATAAAACCTCAAGACAAAGGTCAGAGAGAAGTCCCAGTGCCCTCCCTAACTCATGTCTGCTCCAAGGGGTGGTCCTGTCCTTCCCAATCCTGCTATCGGTTCACATGTGTTTTTCTTTATTCTCAGGCCTTGGATCTTCTGTTTCTCTAGAACAGCTTTCTTCCACCTTCATGAAGCTCTTTGTTCTGTTCTTAATTGATTTATGTCGATCTCATTTGTAGCCATGAGCAGCTGATGGTAACTTCTCGTCCTGGACACCACATTCCTTTTATTCATCTGTGTAATCACAGTATGAAAATCAAGAATTTTCACTGAAATAAACACCTATTCCATACACCAGTGATTACCAGGTCAACTTTCGTTTCCTTTGTAATATTTTATAGTTTCCCAATCTCAGTTTCTCACTTTTCCCATGAAATCCTCCCTGAACTGCAGTAAGATTTTAATTAGCCTGTTAATTACTTGTGTATTTGTTCTTTTACAATATTTACTTCCTAATTATGAAAGTATCATTATTTTATAAATTATTGTATTTTATATATTTATATTATAAAAGCTGAGAAAATATAGAAACATATAGATTGAAAGAATAAAGTTATCCATAATCTTACTACTCAGAAAATGTACTATTTAATTTTGTCATATTACCCATATTCTAAGGATTTTATTTTATATAGTTGAGATCATTCTATATCTTGTTTTACACACCTGGCATTATATTACAAATATTTCCCCATACTATTAAAATATCTTCCTAAAGATGATTTTAATGATACTATATCACTCAACAATATAGAAATGTCATAATATAATTTCTTTAATTTTGACCTTCAAGATGGCTCCAACATTTTGAATATACAAGGACTAGTTCACAGAAGTGTAATTACTGAATCAAAGTATACAAGTAAATCTAATGTTATTGTTACAATTTAGCTTTCTAAAATAGTTTGATGAGCTGTCTCTCCCACCAACAGCTTAAGGCTTCTTGCCTTGTCTTTACTGCCTCATAACAGATGCCTGGTTTCCCAAGGTAGAATGTAAGCCCCTTGAAGGTAAGACCTAAGTATCTTTTGCATCCTCTTTCCCAAGGTGAGGTACCTGGATGGCCTTGATACATGAGATGATTTTAGGTTAAACATAAATAATTGGTTTTTATTTGAACACTCTTGGAAAGCATTAGAAAAATATAACTAGCACATGAAATCTTTGATTTCACAAACATTATTTCTCAGGACAGCTAAAAGCTTGCTTAGTAACCAAGTTACTAAGTAACTTGGTTGGGTTTCTGTCACTCACAACCATGGGTCCTATAACTAATGAAAACACCCATCCTGAACTACATGCTATCAGAACACTCTCACTTTCTAACGTATTATATTTATTTATTTTATTCCCCAAATAAGACTGAAAATTTAAGGGGAGAGGGTAATGTTTCATATATAATTCTGCAAATATTAATGCAATAAGTAATACATAATTGTTGAATAAATATATAAAAAGAGGAACATCAACTAGAAAAATATTAAGTGATAACAGATTATACTTGGAGTTAGCCAAACTCATAAAAGCAGTACATGAATAATTAGTTTTGAACAGCATATCCATAGCCCTCAGCCAGACTGTATCAATCACTTTCCCACAAAATAGCCTTGAAGCCAGCATTTTGTAATTTTTTAATCGCTGAAAATATTTTTATACATACATTCTAATCATTTAGAATATAAGAAGAGAAAGAAAATGAACAAAATTTGAGAACCTATGTGCATTCCCATTTTATAACTGGCCTACAATGAAATATGTTAAAATGAAACCACATATTCTGGGGGAGGCTATTTCCAAAGTGTCTGCATTTCTAGTGACCCTTATTTTGTGTCATATTTTGAACTGACTGAATTGGGCACTTGCAGTTTATCTTCTATACCACAGATACACTTTCAGACCCTAGTATCCATGTATTATTGGTATTCCAGGTGGTAAAGTAAAATAATATAGCATTTACGCAAACACTGGACTTGAAGATGGCATTCCTCAAAATGTGGTCCAGGGGCCACCTGCCTTCTGATCAAGATGCTTATTAACAGTGCAGATGCTGCACTCCCCCTCAGAGCTAATCAGGTGATTCTGAAGTATTACTGGAGTCTAGAAACTACTGCTCAGAGGAGGAAAGGCTTAAAGTTTGAGAACTTCTGCCCACCTGAAATAAACAAAATTTCTGGAACTCAGGGAAATCTTTACAAAATAGTCACCAAAAATTATAATGATACCATTGACTACCTATGATATCCAGCTTGTCATTAACCCCTCCATTCTTTTTTTTTTTTTTGCGGTACGTGGGCCTCTCACTGCTGTGGCCTCTCCTGTTGCGGAGCACAGGCTCCGGACGCACAGGCTCAGTGGCCATGGCTCACGGGCCCAGCCGCTCCGCGGCATGTGGGATCTTCCCAGACCGGGGCATGAACCCGTGTCCCCTGCATCGGCAGGCGGACTCTCAACCACTGCGCCACCAGGGAAGCCCTCTATTCTTCATTTATTCACTTAAGTAGTTATTCAGCTCCCATTCTGTGACAAGCGTTGTTCTGGCAAGACAGAAATCACCAACTTATTTGCGATATTTATTTTCATGCACAGAAATACATGAAAATGCTGCAAATTAATAGGAAAATAGACCTACCTTAATGAAAATTTTGCTTTCAGCAAACATATGATCCATGAAATAAGAGATATTGATTTAATATCACAGTAAGCAATATAACATTTATGTCTTACTCCTGGATAAGAATTTTCTGAGTTTAGAAACTTCCCTGACTGAAGGGTGTTGGCATAAGTTAACTCCATGCTCAAATGATTAAGATTCCAGTTGCTCTTTCCTTGCCTGGGGTTGTCACTGCTCTGTTGCTTCATGTGGTAAATATTCTAAGTGAGCTGAGTATTAAAAAAAACAAAAAAGTGGTTCCCTATGGTTGCTTTCAAAGTGCTTTCACTTCAGGTCTTAGGCTAAAATCAGGGCATTTCAGGGGTGAGTAAATGCCAATCCTGAATTTGAAAAAAGAGTTCAAATCCAGTTCTAGAATGTAGATCAGATTTCACTCTCGGAACTTGTTAGATTTTTTTATTCTCCTACTTAGGAACCTAATACAAACCCTTGCAGGCTGCAGCTCTTCCAACAGTGGCCACAAGGCCCATGTGCATTCCTGTCCTTACTAACTCTAATTAGCATGATGTAATAAATTTGAGCAGAAAGTGCATCACTCCAAACAGTTCCTTTTGCCAAGCATGTTGGCCAGTACCCTTTGCTGAAACAAAGAAAGCAGCCACCTGCACCTCTGAGCACAAACTCAGCACAAAGAGCCAGTGTTCCAGGGGCTGCGTCCTACCTGGCGGGCAGAACCAGAGGGCAGTGTTTGCCCAGGTCCCATGGCCTGGGTCTTCTCTGGATCAAAGGAACTGGCACAAACACTGCAAGCCTCAGCATGCCCTGCAGGTAGGTGTATAAAGACAGGGCCACACTCTTCTGAAGACCTTTGGACTGTTGTCTTTAATAAAGGATAAGGGAGTCCTCCCTGACATATTTTGATAGGAGTCAGGATTTTAAAATAAGCCAGGGCAAAAAGTTTGAGACATGTGTAGGACCATCTCCTTTAAAAATGAGGAACCTTGGGCTTCCCTGGTGGCGCAGTGGTTGAGAGTCCGCCTGCCGATGCAGGGGACGCGGGTTCGTGCCCCGGTCCGGGAAGATCCCACATGCCGCGGAGCGGCTGGGCCCGTGAGCCATGGCCGCTGAGCCTGCGCGTCCGGAGCCTGTGCTCCGCAACGGGAGAGGCCACAAGAGTGAGAGGCCCGCGTATCGCTAAAAAAACAAACAAACAAACAAAAAAACCAATGAGGAATCTTTTTCTATGTGGGAGTTTTCCTTTTAAATTTATGTAAACATTCCCATTATTCATGTCTGGTGACCTAGTAAAAATTCATTTTTATTGTGAGAAATTGGATATCACAATTTTACATAAAGGTCAGTAATATCACCCCCAGACTAGTGAAAAGGGTCATTAAGCTTTATGTCAGATATTTTTCAATGAATATATATTGTTAACAGTCATTGAGCATACCAATATGACTGCTATTCACAATAAAATGTATCTACTCCACATTTACCTATTTTATCACTTTAGTCCATTAAAAAACAACAAGATCATCTGTCTGCCCAATACACACTGAAAATGTTTCAATAGAAAGTCTGATGAGGTCAAAATTCAAAGACTCCAGAAATAGATGACACAGAGTTTACTTGAATTTCTGGTCCTGTTAGCTATGCTGGTAAAAGATCTTTCCCCTCTAAATGTTGCTCAGCATTCAGTTTCCTATATTTTACTCCCTAAACGAACAATTGCTGAGAGCACACCATTAGTCAGACGCTGACTAGAAGCTGGGGTAGCAATTTTGAGCCAAAACAGACAAGAGCCCTACTCTCATGGAGGCTGGAGTCTGAAGCCACTAATCTCCAACTTGAGCCTTTATCAGAATCTCTGGAGAGCTTGGTAAAATAAAGATTGCTGGGCCCCATTCCCAGAGTTTCTGATTCAGCAGGTCTGGAGTAGAGTGAGCACTTGCACATGTAAGTTCCCAGGTGGTACAGATGCTACTGCTCTGGAAATCACAGTGAGACCACAGCTCTAAAAGCCTGGTAACAAAATGAGGTCAGTGTTCAGAAGGAAAAGAACCAAGTTCTACGAGAAAATAAGGATCTAGCCTAAGCAGGGAAGTCTAGAGATCTGAAGGTGACGCAAGCTAACAAGGTTAAGAGAGTCAGCAGGAGAGCACTCCTGACACAGGGAGCCAGCCTGACATCTTCACGGCCAGAGGGAGCACAGAGTTCCAGCCAGTGAAAGTTCCCAGAATTGTTGAGGTGCAGGACACAGGAAAAAGCATCTCTGGGGCTTCTCTGGTGGTGCAGTGGTTGAGAATCTGTCTGCTAATCCAGGGGACACGGGTTTGAGCCCTGGTCTGGGAGGATCCCACATGCCGCAGAGCAACTAGGCCCGTGAGCCATGGCCGCTGAGCCTGCGCGTCCGGAGCCTGTGCTCCGCAACAAGAGAGGCCGCGATAGTGAGAGGCCCGCGCACCGCGATGAAGAGTGGCTCCCACTTGCCACAACTAGACAAAGCCCTCGCACAGAAACGAAGACCCAACACAGCAAAATTAAATAAATAAATTACTAAACTCCTACCCCAACATCTTCTTAAAAAAAAAAAAAAAAGCGCCTCTGTAAAAGAGGCTAAAGAGGAAGAGAGACCAAGCAGGACTTCACCTGCTGTGATAAGGATTTGGGGTTTTTATACCAAGAGCAGTAGAGAGACATTTAAGGATGTTAACCAAAGCAGATGATATGCTTATGTATGTTCTACATACTCTGGATAGAGTGTGAAGAGTAGATGGAGGATGCCCAGAATAGAAACAAGGAGGCCGCTTAACGTATTTTTTCCAATGTAAAGAGAATCAGTGGTCAAAGTCATGGCGACATTACAGAAGAGCACCATAAAAGCCCTGTAAGGAAAGCCCTGTCTGTAGTTCACGCTCACATAGATGACTCCGAGGATCACTGACCACCTGCTGTGTTTCAGACACTCTAGTAACAATCCGGATGGTCCAAGTGGCTGAAAGCCATATCAGTCTGAAAGGCTTAACAGAATAGTTTCTCCATCTCAAGGGAACAAGGGGCATCAGACGGTGATGTCAAGGTAATCATCCTCAACCAGCACAAAATTTCCCAGCTGTTCATACACAAAGCGTGTTCTTTTACCATCAGCCTGCATCTGCTCCAATCATGACGCGTGTTGTGTGACACATCTGTGTTTACTTTTTAACTGGCTTTAAAAAAAATATCTATAGGGCACGTATTAGAGAGACCTAAAAGTTTAAATCATGGAAAAATGAGAAGCAAGATCCTAAGGGAAGCTAGAAACCAACGTAATTGTTTCATTTCCTCATTTCTACACCCAGCCCCACAGCAAGTCCCATCAACTCCACCTCCAATATACAACCACTTCTCACCATCTAGTCCAAGCCACCACTATCTCTTGCCTGGACAACTATTACTGCCTCCTAATTGGGCTGCCAGCTTCCATTCCCTGTCCCCGTAATCCATCCTCCCCGAGCAGCCAGAACGTCTCTTTACAATGTCGTCACGGCGTCCTGCTTAAACCCTCCAAAGCTTCCTATTGCAGACTCCTTACCATAAGAAGTCTCTCTAAGGTCCAATGCGATCTGGCCTGGAGAACTTTTAGAACCTCATCTTGAGCCATTCTTCCCTTGTTTTTCTCCTTTAAACATGTCAAGCTTAGTGCCGCACACAAGATGTGGCACCGGCATCTCTTGCTCAGGACACTTTCTTCGACTCTGCACAGGGCTATAGCTCCTTCCCATTATTCAGGTGTCGGTTTAATACTTCAGGCCTCCTGATCACGTTCTCTAAAATGCCCTCTTTCATCTGCTGCATCACAGGATGGTGTTTCATTGTTATTATGGCACTTACCCCTATGTAAAATCAACATATTTCTTTATTTGCTCTTTTGTTTTGTTTTTTTTTTTCTATCTTCTTCCTCCAGAAAGCAACTCCCATCACTGCACGGGCCCCATTGGTTTTAAATATTGCAGTCTCCCCAGCATCTATTACATTGTCTATTACACAGTAATCCCTCAATAAACTTTTGTTGATGATGAGTGAGTATGGGAGTATTAGCATCAAGGAACTAAATCAGGACTTTAGTATTTTGGCTTGACATATGTTACCCTTAAATACTGTTTCATACCTAGTGGCAAGGTGATTATATCAGGGCTTCTCTCCATTTTAACATACATGCAAATTTCCTGGGGATCTCGGTTAAAATACAGATTCTGATTTCTAACAAGATGCCTCCCAAGTACTCAGACAATATTTGGATAGGAGTCACCCTTGAATCCCGTGATAGAACAATGACCTCCTAAAGATGTCTACTTCCTAATCCCCTGAACCTGTAAATATTTTACATTACGTCACAAAAGGGAATTAAGGTTGCAGATGGAATTAAGGATGCTAATCCATTAGCATCCCTTAAATTTGGGAGATTATCCAGATGGGCCCAATGTTATCATAAGGGTCCTTATGTGGGAGGGTAGGAGAACTATGTGAAAAGATTCCATGTCAGAGTGATGGAGTGGGAAGGATTGTATAGCCAATGCTGGCTTTGAAGATGGAAAAGGGAGCCGGAGGCCAAAGAATGTGGGTAGACTGTGGAAAGTGGAGAAAGCAAGGAAATGTATTCTCCCCTAGAGCCTTCAGAAGAAGTACAGCCTTGCTGATACCTTGGTTATAGCCAGTGAGACCTGTAGAACTGTAAGATAATGTTTATGTTGTTTAAAGCCACTAGGTTTGTAGTAATTTGTTACAGCAGCAATAGGAAACTAGAACAAACCTCCTCCCAAAGAATGTCTGCAAGGACAGTGTTCTCTGGCCTCTTACTTCAGTAACAGAGGAGGAAAGGGCAGAAGTGTTAGCAGGCTGGTTATATGTAACTATTTTAGTTTCAGTTGGAATGTCCGCCTGTTTCAACCTGCAACCTGCCAGTTGATAGACTTCCCTTCCCCTAAAAGAAGAATATCACCATGATTCTCAGCATCCTGAGATCTAAAAGATCTCAAAAGTGTGGTCTCTGGGACTTCCCTGGTGGCGCAGTGGTTGAGAGTCCGCCTGCCAGTGCGGGGGACGCGGGTTCGTGCCCCGGTCCGGGAAGATCCCACATGCCGCGGAGCGGCTGGGCCCATGAGCCATGGCCGCTGAGCCTGCGCGTCCGGAGCCTGTGCTCTGCAACGGGAGAGGCCACGGCAGTGAGAGGCCCGCGTACCGCAGAGAATAAAAAAAAAAAAAAGTGTGGTCTCTGGACTAGCAGCACCAGAATCACCTGGGAACACGTTAAAAATGCAAATTCTCAGGACCCACACCGGACATAACTCAATAAGAAACTTTGGAGGTGCCCCTCATGATCTGTTTCAACAAGCCCTTCAGGTCGGGTTTTAGAACCATTTATCTAACATAGCACATCTACCACTGTGTTTCATATTGTCCACACATTCAGGGCACATAATTTTTCTGTAGTTTTCAAACAGCTTTTTCTTGGTCACTAAATATTTCTTTGTTCTCTCCAAAACCATCAGCTACAACAAGAAACAGACTATTCCATCAAAGTGGAGGTAGTTTCAAGTCCCTACTCTGGATTAGAATAGAATATAAAAATCAGTACTAATTTGCAAATAGTGTCAGGGCTGCGAGCCAGAGACCATACTTCTCTGTGTTTCAGGCCAGAAAAGGAGATTGTAGAGCATAGACTTCCCTCATTCTTTCTTCCCTGTCCACAAACTCCTTGGGCTGCCCTTAGGAAGTCAGCTGCATGTGATAACAGAAACCAAGGTCTGATGCGGAAGCTGCTCATTGCAGCCGCCAACTGGAATAATAGACTGTGAATTTTTAAAAAATCTTTTTCATAAAAATCTTCAGAAGCCAAACCATAGAGGGAAAGAGAGTAGATAAGTGTCTTCCTTTATCTGAGGTTGTTAGAAAACAAGCTAGTGTGTTAAAATATAAAATCTGATAGTTACGCTTATAAAGGAATTCTCTTCAAAATCAGATACCAGTTCTAAAACACATTCCTGTCTTCTTCAGAAGCACGAGCATTTTAATAAACGATACAATCCTTCTTTGCCTCTCCCTTTTTAGACCCTCTTCCATGTCTTACCAACATCTAGTGACATTGTTCTGAGTAGCTACAGCTCCTCTCTTAAACAGTGGAGTTTTCATAATCAAGAAAACATTTGGGGGGTTTTTGTTTTCTATCAAGCAACTAGCCAACAGTCACTTCAAATTTCTTTTTAATATTGCGAAATTATACCTTAATTTTTAATCCTTTTGCTTTTATCTGAGTTCTAGGTGTTAAGGACCTGAGAGAAGTGGATAGATGTATTCATTAATAGCTCCAGGGCCATTGTTTACAGGGGTAATCTTAAAAAGATGTATACCTCGGAAAATACAAAAGTCACAAAATGGCCAAAAGCAGCCAGAGGGTGGGAGGTGAGACAAGTCTAGTTATATTACCTTACTGATTAATTACTAATGGATTTCAGGAAACTCCCAGGGCCTTTTTATTATCAATTGTCAGCACGGACAGAGACTTAGGGTCTAGAATAGAACTGCTTGGAAGAAAAAGATAAACAAATCACAGGCACCATCCTCCTAACCACCAGCAACAATTAATGATACTTGAGCAGAGTTGCTAAAGCTGTTGAAAACCCTACCTTTTCAAAAACAGCAGCCCTTTGAAGGAAGTCGGGAGAGTTCAACAAATTCAGGGCTCCCTGATCATTTTAGGTTTTGCATTTTTGCTTCCATCGAGATAGCCCTTCCCTTCCCAGCTTCTCAGTATTCAAACTGTGGAACCCAATCCCTTCATTTGCAATGGAAATGAATAACCTACTTTGCTAACTGAAGAAAGTCTCTAAGCAAAGGTTGAAAAGCAGTCTTCTTTCCTCATCTTTTCAGCCAGGAGATGAGGCCAAAGACAAAAAGAAATGGAGCCGTAGCCACTTATGAAAGAGGGGCGGCAGGAGTTTGCAATTGTATTCCAGGATTCAAGTTGACAGTAACGAAGGATAACGTGGGTTAAGAGAATTCTGCTGCTGCTTGCAGACATCAGTAATATGGAATGATGGTTTGTCTTGGCAAAGAGCTTAATGATAAGGCTTTACTCGTTCTTTTGTCCGCATATTTCCTGGTTCCCCTTTCCAAAAACATACAGAAGTTCATATTACATGTTTATGGAAGAAAAATTATGAAAACATTATGACTGTATTATGCACTTACTATATAGAGTTTGAAAAGTATACAGAACTACAACACATAAAATAAAACATCACAACCGTAATTCCCAGAAAATGATCAATTTGCTATCTTTACATGTTAATATATTTTTTGTAAAAATAACTCTGAGTTAAGTTTTAAATTCAGTTTTTTGAACCTGACATTAAATAGTTAATCTCATTGCTAAAATGTAACATTATGAACAAAATTGGGAGGGGTGACTGTATAAAAGAGCAAGCTAGCATTTTTATTCTGCCTCAATTTCTCATCTGTTTGAAAAGACTCTTTCGAATGTTTTAGGTTCCTGCTCTTAAACATGGTAATACAAACAGCAGGATGCTGTCTCTAGTGCTGCTGTCACTATCTGGTTCCGTGGCTGCCTGGCTGGGAGCCTGAACATTTTTCAGCAAGTCTCCAAGAGGCAGAAATAACACAAACTCAGGAAGCACAGCCATGGCCAAATTTGCCTTTGGTGACTACATTGGGCTGTATTTTCCACTGAAGTTTATTTTGTGTCATGTGGCAATCTCTGAAGCTTGCGTTGGGCTACAGCATACAACAGTATTTCCGGTTTGCCTTTGTCCAAATTTTAAGAATCACTTAGTAAAGAATGAGACGGGGTTTTCTGGTTTCCAGGAAAAGGATTAGATAGCCACTGAATTATGCTGTAAATCATTACTAAAATGAGGGAGAACTCTTATTACAACTAAAATTTGACACTCATTCTGTCTATGGGTGCAGGGCATAACTCATTTCCATTCATCATGCTGTCCAATATGTCAATGCATATTACAGTTTATAAAATTAAACACAAAGTGTTTCTTCCGGCCAAATAGCGTGATAAGATTGAGGAACTCCTCTCTTGCTCAGCCCATTATTCATGACAAACGTCAGAATGTGGGTAATTCCCATCTGCTGAGCAGATGCAATTCAGACCACAAAGTGCAAAGTACACCTAAGCATTTTACAGTCAACTCTGGATCCACTTTTACTCATTAAAACTGAGCTGGGAGCCTTACAGGAACAGGGAACCTTGAAAGGAGCAGGAACCCTGGCATCATTCCCCTACACCTGTCGCCCCCCCATGTTAAGTCTTTCCCTGGTTAGCACTCACCCAGGAGCTGTAATGACTAATTCTGGGTGTCCATCTGCATCTATCAGGGTCCCCTCTCTGTACTGTCAGTGCACAGTGCCAGCTTCTGTCCCGGCAAAGCTTAAGATTCTATGTGTTCGTTTAGTTAGAAGTCCAGTTTACATGGAAGTTTGCTGTTCCTTAGTTTAATAAAAACACTATTCATGTTATATATTATGTGATAATGTTTTTTAAAAATCCTTAGGATATATTATGATACAGTATTTCATGTTCGAGAAAACCAAGCTCTTCTTAAAAAATCAATTTATGTATCACACGTAAAGTATTGATATACAGGCTGTTTGTACCATGCCGACTTCTTGGGTGTCCCTGTGGCTTCTAGAAAAATTTGTAAACTGAGAAGACTGGATATGGAATTCATTTCTTATCACCCACTTTATAGCTTTGTTAGGGCAGCTGAACAGCTGTCTGGTCTAGGCTGGCGGGGGACTCTTTGGAGCTGAGAGGGAACAGTACACAGATGATTTTTTTCCTTTTTATGAGATAGGGAGGTCCATAGGTAACATTTAAGTTAAATCCTAAAAAATACATTATAATTAGCACTGACAAGTCACCATGTATATTAAATCAGTCTTCCCTTTCCTGACTAGGGACTGCCTAGATAACACTTTAGTGGTGGCCTTTGGATCTCCTAAACCAAATAATCCCTATACTTATTTTAGGTCTCTTCTAGACTTTAGATTCTTCTGTACATGAGGGACATTTGATCACCTTCCCACAGAACATAGCCTTGGCTCTCTACCCCAATACCATTGCAATTGTTCCACTCATCTTGCTGCCTCCGTGTTGTTTTGTCCTGAAATCTGTCTTCCATAAGCTCCCTAGTGGCCCTTAGAAGCATCATACCTTACACTTGCCTGCAACCCCCAGTAAGTGCCCATTGCCTGCAGGGTGAATTTTAAGCTTCTTAAAATGGTTCACAAGGTTCCTGCCTTCTTCTTCATCACTCACCATTCCCCATTTCACATGTTCTACTCTTAGAGTCCCAACTCTTTGAGCTTTTGCCACAAAAACTACAGAAATATCTAGAATGTCCTTGTTGATATTTTCTTTGCCTAGTAAGCTTCTCACACCCTTCTTGCTTAATCCTTCCCCTCCAGAGTGCACAATAGGCAGCATCTATTCCCTCAAGCTCTCACCCACCTCAGTGTACGGATGAGGCCTCTTTATTGTGATCACACAGCAAACCATTAGGACAGGTCTTCTGTTAGAGGACAAAATTTGAATCAGTCAGCAGATAAGAGATAATCAACTTGACAATAACTTCTTCAGCTCTTTGTGCCCTTAATGCCAACAAGTCGAGTTAGAATGTTGCAGGCTACACTTTATCCTCCTGTTGTATTAACCCATTGCTTCAACAGGTGCATAGACTAATCATCTCCAAAATTTCCTCTGGTAAAGTGCATACAATTAAAATGTGATGAAGTTTTAATATTTGGAATGCATACACCATTAGTGTAGTTGTTCACCTGACTTCCGGATTTTCTTTTCTAGTTCCTCACTTTATTACACCATTAACTTACCTAATTTTATCCCAACACTATTTTACTGAACTATTTTCTTCTTCCACATGCCAAAATCCTTCAAAGTTTCACTGATAGTCAGAAAGATCCTGCCTGTGGTGAGAAAAATATGGAAGATTTCTGTGGTATTTAGTTACCCTGTGTTACACATGGTTTATAGGTTGGCCAACTACCTCTGTAAAGGGTCAGATAATAAATATTTTAGGCTTTGTAGGCCATTTGGTTTGTATCACAACTACTCAACTCTGCAGTTATAGAAATAAAGCAGCTATAGACAATAGGCAAACAAAGTAGTGTGGCTGTATTCCAATAAAACTTTATCTGCAAAAGCAGGTGGCCTGGGACCACAGTTCGCTGACTCCCTGGGTCATTTGGAGACTTATTTCTGTGCAGAAAGATTTAGTCAGGTTTTTTCAGATACAGAAACATTTTCCAAGTAGCTTGTTCCCAGAGAATAATCTTTCTAATCAAACATGGTACTGAGGTAAATACTTTGAAGGATACTTGTACCGTACCTTAACATGCAGTTTTATCAGAAACAGAAGCTGAGGGAATAAGGTTATGTAAAGATTCATTTACTTTAATAACAACTCTCACAGCTCAGCATATCAGGAGTTGCATCCCAAGTGAACCGGAAATGTCCGTATGCTGCCCTGGCTCCCAATAATGAGAGCTATAAAAGTGTTCATGCTCTTTACCAGTATGTTAATTTTAAGGAACTATTCCACAGCAATGACTCCAATGAAACAAAATCCCTTGTGTGCCCAGTGATGTTTAGAACAGAAATAGTCATCAACACTAAAATTCTAAAGTAAGCCAGCTGGGAAACGGAAAAATAGCATGGAGGAATTCTGTAGAATTTTTTTATGTGGTGTTTGTGTGGAGTGTACTGATCCTTGGAAATGTGCGCATTAAAAATTACAAGTGAGAAAAGTCAAGTGGAAAGTATGTTTACCTGATCTCAAACATAAAAATCAATACACATGAACTCTGTCATTCATTACTCATTAAATGCTTATTGAATAAGTACCCACTATGAGCAAAGCTCTGCTCTAAGCACTGGGAAGACAGCAATGAATAAAATAGACCAAAATTCCTGCCCTCACGGAGCCAAGTATTCCTATGGGAGGGAGACAGGTATTGAAGATCAAAGGGATTTTAGCAATTACTATATCTGGAAGTTTAATATCATGAGATGCCTCCCCCATAAAGCAACTTATATAAAAAAGCTTTCCACCTGTTGATATGTTTGGTTTTATTTTAGGAATAAGACTTCTTCTGATCATTTCATTCAACCAGTGTTTGTTGAGTTCTTACTATGTGCCGTGCTCTCTTCCAGGCACATGAAACATAGTGTGAACGAAACATGGAAGCAAGCCTAGTCTCTTGGAGCTACAGTCTAGTGAAGGAGACAGAATATAAGATAAATAAATAAAATATATTCAAGGTTAGATGGTGACCAAGGGGCAGAGGTAAGGAGGAAAGCAGGATACGAATGTTGGGAGAAGGCAAACTTTCAGATTTGGTTGTCAAGAAGGACTCCTTGAGCAGGTGACTTTGGAGTAAATACCTAAAAAAAATGAATGCACTAACAGTGTGATGGCATGGGAGAGGTCATTCTGGGCAGAGGGAACAACATGTATAAGGGCCCTGGGGTGAGAATGTGCCTGGAGTACTCAAGGAACATCAAGGAGGCCAGCGGCTAGAGTTCAGTGAATGAAGGAAAGAGAAGTAGAAATGAGATGGAAGGTGTAAAAGGGATCAGATCACAACTGGCCTTTGAAGTCATTGGAAGGATATTGGCTTTTATTCTAATGATGAGAAGATATTGAAGAGCTTTGAGCAAAGGAGAGAGGTGATCAGGTTTGTTTTAAAATAACTCCTGCTGTTGAGAATAGACAACAAACACAGGGAGGCTTTTAGGAGACTGTTGCCATAACGCAGGTGAGAGAAGATAGCTTGGACCAGCAGGGTGAGTGACAGCAGCATCTTGAGCTGTGGTAGCACAAGGGGAGGATGGAGGTGTGGCAGGAACCAGCATTCCCATTGCCAGAGCCCACCTGCCACAGAGGGTGAGATGCCTAGGAGCAACAACTATTCCTGAACTGTTGCTGTATCTCCAGTGGAAAGCATAAAGTCAGGCACATACTAGGTGCTTAAATTAGGTTGATTAAATGTTGTAAAACAAAAGAGGAATGTGAAACGAAATCTGTTTTACAGGTTTCTCCTGCTACAGAACACTCTCCTCACCACTTTGTCTGCAGTCATTTTCCATTCTTTGGTTATTTATTTATTCTCTTATGAAAATATTTTAATTGTTAACAGTCAAAATAAAACTAACTCAAAATTTTATAAAACAACAACCCCGGGAAGAACTTGACAACAGAGAGGACAGTAGAAAAAAATTTAAAATCATCTCAAATCCTACCACCCACTAGAAATATTTTGATGTATATACTCCAGAATTTTTTTTTTTTTTTTTTTTTTTTTTTTTTTTTTTGGCTGCACTACAGAGCTTGTGGGTCTTAGTTCCCTGAACAGCGATCAAACCTGGGGCCTTGGCCATGAAAGCCTGGAGTCCTAACCACTGGACAGCCAGGGAGTTTCCTTTTACTCCAGAATTTTAAACAAAGAATATTTTTAAATGTCAGTTTGTTACTGTCAGATAAAAAGAACCTATACTTACACCATGTGGAAAATAACTCCTTCCTTGTTTATCAGGCAAGTCTTTCAAAATAGCACATAAATTAGCTATTACACATTGTATATGCAAAACTATGTGTTTATATATAGGATTAACCCACTCCATCCCCCGCAGGGAAGGCAAAGCTTTCATCAGGGTTTCAAAAGATACTGTGACTTAAATGGGTTGAGAACCACTGCTTTAGATTATAAATTCAATTCAAACAGCTCTTTGCAGCCAGTCATTTCTTCATTATGGAAGATTTTGAAGGACTTTTTAAAAATCAAATTCAACTTTGAAATTATTAACACACATCTTCACTAAGGGAAAGTAACCACCTAAGACCAGATTTTATTTGTTTTACTTTGATGATTTATTTATGAATTAACACCTTCAACATTTGTTGATGTCCTAAGAAGGCTTCAGTTTTCAATGACTTATATTAAAATGACAGAATAGTAAAGATTCCATTGAACCATTTTTTCCTATCTCATATCTTTTTGAACTGAAGGCACCATTATTGCCTTCTACCATTAAAAAGCCTAAGACTGATTGTAACTGAATGTAATATTGTTTTTTTAGGGAACAACTTAATTCTTTATTGAAGACCTATAACATCTTTTATAGGAACCAGAAAAATCTGCATATTTTATATGGACAGGTAAGCCCGTCAAAGAAATGCAGTACAGTTTAATTCACAGGAGAAAAAAATCCATAAAAGTACAGAGAAGTCAGGATAAGTTGGAGTCCGTAAGGCAAAACATCTGGGAGAAGCAGGTGAATCTTTAACTTGATCAGGATTTTTCGGTTTTAGACTATATTGCAAAATCCTAGTCCTGAAACATGTGACTTTCCAAGTATTTTTTTAGAATGGGAAAACGTTTAAAACAACTTTAATGACATATTTGCTTTCTACTTTAAAAACAGAGTATGAACATCTTTTGAACAGCAATTCCATTAAAAATCTATCCTAGAAACAATTCAGCAAGCCTTTTTAAGGTTGCAACTGGCAGGCTACTGTACAAAGTGGCCTTAGATTGGTTTTTTAATGCCTCATCCTCCACAGGTCTTCCTACTCAGTCTTGTATTCTAATGAGACTCACTTCACATCTTTACAATATCTTCCTGGTCCTAGGGAACATTAGAACTTTCTACCTACGTTTCAGATCTTCAAATGTGTACAGCATTGACTTTAGGCCACCACTGTTCCAATCTGTAATTGGAACAGAAGGAAATTTATAAACCTCTCTGGCCTTTATTAGTGAGCTTAAATGATTTAGTTTGATTGGACATTTCAGTTACCTTCCCAAATGTAATTTCCTACAGAATTAGGAAATAACTAATCCCTTTATAAAGAAATGGGCCTAAATTTTTTAAATGGCCTAATTTTAAATTATTTCAATATTATCCTGTATCTTAGATCTCTCATATAGGTAACTGTAAAAATATAAAATTTAAGAAAAGATCAAAACTTTAAGAAAATGATTTCATATTTTAATTCGGTTGTTTCCATAGAATTCATGATGTTAAGAAGTTCATTTCCTTTAGGAAAATGTTTGAATTTTGATGTGACAAGCATATAAGTTGAGGCGTGTCATTTCCTATTCTGTGAATCAGTGCTCAATCTGCAAGTCATTTGATTTTTCAGAATAAAGTGCCCTGTCTTACATAATTTTTTAAAACTGTATGAAGTAAAGTATACAGTGAGAATATCAGATTGCTTAATCTTTCCATCTTTACTTACCATCAATAAAGTTAGAATCCCGGGCTTCCCTGGTGGCGCAGTGGTTGGGAGTCCGCCTGCCAATGCAGGGGACACGGGTTCAAGCCCTGGTCTGGGAGGATCCCACATGCTGCGGAGCAGCTAAGCCCATGCGCCACAACTACTGAGCCTGTGCTCTAGAGCCCGTGTGCCACAGCTGCTGAAGCCCATGTGCCTAGAGCCCGTGCTCCACAACAAGAGAAGCCATCGCAATGAGAGGACCGTGCACTGCAACGAAGAGTGGCCCCTGCTCACCGCAACTAGAGAAAGCCCGTGCATAGCAACAAAAGACCCAACACAGCCTAAATAAATAAATAAATAATAAAATAAATAAATTTAAAAATAAATAAATAAATAAAGTTAGAATCCGGAATTTTGCAAGTCTCTGACTTAGTTACAATGATGGGCACTGTTAAAAGGGGCAGTCCATGGAGAATAGCATGTAGCTTTCTAAATCTCTGATTAATTAACTTAATGAATATTTATTGTATACAACACAGCAGACATTGTTCTAAAAGCTAGAGACATAGCAATGAAGAAACTAGACAATGTCCTGCCTTCATGCTTGCTTACATTTTAGTAGTCAGAAAAGAAACAAAAAAGTAAACTGTGTATCCAATGGTGATAAAGGCTGGAGAGGGACTTTGCTTGTGACACAGTAGTTAAGAATCCGCCTGTCAATGCAGGGGACACGGGCTCGAGCCCTGGTCTGGGAAGATCCCACATGCTGCGGAGCTACTAAGCCTGTGCGACACAACTACTGAGTTGCCTACTGCAGCTACGTGCTGCAGCTACTGAAGCCTGCGCACCTAGAGCCCATGCTCTGCAACAAGAGAAGCCACCACAATGAGAAGCCCGCACACCACAACAAAGAGTAGCCCCTGCTTGCCGCAACTAGAGAAAGCCCACGTGCAGCAATGAAGACCCAATGCAGCCAAAAAAAGAAAGGCTGTGGAGAATAACAAAGCAGGGAAGAGGGCTCAGGAATCTAAGTGGATGAGGAAAGAAGAACATTTGACCAAAGACTGAAAGATGTCAGAGAGCAAACCTTGTAGAAGCCTGTGGGACACACATTCCAGGCACAGACATATCCAGCAGCCCAATAAAGGTCCTGAGCCTGGCTGGTGTAACTGAGGTACGGTGGGGAAGCCAGTGCAGCAGGAACCTTGTGGGAATGGGATAGTAGAGAACAAGGAAGCTATAGAGAGAACTGAGAAGGGGAGGGCACCAGAGCATGTAGGGTCTTATAGATCATTGTGAAGACTTCAGTTTGTACTTGGAATGAGATGGAAAGCCACTGAGGAGTTGTGATATTATCTAAAGATTCATTTTAAAAGGATCTCTCTAACGAACTTATGGTTACCGGGGGGAAGGTGGGGGAGGGATAGTTAGGGAGTTTGGGATTGACATGTACACACTGCTGTATTTTAAGTGGATAACCAACAAGGACCTACTGTACAGCACAGGGAACCTGCTCAATATTATGTAACAATCTAAATGGGAAAAGAATTTGAAAAAGAATAGATATATATATATATATGTATAGCTGAATCACTTTGCTGTACACCCGACACTAACACAACATTGTTAATCAACTATACTCCAATATAAAATAAAAAGTTAAAAAAGTAAAAAATAAAACGATCTCTCTAGCTACTAAGAATACATAGAGGGGCAAGAGAAGAATGAGGTAGACCCCAAAGAAACTATTGTGATAACCAGGCAAACAATGACAGTGGCATAAACTAGAATTGTGGTAGTACCCATGGTGAGTATAGCCATATTGGGGATATATTTTTAAGGTAAAGCTAATGGGATTTGCTAACGTATTGGATTTTGAGAGGTTAAGTATGAAAGAAAGTTTAATGGTGACTTTAAAAATGTTGACCTGAACAACTGGAAGGATGGGGGTTCTATTTACCAAGATGGGGAAGACTGGGAAAGGAAAATAGTTACAGGAAGAAAGATCAAAAGTTAATTAGGAACGTATTAAATTCGATGTCAAGTTTGACAACTGAAGTTTAGGGGAAGGTTTGGGCTGTATATCTAAAGTTGGGAGCTATTAGTTTAGAGATGGCATATAAGGATCATTGAGATCACCAAGGGTATTGGTGTAGATCTAGAAGAGAAAAGGCCTGAAGATTGAGACAATGAGATTAGATAAGTATAAACAAGGCTTCAGGGATAATTTATTTAGTAAATTTCAAAAGGGATGATTTCTTTTTTTAAATTAAATTTATTTATTTATTTATGGCTGCACTGGGTCTTCGTTGCTGCACACGGGCTTTCTCTAGTTGCAGCGAATGGGGGCTACTCTTTGTTGCGGTGTGCAGGCTTCTCACTGTAGTGGCTTCTCTTGTGGAGCACGGGCTCTAAGTGCACAGGCTTCAGTAGTTGTGGCTTACGGGCTCTAGAGCACAGGCTCAGTAATTGCGGCACACAGGCCTCGTTGCTCCATGGCATGTGGAGTCCTCCCGGACCAGGGCTTGAACCCGTGTCCCCTGCATTGGCAGGCGGATTCTCAACCTCTGCGCCACCAGGGAAGTCCTAGAGATGGTTTCTGAAATTAAAAAATATTCTGATATTCCTTACATGAGAAAACCTCATTTTCTGATAATAGTTGGAGTATTTCTTCTTGAAAGCAAAAGTTAGATAACCTCAGAAGAGCAGTTATTCTATGAGTTTTTTGTTTTGTTTTGTTTTGTTTTTTGCGGTATGCAGGGCCTCTCACTGTTGTGGCCTCTCCCGTTGCGGAGCACAGGCTCCGGACGCGCAGGCTCAGCGGCCATGGCTCACGGGCCCAGCCGCTCCGCGGCATGTGGGATCTTCCCAGACCGGGGCACGAACCCGTGTCCCCTGCATTTGTAGGCAGACTCTCAACCACTGCGCCACCAGGGAAGCCCCTCCCCTATGAGTTTTTGATATAAGGGATTCATTGTAGTATAATTAAGCCACGGAAAGATGTTATACATCAATAACTAAAATGTAGGCTCTGCATCATGTACTGCCCTTTCAGAGGGCAAATTATGTGTGGCTGTTAAGGACAACTGATTGGTACCTGACCTCACAGTGATCTGAAATATGAACTCAAAAGGAGGAGAAAGAGCAAAACTTTGTTTCAGGAGTGACTCCAAAGTAGGCTTGTCAGCCAAAGAAATAATAAGCAATATCATTTATTGAGCACTTTAAATACGAGGTCCTATGAATCAAGGATTGTTATGATTTCATTCTTCAGAAGAAGCAGCCCAGTTTTATAGGTGTTTGACATCTTGTCCAAGAGAACACAGCTAGAAAATGGCAGAGTCAGAGTTCAAACACAGGTCTGTCTGATTCCAGAGTCTAGAGTTTTCATTACACTCTCAAATAAGAATTGAGTCATTTATGTTTATATTTATTATGTTTTCTAATTATTGATTTTTCATAATAACAAGTAGTTATTGCATGTTAGAGTAGTTATTGGATAGTTGGAATGTTCTTTCTATATTTCCCAAATTTACTATAATAATAACACTACTTTAATAACAGACTTTTACATATATAAGAGAGCAATAGATTAGAAAATACATTCTATGGGAATGTGCTTTGGTATTAATATGTACATCCACAGGATAAGTAAGTGTTCAATCCTGTTTACTAATTTTTCTTTGCATAGAATTCCCTTCTTTTGTTATAATAGTTCCAACTTGAAAGAGATTACTCAAGTGCTATTGATTTTTTTCAAAAATATAATTTGTTGTGTATTTTACACTGTGTTTTTACATACATTATTTCACTTGTTCTGCATAAGTTTGTGAGCTAAATTTTTCCTGTTCAGAAATGAGAAAATAGCCACTAAACTGAACAATAGCTGTTCTTCTGAATTCTACTTTAGCACAGTTTTTAATTCTGCTTTAATTTTACGCTAAATAGAATTAGAGAATTAAAATTCCACTTAATTGAAGAAGCAGAGTTCAGAAAATATTTTAGCATACTGTGCCCTTTGGTGGGCATGTCATTACGATTATGACTTTGCTGGTTATAGCTGTTTTCAAAAATAAAAGAATGTTTCAAAAGTAGAAATGTTTTGTAGATAAATTTAAAAGCCAAACAGTCCCACCTGGGAATTTATTTTTTATCTATTAAGATGTCTTACAGACCTCATTTCTAAATCTTCAGTTAAAACATTTGCCTTCTATAAATAATACAAAAACAGTGTTTGTGATGATTGGTTTCTCCCCTAGACTGACGATGGTAAACTAATTGTTGAAGGAATGCTGGACATTTTCTGGGGAGTAAAGCAGCCTATACAACTGAAAATACAAGATGAGAAGCAAATCCCTTCTTTCACTGTGCTGAAGTCACCAGATGTCTTTTCCAAAAGGTGAGCTACCTTTTATGATTTTAATTCCTTAGAAAATGATCTTCATATTTACCTTTTTTGTGTGCCTCAAGGATGAAAGCTCTAAAGTTTATACACAACCTCATTTAATCCCCCATCAACTCTAGGACGTTTGTGTCCAGGGCTCTGAGAGGTTAGGTAGTTTGTGCAAGATCCCCAATTACCATGTAGCAGAACTGGACTGGACCTCAGGTCTATGAGCGCCAGAGTCTGGCTCTTGACCTCTCTGCTGTATTCCTTCTCTTCTGCGAGACTGCATTCTTTCACTAGAAAAAACAAAATGTAAAGGCAAGATTTCATTAGCCCTGGTCTTATCACCAAAAAGAGGGGGATAAAATTTAAATTTCTCCTCTTCTTAGAACAAAGAGCTTTTCCTGCTTTCTGGAAAGGAGACTTAATTATGTTCCATCTGATTGCTGTGTCCTGTTAGGATCAGGACAAAGTGCATGTGAAGTACAGTAAATGCACAAAACAGTACTCTGTGTGGGTTTATGCAACTGTACCTTGAATACGTAAGTTGGGCTGAGATATATCTTTTCATTATCCTTTACAATTTTTAGAAAAATTAATAAATATTCCCAAAGAAATCACAGATATAAATATTGTTTTCTTCCTCCCTCCCTTCTCCCCTTCCTTTTTAATCCTTGACTTTCTAACACATCTCCTTTTTGCGTGTACATGGAGGTATCAAGCGTTCTCTTTATCCATCCTTCTATCCATAACTAGATGAGCTGGAGTTCTAGCAGGAGAGAGGATAGAGAGAGAGCAGCCAGGACCTTTTCCTCAATCTGACCTTTGGTCATAACCAAGGAAAATCGGGTATCACCTTGAGGGAAGCCCCACTTTTCCTTTGGGGAAAACACTGAAGTCCCACTATGATTTGCACCTTGCCAATCTTTCTCAAATGTGAGGTTCCAGCAATTCCAGCAATTTTATAATTCCCTACACATGTCATGCAGTTTCTTACTTTCCTGACTCTCTGCCTGGAAGCCTATCTGCTTCTCGACATCCATTTGCTAGACTCTTCCACCAATCCTTTAAGATTCAGGTCGGTAACACATTCTCCAGAGAGCCTTTTCTGACCCTGTAGTAGGTACCCTGACAACTTTTCTATATCCCTTTCAGAGCATGCCGTTAACTGTATTTTTATACCCCTGCCCCCACCCCCCCAGCCTGTGAGCTCCTCAAGGGTAAGGAGCATGCTTTATTCATTTTTATCCTGGTGCTCAGCAGTGTGTCGGCACAAAGAGAGGACTCAGAATTTAGTATCAAATGAACCCCACGGAATCCTGGTGGTTAAATTACCTCTGCTCTGTTGGGTAAACTGTCTCTCCATCTACCATTTCTGATTAGTCTCCCATCCAAGCTAATGAAGGGCAAAGGGTCCCGTACTTATGAACAGCAGAAGAGAAACCACAGACAGGCAGCCTGATGAAGCCCTGCATCCCTCACCTTCAGGTACTAGAAGATTGATGGGGCTGATGATTCTAAATGACAAGGAGCATCATTTAAAAGTAAAAACTACCCCTGGGCCCTGCTTTTAGGAAACTGTACAAGATATGAATTTGGCAAAATTAGCTAGCATTCTTCATATTGCCTAAGAACTCATTGCAAAGTTCTCTGAGCAGCCAGCTCTTTTTGATGCATTTAAATTATTTGAATCATGAATGCTTGATTAATATGGAACACTATGGGAAGATGTCAAAGAGTTGCAGTAAGCTACCTGTATTAGCACATTAAGCTATCACGATTTTGAATGGATATCCCAAGATATTTTCTTTAATTTCTCAAATTAAAATTCAAACCCTTGGGCTTCCCTGGTGGCGCAGTGGTTGAGAGTCCGCCTGCCGATGCAGGGGACACGGGTTCATGCCCCGGTCCGGGAAGATCCCACATGCCGCGGAGCGGCTAGGCCCGTGAGCCATGGCCGCTGAGCCTGCGCGTCCGGAGCCTGTGCTCCGCAACGGGAGAGGCCACAACAGTGAGAGGCCCGCGTACCGCAAAAAAAAAAAAAAATTCAAACCCTTGTTCCTAGAAACACTGAATTTGAGGATGAGTTTCCGAAGCCCAGGTAGACAAGGTATATTGATGCCTTTCCATATTCTGTGGCAGATTATAAATTAATCTCCTTATGATGTGACTTCCATAGAATCCATTTGCCTTTTCTTATTGTTTATCAGAACAGTGCTGTGAAACAAACATAAGTTATCTCCTTTAGTTTAAAGCTGAGAAAAAAAAATAATAAAGTTGAGAAAGACTACCCTAGAAAACTTTGCTTGCCCTTTACCACAGTAATGAGACTTACTGGGAGAATATTTGAAGTGCAGTGTATCCGATTTTTCTGGTGGGTAAGAATTGTCAGAAAAAGATCCTTGGTCTCTGATTCCCTAGTGGGGTGCAGAGCCACTTTGTTTCAATCCAGTCCTAGACACCCTCACTCTGGTTGCTACCGTCACTGTGGTATTCGTTTAAACTCCGAGCCTTGAATGAAATTGTGTAAGGAAATGGACTATTCCCTCACTCCCTAACAATTCTTATTGTTCTCTTTCCCACACTGGGTTTCTGTGGGCAGAACTTATACCTCTACTCTCTCAGGATCACAGATTTAATATCTCCAGTGGATGGATATGGAATGTGGAATGAAAGACGTGGAAGTTGTGTACTCAGCTGCAGGAAGGGCTGCAATCTTTTCTTTCAATTCACCGTTGGGGAGAATCATCAGTTTGTCAAGCTAGTTTGTTTTAATTATCTTTGAAATGAGTCCCACTGAATCAGCTTAATGGGAGTGGTATAAGTTTAAAAGTAAATCAGTTTGAGCTGTGACCACTTGTGATCTTTTATGGAAACAATTCTACGGACAGTACTTTGATCTCTCATATCTGGTCCAAGTATTTTGTCTTGGAAATTTTTCGTAAAAACAGCTTTATTGAGGTTATGTTTGCTTGCACCAGTTTTCATTTCTGCTTTTAATTTCTTTCCAAAGTCTGCTTTGACATGCGTTGGACAAGTCATGGCAGAATGGCATAAAGAGCAAAAACTGGACAGGTGTACATTTGAATGGCATCAATAGTGTTTTTTCTTTTACAAGGTGGGTAGAGAAGTGGCCACCTTCTATGTGTCTATCAAATTTCTACCTCCTTTTTATTTTGCAGCTCATTAGAAAACCTCCCCACAGTTTAAATTTGCTAATGGTATATATCCTGAAGCTTGATCAGGGCAACGCTAACAGTCCTGTGCTTGGGCAAGTTAAACTATTTGATAGTACATGAAGTCCCAACGAGGTTTCTTTGGAAAACTTTGGGTAACTGCCTTCAAGTTTAGTCACTTGCGCAGCTGTATGTGGAGACGCTTCAAATTACACAATCCAGAGCTGAAAACGGGTGGGTTTGGGGGTGATGGGGGCGTTGTTTATTTTTGCTAAGATGGTAGGAAGGAAAATGGGCCAAACACTGACCATATTGAGGCATGTTTGTTTCTCTGTATTTGTGTGACACCACTAAGCTGAGAGAAGGTGAGGACAGGGGTGAAGTTGGGCAGGATTACCAAGAACTTATAGCACATCACTGGTCTGGTATGCTTGGGCTCTCTCATCTTCCCCCATGGGAGATACCATTGGGGTGCTTTGCCTTTTTAGTTTGCATGTTTCGTTGGTATTCTGTCTTTTCCATTGCCAACACTCTTTCTATGATAATCACATCTGCCTTTTTCAATTAATCTTCTATAGATTGGGGAAAATTGATAATTTTATCTCTCATAAGAATAACTAGAAAAGGGAGCCCTCCTACACTCTTGGTGGCAATGTAAATTGGTACAGCCACCATGGAGAACATTATGGAGGTTCCTTAAAAAAATAAAAATAGAGTTACCATATTATACTGCAATCCCACTCCTGGGCATGTATCCATAAAAGATTAAAACTCTAATTTGAAAAGATACATGAACCCCAATGTTCATAGCAGCACTATTTACAGTCGCCAAGACTTGGAAGCAACCTAAATGTCCATTGAAAGATGAATGGATAAAGATGATGTTGTGTATATATATATATATATATATATATATATATATATATATATATAATGGAATATTACTCAGCCATAAAAAAGAATTAAATAATTCCATTTGCAGCAAGATGGATGGACCTGGAGAACATCATACTGAGTGAAGTAAGTCAGACAAAGACAAATACCACAAATATCACTTATATGTGGAATCTAAAATAAATGATACAAATGAACTTATTTACAAAACAGAAATAGACTCACAGACACAGAAAACAAACTTATGGTTACCAAAGGAGAAAAGTGGGGGAGGGATAAATTAGGAGTTTGGGATTAACAGATACACACTACTATATATAAAATAGGTAAACAACAAGGGCCTACTGTATAGCACAAGAACTATGTTCAATATCTTGTAATAACCTATAATGGAAAAGAATCTGAAAAAGGAAATATATACACATATATATATATATATATATATCTTAATCACTTTGCTATACACCTAAAACATTGTAAATTAACTATACTTCAATTGACAATAAAAAAGGAAGAATAACTAGAGTCTGAGTCAGGACCAAAACAGTTCTCCTTTGAGTTAAAGTTATTGCCTAAAGTTCTTGGACTTTTAAGACATTTATTTTGACTGGCTATATTCTGTATAGTACAGCTTACTAGAAAATTAATAAACAAATATATTAGGATTATCTTATCTGTGTCATAAGGCTTTTATTATGAGGCTCAAATGATATCGAAGTTGTAAAAAGACATCAAAGGAATTCAGAGATCAAGGAAGAAAAGGACCATGTTTATTCATATTTGCCACCACTAGTATGAATAAGCATTTTTTGTTGCTATTGCCACCAGTGACATTTGGGAAGAATTAATGCCACAGATTCCCTATGGGTGAATATTTTTTGTTCACAAGGAAAACAGACATTATGAAAGAGACTCTTAGTAGGACTAAGACTGGTCCCAGCTACGAGAGTGTCTATTAACCTAGAGACATCTAGGAATACCTTGGATCCCTAATGGCTCCTGACCCATCATGAAATGGATGGGGATTATGATGAGGATAACAATGAAGATGAGGATGATCACGATAGTTTTTAACACATATTGAGTGCTTACTATGTGTTGGGCACTTTTTCAAGGATTTTACACAAATTAACTCATTTAATCTTCTCAATAACCTTATCCTACCTCATACTATAATCATCCCCATTTCATAGGTGAGAACACTAATGCACAGAGAAGATAAGTAGCTTATCTAAAGCCAGAAAGAAAATAACAATAAGTGTTGGCCCAACTGGTAAAAATAAGCAGTTGCCCAGTTTTATGTATTCTGGGCATTAGAATGCATTGAAAATTGTTAGTACCCTATATAAATCATGATTGTCGGAAAAGAAGTTTCTTATACATTTTCCTCCTTTATAAATCACATTCTTTATAGTGCTCAAGGGTCTTAAAGATAGGCTTTATATCATTATATTGGAGTCACTTTACCTAAAAATGCTTTGAATACAACAGGAACTTAATGCAAGTTGGCAGAATAAACACTTTGTATCTAAACTCTCCTAAAAGCATTGTGAGATATCTGTATAAGAATGGATTCTGTATGGTGTTAGGGAGTGTGCTAATTTCTTTCTTTTACATGTAGCTGTCCAGTTTTCCCAGCACCACTTATTGCAAAGGCTGTCTTTTCTCCATTGTATATTCTTGCCTCTCTTATCAAAAATAAGGTGAACATATGTGTCCATCGACAGATGAATGGATAAAGATGTGACACATATATACAATGGAATATTACTCAGCCATAAAAAGAAACGAAATTGAGTTATTTGTAGAGAGGTGGATGGACCTAGAGTTTGTCATACAGAGTGAGGTAAGTCAGAAAGAGAAAAACAAATACTGTATGCTAACACATATATATGGAATCTTAAAAAAGGGTGGGGAGGGGTTCTGAAGAACCTAGGGGCAGGACAGGAATAAAGACACAGATGTAGAGAATGGACTTGAGGACAAGGGGAGGGGGAAGGGTAAGCTGGGACGAAGTGAGAGTGGCATGGACATATATACATTACCAAATGTAAAATAAATAGCTAGTGGGGAGCAGCTGCATAGCACAGGGAGGTCAGCTCAGTGCTTTGTGACCACCTAGAGGGGTGGGATAGGGAGAGTGAGAGGGAGTTGCAAGAGGGAGGAGATATTGTATATGTATAGCTGATTCACTTTGTTATAAAGTAGAAACTAACACACCATTGTAAAGCAATTATACCCCAATAAAGATGTTAAAAAAAATGGATTATATTGGTTTCTACTAATTCCATTGGCACATATGTTTTACAGAATCTATATAATCTTGTGGTTCAGTGTGTAACTGAATTATCGTGTCAAAACATGCTCAAAATCAGTACAAGAATTATTTAAAATGCAAGCTGACTACTCTGGTATAAATATAATTTTAATAATATAAAAAATTGTTATAACTTAGGATGATGTGTCTATCTACAGAGGCCCACAGCATTATATTAATACTGTAAATCTGAAAACCATCCTACGCCTTTTTATGAATAGAATAATATCACTTACAAGATTTATTACTTTTCAGGGGAATGACACGCTGGGGAGAATTTGATGATCTTTACCGTATTAGTGATTTGGACAGGACTCAGATTCCAGTGTCTGGAGCAACAGATACCCAGGAAGGTCAGTATCAAAATCTTATTAATGAGGAGACTTTTTTAAACTAATACAAAGCATGAATCCTAAATGTTTTTCTGAAATTCAACATTTTATATACCGTTACTTTTTTTTTTTTTTTTTTTTTGCGGTACGCGGGCCTCTCACCATTGTGGCCTCTCCCATTGTGGAGCATAGGCTCTGGACGCGCAGGCTCAGCGGCCATGGCTCACGGGCCCAGCCGCTCCGCAGCATGTGGGATCTTCCCGGACCAGGGCACGAACCCGTGTCCCCTGCATCGGCAGGCGGACTCCCAACCACTGCGCCACCAGGGAAGCCCTACCATTACTTATTAAACCTTTATTTTGTATTAAAAAAATATATCTTAGGAGCATACTAACTTAAGTCACTACAGTGCTCATATGATGTTTAAGAACCTTACTTTGCTATATAAAAACATTATTTTTTTAATTACATGAGGTCCCTTAGATTTACTAGATTAGGGAGAACTGATGGTTTGAATAAAGTTTGTGTACATAAAATTGTTTTATATTTTCCCCAAGGATTAGGATCATTTATTATACTCAGAAGATTTCTATGCTAGACCAAGCCCTTCAGATTGAATTTTACATCTTTTGAGAAGCTGAACATTTCGGTTAATAGATATTTATATAACATTGCTTCTCAGAGGCAGATATACTGCATTCACTATATCTGATAGGGTTGTTTCAAGCATTTATTTAAAAAAGAGAAATCTACTTGAACATCAAGTGAGTTCATATCAAATTTGACAAACGAATGGAAAATGCCAGCCCCTATGACATGTGACAACAGTAATCATAATAATGATGATGTGTTAGTAATAATATTAGTATCTGTCATTTACTGAGACTCGGGCATGATATCTTACATTTTACATGGATTTCATTTGCATGTAATATGTAGAGACCCAAGGAGAAGATGATGACTGAGGCTGGGGTGGGGTTCACATTCCCGGGATGGTGATATTACCAAACTGACTTCAGACTGAACAAGGGTATGGTGCTGGCATTATCTTCATGAATCTACCAACAACTTCCAATGTTTAGCTTAATTTTTTTCAAAGCATTCTCAGTTCAGTCCTCTCTGCTGTCTCTATAACAACTCAGATTCTGTAACAAACATGATGCTCCTTCCCGGATTCCCTTATTTTTGTCTTATGGCCTTTTGGCATCTTTTATATAAGGGTCCTTATAATTAGCCCTTTGACAACACTCATCTAAACACAAGGGAATCCCAATCTCTTGGCACCAAAGATACAATAAAAATCTATTTTTATTTAAGCACCAGTGCTAGAGAAAGATGAAGTATCACATGCTTATACTCTAATTACAATATAATTAAAATTCCAAGGTAAAATGGAAAACAAGTGTCACCAGATGGCCCTATTCTTAAAGAATATCATTGCTATTTTCTGTTTAAAAGCATTATAGTCCATTGCATAGCTATATAATTACTAAGTATGTAATCAAATCCACCCACGATGCAAAGAGGTGAGCAGCTAAATTATATGGGCTTATAACCTTTATTCTCCCCAGATTATTTATCTTATCACAGTAGCACTCTGAAGCTTCATGCAGATGAAGAACCTGAATCCCCATTGCTCTATAGAACCATGAGTGAAGCAGCCCTGGTGAGAAAAAGGATGAAGCCTCCGACGATTGACAGAAAGGACAGACAGAAGCATAGGGCCTCTATTAACGGACACTTTTATAACCATGAAGTGAGTTCCAGTTTCATTAATGTCATTTAAAAGAATGTTGTCTATTGTGCTAACAATATCACTCAATTCAATTTTTGTGTGTGTGTGTGTGGTACGCGGGCCTCTCACTGTTGTGGCCTCTCCCATTGCGGAGCACAGGCTCCGGACGCACAGGCTCAGCGGCCATGGCTCACGGGCCCAGTCACTCCGCGGCATGTGGGATCTTCCCGGACCGGGGCACGAACCCGTGTCCCCTGCATCGGCAGGCGGACCCTCAACCACTGTGCCACCAGGGAAGCCCTCAATTCAATTTATAATTAAAAATAATAATAATGCCTTTAGATATACTACTACTATTATTATTGGGTACTCTATGTGTTAAGCATTAAACTGTTTTGATGGATTATCTCATTAATCACTAAAACAATCCTATGAAGCAGATACCATTATGTTCCCTACTTTACGTATGAGTTAACTGAGGTTCACAGAGGTTACACAATCCATCACCGGTCACACTGCTTTTAAGTAGCAGCTCTGAGCCCGAACCCAGCTTCTGTCTGATGCCAGAACCCAAGTTCTTAACCAACATGATCAGTGAACCCTAAGTGGCAGGCCCTGTGATACACACTGGAAATATAAAGATGACTCAATTGATGCCTTTGCCAGCATGGAGCTCAGGGCTTGGGCAAAGAAACCAATACATCCACAAATGGTATTAAAATATGTAAGTGCTACAAAAGAGATTGGTTCAAAGTACATTCAAACATTAATATTTAAATAAAAGGAAAAAATCAGCTATAGGCTTGTTTATTCTGATCAATTAAATTTTCCAGGTCTTATACATAAACTCATATACATAAACCCATATCACCCACAAGTGCAATTGTAGTTTATACTATTTGCATTTTGATTTTTTTCACTTAATATGTGTTAAATATATATGTGCCTTTCTATAGTATTTCTAAGACATTTAACTTGGTCGAAGGTAGGAAATACATCATGTTTTTGTAGAACTCAAATTTTTCATGTCATATACTAGGGATCATTCATCCATTAATTCAATAAATACTTAAA